>NC_092522.1:41633723-43029140 GCF_037038585.1 Patagioenas fasciata | reverse complement strand
TCGTGTACTTGCAGGTAAATAAGGAATTATTGCTGAATTCAGAGATGTTATAATGTATTAAGTTTCTCACTAAAGTATCCAGCCTCTAATCCTTGAAGTCTCTGCTGTTTGTTTCATGCAACATATAGTACCAGAGGCTGGTTGTACTCCCTTTCTGAAGACTGTATTTCTCCTCTGAAAACCCAAGCACATATTAGATATCTCACCTATACTGCCTAATATGATAATTTTACCTCCTTCCATTTATATAGAAACTCTTTAGAAATGTAGTCCCTTGCTTTCTTTGAAATTCTTTTCCTCCCCATGAATTCTCAAATCTTTTTCCTAGTCAGTACCATGAACTATCCCTTTTATTTACTGGCTGTCATTACCAACTGCCACTCCAAATCCTAACACATCTTTTTCCACACTTATCTGCATTAAACTGCAATTTGTCACTTCTTCTGGCTTGGCTTAAATCATGTAAATCCTTCTTATCTGATTGCATTGCTACTCATTATTTATGGTGCTATGCCATACACTGCTATGGGCAGACTGGGGAATCTTCTTTTGTATGCAGTTGTGGAGATCATCTTTATAAATAATGGAAAAGCTTACTATTGTGATTATACATCTTCCATGCAATATCTTTATATCCTTTGTTTCTGTAGCGCTGAAAAGACATCTCAAAGACACACATGAAGGAAACTTTGTCTTTTATCTGCATTCTCTCCATAGAAATTCTTGTTTCCTTAGACAAAAACAGAGAGCCTTGTTCATCTGGGAGTTCCTGTTCTCCTAAGAATGTATAATACGAAGACCTCAGTGCCACCCTTTCTCTAATTAAGGATGAGATGACCTGCCTGCTTAAATTTACCAAGCTGCATCTTATGCACCTTTTTCACAGCTTCACAAAAAGGGAAACTCGGGCTCTTAGAAGTAATACATCAGACATAATTATCAATGAATGTGTTTGAGATATTGCTACTGTTGATATTGCTAACAACACCAGTCCTTGTGACAGCTGAGGCAGTAGAGTCATGTTTTGCTGGAAGGGCAGGTTTCTAATAGGAAACTTTGAATTACTGAAGCAAAGTCATCTTCAGTCTTTCTGCACCTCAGCAAGATATGAGCATGACCTATGAGAATGAACCAAGTAACTCACCACTGCTGGTTCGCTCCCCCCTGGGGGCTCATGGCAACCTCATGCAGGCAGCAAGAACAATGGCAGCCTTGTCATCGATTATGATAGCAGAGAAGTTCCTTTAAGGAGGCTTGCCTCAGTGGTGCCACAAATGTATTTCCTGGGTTTTGTGGATCTGTCTGTAAGATCTGTTGATGCCAAGTCAGGCTGGAATATGAACAGAGCAACATATGGCACAACACATGCTTCGGAGACCACTACTGTACCACCTGAGTTTCATGTATTTAACTTAAAGAATGGAAAACATGGCCAAGCTGTGCAATGTTCTGTGGCTGGGACTATGCTGTGGTTTAATCCTGGTAGGCAGCTGAGCCCCACATGGCTTCTTGCTCATTCCCATCTGGTGGGATGGGGGAGACAATCAGAAGGGTAAAAGTGTGAACACCTGTGGGTTGGGCTAAAGTGAGTTTAATAGGTACAGCAAAAGCTGTGCACACAAGCAAAGCAAAACAAGGAATTCATTCAGTGTTTCCCATGGGCAGGCAGGTGTGCAGCCAATTCCAGGACAGCAGGGCTCCATCACATGTAGCAGTTACTTGGGAAGACAAAATGCCAAAACTCCAAGTTTTCCCCTATTCCTAATTCTTCCTCCAGCTTTTATTGCTGAGCATGATGTCACACAGTGTGGAATATCCCTTTGGTTGGTTAGAGTCAGCTGTCCCAGCTGTGTCCTCTACCAGCTTCTTGTGCACTCCCAGCCTACTCACTGGGGGGTGGGGTGAGAAGCAGAAAAAGCCTTGACACTGTGTTAGCGCTGCTCAGCAATGACTAAAACATGCCTGTGTTATCAATGCCGTTTTCAGTGTAAATCAGAAACACAGCCTCATACTAGGTACTATGAAAAAAATTAACTATCCCAGCTAAAACCAGTACAGACTATACGGTAAAGAGGAGCAGGAAATGTTCTGGGCACTGGCACTAATTTGTCCATTCTCCTGCATTGTTCATAATGTACCTGGCATGGTGTTGGGCCTCTGGACTGCTCTCCCAAACAAGTCCAGGCATGGCTTTTAAATTAGCATGGACAAAGGACTGTTGCCACACCATAGCAGAGGATGAGAATTACAGGGAAGGATGCTGGTCATTCTGTGCCAGGCAACAGTTTTTGCCTTGTTTAATTTACTAGATAGATACTTTTTCAAAAGGATCTTTAGATATAAAGCTGCACCGAGCAGAGAAAAGGGAAGGGGGAACTCTCTACTGTAAAAGGTCACTGAAGTGAGTCAAAATAACTGCTTGATTTAGGAAGGTAAAGGCATCTGACGCAAAGGAAGTAAGGAGATCTTGAAATTCATGGTAGCCATGAATTTCGATCTAACTGTACTTGCTACTCAGTACAGAAAAATAAGTTCTTATCAGAGTGAGAGAAGCAGAACAAATTTTTGCAATGGTGTATTAGAGGCATAAGTAAGGCATCTGCTGAAAATACCAGTAGGTGCATGTTTACATATCTGCAGATCCACTGTGGGCAAGACAGGATTTGCTAGCTGATCCCATGTTGTTCATGCTGGCCGTGTTGAAGGCAGTTTTGGTTTGGTCAGTTCATATGAAAATACCACTAACAATGATGTTTAAAGATGTTATGCCAAAAAAAGCGCTGAAATTTCATCCCCACACGTGACCTGAGTTAGACTGTTGCTGACCCCATCATAAATGCAGGTGCACTTCTGTGGTTGCGTGTGCGGGTATGTGGAGAGTTTCAGAAGCTGGGAAAAATCCTTCTTCTGCTTGAGGCAACATGCAGACTGCCCAGCCATGCAGGGCTGAAGTGCAGATTTCCCTCAGAGAGATTAGAAGGAAACAAAAGGAAAAGTAGGAACACACAGTCTGTTTGCGTGTCAGGAAACTTAGAGAAAGATTGTTTCCATGACAGGATGATTCTCATTTCTTTTTCATTATTTATTTTTTTTAAAGAACAGAATAAAGTTGCAGTGCCTTATGTTAATCTAGTAAATGCTGAAGTAGCAATATGACAGCAGAGGGACTGGGCCCATGTACATGCTGGTTTCAGTGTCGATACTCAGCACTGTCTTTCAACCGTACCAAATTACAGTGACAAAACTCAAAGCTACTGCTGACACAAACAAGACAAGAGGTCACTGAGCCATGGCCTGTGACCTGAGCATATTTCACATATTTCACACCAGATTTTACTGAATTTACTTTTCCTCCAATTGAAGAAGGGTAAAATCCTGATAAGGGCAAATTCTTTGAATAATATGATTGGTGTTTGGGTACAGTGCACTTACACTGCCTCCCATCATTGCTACAAGTGCAAATTAGTGCTCTATAGGATGAGGTTGGTGAACTGGTAAAGTTTTAGCAATTACACAAGAAAGAAGCAGTGAGACCTGCCAACACTAATGGTTTTGCTTTTTCAGTTGTTTTTACTGGTTTTCCAAATCAGCAGTAGCAGGAACAGCCATTGCCACAAACAACCCTGAGCGATCAGGCCTGAGTGTTTTCTAATTTATGCTAAAATGAAGCACTGAAACCTACGAGAGTTAGCTTTGTGAAAATAGAAAGAGAGGAGAATGAGACCTGTTTATACATGCTTCCTGACCAGCTTACACTGGCGTAATTTACCCAAGGTGTTGTGTTTTGTTTTCTCAGATGTGACTAGGAGACTTTCATTAAAACAATGTCCACTCGTACAGTTCTGTATCTGTCTCATTCTGGCTCAGTCTGTTTGTCTTGACCGCCTAGATTTCACATTAGCATGACCAGTTAATTGTCTCATGATCTGTAAGAAAGATCCTTTAAAATGCTTAACAAACTGTTTCTCCATTCTCTTGGCACTATAGAAAGGCTCCTACCTTTGCACCCATCATGAAGAAGTGTTTGAGAAGTCATACATTTTTTCGTGCTGCTGTATTTTGTGGCTGGCTACGGCACCAATGCACGCCTGCCACCATTATTTACAACTGTAACAGTGAGAAATTACAAACCGCACTCTTCATTAACCTCCACTAAGGCTGTTCCCGCAGCCGGTGATTGCTGTTACATTGATGGAGTGCTAATACAGCTCCATAGCCCTGGCTGGCCTGGCTCGCCCCTGGCTGCGCCGCAGCTCCTGCCTCCCACCACTGCCCAGCACACGTCTCCCAGACATCCTGCTCAAATGATTGATGGGGAAAGCAGCTCATAAAGGCAAGCGCAGTGCCCAAAGCAACAGCTGTCTAGCCCTGTCCCTGCAGTAATTAGATAAATGAACCCCAAACGAAATCTTGCAGGCAGGAGTAGAAGGAAGTGATAATATCCCCAGTGTCAATCTCCTATTGCTCGTGTTGCTTCATTCCAGCCTCTGTCTGCAGTTATTCGTGTTTGATGCAGATTTGACACAGCTCACATGTGTCCCACCTTCCATGCTCTTTTCACTGCCGCTCCTCCAGACAGACCCCTGCGGGCACAGGAGACACGGGGGTGTCAGTGGCTGGGGCTGGACTCCTGTTTTCTTTTTTCCCTTAGGGCACCAGTTCTACTTTGCAGAGTGTGCTGATACTTTGTCCTTCTCCACAAGAGTAAGAATGTAACAAAAGGTCCATGGTAGGTCACAAATTGAGTTTAGCTGGGGAAACCCTGGCAATTAGCAAATTTCCTCTTCAATAAATAGTTGATGTGTATATGGCGATGCACTAGATTAAAAAGGAGAAGGCAAAGGAACACAGTTCAGGCAGTTGAAATTGTAAGAGAGCTGATTAAAAGGTCTGTGCTTATTTTTTACAGTACAGAAGCATAGTGATATTATCGCAATTACCCTGTATTTTCCCTTGATGCTACTGAATGATACCCATGAAGGAACTCTTCAGTGCCAGTAATTCCAATTTAGAGATAAATCTGTGAAAAATGTATTTACATTACATTTTTATATATATTCAGAAAAGGCATATGCATTTAAAAAAGTATATAATTTAAATATACACACATATGTATGTATAAAATACATATACAGAAATAAAAAAAACCCACAACTGTCTTGAGGAAACCTAAACAGTGCAGCTCTGATTGTACTTCCATTGGTGGAACTGCACATCAAGAGTAATATTGTGAAATTCAGTGACTGTAAAACTCATTTGCTAACAGAACAAATCTTTGTAGGCAGGGACTGAAATCCAGAGGAGCACATGAGGGCCCTGTTGGATTGAATGGTTGTCTAATGCAGTCCTGTGACCTCACAGGAGAAAACTTACTAAAAAATGCTTCCAGTATGAGCAGAACTAAGAAGTTATATCCTAGAAGAGGCACAATAATCACACAGAGCGAATAGCCTTCTCTTTTATTCTTCCTCTCCGCTCTTAAGCTAGGCTAATTCTTGCTGAGTTCAGCCAGATTTGCATGAGTGTAAAATTAGATCAAAATTAGAGCCAGGTTGTTTGTTTTACCAACAGTGCATGCCTCAAGAGACTGCTTTTGTGTTTCCCCATAGAAACAGTCAGAGGTGCTTGTAAAGCTGGGCGCTGCCAAGACCTGATCGCTAGGATTCAAATAAGAATTTCTGGCAGACTGAGTGGTCCCATTAATCGCAAGTGGTATCTCTTAAACCCTTCAATTACAAGAGATTAGTGGGAAACTGTAGCATTGGACTAAAGGAGTAATGACACATAGGAATTGAAGCAGAAAACCTGCTTTCTTCTTTATAAGAAGAAGTTTATAGTTTATTTGAATATAAATTGCAAGCGTAAATTATTAGAGTTCTTAAACTTCATTGTTGTTTGGGTTTGTGGGTTGTGGTTTTTTTTTTTTTAATTTTTATTTTTGTGTGGTTTTTTTTTCTCCTTTCCCCAGATTAACCATACTTTATTTTTGCCTTCCCCAGAGCAGAACTGTAATCTTCAGCCTGTATGTTTCTTAAATTTAACTGAAGTATTTTAAGTCAATTAGGTTCCCGTGCTGTGCCACAGCTGGCTGAGTTACGTTCTTGCACTGCTTCCCACCATGGATTGCAGGGGCAAGCACGGATTCTGAGCCTCTCGCCGCCATAAATTGCATGAAGGACTGTGAAATGGCAGAGCAGGAGGCTGTGGTCTCCCATCACTTCTACTGCTGTAGCTCACTTGATTTACTCTTGTCACAACCACTATTGGGAAATGCTTTGCAGGAATCCTTGGTTTAGGTTACGTGCATAATAATGTTTAATAATGGAGTGCTCACCCAATGGCAACTGCCAGTCCTTTGAGCCCAGTAATGGCTGAAGGTATCTGTGTGCTCGCAGTGAAGCAAGCTGTCACTCAGCCTGTTGTACAAGTGGGGAGAGTGAAACAGAGATTGCATCACTAGTTCACAATTGTACTGCATCTGAGGCACAGCCATTCAGAGGGCTCCTAGCTCTGAGAGTCCCAGACCAAAAGCCTGCCTGCCTCCTCAGAAGATACATCTAGCTCAGATGTTTTAAAATTTGTTGTGTTCTCCCTAGTTTATTGTGCCACAGTTATGCATGCAGTTCTCTGAATCCCAATTTGTGTTTCTCAGGACTGAGGTTTGCTTGTGTCTTGCCTGCTTGTTGGGCTTTTGATATCGTCACAGCTCCCATGGCATTTAGTGGATATGTGTTTTGCACAGCCAGGATCTAATTGTCTTCTCAATTAATATAATGTAAATTAAGAGTAATTTGAAAGAGTTACACTGACATGAGACTGGACTGGGAGAATACTCTAGGGCAGGGGTGTCAAACTCATTTTCACCAGGGGCCACATCAGCCTCGCGGTTGCCTCCAAAGGGCCAAATGTAATTTTAGGACTGTATAAACATAAATACTCCTACATTTATACAGTCCTAAAAGGGTCTACAAATTAACAGATGACTTCAAATAATCTATTGCTACTGCTTGTGTTTGGGGTTCATCACACTCATGCTAACAAAAATAAAGATGGGTGCATGTGGTCTTTGCTGAAAACTGCCACATAGATTTGTGTGTGCTACTTAATTTGGGCCAGGGGCTGTGCTGCTCAGGAAAAGCATTTTTATTATGCTTACAGCAAAAAGAATAACTTTAGACAGCCTACAATGTAGGCACCTACATCTCAAGTAATCATTTGAGATATTTGTGGTGGTACAGAGAAAGCACCAAGCACTCGCATCTTATCTGGAAAGCAGGTCTGTAAAACAGACCACCTGAAATAAGTGCTGGAAGTGCCTGCTTCTCTCCATTGTCTACAAAGGGGTCAGACAACTGGCTCAGAGGGAGGCAGTTCCTGCAGGCTGCTCTAAAGTAAGGTGAGAGGAATCACGCATGATAAGCTGTGCTAGGGTGCACAGACATCTTCATGACAGCTGCAAACTAGCTTCAGAGCAAAAAGTGGTCCAGCTACCAGGATACCCACATGGAACCATATGATATTCCTCTGCTCTAAGACATGTGAACATGGTCTTTTCCATGCTAAATGAGTCTATTCTGTGTAGGCATGGTGCTTAAGGACATGGTGGACATGGTGGTGTTAGGTTAACAGTTGGACTTGATGATCTTATCTTTTCCAACCTAAGTGATTTACTGATTCAGTGAACTATTAAGTCTCAAAACAAAAATCCCCAATGCACAGGAAATACAAAGGTTCATGGCAACAGCAGTATTTTTCTTGAGAAATGTCTGTATTTGCCAGAGTTGAGGAGCCATATGGTCAGAAAATGTATACTGTTAGACAACTCCTGGGACTTCTGAGATGAGCTCTTTCTTTATAGGAGTTCATTCAGCTTATCTGATGCTTGTAAACTTTTAGGATTTCAGTTAAATTGGTCTTTTACTCCAGAGAAAGAGAAACCTGATGCCTCAGCCCCTATCACTATAGCTCTTGGAAGTTAGGAGGATTTGCAGTATTACTTCAGTAAAAAGTGACAGGTATTAATCTGATTTCGTGCGAACAGGTTGAAATCAGGACTGTAATAGAAGTAGTATAGCTGAAGTTAAAACTGAATGCCCATACAGTTTGAGGCTAAAAAGGGCTCTTAGACTGTATGTGAAGGGTTGTTAAATTTCACGTGATATCCATTCTTCAAAACCCAAAGAAACTTAGCCCTCAAGGCATTCAGTTGACTTTCCTTTGCACAAAAGGATCAAGGGTCTGGAGGACATCAATTCATACATGTAAACTTATAGGGAAATAGTTTCCTAAAGAAGGACAATATTTTATTTAAAGTAGTTGAAGAATCGCATTTATTAATCCTTTTGACATTGGCATCTGTTTAAAAATGTAGGAGACAGTAGAAAAAAAACAAAGGCATCCAAAGTTGAAAACAGGATATCGGATCAGTACTGATACTGCTCTTTGTTTCCCTGCTGCTCTAGGATTCAGTGCTGTGTTCTTTCCCTTCCCTGCTAACTTCACTTGTGCCTCCCTTCTGAGCTGCCAGGGGTCCTAGGGCTGGAATAAACATTCAAGCCTTGCCTCATTCATCTGGACTAAGCAAGGGTGTGGGCTGCCCTTGTCCTCAGTAGAAATCAGTTCTGCTTAGGGTTGGGTTTAAAAGAATGCCTTTGGCAAAATATTGGAAGTAGGTTTTTTTCCAGTTAGAGGTTAGATTTCATAAACAGCTCAGTTGAGGAGGCAACCCATTCACGCCCAAGCTGTGTTTTTCCTCTTTTCCTCAACTAATGCTGTAAAACTGAGATCATGTACGCAAATTTGTGAGTGTTTCACCATCTAATGACATGTTTTCCCAGGTTAAAATATGTGGAGTCAAATTACCACTTTGACTCACAGACATATAGAGAAAACATGTCATACATACTGAATAATCCTAATTAATCTCTGGTCTTATTCTGTTACCTTCAAAGGAGTTGTATCAAAAATTAATTTGCCAAGATTTTACCTCTCAAAGCAGCTGATTTATTTCCAGCTCAGGCCAACATGAAATGAGATCTATGTACAAATAGCACCAGTGTCAGTGAGGCTGACAGGAACCTCACTGTTGTCTAACTTTTAGGGCTACAACCTCCTCCTAGGGTGCATCTGCCATTCCAACCTGCACCCACCCTGTGCTAAGGTGACCATTTGTGGTCACTTGCATGCTAGCTGTGAGTGGGTTTGGTATAAGTGTCATGCAGTTAAGGAGCATCAAGATAAAAATTCTGTCTGGTTGGTGTGAAAGCCAGCCTATTCGAGGACAAAGTGTGTGCAGGTGTGGCTTGAGGCTGGAGCTGGCAGAAAGGTGATGTTTGGCTTGTAAAGTTCAGAAACTCATGTGTCTGCATGTGGTGAATTTGTGGGGAGAACTAAAGCCAGATGGATTGTCATCAGTTTTACTTACATCTAAATTACTTACTAACTGGGCCAAGGATGCAGTAGAATCTCATTAAAGCCATGAAGATGTATTTTTGTCTTAGGAATAACATCTTATTATGTAGCCATTTAATGAGTTCTGAGCTAACATGTTTTAACAAATCTTTTAGCGCTTATTACATTCCTCTCCCTTGATGATAATTTCAAACTCTGACCATTAAAACAGGGCCCTTTTCACAACTCTTTGATGATGACACTTGAAACCGAGCACATCATCTTTTTGCATTTGGCATAGGATTGGAGAGGTGTAAATTACAGATCTGGCTTTTATGTGCTTTTATTGATCAGACTGTTTTGTAGAAACTGCAGCAGTTCTGATACCTTAGCAGTCTAGATTACCTTTCAGATTTCTTAATTGGGCCACTGGGGTACAGTTAATTTTCAATTTATATTGAGAGTAAGACAAGGTGATGTAATACGTCATCACTGTACTTGCCTAACATCGACACTAAAACACCATGATGTACTTTGTAATTCCAAATACCTAAGTTGCTACGCAAGTAGATGAAAATGAATTCTAGCTCTATTCATTGTGTATTCTATACCACCTTCTGCCTATAATAATTCCTGTGTCTTCACTGACTTCCATTGAGACACTAGCAACAGCAAGCAAGTATGATTTAGTTGAGTGTAACCAGAAAGTTCATTCAACATACCAGTCTAGAGCATCCAACAGACTAATAAGATGCAGTCCTCTTTTTCTGTGTTTGCTGACAGGTCAAAGTCATGGTGCGCATTTCTTCCACGCTTGGCAGAGACACGTCTGAGTCCAGCTCTTTCTTAAAAGTTGACCCTCGTAAGAAACAAATCACGCTGTATGACCCGTTGGCATGTGGAGGCCAGAATGTTTTCCAGAAAAGGGGAAACCAGGTTCCACCCAAGATGTTTGCTTTTGATGCAGTTTTCCCCCAAGATGCATCACAGGTATGCAACATATGATCAGAATAGTTATCTCAACAATAACATGCATCAGAGCCAGATTTGGTTTTGTTACAACAGTAGTGTTTTCAGTGGAGTTAGACCAGGACTGAATTGGGCCCACCGATATAATCAATAATGAAATCAGTTTATTAAATTGGAGCTCGATAGTTGTGTGTTTTCATTATTCTTTACTGTCAATAATTGCTCCTAAAATTATACATGCAATAAACGTGCTAAATGGTGCCTAGTAGGCAAATCCTCAATATCAACAAGTTATTGTATATTATAAAATCTTATTATTTGCTGTACACAGTGATCTGATCAAATCTGCAGTTATCTAACGCAGTCCTCAATTCACTAAAAAGTCAAGGATTATTTATGCAGTGTTCTATTGTATGGTTTACAATAAGAGGATGGTGATTTTGGTCCACAAGTCTTTATTCATATGTATAAATTCAGATTTCTTATTTTAATTAGACTTCTTTGGTTTGATGAAATGTGTTACACAAATGTCATGAGGACGACAGTGGAAGAGTAAAGTAGCATTGCAAAGTATAATTAGAAAACAGTACTTTAAGGCTGTTTCTGTACTAACAAACTAAACAGAACTATGACACAGGGCCAGCTAAAGCACCGTCATATGATTGTATCATGAGGTCAGTCCCTGACCTAGTTCTGGTCCAGGCAACCGGCACCTCCCAGACTTATGCCTGGATGCAGTTCAAGGGCTGGCCTGGGAGCAGCCCATTTACTGGCCCATTTCGTTTACTATTAAAGTGATAGTCTAGAAATACCCATGAACTAGGTGAATTTACATGATTTATTATCAAATACGAAGTGCTTCACATAAAAGTCTAAACTGCAAATTCTGGTTTAGTTTCACCCACCATTGATAGGCAGTTGCTACAGAGGCACTGTAGACCATTCAGCCCGCTTGAACCTTAAATCTAAGAATGCCCAGGGTAAATTTGTGTTTTGTACTTCTTAAAATATTGCGACAGGCTTTGGCATGGAGTCTATGCTGCTGAAAGCTAAGAAGACTCCTAATAATGTAGAGAAAAATTAAGAAATGTCACCTAGCTAATACCAAAGAGGCTACTTGTTCACCTTATGTTCCTTACCCACCTGCTAGTGGACTTGAACTCTGTCCATAATTGGGCAAATAATAGAGCCTGTAAAAATTCCTCAGTATTTTATTATTTTTAAATCAAAGATCTATTTTAAAGTCCCCTAAACAGGCAGTTCTAACAAACCAGCCACATCTTCTTAGAGTATGTGTATTTTGTTTGAGTTGATGTTTCAGCAGATGAAACTTACTTGCCACAAAGCAAAGTCCTCCTTCATGTGCTCACAGCATTCATGTGCTCACATGAATGAGACAAGCAGGATTAGACTTTTTGATACTTCACCAGGAGCACTGATGACATTATGACCATTTTCCAGTGAAAGTACTCTATTGATTTTTCCTTATTATGGATAATTTTTTTTTTTTTTTTAAATACCTGTGACAGGCTGAAGTATGCGCTGGGACTGTGGCTGAGGTGATCCAGTCTGTGGTCAATGGAGCAGATGGCTGCGTGTTCTGCTTTGGCCATTCCAAGCTTGGTTGGTATTGCTAAATTTCCCTACTGAAGCAGCAAAGTGAATATTTTTAACCTGAGATTGCAAGTACACTAGATTGGAGAAAACGAACTTTCATTTATCTGTGTGTAGTAATTGTACTTGAAAGTGGTACGCTATGTGTGACCTTGTACTACACCTACACCTTATGCTTACATATCTATTCACTTTGCATATTGCCTAAATCAGGGGTGTCAAACTCATTTTCACTGGGGCTCACATCAGCCTGGTGGTTGCCTTCAAAGGGCCGAATGTAATTTTAGGACTGTATAAATGTAGGAGTAGTTCCATGTACACAGTCCTAAAATTATATTCGGCCCTTTGAAGGCAACCGACAGGCTGATGTGGCTCCTGGTGAAAATGCGTTTGACAGCCCTGGTCTAAATGTTGGACGGCATACTCTTTGAATTGGAATTTATCTCTAGTTGTTGCTTCCTTCCGTCCCCTGAGTACTATAGCCATTTTTAACACTGTCTGCAATTGTTAATGAATGATCCAACAGTGATCTACAGTTTTACCAGTGTGCTTGGTATTGGAGTCTTGTTTGCCAAAACACCACTTTTATCAAGCTGTGTAAAGGTTGTGAGTATGCCCTGAAGTACTTGCTGTTTCTGATGGCACTATTGAAGTGCCGTGTTTGGGCACTCAAATTTTTTGGTTTATATTCCATTCCCTGATTAGACACTCATTACTAACTTCTATCCTGTCTCCAATAAATCCTATTCTAATGGCTAACTGAATGTTACCAGTGGATCAAAACTTGCTCTTTGCAAATGCACCAACCTTTGAAGTATTAATGGAGAGGGGATAAAAAAGATCATTAACACACTAGTCTTTTGAAATGACTGGATTTCAAGAGTAATAATGTATTTTATTCATGCTTATCTAAAAATATTTTGAAAATGCTGTGTCTTTTAATGAAGAGGGTTTTATTATATGTATGCAATGATGTCCATTCTTACTGTCTCAAAGAAACACAGACATACACGTACAACTTACGATGATAATTCAGTTTTTCAAGTGATTAAGAGGATCAAGCTGTATCAGGCCACGATTCTCCCCAGTTATAGGCAACAAAAACTGGAGAGTACTGAATGCTGAAATGCCACCAGCTCTGGTACAATGAATGGAGCAGGGCCACTGGTCCAGCTAACCACAAGGACCCTCTGGGCCGTGCAGGAGTAACACTGGGATGAGCACGTGGATACATGGATTCTGTCACCTGCAACACATGGCATAGCAAGTAAAATGGAAAAGAAAGCCACTAGATAACAGTGTCTCACAAGTGCCCCAGATCCTTCAGAGAGGTGGTCTAGCTAGGGCTTTGCTGGAGCATGAGTTGAGTCTCTGTAGTTGCTTTGTTAACTGCACCACCACCATTCCACCAACCGTGGACACACCCAGGCCTTGCTAAAGACAAATGCATAGAAATATTTTCTTTGCTGATCTCTTTTAACATAGGAAATGAAACTAGGTAAAGTAGCCACAAGTACTTGCCTGAAAGGTTGTATACCTTTGTCATTTGGCTTATAAATTTAGGAGCTTTAGAAAACTTGTCTAAAAGCATTATATATAGTGACACTTAAAACAGTGTAAGAGAATATTGTGTCTGTTCTTAAGCAGCAAATTTTTACAGCAGAGACAAGCCAGAGCTATAATTGCAGAGTCAAATAATGGCAAACTAGGGGAAGGTTTTGACCCACTTACACACCAAATGACCTCATGTACCTGGTTTTTGTGTGGTTTTGTTTGTTTGTGGAGTTTTTAGTTTGGTTTGGGTTTTTTTCCCACGTATGAAGTTATATCTTCATGATCCTGGGACCATCTTTATGTCAGTCCCAACCCCAGCGTATGAAGAATGATATAGATAAAATGTTATTCAAAGAATACCATACACACAGTAACTAAAGCAGGGATTTTTAGAGCCCACAGCACTCCTGCTCTGCTCAGTTCCCCCCACTATTCACCCTCATCAGAGGCTGCAGTGTTGTGCGGTAGGGATCTGCAGTGCCCTGCCTGGGGGATGGGAGATGTCAGGGGAATGCACGAGGTAATGATTTTTGAAAGTGGAGTTTGTCTGTTGGTTTTAAATGCTCTCCGTTTTCCATGTACTGTTTGTCTGTCTGCCTATCTTTCTACCTTGCTAACTGTCCTTATTGTAGTGAAGAAGTTGTTTTCTTCAGACTGTGCAGGATAGTCTCTCTTGGCAGAAGGCTGTGAAGGTCCTGGGAGTGATGTTATCTTTTCTCCATCCCCCATTCCTGACAGGGAAGTCATACACCATGATTGGGAAAGATGATTCCATGCAAAATCTTGGCATAATCCCTTGTGCCATTTCCTGGCTCTTCAAGTTGATTAATGAACGCAAAGAGAAGACAGGAGCTCGTTTCTCAGTCCGAATTTCTGCAGTGGAAGTGTGGGGGAAAGAAGAAAATCTGAGAGACCTGTTGTCAGAAGTGGCTACAGGCAGCCTGCAAGATGGCCAGTCACCAGGTGTCTACCTTTGTGAAGACCCCATTTGTGGCATGCAGGTGAATACAAGGTTCATTTTACATTGAAACAAATAATCTGACTGTTTTTTCTTTGTTTCCTGAGTTATTGAAAAGGTTCAAATTCAAGAGCTACTCAGAGCATAAAGTTTATAGACTTGAGAGTGTTTACTTTAAAACATGCAAGATCTTTATGACCTGCAGCTGCAGGGCCATCTGCTGTCCTGGCCTAAATATTTGTACCTCTGGTATAACTGATGTTGAGCAGGGTCTTGTGTTTGCAATAAAATGTGAAAACTTTCAGTGCAAACAAAAATTCACTTCATTCTGAAAAAAAAAAAAAAAGTGTGATCTCTCTTTTGTAAAACCACAAACTAAAATATTTACAGTACTGCACAAATAGCGGGAGGCCATTAATATGGCTGTTTATCTCTTTATAAACTACATTATTTATAGCATTCGCATTAGCAGTGTTGCAGGAAGCATTAATCGCTACTTATTAATTGCTGCCAAGAAATAAATTCCTGAGCTGGGCAAGCCAAGAATAACTTGAACTCTTCTCAGATTTGGAGGTTTAGCAGGAATGAATAGAAGGCTCGTGTATTTCCTGGGTAACCACTAGAATGTCTCAGCAGCCCTATTATTTTCCCCCTCTTGGTTTGAGGGGAAAAAGGCCTATTCTTCCATTTTGCTGTCTGTAGGGGAATGAATTTGATTTTTGTATGAGTGGATGAAGAGGAAGAAAACCAGCATGATGGAGCTTGAATACATTCTTTCAACCTTAAAGGCAAAGGCTACTTCCATGCAGAACCTGCAGAACACTGCCTATCCAAGGATGGGGAATAGAGGGAGGATAGAACAGACCTACAGGGTCATGTACCCTGTTTGGAGCTCCAAGCATCTAGAAATTGATTCACATTCACAGTAGTCATGAATTGTGAGATTTTAAACAGCAAGTAATAAATTTTGGTTTTTATCTCTTTGTTGTTCAAGCCTTTTGGAAATACTTAGATCATATTTTCCATTCTACATGAGGACTACAAAGTTGCGTCTTGATTTAAAATAACAATTAGGGCTTTCATTTTCACTTGACTCCTGGCTTTAGTGATACTTACGGTATCATGAGAGATCTTGGCCTCTGGTATCCAGTAATGGGTGCAGTCTAGTAAATATAAGTTGGTAGACTTGAGTCTTCACAGTTCCCATCAGGGTGATAGGTGGGCCAGTTAAGATCTGAATTAGCATATGTATGTTACATATGTTACATAGCTGTGTAACAACTAGCCTCTTTGTAGAGCTTAATTCCTTACTAAGGTACAAGCACAATAGCAATAATAATAAATATGCCATTATTTTTGCTTATTTTCATATAGATACAGACAGAACAGCCACATACAAAATGACTTATTTTAGATCAGTGGAGAGAAGATAGATAGTTTCATGAGATGTCTATGTATCTCTGCAGTGCAAAATACTGAATTAAATTGCAAGATAAGACTTTTTATGTGTGTTCACAAGACATAGTGACATTCTGGAGTCATGTATCCTACACCTGAATTCTCCAAATCCTCAGATGAAAGGAGGATATTGTAGCCATATAGATATGCAAAATTACCAGTGTGTATAGAAAATGAATAATCACCATATGTCATACTATCTGTCATTAGGCCTTTCCAAGTATGCACATTTTCGTGTTGCTTACATTAGTGAGATCATCCCACAGACTGGACAGCCTTCTGCTTGCCTTGTTAACTCCTTCCTGTCCCCTCCCTCCTTCTAGAGAGACCTTAGCCTTCAGCTCTGTCACCCCATCCCATGCACAGCCTCAGCTTTATCCCTCCTCGAGTCCATAAATAGTCACAAAGAGAAGATGGGAGCGCTGTCTTCTTTAGGAGAACTTAGCTGTGTTACATAGCAGGGGAACAAACCCTGAGAATGGGAGTTGCTCACTATTTTTACACCAGATAAAACAAGTCTATTCCAAAGGTTATGCACCTGCTCTGCATACTGTCTGAACTAATGCCATCAGATTGCACTGTCACAGATCCCTGCCACAGACAGACTAATCTTAGGTGACATGAAACACGCATGTTTCCCAGTGTTATGGAGGGTTAATAATGTCTGCCCTCTTATGCTGTCTATCACTTTGAAGAGATAAGAGCAGGCTGGTGACTGGGATTGAGGTCCAGCAAATGTGAATGTAGGTGCATTAGCTGCCGTGTTCCATTTAATGGATTGCCATGGATTCTGAGCAGGTACCTAAGCCAGTGGTATGAAGGGACAAGAAAATGGCTTCTCTTCTGGACTTCTCCACACATGCTGTGGGGCTGAACACAAGCTTCATCCCTGTTATCTCCCAGATGTATCTGTGGACTGCTCCCTTCTAACACTTTCTGAAGGGCAGTGCGTAGTCCTGCACCTGCCAGTCTCCACCAACTGTTGAGTTTGGGACTGACATGTCTTCCACAAATTTTTCTTTTTTTTTCACTTCTGCCAATTCCAGGGAGGAAAAAAAAAAAGGCAGTAAAAAAAATGAAAATAGTTAATAATTAATAAGCACAAATAGCTTACAATTCTAGGAAAAGTAAGGAAACAAATTTATGCATTTGTCCAGCCTATAGGATGATTTCCAGTTGCTGGGATTTATGTTTAACTGCCACCAGAGGTACCCCAAATGAGAACCTCAAAAGCCTGGATTCAGTCGTGGGGCTCTTTGGAGGGCATAGATTGTTGCTGCCAGTGTCAGGAGGGTCTCATTCTATCAGGCACCTCCTCTTTTTTGGCTGCATCAGAAGCCAGCATATCCACAGTGTGAGCTGACTGTGGGGAGGTTTTCTGGTAGTGTTGACTTGCCTGGGAGTTTCTAGGTCATTTCTCCCTTGTGTTACCCCACAGCTTCAGAACCAGAGCGAGCTCCGCGCCCCCACAGCAGAAAAGGCCGCCTTCTTCCTCGATGCCGCCATTGCCTCGCGCCGCAGCAGCCAGCGGGACTGCGACGAGGAGGATCATCGCAACTCCCACATGCTCTTCACCCTGCACATCTACCAGTACCGCATGGAGAAGAGCGGCAAAGGCGGAAGTAAGATGACCCTTTGCTCCCTTCTGTTTTCCCTAAGACTGCCTGGAAACTGGCTTTAAAAAGGCCTTTAAATAATATTCTTTAGTGGCGAAAATTAGCAGAGTTCTCCATTGAGCATGGAGTGAGGCCATTCATACCAGCAGACTATCCACGTGCCTGGTCAAGACCTACCATAGGCCATTAGAGACCACTAGGGATGATTACCATCACTTGTCAATTTAGTTGCCATTGTGGAGATACTATTGCGGTTAGCCTTCAGCACTGTGTGGGACTCTGTATCTCAAAAGGAAAAAAAAAGCGCTTTTCCAATTGGCTTTTAGTATTGTCTTTACTGGTAATGTTGAGGTCATACATTAAAATATCATGGTGACGGGAATTCCTTGCCACCCTTACAGTAGCTGTTCCTCTTCGGCACCTAAATAGCTGATGTTGGCAATACATAAACTGTACCCTTTCTTGAAGACAGAAGATATTTTAATTGCTGGCCCAACTACATGTGCACAAAGGACTCTTGGTTCTTTACAAAGGCTCTGGGCTTTTCAGATGAGCTTGTTCCCTCTGTTTGCCACAGATACTTTCACTGGCTTATGTCTTTATTTCCATCTTCCACTTGCAAATGAGGAAAAGACGCTTCTATGTCTACTTATGTGTTTCTGTTATTTTCGAAGATTTCATTTGACTCACACCATTTATATTTTTTTATTATATTTATCTTCTGTCTTAAGTCTCCCAAATTGTTTATGACTGGAGATATACAGAAGGTTGGATTTTTTTGGTGAGTTTCAGTGATAAAAGTTTTGTATAAGAAACACCCTCACCGGAAAACTTTAACATTAAACTTCTTTTTTTTAAATAATCATTTTTTACAAGGACAAAATGTTTGTTTGAAAGACACCAGAGACCTCTGCTTCTTTAAATTTGTGGGCTTAAGCAATGCTGCAGAAATAGCATATGTTTCAGCTCCTGGCTCTGCATAGGTTATTTGTAATAATGAATAGATTGCAAGCTATGATGTGTAGTGGGTGAACACCACTGCAGTATTAATGTCTAATGTTTGAATGCAGGAAATTTACATTGGCTGTACGCAGAAGAGAGAAAAACAGAAAGTTGCTCTAAATGGAAATGCATGTGTTTAAGTAATAACCCCTGTGGAATTGGCAGGCAGAAATCTCAATTAACTAAAGGTTTATTAATTAACCACCCTGCGGTAGAAAGGAAGACTGTGAATGCTCATACAGACTGGTTCATAGGAATAAAGATGGCTGGTTTTGAGGCAATTATTATTACAATTATTTAATGCTCCATGCTTTCTACTGCATACAAGTACATGTACACACAAACGTTTTCTACTATTTTCAAGTGCAATTAATAAAAGGGAAAAAAATATTTTCCTGCAGCTGTAATGACTCTTTTCAAAAAACAAGACATGATCCTGTCGAATTATAATATGGCATGCTTTGCCCCCTGCCTTTAGTTATATCTTTGTCTCATGGCCATACCACCTCCTGTCTTCGAGTTCCCATATTTGAGTGGCCTCACAAGCCAGGCAGGGTCAGATCTCACTGATAATTGAATGAGGGGGGAATTCCAGCTGCTCAGAAAGGGCGCCTAGTGATTATCACTGTCTCCTGCTGTAATGAAGGACTTCTCAGAAAAAAAGAAAAAAGAGATAGAAGAGATATATAGATTCCAACAACTGGATTAAAAAAAAAGGATGGGGGGGGGGGGGGGGAAAGAAACAAAAGAAACAAACAACAAAAAAGAAACACGTCTTTTAAAGGATAAGAGATTAAATGGTTGGGTAATGTATGATTTTGGTAAAAAATGACTGTTAGAATAGCATTGATACTGTACTTTCCTCCTTGTTAGACTCATTACCAGGAATGCCATGGAGCAGGCTTAGCACCACTGAAATAAATGGCATTGTGGCAGAACTGGCACGGTCATTTTTCAGCTGTCACCTCAGCAAAGTCTCTGTGGCCATAGACAAAAACCAGTATTAGGATGTTCCACTTATTTTCTCTGTAGTTGCCAGGCATATTAGTAGTGAACTTGCCTAACAAAGAGCTTCATTTTCAGATCAAGCAAGTAGATCTTCCATCCTAAAAATATCTTACTTTGACTTGTCAATGAAATAAGAAGGAAAGATCCAGTAATTTCTCTTATTCTGTATTTCCTCAGCCTGTGTAACAGCAATATGTATGGAAACAATATGAATGACATTTTGAAGGGTAGTGATTTCTTTAATTTTCCTTCGTTTCCCCGGTGTCTGGTAATCTTAGCAACAGAAACATTTATTATATGTAATTCAGTAAAGTCCCCTGCAGTCATTTTAAGTAGCAACTAAACACATTTCTTTGTTTTTCTAAGGAAATCATTGGGGAATACTCAAAAAAGTTAGTTTCAGCTTTCTGAGGGTAGCAGTCTTATAGGACTTAGAGACTCTGAAGTCTGTGAGTTTCAAGGACTCTTAGAGGGGAGGCAGAAGTTCTCCAGGAGCAGTTTAGAGGAGGTGGAGGTGCAGCTGCCTGGATGGTCCCCCAGGGCAGCCCAACTTTCCGCAGGGAGTGCAGGAGCCCGTAGTGCGTGTGGATACTTCCCCAGCAGATGTATCCCACCACTTCCCACCACTGCGACCACAGTGGTGAAACCGCTGTGGATGTGTTTAATGAGTTGTCATGTCATATAATCTGTGGACTGTTACAACGTTTGGAATGTCTAGCCACCAGTGTTAGTTTTAATCAGACATTTATTCTTCACTTCTCTTTTGTGATACTCAGCGTGACAACCAATACTCCAGTATAATTTAATACATGGAAGTCCTGTGTTGCCTGATACCTGATATAGCTGAAGAACTAAAAGGGCTTATAAAAAGCAGAAGTAACTGTATTTTAAACAATTGTTGACAGAGATATTGGCTACATTTTTTGCAATATTATTCTCAAATCCCATAGCAAAAACCCCTTTCACATTAAAAAAAAACTTTCTTCTTTCTTCATTTTTCATTTTTTCTCTCTGCTTTGCTTTTCTTTCATTTTCTTATTGTTTCTTCCTCTTTACTGAGCTTTCTTTTTTTCTTTTATCATAAAAATCTACTCATTATTATTGTTGTTAATTTTAACTAACTGTCAGCTACAATTGGAACAGAATTATAGAGTTGTATATAACGCATTCTACAGAAAGACAGTATATTTTTACAGAAAGGTTTGTGTCATGCAAGACACCAGGTAGTAGCAATAAGCAGTGAGCAGTGTGTTTTGCAGTGCTTGCAAAATTAAATCTCTCTCTCTCTATTTTTTCAGTGTAGGTTAACAACTTTTAAGTTGCAGGTAACAGTTATATACACCTTTAGTGGCTGAATGTTTTCTGTATTGATATACATTATCGTAGTAGACTATGAGCAAGTCTGCAAAATTATATTATCACCTGTCAGCTTTTTGCCACTATGTAGAAGTTTCAAAAGTGTCTTCACATGTCTATGTGAACCTGTTTCCTTCTACCTCCTATGGCACATACATGCCTGTAGAGCATGGCATGGCACCACAGCTACTGAATGCAGGGTCATTGAAAAAACATGCTTGCGGTTGATGAGACATTTCCAAAGCAATTAAACATATCTGGAAAGCTTGTTTCTAAGGTTTCCATTGTGTAGTTGCTCCCATCACCATCTTTGCTTGTTGAACTGGTCTCTCCTCACCACAAATACTTATTTTTCCAGATGCTTAAGTTGAGGTGCTGTGTCAAAATGTCTGTGAATGTATTTGCATAGAGGGAAACTCAGATGTCAAAGTATTTCCATTCCTATTCAAGTTATGTTCATGTCCTCAAACAGTACTCGTAACTTTTGAGTTATGATCCTAGAAATAAAACTTCATTTTCCTACAGATTGCTTCTTACCTAACTGTTGAGAATAGGGAGAAGTGGTCAAAGATCAGATTAAAAAAATACAAAAAAAAATAAAAGGCAAAAAACCCCACAATGACAAAACAAACAACCAAACAAACACACACCAAAAAAACAACAGCTAGGAAGTTGTCTTGAGATAACAGAGAATTAGAAGCTCTTCTGTAAAGCCTACATAGTCTTTATGTTTGGGTTCATAAGGAACCATAGGTTTTTAATGAGAGCAAATGTCTGTTCATCTTGGTGTTTGTGAGGTAGTATCCTTTCAATTTAAATGTAGAGATATTGATACAGAGTGAACAAGGAAAAAACACAGGGACCCACTGCCAGTTTTACAGAAATTATTTTCAGAACAGAGCAGCATTTCAATAATCCACTACCCATGGCATGGCGAACCTTTTGTTAGCCCAAATTATGACATAGAAGTATATAGACTTAAAGCAAAATTGAATGTTCCACAGGTGCCACAGTTTCTTCTGAAGATACAGTATTCAAGATGGGAAAGATAAGAGAAAGGCTGAAGTTACCACAGGACCACTGCTCACCAGGCAGCAATCTCCAACCTGTAGTTTTCCAGATAGAGGAACAGTAATTACAGAGACAGAAACTGGGCCAACTCAGGTATAGGCTAATAGAGCTACATTTAAAACAAAACGACAACAAAAAACAACCCCACAGTGGTGACTTCCACAGAATTAAACCTGCAGGTGCCTGAGTACTGAAAAGCTTGGCACCTTTTAAGCAAGTCCAGAGTGGACAGCAATGTACGGCAATAAAGGCTGACAGTGAATTAACAGGAACCCTGCAGTTTGTCACTGCTAACATGAATTAGCAAAGGTCTCCTGATTGTTTCGTCTCTGCAAGTTGTGGTGATGTTTGCTTTCCCAGGAAGCTGCTTTTGGAGGCACATGCTCACTGTTTGCTTTCTTTGTTTATGGCAGTGTCTGGAGGTCGCAGTCGCTTGCACCTTATCGACCTGGGCAGCTGCGTGAAAGTGCTCAGCAAAAACCGGGAGGGAAGCTCTGGCCTCTGTCTCTCATTGTCAGCACTGGGCAATGTCATCCTCGCCCTTGTCAATGGAAGCAAACACATCCCCTACAAGTAAGTAGTCTTCTGTGTTGCACCTAACGAGAAGATGCTTGCAGGCAGTCTGCATATCTGGGCCTGAGGCAGACGTGGGGTAAGTGGGGGGATTGTCTGCTGGGGTCACCACAGCCCTCTTGAGGTACAGCAAAACCTGCCTGGGGTCCAGTGACACCTGTTCTAACCTCACATCTGCCACCTACACTGTATTTAACATTCAGGTTTCACAGGAAGAAGCTTGCTGAAATATAACCCAGGTGTCTTAAAGATCTTAAAGCTCAAAGTTCAGTGTATTAGGATTTTTTCTAGGACTGTTCAAAGATTAATTTAATGTTTCAAAGCATCTGAGAGCCACTTTCATGTTAGCTCCACAGAGACAAATGTTGCTGCCATAATGCAGCACTATAGAGAAAATTATTTTGTGGTCCATTGTGTGGAATTTAGTACCTTGAAAATGCACGTCACAATAAGCATGCATGTTTGTTGTGAGATTCTTTCTGTTATGCAAAGTTGCTTTCCAGTTTATTTTTGTATGGCTTGAGTCTCCATGTCAGCCTTTCATTTGCAAAAAAAGAAGTAGGCTTTATTTGTCACACTAGACAAGTGGCCTTTGCTACTGCAGGTAGCTTCTGGGAAATTAGAGGAATTGCTCACCTAGTGGATATGTTTTGTACTCATTTCTCTTCATCATTGTCTCACACCATTTGTCATGTGTGCAGGTCTGAAAGCAAGTTTGGATTCATTACCCAACCCAGGCAGTCAGACAACCTTCCTACTCAGAAATTTCTGATTTTATGGATGGTATTGCTTTTCTCTAGCTTAAAGCCTAGGGAGCAGCAACTGGTGTCATGGGAAGGGCTCACTGTAGCATCTTGTAATCAAACTACCAATGAAGGTCAGCATTCATGAAGGACATGTATATGAGTTCTGGAGTTAGGAGCAATAGGATGACATGAAAAACGAACCAAGTCATTCATGGATTATATTTCAGTCCATGTATTTTACCCTCCTAGTCATGTTAAAGACTGTAAACGTGATTATTTTCTCATATTCATTCAAGATTGCAAGGTATTGACAAGTTTTACTTGTTTGGTTTTGTCTTCATTTTGGAAAATAAAGATGAATTGAGTTCAGTTACAATTTTGTTTTTCTTCTAACATTTATTTTGAAAAATTATTTGGCAGTCTAGACTTAAAACATGCTCTCTGGAAATATTCTTGTTGCTGGAATTCAGTCAGACTGGAATTCAGTTAAGGGCCAACCACATTTGTATGTGTAAACATTCATGAAATGTTTTGTGGCTTGTACACCTAGTCATAGTGTGAAAATACTAATAGCTTGAACTCTGCATTTCACAAAGGATAGCTCAAACTATGGTCATCAAAACCCTGTCTTCCTTCCTGATGGATTTTATGGACTTGAGGGAAGGCAGACTGTAGGAATAGAAGAAATATGTTAATGATGCTTCCTAGGTTAGAACTAAGCATACAGGGAATAGCTACCAAATACAACAGCTGTCTTTCCTGGCAATGCCTGGCAGGGAGGAAAGCATTACTGAACATGTCTTCTACTTGCTGCACTACCAATTTCTTCTGTGATTCCCAGCTGTTGCATTTTTGAGCTTACACAGCCAGAGGTGCCAGCACACTTGCTCATAATTGTTTCTGTACTACTGAAAGAAGATGAAAGCTCTCTTCAGGCCAGCACCTCCTCTGGAATTTACTAGGGTAAGAGAAGATAGTGTAGAGTGTAGGTATAGAGAAGTGGTTCATCATGTCTAAATCAGAGGTGATGTGTCTGTTTGAAAGGAGGACTTTAAGAATGTAATTTGAAAAAAACATGTTGGCATATTTTGGAGCTAATTCTGTCCACTTCTTGCTTAGAAGAGTGGAGACAGCATTTTTTCCCAAATGTGGTCTATTCACAAGGAATGGAAACAAGAGACTTGGTGGCTAGGTGAGTGCAGGCACTGTTTGCTCAGTGATCCAGCGTTACAGGTGTGTGCTGCTCCTTGGTGGATAAGAGAGGAAGGGGGAGAGAGGAGTGTGCACTGCCTTGTAGAAGAGTCTGAGCTTCCCATAGACTGATGTGATATGTGTTCAGCAGCATCTCTTGTTTAGAGCAGTAGCTAGCCTATCTAGCTGAGATCATTTGCCTTTATTTAGGGGTGTTCTCTTTCATTATCAGGGATAAAATTATAATTTTGATAACGACCTTTTTTGAGTGGGAGCGAAAGAAAACGTGTGGTTTCTTATGTGCCAGAGCTGCACACTGTGTGTGTGGTCTGAGCAAATTTCCATAGAGCAGCAGACAAAATGGAGCATCTTTTCTTTATCTGAGCTATTAAACAGTCATTAAGAATTTTATGGCTGCCTGTCAGTAGGCACTTCATGGCTTCCTGGGAGCACAGAAACTCACCATTTCATACACAGCAGATTTTCTCTTACTGCAGAAATTGAGTTCTCTCAACTCTGAGAGGCTGCAGGCTCTTAAACTCCCTTCAGTGCTGTATCCAGCTTTATCTCCGCAGGTAGTAGTTGAAGGGAAAAGGTTGTTCAGTTTCATAGCTGGTATAAGCAGATGCTACTGCTTTGCCTTCAGTGGGCTGTGTGTTTATGCCAAGGATGAATTTGCCTCTCTGCCTGCAGTCTCTATGAAAAAGTCATGTTGCTGTTCAACACATTTTGCATTTTTTTTCCTTCCCTGTAAAGCTAAGCCTTGGAAGCCATTAAGTTGGAATCTTTCTCCTTTTGGAACCCCCATCATTTTGCCCCCTCCCCCCCTTTTCCATTTTGGGAATAGTAACACAGATGGACAGTGGCTTTAGGAGGAACTTGTCTACTAATGTTGTAAGAAAGTAATGTAGAAATTCTCAGACATCAAACAATACATGTTGATATGGTTTGGGATCTTGTCCTGCATTCAACTTAAATTCCACGTGGGTCTGAAGAATGAGTAGACATCCCTATAATGGGCAAAGACATGCAGCTAATGAGTGACCAGGCCATGACTTCTGAGAGTTTGTATCTTTCATGTATGTACTTATAATCTCTCTCTAATATCTCAGTGGGTTATCTTTCTATCACTATTAATGTGAACCTTACTAAGCGCATCATTCTGTTACGGTATGAACAAGTGAGTTCTTCCAGCTCAGTGTCTTCTCTAAAACTAGAATTTTTAATTTGACTTCAATACATTTCCATTTAATGTCACCAGTTTCTTGAGTTATGAGCAAGAATTATTTTCTCCTCAGGAACATCAAATATATTAAAAAAAAAAATAGAAAGTGGCACCTGCGAGCCCAATGAAGAGCAAAGGAGTCAACTCATGCCCTGAGCAAGTTTGGCAGGGCTCAGATCTGCTTCAGGAAGAGGGTTTTGCTAAGCTGCAGTAATCAAAAGTGCTATTTTATTTTTTTAAGAGCATTTCTGCTTTACATTAGTGCTGCATTATCTTCCTCTGTTTTCCAAGATGAATGTGTTTTAAACCCTCAAATGAATACCCATTTACACAAACTCCAGATACTGGTTTATATAGCTCACCACTCAAAAATTACTCCAGTTGCTAGGCAACAGGGGTGGTGATAATTCATGGTAATGCTGTTTTGGAAATAATCATTTTTATACATTTCAATGACTATGAGAATGTAAGAAAACTGTTTCAAAAAGTGCAAGGCTGTATGAATTTCTCTTTCAGAAATTGTTGCTTGTTTTATTTAACAGGCTTGTCTCTTAATGTTCTATCCCAATGTGCTAGTGTTTCTGGAAGCATCGTATATTTTGAACTACATGCTTATGCTTATCCAAGGAGGGAACCTTGTCCGTAAAAGAGATGGGTGTGAGTCAAAAGCATGAATTTTATTCTTGGCACTTTTGCTTCTCTGTTACATGGTTGCACTTCCTCCTAGATCTTACATGCTGGTATTAATGTTTTTGTCCTATCTGTAGAAAACAAAATGGTATTAAGTGACTGGTGCAAGCTTGCACAAGAGACTTAGTGGCAGAGCAACCATATTTCAAGATCTAATCTGGTGCTTAAATCATGGGCTAATCCATTCTTTCTTTCTGCATGATCTTTTGAAAATAATTTATTTCTGTATTTATTTATTACTATTTATAAAACTCAGTTAGAAAAAAGAACTTTGTAAAGGTCATTCAGACTTGGCCTTTTAACTGTTGCTAGGACTCTGTTGCCTTATTTTTTCACTTTTTTTTTGACTTAATGAATGGGAGAGCTCTGAGAAACACTGAGATAATATGCAGATGAGACAGCAATCCATGGAGGAGAACGGGGAAGCAAAAGAGAAATTAGCCCTTTCAAAAGGAGGAATAAGCCTAAGAAATACCCCTGAATGATTCAGTTGTAGGAGAGTGGTCAACAGAGATTCTGTTTAATGTGAAATAGTTCCTAATTAGCTATCAAAAGACCTGAGCTGCTCTGGAACAGAAGAATTTTTCCATGATGTTGGCAGCCAGGTCATATGGACCAGAGCCTTGACTAATGGACAGTGAAGCTCCTGGAGCAATGCCAGGTTACACCAGCGGAGAAACTGGCCTTAGGTACATGCTCTTTGACATGAGCCAGAGTGCTTCAGCAAAATGGAGGGGCAGTGTAGTTGACAGCAAGAGGTGAGCACTGAAACACTGTCAACATAGATATAATGAGGACTTGGAACATCTGGCAATTACTTTCACCTTTGGGTTTTTCTGTAGTTAACAGTTTTACTAGGTTGAATTTCTGACACTTCATTCCAGGGAACTACATAAAATAGACAGAATCAGGGATGTACAGTCTGTGAATGTAGGAAAACTTCTTGCATTTTATTAGAGTAATTTAATCTGCAACTCAGGAGGATAACGGATTTTGCATGCTCCAGCAGTCGCTGTTGTAGTGTTCATCAACAATGCACTTTATTGTGGGACAGTTTGTACAGCTGACAGTGCAGATTTGGGCTTTATCTGCACACGTCTTACAGTACTGTGTTTCATCATCAAGTTAATGAGAGATAGGAGACAAAATCCCCGGGAAAAGCTTCACTGGAGCTGCCATTCCCCAGCTTTGGGTTTTCAACTCAGTCTGGCCAGACTGGCAACGGGACAGTTGTTGGAGCACAGGTGTCTTTGTGCATGTGTAGTGGACGTGAGTGTGTTGCATTGACTGAGCCTGGCCCCTTGTTACACCAGTTTTACAACAGACCTCACTTGACATGGCTCCATTCTGCACAAGTGTTGAAGTGGGAAGAATGCAGCCTCATGAGCGAGCTGTTTCAATGCTCTTTGAACCGCTTGATGAATTGCCACTTGACAGATACTGAAATGAGCAAATAAAGATGGACTGCAAAATGAAACGAGAAGGGAAGTGCCTGTGGTTTATAGTCAGATTTAATAGCAATTACTAATTGCATTTAAATAGCCATTCCTATCAGCAGCAGATAGCTGCACCATGGAAGGACACTACTTTGGTCCCAGGCCAGCACAGACAGGGCTGGTAATGAACAAGCAATCCAGTAGTGTGCAGTTATTGCTGAAATATAACTTGAGTGGGACCCAAATAGGCCATTGTGGTGACTTCATCTACAAATGAATCTGTACTTAATTCATTAAAATGCCATTTTGAACTTTGAGTCAGGTTATCCAGCAGTTTATTCCCACCTGTTCCACCACTGGTTCAGGCTCAATTGAACACTAATATATTTTCTCTGGTGGAAATGTGGTGATAATTCATTGCATGTATAATTGGATGATTTTTCAATAGCAATATTCTTGGAATAACTAGCTCTTGTGCAGTGCAGCAAATTATCAAAAAGCGTGTAGTAACATTTATTAGCCCTACTTCACATTTTTGGTTATCTTCAGTTTCTTGAATAGTTGCATATGGATATGATCTGTGAAGTTAACTTTTGTTTCCCTACTGATCCTTCTTTCCCTACACAAAACCAGTGTGACTCAGGGCGAGAGAGCAGAGGCATCCCACTGCATATGACCAAAGAAAATAGCTTTTCTTTGTATAATGCTAGCATGTAACCCCTAGTTCGGAGTTGGGCATCTCATCACGAAGAGGTTACAGTCTGGAGAAAATTGAAAAGAGAAGCAAAAAGAATTATGAATGGTCTGAGATAAAAGTGTTACTCACCTGGAAGAACCCTGGAACAGAAATAAAGCTTCACTGCTGGCAGGGAAAAGGAGACCTCTGAGAGGGGAGATGACAACTGCTCTGTAGTACTTCAAAGACGTGAATACACACAGGAGGAGAGAATTTTTTCTGGTGAGACACTGGCAAAATGATTTCTTATCCTTAAGTAATGAGACAGAGGAATTTAAAGTTGAAAGCATGCTAACAGTGATTCTTGTTAGTCAATGGAATAACTTCCCAAGAGCTGAAGTGAAAACTTCATTGGTAGAATGATTTAAAAGCAAAATAAACATGTAACTAATGAATATTAATGAACAGTTATATAATAAACAGTTCCAGATTGGTTAGGAGCTAGGCTTATGCGATTTCACTGCAGAGTTCTGGGGCCAAATCTTCAACAGTTTTCAATAGCTGAACTTGCACTTTGATAATTTATCTTCATTCTTGCTTAGTAAGTGTTGGTGCATGACAAACAGTTATACAAATAAACAATAAGACATGTTCTAGTGTTTCTACCAGAATCTCCTCTGCTTTTAGGAGGCTGAAAACTGGCAGTCAGTTGGATTATTACAGTTGAATGCCATCAAATAAATCCAGAAAGTCTCAGCAGTGTCTTTCTCAAGACTACCCTAGAAGGGATAGGGGATGTCCAATCCATGTCTGTGCCAGATGATTTAACTCAGTTAACTACTTTACTTCATCATTTGGTTACACTGTTTTTTTAAGGTCTCTTTCTCTTTGAATTGCAAAATCAAGTTCTCTCAGTGCTTGATCCAAATGCAGTGTAAATCAATGGAAATCTTTCTATTGGGCTTTGGCTTAAGCCCACAGATTAGAAAACATGCTTATATCTAATTAGATGAGATAATCCTCAAATCCTTGCTAAGGGATATTGTATAGTATAGTTCCTGTTCAGGGTTTGATGATTAGCAGCTTATTTGTTGAAAGAGACAGTATGTGGTTCCGTGTTGCCTAGTGATGAGTTTGTTTGGGATTGCAAGGGATGTGACTGATGGAATTGGTGAATGTGAAAACTGGAAATGTACAATCATCTATTGACTAGTTGCAAATGTGTCTGTGACCATGAATTTGGAGCTCAAGAAGGTTATACAGACACTTGTCACATAAATGGAGATTTGTGACTGCTGAAGTGGCACAAGCAAGACTATCTGATTTTCCTCTTCAATATATATAAACAGTATTTGTGACCTTAACTTAAAAATAAACAAAAACCTAGTTTACATTTTCTGGGCAAATAGTTGAACAATTTTTCTTCATACTCTTTCTTTTTTTGGACTCTATGTAACACCATCCCCTCAAAGGAGTGACAGACCCTAGAAGCTTTGGAGATAATTGAATGGTTGTAAATAGGGAATATTTCAGCCAGTTTGTCTTGTTGCTTCAAGAGCATTTGAATGCTACTGTATCTGCAAGATGTTTTTTTCCATACGAACTTCTATTGACGTTCTTATTTTCATACCATGTTTGAGAGGAAAGCAATGAAGACAATCCTCTTGTGCTCTTCAGATAACTGCTATCTTCTGCTGGGTGATCAAAGTTTTCTGGCTGGTGGTTGCCTTCAGGCCTGTACACAATGAACAGATGTGAAGTGAATTTTTAAAAATATGCACTGACTTTTCAGAGTTAAGCAGTCTGGTTAGAATGAGCTTCTGAAGTATTAAAATTAGCTCTTCTTTCTGCTGCAGAACAAACTTGTTAGATTATTTTAATTTTTAAAATTTTGTTTGTTTATAAATGACATCAAGTGACATGCTTTTTAGCAATATGTGACAAAACTCAGTGAAGTTATTTCAGGCAGCAGATTTAACTGTTTAGCTGTATTTTTTTCTTGTCACCCCATCAGCAAAACTGTTTTACCTGCCATATTTAAAATTATTTTCCAATGGGTTATTTTTAAGGGTGAGGAGAGTTAGTAAATTGCTTCTCTCCCTATTCCTTAGTTTGTGCTCTTGGGCACAAATAAAGCTTCACTCATTTTGAAAATCAGTGACAAAATGCACATCTGTACTGTCAGAAATATCATCCCCTCTGGCTCCCTTTGGTACAGCTGGTCCTGCAGAGCAGAGAGCTGGGTAGCAGAATGATGGCTGGGGCTGGTTTGGGTGCTGTTACAAACCTTGGAGCAGTGGAGATTTAATCTTCAGTCTACAAATGGAACAAAAGGAGAAAGTTGGCAGCTGCCATAGACATGAAGGGATTTTGGGGCTTTGAAAAGGATGCATAACGTATTACACTCTTTGCAGGAGTGGATGCTCTCACTGGTTGAAGTCTCTGTCCTGCTGCCCTCGCTGTAGGCAGCCTGCACAGCCTGCAGCACCCGGGGTGTCCTGCCTGCCTCCCACGGGAGCTCTGGAAAGCAGGGCCCTCACACTGTGCCTGTGTCGCCCATGCCAGCCCCTTTGGGCAGCTCAGACTGCACTGGGCACCTGTGCCGCTCGACTTGTAGACAGAGAACAAGCAAGGGGAGCCAGCTACGAGGTGAGCTGTTAAAAGCACCTCCTTGTGCAAGCAGTACCTGAATCTCCTCGGAACTGTCGTTTAAGGATTGAACACAATTTTTATGTCTGCCTCCAGCTATAAACAGAGTAGCGGAATCTTTTGTGCTCCTAGATGGCATTTCCTCTCTCTTGCAAACAACAGTTTTCACAGACTCCATGTGATGTGCTTTGAAGTTACACATCTGTGAAAGAGGACAGGAATTAGATGCAGTATCTAGATCTACTACCTAGTTTTACTGCATAACAAACAAAAATATTTCCAAAGGTATGGGGTTAGAGAAGTAACTGCACTTTTTCTGAGAGGGAAAGAGCATTCTACGAGCTCTGTGTACTCAGGCCATGCCAACATGCACCTCCCGAATCCTGCTCATCTCTCATGTGTGGATGTTGCTGGAGTGACAGGATAGTTTTCATGCCAAAAGGAACTAAGGGAAACTGCTGTTGTTGCAATAGTTTACACTGATGTGGAAGATGAGCTGATGGAGGACCAAAGCTGAGTAAGATTTTACTCTGAAAATACATTTCTGTAAAAGAAAAGCATTTGCCACCCTACCACATTGTGCTACACTGACATTTGTGGAAAACTCCTAATTTTTTTTTTTCTTCAGCCAACGGTTAATGTTGATTACTGTGGAGTATGTTTTACAGAAAAAGTGAGGTTGTGCTTTGGTAACCTTTAGAATCTTTGCATCATACAGAACGCAAAATAAGCCTGTTGAGCTGGTAACAGATTTTCTTCTCTCTTGTTAGGTGACTGCTCCCATTTTGGATTCTGTGTGCTTTGTAATGTCATCATAATCAGAAGCTTTTGTTGGTTTTGAACTACTCTTGATTGCAGTCCTCTGTGGGCTCCTTTGCCTGGAATCATTTGTGTGTCAGACATAAGCATCAAATAGGTTACACAACTAGTGAAGTCCTTTGAGTCCGTTTGCAGGTTCCATGTCCATTCCCCTCACGCTCATCAGCTCAGCAAGCACCATGGCAATGAGGGTGTTTTCTAGGGGAAGGCTCTGGCTGCTGTGAATCTGAATGTGATGCTTTGGGTCTCTCTACTGTACATGCTCCCGGGGCCAGGCACCTGTCTTCCCAGCAGGGTCTGGCCTTGTCCAGACAGGAAAGGGACATGATGCTGCTGCAGCACTATAGCAAAACTCCTCTGGTCTCTACTGGTATCACAAACACATCTGCTAGGTGTACTCTGAGAACTGAAATGGATTTTTTTATCCTCCCGAGAAAATTCATAGTTTTGCGTCAACTTTTCTACCAAATATCTTTTTTTTCACAGAGAGATAAGACAATGAAAGCAAAGAATTACAAGGAAGTTGGTATGTATATTTGACAATAAATTTGTTATTGGAAACAGATACCACAATAAGGTTTTCTTTACAATTTGGCTAATTTAATTCAAGAAGAATTTACATTGTTTAATATGTAAGATTTTTAATTTTCTCTGATAATGCTATAACATCACACCCATACAAAAGAGAACATAACCCTTAAAAATACATTTTTAATTCCATTGGCCATGTTCCATCCATCCATGGTGCTTCTTTGTGGAGTAGTACTGTTTGTTTTAGAGTATCTCAGCTACACACTAATAACCCTTCAGTTGCCTAATCAGGGAGCAAACTGATGTTGCTAAAGCATACCAATGCTTATTGTCTTAAATGCAAAGGGACAGAGTTAGGTGTTCTAAGCTGACATTATAAATTATATGCTGCCCACATGACCTTTCACTACATTTTGCAATACCTGAATGCAAGAGTAAATTCTCCTTGGTTAATCTCATAATATGTAATAGGAATATGTACGGTACTTCTTCCTTTTGTCTCCTTTCTCATAGTAAATCTCCCAGACCATGGTCTGATTATATTCCTATTGAGACATTTTTGGCAGTTAAACCTGCAAACCTTTGCATATTTGAGTAGAGAACATTATTTCATGAGATCTAGAAAGATGGGCAGAGCGTGGCAAGCCTTCACTCCCCTTGCTGTGCACGTTCCAAGATGGGGAGCACTGAGAGATTCCTGCTCCTTTCATCCATTGCAGGAAGACAAATTCTCCACCACCACATGTAGGAAAAAGGTCCAGTTTCTTGCAGATTAAAGGCTATGTACTTTCTTAAGTTCAGGGCTAGGTGAGTGTTGAGAACTCACTCAGCACACTATCACACTATCCTCTGCCATTATCCAAGTTTTGAATTGCACAACTATAGACCAGCAGTGGCTGTGTTTGAGTGGTTGATTTAGAGACATAATTTGTTTTCTGAGGCATTATAAATGTGCATTTTGACCATGTCTGGTTTTGACTTCAAGTAGGAACCAGTAAACGCAGGGCACAATATTGATATTGTTCAGTGAATCTTATACTTTTCAGAAAAGAAACTCCAGCACAATTAGACTGCAGGAAATGAGATAGCCCCTAAATGTGGTCTTGTGCTGCTTCTCATTTCTCTTAATCTGTTTATAGTAATTATTAAATATAGGACTTTTACATCCTATGATGCCCTTAATTTACACAAGCTTTACAGAATGTGGATGAGATACGTTTTCCTAACTGTTCCTACCTACATCTTGTCATCTTGAATCCTTTTTATTCATTAATAAGTGGTAACATTATGAAACATCTTGTTCTTTTCATTCTTTATCTCCAATATATTTCAGAAGTCATTTTAATTTATCATAAGAGTTCTGGCACATAGCTGTGAAGCACCCATTGTCAGTGCTGCAGTGTCTTTTGTCTGCAGTTATTCAGAATCTGAATTCTGGCTGCAGATTCTCAAATACTTTCATAATCTCAAGCAGGTGGGGCAGAAGAAGGCAGACAGGACTGGAAGCCACATTTCTGATTCTGAGCCATTCCAGAGACCCAGCATCCCATGTTAAACCTTCCGGAAGCTTAACTGGGAGCCTGTTGGGCCACCCTGGTCCCTGACATCTCCACAGCACACAGCACTGTGGCACTGCCTCTGATATATCTCCTCTACTAGCAACAGTCACATCCTTGCAATCATCCCCTATGGTAGACTTGTAGGAGAACCACAGGAAATAGTGTCTTGACTTCTGTCTCAGTGACAGTCCTCCGAAACATTCTCTCATACTATATATAATGCTCTTTTACATCGTGAAGAAGGTCTAGAGATGTGTGAAGCTCTCACCCTTTTCTCTTTTCTATTTGCGTGATCTGAAATGGAATGGTATGTTCTGCTGTGTTAATTGATTAAATGACATCTATCATAACATAAAGAGATGAAACAGAATTATTTTTAATCCCATGTTGCCATTTAAAGCTCTCAATTCTGCTCAGATCATTAGTGTATAATTTTCAGATGAGCTAGCCAGAAGGTCCCTAAATAAAAATTAGTAGAAGAGATTAGCTAGGAAAGCTAGACTGGTAATGAGCTGTTGCACTGTAGTAATGTGCTAGGTTTATAGCTCATATCTAGCCCTAATCAGTGATAAGTGCAAGTTGTCAGCATTTGATATCTAATTGGTGTTTCTTGGAATTACACTGCAACAAACACACTGATATGAAAACAAAGATTTTCTTCATATATTTCAGCTTAAGAGTTAATTATAAATGCTGGGATCAAACACACCTTTTAGCTACACTATCTGCAAATCTGCTACACTGAGGGAAGTATAAACTTTAGTCCCTTTTGGATCATTATTACTTCTTTGAAACTGATGCGGTAGCAGCTTTGAAAACAGAACAGGACCTTTAAACCATTTGCTATGTATTTAATATGTCATACATCATACAAAAAATAACTAAACCTGAATTACTGGAAAATAGTAACAATGCAATAATAACTCTCATAACAACCCATTTGTTATTGATTGTATTTACTCCATGTTCATTTGAGAACTGCTGTCCTCCCACAGAATTAATTGGACATAAAATCATAACAAGGATCTGAAAAATTATAAATCAGGAATGATCTAAGCTGTAGGACATGAGAGACTTAACAGCCTGACTAACTTGACATCTGTGAGTTGAGATTTTTGTCATTGCATAGCTATAATTAGGTGGCTCTAATCACTCTCATAATGCTAATATGGGAAATGTCCTGTCTGTCCTCAGTAGCTGCTGGTGGGAATGACTGCTATGCACAACGTTGTGCTTCAAAACTGTGAAGCCTGACAATGTCTGCAAGCAGGATTGGCCCTGACATGCATCTTCCGAGAAATATTTAGCCACCTCTTGAGAGGCTGAAGAGTACATGATCACACCATCTCACTGCTATTCATCCAAATATATTTTTTAATTGGCCGTTTAATTGACCGTTTCCAATCAGATTTAGCACAGGGACAGGCCTTCTGATATCCGAGGTCTGTGCAAGACTCCTGGGACTGGGAGAGGAACAAAGCGGAAGCCGACTGGGCCACAAAGCTGTGAAGCCAGCAGGTAACCTGCTCCATTGCATGCTGCCTGATGCCGGCGAGCCAGCACACACCAGCCAGCTGGGAGATAGAAAGGAGCTGCAGCCAGAGGAGATGAGTTAGGTGGGATATGGCAAGGTGAGGTCATAGGGACTGTGCAGAAAAGGGGACAGCAAAAGTGCAGGAAAAGGAGGAACACAGGCCACAAACCCAGAGGAAACTAGTCTTCATTCATTCCTCTATTCATAAAACTTGTTCATTTATTCAGATCCTCATCAGTTGAAATGCAATTAGATGTATGTATTTTCCTGCTGAGTAGAATTCATACAGTCAGCAGACAAACACCTCTCTAAATGATTTGCTCATCAGTGTGTATGGAGGAGGAGGGATAGAGAGGAGCTTGAATTAGTTCAGTGCTAGATAGTCTGAATTAAGTGATCAACTTTTATTACTACAATAGCTGCTAAAGTTAACAATGAGATGTTAAGAAAGTCCTGCTACAACAAAAAGTCACTATTAGCATTCAGATGAGAGAGAAACAAATCCTGAAGGGCTGAGTTAAAACTCACTTTAGAGTAAATCCAGACAACAGATATTGCCTTCTCAGAGGGTAAGCCTTGAATTCTTTTTGGATACAGCCCTCACTGAGTTTTTATGCAGATATGATACCTAGTGTCTACATTTCTAGGTGAAAGAACAGAGGTAAAGATAATCTGCCTGGACCTGAGTAAATAACTGAATTGGTGTCTCCTGAGGAATTATTAGCTAAATTGAGGAAGACAAGGAACTGTAAGATGCATTAGGTAATGAAGACTGATGAGACAACAGTACCTAGCATTGAAGTGGGAGCTATCAGAGTAGAGGGAAGGCCACCTGGGAAGTTCTTCAAGGACCAATTTTGGGAGAGATTTTATTTAGTGTTATTATCAGCAGCCCTGGCACACGAAGCAGGAGCATGCTAATCGTAGTGACTGGTTCCACAAAGCTGAGAGCCATCATCCAAAAAAAGGAAGATCAGAACATCAAATGGGAGCAGCTGTGGGACCTCAAGGGCTACAGTAATAGAAATGGCACTAATGCAAGGACTTGCCTTGATGGACTGTTAATAATTTCTACTGAAATCAGGGAGCTTATCAGCTAGAGAGGGAGTGGGTTGTATGTCTGATTTAGGCATATTGGTTAATGATCACAGGTGTCCACAGCTGATGTCACAGTGATAGGGTAATGAAGTCTGAGGAGACGTTAGGAATAACAGCAGAAAAATAATAACATACTTATACAAGGGGTTAGCAATTCCTCTCCTGGATGCAACTCTGGTCACCCATATAGATGAAGTATGAATTCAGACTCAAACAAGTGCAAGAAAGATAGTCAAGGGGAGCAGGACAGCTTTTTGTGTGAGAGAAGATTAAATGAATTTGGATTGTGTACCCAAACAGAGTTAGAAATAGAGCATGAGAAGGATTGTAAGTTGTGTTTGTACATGCGGCAAGAGTATTGCTGTCCCCAAGGAGTGAGGGCAATGGAAACTGAAGAGCCATGTTGGAGCATGGGCAAACAGGGGAGTCCATGATTTCCAGTGTGCCACTCTGAAATGGAAGTGTGTGTGAGCAGTGCCAGGAAGTCCTTTTGTTTTTAAGGATGGGTTTTCTGAATGCTTAAAGAGAATTATGTGGTTCTCTGTACTGGGTAGGGTCAGAAACTAATAATTCATGGTTTCTTCTCACCCTGAGTGTCACTTCTGCTTTGATGATGTCCCACAGGGATCAGGCTCACAGCATCAAACAATGCATTACACTTTCCTCCTTCTCCTCAGTGTTATTGTTCATGCACTCTCCTTAACAGAATGACTGTCTTTCCTCTTGGCTTCTCCTGTGTGTCCAGACACATCGACCAGGGCTGGGTTGATTGGATGCTGAGGATCACTTTTACCCATCCTTAGGAGACCACAGCAGGTGTACAGGGGGGATGCAAGAATGAGGCTGCAGAGCCTTGCTGTAAACCACTATAACCCAACACTCAGAATGGAAGAATGGCCATACTGATTCAGGTCAAACGTCCTTCTAGTCTCTAAATTCAACAGCACATGCCAAGGGAAGAGTGTAAGACTAAAATGAGTACTTTGCCAAAATATTCTTGCAGCCTCAACTGTTTTCAGCTGCAGGAACTCCTGAGCTTCAGCAGCGGCTTTGTAAACAGAAGAGGGACCTTCCAGGCACATTATAAATGAGTCCGGTTTGAGGCTTTTTGAAGACGGTTGAAGGCTGAAAGAAGCTATTTATGAAAGACTGGCTCAGCTTGTCTTTGAAATTTTATTTTAGTGCATCTGGGATTTCAAACAGCTAAGTCTTTAATACATATATTTTTATCCTTTAAATCTAAATACATACAAACATTAGTATTTGTATATTGTTTTCTGTCACTCACAAGTCTGACTACCAATCTTGTGGAGAGACAGCTACTAACATGGAAATACTAAAATTTACAGTTGATTTTCTGTATATAATAGATGCCTGTTGAACTCTGAAGCACGTTCTGGTTATCTCAGGTAAAACTGGAAGCTATCTAACAATTACTAAATGACAATTTTAAAAGAGTTCCTTTCGTTTGCTGTCATAGGCTATTAGGAGATCTCTGAAGTGTTGGAGATATAGGAGCCTATTGAGGAACTTGTCTAATTAATGGTATTATAATGGGCAAAATAAATAGAAGAATCCATTTCAAGGGGGAGTGTAACTTCAGATAACATGAAAAATGCATTTGCATCATTAATATTTTAAATTGCTACATAGATGAAGATAAATGTATTTGATACAGCCTATCTCCAAATGGCTTAAATAGCAGATCTATATACATTAAGAATCTTTATATATTGATTATATTGATTATATCGATTTGGCCACTTTTACTTACGATACATAGTACTTGCATGGAGACGGGGGTCCCTCAGATTTTATTTGCAGTCCTCTGTAAATAAAATATGATAAAGAATGGGAGGGGTAAAAGAACAAAACATTTCGTTTTCTTGTGCCTGTGTTTGTAGATTACAAAATTCCCACTGCCCTGCAGCTGCTGCTAGATTTGGCCCTATGCTGCCAAAAATGTCATCATAAAACTGCCTGTGGCTCCACGGTTTGACTTCAATGCCATGTGTGTGACTTCAGAAGAGACTGTTTTATTCATTATCTCATGTATCCTGTCACTGAAAGCTCAATTCAGGCCCTACTGAAGCTTTATGGAAGCCTTTCTGTGTATTTCAGTGACAGCTGGATTTGCACCAGAGTTTATCACAGTTCATAAACATTTCAGTTTTGGGGCTTGTTTTTGAACGTCACCAAAACCAGGCACAGGTAGAGAATTTTTCATCTATAATTGCCATGCAAGATCAACATCATCACGGTTATTGTTCAGGCTGTCTCATCACATCTCTAAATCAGTCAATTGTGCGAGTAGTTCAGCCCATCTGTGGATGAAAGTCGTTGCTGTCTGAGGGCCATTCATTTTGATGTGAAAGGAGTTTTTGGTCTCTCTTCAGTTCCAAACAAACTCACCCACCCCTGTTGACTACAGGGAGTACAAATATAGAGATCAAGGACTTGCAGGCCAGAGAACGCTGTGTTCATCAGATTCTACAAACATCGTTGCAGGTGTCTGAGAAACTTATTTTGACCCTAAAACTATATTTTTAATAGTAAAGCGAATGGAGTCTGTGAAATGAAACCAGCTTTCTAGTCCGTTTTGTTTTTTAAAGAAGATGGGTGCAAAGGAGAACCTCAGCTTCCTCACTCTTCCCTAAAGGCAACAAATGTGTACAGTTAGACAGCTTAGTCTATGCTTAGCCACCTTCTTACCCAGATTTTTGGAAGGAGACGGGCATTCATCTTGTCTAGGATCTGTACCTATTACCTGTACATGCCAATACAGTACTCCTAAATAACAGTTGTGTTTTTTTAATTCCTAGATGGTTTGGAGCTGAGCAACTGAGACCAGTGTGTCCCCACTTGATAGGTGGGAGATGACACAGAAAATTTTCCCCTGTTTTGGAACTTCCTTTACCTGCTTGATTCCCATCCTAGGTTAGCAGATAACTTGACTGCTGCAAAGTCCATCTTTCTTTCTAATGGAGAGGGACTGCTTCTTTAGCAGCTTTTAGCAGTTTCATGTTTCTCTGTGAAGCAAAGTTTGGAGCGGTATGTGAGGAGGAACTTTAAAAGGTAATAAATTGATTACCAGAGATGGAAGCATGACTTGAAGCTTCTGACTGCTCGTTTTGCTTTAATGCTGTTAGCTTAATATTTTCACTGCTTCACTTTATGTTTTGACAGCTTATAGTCACGATCCACTTTCATATGAGTGCGTTTTTTTTGGTCTGTTGATCTAAATGAACAGTTCTGAGCGCATCATAATGTTTCTAACAATTTGTCTCTTAATTTTGACATTCAAAAGGGTATAAATACTGGGTGAAGATTCATGTGTGGTTGGGAATTTCTCTTGTGTTTGCTTTCTCTGGTGCGTTCAAAAGTGGAATTTAAGGAGTTTTGGTCTTGTTCCTATGGGTGCACAAATAAGATTTCTCTCCATCCACCCAGCCATCAATTCTCACAGCATTTACAGAGACTTACTATCTTTGAGACTTTTAGATTATTTTCTCAAAGTTTCTTCAAATTGGCCAACGGACTAGAAGTTTATTGCTGGAGGTGATGAGGCAAGTTTGTGCACAGATACATAAGTAGTATGAACTCTTAAGCCTAACTTTCTTTGGGAATATACCTAGTGAGTGGCATAGATTAGTTGTATAATTTTAGTAATATTGATGACAGCCAAAATCTGCGTTATTTTCTTTTTTTTTTTTTTTTCCTTTCCACACAGGAGTATGTGCACTTTCATCGACCTCTGCTGTAATGCTATGGGCTGAAGGCTCTAGAAAGTCAGGATATAAAATCTTACCTATCAAAATGTGAAGTATTTTGTTGAGTGACCTTCACAGTTTCCTGGAGATGTCATCTATTTACGCTAGTAGCAGTGCCAAGTGGAGCGGCTTCTAAAACTGAACAGCAGTCAATTTATTTTCAGGTACCACTCCATTTGGGATTGCAATTAGGATAACTAGAGCTGCTCTCCAGCACAGGAAACTGGGAAGGTCACGCTGCCAAATTGTTGGCATCTTGATGAAGGAGTGTAAACTACTGCTGTCGCTACTGCAGATCAAATGAGCCTAACCAGAATGAAGTCATTATGAAACCTTCCCAAAAGATCATGAATATTCATGGATCAATTACGAACATTTGAAGTTAATTTTCGTTTGAGGAAATAACCCTGGTATTCCACTCTCGGTATGTATGAATCATGACAGCCCTTGCAAGCAAAGGGCAAAGCGCTGTTGCTGCTGGGGCACAGGGCTGCCGCTGTGTGCGCAGCAGCCGCTGCCTCCGGCCGGGTGGCACAGGAGCGCTCGGTGCAGCAGCCAGCAGCTTTTCTGCCCCCCTCCAAATTGCTGTGCTGTCCTCATGGGGGTGGCAGCTGAAATGGTCAGCTGGCTGCCTGGGGTGGGGATGACACAAGAGCTGTGCCAGTCTGGTAGGCAGGTGCTTGTTTGCACTGAAAGGGGAGCTGAGGTGGCCACTGCCCTGCCCTCTCTGCAGGCGCTGTCACCTGACAGTGGCTCTTCAGCACATGTACCTTAGGCAATGACACTGGTAGCAGCTGAGCTTCAGGGAGCTGTGACCTTCTGAAAAACAACCCCTTTGCTTTGCCTCCTGAATGCAGAGTGGAGAACCTCGCTTTAATCAGCTGTGCTCAAAAATAGCAGCCTGCCTCGAAGGGCCCAATCCTGCACAGTGCCATGTGCCCCTGTGACGGCAGTGGAAGCTGGGGGCAGCAGCGCTGCAAGCAAAGATGCTGAGCAATGGGAGCAGATCCCCTTCTTCATGCTGATGGAGGGGTGTTGGGAATGCCCTCGCTGGGTGCCTCTTTGCTGTGTTCATGCCGGAGGGGCTGGTATGAAGGTGGTTTCCGGAACGTGTCCTCAGCAGATTGTCCGAGGATGTTTCCTCTTGCTGCTTTCTTGCCATGTGTTTTCCCTTATTGCTGCCCTGTGGGCACAGGCACTGGGCAGCCCCCCTGCACCCCTTCCCAGTGCTCCCCCTATGCAACCAGGGTACAGGCAGCCCGGAGGGGAGGCAGGCAAGCTCCTCACTGCTATTCAGCTGCAGATATGGCTGTTGGCTTCTCGCATAAAGCAACCAAATGGCTTCACAGAGATAAACTAAGCCAAACTTGTGGCTGCCATAATGCTTCCAAGTAAGGGAGCCAAACAAGGAGGTGTATGGGGGGAGGGAAGGCTTTTGCCTTCCCTTTGTGGGTGTAACTTGGTAGAAGTTAGCACAGAGCCTGACCACATGCAGAGTCCTTAGATTATTTAAAATCTAAATCATTATTCGTTTAACGGTGGGGATTTTTTTCTCCTGTACATCACAGTCTATTTACTGTGCAGGTTTTCTTAAAGAGTGGCGTTGCTGGTTTTGGGCAATCTGCCTTTAACTCCAGTATATAGTTGCAGAGCCTAATTAGCTCCCTGGATTAACTGAGCTTCTGTTTTTCAGCTAGAATTTATTAGGAGCTGGCACCCTAATGAGACAGACCACTAGGATCCTTTTTGATTATCTTTGAGCTTTGTGTATTTTTAACGGTTGCTTGTGAATGATGCTTGGCTCTGTGCTGTGAGTTGGAGCACAGAGAGGGGAAGGACTGTTTTGTCCAACTTCAGTGCAGTCCTCCCTCCAAAACTGACACTGGTCTCCAACAGAGCTGCCACCCCTCCCAGCCATCTCCTTCCTTCCACCCCTACAGTTGCTCTTACTGTGGCTTTAAAGTAACATGTGAATCTTTGAGCTCTCATTTCTGTAACACGCTGACCTGTAAAGAAGGGTTTATGTCTTCAGTGTGATATTGTCAAAGTGCGAAGTGTACCTGAACCAAGCCACGTAAATTCACATAGCTGGGGCAAAGACCACAAGGAACTTTTTTCTCTCATTGAATGAATTATTTAAATGGAGCCTGTGCTGCTTTAGCTCCACTGGTGGCATAAGGCAGAAATGTGGAGGTGGTGGGGACATCTTTCTCTGTGCTTCCCAAAGGCTAGTGCAGTGGTGTGCAGCTCAGACCTGGGCTGGCAATGTCAGAAACAAGGCGCTCTTTAATATGTAGGTAAAAATGGAGTTGAGGTGTGACAGTGACTGCTTTATTTTGAGATAGTTCTACTATGGATAAGCTTGAATTGGTAAGATCAGTCAGGGGGACCTCCAAAGAGTGGGGAACTTAATGTCATTTTTGGATAACAGACTCCTTGGCTATTTTGTAGACTGTGCAAGTTTCACCAGCTTTGGAGCAACTTTTACACAAAAGATACAGCCCCTTTTATGGTGAGAGGGACAGTCTGTTTCAAGGAGTCAGAGAAGCTGTAGCTATTGAGACTCTGTCCTTCTGTCATTAATTTTATTTTCTGTCTTTGTTGAAAAGAAACAAATGATGTTATCTTGTGCCTCTGCCACATGCTCATGTGTTGTCACAGACACAAGGATTGTTCTGCAACATGAAATCTGCATAGTTAGGCTCTTAAAATACAAGAATTATAGGGAGAGTATCCCCTACTTTTTATATGCATTTTGTAATACTAGAATTCAAGCATAAGTCTCTGTTATCCCATACTTGGCTGCAACAATACTTTTCTCTTGCTGCAGTGTCACATCCCTTCCAGATGAGACCATGATTTTCCAAGTACATGAGCACAGTATCCCCTCAGTGTAGTCCTTTCAGCTGCCTCCTCTTTCCCCTGTGCAGTGAGCACAGCTTTCTGGGTTGTGCTCCTGTACCTCATACAAGATAACTAACTGCAGTGGCAGCGGAGATTTCTACTTTGCTTAATTTTCCCTTTAAGGCTAGTCAGCTTCCACCTGGAACAAGTTCATTATTTCCCCAATGCCTCATTTCACCAGGTAAAGGATTCCCTGAGTTAAAGGTCCAGCAAGTTACCTATCTTTCTTCAACTGGTTTGCTTCATTCTGCTAACAAAGCCAGGCTTACGTGGTTTGAACCACCGAGGGCTTTATCACTCCATATGGCCTCATTTTGCCTGTGCCTGCACACATTGCTCCCATTTCCTCTCTCCTTCTATCGAAATTATTAACAGAAAGGAAAGACATAGTAAAGCAAACTGCACTGGTTCATCATGAACTCAGCTGTTACACACCTGTAGCATCCGCTATTGGGTTTATGCCTTTTAAGCTATAAACTATCCTCTGTAGAGATTATTTCCGTGCAATGAGAGCCAAAACCAAATGGAGTATTTATGTGCTTCCTTTTTTATGCAAGCATTTACTGCTATGAATAAAGCAGTGCATCAGCACAAGGGAGCAGGGTTGAGACTTCATGATCAAAAATAACCACAATAGTTACTGAGAATTTTCCTTTGACATACCTCTATAAATAATTAGATTGCAAGACCCCGGAGGGCATATATAATCTGATCTTATGAGAATGAAGGAGTTGACAACTTCCGCCTTTTGGCCAAGTGCCTAGGAAGAAACTAAGGTATATGATTAACAGAGAGAACACGCAGCCTTGCACATCCTAAAACTTAGTTATAATATTGTATTGTATTCCTTGTGGAACGTTATTATTTCTATTCCTGATGTTGCTGCTTTTGTCACTGAATAGCCAACATCCTCATAGCAGTGGGGTGAGAGGGAGGGGAAGACAAAGAAAATATTTGTTATTAAGGTGGGAGGTCAGAAAGAAAACAAAACAAAGCATATGATAGGATTGGCTAGATAATTTCACAGGAAAATCATTATTCCAAGACTTTAGTTGGATCTTCCTCTCCAGGATTCCCTCATTTTGCGGAACAGTCTTGTACTTGCATCTCCCATACAGAAAATGAGTGAGATGCTGGGCAACAAAGATTCCTGAGATTTTCCTGCCTGTAGTATTCATTCTTATAGCTTCATTTTCTATTCATGAATTCTGTTTTGCAGCCCTAAACAAAAGCAATTACCATTTGCCTCTTTTCTCTGTATCTCACTTCAAACACATTGCTCATATGGATTCTCATAAAGCTGAAGGGTCTGACAGAGGAAGATGCAGGAACGCACTGCCCATGCCATGTCCCCTCACTCTGGCCTGCACCTCACCTGTGATGCCATCAATGTCATGTGGTTCCTCTGCTGGGTATCAGTGAGCAGTCAGGGGGACTTGAGTGGAGAGAAGGGCCTTGGAGATCAGGCAGTGGCAGTGGAGGATGTTAATGAGAACAAGAGGTGGGGAAAGAGGAGATCAGTAGAGGGAAAGGATCTAGCAATGGTGCTGGAGACTGTGGCAGAGTCAGGTGTAGCTGGTTAGACCACAGCAGGATGAAATCGAGCTGTGCTGAGCTATTCTGGTGAGGACCTGGGGATGTGGATCATGGTATGGAAATGAGTAAGAAGGTCAGACTAGGAAAGCTCAGGATAGACACTTATAGAAGAGAATAGGATTGTCTGATGAGATAAGAGCATGGCAAAAAGGAGGTGAACACACAAGAACACAGCTCTTCTACAGGACAGCAATGCTGCTGAGTCTCACTGTTTCTCTACAGGCAGCTAATACTAGCAAAACCTCATGGTAAACTGTGAGTCATGTCCTCCTTCTCTATTGCTTGTCCATACAAAAGCTGGCAGCCGGCTGCTGCTGCCAGCTGGTCAGCTAGTTCAGCAACTGAGGCTTTTTAATATGCAGGAAGGTTCCAGACTTGCTGATGTCTCATTGAAGTGTAAACACAAATCCACATGAAATTACATAAAAATACATAACGGGAGCATTCAGATTGTTAAATCAATCACTACAGGGGCAAGAAATGCCAGAATTAAGATTGTCCTGGCAAACTTACTCTGGCCCCATGGACTGTATATTGTGTTGTATTTCCAGGATTTCCTCCCCACCTCTAAAACCGTCATCTTTTTCAAGGCTGATATAGGACCTCCTTGGAGATTAATCAGGACTGTAAAGTGATGTGGTCATTATCAATAAATTCCCTCCCTAATTTGTAGCAGAAGTTGAAAGGCATATGGAAAATGGGACTGAGGGCTGTGGAAAATAAGTATTCTGAAGGGAGCTGGTACCACCTTCAGAACTGCCTCTGCCAATGCATTCCTAAAAATTTCAGGTGATCTATAAATTGTATGTTCCTGGTTTTCAGGGTGCCCAGACTGAGAATCAGCCGCCCCATTTTCTTTGCAACGGAAGTCAAAGGTAGCTGTACTTTGAATATAAAAGACTATATAATGCTTAGTACTCTGAAACGTCAGTGCTTCACACTGAACAGCTATATTTAGTGAAGTCTTCAGTGCTGCAGGTGTTATCAGGGGATTATATACCTCACCTCAGAGACATTAATCAGACACCACATTGATGAGCTCCATAGGAAAAAAAAAAGTCTTTGAAGAAATCAGTCGTTCCTGAGTTTGTATAGTCTTAACAGTAGATAAGGCACAAGTCCACACATTAAAAGGCAAGGATTAAATGAAAGACTGAATAACTTCTTGTTCAGTGAGCACTGTTTATCCTGGGCAGTGATTGAGGCAGGGTTCTAGTGAAAAATAGTGTGCAGTCATGAAATTAAAGACTTTGACTTAATGCACATAGGCAAGTGGGATTTAGGCAGTGTCCAAGGAAAAGGATCATGATCTTCATTCTTCTAATGAAAGATTCTGTATTGTTTGAATCTAAGTATAATTAATCATTTATGAAGAAGAAAAATCCAGGTATGTATAAGAAGAGTATAAAGATGTACATTTTTCCTTACTGAGCAAGCAAAAGGACTAATTTATGCTGATCACAGTTTGTAAGGTGAAGTCTCAGAAGAGAAGGAATAGAGAACACTGGGCTCACTGCCTCATCTCTTGTTTGAGAAGTTTTAATACCTGTTAGGGTTCCTTAGTGGTAGCTATTGACAGACTTGGAGAAGTGTCTCCGAGTAGCTGCTGTAATGTGAGAGGGTGGAAACAGGGAGGAGGTGAGGGAGCAGCGAGAGAGCTCCCCTCCACATGAAGGGCTGCTACTCCATGGAACGGACTGGAGATTTCTGCCTGGCAATCTGCACCATTCTTCCTTTCTGGACCCTCTGTACCGTACCTGGTGACATACCTCCTAGAGACACCTGAGTTTAGTTTCCTGCCCCCAGGGCTCTATCTGGACTTTTCCAGAGATAGATCTTGCATATTTTATTTCAGGGTTTTACCTGTGAGGGATGCATGAATAGTGTTTAGTAGTATTTTGCTGTAGCCATGATCTAAGGAGCTAGGGAAGTAATGGTAATGCATTTTATTAGACCAAGTGATGCAATTTGAAAACTGAGGTAACTTTTAAGTACCGAAAAGGCTGCAGAATAGACTTGCTGTTATAAAGACTTTGGAGTTTGAAGCATGGTATCCTTCCAAACCCATCTTCCTTATTCCCTGTGTGTTATATCCCCATATTCATGAAGGGTTATGGTAAATTTCATAAACTATGTGTCGTGGTTGAGACGGACAAACGACATGGACCAAGTTCTTCCAGGATGAAAGTAGTAAGTTCCATTTATTGCCACAAGTGCATTTTTATACAGTTTTACCAATTCATGTGTCTCTTCACTATTGGTTACAAGTTACAGCAGTAACATCTCATTGGCTAATTTTGCTATCATCAGTGTTACTCTTCTACTCCCTTCTCTCTCATGGGTACATCCTTAACATGTCTGGATACTCCTTTACTCCCATCTTTCTCACGGGTAGGCCTTCGTATCTTCAAGGCTAATTTCTGTTCCCATGCCCTCCATCAGGGAATCCACGAATCCACCGTAGTCCCCCACAACTACGAAAACATTAGTAGGTGGGCTAGTAGTACATTTACAATGAAGACAGGTATAAGTGGGGTCATTGTACTGCTCTGGCATAGCAGTTTATTGTTCATGGAGCAGAACAGAAATGGGCCATTAGCATTCCTGAGGACCTCCCCTTGTTATAAAGACATTGCTGCAATTCTCTGTGCTGCTGCGAGAAATCTGGGGCCTTCTACAAACCAGCCTCTGATTAATACAGGGAGTAACATGAACTCAGGAGCAGCAGCATCCAGATCATCAACAAAGGTCTTGCTTCTCAAAGGTCTTCCAGTGCAGAAGTGCAGACCTTCTCTTTGTAAAACTTCTGCTTTCACAGGAAATTTTGCTTTTGCAAACACCAGCTCATTAATTACGTAATGAAACAATGCGGAGCCTTTATTTTTTTTTCTGGCAGAAATGCCATGTCAGCGTTCAGAAGAACAAAGCATCTTTGTCTCACACTATCTGTCAAGTTAATTTCAGTGAGACGCACAAAATATTTTACCAGTATTTTACTTGATGAGAATAGGGTGAGTTAAAAATTAAGCAGCACATTTTTGTGTTATGTTCTCTTCAATTTTCTTTCTTTCCTTTAGAAGTTAGTAGGTGCTATTATGAGAAATTAGTGAACCATGAACAGGTGATCTTATCCTATGACAATATTCAGAATCGACAAAAACCTGTGTTTAGAAAATTTCTTCCTCTTTATTTTACTTTCCAGTGTACAATAGTGACATGAGGCTAGTTATTTTCTCTGAGTGCAAAGTGAAGTTGATAGTCAAGGTGCAGACAGTGCTGAATGAGTGAACTCTGCCATTAGAAATAGGTGTTGGTTGGGCTTTTTTTGCTGCGAGGTTTCAGGCTTTGATCCTAAACAAATCTGCTCTTTGGTTCCTGTCTGATATATGTCAGAGGATCATTTGAATTATAGAAATGGAATTTCCTCTGTATTGTCATTCTTCTTGCAAGTGTGCATTTCAGTACAAGGCAGATGGCACAGATTATTTTATATTCATAATGCATATACGTCTAGGAGAGCCACACTGCACTGTGCTGATGCTGGCTGCATGGGTTATGTGTTCTCAGGAGACCAACATGTTCAGAATGTATTCTTTTGCCCTTTCCCCTGTCATCTCATGTTTTGCTATGATAGAAGCACTAGCAAATAAAAGGCTTGTTATTGATTTCTGTGCAAATGTTAATAATATCTATGTAACTCTGCATTGGAGTGACAGTAACTGATGTACAAAATTTGACATCTTAATTATTCCTTGATGGAAAGGAGGACCACTAACCCGAGATACAGCAGCCTGTTAACTTTGGATCTGTGGATTCAAAGCAGCCTTAGGTCACAAGTGAAATGAGTGAGACTGTCTTAATATAGTCTTTATGGATGTTTGTTTGCTTCTCAAAAACAGCAGAAGGTCTTCAATGTGTCTGGAGCAGACGGAAGCAGAAATCCTGAAACAAAAAAAAAATGTTTTGCTTCTAGTATTGCTAGCCTAACTGAAATTGCAAGTACTTGAAATTTCAGCAACAGCACAACTTATAAGCTCTCCAGTCTTATTGGTAGATGCATAAAAATCTGCATCCAAAATGTTGTTGTTTACTCCATCAGAAAGAGAGGTTCAAGAATTTTGGTGTTTATCTGTTATAACAGTGCCATCCTGTAGGCAGAGCTTCAGTTCCCAGCAGTTGCAGCTTTATGCAAAATTCCTGGAAGCTGGAAATGTGAAGTGGATGACCAAGGGCACATATACACCATAGGTCATTAGCAGATATTGAACAGTGAGCCCCAAAAATCTGATCCCCAGCCACTGAAGATTTTGTTATCATTACAACAGTGAAAGTAATTCCTTTAGCAATAGGTAGATATCAAGCTGTTGCTGTCTTTGCTTTCAGCTATATGTAACTGTCATCCATAACCTGTAGTGTAGGAGAGGCTCTCTTCAAGAGGATACCATTTCCCAACTAACCATCCAGTTGACCTGTACACTTCGTAGCTAAAGCTCTCTTTAAAAATTACATTGTACATTTCTGACTACAGGATTATATGACCACCACAAAAGTGTTATATATGCATCATTATGCTGTTAAAATTCCCATTCTTAGTCCAGTCACAGACAGCCCCACAATAAGGCATCAGCATTTCAAAAGCTATCCTATGTCAAACAATAGAGTAAATGGCAAGAACAGAAAATTTCATTCCTGCCTCAGTGGAAGAAAAGATCTAATATGAAAGAACATTTGCGAGAAGTGTTAAGGCTTGATTGTTTTGTATTTCACCAGCAGCATCCAGAATTAATTTCAGTGATTTAACTATTATTATTATTATTGAGTTACCCAGTGCCCTAGAAGGCAAGAAAAAATTTGGGTCCTCTAGTCTAATCCACTACTTACTTGTCCTCCAGAGCTGGACCAGAGTTTGCTTGCACATTGTGTGCTAGAAAAGGGCAGCAGTTTGATGTTTGCTGGAGCAACTCCTTAATAGTCAGTCTCCAACCCTGCTCTGCGTCTCTGTTTAAGCAGTGGTAACAGTGCAGAAGGACTAAGGCCAGAAGACAGAAAGGATGAATTGGGAAGAGGAAGTTTACATTGTAGTCCAGGGTCTTTCACCACAGCTGCAAACACAACATAGGGCAAACTTAATGGAATCCTAATTAGTTTCATTCCTTAAAAAGAGGAGAAAACATCTTGCTGAGACCCAAGTCACGTCATGATGGTCAAAGTGAAACCTTGCTCGCTAATGTAGCCTTAATTCATTTTATTTTGCAGAGACAGCAAGCTCACCATGTTGCTTCGGGAGTCCTTGGGGAATATGAACTGCCGCACCACAATGATAGCTCACATTTCAGCCGCTGCGGGGAACTACGCTGAGACGCTGTCTACCATCCAGATTGCATCAAGGGTCCTCAGGATGAAGAAAAAGAAAACTAAGGTAAGATAGTGTATAACTCTCTTCTTGTAATGGTGGAGGCGGGAGGAAGAAGGACCCTGGAAGATCCTTAATGGGGTAGAGTGGCATATAACAAAATCAGTAATCAATTCCAAAGTGCATGGGTTGTATGTACCCTGTCCTAGGCAAGTGGCTTAGAGCACACAGGGAGGGTAAATGCTTCAGCTTCAGATACAGAGGAGTGAGTTCAGACATATCTGCTCTAGCAGATTTGTAAGCTGGCCTCATTTAATGATATAGCTGTCAGAGAGCATTTATTTTCAGTTACGCTCTTAGTGCTAATGAAATAATAAGGAATGAAACCACTGTAGAGTTAAAGAAAATTGGGATTAATGAAGAATTAGATTCTCTGTGCTTCTCAGAGACAGTGGAAGCAAAATAAGTGCACAGCAGTGTATCCATTTCCAGCACTGATGCCCCTTTTATTCCCACCGTTTCCAAATAAGGGTGATAGATTTTCCAAAAAGTAGAGTGAGGATGGGCTATATCCACTTTTATGTTTTAGAGTCCTGTTTCTTTCTGTACTTAGTGCTTATGGTGTCAATTGGGCACAACAAGTGAATTTTATGTGTTTCATTTAAATTGACAGCCTATGGATTGACAAAACCTTTTTTGTCAATGAATTGAAGAGAAAGAAATGAAGGGACTCAGTCCATCACAGCAGTGTGTCCCTAGAGGCCTCTGGGTACAATTCCACATGCTGGTGGTATGACCAAAGGGGGATTGTCTTTATTTTCTGTGCCTTATTTGTGAAATGAGTTTCGTTGTTCCTCTGCTCACACAGAGAGACAGAAACACATGCCCACACACAGACCCACACAACCCCCTGCCTTTGCCAGACATCTGATTTCTTTGGCCAGGCTCAATTAAGGGAAGGATCCTAATTCTAATCCTAATCCTACTTTTTCTTCGGAAGTGTCATGACTCTTGGAGTGGGGCACAGATTTGGGGCATTGGGTTCTCCATTGAACATGATTGTTTGCTGTAAGATTGTGGGTAAGAAGCTCCAGAGCTCTGTGTCTTACTTTAGAGATTTCCCAGTTTAGACATGACTGCGACCTTTTTGTGTATGCACTTTGTGCAAGGAGCTGTTTGCAATGCTGAAATGTCATGGTCTCTGTCTTTCTCTCATGTTGCAGTACACATCAAGTTCTTCTGGAGGAGAGAGCTCTTGTGAGGAAGGCAGGATGCGGAGGCCAACCCAGCTGAGGCCTTTCCACTCTAGAAACACTGTTGACCCAGACTTCCCTATTTTGCATTTGTCAAGTGATCCTGATTATTCATCCAGCAGTGAGCAGTCCTGTGACACAGTGATTTATGTTGGCCCCAATGGCACTGCCCTTTCTGATAAGGAGCTGACAGATAATGAGGGTCCCCCTGACTTTGTTCCCATAGTTCCTGCTCTGCAAAAGACAAAAAATGAGGGCAGGTTGGAGGAAGTCAGTGAATCAGGGCCCAGCGCATCTGAAAGGGACTGCCTGAAGTGCAACACCTTTGCAGAGCTCCAGGAGAGGCTAGATTGCATAGATGGCAGTGAAGAGACCGACAAATTTCCCTTTGAAGAGATGCCTGCCCAATTTAGCTCAGACCAGATGTCTAAGTGCTCTGTTTCAAGCCAGCTGGCAGAGCTTAGCCACTTACCAGAGTCAGATAAGGAAGATATGGTGCCAGAATGTCAGCATTCTGACAGAGAAGCCAAGGAAAATATAAATGCAACACCCAGCAAAACAAAGAGAAATCACTCCCCTGTTCCTTCTGGAGCTCTTACTAATGTTTCAACCCCTTCTTCTCCCAGGAGTGTAACGGGCAGCTCTAGCAAAGAGCTTAGCTCTTCTCAGTTAGCACACAGCACCAGCTTGCAGAGCAGCAGAGAAGGTCTCAACACCTGTGGATTTGTGGAAGGCAAACCTCGGCCAATGGGTTCGCCCCGGCTGGGCATTGCAAGCCTCTCAAAGACATCTGAGTACAAGCCACCAACTTCTCCTTCTCAGAGGTGCAAAGTCTATACGCAGAAAGGAGTCCTGCCCAGCTCCACTCCCCCACCAGCTCCCCTGAGTAAGGACACTGGGACAACATCTACTGAATCTTTACTGCAGCCAGAACTCCGGACCCCACCTGCAGGCATGAGCCCTCAGATCATGAAGAAGTCAGTGACCTCCAGCAATGGGGATTTTGAGGAGACCGTTCTTGATGAAAATCGGCAACAAAGCATTTCTCCAGAATCCAAGAAGGAGATTCTGAGCACCACCATGGTGACTGTGCAGCAGCCATTAGAACTGAATGGAGAGGATGAGCTGGTGTTCACCCTTGTAGAAGAGCTAACCATTAGTGGGGTCCTTGACAATGGGCGCCCAACCAGTATCATCAGTTTTAACAGTGACTGCTCAGTGCAGGCTTTGGCCTCTGGGTCCAGGCCAGTCAGTATTATCAGCAGCATATCTGAAGATCTTGAATGTTACTCCAGTGCAGCTCCTGTGTCTGAAGTCAGCATCACACAGTTCCTTCCACTTCCAAAGTTGGGCCTAGATGACAAATGCCAGGATGATGGCAGCAGGCGCTCATCCATCAGCTCATGGTTGAGTGAAATGAGCACAGGGAGTGATGGTGAACAGTCATGTCACAGCTTCGTAGCCCAGGCATGCTATGGGCATGGGGAAGCAATGGCAGAGCCCCCTGTCCCTGATTTTGCAAGCACCATACAAAGTGCCAGCATGATTTGTGTAAGCGACAAACAGAAGCCAGTGACTGACAACATGCTTATACTATCAGAAATGGGGGAGGAAGCTTTCGGAAAAGTACCACCCATCAAAGGATGTAAAATATCAGCTTTAGGGAAAACTACTGTCACAATTAAAAACACTGCAAGCCTCAGCAGTTGTGAAGGCTACATCCCAATGAAGACAAACATTACTGTTTATCCATGTATTGCTGTTAATCCATACAAAGCACAAGACACTGACGATGCTGTATTGGCAGTAAGTGCAGACCCAAAAGTTGCTCGTTCCCATGACGTGAAAGAATCCAGTGCTAAGAAAGATATAAAATTTGAAGACCCTTGGCTGAAGAGAGAGGAAGATGTAAAAAAGGACAGCTCTGGGAGCAGTGATGGGCCGAGGCCTGACGCAGCTGCAGTTCCAGCCAAGCCCGAGCACAGCATAAAGCCGTCCTCAGCAGACAGATTTAGCAACAGCAGCGGGGATGCCTCGATCTCCCCAGGGTCTGACAGTTTAAAGAGGATTGTGGATGGGTGTGAAGTGGCGGCATCCAGCTCTGCAACCCAAAGCCCTGTTCATTCCACTGATGTCTTGAAGAGTGGCAGCCTCCCTCGAGGACTCCTGAAAGCAAGCAAACTGGAGGACTCTGACAGTCACCTCCATCCTCCTGCCACTGACAGCAGCGGAGTTGGCTCTCCTGCCCTCCTCCCATTTTCTAAGGCTAGCCTTGACAAGAAAATGGCCTCTCCCAAACACTGTGTCCTCACTCGGCCCAAAGGGACCCCTCCTCTGCCACCGGTGAGAAAGTCAAGCTTGGATCAGAAGAACAGAGCCAGTCCCCAGCACAGTGCAGCCAGCAGCACCACAAGCAGTCCCTCTAGCCAGCCCGGGTCCTTCCTGGCCAGCTTCCCCGAGGAGCTGAGTGCCAAACAGAAGGGCTCTGGCATCGACAGCAGTGGCAACAACAGCAGCAGCAAGCTCTTCAGTGCCAAACTGGAGCAGCTTGCCAGCAGGACCAACTCTCTTGGGAGGTCCGCAGGAAGCCACTATGAGTGTTTGTCGCTGGAAAGAGCAGAAAGCCTGTCCTCTGTGAGCTCCAAAATGAGTCCTGGCAAAGACACCACCATGCCTAGGGCTGGAAGGAGCCTCAGCCGCAGTGTTATGTCCTCACCCACGAACTCGGGCCTCTCCCAGTCAGCAGGTGCCTCTCCGAAAGCCAGCCAGTCGAAGATCTCTGCAGTCAGCAAGCTCTTGCTGGCAAGCCCCAAGGCCCGCAGCCTGTCTGCCTCTGCCACCAAAACACTCAGCTTCTCGACCAAGTCTCTGCCTCAGTCTGTAGGGCAGAGCTCCGGTTTGCCTCCAAGTGGGAAGAACATGTCTTGGTCAACACAGTCTCTCAGCAGAAACCGGGGCTCCAGCCTTGCTTCTAAATTGCCCCTTCGGGCTGTCAACGGGAGGATTTCAGAGCTGCTCCAGGGCAGTGCCAGTGCCAGAGGGTCACAGCTGCGGGGCAGCTCAGAGGCAGAGGAGCGTGGGGCCCTCCCGGGAGATGAGAAGCCAGCAGTTCACATGCTGCCTTCTCCTTACAGCAAGATCACCCCTCCTCGGAAACCTCACCGCTGCAGCAGTGGTCATGGGAGCGACAACAGCAGTGTCCTGAGCGGGGAGCTGCCCCCCGCCATGGGTAAAACAGCCCTCTTCTACCACAGTGGGGGGAGCAGCGGCTACGAGAGCATGATGAGGGACAGTGAGGCGACGGGGAGCGCCTCTTCAGCGCAAGACTCCATGAGCGAGAACAGCAGCTCCATGAGCAGCAGGTGCCGAAGCCTCAAAAATCCAAAGAAACGATCAAATGCAGGTAAGCTTGTGGTGGTGTGAGAGAGACATGCGGACCAAGGCAGCTGACTAGTTCATGGTAGGGAGCCCAGTCCTAAAGGGGAGCTAATTCCATACCAGCTACGTATCTTAACAGAGAAGCGAGGCCAGGCTCCAAGTGTCCAAGGCTCTGAGTTTTCTTCATCTTGCAACAGGCACAAACCCTGTGTGCTTACATTGCCTTGGCAATGGAGTCTCCCCTTCACTCATTTCACTTACGTTTACTTCAAATGAACGGAAGAACAATTATCCCTACAACTGGTTAGTATTGCCCATGACAGCCACATTCAAGTATTTATTTATCCAAATATTCTTCTGATTTTATTACAGAAAGGTGCCTTTGTGAGGTAGTGAAATGTAACTGTTATTCTTAAGAACTTTGGGCACAGACTTCCCTCTTGCTATGCACGTTTCACCAGCACAAGACAAGAGCCTTGCTGAAGAGCAGTATCTGTTGTGAGCGCTCTTTTACTCCTTGTGCTCTGGATGCCCAAGGGTGCAAGATGACCTGGAGCAGAAACCACTGCTGAGTTCCTTCTTCCCTAGAAGATGGGACAAAGTTGTGCCCATGTGCCTTGAAAGATGTCATCCTGCCTCTGAGACTCTTGGTTTTTAACTTTTGAGTTATGAGTCCTTCTTTTCCCAGTAATTTTTGATAACAAATAAAAATTATATTATATGGGAACTACTGCACTGAAGCACTTGCAAATCTGAAACCATTTTAGTCATCACAGAAAGGATCAGAAAGACTTCATCTTTGTTCAGATATAGTCCCCAGCAGCTTTTGTGCTATATAATATTTTTTTAATTAGATGGCAAGAGCCTCCTGGATCATACCAAGAGTCTGTGCAGTTGCAACTGCTATATCTTCCCATGAGAATGAGTTTTAGAAGTTTGCAGGGCAGTGATGAGGAGCATCCATCAGCTGGCCACCTTACCTTTTTCCTGGGTGCTGTTTTCCCAACCTGAAGTGTGAGTCCTGTCTAACCTCCTTTTGAAAAAAATGCACATTGGCTTTGGAACTGGTATGCACAGGTATGTGCTACTTATCCTGCAGTAGTGCTGGCTGTCCCGAATCTGTTATTCTCATAGAGCTCCTATTTCACCAGCCATTCCGCTTGCTGGCATACTCACTCCTGGGATTAACTTGCAGTGAATGAACTGAGTAATGCATAACTCTCCCTTTCCTTATGTTCTTGACTGCGGTAGCAGAAAGAACAGGTGCAGCACAGATGTGAATACAACAGATACCACTATTAAAACCATATCCATAAGTACATGGCTGATTGTACCTGTTCAGGGGATGCATCTGAAAGTGATCACTCCACAGCACAGGCCAAGTGGTGAATTAATCTTTCTGAAGTTAACTTTGCATCCTATAAGGAAACCTCTTTCCTATGCCTTCAGTTTATGTGGTAATAAATTGATTTTCCTGTTTCTGAGGAACTGTTCCTCTAGCAGCTCCTTTTAAATATAAACTTTTTAATGGTAACAAGCAAAAGGAATGTTGTGCAAAAGGAAAACAAAGCTATTCACAGAGATGAATAGCATTTGTGGGTGTATACTGCCAACTGGATTGTGTCTTGTATAGGAGCTGCCCATATAATATGGACTTCTTCCACAGGATGTTTAGATGCAAAAATGTATAAGGTTCTGTGAAAACAGGCAGCTGTGCAGGTGAGGGAACAGAGAGAAAACTGCAATGTAGATTTTCCTTATTTGGCATTAGAGAACATCCTCCCTTCCTCAGGGCAATTACTTAAAAAAAAATACTCTGAGAAGAACTTCAGGCAGAACCTGCAGATTCTTTAGACAACAGAGTTCAGCCCAAACGTAAATCAGCAGGAGACCAGGATTAGTTTACCCTGATGCTCATAAAACTAGTTGTTTCATTTCACTTCTCTTTGCTTTGATAGCACATATGAGGCTTGACAAGGCTGTAGATATAACTGAGGAAAATCTTGCCTTTGTGTTGTAATTACAGAAGAGCTTCAGATCCATTTGTTATACTTTAGGTTAGGGTTATATGTTTGCTCTCAACCTTGGCTTTCAGTAACCCTGTGTAGTACTGAACACTGTGTCAGTGACCGTGAAAGGGTAGTTATGAAGAGAGGACTGTTTGAGACTCAGGTTTCAGGTTGGTCTCATAGTAGTCTGGAAGACACTGGTAGGGAAGAGGCTTTCCCAAGTCTTGAGACCACCTATCAGAGCAGTGATGCTGGTTTGTTGGGAGTGATGGGGTGAGCAGGAGCCTTTCCATAGCAGGGAAAATGGACAGTCTAAGCTTTACCACTTTTTTACTGCTGTGTAAAGTCTAACCTGTCTTTTTCACCAAATACCATTTTTTTGCTGGCCAACAGATTAATCTCTTTATCCAAATTTCTTGTGTGGTTTAGTACTTCTCTCCCTGGTCAGCAGGTATGCAAATATTTACCCATTGCTGGACCTGAATCTCTGGGGTGGAGGGTTTTCAGTGGAGGGCCTGTGGCCCTGGGAGTTGCCTGCCCTGATGGGCTCGGCATAGCCCAGCACCTTGGCCTCCCTCAAAGTAATTTTCAAAGCTTTTCCCTTAATTCACCTCATGTGAAGAGATTCTGAGTGCATCCTCTCTGATACTTTGCTCTTGAGGGTGATTTGCTATATCAGCAGGTATTCCTGTATTGTTTTGAATGTCTTGAATTTGTGTATAAGTACAACCAAGGGTTTTATGGAAATTAAAAAAAACAAACCAAAACAAAAACTTTACTACCTTCCCTATCTCTAGCAGCAAACCACTGCCCAGAAATTAATAAAGCTTTACTTTCTTATAACCTATCTCCTGTTTGCATTTGGTCCTGCAGCAGTGAAATCATAATTCTGGTTTGATGTGTTTGATAATAGTATAATTTTTCACATGTCAGCAGATTTATGATGGCATAAAACCGGGATTATGACTTCAGTGCAGGAGAACATGAAGGAGGAGCTTAGATATAAGGGAGAATAGAGCTGTTCAAAAATATATTTTTATTACATAATAAACAAAAAAACCTGCAAAGGTTTGCAATCTTTCATCGTCTGTAATATCTTCTTTTTATAGGTCTGTTCTAGTGTGAATGTTCTCTCTTAAGGAACACTTTTTAATGAAAAAGAGAGCAGACAAAGGTTCTGAGCTCTTAAAAAGACAGATATTATTTTAATACATAGTGTCAAGAGCATTGGACCTTTCCTGATTTGTGGTCACAGATCCACTGTGCTGTAATGGATATGGCACTATAGATATGCTCATTTCAGGTCAGGCAACTTGTCCACTTTATTTATTATTATTATTAACAGAAATGCTAGCTGTCGGACACGATCAACATGAATCAGCCCAAGGCCCCTGCAAGAGGAGCTATAAAGAGTCTTTAAGAGAATCACCAGCAGCCCTGTCAGATCTCACAATTACTTTTGAAGTTCTGACACATTGGAGAGACATCATTTTTTTCTTGAGATTAAGATCTTGTCTTTCAGTACTCTTAAGTGCATTATTTGTATGTGTAGGTGCTTCTGCCCTGGATGTCATACATGAAGCATCAGACCTACATTGACGGCTTTTGAAAGATAAAGCTAGTTCACTTCCTTCAGTGTTAGCCTTAGGTTAAATCTGGGGCTCTGCCTGCCTACCTGTACATTTCACAGACAGCCCAGTAGTGTGTACAAAATTAAAATAAAATAATTTTAAAAATACCTCTTGCATTCTGGTACCTATTGAAAAATTATGTGTTTACATCACGAAGCACAGAAGTGTTTTCCCTGAAGCTATCTTATCCATTTAATAAACATTCCCATCTTTCTAGCATTTAACACTGGTCCTATAACATCATGTCAGCCTATATTGCCCCAAAGTGACTGCTTATGGCAGAAACAGAGCTATTTAGCCCTGATCTATGGCCGTACATTTCACAGCTTTGTACAGTTGCTCTTTAATCCATCCTGTGGTGTAAGCATTATTCCAGACCCCATTTTACAGATGGAGAAATGAAGGCACAGTACTTGACTGACTTGCCCAATGCCTACAACTGAGAACCAGATCCAGAATTAAATTACAGACACTCTTGAGTCCTCCTAACCTCAACCTCAGCTGGCTTGGCTACAAACCCTCCCCTGCCCCTACCCAATGGTGGAGAGGAGGGTTTCATTTGTTGTTTCCTTTTTGTGGCAGATCCTTCCTCCCTCTCCATCTGCAAGCATCTGTGCAACTATGTTTTCTCTGATTTCTTTGCTCACTCCACTAGCCTTTACCCTGTAAGAAATAATTGACATATCCACCATATTTCTGGCTCTGCCTTTACAGTCTCCTCTCTCTTGGGTCAGCAGTGCTGTCTTGAGCAGGGCACTGAAGTGTTAGGTCATTATTTGTACACTTATCACTAGCACCAATTCTATATTATTTTTTAATTCCTCAGAAATTTCACGTGCAATGTGCCATTGCTGTTCCATGGAAAGACAATGACAAGGGTGCTTTCATAGTACTGTGTGTGTGATCAGGAAATGCATTTTGTCTGAACTCTGTTTTACCAAAGCTGTATTTGTATCCTGGGAACACTACAGGCAGATGGGGTGGCAGATTAGGACTTGCAAAATCCATGTTGTATTCTCTGATGTGCTGCTGGTTCGCTGTATCACCTTGGGCAGATTGTGTAATTTCTATGTTCCCTGGTTACCAGCTCATAAAACTCAATAATGGTGGTGTGAAAAAAGTAACAGCAGGGTCCTTAGATCAGAAGTGTTACCTACCTGCTTTTTGCTCCTTTGCTTTGGTTGTTAGCATCTTTTCCCCAGTTTAGTTTGGTTGTACGTGGGAGTTACTCTAAAATAATTCTCAGGGCAAAATGTGACTTGATGATTTCAGAGATGCAGCTTTGGTGCCAGCTTCACGTCCTGCCTGCTGTCAGCTAACAGCAAAGCACGAGCCCAGGCTCTGATGAGGTTTACACAGTAAAGCCAGGCCTTGTTTGCATTTCCATGTGATTTGCACGCATACATTGTTTCTGCCTCTTAGCTCCCTCTCCTACAGATGATATTTACCAGTTCCTGCCCCTTACACCTGTAAGACCTTCCCTGGGTACAGCAGAATGGGAGGGACTTCGAGATGATTCATCACAGATGAGGCTTTCCGTGGAGACCACAGAGATCTTTCTGAGGCTGCTTTTTTTCCTGTTGCCTGTGGGAAAAGAGTGGGGTGCTCAAGAGAGTCCCCATCCTACGTGACATCGAGTTAGACCTAAGGGCTGCAGTGTGTATCACTGCTGGCAGCGCTGTGCCGAGATGGGACAGACCTCTGCCAAGGAGAGTGTCTCCTTCAGTTTCTTCAGTTGAGGTTCTTTGGAGCTGAGTCTGAACCTGGAGCTTTACTGGAGCTGGGGCTGGTGCCAGCAGGGTGGGACACTCCAGGCAGTGCTTGTGGAGCAGCAGGGGTGCAGCAGCCAGGGTTAGGGCAGCAGTGTGGACCACTGCCTGCCTGCTGGGGTGCACAGACCTGCTCACAGGGGCAAGGACATGGGACTTGGGCATGTGAGCCCTGTGGGAGAGAAGAAAGGAGACTGTCAAAGAGGTGAGCTCAGGGGAGAGACTCCTTGTATGTAAAGTGCTGTCAAGTTGTGCCAGTCTTGGCCAGTTCAGCCTTCCTGATCATTGAATATCAGTGAGCTTCAGAAAATAAATATCTAAGGGATGGTATTGGTAGTGAGGCCAAGTCTGGACAAGACTGTGGGAAAATCAGGGTTGCTGACTTCCTGAAATTTAAACCAGTGCCCTAAGTTGCAGTTGTATATCTCAACATTTGCAGGACCCTGCTCTTGTCAGTCCAGGACAGGCCTTGCGTGTGTGTATGTATGTGTGTGTGTGCACACGCTTTAATCTTTTTTGCATGGGGAACCTGCCTGACTATGGATAATTAAAGATTCCTGCTGCAGCATTTTATGGCTTTTGCAGTAAAGTTTCATGACTCCTTGCGGCTCTTTCTCAGTAGTAAGTTTTGCCACCAAAGCAGAGCAAATTGCTACATGATTTTAAACACTTTAATAAAAAGACAGACTGTTAAGACATGACAATAATTATCTACAATTAGAGTCCCTTTTTCTCTCTCACTTGTGCACTCTGGATTTCACTGGTGGATGATTTTAAAGATGGAGATTTAGAGGTTCCTGGAAGGCGCTGAAAACTCTACATTCAAACACATACACTCTCTGGAAGCAGTTAGCCCTGCCTACGAAAGCAGCATAAAAAGCCAGAGGCTAAATCCACAGGCTGTAAATAATGAAAGTCCATCTCTAACCAATATCGCAAAGCATCACGTTTTGAAACGTAGCCAAAATTATAATGATGAAACAAAACACCAACAAAAAGAATCTGAGCTTTTCTTCTTGAATCCAAGTGAAATGGAATTTGGTTCATGTTTAGACTGCCTAGGGCACAGCGCGGGGAGCTGAAAATTGCCTTTTGTATCACAAAGCCGTAGGGCATCTCCAGTGTTTCTACTTTAACTTGCTTACAAGTGATGGTAGCTAATTGATATCCTGCATTATACCTTTACCATGACAAAGGAATTTAGAATTATATAGCAAAATACTGTTTGCATTCAGGTAACCAGTTTATGCCACTTTATGCATGTGACTGCTGGCTGGACAGCCCTGGGGGGAGCAGAGGGAGGGGCAGTGTAGACTTCAGCTCCAATTTTTTTTGTTCATTAAAACAACAGCATTGATTTTCCCAGGTCAAAGCCAGGCCATTTCATGCAGCAAATCTGTGTTGAAAGGGATCAGAGTAATCATTTTTTACACGCTTGACTACTGCATGCCAGCACTGAGCTTTCAGCCACATGCACATAGGAATGATTTAATAGAGGAAATGGCAGCAGGCTATTGTGCACGGTGAAGGCTCCATGCAACATGCATGACTGAGTTGCACACCATTAGGCTGAGTGTAAATAAAACCTGCTCCTGACACTGCCACAGAATTAGCTCACTGGAATGCCTCCACCACTGTCCTGTTGGGAGTGAACGCTCTGGCTGCTTGAGCCCCTTCCCCCTCCAGCCTCTGCCTTTGCTACCCACGCGACTGGTGCAGCTATTCAAGACTGTAGTAACAATAACCAGCTCCTGAAATAATGCCACAATGCTGACAAATACCTGTTAAACCAAAATCCAGCCCAAAGTGAGATAAATATTTAGAATAGACTCTGGTCATTTTTTGCTAGTGATTGTGGGTGCTGAAAATTCATCTCCGGTGATGTGCATCTTCCCTGGAGTGTCTCACAGATTACTTGTCAACCTGCCACACTGCAGGAGGGCTGCTTCCTGATCAGTGCTCATTCACCAGCTCTATACTGCCCTGAAAAGCTTCTTTTAAAATGAAACAGTAATTCAAGAAGCAAGGTTAAGAAATGAATGGGGTGGGTAGAAAAAAATTAGGAGTGGGCTGTGCCTCAGCATGTTCCTTATACCAGTACAGAAACAACATATCTAGTATAGGTATCGACAGATTATATACAAGGGTTGCTTTATTCCTGTGTATAACAAGCAGAGCTTTCTAGCCTCAAGTCTCCTGGTACTTCTTATTAATTCACAACATCAGGATTGTGTATAAGTCAACACAGACTATGGCCTGAATTATTTTACACTGGAGTCAACATAGAATATTTTTTTCTGAATGACAGATCACGTAGGAAGAACCATGTTGCAGCTGAACCCTGAACAGGAAACACTGACAGGATCCGAGTTGCCAGGATGAGTGAATGCTTTTTAGATTTCTTGACAATAAATGCCTGGATTCTTTGGAGTACTAACCTCAAGATGGGCACCCAAAATACTTCTGGTGAAGTCTCCACACCATCAGAGGTGCTTTCCACTTGAAAGCATTGGCAATGTTGTCAGTAATTGGGAGGGGAACACTGCAAGCTGTACAAAAATCTAAGGAGTAAATAGCTATGTGCTCTGCACTTGGAAAAGTGCACTATAGAATAATTTAGAGGAAAGGAAGTCAAAGGAATGGGAAGGAGTTGGTTCAGTCGTGGACAGTTGCCCATGAGGGCAGATCCCATTAGGAAATGGTAATGAGAGGAGAAGCTGGCACTGTGTTTTCAACTCAAACAATGGAGGAGCCCCATTGTCAGACAGCAAGGAGCAGCAGGGGAAACAGGACAGGTCATCTTTTCAGTAAGCAAACAGTTTGGTGCTACATTTCAGTTTGATACTATTGCTGCTGGAAGCACAATATTTCTTGGACATTAAGCCACAGAAGGAATGGTGGGAGCTTAGGGGTACTACTCTGCTTTTCCAGGACTGTTTTTTGTCATCATCTTCAGTTTGGATGGACTCTCTAGTAAGAAACAAACAAACAAACAAACAAAACCAAACACAAAATGCTGAACAACAAGTTCTGTATAGAAAGGGAATTTTAATTCCCATAACATTAGGTGCAGTGGGGAATAGCTTTGGCTCCACATCCTGCCATTGAGCACACACTATAAACTTCTGAAATTATGACATATCAAGTTACAGTTTCATTTTCTGTTTGACACAGCTTGAAATTTCCAGGATGGCAGTTGTTTTGCATCCCATTCAGATGTAACCTGCTTTGAAGAGATATGCATCAGGCTTCTTTTCATGAATATTTTGCATTTATTATACTTTTTGCCTTTACGTTTTTCACAGAAAAGATGCTCAGTCTGTAATGTGTGCTTGGAAAGCAGTCTAAGGAGAACACTCCAAAATATACAGTACTTAAGCAAGTCCAGACATCTTTGAGTTTTTACCCTGGTCAACACATACTTTTATGAGCACACATTCTTACGCAGTTGGGCAATTTTGATGAGGTCAGTGAGTCTTCTTATCCTTAAAGTTACCCTTACAAACCTAGCTGGCTTGGTCTGGGTTTCTAATAGGCTTCTCTGGGCTTATCTTTGCTGAAGTATTTTGTAGCTTCAGTGCCACTGTTCTGCTTTCACCCTGCACACCTTCACTGCTGTCTTACTCCCTTTATCTTAATTTTAACCTGGCCAAACCTTAACCTATAGCTCAAGGTAGAGCAACAGATCTGTTGTGAAAGCAAGTCTTGTACTCTCTGCATTTTCAGGGCTATGTCACAGTCTGATTTTTCATACTAAAGCTAGGCTCAAGAGGGGTTATTCTGAGTGTCGATAAATTCAAGCGAAGGGAAAAACATATCCTATAAGACATTTAGCAAATGGCCTGTTGCTTTGCAGGCCATGTGGTCATATATGAAAGTGTCATTCTGTCCTGGGCTCGCCTTAAAGGATTTATTTCAGACCGATTTTTCTATAATTCTCTTTTTTCAGTGGAGAAATGAATCCCATTTACATGGCAGGAGGGTCAGTGGGTTTGCTGAGGTTGCTGGGCAGGGTGCATGGGAAAGACCTGCCGAGAACTGCTCCTGCTGAGCGCCCAGACTGCCCACTGCTTTTGTGAGCCGTGTTTGGGGAAGGAGAGGAGTGCTGCCCTCTAATTTCTACAAAATATTTATTATACAGTCGAAATTTATGAGATGCTAACCCTATCAAGTGCTCCAAGTACATTTGGGACTTCAAATGGGTATTTTCTGTGTAAATGGAAAACTGTATTCATTTTAACAATTTAGATTTTGTGTCTGCATGTTGATACAGATGAGCAAGCTGTCAACTGCTTTGTGACACTCACCCTGAAGCTCTGCTTTGGCTGTGTCTTCTTACTGATCCAAATTGAGGTGAAATCAGAAAAAACAGAGACTAAATAGAGGTCAGTGGCAGGAGTCTCCTGTCAAAAAACACAATTATTTTCTGTACGTGGACTAATAAACAGCCTATTAATGAGTGCATGTTTAGAATAAACCAAATTTGATTTTGCCTTACTGTAAACATGCAGGAGATCTTTCATTTCACTTATTCCCAAAGCACACTTAACCTCAGATAAATCATCATGAGTCAGCATTCAGTGCTCAGACAAAAAGACATCCCTCTTTCTCTTCCTTGTCCGCCTCGCATGCAGATGTGCCTGCTGCGCTGGGGCAGGGAGACCTGCATGGGCGGCCTCTGCGTCCCCAAGGAGCCCCTGGGCGGTCGGCAGCGAGTCTGCCCACCTCATGGGGCTCTGCCCTGCTGCAGTGCCCTGCTCCACTGAGAGCTTTGTTGTGATAACCCACGGGCTATACAGGTACAAGCTCTCGCTAGAAAAACATAATGAGCCTCCTGTTGGCGCATCTTCTGCTGCTGCTGTAGTTTCTGCTGCCTCTTCTGCGAGGGGCAAGTGCTATTAGCTGGGAGCTCAGGTTGGAGCCCTCCTTCTGGATCACAGGCTTCTCTTTCTCATTGAACCAAATGGATATGAATGGGAACTAAATGCAAAGATATTTACCCTCATCCCTGCAATTCATACACTTGTGGCATCTGTTTTGCTTTGCTTCAAAGAGCCTGACGCTATTCTTTTGGAAAGGTGAATTGGAGCCGTTCATCTGCATTCCCAGAGTGTCTCAGACCTGGGCTTTGGCTCTGGTTGGAGAGGAAGTTTCTTCCAGTGGGGATGGTTTCAAAGTGCCCCATTACAGAGGAAGGTGGTGTTAACAGCCACAGCGGGGAAAAAAGAAAGAGGGAAGAAAAAAAGGAAGAAAATCAAAGATCACAGAAAAAAGCACTACCTCAGTCATAATTCAGCCATGCATGGAAGAGCTGGACAGAAGGAATTTCCAGTCTGCTCAGCTGCTTCTTTGAAATGCTAGAGTTAGTCTGTAGGCATGAAACGAAAGGAGATGTGACCATCGGTTCACGGCTCAAAGTAAAAAGATTTAGCAGCGCTCAGCTTTTAAGTGTTGCAGGCTCTAAAAGTTGATGAGCAACAAAGATAGGAAAGAGATTGCTTTTGCACTCAAAATTTGAAAGACTGCTCCTATGAAACATCATGGCCAAAAGCCTAAAAGAGTATTTAATACCTAAATCTTTTTGGTCTTGATTGACGCTAGGGATGTACTCAGTGCCTGTCACATCTAAGCAAGTGGAGGGCTCGTGTCCCAGGGAGTGCTGAGCCGCTTGCAGGATCTCTCCCTGCAGGTGACAAAATTTACTCGTCCACCACCCAGTCTCTCCTCCCTTCAAGTACGCAGCTGCTCTCAGCATTTGGTTGCCTTTCTCTAGCATTGCTGACAAGAGTAACTCTCAGCATTGCAGTTTGTTGGGGTCTTCCTAAACTGTGTGTTGCTTTTCAGCTATGGTAGTGGCTCAGGTCTTGCTTTCATTTTATTGAGAACCAATTCTTCTCTTGATTAGTCAGTTTAACCCAGAAATTAACTGAAATGCATTCAAGGTAAGTGAATACTGACATTGACTTCCAGTGGCTGGTACCACAGGTCTAAAATAAGTCCTACTTACTGGTATTTGTAAGGCTTCATTTGTTCTGGCATGGGCTTTTTTGCTGGGCTGCAGATTGAGTAGTAAATACAACTGCGATACATGTCATAGGATGAGCAGTCCAGATCTCAAGCTGTTTGGTGTAAAGGGGCCTTATAGAGCTTCCTGTCTATTTCCCTGGCCTGTGCTCTCCTTTTCTTGCATAGAGTTATCTCAGATTCATTCAGATAAAAGCTTTGTAGAGTAGGCTTTCCCACTACACAGCAAGATAGACCATTCTCATCAATTTCAGAGCTAGTATTTACAGGTTAATACTGGTTACTAACTGCTGGTTTCTAGCATAGACTACTGCACTCAGAATTCAATGGGATAAGATGTGATAGTTTGCAAAGCTGGCAGAGAATCATACGCCCATGAATGAAACTAGACAATGCTCTGTTACTTGAAAATGAAACACCAAGACAATCAATAGATATTTTTGGGTTTGGTTTTTTTTGTTTGGTTTGTTGGTGGGTTTTTTTGTTTGTTTGTTTTGACACACATGTTAAAGCTATTTACATTCAAGTTGCAATATATGTAGTGCTGGAGGTTCTTCTAAATGATTTTATCTTGTTTTTAAAATAAAATCTGCGTGATCGTTCTGCATCCCTTCCCTGCTGGCATCAGTTTTGTTCTTTAAGCCAAGAGAGTTAGTTGTTTCATTCAAACTTGCTGGCTCTGGCTTTTGTTTTTGTTTTCTCCCATCCCTTCCATTCTTGCTATCTCCTAGGGGAGACCCTGCAGGAGTTGTCAGCTACGAAAGTTTTTCTTAAAAATACACAGCCATTGCTCTGATTGTGCTAAACCAAGCAAAGAAATGTAACCAGTTGTTTTTCTTTTTTGTTTGAGCCATATGCTCAACTTCCTTACCGCTGCCATCAGGCCAGTGAGGTACATTTTCTCCCTTGCTTTACCTTAGGCCCCGACTTGGCAAGTCACACGTCAGATGCTTTCCATATAGTGCAGGCTTTATCAGCGATGGTACATTTTCAGCTATTGCAGAGCTCCCATCCGCTGTGTGGGTGTTGTAAAGCAGGGTGTGTGTGCACGAGCACTGGCACTGAAGCAGTCGCAATGACTAACCCTTCTGCCAGACTGTCACTCTTGCTGCTTTCTTGCCCATCACTAGTGCTGCAGTAAGTGCATCAGCGGTAAGTGTTCTAGAAGAATATTCTACTGAACGGTGACAAGACTGATGCAACTCCGGTGGCAACCACCAAGCTTGGATGTACTTACTGCAGGAGTTTTGTCCTCTTCAGTGTTTTTGCTGCTCTGGCTCAGCCTCCAGTGGTGTTATGGAAAGGACTAAGTGGTGGTATACTGGCATTCAACTCCAGTGGTTTTTGTACTGTGATTGAAAAAAAAACCACAACAAAACCACACCTCCCCTGGAGATGATCTATGCAGAGGCTGGCTAATGCTTGTCCCTAGGCTGTAAGGACCAGTTCCAGTAAAGAGATAGGAAAGCAATGCTAGATCAGTTCCAACCTGCTGCTCAGGTCCTTCATTTGGCACACCTGTACACACCAAGACCGGAGTAAAGGGAAGCAGGCACAAGCTCTGGAAACTTTAGGGTGCGTATGCCCTCTGAGGCTCAGATCCGGAAGTCAGGCATCAAAGAACATGTTGAGGATCTGACTCATGGTGAGCATGTAAAGCACATCCCAGCTACAGCTCACCCGAGCTTCCGTGCCCCCCTCCCCGAGTTTTCACTCCGTTTTCTTTTGTGTGTAAGAAAGCTGAATATATACAGTTTGTGGACACATCTCTGCAGACAGAGCAGAAAGGAGAGGCAGTAACTGTGCTGACGTGAAATGGCAATTTCTGCATTTGCAGGTTCACAGAGACGGAGGCTTATTCCAGCTTTATCACTTGACACCACTTCCCCAGCAAGGAAGCCTGCCAACAGCCCTGGGGTGCGCTGGGTGGATGGGCCCCTGCGAAGCGGGCAGAGGGGGCTAGGGGAGCCTTTCGAGATCAAAGTCTATGAGATAGATGACGTGGAGAGGCTCCAGCGGCGACGAGGTGGGGACAGCAAGGTGAGTGCAAGCCAAGTAATCAGTCTCCCTCCTCCTGCAGGATGTGAGAGGAGGAATTCAGATTATGCAGTCAGAAGTGTGTAGTATCGTATGTGGTTAACTCAACAGGCAACAAAACCTTTACTCTCATTTAAGAGCAGTTATGACTCAAGTTATACCTTCTTTTATAGCAGCTAACAGACATTAGTACCTTGCATTTTTTTCCCCTTGCTTATAGTCTTGATGGCTCCTGTGCTCCAGCATCTTGCCACATCTGTCGCAATGGTGCCTCAAGTGCTTTGATGGTATTGTTTTCAGGATAGCTAATGTCTTTTCTCTAACAAAGTTGTTCCCGTCAACCTCAGGCCTTCAAATTTACAGAACCTATGGAATCATAAAGGTCAGCTCCTGAGAGGCGTGATTGGAAAGGGTATCTGAAACTGGTAAAATAGCACCAATTTTAGAGTAACTGTGGACATATATTTTACTGTTATTTTAAGGCACTTTTACTTCCCACCCCCTGTCACTTGGTTAGGCTGTTTGTTATGTTATTCACTGATACGATTTTGTTGGGGTGGTGTTTCCACTGTACTTCACACACATGGCAGAGCTTTTCTACAGAGCAGAAGGCAGAATAGTGTTGAGACCTTCACACTGGTTGGAGAAGGATAGTTCTGGCATTGGGAATGCTCTCATGCTAGCAAGGGTGGCACAGCCTTCACCGTGGGCTTGCTTACTGCACACCTTGATGGCTGCCAGCCCTCAGAAGGCATGCAAGGCCAGGTTGTTACTGTGTCCCATATCTTTAAGAGAAAATATGTCTTCTTTATCAACAAATGTGAATTGCTAGAGCTTTTCGTAACATATTCCCTTTGTTTAAGGATGTTTTAAATTTCATGTTGCTACCAGTTCTTGTATTTTATAACATGACTACTGAAATTCCTATGCTCCAAGCACAGAGATGTATTTAGGCTTTTAGTACAGCAAGCAACGGGTTTCCTTTTCCCCAAGAGCTTAGATTTTCTTAGCCAAACTTCTGGTGACAAAAGCCAGAAATGTTTTGCTACAGTTAATCTGATTTCAACATGCTGCCTGATATTAATTATTATGGTTTATTATTAACTATCATTGCTAAGTCTCCAAAGCTCACTGATGGAAAACATCAAAAGCAAACAAAAGCAATAAAAATAAAACAGATGATAGATGATTTCATGCAGTGATTCATACACTTCCAGAGTAAATAGCTTATTGTCAGTATTATTGATTGGAAGATCATTTGACTGAATGGATATGGGTTTTCTTTCTCCTCTTCACCTATTCCTTTCCTGCTCCTTTTCCTGGTTGGCAGGAGGTGATATGTTTCAATGCAAAGCTGAAGATCCTGGAGCATCGCCAGCAGAGAATTGCTGAGGTCAAGGCCAAGTACGAGTGGTTAATGAGAGAACTGGAGGTGACCAAACAGTACCTGATGCTGGATCCTAATAAATGGCTCAGTGAATGTAAGAACATCATTTGATTGCCTGGACTTATAGGTGTCCTTTAGTTTGTTTCATGGCGGGGGACAAAGGGGAGTAGAAATGTTTGCTAAGAATGAGATGTGAGCTACTGTGTTTGTTAACTAAAATGAACCGACACATGACCTAAGGGCAAGCTTTAGACTGACTGTATTTCTAGAACTAGTCCTTATAATTCTTATTAAATGATGACAGTAGAACTGAACAATCGTTGTTGCCTGAGAGCTGAATGTTGAAATGGTACAGCATTGTAGTGGTGAATATTGCCATTGGTAGATTAACGTTCATGCGTTTCACTCCACAGCTCCTGAAAATGAGATTTTTTTTTTTTTTTTGGCCTCAGATCACTCAGACATATGAGCAATATTATAAATCTGCTCTTCTACCACAAAATAACACTGTGAAGCAAACTTGTCCCATGGCACCAGTGAGCTTACATGAAAAATGAATTTGGCCCATTTTTTATAACTATAGATGTGTAAAGTTCAGAGAGCTTAAAGGGCATTCACATTCAAATGAAGAAGGACCTCAACACCTCAGAGGAAAAAAGATAAAGAGTACTGCAGTAATTGTACAACAATCTTTAGTATTAGCAGGTGGCAAGCTCATATCAAAGAGTTCTAGAAAACAAACTAAAAAACAAACCCAAAACCAAAAACCATTTTCAATTTAGGATAACTGTAGGTGGCAAAAGGAGGTCAGCTGGTGTGTTGTCTTAAAGTATGCTAACAGCTGCCATAAGTTAACGTTAGATTGGTATGTCCTGCAAAACAACCAGAGTATACAATTCAGGAACGCCATTAGAGAAGAGAGGTAAAAAGAACAGGTTTAAAGGGAACGGAGAATTTGCCATACCTTGCTGCCTGCTTACTCCATGATGCTTTTGCACCTGATCCAGTGTGACAGAGGCAAAAAGCCTCAAGGGCAGCACAGACCTCAGGGCTAAGATGGGAGGTGCTGGCTCTAACATCATATCTCATGCTCGGCTCCCATGGAAGCTGCTGCCTGTGGGTCCCTGGCAGCACAGCGACACGTGTGTTAGAGTGTGACATGTACACCTTCCTTTGCCACTCTTGGGTGGTCTAGTAAGAATCACATCGAATAGGGAGAGGTGTGAGGAGCAAGGAGGCTGGAGGCTGGTTTCTAACTCTGAATTCAGCAACTTCTGAATTCAGCAAAGGACTTGTCTCCTCTGTGCAGAGCACCTATTTGAATCTCCTTCTGGTTAGCGGAATGTGTGAGAGTCAGTACATCTCATGCACGTGCCTCGAATAGGGATGACTTTAGGTATGTGCTTAGTATTCAGAATTTGCTTAAGCATGGTGCTGGAGCAGACCCTGAATGCAAACAATCAAAATAATTCTAAATAGATTTAACTTGGCCTGTTTTACACCTTACTGCTAAATTTCCCCATCAAGTTCAACCTCTGTGTTCCTTATGGGCATGAAGGTTAACCTGAAGCCTGCAGGTGTCTTGTGCCAGCCAGTTTTTCTGCAGTGAGACATGTGGTTGCTGGAAGAATAGTTCTAGTGGCTTTTCTTGGGGAAATACGTTGGAGTGTGGCAAGTCATCTGGAGAAGATGGCAGAGCATATTACTCAAGAAAGCATCCAATGCAATCTTAGTATTATTGTTCACTATGGGCAAGCTGCTGTGCTATTTCAATAGCCATTAAACAGAAAAGGCAACTTAAAATGAAAGGGCAAGCCAGAGATGATGTTGTATATAGTACTGACGGGTTTGAAGAATTGAATTAGCTCTGTCTCTCCCACCAACCAGCACTGACTGGGTTTTTTCTGCTTTTCCTATCTGTATGTTTTCTTTCCCACAGTTGATCTGGAGCAGGTATTTGAGCTTGATTCTCTGGAATACCTGGAGGCCCTGGAATGTGTGACTGAGCGTTTAGAAAACCGTGTCAACTTCTGCAAGGCCCATCTCATGATGATCACCTGTTTTGACATCACCTCTAGACGCCGATAAAGAGCGAACCGCGAGAGAATTTCAATGCACATCTCTGCCATTCTCCTTTTCCCTTCTGAATAGCATCCCAAAGACAACAGAATGAGGATGAAGGTTGGAGTCAAGTCTCAACTGTGTGTATGAGAGATTTGCTTTACTATACAGAAGAGTAGTATTAAAAAAACACAGGACAAGCATGAAAAATGGAGATATTAGCTTGTTGATTCTCTTAGCCTAGAAGAGCACTTTGAGGAACCTTTAAGGACATGTCTGTAAATAAGAACTGCTGGCAGAAGAGACTACTTTCCCTACGTTAGCTGAGGGAGGAGGAAAGGTGGTTGTAGGAATTCCATTGAGAGGTTCATTAAAAGAAAACCTATCCAGAAAAACTGTTTAAGTGCCTTGCAAATCTTTATTATCCAAACATTTATGTTCATACTTTATTGTGTACAGATGGTGCTAGTCAAGAAAAGAAAAAGGAAAAAAACAAACACACTTTTGAAATGTATTTACAGCTTGTTTTTCTCTTGGTGTTTTCTCCTATTTCAGACTTGCTGTTTCTAAGTAACTTGTGTTTGTAGAGATATTTCCTAATCAGTACAACATATGAATAAATGTTAACTGTCTTTTCTTGTTACCAGAGTAAGGCCACTCAAAGAGAAATTCAGCTTTCCCAGATGACACAGGAAATATTTCTAGCAGAGAGTGAGCTTTGCTTTTACATTCTGTCTACTGTCTTATATACTGGAGGACACAGTAATTTTCTCAGCTTGTAGGTACTGCAGTGTATGAGAGAGAAGAGGTGACATAACCATGAAGTAAATATCTTTTCCATTTGATCCAACCCACATACTTTTTTTTTTTTCTTTTTTAATGTATTTTTAGCTTTGTACTGGTTAGAGTTATGGATGAGGAGGCACTTTTATCCTAACTCCTTTTTCTGATGCTAATAACTTGCTGGAAAATTCCTTTTTAGGCTGAGGGCTCCCATGCTGATCAGTCCAAAAATGAGTGATTTGTTCTGTCTTTCTTTCTCGAGACTATGACTGATAAAATATAGCTTCACCTCTTTTTGACATATACCACTGCAAAACATGTTTTGGCAGCTTTTGGTCCCTGGTCCAGTCTGTCCGTAGTCACAGATGTACCTGAGAAGTGCAGGCTCTGTTCAGCTCAGCATGTCTAGAAATAAATGGGAGTCATGAGTGAGTGGACACAGCACTTCAGGCACATTGGCTATGGCATTTTCCTTATCAACCCTCCAGTACTGAAGCCATGGCAAAATTCACATTGACATCAAAAGGACAAGGGTCTATGCCTCAGTGCACATCCCAATGTTCTACTAGTTTACCTCTTTATCTACAAAACAGTATATGGGAAGGAACATCCTTTGTGTTTGTTAAAGAAATGTGCAAAATCTGCATTTTAATTACACATCAGCATGAAGAATTATTTTTTTAATTAGATTTATTCTTTTTCTGTATTGAAATAAGGCCATTCACAAAAATTCCTGTTGCATACACTTGTGCTACCCTCCTGTTGGTTATGAAAAAATGAGAGCGTCTTTTAAGATATACTCAATATGCTGCTGTACTTAAATGCAACTCTTCTTTTACCTGTACCATCATATTCATGCCGTCTTATGATATCCCAAGCAGCATATCTCCATGGAAATCTAATAGTTAGCAGGAAAAAAAAAAGCATTTTAAAAATATTTTCTTTTAATACTCTACAACTTGTAATAGCAAATCTTATTTGTTGTATTAGGCTTGTCGCTGGATTTTGTAGAACATCCTTCTTACGTTCTATAGGATTATTTGGATGAAAGTCACTTTTTAGTCTGTCCCACAGAATTTTCCAATCATGAAACTCATATTCTAAGTAAGTAGTAAGGACATAGGTCTGGTTTTTCTTCCCTCCTTTCTCAAGGGAAAAAACCAAACAAACAAAAAAACCACCCCACAACTCTGGAAAAAAAAACCCCAAACCGTGCAATTTCTCTAGCTTTGTTCCTCTTTGCAATGATTTCAGTAGCACTTGATGCTGTTGAGGCCATCTCTTCTCCGCAGAGCCCCATGAACTCAATCCAGCTCCATAAAGCCGTGGGATTCGCCCCTGCAGTTTTGTGCTGGGTGAGGACCTGACCTAGCGCCTTTGGGACATGGAGTGCATCTCTCTAAGCTTTGTCCCACAGCACCCCAGGTGCCCACTGCCAGGTCACAGACATGCAGGAGAGAGACTCACAGCCAGGTGCCATCTCTCATCCGCCTGTGTCCCCAAGTAGGACAGTACCGCTCTCACCTGTGACACTGAGCTCAGCCTGTCTCCCTGGTCATGCTTCCACATTCAAGGAAGAACCAGCCCCCTCCCAGCCCAAGTCGTGCACATGTAATTAAGTGTTGTCTTCTATAAGCTGAACCATTTCTAAAAATGTGTTTGCTGGAAAGTCGTCAGTGCATCATTGTCCTCCTTCTGCTGAGAACAAACAACCCAAAATGGGTATGTTGGGCTGCCCGGGGACCTGCAGTGAGATGGTAAATGGCAAGTGGTACAGTAAAAGTAAACACACACTTCATAGAAAGTGAAATCCCAGCAAATGGTGCACACACAGACTGCATTATTAGCAAGAAGTGCCCTCTCGCATAGTCTGGGACTTACAGAGAAGTGAGGATATTTCTATAAATCAAGTGGACACATTTCAGAGCTGCTGTAAAATATCTATTACGTGTAATATTTCTCAGCATCATTAACTCAATTATTCATTGTCTCTAGATTTTGTACTTGTTTAGATTAGGAAGCATAGCAAAAAGCACATCTATCTAGCCATTATTTTAAAAAGAGCATACCTTTGCTGTCTTTATCACGACAGACCAGAACTGACACCTAAAACCAAATGGATTATGGCAAGGATGAATTAGGCAGAATGCCAATACTAAATAAGCAGAATCACAGACTTTACCAACATTTTATGTCTGAGGATTTAACCTATATTCATATTCATATTCAACCTATACCTATATTCATAACCTAAAATCCATACTCATCTTCTCTTTATTAATTTTCTGTAAGTGCGTTTCAGAACTTGTTTACTGTATTTTGGGGATTCTGGTGACATAATGCATAAAAGGGAATGAAAATTTGTGGAGATTTGACATCTACAAAATGTTTTCTCATTGCAAGTAGCTGTTTACTTCTGCATTTATATTTTTCATACTTTGAATATCTTCAAAACAGATAATTGAAAACATTAGGACCTTATTATGAAATGGATCTTGATGTATGATAGCCAGCACTTTCCAGAAGACCCATACACCTTTGCAAGTCATGCAGGAAGTCCCATTCTTTAAGCAAGAACCAGAGTGATGCTGTTCTTATCCTGATGTTTTTTTTAAAGGCATCAAGTTCTCGAAAATACTTAAGAGCAACATGAATGGGCTGCTTAATCATTTGCACGATCAGAAATCACTCTTATTTCCCTGGGACAGCTTTAGCAGGAAAGAGCAGTGTTAATGTAATTAGGTTTGAAGGTTAATTCTTTATTCGCTTGTGCAGCAGGAGATCACAGTTCTTCATTGCCGGGTTGTGTGATGGTAGAGAACTGCAGCCCTGCTACGCACCCCCACTGCTGCGCTCGGGCAGCTGGCACAGTTTGGGCCTCATTCCGGGAATGGCTTGTCTTGCCATACATGAACCTTATACAAGGTCCAGAACTTGCTTTATAGCCACAAATTCAAGAGAAACCCTAGACTGGAGAATTTGGCAGTGATCTGGATTCAGATATTCCCCTGGTGTGTCTGAGCTCTCGCAGCAGGCAGAAAGCCACAGGTTGGGGTTGTATACCCATCAACTCGGTGCTGGAGCCCTAATTCCTGGTGCCTTTGTCATGATGACGTGTTTTTTTCTCCTGCAAGGCATGTCTTCTATTTGCTTTAAAATGATTTATTGACAATTCATTCATAGCTAAGCAATCAGAAGTACTATTTTACAGAAAGGCAAACTAATACCCAGGCTCTGCTTTCTTAACTCTTTACCGGGCACATCTTCCTCTCACCTGCACTGGTATAACTGGGGCACAATTGCATTAAGAGACAGGAGAGTTATAGCAGAGTAAACACAGTTGCACAGAAAAGGAAAATTCATCCACCTGACATTTTTGGGTATTTTCTGTTCTGCTAGTTATATAGTTGAAGAATATGGTCCCCTTACCTGTTTGATCCCCCCTCATTTTGCCTCAGGGCCATGCACAGGGCTGTCACTGAACATCTACTGGCTTCCATCCAGTCTTGGAAGACTCCCACTGCCATACAGTGTAACTTCAGAAACTTGCAGCTACATAAAATAGGAACTGGTAAAGAGCAGTGGCATGATCCTCTGACATGAAGCAAACTAAGTGAGAACTGTAGATAATGTACAGAACAGGATGAAAGGTACACACTGATATTTTTTTCTTTCATCTCTGAACATGGCAATTACAGAGGCAGAAAGCTGGAAGTGATGCTGGGAGTAATGCACACCAAGTCCTGAGCTTGCTCACAAGGGTAGACTCAGTCCATCTTCAGGTGTGGTTTTTTTTTTTTTCACTTATCTTGATAATATGGTTTGTCTTAAAATAGTGACTATTACCCATCGCATGGAATTTAAATTTTGTGACAGCTGAAGGACATGGACTCTCACAAACACTAGTTTTTAAAAACGTCTGTGATTTTGTTGCATCCTTTTTTCTGAGCTAAAAATAATCATTAAAATACATACATATATATATATATATATATATACACACATATACATATATAAAAATATATATACCCTTCCTCCTCCAAGGAGTACTTACAAAACTTTTCTCCTAGCACTCATCAGGATGAAGCTGCCATGCCACATTATAGAGAAAACTTACGCTTGAAACACTTTCAAAGGCTTCTTTTAAAGGTCCTTTCTTCCCCATGTTCTCTAGCCTACAAAGCCAAGTTGCTGCAGTTCCCGCGTAGAGGCTGTCATTGAAAGGTTAAAGCCTGTAAAAAGGATCCAAATGAACTACACTGTATTTCAGGATGTCATGAATTTAAGGCAAGCTCTCTTACAATCACAGCTGTTAAATGCAGTGATTTCTTCATATGCATGAGGCATACAGCATAGCATACATGAACTGAAAGGCTGGACTCTTAGCTCTCCATGAGATAAAGCTTTCTGTCTAGTCCTAACAGTTTTAAAATTGTAACTTGAAGCTTCTGCATTGTAGAAACAAATACGGCTCTCTTGAACCAGAGGCTCAGCCACCCTCTGATGCCAATTCATATGGAAGGGATGGTTGCACAGCATCAGGGCTGCACCAGCTTACTGCAGAGATGAAAGCATTCGTATCGCTAAATACTGACAGGAGTGCATGATGACCGTACAGACAAGAGCTATTTCTCAAATCCACTGATGGATGACATACCATGCTTAATCCTGATGTCCTCACCATCTTTGTTTTGTTACTCTGTAGACTTTTGCATTGGCGATACTGAGCAGTTTTTGGAGACACAAGGCTGGCCGTTGCTGGCTATTGCAGGATTTGAAATAGGTTTCCAAATAACTATAGCAAACAAAACTGTGAATGATTTGTCAGTGCAAAGTTAATAATCTCTATCTCTTGAATTTATTGTGTGCTCATCCCAGGGTTATCTGAGCTTCCATACCTGCTCTTGGAAATAATAAACCATTTTATTATTGTCTTTATCTTTTCTTCTTTCTCCTTCTCAAGCAAACCTGGGGAAAAAAATACGCAAAATCAGTTTCCCTTGAAAATATAGCACCCTTATCCTAAGCCCATTGAAGTCAATATGGATTTTGCCACCAGCTTCATGGACAGCAGACTCGTGCTCACTTATGCAACATTTTGAAGCTCACAAAGGGCGTGATGATTCTGCAGAGAATAGAGGAGCTGAGAGTGAAATAGTAACATTCATCTCTAATATTTCAAACCACCTACAAAACCCTCCTGGACAGGAATTAAAACACAACCCAAACCATCTTACTTTGAGTGGTCCTACTTAAGTATTGAGCAAACTTTATAATAATGGTAATAAAATGGTGCTTGAGGCAGTTTCAGCTATATTACATATTCTCTATACACTATAGATATGGATGTATTTGCCCTCTATATTTTATATGTATGTGTGTGAGTATTTACATATAGCACACATACATATATGTTTTATGTATGCATAGATACTAACTTCTTTTTAAGTTTTTCTTCTTTCCTTCCCATAGCTGAAACTGCTGGTTACTAACATCCACATCATATTCTATGTATGAAGGATATAATTTATTTGTAAACTCAGGATGTTCTTGTTTTATAGAGTTGCTTGTATTTTATAATTTATTTACACATCATGGTTGGAAATGCTTATCTAAGTGCTATGCATTGAAGTGTATGTTTGCTAAATCCATTTCACTCTGTCCGTGGCTATGTTCTTTCTCATTATAACAGTGGTATAAAATAGGGCTAAGGAAGAGACAAACTGATGGATATAGAACTTAACTGGTCCCACCAGTGGGTAATTCCAAAAAAGGATGTGTCAGTAGTAGATATATATATATTTTATCAACTAAATTTTATGGAAAAAGAAGAAAAAGAACAGCATGAGGACAAGTTCAAATTGTGCAAAGTCACAGCCATTTCCAAGTTGGTCAACAAATGCATTGAGCCTTTTGCCATTAAAATTGTAAAGTTTATTGTTTGCTGGCTAAAAAATATCCCTTTTGTGGTATTTGAGGTGTGAAACATTGTCAAAAATATGATGTCTGGAAAAAAAAAATCAAACTATAGTGGCATTAAATGTTTACTTTTATCTTACCAATATATCTGCCTCTCCCTTCCTGACTATTTCACTTTGGATGAGAGCATTTATAAAATGGCAGAAAAGAAGATGGTTTTGAACCACAAAAGAATGTGCTATTGCAATAGAGTGAGCAAGATTAAACCTGAAAAAACAGCCTAGTAATTACTACTAAGCAAGTATTGCTGAGAAGCAAACTCACTAGAAAACAATAGGGCATTGCAGGGTTAAATAGCAATATGACAGAAACATTATGACCATGCACAGGACCATTTTCTTCTTTCCTGCTGTCCAGAAACAGAAAGCAAGCACAGTCACAGGGCCTGACTTGGTCAGGCTTTTACATGCACTGGTTATGTGTATGTGCCTCCCACGTTCGCAGCGATTGCTCCATCTGCATCTGTGAGCAAGGGAAAAATCTAAAACCAAGCAAATGATGAAAACATGTTTGTAGGTAGAATTCTTTGTCATCTGCAGCAACTGTGTCAGATTTCCCTTGGCAACCATGCAGGTATCTAACATCATGTAAGAGTAATAAAAAGAGTTTGTGTCCATTACTCAAGGCATGCTCCTCTCTCAGAGAGGCAGTTGTGATAGGTTCAGCTGACCCCCTGAATTCCTGCCAAGGCTTGCACAATACCTGCCTCTTGCTCATGTTTGTGGTGTTCCCTGTTGATAATTAGAAGAGCTCCTCACTTGCAAAGCGTGTTGACACTTGAGTAAGCCCCAATATAGACACTGTTCTCTTCCCATTGGAAGAAAACGAGTCTTATTTCTTGTGGGGAAGAGAAAAAAGGAAACAGTTTAAAATTCTCCTTGAAGACATGTATGCTGGCAGATGAGTCCCTCATATGCCCTACTTTAGGGGGCATCTAAATATTTCGTTGAAAGTTTGGTGTGCATGTAAACTATTCTATCTTGTTATTATAGCAGCTCGGTGGGAGAGCTAGCAGCCACAGTGGCAGGGGATGCAGTCTGCAGTGGTCAGATCTTCCAAACAAAAAATACCAAGGTGGCTAGAGAGGCAAAGGCTGACAAGTAATGGGATGGTGTGGCAGAGGGGAGGAGGGAGTTCCTTCTCATTTCTCCTCTCCCAGCAGCAAACTCTATGAGTACTGCCTCAGCTCTTGCCCTGGGCCAGTGAATTTGCATGCTGGTGCCTCTCCACAGTAGCTGTAAATGAAGATAAACGTCAATTTCTTTCATCTGTGGGCTGCTCAGAATAGCTCTGATTTGCTCTAAAGAGCTAAAAGGCTTATTGCCTGTTTTTGAGGCAATTTATCTTCATTGCTGTTATCATCCAGCCACATCAGTATTAAAGAGCCTGAAGTGCCTTACAGTGACAAAACCAGAGAAAAATTTGTTAGTGCAAATCCTAGACTTTGTCTAAGGCAGAACTGATGGTAAGGAGCTCTGTATGAGCTGAAAACAAAACCAGTTCATTCTTGGTCTGAAGCCTTACAGACCTCAATGCTACACAGCTCTGTTTTGGGGCATGACTGCCTGGAAAGGTTTTGCGCATTGAGCAAGGGAGGGGGCAAAAGGCTAATGTCCTCGTAAGGCCTGCTTGAAACTGTTGGTGCCTTTCCTAAACTAATGCTCCAGACAAGACCAAGTCTTACTTTGTCTTTGATGCCAATAACTTGCCAGGCTAAAGATCAAGAAAGGGTTTATAGCATGAGAACCTGGCAGGCCCCATGTCCTTATGGAGTCCTGAACAAGCTGCCTGGCTACTGGAAAACCAGGGGAAGAGCAAGTAGTTGCTAAAGCTGGTTCCAATCCCACACCTGCCTGCAAAGCACTGGGGCTGCCAGGACCTTACTCTCATTTTGGTTGGCAGCGCAAGCTGCCTGGAAGCTACTGAAGGAGGGAGGGGAAGGAAGAAAATTCAGCTCACAGTCTCTCAGATGAGCACAAAATTAATGTTTGGTTCCTCTAGAAAAAGGCCATCTGTGACCGGATTTTATGCTTTATTATATCTGTTAGTACTCTTCACAGATGCCAATCTGGCAGTTTTGAAGGCTGACATCTACTATTTAACCACTGAACAACGCTATATTGGCTGTGACCACACAAATGCTCTACATTGCCCAAAGACCACCTTCACAGCCTCCAAAAGCAAGTAGGTAGCTTGGCAGTTCTATCCAGTTTCCCTTGAAGAACAACCCTGGCAAGTACCAATCTGGGAAAAGCTCTAAGACAGCCAAAAATAGTCCTTCCCCTATGGCTGCCTGTCTAGGGGAAAGACCTGAATTCATTTTCATCTGTGCTTACATGTGTCTCTTCTGTGGATGCTTATTGCACAGCTTTGGCACCCGTGCATTACGTCAGATTGTGGTTTTCATGTCAACCAGCTGGCAGCCAAATGGATGCAGCTGTGCCCTATCTCATAGAAACCCAAGCGCAGCCAGACATGGATGTGGCGTGCAGGACTCGGGACTTGCTGCAGACAGGCAATCTCACACCTCTAGTGATGCAGAACCTTTGTCACTCACTTTAAAAGGAGCAGGGACTGCCCTTGTCTCTGTCTCATCTTGGCTCATCTTCATTCTCTGAATGACAAGAAAACAGGGAGATGGGAGAAGATGTGGTATTTTCCTATATTTAGTTTGTCCAAAGAATTGCTCATTGCAGTTTTACCATAAAGCAGAGGTGGGAGGAAACACACAAGCCACCCTGGTTGCTGGACTGTGCTCTGCAGACTCTTCCACACATGTTGTTGGATGGTCTGTGCTGCCCTTTGCAAACTGCCCCTTGAAGCTGGCTTGAAACAAGAGTGCCCAGCAGCTCTGAAGGAGCGGCAGTGCTTTCACTCCCTTTGTCTTTCAGTGTCCGCCCATGCACTGTGGCCGAGCTCACTCCCAGCTCTGTGCTTTAGCTGGATGCCCAGGGACACAACTGTGAAGAGAGTCATAGCAGCCCTGTTTTTATTAAGGAGCACACTGCCGGCTACTAAATCATATTTGATGGAAACCTCATGGTACTCAGCAAGTGGCACCACAGGAGCCAAGACACTGTAAACATCATTTTCTCCTGATTTCCAAGGACAATGGAAGGCATGGCAATTACACAAATGATAAGAAAAGAAAGATAACAGCTACTTGCCCTGGGGCTGGTGACTTGTGTTGCCCCTGGGGGCTGGTGTAGCTAGGACTCAGTTTCCAGAGGCTCAAAGAACACTTCTGAAGGTGAAATCCACAGAAAAGCTTCTGGACAGCCTCTAAGCCCCGGCATTGCCGATTTTACATCCATCAGACTCTTTCTGCTGGCAAGGTCAAAATGATGGGGGCACTAATCCTGCTCTGCTTGACAATTAGCATTGCAGCAGCATGAAGCAGTCTGCAGAACAGGTCAGTCACAGGACCAAACACTGTGTGCATGTGAAATAAAACATAGCCTAGCAAGAGGGCTTTGCACCTGAAGTCTTTGATGGGAATGCAGTTAGTATTGATAGTACCAGGGTGCTGAAATACTTCCACAGTGAAAAAATTGTTCTGGGACTGATTTCTTCACCTAGGCACTCATGACTCCTTCAGTGAAATATTTATTTATTGCCCCTCTAAACAATTCCCATTAACAGCTTGCTTTCCAAGTTTTTCCATGTGTTTGCACTACACACTGGTCCAAGAGGCAGGTTTCCCAGCTCTCTGTGTCAGGTTAGTGTAGACATCTAAGTCAAAGCTTGTGAGCCTCCCTAGAAGGTCATCGCAAAGCTGCGCTTAGTTTCTTATTAAGGTGCTTTTGAGGCCATTCTGGGCTGGCTGCTTCCACTGCTGTCCACCACACGGGCTCTGGGCCAGTGATGCTGCCTGCGCACAGCCCCCACCACTGTAGAGAGGTAGGACTGAGGGGAGACAAGGGGATGGCAGAACCAGGCCAGGTCCATGCATGCAGGTGGACATTCATGAACTTGTCAGAAATTTAAGACCAGAGCAATACCAGGTCAGTTGCAGCAATGAAGAATGTGACGGTGCCTGGCTGGACCCTACAAAGGCACAAGACATACAGTGGTATCACCTGGCTTGAGGCCTGTGAAAGAGGCATCGTCTCATTTTGGGATTCAGTTATTTGTTACTCTATAAGCAGAAAACCCATTGGGACTAGGAGAAAAAAAAAATACAAAAAACCAAACCAAACAACCCAAACCCCTATAATCTAATAGTTATGTCAAAACTAGCTACGAAGATTTGTGATGTTATTTTTTTTTCCTTACTCAAACAGGATCTTTGAGTAAAATAACCTTCATGCTAAGCCATTTTGACCTCTTCATAAGCTAGCATCATAAAGTGTGGAGGCTGTTATACTGCCTTATCTTGCTATGATTGTAAACCTTTGAGCTTTAAATTCCCTCTGTGACCCTAGAGATTCTTCCCTGGGAAGATAGAGTAGGTCTGTCTCTCTTTTATTTAAAGCACATATGGAGGCAACTTACAATTAAATCCAAAATAATCAAAATTTTTTCAGATGGGAAAGTTGTAAACCCATTTCTCTAAGGAATCACACACCTGACCCCATCCTAGAAGCTTTGCTTGGCTACAGGGCCATACCAGCTGGCCAGGAGCTGGCCCACTCACTTTTGGATGCTTCATGCAGCGAGATTCTGCTGCGAGAAAATTCACATGGCTTCTGAGGTGTACGGCAAGGCTGGGTGATGGCTGGAACAGAGGCACTTGTGCCAAGCTCGGGGCTTCTCTGCCTGGGACCATCTGCTGGCCTGAGGCAATTCAGGGTTTCCACCGTTTCATCTAGCAGACTGCATAAACTCTTTCCTGGGAGTTGCAGGTGGTAGAGGGCATTTCAGCTTAATGATAAAAAGGTTTGCTTTCCTCAGGTGCCTTTTGCAAATTCCCCCTCCATGGGCATCCCCAGGCTACAAAACCTACTCCAGAAAATGGCAGTGACAGCTAAGCCTGACTCATTGCAACCCCCATGCCGGACTTTAGGGAAGGTAGCCGGCACTAGAACTGGTCCATCTCAGCTGGCACCAGGGAGTGATGGGCACAAAAAATCTGCCATGGTCCAAAGTCAAGATAGTAGTTGAAGACTTGTCCTGCTTAACTGTTGTTCTATGACACTTGGCAAGAAAGAAACAGTGAGGTAAACATTTCCATGCCAATTCAGAAATGATTCTTTGCTTTTTTTTTTTTTTAAATAGAGATTTTTGCTCTCTGCACATTCCCTCCTCCCTGCAACAGAAACTGGACACTTGACATCTTTTTACCAGGGTAAAACCTCAAGAGCTTCAGGGGCAATGGCCCCTGATGAGAGGCTGCATCACTGGCAGAGCAGGACATGAAAAGGCTGGTGGGAAAGGCATTGGTTTCCCTGCAGTGCAGAGCAGGGAAGTGGGAAGGAAGCACATGGCAGCTCACAAAACCCTCACTGCGGGATGAAGTGAAGGGCTTCAAAAAGCCCCCCAAGGCACCTTTGTTCTGTACTGTGAAAACCACAAGGTGTTTGCTGAGGAAATCCTGTCAGGCAGGAGGAACAACATCCCTGCCTTTGCTTCTCTTTGGCTCTGGTCTGAACTGAGACACCTGCCAGCTAAATGACTGACAGGGCTCAGTCAAGGGGAGAGAGGTCCAGGTTAAAGCCAGTGCAAGTCCTGGGCTAGGTTTGAGTGAGTCTCTACCTCCGCTGAGTTCAACACCTATATTATTTCCGCAGCTCTGCGAACGCCAGCCAAGGGCTTATTGGCAAACTGGCCTTTTTCCAGTTCATCTACAGGACAAGGTCCTCTCTCCCAGCACCCAATAACCATCATTTCTTAGCAGCAGATTTCAAAGGGGTGTTACATAGCAGAGAAGATATTAGTCTCTTGATGAGCTTTCTACCACCTTGGAAGGACACAATTTGCCAAGATTTAGATTTGAATGGTAAAATGAAAAGCTTTGTGACCTGGTTGCATCACAGTCACATTACATGGATTGCATTTGGGGCTCTGATTAAATGAACTTGGACAATGCCCATCTGAAGGACTTTTATCTATCATCTTCCCATCTACCAGCCCTAAAACAAGGCGGCATTCTTGCCTAGTCGCTGGTAGGCTGGCCCATCCCAGACCTGGGACCAGTATTCTTCAGGTCTTTCTGGTGTTCAAAGGCTTTCTGTCAGTACTTTAATGCATCTTTGCCAATTCCCTTGTTTTCATGTTGAGTTTAAGTTAAGTTTGACTTGAGTAAAATAAACTGCAAACAAAAAAGAAGTCCAGAAATCAGCACAGCCCTATTTGCAGAAAAAAACAAAAAATCAGATTTTTGTCTATTTTTCACAACTTATTCAGCAGTACCCACAGAAGACATTTGGTAAGGGGGGGGGAAATTCTTTGTATGCCCTCATTACACTGACCTTTTAAAATATCATTATTTACTGGTGCCTTCAGCCACAGATGTTCATAAATTAACATTCCCAACTTGTGACAGAGAATTGCACTCATCCAGCATTTTTGTCAGCATGATGAGGAACATCACTCTCTAGTAATGGTATTTTGATCATAGTCCTATATAGGGTATAACCTGGGTACAAGACATCAATGACATTAAAGAGAACAAAAAAAAAAAAACAACCAAAATATTGCCAGTACCTTGCTGAGGAAACTTCTCTCCAGAGCTTGATGTGACTTTGATAAAGAGACCAAAGTACAACAAGAGTTCTTGCATCCAAATGATCAAAATGGGACTGGGCATAAGAAGCAGAAGCAAACTGTCAGCAGTCAGTGATTGATTGCTCCTTTTCATACAGTCCCAATCATTTCTACTACTCTGGTTCCCAGGCCACCAGTTGTCCCTCATCTATAAGGCTATGGGTACAGGTATGGAGGCTGTCACAGAGGCACCCTAAAAGTCATTTTAGGCAGGCAACAAGCTCCAAACAGACTTAATTCTAACCAGAATTGTTTAGCAGAGACCAACTACAAACAGGTTGCATCCACACTTATTCAGCACTCAGACAACATTACACAACACAGTTTCAGATACCAGTTAGGAGTTTAGTTACTGCACAACCAACTCAAACTCCAGGGAATCAGATTCCAAAACTATAGAGTGGTGGTTCAAAACACACATCTTCCCACTCTGTGTCAAAGTGAGGACTCTCAAGGGTACCCAGGTGATCGCTTACCAGGTCAGCAAGGTGTCTCAGTCCCTGAGGAATGTTCCTTAGATGGCCAGTCCAAGGAATCTTCAACTTCAGACCCACTGCTCCAAGGAAGAGCAACTCAATGGCAGCGCCAAGTGGGATTCATTTATACCCTAGTTGAATCTGAGCTGTGGTCATTTACGGTGGTTGTTCAGAAACTGCTTCAACCAAGGCATCTCATTGGTAAAAGGCCCTGTCTGTCAATCAAGGGGCATATGCAGTACCACAATGGTCCATCAGCCTGTAAGTTTCTGCTGTTTTTGGGGGAGGCAGGGAAAGCGTATCTCTCAGGGAGATTGGACTAGATGATATTTCGAGGTCCCTTCCAATCCCTAACATTCTGTAATTCTGTGATTCTGTGATTCTGTGATTCTCACAGAGGCCAATTCCTCTCTGAAACAATGTGATGCTTGCAACACTTACCAAAAACCACAACAGCTTTTCCATCCTTTGCTGTGTGCTCCTGCGGTCTGTTATTACCAGCGGGAGGGATGGCAGTTCTGTGACTGCACAACATATCACTTGGGTGTCTCCGGCTTGGCAAGGGAGAGCACAAGGAAGGTCAGGCCAGAACTCTGCTCTGCCTGTTCCACCACAGGATGATCAACACCATGCCTGGCACCTACTGCAATAGGAAGGCAACACTAAAAAGTCATCGTTAAAAGGAGTTCCATTAAAAGTAAACAGGCAAGTACAGCACAGAGCAGAGCACAGAACCTGGGGGAGGTGGGGAGTGGAGCTCTGCTAATTTTCTCATCAGACACCCTTGTCTATTACAGACTCCTGGCTTCTGCTGTGAAAGTCAAGTGGAATTGCCAAGAGGGATCACCTGTGATTTAAAGTGCAGCTTTCCTCCAAGAGGTATGTAAAATTGCCACCTTCCTATTCAGAACCTCTGGTGACTTGGAATCAGAGCTGCTAAACTGGGGGACCAGAGGAAGAAAACATTGGCTCTTTCCTCTGGTCTCACTAGATCAGCCCTTAGCTGAAACAGAGATGGGAGAGCAGGCTCCTTAGCTCCAGGTAAGGAGACGAGCAAGCTCTGCCTGCCAAAGCCCAGGAGATGGAGGGGAACTTTAAGCAAAGGAGAGGCTGCATGATTATCCCCTCCCTCCTGCCCTGGGGTGAGCTGGAAGAAGAGGTAATGCTCTGTCCCCATTAAGGCATCTTTGGAGCTAAAAAGGAATTGGGCAGTCCTGCCTGCTTGCTGGGAGACCCATCAGAATTTAGTTAACAAGGAGCTGGAGCATCTGAGGCTACTGAAAATCTTGTGTGTATGTGCCTTTCTGTGCGTGCCTCTCTCTGTAGCTATATGGAGATATATTTAAAAGAAGGTTAATTGGTCTCCTGGGAACTATAAAGAACTTGCTAGGTTTCTCTGTGTGAGCAGTGACTGTATGAAGCCTAATTATGAAGCCTGCGTTATTCTTTTTTTTTTTTTTTTTTCAGAGGGGAGGAATCTCTAAGGTCCTTATTAAAACCTACAAAAAGTCTAAAGAATGATGGAATTAGAATTGATTTGTCCATGTTGATCACAAGTGCAGAGCAAATAAAAATGCTGAACTTTCCCCGTGAAATACTAATGGGGGTCATACAGGCATGGCTTACACATCACTATTGTGGGGATAAACAGAAACCACTGTGCTGAATGGCAAGAACAGCACACTGTAGACTTTCAGGTAAGGTGCACTCTTTATGCTTAGATGTTCTTGTAGGAAGCATTTTATAAAACAGCGATCTCAAATGTATTTTCAGGCTAATTAACTTTGTAAAATCAGAAATGGAAAAGAAAAGGACTTTTGTATAGGAAAATGTACATTGATAGGAAAGAGAAACTAGTAATTTAAAAAGAAGAAAAAAAAAAAAAAGGAGGACCTGTAATCCTGTAATGTGGCTTTGGGCTGAAATGCTCAGAAGCATTTGCTTTTGATTTTTTTGGCTGTGCTTTAGAGTTTGCTGAAGTGCTGTGGGGGGAGACCAATGCTTTCTCTGCAGGCAGGAGGCATGGCTTAGGCAGGAGCAGCTCACAGCCCTCTGTCTGTGTGTGGCAGCTCGGCTTTGGAGGAACTCTCAGGCAATGCCTGTAATTACAAGAAAATACAATACAATGGTGCCATACCATTCTGCACATCCTACACTGACAAAGCCCAGCAATGGATGTCAGCCTGACCCTGGCTGGTTTGCCCAAGGTCAGACACAGTTTCTGGTGCAGCGGAGAAGTCAAGCCAGAACTCTGCATCCATAACTGTAAGACCTTCCTTCTTCACCATATCTTATGGGAGATTTAGTTCTGAATCAGGGAAAAAAAAATCCTCATAATTGGCATAACCTCTGTACAAGACAGAACTCTGTTCATTAAGAGTCTTGCAGTGATCAGGCACTATTTGGAATATGCCCTGCAGGGAAATAGCCTCTATATTTCACAAATATGCTATGTTAAAAAATAAGAAAAGCTAGCTTAAAAAACATAGCCATCAGAGAACAGGGTTACAGCGAGAAGCAGAGAAGGGGCTGAGTAGTGGAGAGTTTTGCTGGCATAAACCCATGCATGGCGCAACACAGAGATTGATAGACTCCGAGAGGTCACAGTGCTGAAAACACTGGTTCACTGCATTTGAGTATCTTTATTTTCTACTGTTTACTACCCCTGCTATGCACGGCAAGCTCTGTTTGCCAAGGGCCCAACATCGGGTCAGCACACCTTGAGGGTATGGATACAGAGAATTACGCCATGCTTAAAGAAACAGCACAGGTTTGGGAACTAATTTATTTATTTTTTTTTTTTAAGATAGATGTTTTGTTCAACTGGTATCAATTGTTCTTAGCAAAACTGTATAATCCCTCATGGTTTTTACCGTATGTTGGTACTGTTTCTCTTCCAAACACATACTATGATGCAATGCTCACTCAAAGTGCAATCTAACATTGTTGCTCCTGGATTAATTTAAGGCATAGTGACAAATCAAAAGTAACCCTAAACCTTACGGTGAACCCAAATTACCATTATTTTACAAAAGATACTGGAAAAGTCTCTGACCTGCTGGAAGCAAGCAGCAAGCCTGCCAGCATTAAAGATAATGTTGCAATCTGCCTCCCTCTGACTTTATCATCTTTATCTTAGCAAGCTGATACCACCTGAAAAATTTGACAGATATTATTCTTGAAGGCTGAAACATGATGTCTGTGCAAAGACAACTCCAGCTACTCTGAGTCTGAGCTGAAAAAATAAGATTACTTGATCTGAAATGAGTGCTTATCTAATGTTCCTAGCTGGCGTGCTTCCTTGCTACTGCACTTTGAAATGATGCATTTAGCTAAATCTCTCTGCAGTCACCACCCAGCATTCTTTGCAGAAAATAAGCTGGAGTGGGAACATTGGAGAGAAAAAAATCTGCCTGCAACACCCTCCCCTGCAGCATCAGCCTCCCTGACAGCAGTGTTAGTACTTGGGAACCCCCAAGGTAAATTGGTCAGTAAATGACTGAAACCAACCAGAAAAAAAAAGCAAGTTTTGAATCAACAGTAATGAATATAAAGCATGAATTACACCCCTGTACTAAGGCATCTCCTCAGGCCACCCCAGAGGAGGCAGCCAGGCAGGGCAGGCAATGCAGCGGTGCCCTCAGGATGCTGATCTGGAAACCTGAGCCGCAGACCAAGCCAGGGCTGGTCTGGTTTCTTGCATTGCTCAGTGGCCTGCAGATCCATTTCCTACTGCCCCACTCACATGGCAGCACTCCTGCCATTGCAGCCCACATAGCACCTTTCTCTGTTTCCCAACAGGCAGACGCTGAACTGTTCCACTTGCACATTTTCCCTAAACATCTGCTGGAGAGAAAACACCAATGTAGGTAGATCCTTCAACGTGATGTAATATGGCCTTCCCCATCTGATGTCAGGTAACTCAGACTCTCCCCTAGTGTCCATACTTCCCTGGTGTTGCGCTTGGAGAGTGAGCAGTAGTGTTCTTGTACCAGAAGCCCTAGAAGCTGGTGCTGCAGTTCATACATACAGATGTGTCTACATACGTGAGAGCTGGCAGGCCGGCTCCCAGGATATGCTGCAAAAACTCATGAAACACCTTACATTTCGAAGTCCCTTCCATTTGCAAATCTTAGTATTAGAAATGTAATCATGAGATAACATAAGCATCATCTTTATGCAAAAGCACAGTATTTCTAGTAGGCATTTGCCCTTTTAAAGCCAGAAAATAGGTCCTGAAGACTTGGTACCCCTCACATTTTCTCATTGTCCACCAGTGATGCCATTACTTTGTCAGAAATCCCAATAAATGTAAAGGTCTGACCTTTTCCCCCAGATAATTTCCTTCTCATAACAGCAAGAAGAACCAAACAAGCAGTGAATTTCTGTGAGGATTATTGCGCTTCTTGGGTGGCTGATATGACTTGGCCTCTGGCATCAAGCCATGCTACGTACTCCAGAACTGCACTCTGTTTCATAGGGTATTGCTTGCATATTACTGCTGGGCAAGTGAATGCTCCATACACTGGAACAAATACAAATGCCTTGAAAGGAGATATCTTCCTCAGCATTGGCATTCATGTGCTATGGCTGTAAATTATGCCCAGAGTGTTCATTTTCTTTCGAAATGTGTTCTCACAATAATTAATGGTGTCAAGTTACTGGTGTGAAAAAAACCTGACTTTACAACAACGGTGGATTAATGAAATAACAGTCATGGCTGGAGTAGCAGCAATAAATTGTTAGAAAGCAGTGACACACCTGAGGTGATACTTTCAAAGGCCTTAAATCATTTAGGTTTTGATGTTCCTCATTGGCTTTTGTTAACATTTGTTTTTGTGTTAAAAATGAAAGTCAGCAGCTCTGGCAAGAACAAGTCTATTGGTGATGAGTGTAAGGAAATCACAGAATCACAGAATGTTAGGGATTGGAAGGGACCTCGAAAGATCATCCAGTCCAATCCCTCTGCCGGAGCAGGAACACCCAGATGAGGTTACACAGGAAGGTGTCCAGGCGGGTTTTGAATGTCTCCAGAGAAGGAGACTCCACAACCCCCCTGGGCAGCCTGTTCCAGTGCTCTGGCACCCTCTCTGAGAAAAAGTTTCTTCTCAAATTTAAGTGGAACCTCTTGTGTTCCAGTTTGAATCCCTTACCCCTTGTCCAGTGCTTTCCAAGACATCTCGCTGTGCCCCAGCAACGATCTCCTAGTTCAGCAGTCATCTGTAGGTCTGAGAGCTTCACTATTTGGGGAGGTGAAATCCAAACCCCAAGGGCTCAGAAAGGCCTAAAAACCACACCACTGAGCTCACAGGCCCAAATGTCTCTTTAAAGCTGTTGTGAAGTGAGAAACTCTTGAAGCACTCAAAATGTGGAGAAAACAGAGTAAGCAATTTCCACATAGATACACTTTTCATTAAATTTGTTTTCAGCCATTTTAATATTCAATATTACAACATATGAAATGGAAGAAGAAGAGGGCCAGAGCCCTGCAGATATATTGGGAGGGAAGAAAATCTCATTTAGAACATTGTGAAACTCTTATTTGATGTCAAGGAGCACTGGATCAGGCTTTTGGAAACGACACCTACGGGCAAGGCAAGGGGAAAAATATATTCTCTCTACTTATAATGTGTCTGACATGAGGTCCTTAATTGCTGGCATAAACTGCTATAAAAATTGACTGCTGATATAAATGGAATTATATCACTTTCTAACTGATGATGACTCTGTACGCATTTCCCAATACTTATTATCAATTAAATTAGGTATTGTAAATTGATAATTAGGTATTGTCAATTAGATTGTTTGGTAGGAAAAAAAAAATCCACTGAAAACTGCAGATACTCCTCCAAATACTAACTCATTTACAATCATACAGCGAAACTAATATATACTGAACATTTAGGACCTAACGAAAAGACACCAAAATCATCGAGAGGCTTTCCAAGACAATAAAAAGCATTTGATTTCCTTTCTCCTTGAATATTTTGTTTTCCAGACTGGAGGTTTTCTTCACTGTATTCTCATGATGGCCTCGCACTGTTCCTTTATTTCCATCAAGGCTTGCATCAGGCTGTGATCTGTCCCATGCGTCACCTTCATAATATTATAGGCCTTGAGGAGAGAACAGAAGAGTACACATTAGTCATTGTGCAAGGGGTTGGCCACTGCAGTGGGGCAGGGATAGAGGTCCTGGTCCTCAAACAGTTGGCATCTGGGGGCTTCAATTCATGGTACAGTAGAAATAGGAATGAAGTATCCCAAAGCATTTTATGATTTGTCCCTGACAAAGGAGGGAGCTCTGACACATCATTCTTAGGTGTTAAAGCCTATTAATATGTTGCACAGATGGATGTGTGGAATTGTAGAGGAAGATACTTTTGCACTGAGGCATGAAGGCCATTTAAAGATTGGGCAACTACGGCATCCAAGGTTTTGATACATTATTTAAAAGATGACTGTGACGTTCATGATGTTGGTAGCCTCAAGTCCTGTAAAGAGAAATGGATTAATGCTTAACCGATGGAATAAAGTGCTTTAACTGTATCAGGAGAAACTATGCATAGCATCAAACAAATGAATACATTAATAGCTTCATTCTAAAAAGGCATGCAGGGGAATGGGTCTTTCCTGCTTTTCCCAGGGATTATTTTCTGTCTGTGTTGGTCATCTCCTGTTCATTGCTAGGTCAATTTACACTTGCTGATATTGCCTGTGGTGTTGCTGATTCCTTGCCACAGATATGTCTGAAATACTCTTTGCCCAGCTCTTGTTTAGATCATCACTTTTCATATAACATTTCTGCTTCTTCCTTCTGTTAAATTCCTCCTGCAAGGAGAGAAGTACCAGACAGAAATGGATTCAGCACTTCTGAAGAAAGAACATGGGAGCTAGAAGGGTACTGGTAGGAGAAAAGACATCGGAGATTTTACCTCGCCCCAAACTGAGCAATTGTCAAAAACTAAATGCAGCCTGTGTTTCAATGGGTTTCTGGTTCAGTCAGCTGACAAAATTCAGTTAAATCAGCTTTGGATTGCAGAAGGATCTTTTCGGAAACAAATCTTGAGGAAGGGGCTCGTTTAAATTGGAAATATAAAAATAAATATATTATTTGATGAAATGAATGAAAGCCTACCTCCAAATTCCAAAGACTGGCACGCATATGGAAATTCTAGCACAGTTTATTTTTTGCTTCAAATTATCTAATTCTTAAAAGAAGAGGGAGGCAGCGAAAGATTGAAAGAACAAGTTGAAATAGAAGTCAAAACAAATCAGAGTGTGCAAGGAGCTCTAAAAAGAGTCAAATATGTTCTGAGATGCCACAATACCCTACTACTAAATGATAAAATACTCACTTGAACAGAACAATGGAAATGCTTTCATTGCCATTAGAAATGCCTAAGAAATCTGAAATAAAAAATCTTTTTTTTTTTTTTTTGCATATTTCTATTTTAGCAGAAATACAAAGCTGGGCATGTTTTTTCCAAGTGTTTGCAAGTGAGTCATAATTATATTCTCTGAAAAGCCTATCTGTATTGTTCTTAGTGTTCTTCTTTTCCTAATTTAACATATTGGGGAAATGTTGTAAAGAACAGATCATAGATGTAGTTCAGCATAGTGGAGCGTAAGGTATTAAGCTGTACAGGAGTTTATAAAAAAAAAAAAAAATTGAAAAAGTAGTGTAGAAAGCAAGAATATGAGCCAGTCCTCCAGTCCTTCCCTGTCAGAACCAGTGGGATGGAGAGAGATTGGCACTTGCATGGTGCAGGAATCCCTGTCTGGTGCAGAGCAGGACACTGCAGGTGGGAACCCGTGCGTGCTGCAGTGCAGCGACACGCAGCTGTGCCCAGGCTGACAGGGAGAGACAAGCTCACCCCAGAGCAAAGTGGCCAGGTGAACTGGCCATGGATCAGACACACTTGGTGAACAGTGCTTGCATGGCCTGGCCAAGAAAGCTGATGGTTTTATTACTAATGACCTTTGCTAAGAGCTGTGCCTTTGGATACCTCTGAGTCACAGCCCTGGGGCAGCTGACCTTGACCTTCATCCCACCTGCAGGACAGAGGTCAGGCCAGTAGTGATGAAACTGCAAACCCTGATGCACAGCCAGAGATGTCCATGTGCATATAACTCTGTTAAAAGGCAAAAATCCTTAATATCACACCTAATCTTGAGATAATGCTACCATTGCTGACTGCTCTCTCACTTCCAACATTTTCTTTCCACATCCTTTCTTTCCTCGGTATGGCAGATAAATGCACCCAGTTTTTATCCTTTTACTTCCTCGGGGAGAAAATAATTCTCATGTAATGTACTGTTCCACATGCTGCAGTACGAGTCAGAACCAGCTGCATTGAATTTAGAATAGCAATGACTTCTGTAATCCCCAGCTTAAACTGGCATTAAGTTATGCAGCTGTTTTTGCATAGGTCAGTGCAAAACTGGGGATAATTTCACTTCCAAAGCAAGGAATTGTTAAACTGGGCAAAAGCAGGAACATGCAGCCACTCTGAACACTCCCCTGCTCTCCCAAATGGCACAGCTAATCAGCGATGTCGAGGCTGAGCAGAGTCTTGTGGCCTGTGTGGTCTTCCTCTCAGCTAAAAGAATAAATCTAATTATGAGAAACTATAGTAATTGCAGGACAGCAACACACTGTCTCCCTGCAGAATATAAAGCCCATTAGATTAGTGATATGGCTGTTGCTCCATGAATGCAAATGAAATACAGCGGAGTAATTTGCATAGGGCCGGTGCGGGTTGCCCATCACCACCGCTGTGGGGTACTGTGTGCAGATGCAGGATGGCTCTGCTCCATTGCAGGGAAAGCAGAAAGCAAATGGTCAAGTGCCAAAATAGCATGAAGCGAAGGCTAGCATTTCAGAGGGAGTACCTGTGTTTTTCCATCTCTCTTGAATGAAGGGGACACTTGTTAAAGCAGGCATAGAAAAAGGAAAATCTGCCACAGTTACTGTCAACCACAGCTGGTAAACAATTCAGTGCTTGAAGCAAACACCAGGAGAAAGGGGATTTCTTCAGTGCTGCTGTGAAACCTGGGAGGGATTTTATCCCAATTCCTGTGCTTTCTGTCCCCACACCAAGGATGACAGAAGAAGGGGGACAATGTTGTCTCTATCGCAGGCCTTTGCAAGACAAGACAGCCATGCCCAGCTCGTGGTGCAAACCAAGTGCAGGGTCTGCAGGGGAAACTGGTCAGTCAGTGTTTTAGGTGTGTGCATCCTCCCACCTGCCCCTGTCCCCGTCAGCTGTCACTCAGTGCCTGGGCACCACTGCCCTGCTCAGGGAAGTGCATTTGTGTGGGCAGCTGCCACCCCTACTGCAGTCCGGAGGATGGAGCAGCAGCTGAGACAACGCACTGCAGTGCTCAGCATCTCGCTTCAAGGAGATGACGGTCAGAAACTAAGCCCAAGCCTCCCCTTCTGCACCTGTCCCGGTCTCCAAAACTGAGTCCAACTCCAATCAGGTTGTGGGCAACCAAACAAGTGAATTACAGTGCTGTGAAGGTAACAAATGACACCTAACAAATATTTACACTAATGGCTGCACCTCAGGACACATCTATGTACTTGTTAGGGGCTCCTGTGAGCTCCAGAGATGCAGCCCTGCCCTGGGCTCCTAAAGGAGTGCTGCTTCCCAGTCTAGAAGCTTTTTGATTCACAAGACAGCTTGTTGCAACTTTTGTTATTGCCACTTTTACAGTCATTCCAGGCTCTTTAAATTAGGTTTGTTAGACTAGGCTCCAGCTCTTGTCTTCTGCTAACAAAGGTTTTCCCAATCTATAATTCTGTTTGTCCTCCCACCATTACATCTTTCACATATATATGTATATAAATTTTTAAAAAGCATGTTGTTTTTACAATAAACCAAGAGCTACCTTCAGGTTTTATTCTAGACATGGAGTATTGCCTCTTTGTAACACTTCTATTTCCAAAGCCTGGCAATTAGATTCTGCAGAGTCTAATACACTTTTAGGGGAGATTTCATTTTAATGGGTAATATAAAGCCCTCCACACTATTTAAACCTTCTTTGGGGGTGCAGGGCAGAGGACAAAACCCAAAGGGTGCTAAGAGTAAGGTGGCTATGCACAGAGAGCTGCAGCAAGGGCTGGGCTGCAGAGCTACATATGAAGATCTGCTGGTCTTAACAGGCTGCACATCTGATGCAGAGAGGCTGTCAATCCCCAGCAGCTCTGAGGCTGGGCCTGATTAAGCAGGATTTATAGAAGTGAGGTGAATTTCACTCAGATCTCAATTCCTCTGCACCTTACACATCCTCCTCCTTAATGCCACACTGAAATTAGTCTGACGAGGGTTCCAACAGGGTGCTATTCAGTGTCAGAGTGTATTAAGAAGAGTAATGAAGCAGAGAAGGTAATGGAGTTTCTGCTCTGAGCATGTGGCATGCTCTGTTGACACATCTAATCACAAAGGGACAAACTCTGTTCTCATATAACTCTAGGACATTATCTGAGTTATATTAGGAATCACAACCTTTACTTGCAAAAAACTGGGAATTGTATCTCACTCTAATTTGTGCCAGTGTGGACAGCAATGAAGGGAATAAATTTCAGATCTCCTCCAAAGAAATGTTGTGTCCTGTGCTCACAAGTTACATGGAGAAACAGGATGATAAGAAGCTTTTCCTCCTCTCAGCTGTGTTCCCAGAGAGTGGGAGTTCAGTCTCTCCCTGTCTCACACATGGTGAGAAAGGGGAGGCCGCACAGGGAATAGGCAAAACTACGATGGATTGAGTTTGTAAATGGTTCTGCATCTCAGCTGTAAAGCACTTACCATGGCCTTGTGGACTACTAATGGCTTGGAGACCACAGTTAGAGAAGCACTGAAGTATGGCATAAAATGGTAATCAGCACCTTATTTTCCCTTTTCAGGGAAAGAGGAGATCACAGCTTGAAAAGAGGTTTCTGTGTTAGGCATTGCTCAGTATTCAAAGGATAATATAATAGCAATCTGGCTTGCAATGGGCAACTTCTTCACTAAAAACATACAAAACCCCATTACAACTTCCACCTTCACTGATGAACAGCATTCATATATCTCTAGGGGAATTAACTCCAGTTTAATTTAATTTCAGGAACAACCCCAGGTTCCAGTATAGGTTGGGGAACAACCTATTAGAGAGCAGTGTAGGGGAGAGGGACCTGGGGGTCCTGGTGGACAGCAGGATGACCATGAGCCAGCGCTGTGCCCTTGTGGCCAGGAAGGCCAATGGCATCCTGGGATGTATTAGAAGTGGGGTGGTTAGTAGGTCGAGAGAGGTTCTCCTTCCCCTCTACTCTGCCCTGGTGAGACCACATCTGGAATATTGTGTCCAGTTCTGGGCCCCTCAGTTCAAGAAGGACAGGGAACTGGTGGAGACAGTCCAGTGCAGGGCAACAAAGATGATTAAGGGAGTGGAGTGTCTCCCGTATGAGGAAAGGCTGAGGGAGCTGGGTCTCTTTAGTTTGGAGAAGAGGAGACTGAGGGGTGACCTTATTAATGTTTACAAATATATAAAGGGTGAGTGTCACGAGGATGGAGCCAGGCTCTTCTCAGTGACAGCCAACGGTAATGGGTTCAAACTGGAACACAAGAGGTTCCACTTAAATTTGAGAAGAAACTTCTTCACAGTGATGGTGCCAGAGCACTGGAACAGGCTGCCCAGGGAGGTTGTGGAGTCTCCTTCTCTGGAGACATTCAAAACCCACCTGGACACATTCCTGTGTAACCTCATCTGGGTGTTCCTGCTTCAGCAGGGGGACTGGACTAGATGATCTTTTGAGGTCCCTTCCAATCCCAAACATTTTGTGATTCTGTAACTTAATGTGGTATCATATTAGAAATGCAATTACAAGTATTCCTGTTGATACATTGCAACAGTATAAATGAAAATAGAAGCTCCTCTGACTGGGGTCTCACTCCACCTGCTAAAAAGGAAAGTCTGAATGTTTGGAAATTATAAATATTATATGGGGGAAATGACAGGTACATGACTTACTTCTGAAAGATGCATGGAAAAGAGAATTGATTACTTTTCCATCTGTTTCATAATAATCAGAATTGGCCACAATTTAGGTTAAATATATCAAGTGAAGATTTAAGTTACAAAGAGTTAGTAAAACTGGCATTGTATTAAATACTAATTTATTATTTCAACATGTGAAAATTATCAGTTATTCACCTTGCATAATTAATCAGATGTTGAAATCAAACAGGTGGTCAAAAAGTACAAACCACTATGTTATCTAGAGAGCCATAATTGATATTAACTTTATAGGGGATCCAGGCAGGAATGAAAACCACTTCTCACTCCACTCCCAGCACAGACACCCATCCCCTTCTATCCCAACTAGCTGCCCTAACTCTTTGCCACAAGACCAGCTCTCCACATATGACGGACATTAAACAAAGGGGACATACAAACAACTTCTGCACTTTTTTTACTATAGTGGTGCCAGCGCTGGGGCCTGATCCTGCCAAGCAGCTACAGGCCAGTAGCTGGGCCAGGTGGCTTTCGGTGGACAAGGCTTTGTCAGGCACGGGAAGGTGGGCCAAGAGATGAGAGGGAGAACCACGCAAAGCATGTACTGTCTTTAGGCCAAGTTGATGCCAGGACAATCAATAATACAAGGCAATAAGCACAAGACTTCTTCGAGGGGAACTGGAGGCAGCACATCTTCCAGGGGAGCAAAACACTCTAGCAGTGATTGAGGGCTTGAGATGGGAAGCAAGTGAGAGCCTATGTCCTGAGGACATTCTTCAATATATTTAAGATGACACTAAAAGTAATATAACGCCAGGACAAATAAGAGCCTGAGGTAGGAGGAAATGAATACAAAACTCAGCTCAGGTACAACAGGGGTGGCTTAAAGCTGAAATGTAACTCGCAAAGCACCAGCTGCGAAACCAGATCAAAGAAGAGAAAGATGATGAATGATATAGAAATAGGAGGGATTGAGAAGATGCCTGTTGATTTGAGTGTAACATATAAGCATTAAAGGCAAAGTTCTCCAATCTGTAATCACAAATCCCTGATAGGGAATAAAGAGGGTAGGAACTGCAGCTCTGTTTCTGTTTTGGTACATTCAGTACCCAGATTCCCTTTACTATGGAGAGAAGGAGAGTATGAGGCACTGAGGCATTTTTATCCCTGCAGATCTAATAGTAATTGTTCATCCAGGCATCTCTGAGCTATCAAACTGTAATTAGCAGTGACTGATAGTGGAGGAAATCAGTGCCTGAAGCGCTGAACAATACTGACTCATCACCACACCCAGCTGCAGCCTGGGGAAACACCACTGATGGAAAAAGCAGTGAGGAGCATCCAAAGGTATGTGTCCCAGCAGAAGGGGGACACACAGCAGGTTCAGGAGAAGAGAGGGAGGGCGACAGAGAAAAAACATTTCTCAATACTGACCTGTTTCAAGGTCTCCAGTGCTTGAGGAAACATGTCTTGACTGTACTGCAGTTTGCCCACTCGCATCAGCTGGACAGCCCTCAGTGGATGGAAACCAGGATAATACAGTCTGCAGAGAAAAAGGAGGAAAATGTGTCACTGTCAGCTCTCACCTTCACAGTCACTGCCTCTGCGGAGAGCTATTAGGGTGGGACTGCAAAGTCATTGTGAATGTTAATAAGGTACTCAGAGAAAATTAGCTGCACTACTGAGAAGCATGAAATACTGAGGGGAATTATCAAATTATTACTCTCCATCTCAGAGGAACGACTTTAACATTATCCTGTTAGAAAGTGAAGGAAGTGGGATTATTTCATTTGCTACTGTTGGATAATACAATAGAATTTACTGTACTTAGTGTTGCAAACAGAGGTCATTCACAATCTCAAGTCTCTGGAGAGGTATAATTTTAAGAGGAAGCGTCAGCAGGGAACCCAGTCCTGGATCCTCCAAGATGAAGGAGAAGGAATGCAGGTAAAGCAGGTAGGTAATATTGAGGCCACTGTTTCTGAGGGTTTGCTTGCTGCTCTGTTGCAGAAAGAACTGGTGCTGCACGTCCAAGGAAACATCTCAGACTTGGCTTGTGCATATAGGCAAGGTATCTACTAGTGTGAGGATATACTCCCATTCTTATTTAATTTCACAGAAGCAGAAGTTTTCCATCAATCTAACTGGAGTTAAAAACAGAACTACGCTCACTTTTTTTCTTTTTTTGTTTTCCTAGGAGGTAGACCGAGAGCGACGTCATCATTAATTCCTCTCAAGATGCTCTGGAAATGTCCATGCTTTCACGGTGACCACTTCATATTTCCAAAGCCTGCTGGCCTTTGGCTCACAGCACCTGGATCTCACCCCAGCCCTGTGTCCTGGATGTGGAGAGTGTTGTGTCCTGGAAGAACAACCTGGGGGCTGCAGAAAGCCATGGATGCCACTTGCCTGGAACTGGCCAGCAGGAAACATGAGGTGAAGGGACACACCTAGAGGTTAAGTCACCTGCAAAACATCTCAGGTCTTTTTTGACTAACTATACAAAAAAAAAGTGTAAAAGCCTTAAGTGTGACTCACCAAAGACAAAGACCCTATTTGGTCAAACAGCATTTTATTTCCTCAAGTACACCAGTGGTGTGCTTGAAGAGTGTCTAAAAAAATACAAAATTTGTCACGACTGCAGGAAGAAGAGCTAATAAACTTCCCAAAATCTACTCTTTGGAGATTTTTTTTTTCCTGTTTATGCCAAAATTATGATCATCAAACTTCAGGGGACTTGCTAATGAATGATATCGCTGCAGTCAGAAAGACACTTAAATCTGCACGGGTGTGATTAAATGCATGCTAGGACATTAAATGATGTAAATGTGTACAATGTATAGAAATCTTCTGATAAGTTTTCATGCAAATGAGTGACTTACCTTTCTCCATTATTTTTCACTAATGAAAATGCAAATATTATTAAATACAATAAATTGTTTAAATGGCAGTGTATCTGGCTGTCCTTACAAATCTCAAATGAAGATGTGTAAACATCATGGAAAATGTTTTCACACCCAAAAACCCCTCTTCTGCTGATCCCACGCAGTTTCAGCAAAGACATACAGGAACACATGGGAAGTGTGCCTGGCAGGATCTCAGGAGCAACAGCTCTTGATGTGCCAAAGCCCCTCACAAAGCAGCAGAAACCAGCTCCTCAAAGGGAATAATCATCCTGAATTGCCACAACCACCACCTGTTCAGACCCCTTGTGGGCTGCAGTTCAAAGAGGCTGGAGAGCCAGCAGACAAGAGAGAAAAAAAAAGATAGCACTTATCTCAGTCCAAAATGACCACTCAAGAACTTTAAGGATCTGGTTAAACAAACACTGGAAAATTATCAGTAGGTTGATTTATAGATTTTGTTTCTGGTTATTATATCAATTAACATGGTACTACTAGTTAAATATGGAGAAAATGCAACTAGGTCAGAGATTTTGATGTGAATTAGTGAAGAGTAATAGAAACTGCACTGCTAACACACCACAAATGGGAGTAGTGAGCACATGCACAACTTTGTAAATATTGCCAAAAAAATATGCCTTTTTGATTGAGTACTTCTGCCCTCACCTGTGACTGCTTCAAAGGGAGGAGTAAAGAGGTCATTCCCCCTCTTCTGGGCCACTGAAATGCCAAGATGCCTGGGACAAGGATCATGACCACAAGAAAAGGAGCCAGGGAGGCAAAGACTTTTGCATGAGATGGTCTTTGCAGCACCCACTAGACTTCTCTGCTGCATCCTGACAGCTCTGATTCTTTCCCCACTGCTCCTGCATGGCCTCTTCACATCTTCTTCATTCCATACCTTTACCTTTCATCCTTTCAACCATCTTTTTAATGTCTCCCCTTTTCTACTCCCTCCTAAATAACCAGCCCTGTTCAAAATATTAGCACAAATGGGGAACTTGGGTCCTGCCTTGCCTGGCAGCTCACGTAGACAAATGCAGGCCATGCTTTAGTTCAGCAACGTGGTGCCTGCTAAACCTCACACCAGTCCATCAGAATTCAGAATCTGCCTCTCCAGGCAAAAAGGTTTCTTTCTATACGTCATACATTCACCTGCAGTCAGTAAAGATTTAGGATTACAGTACACGTGACACCATAGAAAAAGGGCGGTAATTTAGCAATGTCAGGTACTCGGCCCAGAGTACCAGCCATAAACTAAAAGAAGTGAAAATTTAAGGTGAGGACACAGAAGAAGTAAGTGTGAAACAAAGAGCCTTGTGCTCATAAATATTTACAAAGCTGTTTTAAAGCTGATTTATGCTCTGATCTTATGCATGTACATAGTTACATTTTGCAAGCCTTAAAACTGACAACTGAAACAACTGTTTATTATAATATTCTGGAATAAATCTATTAAACTATTGGAACATCTTTTGTGGAAGCACATCCATTGAGTGAGTTTACTAGAGAAATCCAGGCAGCTTGCAACTCTTCTGGGAAATATCTAAGTGGGAAAAATGCTGCTGGCTTCTTCCAGGCATCCCTAGGATTCAGTATTATTAAAAAACTGTCATGGTATAAAGAAGTAAGAAGCAGTGTCAGATATTTGTGAGCCATTTTATTATCCCCACACATTGCTCTGAACAAAACAAAGTGGATACATTTAAGAATAAGGAAGACATTTACCAGCCAAGGAACTGATATCTAAAGACTGTCAACATGAGACTAAGACAACTATGAGGAATACATGCTGTAAAACATGTTGCAGCTTGGGAAGACTAGGATTTCAATCTGAAAAGGATTTTATGAGATCTACCAAGGCCTGAGGGATGGCAAGGGGAACAGTAACATACTGAAAGCTGAAATAAAGATAGTTCTGTGGAGTGATGTTTCCTGGCCCTTGGCACTGGTCAATGCCCAGTAGTTCACTTGCAAAGACAGATTCAACAATAAAAGAACTAACAAGTGAGGCTGCACGGTAGACAAGAGAACTGGACGAGACTGAGAAGGATCTGTACATTTTGTACCACATCCTGTGCTTGTATAAGACAGCACAGCTTTGTCCGCACCTATGACCAACAGCATCCATGCTGGCTCATCTCTCCAGCCTGCCTTCCTGCCCATGGACTGGTCCCCCATGTTCGGTGTCACTTGCAAACCTCACAGAAGTGCCTTCTCCTGCCTCCCACAGGTCGCTGATAAAGATGTTAAACACGCCAAGTCCCAAGACAGACCCCTGCAGTCCTCCACTGTCACCATCATCCAAACACGGTATAGCACAACAGCCAGGACCCATACTCTGCAAAGCAACAGCTGCTTCTAATACACTGTGAGATCAATAGTTCCTATTTGTAATTCAGCCACAAGCTTTGTCTTGATTAACTCCCAGAGCAGTCGTTGATCATACACTTTACAAAGAAAAAAATATTTTTCTTCATTCTATATATTACCTCTGAATCTCTCCAAGCAATCCCTTGTTTTCTGATGTAAAGGACAACATAAAAAGGCAACCCCTATGACAAATTTTAGTCAGTTTCTTCTATTTCTTGATATTGAAGTTCCATTAATTCCACTCAACTTATCTCCCATTGCAGGGTAAATAATCAGAGCTTTTGTGTTCTCTTGTGAATTAAAGCCTAGTACTAAAAAAAACAAACCAAAACAAAAAAAACCAAACAAAAAACCCAAACCAAACCAAACCAAAAAACCATGCAAAATCACTGCCTTTTCTAATGCCTCATATTTTAAAATAAATAGGTGCCTACCATTGCCTGTAAATCAGTCTGTGGGGTTAACATTTGCACTGCTGTCTCAAGACTGATGTAATTAGAAGCAGGCAGGATTTATAAAACCTGAAATAAAGATTTAAAGTGGAAATGTTACAAGGATCTGTAATATGATGACATGTAAAAAGTGATGCTATACATAACCATAAATTGGTTTGCAGTACCTTTTAGTGCAAGTAAATATGACAGCATAAAAGACAGAAAGCAGACTTAGGAGCTGCAGCAACAGAGAAGGAATTAAGAGGCCCCTGGGCTTCAGGACAGGTGGTGAGCGGAATGCAAAGGGGACAGCATCAGTCTCATGACACAAACATACTAGCTACAGCTGGTGGAAATGTTCACCACAAACATAGAGCCCAATAAGTTCAACCTTCTTTTCTTTCTCTGACTCATTCTTAATTACTGACCTCCCCAGTATTTGAGTACATTCAATGAACTTCAGCTGAGGAATTGTATTTTTTGTTGTCCAGTTATTTGTTTCTGCATTACTTAGGGATGTGAGACTGGTCATCTAATTGGCATGTTATTATTTCTACTCCTTGGCTGAGATGATGAATGGGTTCTATATATATGGGAATTGTGAGAAACATTTTTAGGACAAATTTAAGGACAAATTCTAATTTGTGCTAAAAAGTATGAAACATTTGGTATCTATCAACATTTCCAGGGAGGAACCAGTTATTTTATGAATAGTCAAACAATCATATGTCTCAAGAGCATAAGACAGGTAAACAAACTGTTCATTTAGGAACTCACAGATCTTAATTCCAAAGGTGCTGCAGCTGTTCAGTCTGACCTCCTACACAGAATTTCACCTAGCAATTCCTGCTCCAAAACCAGCAATTTGAGGCTGAAATAGTGCTTAACAAGCAATGCCCTATTTATAGAAAACAATCTTAAGCAGCTTTTTACATAATTTGCTCAATATTTGTATTTTTTAATAAGCACAAGCCCTGTGCAGGAGTTTTGCCTGGGATGTAACCAGGTTACAGAGTTACTTTTGGAGGAAATAGGAACATGGCACTGAAACTGGACTAAGTGAATCTGTTTTGCATGCTAAATATTACAAGCCTAGTTGGAACTGTAAAATTTCTAAGGGCAATATATCTATACTAGCTTCTGTATAACCTTTAGGGGTTGCTGTGAAAGCCTTCAAAAAAGTACTGGCCTGGCTTTCATGTTGATAGTATGTTTTTTCTTGGAATAATAATGGTGTTAAACTGTTATGCTTTCTGGCTTTCTCTCTTTCTCCCTCTCTTCCTTTTGTTCTCTTAACAACTTCCTATTTGCCATGGATGACCAGATAAGTTTAAATCAGTTCAGTACCCTACAACTTCCCTTATACTTTCTGCAGCAGCCATGTCATTTTTGGAGTAGCAGATTAAGTCCTCTACTTGTGGCAGACCTGATATACTCCAGCTGTCCTGAAATGTTTATTGCCCATTTTATCTCCCCATCACCATGTCTCACTGAGATGATCAAAGTATCAGTGAACAGCTAAATGCTGCCATCATCTTTTTCTATTTTTTCCCAGACTGGACCTCTGTTACTTGGATTTTGGGATCAGCTCCTCAGCACAAGCATGGAGAGTTTCCTGGAAGTAACTGCTACTGCACAGCCCTTAAAACATTACAAAAAACCTTTGCCAGTGATGAGAAATCATTACTATAAGTATAAACTCTATATTGGAAAACCTCTTGCAAAATACAACAGGAAAAGTTGACTATCTGTTACATTGAAGCATTATTTACCCCTAAGCGACTTACTCTACTTCTGGTTTAATCATGCAAATAGCATAAATTCTGCATAATTTCTTAGCCAACCGGGGTCTGGTATCAGTAGAGATGTGCAGAACTAACACCTCTGACCAGAGTTCACTTGGAAGTCTCCATACACTTATAATATAGCCTGGCCGTACATTTTTGCAGTCTAATCTACATGTGCTTTCTATCTGTATTATTGCTGTATTGGCAAAAGTTTTCATATCCCCTATACTGAAATTTTCACCAATGACCACAATTCATGTACAAGCCTCATCATAGTAAGCACTAAAGAGCACAGCATGACAGCCTTTGTCCTGCACAGATAAGACACAGAGGCCCAAGCAAATAAACGGTTTGTCCAATGTTACATGAGAAAATCTCTGGGAAAACCAAGAATTGAACGTAGATGTCATCATGACTTTAGAATGTTTTTTTGGTTCATGCAGAGCCTGGTTCTTGTGTCTATGCTGTCTTGTCTGACTCTGTCAATTCAAATTAAAGTAAATGTAGTTTTATACGTAGCTCACTGTATTTTGCAAATTAAATTAAATTTATTTTTCTTTCTTTCTTTCTTTTTTTTTTTTTTTTAAAGTTCTCTCCTCACTCAAGAAATGTCTGGTTATTTCAGTGAAATAACTACCTCTGGAAACAGTTCAGGATTTAGATCTGTGAAATTATGGCTTAAAATATTTTTCATCACATCTGCATCTCATACTGTTCCATTACTGTTTGTTTCAGCACTTTATCTGATGTGATCAAATAAGCAGTCACACTTCTTAAATCAAAGGAATTCTCAAGAAATGTTAGCTATCCATCTCAGAAATAATTTCTCTCCGTGTGCTGATCATTCTGCTGTATTCCTTACAGTGATAATTTATGTCACATTAAAATGGATATTGTTCCAGATGCTGGCTCTGCCAAGATTTGAATGATAACTTTAATAAAATGATGAAGTGGTATAAACTGCAATTTTCATCTTGGCTCTCGAAATATCTAGCCCATCCACTTAAAATGCTGACACTGTCTGTTTGAACTGTCCACTTCAAATGTTTTGTCTTCTGCTATTAAGAGATGTTAAGGAAAGAAAGAGTGCTCAATCTGGCATGGAAATAGGAAAATATTTTCTGTAGATTGACCCTGTGCCCTGGCTGATCTTCAAAACATCTTGTAGCTCTTGGCTTTTTTGTCATGAGTTCACCGTCTTTACGGCTAAAGGTGGTAGGACGGACTGGCACTGCAGATAGGAACACACTATCTTAGTCCTTGCATAACCAGAAAAGTAAGAGATTAGGGTCAAGAGTTTAGTTCAAAGGATTTAGAAAAAGATTTTAAAAGCCATATAGAGTATATTGGAAGAATGCCAGAAAACACAAGAAGTGTAGGAAAGTAAGCAAAGGAAGGATGGGAAAGCTAGTTAAAGAGAACACGCATGGAAACAGAAGTAACATATAGAAAGAAAATATAGTCTAGAGACACTATAAATTGTGACAAAGACCTTGGTGTCACCTTCACCTCCAGCAGCAAACCTGTGACCAGCTGTTGATGTTAAGAAAAATGGTCCAGCCTCAGTATCTCATGTATGCGAGTGTGAGTGTGGTGTGTGTGTGCGGGTGTGTGTGCAAGCACAGGCTGCACGAGGAAGGACACGGCTGACATGTTCACTGCAAAATGTCTTCTCTTTGCTCACCAGCATCTCAGATCTCCTCCAAAATCTGTTGTAATGCAAAAGACTGATAGCATGTGAGTTGGATCACTGGTTTAAGCAATAGTATCAAACTTCCTTTTTTCCTTTTCTATTGCATCTCCAGGTAATACTCCAGAGAAACTGAACTGATTACAAATATCAGTTTCAGACAGGATGGCTCAAATCTGGAGAGACATAGTCACGTAGTCATTTTCCTCCCAGCAGGTGTGGGTCAAAAAAGAATCAAAGCAGCATTTTCTTTGGCTAGATTTTTGTCACCTTCCCCTTCTGGAGACTAGATAGTTTGGGCTTGTTTTTTCTTCTGTGCCCCTTGTTGTTGTTGTTGCTTGTTTGTTTGTTTGTTTTGGGTTTGGTTTTTTGTTTTGTTTTTCTTTGTACATACAGGTCACTGTTTCAGTAAGCATTTAGATAAACAGCGATGGGTTCTGAAGTAACCCATATAATTTGGGAAACAGATTTTGAAGTTATAATGGATATTTCTGTGAAAACATTAGCTCTGTGAACAGTATGGTCAAAAAAGCAAAACAAATATTGGTATATTTTTAGGAAAAGAAAACAAACAAATGCTGCAAAAATACATCACATCCCTATATCTTGGGTATTGCATGTACTTCTGATTCTGTCTTCTCAGAAGAGTTTAGTAGAAAGGTATAGACAAGGATAATGAGGACAGTTAGAGGGAGTGCAATGAAGGAATAAATAAAAACACCAGGGGAAGCCTGCAAAAGAAATAATTGTGGAAGGACTTGACAATGGATCTATGAAATCACAATCTGCATGGAAATCACAATCTGCATGGAAAAGGCAAATGCAGAATGATCATCTCTCATAATACCCAGAATATATCAGATGAGACCAATAACTGGCAGGTTCAGAACAAATAAAAATATGTTGTCTCACACAGACAGTAACTCTACTGTTATACAGTATATCTAGGTGCAGTTGAATTTTTATCAAAAACCATATGGATAGCCAAGTTCAGTTTCATATTTTCTTCTTCCATGACTACATAATTTGGCACGTGACAGTCATCCTGTGATCACCAAACCTTCTGTCTGCTACTTCCAAACAATAAGCTTCCAGCTTAGAACAGGTAGAAGACTGTGAAAGAACTCACAGGAATCTCCCTCTTGTTTTGATATCTTCCCAAATCTGCCTTTTTCTTACGCACTTTCTTATCCACCTTATTATTTTTGTGCAAGTGACCCACAAGAATGACTTTGACTCTGTAATACTCCATTACATTCTTCATTGAAGCTTAGCTCTGTGGTATTTTACTTCATTTAGATTATATTGTCTTACAAAAACAGTCTTGCATGATTATTTTTAGAAAATCTACACTCCTCAGAATTTGACCTATATCTTTGAGGTGATGGCCCTCTCGTTCCCCCTTCTAAAGTACTATGGTTCTTATTCTTCTATCATTTGGTGCCACCTCTGACGTGAGGATGCTTTTTGAGCACCACTTTTACTTTGGAAGTGCAGTGTACCATGTCCATAGCTAATACTGAAGCTAACCAAATACAGAAAGGGTTTTACTCTGCATCCCTTTAGGAAAACAGTCCTTTTTGCTTTATGATATCTTGTGTCATTGTTGTTCCCTGAGTAAACACCTTCTTGTTTGCAGTAACTACCACTGTGGCATTCTGTTTATCAACAGGGTTCATGTTAATAGCAATATAGGAGTTACAGAAAAAAGTAAGACCAAGAATCTCTCCTTCCCTCCCCAACATCACAGTCATCCCAACAGCAGATATCTGATGCACCTCAGTGTGTGGAGGCTTCTGATTTGGTTCGGTAGCTGTTGAACATAGTGACATTAATCTCAATGTCCTGTCATGGCTGGCTGGCTCATCCCCTCATTTTTGATCACTCAGCTTCCTTCCAGACTCACCTCTTTTACAACTTTATTGCTTTCACCCGCAGTATTGTCACCTTCCAAAATTTGTCAGGCCTGTGCTTTACCAGCTGCCATTTCAGTTTTCCTTGCTTCTTGGATACTTACTATCAAATAACAATAGCAACAGTAACAGCTGAAGCAGCATTTACAAAATTTAGTGAGATTCTTATGCATAAGTTGTTATCAGCATGTCTGAACAGGAACTCCATTGCCTGATGTCAGATATCTCATTTAGATATCTCACCACATGTCTCAGCTCTTCCTTCTTTAAGATGAGAATAGTGATCTACTTAGTGGAGCTGATATGAGGCTGAATTCAGCTGTGTTTGTGAAGAGCTTTGAGAGCTCAATAGGAAGATTCTGTAGAAGTTGAAAATATTAGCATAAGTTCTGGACAGAATTACAAGTACTTGGTAAGCTACACAGTTAAAATGTGACAGCTAAACAAGACCATCTGTCTGAACTGGAGCACGCTTAACTTCTATCCAGTTGCTCAGCTGGATAGAAAATTTCTTGCATGACCCAAAAGGCATGTAAATTGCTCCAGAGTTTCCTAGGAAATAAAACAATCTGGAAGAAAGGGGAGGGGGGAAATAGCATTCTTTAGAGAAAAAAGGAGACCTGCTATGAACTTTATGAACAGCAATCATGAGCAATAATCTCTGCCAGGCTCTTAAGTGCTGCCTGAAATGCTGGCTGAATATAAAGGAGAGATTTTTTTCAGGCAACACCACTATGCCTCTTCATGGCATGGGAAATGGTGTGCAATACTTCAAAAGACCAAGGCATGCTTGAATTCTCTGTAATTGAAAGTAGCATGTTCACTGAGCAAGCATTTTTCAAGCAATGCCATGTTTGCTGTACACCTTGATTAATGAGCATCGTTGTACCTTGGCAGAACAGGCAGGGGGTAAAAAAAAATTCAAGAGAAGATTGCTTGAGGAGGAAGTAGATCCATGAAATGAATATTTCAGTTACTGTAAAGTAAAGCAAATATTCAGTTTTCATGCTTTGTGTGGTACATTGTCTCAGGCACTACATTAGTCTGTGAGCTACTGTCTCCAATGGCTAAATGTATATTACAGATAACAGAACATCTCAAGGCACTTTGTACTGATGTAAACCGGTACAATAGCACTGATTTTAATGTTTGATGTATAGACTGCCGTAGTCGTATCACCTTTTGCTAGCACATGGAACACGATGCTTCTAAGAACTATAAAACAATGTTATTGTCAGCATTAATGAATCAAAACCAAATTTCCAGAACATCGCTTAGAATGCACAGTATTTTTTTTAAAAGCTCAAAATTATTTATGTTCTCAGTCCACTGTCTTGTAATCATACATTTTTGTTCTAAAAGATTCTGAGGTTTAGCAAAATTATAACTAGCTATAGTTACGTGGCCCAGCCACTTGGAGCTTTTAAAAGGTGTGTGAGGCAGAAGGATAACAGACTCTCCAACAGGTGTTTTGTGTCAAATTTCTCAGTATGAGGTTTTGGATTGTGTTTCTAGATTAGGTCATTAGACGCTTGTGTCTTGATGTGACATGGATACATTTCTATAGGCAAGATAAGGGATGGACAATTCATGTAAGCTAAAGTGCAATGCATTCAGAGACCTATTGAATACACCTCTTCAGCGGAGTCAGAAACAAAGAGTTCCTAGACTGAAAATACAAGCCACGGTAAACAGGAACCCAGTTCCCAAAGGATTAGCTGTTTTTTCTTCCACTTAGTGGATACTACATAATAATACACGAAGGGTTTGTTGGAAGGATAATATTTTCTTCAATAATGGGAAATCCAGCCCTTGTGAAGACAGCCATGGAACAGCAGCCACCTCTCTGGGCCACACCACACATGCAGTAGCTGAACCTGACACTGAAGAATATGGCATAAGCCCATCAGAAAACAAACAAACAAAACCCTGGAAGCTGCACAGAGAATCCTGTGGAGTTACTTGACAGGGACCTGCTCATTCCAGCCCTTGCAATGATACTTGTGCAGGCACCACTGGAGGTACAGACATTCTATGTCCAACCTCCTTTGCTTTCAAGCTGCAGGTAGACATCCCATTGATGCAGCACACTTCTGACAACAATCCTCCAAAACCATCTGATAAATGTTTACCTTGCACACTGTTCACTGAGGGTAGCAGGCACAAAAGAAGAGCTACAACTGCACTATTATGCCTAAAACACATGAATAAATCATTTGTAGCTGTCTAAAATTATGAAACCATGAGCAGCCACAGTTCTCTCTCAGCCAATTTTGTGGGGGCAATCAGCACACTGATTTATGGATGAATGGAAGAGGGGAAAGGAGCAAAGGAAACACATGTGGACTGTATCAACTACGATTTTTTCTATCAAATGTTAGTTGTGTCCCACTGAGCTAAGGAAGGACTCTCTAATACTTGGCCCACAGTTCCCAGTACACAATCTCTGCACAGTGAGACAAGGTTCACAGTTCTAGCTCAGAAATAACAGCCAGCACATTGGGAAGAGTCCAGCAAGATGTTGTGCAAGTGCAGCAGAGCTGTCAGGGTAACAGATCTATGTGTCCTGGATTACAATATCATCCTGTATCCCAGGTTATACCCCTCTGTCAGCTAAAACCCTATGGCACAATATTTAGTATTGGTTTCCCATTATACATACCAGCTGTGTCTGAGGCAGAACGTCCAGTCTACCTCACAAGTCATTATTTTTAACAGTAAGAAGAAATCATTACCTTTTTTCCCCCTCTTCCCAGATACTTGTCTGCTGTTTTCTTCTCCGTTTTCCTCTTCTAGTTTTCGTATCTTTCTTTCCTAGTTTCTCTATCCTTACCTTTATATTCCATTCTTTCACTATTCTCTATCCCACGGAGTTGCTTTTTCACTCTTACCTTCTCTTGACATCTTTTTATTCATCATTTTCTATTTTTCCACTCCTGGGTCCTGTCTACCTACACATAACCAAAGTAGTAGGTCCTGTGGAGGCTCATTGCTCATTGGATGGGCTACATGCAAGATACACGTCTTTGATGCAACTGTTAGACCACTAACAGCTGTTTCAAAGGAAACTCCCTATACACACTGAAAATTACACGTTAAGACATGCAATGGTGTACTGTGCATAAAGCCTCAGGAAACTACCCATTGATCTATGGTATGTTCATTAATCTCTGAAGCCTAGAGGGCATTTTTCTAAATTGATACAGGAGGCAGCCAGGATATCTGTCAATACTCTTTTGTGAGGCATAGGAAAACAACATTTGAAGTCTTTGCTATTAAATACAAATCTATGGGACGAAGCAGGCATCAAAATCTAAAATGGCATCTATTTGCCTTGAGCAAAACCAAAATGTCATGGCTACATCTGATTTTGAGAAGTAGTACAATGGGACCTGACCATTTGATTGTCAAGTTGTGATGTCTCTGAAATATGGCTTAGATATTTTTTTGCTTTCATGGCATCCATTCAGAGGGTTTTTGTACCACTTCCAATTTGTATTTCATGGTGGACAAGATGTATCTCAATAGGGTGCAGAAAAAGACCTCTGCTAGGTGACAGGTTCTGTCCTCAAAAAATTGAGATATTTCTTGGAGTCACCTTGCAGATGCACACCATGGCACTGCAAGCTTTTGTAATAAAAAGGACTTCCTTTCTTCCTTCTTTCTTTCCTTCCTTCCTGCCTTCCTCCCTCCCTCCCTCTCTCCTCATGATGGTACATCAAACAATGTTCTGGGTCCACTTCCTCCCCGTTTTCATAAGACTCTGTCAAACTTTAACTCACATGAAAGACCATTTCTTAGAAAGGGCTCAGCTAATTGCTTACTGGCTTTCTGCGGATTTTTTTGGCAAAAACTACATACCTTATCACAGTCCTTGATATTCAGGGCAATTCTTTACATTGTCCCTTATCAGAAAAACAGCTGATAAGACTTGTACCTGCATAGAAGAAACTATATCACTCAGTTCTAGCCCTTGCTTGGTTAGTGCTACCATCAACTGCTGTCCTTAGCCCTGAATCATCACATCTGCTCTCATCCAGATCTGCTACTGACAGGCAACAGGGTTGACATGTTGTTCACTGAGCTCCTGCTTTGACTTTTCTGAGCAGCTTTGCCACATGACCATTTTAGCTCTTCCAGGCATGTTCTAGATCCCATCCTAAAGCTGACTGACCACTGCCTTGGTGTTTAGGCCATGATTTTGAGATCTAACTTCCCTTCTCCTCAGAAAGTACCTGGATTACTGTGGTTTTTTTTGTTGTTGTTGTTTTGGGTGTGTTTTGTTTTTTTGGTTTGTTTTTTTTTTTTTTTGTTTTTTTTGTGTGTGTGTGTGTGTGTGTGTTGTTTTTTTTTGTTTGTTTTGTTTTGGTTAGTTTGTTTGGTTTGGTTTGGTTTGGTTTGGTTTGGTTTGGTTTGGTTTGGTTGGTTGGTTTGTTTTGTTTTGTTTTGGGTTTTGTTGGTTTTTTGTTTGTTTGGTTGGTTTGGTTTTGTTTTATTTTGTATAAATCTGATTTTAAGTATAAAATAGTAATTACCTGAAAAGGAAACACAAAGTTATGCATTTCTAGATCAGTCTCTTTAACAGTGCACTTCCAGAACAGAGGTAGGAACAAAGCCCACTTTTGAACACAGACTTATCTAGCTACAACACAGCAGAAGGTCTGGATAGTTTACCCATGTAAGTGATTATTTTATACATTGCTATAAAGTACAAATAATGCTAAACATGCAAGTAAGGTTTTGCAAAATACATGTAATTTTTCATTGCTGGTTTGAGTCCTGATATAGTAGATGTGTTAAAACTGTAAAGTATTATCTTCTCCATGACATTTGATTACAAATAGAGAGGAGCCGAGGGAAATTTTGCTGTGCATGGCAGTACACTGACAGCATGAACACTACTGTGTAGTAGAAGTATTTCCACCCTGACATAAGTAGATTTAAAATTAATACATGCAGATATGCAGATTGCCTTAGCATTTAAAAATATGAGCCCAGACATTAAATCTAACCATACCACAAATTTTTGTTTTCCTACATGATAGAACATAGAGCAATCCATTTCATACAGTATGTCATACAATATTAAACAACACAGAAGACATAAAATTTTAAGCCAGTTTCATGTGAAGAAATATTTATATCTGAAAACAACCACTCAAAAAGGCTATCTTTGCCTCAACACAGAAGTAATAATTGGAGAGATTACTGGGTTATAGAGTACAGGAATGCCTTGGTTTGTCTCTGCTCCAGAGCACATACACTCACCTCTTCTTTTTCTCTCTTTCAGCAGCCTTGTCTTCTTGTTTTGGGAACAGCCAAGCCTCTTCTGAACCCTCCACCACTAAGTCTCCTTTAGCTTTTAACATGACTTACCCATCCCAAAGTCTCCTTCACTGAACATCTTTCCCATGTCTATGCCTGCAAAGGGCTGCTGACAAATCACCAACCTCCACAGCCATCAGGGTTCTTAAGGACATCACTCACATACAGAGTAGGGTACCAAACCCGAGACATGAGCTTGGTGCACTAGACTGAACTGCTCCCATCACATACTCTCATTGCCAATGCTTTTGTAGTGTGATCCTACAAGGTAAATCTTCCTTTTTAAAAGCAGCGAATGACCATTTACATGAAGAATAGATTCCATACCTCAGAGCAGTGAAGAATTCAGCAATTCAGCACTTAATACCTGTAGAGCAACGTACCCAAGTGTGTCTTTGTCACCCAGTAACCATATCACAACATTGCTATTGATTACCTCATTGTGTGTGTATTACAATATCTCATTTTAACACTTTATGTAGAACTTCATGATCTCCAACAAATGTCTCTACCTTACAGATAAGGTCAATAACTCAAAATAGATTAAAGAAAAATTTACACATACTTTAAAGAAAGAGTATTTAGTCAAACCTCAGTTCTACACTTGCCAGTGTATGTGGGACTATCCCAATGAGCCTTGAGTTGACTGGATTAGAAATTATGACTGTGACATGAAACAATGTTCAGATTACAATTTCAAATTTTCAGCATTTATAATATGTGGGCAATCACACTGATTTTTAGGAGGAATTTGGAAATAACTGCAGTTTTTGGGGAGACATAATTTTTCTGCATAATACCAGAGTTAGACAGCTTGTCTACCTATAGACTTTCAAGGCTAATTTGAATTTATTAAAGGTGTGAATTCAAAGTAATCACTTCAGCCATGTTGTAGATGCTGTCATTGAAAACTACTGCAGAGTTATTTCATATTTAGCCTGATTATTTTTCAATGAACATGTAATTATCCTCTCTTCAGAATAATACTTGATGCTTTCTGTATGAGTTGCTCTAAGTGGACAGGAGGTAGCTAGAAAACTGGCTAATGTGGAGAAAAAAAAAGTCCTTTCAGATACTAGACAAAATAGGGGAAGGTGCAAACTATGTAAAAGAATATATTTTACATTATTATGTAATAAGCTGGTTTGTGCTACATTTTGATCCAAAATTGAGAGTACAAAAATATAATTTATGAAGTATTAATCAGAAGTGGCATATTGTGCTTAATGTACTAGCAAACGCTAAACTACCAACAAACACACTATCAGTTGCTATAGTAATTCTAGTCTCCACCTATGGCTTACAAATTGTTAAGGGTTATGATGAATTTTGTCCTTTACAAAATGTGTGCTTTCCCATAATCGTGTTTAGTGGATTTGCTGCACAATCCCCATGTGCATACTCCACAGATCACACAGTGTCTAATCAGATCCGAATATCTGATTTGAATTTTTATTGAATGCTGACCTTTCCAATATATGTTTCATTTGTGTTTGCATCTAATATATATCTCATGATCTCAAATATTCCACTTTGCTTGTGTTTAAACAGAAGGCAGCATGAAAGCAATTGACTAAGAAAAATGGAAGCAGATCAAAAAGAATAAAAGATTTCAAAGCAAAGTACAATAGTTAATTATTGCAAGCCTAAAAACTGGGAGCAATTCTCCCATGTGTATAAGGGCCAGTACAGGTCCTGTACATCAATTAGGCCCACTTAGAGCACATCTTAAAGGCTTAGACAGGATTTATGTGGTGCATAAGCCTGGGGCTGGCTGGCTGCATGTGAATTTCATCCTCTATGAATATACCTGTCAAGATAGCTGGAATCTGAACATTAAGGAGTTTGTTAGCAAATCAAAATCAAAATTTTCAGACATTGTCACTTCAATTGTATGTCACCCTTTCCTTTTTCATGGCAAAACAAAGTGGTTACATGCACTAAGCAAGTGCAAGCAACTGCAGCCACAGTACTAAATTTTCTCATTTAGGCTGCCCCGAAGAGGAAGATGGATGGCAGTCTCTGAAGAAAAAGATTGTTTCTCTCTCTTGCTCTCTTTAAAGGAAGAGGTTTTAGTGGTACTCAATAAAATTCATTTCTGTGTCAGGAAACACAGGGCAGGACAAGTACTGTACTAAGCTCCCAAGATCCATGAGCCTTCGATTACCTGTTTTGTTCACATAAATATAAGACTTTAAATGCATTATTAAATTGCACTGTATACAGAGTTGGAATATGATCCCGGATGAGCAATTATTTAGGATTAATGGATTCTTAGTAATTACAGGTTTCTCCATTCCTTTACATTTCTGCATTAGTCATCATTTCTACGGAAGGTAGAATCCTGAAATCTGGAACCTCTACTTATCCCCAGAATTTGACAGAAAACCTTTTTGTAATTTGAGACATGAGACGTTTTGACAAATGTTCAACTACTTAGATCCATGCTAAATTATGAAATAAAGGAACACCTACTGGAATTATTTTCCTCACAATTCCTGGTGAAAAGCCACAGATACTTCAGGTGGAGAATTTGCACTGAAAGAACTACAGAATTCAGGCTTCGCATTCTACTAGACTTTCTCCTATCAGATCCTGTCTGATCTATTAACGATACCAGATTTGAGATATTTTTTTTCCTGAGCATTTTTCTCTGTATCTTCTCATGTTTCCTCTCATGCCAAATTGCCAGAATATCACTATTGCCTCATTTAAATCCCTCTTAGGTAATCACATATTCTGCAGTACCTGAAGAAAGCAGAATTTGAACCTTTTCCCACTCTAGGAATCCTCTAATCACCCGACACTGAATTTTTATGGGGGTACATTGTATTCTGTCCATCTATCTTTCAGTGTTTGTTCTGAGGTCATTTCATGTCTTTGTACTGTACGTCACACTTCATCTTCTAAGCATCTGAGCACTAATTCTATCTCTATTCGGGAAAGCATTTGAAATAAGTGCTTAAGCGTCTGCTTACTTGACTTCCACGGGCCTGATGCACGTGTCTAAATCCTTCACAGAGCTACCTACAGTTAGTTCTAAACAGTTAACAAATAATCAGTTCTGTTACTATGCTTGAATGTACCGTTAGAAAACTTTTACATGACAGTGAGAGTAGGACTTATCCCAACAGTATGTTCACGCTGTCAGTTCACAGGCATCTAACTTCAGATGCCTGGATAGGAAGCTTAATTTTTCCAGGTTCCCAGTATGGCCAGTACAGAGAAAAGGGCTCCTTGAGAAGTAAATTCAGAATACCTAACTCACTGTGCTGAATATCCCCCATCATTAATAATTCAAGATCACCTTATGATCTCAGTTTTCTGTCAAGTTGGCTCAGACTCCTAACTGTGGGGCAATTTGTGCCACACTTGGATTCTCCAAATTAGAATGAGGATAAAAAAATGATTGCTTTTGCTTGTAATTTACTAATCTTTGACACGTACAGGAAGCTTCAGTACACTGCATTTTTATAGGTACAACACACTTTCAAACAGAGAAGCCACCTAACTGCAAACCTCTTCCTATAAGTATGTTGAATGTGCAAACTTCATCAATGATTGCATTTAATAAATGCTGTAGCAGTAAATGTCTATAGACTAAAAGCACAATTCTCAAAGGGCCACAGTTTCTAATTTCTTTGGAAAATAGACACGATCTACACCATGAAAAATTTAATTGCACTTTAATTACCAGTCAGCTGAATAGCATGAGATATGTATGCCTCCATTTTTTAATAGCTTCTGCCACTTCCAGCAAATTGTTGAAAGAAATAATGAATGCTTTGAGTATTCTTTCTGTCTGCTGCTACCAAAATTAAAAAAAAAAAAAAAAAAAAAGCAAAAAATTCAAAATGAAGATTCAAATTCTTCTGGATCAATCATAATCCAGGAGGAACACTAGCAATAATGAATATGGATACATAAATGCAGCTGCAGTGTTCACATTCCTGGCAAGGTAATAAAAAATTTGCCCGTTTGGTCAAGTTCTGCTACATTAAACTGATAAAAAGCTCTTGGTTGGCTGACTCAAGGTTGCTTCTTTGTTTTATAAGGTCAGAGCTTTAGCATTTGAAAAATATTTTGTAGATTGCAATATTTACCTAATTTCCTTCTATAGAGATGATGTAATCATTCAGAAATAGCACAGAATATTGCATATATAGAGAAACCCATATGAATAAAAACATACCAGCGTTTTGAAGGATTTAATTAAACAGATGTAAAAACAATGAAAAATGTTAGGCTGGATACAGCACAATGTAGCCTGGCTTTTATACCACACCCCACATACAGTGGCATCTGAACAGCATACAAAATGACAATATGTTGACAAAGTCTCTGCAGTGCTTAAATCTTCTCATAATTGAAAACACACTCGCAATAAAAGGGGTTTTTGCTAAGGGTAACAGGGAAACAGGCAAACAAGTATGTCTTCATTTTGACCTCAATGTCTTTTGTTCATGCTGACCTCAAGCAAAGGAAAGCTTCCTAGGTATGAAACTATGGCTGAATTATTTAATTCCATATGTACTGTTGGAGAATTAGCAAAAACAGGAAGTGTGTGATAGGGAGAAATTGTCTACCTGTGCTCACAGAAAGAGGATGGAAGGAAAATGTATACGTGAAGCTTTGTGTTCCTTACTATAACAGGACACATGCATTAGGTACAAATGAACAGTAGTTACAAATGTAAATATCCCTCTGGGGATGAAGAAATTTTATCTTTGGTAAATCTGTATTGGGCACAGTAACATGGACTGTTTGTTATTATTATTACTACTGGTACTACTACACCTACTATTATGTTTTCTATTTTTAAGGGAGGAGTTAAATAGTGAAACAGTCACACAGTGCCTGGTATGAATTATTTGGAGAAACAGTGCTGCTTACTGTGATAAATCCTCATGCTGCTTTGCTGAAAAGATACATCACACAAGAAAACATTTGGCCTCTAAAGATACAGTACTGCCAAAACTGAAATATCAAAATGCTCCCACTTTGTAATCACATCAGGAATCAATATTATACTGAAAGTGTAAATGAGGCAGGAACAGGTCTTTTCATTAGCAAATCACAGAGGAGAGTAAAGATCTTGAAAGAAACACTGTATTTTCTCCATATTCCTTGTGCCATATTATCTTATGTAGCATTTAAAATGTCCTGTTGTGATGAACAGTAATAATGAGAATCAGGAAAAAAGGACATCTTTAACTATGGATAAAGCACCTATTAAAGGATAGTTATCCAACTTGACGATCCAGCAGATAAGGAACATTCACTGGAAGCAAGTAATTTTGAGTTGCATCTTGCATGTTTAGATGTGTTTAAAGCCCTCAAGTTTCTCCTGCAATTATTATCAGACAGAGCACGAAATAGAGAAAATCTGCTATATTTTTTTTCTATGATATGTTTTTCTTTTTTCTCTTCTCTTCTCTTCTCTTCTCTTCTCTTCTCTTCTCTTCTCTTCTCTTCTCTTCTCTTCTCTTCTCTTCTCTTCTCTTCTCTTCTCTTCTCTTCTCTTCTCTTCTCTTTTTCCTGACAGGTATGACATGTGGGCATCTTAATATCAGAATATTATTTTTATTTTTAAAAATAAGAACCTGGAAAGCCTCGATGTTTCAGTTGCATTTTAAAGTCTGATTAGAGGTTATAGGGAGGTTAATATTAGTCATCACTTTCTTACTGTTGTGCTCCTTTATTCCCATAGGTTTTCCATAAACAGTATGAATTTGCATAGGCAATACAGCATTGAAGGAAGAGATTAGAGCATGTGTAGCTGAAGAACTGCGACATGAAAAGTCAGAAACATTAGCTGGTGTAGCACAAATGTTTCTTAGAGGATTTGCATCAGAGAATAATATTCTTCCTGAGTGCTTGCTCTATTTCCTCTGTCCAAGATGACTAATCACAAAAGCACTGGTTTTAAATCAGTTAGCAGAGCTGAAAGCCAGTGAAATGTGTCAAAAGTAGATGAATGTAACCTTGCAGTATTCAAGGAATGGAAACTATACCCTGAGGCACATTAGAGAAGTACATGGATAGTAATTATCTAGAAGGAGATAACCAATGTGGATTTAGAAAGGCAAGAGCCTCCCTAACTAATCTACTTGACCTTTATCGTGAGGCTAAAGACAAGGCTGATAATAGGCTCTGCAAATAAAAGAGTGTGTTTGTATTTTCAGGAGGTCATGTGGGCATACACAACAAATAGATGAAAGGGGTGAAAAGAAAATAGATTTATAAAGAACTCTGAAAACTCATCAGAAAGCACGTACTGCAAGGGAACACATTTAACCCTCAGTCGTCCACTGAAGCACATGCACACACAATTACTGCAACCCAACAGCAATGCTGTGGGAGCATGTGTTGCACCATCCACAAGGCCAGTTTGCATAGTAATCTAAACAGTAACCATGGAGTGTAGTTCCATGGGAGTCGATGGTCCATTTAAATATAAGTAAAAGGGAAAATTATGGATAGTCTACAACGATTTCAATATAGGTGAAACTTTGATTTAACAGACTAAGCAGATATAGTACATGAAATCCCTTTCTCAGCTTTTCTTTTCCATTTATTTTATTTTATTTTTATTTTTGTCAAGACAACAGATGTACCTCAAGGAGGTAATGCTGGAGAAGGGTAACAAAGGTAAAGCTACTCTCCAAAAAACTGTCATTCTTGAAACTGCTTTCCTAGCTAATGACATTCTGCAGATGCTTTGGGTGCAGAATGTTTGGGCCATAGTGAAGGTCTGCCTTCTGACAACCATATCCAAAGCCCACAGATATTAAAGAGGTTTGGGTGATGTCCTCACAGTTTCAGTTCCTTCTAACCAGCTGCAAAGGTAATGAGGAACAAAGGAGAAGAAATTACAGAAACACACACACACTCCCTAACTCATTCTTCACCAAGGAACAGAGAGAGAAGTCAAAGAAATTAAGATTAATAGGTCAGAGTCAAAGAAGTAGTAAGGAGTGTAAGAATAATTTGGGAGAGGAAGGAACCCGATCCAAAACACCTCCCTGAGATGAGCTACTGAGACAAAGAGAAAAATAAGAACCTGAACTGAGGGATCCTAGAAAATCCCTACTGTCTCTAACACCAAACAGTCACAGATCTTTAAAGCCCAGAATGAAAATGCATCACGCTCCTTCCTGGAGCATTTTCTACATCCCCCTGCCTTCTTTACTGAGCAGACAGTGGCTGTTGTCAGCTCTCCTCCACAGGGTCATGAATACCTTTGACTGTTACCAGTTCCCTCTTAGGCTGACAGGCTAACAGAATACACCCAAGTTAGCCACCTTCCATGTAATGGGTACAACCGTGAATCAACACAGGCCTCTCAGGTCTAATACCAAGTTTTGCAGCCTCAAGAGCAGGCTCATTTACTGCCCTGACCTCACCCACAAGTTAACTAAGAAATTTTGATCAGCTGGATTTTGATGTTAATCACTGTTGTTAGTGGTATTACTGGATCCAGCACAAACACACCACATTTCTGTCTTCTTGTCTTTGTTTCAGAATGAATTGCTTAGACAGGGTATTATAGGTAGCTCAGGGAAGTCCGAAACCACTCAGAAAGTGTGAAGTATCAGGGCTCAGAACACAGAAGAGTGCTAAACTAGACCTGTTAACTAAACCATATAGCAAGCTAGACCATATGGTTAGCCCCCCTCCACCCCAAACCAAGAAAAACTTCTACAGATAGCTGTCATTTGTTGTCCACCCTAAAAATCAACCAAACAACCAACCAAAACCCAAAACCAAACAAAAACTCAAACCAAAAAACAAACCAAAAACCCCACAAAACATTTTACAAACATTTAAAGTATTTAGCCATCTAAACATACATTGCTTCTTTTTTCTTCTAATTTTGGAAGTGTGCTAGAAGCAGCACAAAATATTCTGGTCTCTGCTATGAAGTGGAACATGCTTGCTTGCATTTTAACTGAACTTATCAGGTCCTTGATTTTGTTTCACAGTCCATGACAACTTGAATTCTACTGAAATAAATATTCATAGCATGCATATTCCAGCCATATGTGCGAATCTGTAAAGTTAAAGCTTGGTTCCCATAATTAAAGCCATCAGTAAGGATTCCAAGTTGGCTTTGTGCTTGTGCAGAAACTTGCAGAAGAATTATCTCCATTTTCTAATGCCAGTACTTGGCTAGAAGTGCCTTAACGTTCAGCTAGAATGGAAGCAAGCGTTTTTACCTGAGGGACAGAAACTGAGCTTTGGGTTTCAAAGGTCCACAATACAGTTAGAAAGTAAAATATTCTAAAATATTCCAAAGCACATTCATTTAAAGAACTCCACTAAAAACAAAATCTGAGGAAATCGCAAATATGCTCATGGCTGTTCTGAGGGCAAAGGAGAAATGAATTTTGGGAAACAAATTAGTTGTTATTAATTGCTTTCTCAGCTCTAGTCATAATTTGCTCTGTCTGGGCCCAGTTCTAATACCAGTGACAGAGGTCTGTAACCTCTGGCTGAGTTGAGTCACATTGAGTGGGACTGGCACACATTCAACTGCGGAAAAATCATTACTGGAACTACAAAATCCAAGATGGTAATATATCCTAATGTAGCAATTCCTGGGATGTGGTCCCTTGAGGATTGCATTGGGTTATGCAAGGGTCTTCCCTTGAATCAAGTATCTGGATTTTAAACGTTGGAAAAGTATGAAAATGTGAATATTTTCTGCAGCAGGGGCACCATCTGGGCAGTGGAAGTGGAAATAGTATTTGTGGGTAAACACAGAGGCAGGAAGGAAAATCCTGTGCTGCTGCTTGGCATTCCTAGCTTGTCTTTGACGAGAAAAAGGTTGGCAGTTGAAAGGAACATACATGCCTGTAGCTGAGTGGGCAGGGGTGGAAAGGTGTCCTGAGATGGGTAGAAAAGTGTGGAAACAGGTGTTACATGAGATAGGGAAACGAGAGTCCATTGCCAGGTAGGAAAGAGAGTAACTCCTGGAGATTTGGCAGCTGCCAAAACTGTCTGTAAAAAGAAATTGATGCTCCACTGCAATCAGCAAACTGTTTAGTTCAAGCTATCTAATAAATTCTGGGGTACCTAACAAACTGAAGATGTTAAATTGTCATTGCTTAGTTACACTAATAGGAGAAAAGTCCCCCTCAAAGTTTAAACTTTCCATTTTTTCCCGCTATACTTTCTCTCAAGTTGCCCTTCACACCTGGAAGAAGCTTCCTATAAGCATCCATAAAACTACTTCATTAGCTTTCAACAAATCCCTCATTAAAACTCTTCCTTGCCACAGTTCCTGGATAATGTCTAGATTATGTAGGAATGGGTAACATGTCACTCATGCCCACTAGCACTTAGACCATCTAAGGCTGGAAAGGACTGATGACCTGGTCATACTCTATGTTATTGTTAGCCTGTCCTTCCCTAACCTACTGGCTTTATCTTCTGTGATAGCTCAGGAAAATAATCCCTTTTTCAGTCTGATAACAAGATTCATGGAGCCATCATCTGTCTGTCAGTTCTTCTCTAGTAACTACTGAATCCATTGGACAATTTTAGCTAAATTTAGCAGTGAAGCAGAAATCTCAAAGATGTTGTAGTACTCTAAAAAAACAAGATAACAGAAGATAAAGATACCAATACTATGTTCCCCAAGGTAAAGAACACAGTGTGAGCTTGCCTCAAGATAGAGATGACGTAATGCATGCAGGAAAAATGTTATAAATTCTCCAGTCATTGGAATTCTGGTTTGTGCGCTATAAAATCCATTATGCTGTCTCTCTAGTGAATTCTCTGATGTGTAATAAGTAATGCATGAACACTGCAGCATAGTTACCATTCAGTCAAACAGGACAAACAGTCAATCAGAGACAAAAATCTAATGGGAAAATACCTTCCTCAGTTCTGGAGATCAGTGAACAACTTGCTTGTCGAGCATTGGTATGGTGGTATTTTTCCTTTACAGCTTATGTGCCACTGGCCAGAGCTTCTTCCAGCCAGACATTGTCCTGGTGTTACTTGTCTATCATGAAGGACTTGCACATTAATGAGCAGTGAAAGGCTACAAGGAATATACTGAGCTAGGCTCTGAAATCCTGCAATTTGAGGAGTCCACAGACTGCAAGTTTCCAATATGCTCACTGCACGTGTCTGCAGCCAACTTTTCCGTATGCTTTTACATTTATGGATAGCACTTCAGAGAAATCTGTGGCTTACAAAAGGCAAACATTTAAATGTAAAGAAGAAAAACAGATCTCCTGAGTGACTGTTGTTAGCAAGCTGTCTTCAGGAGGAGAATAAACCAGACAACATTCTATAAAGCATGTCTATTTAATAGTATTTTTTTCTGAAATAATGTAGTCTTCTTATTACATACACAGGGCTGGATATATCTTACATAAATATCACTTGACTCTGGTCACTGGTATGATTTGTATCATCAGAAAGTTAAACGTCAGTGACAGCTTGGCCAAAGGGCATATGTTGGTGTCAGGGATGAAAAAGGGTGACATGAAGTGACATGGAAGACAGACCATGTACAAAATTGGGGATATTTTCACACCAGAGAAGGAACAACGGTGGCAGATACTAAGAACAAGGAAGTACATGAATCATGTCTTACTCCTTCAGACTATGATGAACCATCGCCAACACTTCCACTACTAAATATGTTGCCAGTGTCAGCCAGGTGCTGGATTTCTCTCACTAACTATTTATATTTACATTACACACTGACTTCATTTTTCTCTTACCTGAAGTAAGATAGTATCATTACCTCTGGTCCATCTGACCCACCAACCTCTCTTTGGCTTCCTTTTTAAAATATCTTGAAATCAAAAGTTACTGTACTGAAGTCACCGAAAACTCAAAGCTGTGCAAGAGCAAAGGATAGGGCAACAGCCATGCAAGTATTAATCTTCACAACACTGGATACACAGTTTTATGATGTTTTTGGCCCCACATAATCTCTATGTAAAAAAAATTTCTGAGAAATATTAAGTACATAAATATCAACTTTTAAAAGATTGCCATTCAAGAAAAAACATAACATATGACAAACTCCTACTCTGCACAGTGTGCTCCTCAAGAAGAGGAAACTAACGTAGCTGAACAGTTCCAAAATTATTAATTATAAGTTCCCTTTTTATTTCCCTGAACTCTCACTCAGTAGTGGTCACTCATCATTCTTCACTTGCTAAGTTAAAGAGTGATAACTAAAAAAAAGAAATAGTAATGGTTTTCTTTGTGTTATCCAAATGTCTTTTGCTAAGCGGAAGAGGATGTATAACACAGTGAAGAGCATTCTACTGATGCCTCACAAAATCTTCTTTGCTTTCTAAATCACCTCTTTCTCTGGGTTACATGATAAAATAATTTGTAATCTCCATCAGACTGTGAAAGCAGGTATCTTCAACTACTGAGAATAAAGCAAAATTGCAAAACATGGCTAAACTAAAATTAAACAGCAGATGATGCTTCATTGAACTCAGGGAAAATTAGAAACATCTGTCAACATCTCATAACAAAAATTTCTAGAGTGAACAAAAGTCATACGGGCATCTCTCTTACTTCCAGAGAAGTTTGCTAATTTAAAAATTATGTACATGAAAGTGAATCATCAGGTCTTGAATTTACAAAAGTGTCCCTACCCATAAAGAACTGAGGAAGAGAAACACACTACAAGATCCACACACACAAGACTGACGTGCTGGATGACGAGTGTATGAGAGTGTGACTGTGTGCACTTCCAGGCATGTGAGAGAGGATGACCTGTCACTGCATTGCTTCTGGGTAGTGAATCATCTAGCAATAAATTATTCCAGCCAACTTTTCCCAAGGATCCTTATTGTCAGATGCGGCAAACACAGAGATGGAGACAAGTAACAGCCACTGCACCAGGGCTGGGGAGTACGAGGGAGAGGTCAGAAGAGCAAGTTTCCTACCCAGTGTGTGAGATTTTACAGCTCTGAAGATAGAGGGGACACTTCCATATGACTCATCCACAAGTCATCTAGGGCTGACTGATCTACAACCAGCACAACAGATGAAACTCTAGCTCCGACGAAGCCAAGAGAATATTGCCAGTAACTATAACAGTGCCAAGTATTCAACCTGATGGCTTTGAATTTTTTCCAAACACATTAAGCAAAGACTGTTTACTTTGATATATAAAAGAATGCAGACTCGACAAACCCTCTCAACTCCATCCAGGCAGTGTAGAAAGAATTGCTGTGTATGTACTCAATGACTGTTTGGTGTTTTTTTCCACATAATGTTCGAGTAACATTGAAGTTGCAGACAGGATTCAAGATTCTTTCTTGTTTTTAAAATTTCCACCCCATTTTTACCATGGTATTTTTTTGCTCCATACATTATTTTTAAATAAACAAAAATAATTGAAACAAACCAAAACAACAATTCTGTAGCACAAAAAGCAGGCAGGAAAGCAAACATTTCCACTGATACTGTGCAAATTCTGCTAATCAAAAGCATTCATTGAGATGTAGTATCACGGAGTACTATGCCTGTAAAATGTAGATGTTGAGTTCTGGTGACATCATTTCTAAGATAAATGTGTGCCTCAGAATAAACAAATATATTGGCTGCTGCTTATGGCTCTCTTTCACCTTTGTACCTTCTCCCTTTCCCCAGTGGGGGTGAGAAAGGGCTTAGCTTCCCCGCATAGCTAAACCACTGAGGTAAGTGGCAGAATGATAGAGTTCAACTAGCTGCAGGAAAAACAAATTTTACCAAACTCCTTGTGGCTCATGGTTGTTTTATGCTACCAGGTGTGAAGCTTTTTTCCTGCCACCAGGAGATTAAAACTACATGGATCCTTTGGTGTCCATTACTATCTATTAATGCATTTGAACATGAGCTTAAACTTCTCTCTTACTTAGCACTCTATATGTGGCTTCTTATTTTCTACAAACTTGTAGGAACTTAATATGCTTGGCATCTCTGTCTTTATGCAAGTTGGCAGGCACAGACAACACAATCATAAAAGCTTCATTGACACCAAAATGTCTTTAACTTTTAGTGCAAGATCAAGCACTTACTGGGACAACACATGGCATTCTTTCAGCCTGTTCCTGACCCTTGTGGTTTTGTTGTCCTGCGTTCTGAGCAGAAGGAATATGCACGGTACACTATTGCTGAGAAAACTGGAGAGTTTTGGTCTGTTTGTCCTTTTGTTTGTTTGTTGTTTTTGTTGGTTTGTGTGTTGTTTGTTTGTTTGTGTTTTTTTTGTTGTTGTTTGTTTTTTTTTGGTTGTTGTTGTTTGTTTGTTTTTGTTTTTATTTAGCTATACAGGTTTTGCCATACTTGGCATAGTCAAGATTCACCTAGGTTTGAATAGGTATGACTTTTACTGAGCTTTTCAAAAGCATGATAGGGATATGTCCTCCTATAAACAGCACATGCAAATCAGGGAAATAAAATATTATATATAATACTATACACAGAAGATCATATAAAATGTAGTTTTAAAGTTAACTGGAGACTGCAGCACACATAACTCACAAGAGCAGAATTATGTTTCCAGAAACACATTTTTAATATCATTTCTTACTCTGCCCACCCCAGGCAAATTTCTTGAAATCAGGTGAAACAAGATCCCTGCTACAGGTACAGAACTTCTGCACTACACAGAAAGCAAGAGATTAGAAAGCCATATCCTCTTTTATTTTATATATTTATTTATTTTTTAAATTTTAGGAGAGACTTTGATTTGATTGCTTTCAAAAAATGAAAAAAAGCCAAGCTTCTGAAAATCTAGCCTTTCTTTTGAATGAGTTATTAAGCTGATTTAGTTCAGTATAAAACTATACGATAAATGTCAATTTTAGGCTGTCTGCAAATTCCATCCCAAGGTTCAACTTGATGCAAATTTTGGAACACAAAAACTAAATTGCCATTGCCTCAATGGCACACAACTCAAAATACATAAAGTACTAACTGCGGTGAAGCTTTGCACAAATATAAGGGTCTTCCAGATCTTGATATGGAGTTTATTACTTCTTTAGATTAGCAAGTGGTGGAGCTCAGAAAGTCACCATTAAGCATACAAATGTAATGCCCCCCTTACATGCATACCCTAGTGGAATTCAACTTGCTACTATATCCAGTCTCTGCAGAGTTTTACTGTATGCTTCAACAGATCTGTAGGATGCTTAACATTTTTTCTATTAAATTTTACAGATTTGTATGTCATTTCCATACAACCCTACCTTGGTTTTATAGATGCTATTGATTTATAGTAGAATTTTAGAGATGCTTCCTATGGACCTAATTTTCCACTGAATTGTAATTAGACTCCAGCATCTTTTTCTTTATGCTGCTGTAGAATCCTTAATTTTTTAAATTTTTTTTTCTCATTTCCTTAGGATATTTCCACAATGATACTGTACTTTTTACCCATGTCATTATTTCACGAGAGAGGTAAGTCTTTTAAGTAAAAGTCCCTTTCTGATGAATTTCTGTGCACCTATTAATGTTGGGTACCTCACCTGCCCCTACTTGCAAATTACTGAAAATTCGAGCCTGTGTTTATTTAGGTTAAAACAAGGAAGCATCCAACAAATCTGATAGAAGCCGCACACTTTTGTGAATCAGTCTGTTTTACAGGTTCCATCTGCTCTTAAGTGCTTCCCAGAGAACAAACACTGTGTCACTATACCGCATATTTCCATTGCACTATCCCAAACACACTTAAGCTGCTGACAGATTCATGCTTAGTTCACTTGTGGCATACATTCTTGGGTTCTTACACATGTTCTTATAAGGAAATGGAACTCACTAAGCACTTAATCACAAGTTGGGGTAATGTTATTGTATTGAATACAACACGCTAACTTTGTTTCAAGAACAGGCTAAGGTACCTCTATTTAAGCCATTGCTGACACTAGCACTGCCAAAGACCTGGAAATCATATCATTTTTGTCAGCCTCAGTTAAACAAAAGCAAACAGATATTTGCCAAAGGGTAGCCCTGGAGGCTAAGGATGAGCCACCTGAGGAGTGTACAGAAATGGCCAAAGGATTGCACTGTTTCCTGGAATGCAAATTGTATGGCTTAAGCACGTGTATATTTGCTTGAAGCCATTACAAATAGATTTTAGTAAAATGACTGCAAAGACAGGGAATAATAGGTCCATATAAAAAAAAAAAAAAGAAAAAGGCAACAAAACTAAAGTAAAATACAACTCAACTTGCCAAAGACATCAGCAATCCAGTTAATTGTGAATTTACCTAGCTAAGAAGAAGAAACAGCAAGAGGAACTCTTATTAATATATGCAAAATATGAATATACACCATGAGTATCTGCATTTGTGCCTGGGAGAGCAGTAGAGTTTCATGAAGAATCTTTTACATCCTTACCTGATGTAAAACAAGTTCAATCAATCAGTTCAGGGCAGCCAAGAACCTCACCTTGCCTTATGTTTAAATACAGGGCACAAAAAGGAAGAGATAGCATTTTAGGGTGAATATCAGAGAAACTCTAAGTGCATTTTCTTCCACATCCAACCTGGTAAATATTTGTCTGGTTCTGACCTTTGAAATAAATTTTATAGATGAAAACTTAGTGCTGGACTCCCTAAGCAGACCCCCATCCAGTCATATACAACACAACATTATCAGCAATAGCAAAGGTCTTTTGCCACTGAACTGTATGTTGCTGAGACTTTCTTTGAAATTGGGACCCACAGACCACCAGTGATTTCTACGGAGCCAAGTCTTTTTCATTTAGCAGCAAATTTATTGTCACTTTTTCCTTGCTTATCTTAGTAGGGTCTAAGTACAATTTGCTGTGGGTTTTTCATTATTGTCACTGGGTGCATTAAATTCTCCATCCCCAGTGTTTTTCAAATACAAAGATCAGGCACAGTAACAGTCATCACCACTGCAAACAGGAGGGGAAAAGTCATGTCCCACTACAACATATGGAGTTGATTGTTCGTCAATGGACACAGTTTAGCACATCAGAGATACAGAACCACTGTATTTTCATGTTCTCCTCACGGTATCAGAAGACAAGAGTACTTCCCTGGGTCAATGCTGCTCTCAGACCAAAGCATGGGGTTGAAAGCATGGAGTACTAAATAAAATTAGTAATTCTAATGGAAGTCAAAATATTTTTGTGTCACAGCTTAATATTGATGCTCTGTCACATGAAAAACACCTTCCCCCCCCCCCCCCCCCCCCCTTTTTATTTCTCTCTACTCGCACAAGCAACATTGCACAATTTGATAGCATCTTTTGATAAATATCCAGCATTGGTAGAACTCACCTGCCTGCAAACATGCCAGCAAGACAATACACAGATGAACCAAATCCAGATGGGTAGCAACAGATAAAGGTTGAGTATGCATTCAGGATGTTATCTTACTGCAAGCATGTAAACCTGCTTTTCATCTCAAAATTCAGAGATGTTGAATTGGTAGTGGTTATATTACCCAACTTGGTTACACATTTTGAAATCCCTTGAAAAATAAAATGCCTTAATGCTGGTGCAGTACTGAGACAAATATCTATGATAACTTATCTCTAGATATTATAATGAGAGCAAGCAACTAACTAGTAGGACATTCCCTAGTCATCAGTTATTTTGTGTCATTTTTGTACGATTTAAGAAATTACATTATGTTCCAGGGGCACAATATCTGTGTTTCGGAACACCTGAAACAGTACAACATGCAGCAATTTCACATTCTTCCAAAGCAAGACCTCCAGTCATATTTAAATAAACATTTTTAAAACATGTATTTTGTGCCACAGTGTAAAGCGAAGTTCTCTGCAAAATGTTGCAGTAAATCTTGCAAATTTCCTCTATGACAAGAAAATTGATCTCCTAAATGTTTTTCCTTGTTGTGACTGTATATACTGAGGCTTTTGTTTTGTAGCAGTGTAGGATCTAATTCCTTTTTTCAAAGTGTGCCAACCAAACCATTGCATGAAAAGATTTTATTTTCTCTTTCTTTTTTCTATTTCATCAACAACAAATCAAGTAGAAAGACCTGTTTTAAGATGCTTCTGTTTGTTGGCTGTTACTTTCGCCAGCTTCTAGAAGACTTCTGAAATTCTGGCTGGCCTTAGAAGTACATTAAATCCTTGGTGTGCATCATTCAACATACCTGAATTAATATGGAAATTTATTCATAATGTGGCTGTAACAAACACACTTCGATTCCAGAACTTTATCTTCACTTCTAGCAGCCCATCAACCATATATTTATCTTGCTCCCAAGTTTGTCAGCTTTCATGGTCCTTTGGGCAGCCTACTTTCTGTTTCTCAGAGCCTTTTTCCTTAGCGGTGCTCCAGCCTGCCTTTTATTAGCCTCCCAACATTTGTAATCAGTTAGCGTCTTTATTCAACTCTTTACCCACAGTCATTTGCTTTTTGTTTCTTCCTTCTTACTTTCATCTTCAAAGTCATATTACTAAAGGTGATTCAGGCTTCTGTGTCTTGCCTGAGAATGAAATGACAAACTGAACCTGTAAAAAGAGTTTCCAGTATAACTCAAAGGACGACAAGGGCATCTGGGAGAGGTAACGGGGTGGGAAAAGAGAAACACTGGATCACCTGCTTAATCATGGTATTGGATTATCTGAGGTATGACAGACATCTCGGGGTTAGACACCAGTAGTTTGGGGTTCTCACCTAAAGTAGACAGATTTTCTAGTAGAAAACCAGAGTGGAAAGGAAGGAAGCGGCACATGCAGGAGGGTTTTGCTGGTGAGCATCAGGTCACACCACACTGTCAGCCCTTTCACTCTGCATAATCCAACATGTAGATGTTGTACAGAGAAGTAAGAAGATTGGTCATTGCCTAATTTCTGAAAGCTAGAAACTATTGTATTTATGAGGCAGTGCAACTAGTGTTCGGGTAGCAGTCAATATTCTCAGCATTTCCTTGAGTAGTTCCCTAAGGCACAATTCTACCGTCAATTATACGAGGCAGAGTGCTATCATAATTGGCTGTGTCATTTCTTATACCAGGATTAGATAAGTTAGAACTAGTTCTGATACCTCCAAATGTTTCCAGTATAGAAAGACTTGATTTTACGGTTTTATGGTATTAAGGAAAACTGACTAACAGACCTTGACCAGGACAAGAAAAATACAGGTCACAGAGATCTGATATAGTGGACAGAGTATGTGTGAACCTGTTAACCAAGGTAGCATTATGCACAAGATTAGTAAACAAAGGACCTGAGCATGAAGGTATTTCTGATTTTCAGGGACATCTGAGTTATACATTCATAATAAGATCTTCTATTACATTTTAGCCCTTTTACTGAATAACTGGTGAATTTGAGAGCTGGTGGTGAGCTTTTAGCCTACCGTCACACCAGTAACTGTGTGGTCTCTAGGATTTGCTCACTCCAGTTAATTTACCTTTTCCTCTCATGTGCATGTTCAGTCTTTCTCTTCCTTTCCTGTCAACATCAGTCTGGAAAATTTCAGCTTTACTCAGTATCACTTATTTTGCTACAGAACCTTTCTGACCTTCATTCTCTGGCTTCCTGCTGGATCATCTCACTAAAAATTTGGTCATTTGTTGACACAGTTCTTGTTTGACAATACTTCCTTCAGTTTTCTGGTTCTGCACACCCCTCTTGGAAGCATCATCTTTCCATCATTCACTCTCCCTGGCCAATCTCATTGATTCATCCTTTAAACAGACTACATTCTTCAGCTTCTTTGCTTAACTTATCTGCTGCTCCTTTCCTCTTCTCTCCCTCACAACTGTTTTTTCCTTTTCAGTAACTTTTCTACTTTTTCAATAGAAAAAATATTGCTTTTTCATCTTTTTCATTCTTTATCTCGAAGGTTGATTTGACTGTTTTCTTGCTTAAATACCATTATTTTCCTTTTTCACCACTGTTCACATCTCCACCACTACAAACTCTTAACTGATTTCCTCCTAAGAAGTACTGACAAGTCACTACTCTCTGCCTACTCAACTCAAATTGACAATTTATTCAAACAAAGAAATAGGTATTTTCTGACTAAAATCAGATTCTTTCTAATTCTCCCTCTAGAGAGTGCATTGCTCCTTACAACTTCGCTGCTGCTATTTTCTCCCTGTCCTCTCTTTTATTGTCTCTTTTATCAGAGATACTATTGTAAGTTTATATTTCTTTTTAAATGATTTCCCTCCCCTTTGACTCTGTTTTCACCACGATTTCTACCTCTAAAATAGCTTTTTCAAAGCAATGCTCAGTTACCATCAAAGGAATCCAAAACTCCACATACTTCATATGTATCTATTTTTAACTTAATTGTTCCCTTGATATGACTTCCCAATCCCATTGTAGCTCAGGTTCTAACCAAACCTTTGTTTAGAATCTGTATGCCATCAACTCCCCTCTTTTCTTCTTTGTGAATTTCACACAGGCACTGTGAATTCCCAAAAATCATTCTCAAAACCATTCCAGCTCAATAACTATGCTGCATTTTTCTCACAATACAAAGATCTTTGTAACATCTACTCATACATTTGTAGGCTAGTATACGAGAGCTTTGTATTTGCTTAGTACATGTTTAATACTCCTATTTTATTCATGTGTCCTTCAATTAGTGTGTGATAGCAATCAAACTAAAGAAAAGAGCTCAGGTAAGGACTGCAGAAGTCTTTACTTTGTAAATGGCAAGTATGCATGTCAAAACCAAAAACAAACAAACAAAACCAAACACAAACAAAAACAAACCCACTCCACCAAAAAACTGATCCCCTGATTACAAGACAAAGGTAACTATTACTGTTTAAGGGTAACAAAACTAGACAGACTCTTTCAGTTCTGGTAGACAGGTAGACTAGGACTGAAATCCTGGAGAAATCAACACTTGTAGCTGTGTCACAAAAAAAACCAACCAACCAAACAAACAAACAAAACTCTGGGAAACCTGGTGATTTAGTTCACTAACATCACTAGGAGATAACTATCTCTAAATTCAGATTCAAATAGCTCTTGGCATATATGAAAGGTGAAACTAGAAACTAAAACTCAAGCTACAAGCTAAAACTGAAGCTAGTAAGCACCAGTATACAAATATAGAGCTACTGGATGAACACTGTCAGAAAAAATCTTGCACAAATGAAGCTATTCAAGAACGTCTTAGCCCATTTAATAAATGTGGTATATACTGAATGAAGTATCACAAATTGACACTGATGTTGCTGAACTTCTACTCTAGTGTCATAGAGTATATTGGACAATCTACAGACATCAAAATTATTCTTGAAAAACAGCTGGTGTGACTGAAGAGAACAGTAGGAAATTTTACCCATGCACACAAAACCAAATGTGAAAATGGGGAAAGGTAGATGGCAGAGTGCTTACAGGAGTGTGGCCTTACAGAATTCATTGAGGATTGTGCAGCTCAGTATCACTTTTGGGGACAACATGTGGTTGTAATGGAAGAATACAAGAAAAACAACTAGAAAAGAACCAAAGAATCAAAAGCTGTATAACATGATCATATATGGAGTACAGTGCATGAGAAGGTCTGACTTACACTAGGAGACACATGTTCAAGTGAAGAATGTTTTTGTTAGACTACAAATATGACTTACAACATCAACAGTCTCTCATAAAGATCCCTAACTGCTTCACCAGCTGCAGTGGTTTGTAAAGATGGTCTGGCCTCCACTGATTTATGCTAATACTTTTAGCTCATTTCATATAGCTCACTAAACATAAGTGGTGGAGAGTGATCTGCTACCAAAAACCTGTGAGGAAAGCAGAAAGGTGATCTCAGTGCTGTTCACTGTTTCCACTTGCTTTATCAATCTCTCATTCCTCTGTTGATTTTCTTATGTTGAAGGTGCACCAAGGCTGCTTGGTGCTCTTCACTCAGGTTATAGCAACAGCTCCCTGAGGTTCCAATGTGTTGTGATACCCTCAGCCTTGCACTTTTGCAGAGACACAACCTAGTCTTTTAGCAAATGGACCTCGTTCATCCTTTCACAAACATCTGATGTTTGCTTGGGACTACTATCTTACCATCTCTAGGTGACAAATCAGTGTAACCATTCACGAACCAATGATCAGTTTCTAAATCTTAAATCACACCTTTTTGTTTAGACAATGGAAAGAAAAAATACTCCAGCCATTCAGATTTTCCCATGAGTTGCAGTTTTTTAAAAATCTCTTACAGAGATTTTTTTTCTCTCCATGGATTTTGCTCAGAACATTAGAATAACTGCCTATTGCCATTCTGTAAAACCCCAGAAAAGTGAGCAAGGTAGATGTTATTCTTTCTCTTCTTTGTTTCATTCCTCCTTAGAGTTTTCTCCACCTTCACATTTTTGTCTCCCCCTCAGGGGATCCCAGAGTAAGATTTATGTTTACTACTGACGTTTTATGATTGAGACACTGAACTTTGGTCACTGAATTACCACTATCTGTAGGTTCAGAAATCTGCCAGCCATGCACAAGTTCCCAGGGGACCTCCCACAAACAGGGTGTCGATTGGCACCGAATCCAGACTTTAACCCTTAAACACTAGCATCCCCCAGTGGTCCTGTTTGTCACTGCAGGTTTTTTTCTTGCGTTTTCTACGTACTTTAACTTTCAATGTAAATTCAAGTAAATTGCACTAGCCATCACTCAGGAGTTTGCTTAATTCAGTAAAGAATGTATGTTTGATCATAGTCATTGCATATATCACGTGTGTATTACAAAACACATACCTGTAAGAGCAGGACTTTTTTAGCAAAACACATTGGAAAAGGGGGAAAATCAGACCAAAAGAAAATCAGATTTTGTTTTTGGAGAGCATTTTTGAGGAAGAGAAAATAACTTCAGAGTCTCTTCCAAGAATATTAGGTTCTACAGCTATTTTTGGCTTTTTTTACAAGATCAGGACTCATGGAAAAGATACTATAGCAACCATCAATTTTTAATTTGCCTTTTGACTGAAGTTCACATACTTAGAAACTACAGGCCATCACATCTATTGAAGTCGAATTCTAAATAAAAAATTTCTGCTGACATTTCATTCACACAATGAAAACTCAACCATGTTCTCAGAAAATACTCGATAAGAAGCGCATCCCAGTCACTGTTCTTAAACCCAGTCCTTTGCAAAACAATCCAGAATTGTGCTGACTAGGATTGTTTTCCCTGTTCTCTAAGAGATCTCCGTCACTGAGGAAAGGTGAAGTAACGGGATACTGCAAAATATCACTGGAAGGGATGGGAGGAGTAAGAAGAGCAGACAAACGGTGCATGTCTCACACACATATGGGGCGCTCGCACCCACCCAGCTCCCTCCCACTCCAGAAGCAGAACAGCCACTTAAGCACAAGCCCTGTATCAGTGCTGACTCAGCAGAGGGAGGATGGATGGGGAAGGATGTGCAAGGTTCCCGAGGGAAGAGGCAGAACAGCACTTCTTGCATGACACTTCTCTACAGGATGAAAAGAAGGAATTTCCTCTCCTTCACGTTGGAGCCCTCCAGTAACTCCTAATGCTGCACCATTGGAGGTGAAGGACTGTTAATTATAACTTGGCCATGTGAAAATCTGTGGGACTTAGACATTAGCTTTAAGTTCAGCAGAAGATGATGAGCAATGTAGAACAAGAACAAGCATGTTTGTCCTCTCTGTATCAGAATCCCACCAGAGCTGGTGCCACAGGAGCCCAGAGAGGCAACACAGCTTTACCTTTACCCTTCTGCTTCCTAAATCCTATAGGCCCGTGGTGTGACTCAGCTACTTCTTTTCCTCCTATTACTTGTGTTACAATAGCTGGCAACATCTAGCAGAGTTTTATAGCAGAAGTGTACTTCTATTCTTTGCCTGCAGTGTAAGCACTGAATACTTGAGACAAAGGGGAGGGCAGCAGGGGACAAAAAAAAACCCAACCAACCTCCACAAACAAAAACCCAAAGCAAAACAAAGCAAAACACCAAAACCAACCAACCAACCCCCACAAACAAAAACCCAAAGCGAAACAAAGCAAAAAACCAAAACCAGCCAACCAACCAAAATCACAACCAGCCAACCAATCAAAACCTTAAACCTAACAAAACCAAAACAAATCACAAAACAAATCCCAAACGCAGTCCCCAGAACGCATGTGTCTTCTTTGCAATTTAAGGACTAAATGCTGGGGTCCTTCCCCAGAGGTAACCTAAGGGAAATCTGCCTTACTTAGTATCTCTGAATCCTTTGTGAGCAGCAGTCAGCCCCGAGTGTGAATGTGCTAACTGAGACACGAGAAACACATGTAACACCTCTTGCTGATACTCCATTATTCTGTGGTTAAGGCTCACAGGGATTTTTGAAATGAAGTTTATTTTCGCAAGCTGCTGAGTGCTGACTATGATGTGAGGCAGCTTTCACTGAGGGAAATATCTTAACTTTTGTTAAGGCGCTTGGACAGACAATTACTGTGACATTTACAAGAAAAACTATGTAGATGCATTTGGCTTAGGTTATTCAGTGAAAGTACATGCAGTTTTTAACAAATAATGGACAATTATGGGTCAGCACAAAAGAAGGCAGCTTTTCATCTCAACAGGTGCCATCTTTCTGCTTCTTTTGGACGTTCTAAAAATATTTGAGAAGTCCTAAACAATGTTCCTCATAGGTTATTGTCACTACCTAAAATATAGAGGTCAGTATTCAGTATGACCAATCAGTTTTATGTAGTTTGACCATCTGTCTCCACTAGTTATACGAAGTGGATGATTCTGAAAAAGTCAGTAACCATCATAATGAAAACATGTTACAATACAATGTGTCACACAGCACTGAAAATTAATCCTGCTGCTAAAGAAATGGAAAACGCACAATAAACACATTACCTGAAATTAAAATTGTTTTTTACCAAATCTCCAGAGCCTTTAAGGTTGCAACAATGATTTCCTATTTATATGGACTGCTTGAATTCTCAGGTGATTCCCTGTGGAGAGCTGTATGAATACTTTTTCCAGAGCTGAGGAAAGGAAAATAGATAGCTATAATGGAACTGCAGGAGCAGCCAAGCAGTAGATTGATTCAACAGGAGAAATTCAATGCATCCCAAAAGATTTCCTAGGATTTGCTCTCCTGCTGCTTAGGGCACAATTTGTTGTAATGAGAAACTGAGGATTTTACTTCAGGTGTGTCAAAGTTTCTAGTGATGACTTGAAGGTATAAAGAAAAAACAACAACTGAGAACGTCTCTTAAGTAATGCCTTTGGACGAGGGGATAAAAAGGACAAACTCTTCAAGGTGCAAAAAAAAGTCAAATATCTCATGTAAATAGCTTTTCTCAAGAGATACTAATTGAATGCACAGTCGAACCCTTTCCTTCCTTTCCTTTCCAAACTCCTGTATTAAACAGCTTGAAAACTACAGTACACTTCAGTAAGCAAAACAGAGAAAGTGTTATTAAATTATCTGGTAAAATTGCACATGGCCTCACTATAATCTCTGCTCCTGGAAATGTCTGTAGATGAATCCACAGTTCTCAGTTGTGAATAACTGAGTTAAAAACTTTAAAATTTTTTTTTTTTTTTTTTAAAGTGAGGGGGTTTTTGTGTTGTTGGTTCTGTTTTTGTTTTTTAAATTATTATTTAATAAGAGAACATTTAAACGGGCAGACTACTCTGTTCATCTGGAGTGTGCCACACAGTAGAAGGCTGGCAGGAAGCCTGTGCTGCTGTAGTACTACATAAGCCCTGTTTGAAAAGGTTAAGTGGGACATGCACGATGTGAATTACACCCTGAAGACATGTGAGAATTTGTACGTACTCCTGCCCTCCTCTATGAGAAGTAACAGTCATTTTGAACACCAAGCTTCTCTACAGCTCTGGTGTAGCATAGCCTATGCAGATTTCTTGCTAATTACTTTCCAGTGAAAGCTCTGAAATGCAGTGTTGTTTCTCAAGTAAAGCTCAGAGTTTTATTCAGAAACGGGCTGCCAGATGAAATTTCCTCAGGCAAAATCCTGAATGCTGATGGTAGCCTGGTTTTATTAGGGAAGACATGTAAAATCCGAGATGTTCATATTCACAACAGCACATATTGTTCAGCACTTGCGTGCCCCTCACATTTCTCAACATGATGCTATGTATGGGAAAATCATATGGTGTAGATGAATCAACAGAGAAGAAATGGATGCTCTAAAAAACACCTTATCACAAGAACATTCATAAGTGATGACTTACCTGGACACTGGACACAGGTTTACATTCAGCTTACAAACAATGCAAATATTGTGGACTCAAAGATTTGAGTCTTAGATCTTTCAGAACACAGACCAAAGCAGACAGCACCTGCCCTTTCTCCACTAGATGACCAAAGTTGCATCACAGCCCCAGGCTCAAATCAATTTCAAGACCCACCACATGAAACAGGATCTCCTAGAGCATCCTTCCTTATCAATGAAAGGCCATCAGACTCAGAAACTCTCCCAGCACATAGCACAGGAACAAGTACTGACCAGAGAGAACAGCAAGTGCTTCAGCACATCAGGCTGTTCCCAAATAAGGACCAGAGGCTTTTTCATTTCAAGTTGAAACTAATTTTCTAAGATTTTTTTCATTCTTTCTGTAAATACTACATAGAGAGTATACAGGAAACACACATTATTTCAGCCAGCTACCTGTCCCCCAAGTTTGACCTAGCTCAGCAGAAAACACTATCATGGCAATGAGGCCTGAACCAGAAAGCTGGCTTCTATTCAGGGATAGGGCAGCCTCTGAACACATGAAACACTGAGGAGCTAATAATCAGTTACTATCATATTTCCTATTACCATTTTATTTCTTCCCAGCCTGACTGTGGATGCAGAATGGGAGTTGTGCCTTGTCCACTTATCTGGAAAGCAAGGCAAGATGCACAGCAAGAAATAAAAACAATGAGAAGCACCTAGATGAAACATAATCTTTGCTTTTAAAGAGATGGCCCCCTCTCGCCCCATCCTTGGAAACAGCATCTCTTACCTGTACGGTTCCAGAGTCCTGCTGCCATAATACAAAGCTTCTTCCCAGGATTCCAGGTTAATACAGGCATCCATGGCACAGTCAAGCATTTTCAGCTGATAGATATTCGTGTCTGGAAGACGACCCTTATAGCTGCTCAAGAGATTCCGGCATCTTGCCAGAACCTTCTCCCACTCTGTTATTAGCTTTAGTTAAAGAAATACCTTTAATCAAACAAAAATCCAAGTTCTAAATATTGTTAGTAAGGAGTAAAAGCTACAGGCCATTAAGATAAAAGAGCTGCCATCATTCCAGACGCTGCTTCAGTTCTTGAAAACCCTTGAACTCAGAAGTGGTAGCTTAGGTAACTATGCTTTGTTTATATTCAGAAAAACAACTTCTAAAAAAAGGCAGCATTTCAGCAATAAAGGGTAAAAGAAAGATGACAAAATAAGAGCATATTCTAATACACAACAAACTAAAGTGCAAATACTTTTTATTTAGCTGCTAAAACATTATTATTTACTTAAGATACTCACCCAATTCTTACACGCAAAGGCAAGAACCTGTGGAAATGTGTCTTAACAAAATGTGACACAGCTACAAAAAGAAATTTAATTTTCTGTCTATTAAAACAATGACACATACTTTTAAGGTGCCTAAGATTTGCTTTAGAATTCTTACAAAATTAGAATATTTTCTTCCAATTAATTAATTTTCTGTCTCCTTCAGCTGTAAAGAGCATTGGATTTTTTCATGTGCAGCTGCATGTTTCATGCATGAGAAAGAAAAGCATCGCAGTTGTGATGTCTGACTTTAGTTCAGGATTAAGGACCTTGGCAGTAAAGAAGGTTTTTACCGTCAACGCTACAAGAAGATTTTTTGGTGTGTTTGCAAGAGAGGAAAAGTAAGCTGGGTCTTGCATTCACTTTAGCTGGATATTCCTTACCACAAATAACTTATTTTCACTACATTCTACACTGTTTTGACTTCTCTGTGGACCAGATTCTTTTCTCTCTGACCACACTTGTGCCAAATAGCAATACTCCCAGATTTTAAAGTAGTACTGTCATCTGGGACTTTATAAGAGTCCCAGAACACAAGCAGTTTAAACATCAAAAAGATACCATGTACACCAGTAAGAACAAATTAAAAAAAAATAGATTTCTAGTAAGAGAAGTAATAAAATCGTTTCACAGTCCTTTCCCTACAATCAGCTCAAGAAGTTCAGCAGTTATTTTCACGACATTACTGAAAATATTGTTTACCGCAAGCCAGCAATGGATTTAAATGTACAGTGATAACCTTGTGATGAAGTAATTAGTCCTTCCTGGACACGGGAATATTTACATGCTTAAATTTAAGAATGCGACCACTATGTGGCTGGGACAGGATTTATAGCATGGCTGTTACAAGGCTAAACTAATTATTTGTGAATTGCTCTCATGCCCTTGGATTGAAAGAACCATATAAGGGAAAGAATGTGTTATTATAAAATTGCACCTTAACCTTTATATCTCTGGCAAACATCCATGTATTCTTTACAACTGATTAAGGACAGACAAACAGAAAAATGAGGGATATTATTTCCACTTGATGCATTTTTTGTAGAAAGTACAAAGCCCTGACATTCTTGAAAGATTACAATTTTAGCTGATGCATAGTGTTAGTTTGTCTGCTTTTACTTCTCATTACACTGCTTTGTTCACATACTGGCATCTAAGAGCAAATTTTTTTTGGGACCAATTTTCAGGTACATAAATGGCAAAGTAGAAAACCCACTATCAGCTGCAAAAGGATGAAAGAGAAGCTGCCTGTCCTGTATCTGCCCAAGACTAGAGGAGCAGCCCTCTAGCAGCTGCGCTACTGCTGCATGGACTTAAAGGCAGAGGAATCCTGTTCTCCATAATGATGCCTTTGCACTGGGCTTTAGCATCTCCATTTGTGTGCTTTAAGTGGAATTTGGATCTGAGAAAGTTCACTCACATGTTGTTTCAAGTTCTCCAACTGCAGGTTTAGCATTACAACACAATATCAGTTACAATCAGTAGCTCAGGTTTTGGCAGTCACTAATGGTCTCAACTGTAGGAACTGTAGGAGCTGTTGGTTTAATTTGTTAAAAAATCACATTTGCAGAAACTAATGACCATGTGCCTCAGTCAGCAAGGAGGGTTTTCTGTTCATTCTTGGCAAGTGGACAAATGTTGAGCCCCCTCTTCAGGTACTGCACTCACCACTGCATGCCAATTAGCACCGGTATTGTGGGGCAATGAAAGGAAAGATGACACATTTGAGATAGTCCATGTCTGAAAAAAGAAGCTCAACAGACAACAAGGACATGTTTTTTCAACAAGTCCTGACACCTTTTACTACAATGCGTTTGATTAATTTTCAAATATCAGTTAAATCAGTATTAAAAACCCTAGAAAAATTCAGTACGTGCAATTTCCTCTGCGACTAGATACAGGAATGTGAAATAGGACCAGTATTCTGGCTCCATATTTTTTGTATAAAAACGATTGCAGTTGCATATCTATAATTTAACTTTCAGGTTAAAAAAAAGGGCCCTGAAGTATAACTGAATGCCTGAAGATCTGTTTCAGTATTCATTTGACTCAATCCAGTGACTACAGAGGAACTTAAGACAGAGTAGAAATTACATGAAGATTAAAGTTAGTCGAGATGAGTTTTGCTAACAAACGAATCTCTTTGGATTAAAAAGAAACAAACTCAGGGGTTTTGGTTTGTGTGGTTGTGGTGTGTAGTTTTTGTTTTTTATATAGGTATTTACAATAAAAATGGTGATCATTTGTTTCCAACCTGGAATATCACTAATCAAATTTGGTTTTCACACTGCTGAAGAGGAGTACTGGAAGATTTAATTCTCTCTGTTTCCAGAGAAAGATCACATTTCTGAAAACAGTAAGGCATCTTCTACAATGGGTCAAATTCACAGACAGTGAAATTCCACTGAATAGACTAAGATGAAAGAGGGATCAACATACTCAGTCTTCTAGTAAAAATTGCCACCTCTCTTCTGCTTATCTTCTCTTGGTTGTTGCTGTTCACTAGTTTTTTAAATTGGATTGAATATCTACATGATGGCAATTAGGCTTCAGTTCTGTTTATTAGTGCAAGATAATCTCATTCAATCTGTTTAATTATCAATTATTATTATACATTATTATCATAACTTATTATAATGATTCTATAATGTTTGCAATGAATCTGATTGTGATTATGTCCTTGCTATTGTCATTGCTATGCAAAGAATGAGAACCTGGAAATATCACAATGAGAGTAATAGGACAAAGAATTTAACAACATTTCAGATTAAGCTTTACTTCATTTATAAGTGGATTTATATGAAGTGGTGGGCTGTGATAGCAGAAATATAAACCTGAGTCAAAATATTCCTTCACATCATAGTCACCTACTATCCCTGCCATGAAGCAGTTCCAGTCCAAGTAATGAGATACTCTACTATCATGAATGTAATTAAGAATACTACACAATCCAAATATCAAATTAATTAAAAATACATTTAAAAACAATATAAAAATGTAAAAGTTTAGGAAGAAAAATCTCAAAAGATGAACTCATACTAAGGGGTTCTCTGGATTGTTCTCACAACTGAATGACAGACTGCAGCCTGTCACTGAAAGGATACCTTCTTTTGATTTTGGATATCTCACTTCATTTACAGCATTTTTTACTTCTTTCCAGGCATGCTCTTCACCGGCCAATTTCTCAGCATCCTGGTTAATGGAAACAAAGGTATTTGATGAGAAAAGCAGTAAACTGAGAATATAGAGTAATGATGACAAATGGTAAAAAGGTTACACTGACAAAAGCTACTTGTGGGGATTGTATCACTATTTTTTGTAAATACACAAAAAAATCATACTCACCCTGTGTTTGTAAGTAAATGAGATGACATCATGAAAAATTAATGCAAACTTGGAAACCTAAAATACTCAAACCAGGTATTAGGTTTGCAACAAGAACTATGCAACCAGAAAATATAAATAATAGGATGTGATTTTTACTGTCAAAATGCACTGAGTAGATCAAATTCTCTCAAAGACCTAGTACCTAATACTTCACAGATCCTCAACTACACTGTAGAAAGGATTTAGAAACTAATTTTGATTAACCATGTGGTGAATATAGACTTTGCAAACAGTGGGAAGCTACCTTCATCCATGACAGTTATTACAGAAGTCTAATACTCAGAAAAAGCTGAACTTCAGTTTTCTTTTATAAGTCATTGCTATTTCTTCCCAATGCCATCGGATTCTAGAAACGGTTATATTTTGCCATCGCTTTGTCATAAATAAGGCAAAATATAATTAATGGCTACAGCAGTAAAAGAAAGTTCCCGTTTTCCATGCTCTAGCAGGGACTAACTGCACCTTAGGAGAACCACTTGGAACAAATTTATTAAAGCATCTACAGACACAGTTAAGCATCTTGAGGGATTTCCAAAAGCACCAAGACATACAACTTCCATCGATTTAAGCACTTAGACACCTTTAAAAACCTGGCCTTTTAGACACTGTCTCTCATTGTCTCTCCTTATAAAAGGCTCTGCTACTTGCAAAATAGTTTTCTAAGAGCAGATTCTTCCAGGAATATTTTAAATTTAGTTCTTAAAAAAATCAGCTTTCAGAAGGGATGGAGGCCTGGAGATGAACAAAGAAAGTGTGTGAAAATCTAACCAAGCACTTTGTAACCAACAGATGCTCACTGGGCATCACAGAAGTACTTCTGTTAAAAAGCCTGTAATCTGTATCTGTCTAGAACTGCACACTTTTTCTATTCTGCTGCTCCTTATTTACCATAAATTCAGAATAGAAAATATTTACAGTGAGAATCAGCACTCACTTTCACATTTGATTTGCAGTTTTGTCTTTCCAGCTGCTCCATGAAACAGAAAACCTCTGTGTGTTCCAGGGATGGCTAAATCAAGACTGGTCTCAGCTGCTTCACTATTCTGTAGGGCCTTATGAGGAGGCCTGACCCCACTGCATTTAGCACAGGGACTTCCCCTACAATCAGTTCTTTCATCAAAAAGATCACCTGGAAATAATTTTGTGCATAGCTGAATTTGCCACTGGAAGACATGAGGTGAATGTTAGGACTAATAAGCTCATACTGTAGAAATTTAATCAGGACAGTTAATGTACATACCCAGCCCTCTCACAGCTTTGCAATAGACTTACACTGAATCTTTCAGCTTCAATGTAACCTCTACCAGTTTGTATGAGGCTACATAAATTTCTGAACTGAGCCTGTTAACCTGTAATTATCTGTCTCTAAAGCATCTTTGTAGATCAAGCACTGCTCACTAATTGATCTGAAAGGTAATTATGATCTGTAAGATACTATTCATGATGTCTGTGAAATTTTAGCTTTAAGGACCTACCTGAAAAATTAAGATTATTTTAAGCTATCCTTTCCCACTGGACCAAGTATAATCCTCAGTATTTCTGTAGCATGCTGTAAGCCTTACAACTAAAACCTCAGAAATTGGGGAACCGAGACAGATTTGTAAGTGAAGAAAAAAACCTAAGTACACAGTTGTTACAGGCCAGACTGATGCATTGTTAGGGCTCGCTTTGTACACAGTGGGACGGAGGGATGAATCAGCTTAAAGCATTAATTTACACTGGATTAATTCTTCTCTTTCTTGTGCAGTATTTTGAGTTACTTTCCATTGCCTTCTAGCATTTCATTAACAACACAAAGCAATGCAAGGTTGGCATTTCTGCTAAGTTCTACACTAGCTCATAGTGTTATCACTGTCTTCATATCCAGGTAGAGAACAGGGAGTGTCTGTTGGACCAATAATCTCCCAGCCCTCTCTGGATTCATGGTCTTTATCCCTTCTCTATAATAAGAGACTTTAGGATGAAGGGAGCAGGGCAGGATGCCCAGCTCTGGGAAGGATTTAACTCACAGGTTTCAAAGAGATGTTTTCTGTGTTCTCAAGATGAGGCATTTTGGGGATTGGCTTATGTAAGAACTCGCAAAGACCTGGCTGGCTGAACATTTTACTCCTCTACCGTTCTTCATCAGCTTTACATACACCAAAGAAGTCCTGTCCTTTCCTAGTTCAAAGCACAGAAGCTGCTTCCAAACAGGCAGCCAAGCAGGGGCTACAAAACAACCAGGATGGCTTGCAACTGAGAACACTTCTGCCTTCCAGCCTAATAAGCTTTTTCCAAGTAAGTTGTTTCTATCCCTTGGACAATTCATTGAAAGTCATGGCCATGTGCTGACTAAGCCAGCTAAAATACAAAGGTGCCTTGGAGTTGGAATTATGGAAATAATTGAAGTGATTAATAGTTATGCTGAACTGTTTCATTTAATCTAAGAGCATGGCAGTAACACCTTATGGGAGATTCAGCTTTCTACAGAGTAACACCCATTCAAAGCATCTTTTTTTCAGAACACATTCCTGGTCAAACCTCCAGGTGTGCAAAGTTGCCAACAATAAAACAGGCTTTTTTCATCTGTAGAAAGGGAGAATGCTAGCTGAAGAAAAGGAAGAGGCTTTTGAAGTAGAAGGAAGAGTTAGTGGCTTTTGCCTAATTATGTTCCTTATTTCTATCACTGACACATAAGAGTTTGTTCTTCGGGACAACAAAATATTTGTGTCTTGGTCTAAGTAGTCACTGGCAGCAAACTGAGAGTAGAGGTGTTGGAAGGCCTATTGGAAGAGGAGAAAATACAGCTGCAACACACACTTTTCCATGGCAAGCACACAACCTCACAATGCTCTGAATAACACTGGTAGAATCAATTTGAGGCAGAAGCATCATTAGATGTACTAACTGAAACCACAATCAAGGAAAGCCAAAAATGATCCTGTGACTTATTATGAGCAATTACTCCAGATGGAAGATGGTTACAGCACCTGCTTTCCACTTACTTCAAGCATGTGCAGGGGAAACTTCTTCATTAAAAGATGAGTTAAGATGCAACAGCAACATTTCAATTTCATCTCTCCTTTCTTTCAAAGCCATGGCAGGTGCTAGTACAGCTTTCTTGATAAAACACACCTTGGGGATTTGTCATCTAACACTGAGGCTTTCTGGAAATCTCCATGAACTATCCAGCCTGACTGCTTACACCTGTGCTTCTAATCCTTTAGATGGAACAATTTCCAGTTATATTCAGTTCTTCCAGTAACACAAACTATAAGCTAAACTCTTCACACCTGACACCTCTCAAAAGAAGGACACTGTGTACTTTCACATCTTGAGTTTAGGAGTTTAGTTAGGGTACATAAAACATGAATGCTTACCTACATAATTCAACCAGACAAAATTCTACCTTTGATATATATTTGGCTCTTCAAAATGGGCAAATGCAAAATACTCTGTAAAGCAAAATTTTCTTGCCATAAAGAACCATTTCCATGCTATCCCCCCCCAAATTTCATAAGTTCACTGTATAACGGGTTCAGGAACAAGATTTTTTGTTTTTAATATTTGCTTGAACAACATAATTTCTATAGCTGGTAGATCAGAACAATATTAGTTATTTTTCTTTCAGAATGCTTCCAGCTTTCATATCCAATTATTCTCCAGACTTTCAAATTTGCAGATATGTATTGCAATCCGTGTTTCAGGGGCCTGGGAGCAGAAATCATCAGCTCTTCCCAGTGCATTCTGTAAATACTCGTAAAAATAGCCTGTGGTACACAAAACACCACTAAATGTCAATATTTGCTTTAAATATTACACAGCCTTTCACAGTTCAGGTTCCATTACTGACAGTTGTAAAAATGAAGCTGTAACCACTTATAACAAAGCTATAACAAAAGATAAATAAGAAAACCAGAGGGTATCTGATGACAATTACAGTCTGTCTGTATAGCGATCAAATGGAAAATGTTCTGTGGTTCTGGCTTGAAGTGATAGGAACATTTATTATGAAAGTACCATCTCCTGAAATAATTACTGCCACCAGCCACTAGAGAAATAAGCATTTGAAAATGTTCACAGGTTGCATGCCCTCCTATTCCTTTGCTGCTGTGTTGTTTGTTTCTATAAACCCTATCTATCTATCTATCTATCTATCTATCTATCTATCTATCTATCTATCTATCTCTTCCTATCTATCTCTTCTGCTATTCTAGTGTCCCAACACATCCCATCCTTAACTGAGCTCTCCTTAGAAAGGAGTATAATCTTCAAAGTACAGATATTTCTCTTTCCTTCTTGTTCCTTTACAATCTTCCTTTTCTCCTGACTACTCTTCTGTTTTGTATAATTCCTAAAAGTGCTTCTTACATATTCATTTCAAGTATCACTCCTTTTACACACAGTGTCAGCAGTCACTGTTCTCTGCTATCTCAATATTTAAAATACTGAATGTTAAAATATTCCCACATGGACAGCACGTCCTCTCAGAGAAGATATCTCTCTTACCAAAACAAGCATATGCCAACCAGTCATCACCATTGCCCCCTCTGCCCAAATGCACTCCCACAGCCCCAGCATTGCTCATCTGTAGTGCACTCTGAACATCTCCTGAACATTGAAAAGGTTGATTAAGGGCTAGCCCTCCTTTCATATTTAGGCTACAGGATAGAAATACAACCTGGATTTTCCGTCCTTTGCCATGGAGAGGAACCATGAAGCACACCCACCTCCCTCCACAGCAGGGAGAAGTGGAAAAGGGAACTCCAAACTATAAGTAATGCCTACACCTCTTTTTTTCCTTCACATGCTTTGTCCTATAAGAAACAGGTCCAAGGCCATCTTCATTATATGTCTGCTTCCAGTGTTCAGGTACCCAGTCCCACATAGAGAGAAAGAAGCAAGGTCTAAAGTTTTCCATGAACACTATCTTCTAAATACACAAATGGAATATAAGAGTGTAACGTAAGCACCAGCAAATGTCAGTTTTACTATGGTAAAAACCTACAAACCATAGTTCAAACAGAAATGGGGGGTTTAATGTGAAATATTATTTGGTATGATATTTTTGCAAGACAGAAAAATCACATTAAATAATCATAATAGTTCCTTCTGTACACAAAATATATGATTATATAACGACAATCCTGTGAGAGAGCAGCATATAATTTTGTTCTTGTTCTCTTTTAGTAGAAGCTTTAAAAGCATATTTAAAAAGAAAATTTCCTGGAATGCAATGTTTTAACACTTTAAAAGCTACAGATACCTCAAGTATCTGAACATTTCATATAAATTGCTGAGCATGGCTTATGATTTGCTTAATTTTTTTAAAGTGGCAACTACAGATGTGCATCTCACAGAACAACCCTGACCAAATTGATGGGTTCAAATCAAAAGAGGTTTTCTTAGGTTTTGTTTGAAGAAGGTGCAAGAAGAGCTCAGACACATTTATATCAGGGCATGACATTTTAAAATAGATCTCCAATACATTATGCTCTGAAACTATAAATAACCATTTTTTATTTATGATTCTATTTAAAAGTGCAGCAATGACTGAATGTATGTTTCTAGTAAACTCAGTAAATCATTGTTTTATACTTTGTGGCAAAAGGAAAGCATTAAATGAGTAGAAAATATTGCAGATCTTTGGAAGCTTCATTTTCAGTAAGAGGAAGAAAAATATTGGTCAGAAAATTTGATGTGCAAACCACTATACTGTGGCTAAACAGAATTTGTGATTTTAGTGATTCAGAACAAATAGGGTACATGGGCCTGCCAGGAGATCACAGGTGTGTGCAGCTACAGGCACAGAAAAACACACTTGAGCAGTCTCCCAAAATATCTGATGTCATCTCTTATAAAACATCTTTAGTCTTTCCGCAGGTAATTTGTGCTCAACTTTGAAGTCACAATTGCGTGATGGGGTGGCAGTTTGTGATACAGGACTGTACAGCTGATGAAAAATGTATACTCACTGGGAAGGAGAGGCTGTTGTGAAGCCATCTGCGGAACTAGAGTTTGCCTCCACACTGGAACTTGGGCTGGATTTATATTTGTACACTGGATGAAGCTTAAACTGAGAATCAAAGAACCCTCATCTCCTATTATGAGGGCTGTGGTTTATAGAAGCCTGCAGCTTCAGTTAAGGATTTCATTCACCGTCACTGTTGTGAATGTACTTTGTTAAGAACTATGAGTATGTGAAATCATCAGCGCACAGAGCCCTGTCATGATTCAAGGTTTGCATGCCATTTCTGAAGTTTCAAAAGCTTCCCTGCCCTGCCTCATGAAAAAATAATGCCACCTCTATAAATGCCAGTTCAACTACCCTTTCCAACCCGCATAAGGTTGTCCTCACCAGAAGGTGAGCTGCCAGAAGAGAAGACCTTCTGTTTTCTGTCATGTGGCTCTGAAGAAGGTAGATGTGACATATGGCAATTGCAAAGCTCCCTTGTCTGCAGGGAAAAACAATGTTGTGCTCTCTGTGAGGCTGTTGGCAGGGGGTGAACCTCACTTCTGAACAAATTTAATTTGCACTTTTTATTTTTGCATCCCCAAAGTAAAATAAGACACATCGCAGTGGGATGCCATAGTGGAGCTGCGCAGTGCACTGCTCAGCATTAGGCAGGCTGCATTACTTCGCATAATCGATACAAGCTCTTCATGGATTACTGACTCTGGAATCTGGAAGTGCATAAGAACTGCACAGGCTAATAATACTCTATATTGTACATGTATTGGCAAACTCAACAGCCATGTTTAAATGCTCTACTTAGGCATGTAAATCAAGACAAAAGTTTCCCCAGACCCTGCGTACAATTACTGCAAAAAACAACGCATCTTCACATGGTAGTATGAGTAACCTTCCCTTAACATTATCCAACTTAGTTTCAACATTATGATATTTACTTGGAAATTTAAAAAGAGGTATCAAAGCGACTCTGGGAAATTTATTGAAATGAGATGCTTGTAATGAAGAGAAAATTAAGATCAGCAAGTCCATTTTAAGAGGTCAGTTTAATTTAATAAAATGAAATGAGACTAAGACAAGTTTATCCAAATAACATCTTAAAGTTAAGTAAGTCATAAAGCTTCAGGTAAGAGAGGAGCAAACAGACCAACAGTTCTCAACCTGTCCAGTTGCAAGCATATCTGTCAGGCTCACAATTTTGCACACCAAAAATAGTAACTGTATTTCTGTCAAACTCATACTCCACTCTTACTCACTGCAATCCCACTTCAGCTATTAAATTTTATGATTTTTTTTTTTAAGGCACACATATTTTTAAACAGCCCTTTCAAACATCACTGCATCTGTATATTGTATAGTACAGAGGCAATCTCGTAAATGTTTTATAGAGAAGCAAATTGACATCCCTCTTCCTACTGACTCCCCTGCCTATAGATTCAAGGGTCACATTAGCTTTCTTTGCCAGCACAATGTTTTTTCATCTCAGTTCAGATACCTATGCTGAGATTCATCTGACCAAATGTAGACATCTGGGGTACACTTCTATTTGACAGACAAAAAGAGGCACTCTCAGGGCGCAATTAGTATTGTCTTAAAGCAGGCTTCAGCTGAATAATAATCAAAGTATGTCAATTTTTCTCCATTTTATCCATAAAGGAAATCTAGAGTAAGTAGCTCAGATACTGACATTTACACTGTAGCTGTCTGAGGTTCGGTGAAATAAATCATAGCTGTAGATCCACCTTTGCAGTTGTGGTGCATTTTATTTCAATAAGTCTAATTTACCAAGCAATTCTAGTTACTCTGTATTATTTACCTGTCCTCATAAATGTTTATTTTTCTCTCAGTCTTTGTCATCTATGAATTTTACTGGTAATGATTTTGCAATTACTTCCAATTCATTCATGAAAATGCTGGTTACTGTAGAAACAGGGTTATTATGGACACAATCTGTAACTATTTGGTAAGCATTATATACGACTGATGATTATGGTGATTTTATGTTTAAGTGTACTGTCAGAGCAATTTTTAGAGTGTATATATATTTAGAGTGGATACTATAAATTCCTATAGTAAGAGAAAAGTTTATTCCATGAGCAACAGGACCGTGTTTTGTGCCTGTGACGGTACTGCCTTTATAAACCTCCTAATTTCAGGAGCTTAGAGCTGACTGCAAAATTCTGATCAAGCTGCATCTGTTACATGCTGAAATAAAAATTGATTGGACCATGGAAAGAGCAATAAATAGAAGTTCACTACTTAACAACTCATAAAAGCCAGAAGATGGGAGGAAGCGAGGAAAAGCAAAGGAACGTATTTACAGCTTAGCATCAGAGAAATAAGGCCTTATGCCAGACCACCCAAAAATTCTTGGCACGTTTGTAATTCCATTGTAATTTCCAGCATCAGTCCAAAAAAACCCTGTGGGTAATTTGGTTACCTGAGGAAGGATACTGTTCAGCATAATCCCTAGCAACTGTGAGACTTGTATTTCAGACTGTCTTAGACATTACACATTTGCTATGGCAATCTCTAGGTCTATCTTACCAATCAAACTGACAGCTGTAAGGCAAATCTGCTTTATTCCTTAATTCTGAAACCTGTGGAGACACAGAGTACCACTGAGGACATTTAGTGGCTCAAAAGAGATACACAGGTCTGAAATCCTCAGAACATTTAGCTATTCACAATGCATAATCCAATCCACATTCATCAGTGCATTGAAATATATACTTAAGTTTAAATGCACGCATAAATCCCATTAAAGTTAATATTTATGCGAATGACTAAACACTTCACTATGTAGACGTGTAGTTATTTGTGTATCAAAGTTCAATTTATGCTTCAGTGATTTGAAGAATATGTGCCCATTGAATTATTGGTTCTAACTGAAGATATACTGACATGAAGTCGGGTATTTATTCTGAACCATTACCATTACCAAAACAATTTAATAACTTAATGCATGATATATCACATGATCAAATGGAATCCATAGTAATTATGTTTCTAATGTGTACTGCAATGTAAAATAATATTTACTGCAGCACACGTTTTCTGAATAAATAGCTATTAAATACAGGAGGTTTAGGGTTTACAAAGGCACATGCACCACAGTTAAGATCATACACAGTTGATGGATCTACTTTATACCTTAAAATATTTGAGATCTCAAAAGTGAAAGTGGCAATTCCTATAGCACTGAGAAAAATTGACTGCCTAACTCACTAGCATGTTGCTCGAATATTCTGTGTCAATGCTCAAATCCACACTGACCAGTCTCCAAGCTTTTTTAAGTCATAAATAAGAAAAGGTTGAATTGATTTTGTACAACTGCAAGTCTTCAGAGAGCAGAGTATATGGAGTTTTCTCCTCTAGAATTTTCCAAAATTTGATCATCTGCTAAGTGAATATTAGTGAATATTAGGAGATGTATGCAAATACCTCTAAAATATGCCTTTCCATGTTTTAGTCATTTCAAGAACTTATGCTTTGGCAAATTATTATTCACTATCGTCTAACACCAACTTAAAACAGTGGAGGTTCTTCCAGTCTGTAAGGAAAGCAGCTAGAAACATTCCATAAACCAAATGAGTGCCTGAAACAAACTGTTTCCAGGACGTTTCTAGTACTTTTTTATTTGGATTCGATAATACAGACATTTTAGTCACTGTCACAAAAAAAAAAAAAACAAACAACCCACAACAGAAAAATGGCCACATCCCAGAGAGTAAAAAGGATATTCTGCCGAATGTCATAATGTCATCAAAACTATTATAAAGTCTTTAAATATTTATCAGGGTACTTATTTACTGTTTGAATAGCTATTGCACAACTGGTTCCTGTTGACTGCCATTGTTAGAAGTTTTTACATGCCTCAGCAACTAATGGTCACTGACCAAGGTGATTCAAAGCAAGGAGAGGTAGCCTAGATTACAAAATGTGTACTGAAAGTTAGACATCTTGACATACATGGAATTAAGTGTTTATGGGACCTGCTGAAGCAACAGAATTTAGTGATACATAATCTATACTAGATTTCCAGTTTTCCAAAAAACAGTTCATGGTAGTCATAATCTACCTCTCCGTCTCCTGATAAGTACTCTCCAATAATTACTTCACTGATTGTTCCGAAAGCAGACATAATGTTCTCCTATAATATTTTTCCCAGTCAGATGGATGTCACCCCACTGAAAAGCATGCTATCTCAGCCCTTCCTTTTTAAAATTTCTTTTGCAGGTGAGGCTTTGAGGTAGGGGACAAGTAGTTCACTTTGCATGGATCCCCACCATCGTTAACTACATACAATGTACTAGGAAAAACTTCACAGTATCTTTCTCCCCTATATCAAACGTCTATAGATACAAACCACTGTATGATTTGGCAGTAGCTGGAATCATATCAAAAGCTTTCAAAGCTCAGGACTCTTTCTGTGCATGGAAATGAGGCAAACTTTATGTTAAGTTATACAAGAGAAATATTTTGAGAGTAAAATTTAGTTCGCTAGATATTTTCAAAGAAGTGCAGAAACTTCAATTTATATCCATCACTTGCCAGCACTGACTAAGACAAAGATTCATGCCTTATCTTTTCTAAAGCAATATGATACAGAAGCACACTTTTCTTAATGACTGTGGTCAGGTAAATCTTGGGCAGAGTTGTGAAACTCTGTTTTACACAATCTCCAATTCAAATCACTTTTTGCAGTGTAATCAATGGCTTTCATACAATTCACTGGCAATCTTGTGGAAAATGGCAGGACATCCTGCAACAGGTCAACTATTACACAGTCCTCTGCTGTAACTCACATAGCTGGAGTAAACTGAGCCTTTTCAAGTCTGCTACCTTTTACACAACCAAAACTTCCTATTCATGTCTAAAAATAAAGCTTACAAATGCAGAAATTACAACTACAGCTTTAGTTACTGAATTGTTGTGTTATTAATTAAATTATTGGCAAGATATTGATATGGCACATTGTTTACCACAGCAATTTTTCATCCAAAGTATTCAGCCTGCAGTTTTACAGTTTTACAGACTTCCTTGCTATTCAGATGAGCTTATTCTTGCTTTAATAGACCAGAGGATATTAGTTAAGGATTGGAACTGAATAAGGTACTAAAGAGCCTGACTTTGTCTTTCTTAATCTATAGCACTTCCTACAAATTCAGCCAAAGTCCCAAACTTTGAAGAATTACACTGTCAAAAATAAATTAGAATGAAGTCGGGATACCTGATGACCTTGCCACAGGGTCCTAAATCAATCAATCAATCGGTCTTTGAAAACTAAAATTAAAAATAACATTTGGCTTTCAAAAAGTGCCTAAAAGTTTAGAGGCAGTTGAGAGGAAAGCCATCTTTCTCTTAAATAAGAAGAGTAAATTAACTAATTCATGTGATTAAATAAAAAAAAGGAGAACATCCTGAAGACTAGAAGAAAGGGACTGATAAACAGCTGAAGGAAAGGCATCCAACATGAAGATTATTCCCCTAGGTAATACTGAAATTAGAAACCACCTTGACAGGCTGAAATATACAAGACTTTTGGCAATCTGTGTGAAAGAGAATTCAGAGATTCAAGATCAGATAAAGCAATGACTGGCTTCCATATATATTTAGAAAAATATTATGAACTAGTGTCCTCAAAATCACTGCAGGAAAAGGTGTTTGGAAAATTATTTCCCTGATCTAGTCTTATGTTTTAAATTACTGCAGTTTCTCTGAGTGCATTTTCTTCTATATGCTTATTTTGGAGTGCTCACCCAGAGCGAGACTTTTCTTATTTCAATTTAGTGACCGCTACAGGAATGACACCATCTGAAAAAAAGAAATCATAACAGTAATAGCTAGTTCTAATAAAAGTCCCAAGGAAGCTGGACATCCGGAAAGGTGGAACACTGCTAGCTGGACATTGAGACGTAGCTGCTATGGCCTGAAACAGCAGTTAGAGCAGACTCCCCTCCCTTGGCAAAAATGTGTTAGTACTTAAAACATCTGCCAGAAGATTTACATTTCCTCTTAGATGGCTGGATCTGAAAGGAATGAGACTGTGCTCCCCTCAGATGAGCAGAAAGCTGGACTCCCAGGAGATAGCCATACTTCAACTCCTATGTCGGCTCCAAATATGAAAATGTTGGACAAAATTGATAAAGGTTTCCCAATCAAGGATCCCCTGAACAAGAAAGGAGTCCACATACATCTCTGAATTTATGTCTGTTTATAAGAAGAGGAGTATCTTTTCCATGACCTTTGACAACCCAAGCGAGCTCCAGCTGACTGCTGCCAAGTCGTGATCAGAGCACACTGAAGCTGTCCTGAAGCAACTGAGAGAGGTACGTTGTCATGGGAAAATGATCACAGTCCATTTGTCACTGTCAACAATGTGTGTGGGACTGTCCTTTGATGGAGAAAAATTACAATGTTGAAATATGGAAGAAGCCTTAGAAGTCATGTAAGAAATGCTAAGAAGCTGAAGAGATGATTCTTTTGTTAATGGACAAGAGAGGCCAGAAATTAGAAGCGGTTGCCTTGGCTTTTAGTGTCATTTTGGGTATTAGAAAGAAAAAACAAGCCCTCTGTCCTTGGCTGTTTGGAAATACATCCCAAGAGGGTAAGATCCTCTGAAAGGGAACCGAAGAGTGTTAGACTGACTGTTGGATTTCAGAAACTGATCCACGGTTTATGTCACTACAAAATGTCTTGCCAGAAGGAAGGAACTTCAGCCAACCAGCTTTGGAAAGAACCAGCATTGTGTCCCAGCGGGCTGCTAATTACTGTTTTTTGTAGGCTCTGGTTATACTGATGTTGGGCTGAAGTGGTAGGGGGGTGAAATATGACTGAGCTCTGGCTTGACTTCCTGCTGCAGTTTGCTTCAAAGCCAGTTCTAGTGGCAAAACACTAAAAGAAGAGGAGGAATGAACAGACAATTTCTAATATAAATGATTGTGAACTCTATCTTTTGATAGGAAATGAATTAAACCAGTTTTTTTGTTTGTTTGTTTTGGTTTTTTTAGAGACACCCTTAGTACTTCAGTACTTAGCAAGACCTTAGAATCATGACTAGAGGTACAGATGCTTGTATTTTATTCTTTGCTTTGCTCAAGGGGTTTTAGGTTCAGTTAGCTGTATGAACAGACTTGTTTTCAACAATACTATTTAATCCTTGCTTCCCAGGCTTCATCTTCTGAATTAATTTTGAGATGTCATCTTTTATAATGTACTTGGAGAACTTAGTGAGAATACAAATGCCTGAAATTAAATAAATATTGGGGAAACTGGGACACAAACTTCTGGAACTTGACAATTCAGCAATTTAATAAGCCACTTCTTAACATATAATTTTGCATTTCCTCTGTCCTAAATATATGTTCCCCGAGGGAGGGGTGATATTTTTGTACTAACACTAGTATAGTGATCTTACATGAAGTGTTTACAAGCTAATTCAAAAGTCAATAATAATATTTTTCATGTAACAATTCCTTTGTGATTTAAGTACCTGTTCTTCCATGGGACCAAACACGAAAAGCAAAGGTGAACATGCTATGTAAATTCCATCCTTGGCCGCATTCAAGCATCTCTCAGAAACCTCAGTGAGCCAAACTGACTACAGACATATGCTCTAGCAACAAATGTAATCAGCTTACATGGAGGACCATTTACATTTGATGATATTTCTCAACTACAGTTGCATTGTTCCTAAGATAGGAAAATAATGCCAAAACTCCTAGTAGGTTCAGAAACTTATTCAGTGTTTTTTAAATAAAAGAGTTAGTGGATGTATGGAAGGACATTACCAGTTAAAGAACTGCAGGTGATATTTTGGTGTAGATGTAGATGGCTTGGCTGCTATTCAAGTGACCTAATTTTGGGAGTCCTTTAGGTGGAAACTAGACTTGTGATGTTCTCTACCAAAACTCAGGATGCAATATAAGTAAGTACCGAGCAAAGCAATAAACTGATTAAAGGAATAATGTGCTTACTGGCATTATGTTATTATTAGCTTTGGCAACCATCAAATACTGGCCAAATATAAAAATGTTTCAGATTCAAGCCCGTTGCTTTTGACCTTGTAATAAATAAAAGCCTTCCAAAAAGTAAGCTAGACTAAAATATTAAATCCTGGCTCCAAAGGAGAAAGACAACACATAACAAAGTGATTCTGTAAGCACAAATCTCCCTGAAAACCTTGGCTGAAAATGTAGCACATGAACAATACCCTGGCTCATGACTGTGGAAAAAACTGTTCTCAGTTTAAAATGTTTGTCATCAATGTAATCCCATCTTTAATTATAATTAATGTCAGGGGCTTTTTATGTGCTGGAATGGTAATATGTTGCCAAGAGTTCAGCTTTTAGGAAGGCACACATTTCCGAATTACAGTGGAGATTGATCTTAAAATGGAACAAATAATAATGTATAAAGCTGTCAGGGATACAATGAACTGAAGACATTACAGTAGCAATAACTTAAAGTACTGACAGCCTGGAAATATTCTGAGTGACTTTTAGAAAGACACCTTTTTTTCCTCTTTTATTACTTTTTTTTTTCCAACTTGAGCCAAAATAATTAAGATATCGTTTAGATTTGTAGCTAGTGCAGTTTAGTTTGGCAGTAACTGGCAAAAAGTTCACCTTAATCTTACTCTAACCAGTTTACACCAATGTGTTAGCACTTGTTACTCTTTTAGTTGCTAAAAGAGACTGGCCAGCATTACGTTATGACCTCTTAGAATCAAAATGCAGCTGACGTTGAAGCCCAGGCACGAAACATTATTTAAGACCCACAGGTCCAGTTAGTTGCCACTTTTTGCCTCCATATTTTCTGATTTGATGACAGCTATTCACGTGGATTATTGAATGGCTGTGCCCACAGTTCGGAGGCAGACAGAAAATTGCAAGCAGAGATTCACTTTGAAGTTTTTTCATCAGCAGTGACCAGTGAGGAACACTTAGAATCACAGAATCATTTTGGTTGGAAGAGACCCTTAAGATCACTGAGTCCAACCATAACATAAATCTACCACTAAACCATGTCCCTAAGAACCTCATCTACACATCTTTTAAACACCTCCAGGGATGGTGACTGCACCATTTCCCTTGGTAGCCTGTTCTAGGGCCTGACAACCCCTTCCGGGAAGAAATTTTCCCTAATATTCAATCTGAGCCTCTCCTGCTGCAACTTGAGGCCATTTCCGCTCATCCATTTGCTCCAATGATACGCAATGCAGTGGTGACTGCACAGCCTTGGGCCTCTCCATTTGGTCTAGGGCTGTGTCTGCTCACACTGAGTGTGCCACAGTGCATCAGTTCAAGTTGATGCTCAACAACTTTGAGAGTGTCCCTGTGCTTGGACTGCAGCCTGTTTCAGTCTGCTTGGAAATCCAGCCTTTGCCATATTACAGTCTCAGATCTAGACAATGGTGCAAGCAAACTGTGTATACTTAGGCAGTGGTTAGAGAGATTCTTATGTGTTATGAAGTTGCCGTATCTAGCTAAGACCAAGTGACTGGGAATTTTAAAGTCATTACTGGTGTTGGGGTGAATTTTGCTGTTTTATATATCTGTGACACAAAAATACTACAGTAAATGAGAAATAAATAGTATTTCTTCATAGATAAGTTGCCTTCTAAATCATACTTCCTTGGAAACCCAAAATATTAGAAAAAGCCCATGCAGACTCATGTAACCTAGAATGGCAAGAGAGCACTTTGACAAACTACTCTTACATAGCTAAACTGTGTGATTGTAGTATGATGTTTAATCAATTTTAGCACAAATAACAGTGAAGAAGCAGTGACACTGCCTGTAAGATATATGTGTCTACAGCAGCAGTCAGTGACAAATGCTCGAAGTGATCTGCATAAACAGCTTTTGCCAACAATCTGGATGTTAGTGTGCTGAAACCCACATAGTTGCAACAGCATTCTGCTATCCATGTCAGCTAGCACAGAAATGTAACCATGTGATGCTTTATTTTGTGCTTATATATACTCCAGGGAGCAGCATAATTTATTTCATCCAACTTTATCTGTCTAAAGTGTGGGTATTTACTTGAAGGAATTGCTTTAACCTCTTATATCCATTGCAGTTTTCACAGATTTCTACTGCAAGACAGTATGAATGAGCTACTTGTCTTTGGGTAAGGAGCAAGGCAAAAACTGGCTTAGATTAGATGTCTAACTAAAGTTAGGAAAAATTAGTAGCATTTTGTAGGCTAAATGTGTTATTTGCTCATGTAGATGTCTCTGAGGTTAAATATGACCTTGCTGGGGTTTTTTGGTGGTGGTGGTGTTGGTGGTGTTTTTTTACTAAGATGGCAATGGGAACTGCACAAAGCAGAGAACTAAGCCTCAAACCATTTCACTTCAAGGAATTATTCTCATTAAAACAAAGCCAGAACTTAAAGCTAAAATATCTTAGAAAATGTAGCATCTTTCTTTATTATCCTTTGGATAGCAGAATAATTAGCAGAAGTAAATATGCCATCTTCATGCTGCATTTGGGGAAACCGAGAAAAACAGAGTTTCACAAAAATGATCCCTGATTTAGACAGACTGGTCTGCTTTCTAGTCAAAAATCTGTTCAGCTCCAATTGATATGGTAGATTCTCACTAATTATGAAAAATAAGAGCAAGGTCTTAAAAAACACAAAGGGTGCTTTTGAATAAAATGAATTACCCAAGGTCACTTACAAAGTCAGCAACTGACTTGAGAACAGAAACTTGATACTGTCTTCCTTCTTCACTTGAGCACATGAGACTAAATGAACAAGCCTTTAGAAAATATAGCAGGAGACATGAATTTCATTGATAAGAAACTTCCAAAGTATTTAAAAAATATGAATAAATAAGCATACATATAACTAAGTACTAATACACGTAAGGTTTATGTGCCCTTCATATAAACTTTAATGTATAGTTCCCACAGGATTCTGAGGTTCACTTTTTAAACAGTACAAAAGATATAGAATAAAAGCTACAGTGGAAAAGACATGACTGTAAATTGATGTGCGCGTCTCAGGAGCCATTTCTCTGTTTTCACTGGCTCCTTGGTATGTGCTCAGCAGCTGGCAGGCATACTCAGCAAGATTGGAACTTGGGAGTAACAAGAAGCTATAATCTCTGTAAGTATTGGTCAGAAAATAAATTCTAGGGCTTTTGATGAGATGAGAACAACTGAAAAAATCCACAAGACCCGAGAATTTACTTGAAGGTGTAAAGCATTACTTAGCTAAACTGGAATTTGCATTTTTACCTATAACAAAGATTTATGAGATGGATTGCTGTTGACTAAGCCATTGTATTTGCAAAGCAATGTTGTAATACGGGAATTTACTATTAGCTGATTATATTTTATGAATCACAATGTTGAATCTGCACCCTTGGTGACCAAAAGTTGCAGCCATTGCCTATTCTGTTGACAAAGATTTTGCCTTTTAAATTTTTTTTCAAGATGTCCTGGAAATTTGTCTTAGTATCAGAAGTGTTTCAACAAGGACATGACCAAATAATTTTGATAATGGATGTCTTTTAAGCATCTAAATCCAGTCATTCTGTAACTTAAAAAAAAGTGTTACATGTACATCTACAGTGTTACATGTCACTCAGCATACCAGCAATGACTGAGATCAATGGTAGAAAAAATAATCTGTGTTTCCAAGTTAGTCATGTAAACAGTTGTAACTGCAAAATTTCTGTCCCAGAAAATGAAGTGCAGTACCATGAGGACTGCTGTAGATTATATCTCATCATCCTAGACAGAAGCTGAGGATGAAGATGTCTTCTTCATAGACATCAACAGACAAAGCTGACATGAGGTTCCTAGCCCTTCACAAACCTCTTTACCTGGGAACAATGAGGAAACTACAAAATTTCAGAATGCAGTCACAAAAAGCTTTCCAAACATTTTGCAATATCCTCCCCACAAGGAATTTTGCCCATGGGCAAAAAGAGCTATAGAAGATGAACTCAAACCACAGTTTAAAATTTCAAAGAGGAAAAGTAATTAATTAAGCTTAACTTACATATGAGACTATTGTTGTCATCAACATATGCACATATAATTTCACCACAATATTTTTTGATGTTGTATGTTGACTATACTATACTATACTATACTATACTATACTATACTATACTATACTATACTATACTATACTATACTATACTATACTATACTATACTATACTATACTATACTATACTATACTATACAGTATAGTCCAGCCCGTGGGTCTTGTTTCTTAAAACATTCTATACACTGAATGGTCTTTATACCACATGTCTAACATTTCACAAACTGTTAAGTGATCCTTAAATACTCTTTAGCCTTATTTTTCCTAATCATCTGTGCGGATGCCATTCCCCAAAATGAATCTAGGAATTCATAGCACTTGAGTGAGCATCTTTTAAAGAAAGACAAAAAGAGGTCTTCTCTTCACTGCCCCCAAGTAGCATTGTAGCAATCTTTATCAGGCAGAGAATGCCAACAACTTTTGCACATGGACAGGAAGTAATTTAGCATTACATCATAACCCTGAAACATTTCTGTGTTCTCTCTTTGGAACAGCTTACTGATGAATCAAACAATACATTATATGTTCAATGGGTGTACTCTGGCTTATACAAAACTACACACATACAACTGTCCTACCCAACACAGAGTTTAAACTTAGTTTTTGTTTGTTTGTTTTTTCTCTGTACAGCAATTATTTCATTAATCATATCATGCTCCTTGTAATCACATTTTCATCAATAGCTTTCTTACCATTTCTAATCTACTGGGAACACATTTAGCTATGCAGGTGACTCACCTAAAACAGGCATTTGTGAAAATAAGAACAAGTGTACGTATAACTAGAGAGACAAAGTACATAAATTGCTATGAAGCCAGCCTCATTTTGCATATTCCACTTGATGTCTCATCAGGTTGTATAAATATGAAGCAACCCAGAATATAATTAAACCAGGCTAGGCTGAATCCCTGTAAAAGGTCATGTTAAACAAAATTTTATCTATTTTGACTACTGACCTGCTACACCAAAACCTTGTGAAAGAGCATAAAAACAACAGGCTGTCATCCAAGGAGATTCATCTCTCTTTCTTACAACTGTTGAATATTTCTGGTACTTCTTGAAAATTATTGATGCAGGTGTTTGTCAAAATTAATTTAACTTTATGAGGACAAGCACAGCCTTCCTGCAGCATCAGACAAGTACTTCAGTTGAAGTTCCAAGATTATTCTTTCGAATAGAAAAAAAAAAAATTCCTTTCAGCTTCTTAAAGTCATGTTAACTCTCGTGTTAAGAGGTCCTTGAATTTCAGAATGATCTGAATTACATCTTGGAACTGAAAGTGGTTCCTAGCTTTATGAACAATGCATGTTTTATTAAGAAATTCGTCTTATCGTGTTGTCAACATTTCCTGCTTTTCTTTCCTTCACGGTTTTCTTTCATTGCAACATAACATCATTGAGGGTAGAGGTAATTTTCTCCTCTATTCTGGCCATTCAATTAGTAGCAAAAGATAAGTATTACATAAAGGAAGGGAAGCTGCTGACAGGCCTTGGAAAATTCTGTTTCATTGGCAAGGAGCTTCTTCACTCAACCTACCTTTTCTTGATTCTGGCAGAGGAGACAGTCACATTCAAAGCAATACTGGCGCATCAGTTGCTTTTGGCGTTCGCTGGTGGGCATCAGTGATTCAGTGTAACTGATGGTGAGCTGTGAGCAGCACATACAAAACCAGAGTTGGTATATTATACAAAAATTCCATATTTGTTCTAGGTATAGCTAAAATAATATTTTTTATACAACTTTTTTTTCCAGTATAAAGTAAAATGTTATCTTAACAGATGATTTCCTAGAAGAAATTTATAACTTTTAAAGGGTGAGAAAAAAGGCCAAAAATAATTTCCATGGAAAACCACTTTTCCAGATTTCCAGATAAATATTGCTTGAAATTCTAAATCCCCAAAATTATCACTATTTCAACTTCTCATCCTAATTTGAAAGAAAAAGAAAAAAAAAAAAGAAAAAAATGACAGAGAAATTAGAAAGAAATAAGAAATGAAGCTCAGTATCTGAATTCCCTGTGTATTAGATGTCATTTTCTATCTAATTCCAAAGCTTAAGCATGGATTTAGCACTGTGTTATACAACATCGAAATATCTCAAAAAATTTTGTCTTGGGGAAGATCCTACTTTCTTGCAAACCTATATTTGAGCCTGAGGAAAGCTCCTCTTATGTCATACGCATCATCAGTATGTCTGTGATGTTTCCTTAGCGATTAAGAAAGCACAAAAGTAGTGCAGTCAAAGTTGTTGAAACTATTTACAAGAAAATTTATTAAAACGATAAAAGAAAATGATTACATTTGTGCCATTTTCAACTCCTCATGCTGCACAGAGTGAATTCCAATGAACTACAGAAAATTCCATAGTTTGTTCACCTCAACACCTGCCAGAAGGAATTTTACAGGGCTAATCATTTGCACGGAGTTCTTAAAATGTTTAAAGAGCACAGGCACAAACTAATGATAAGGGAAAGAATATAACAAAATAACAGCCCTGTTCAGACCAGCATTCAGTCATACACGCTATTGAGACTTCACTATATGCCCAGCACACTTCAAAACACTCCAGAGGGGTCAGAGCTAAAAAATCTCAGGTCACATTATTTTATCCTGAGCCTAGACACTTCAACTAATTGGGAGAATTTTCACATGGTTCTCAGCTAAATCATAAGAATCCACTCAAAGAAATTACAGGAAAACCTGACCAATTTGTAGTAATGACTATAAAATCCATTGTCAGACCCTGCATTTAGCAAATTAGTGAGCATTCTAATTAAACGAGCAATTAACAAGCAACTAAACCAACGCCTGCAGTTTTTTCATTTATTATTACAGCATAATTTGATTACATATTGAAGGAGGACTGAGTTAAAAGAAAATTACTGAGATGGCAAAGTCAAACATTTAAAATTATCATAGGCAGAAAGCCTGAAAAAAAATAAATGGGCTCATAATTGAAGATTAATAGTATAATTAACAAAAAAGACAAAGTTCCAGAGATAATCAAAAGTTAAAAAGTGTGAGAACTTTGTTAGGTTTTGCATTCTGTATAATGTTGTTCTGTCCCAGCTTGTGCGTGTCTGAGCTGAGAGGGGATTAGTTTCACCAGTGCTGATTTACAGAACAGTCTCTACTAATCATTTACACAGGAGCTGTAGGCTTCCTTTACAGTTTTCTGCAGTGAATGGATGGGAAATGTATTCCCTATTTCTTTTCCATGCTTTTCTCCTAATCTTTGTCTCTTCTGCCCCATTGTCTCCAATCTGTCCCTCTAGTCATTCTGTCTTTGCCTCTGGACATGAGTGTCATTTTTCAGTCTTATTCTCCACACTGGGTTATCTAAACCTGGCTTCCAGCCCTCAGTTCTAGCTCCTTACGTGACCATTCTTGGTACAATGGGCTGATTTCACCATCTTGCCAGTCTCAGGTCTGCCCTTCTGCCTCCCCTGCATGCCTCATCTTACACCTTTTCCCCATATTCAATCAGCAGCACTCTTACTCTCCTGAGCTAACAGTCCTTGTCACCCTACTCTGGTTTCTCAATCACCTTCAGTGACCCCACCAACTTTGTCCTCATTCCTTTCCCCAGCTGGTCCTTTTCTGCATCCTCCTGGTGTGGCAAGAAAGACCTGTCTCCCTTCCCACAAAGCACTTTCCAATTGAGCTGTACTACTGACCTCTTCCATTCCAAGTCCAGTTTCCCTCTCCCATCACAAGTCTCTGATTTTCATGTCTCCTTGCAACTTGCAAGTGTTTTCTGTCAAAATCATTTCACACACTGGCTTGTTCCCTGTCTCTTATCCTCTGCAGAAACATCACTGGTTCTGACCCATATCCCACTGGGCTATAGGTTCAGGTGGCATCCAGCAGTACAAGGGATTTAATCAAGTTCAGGCACAGTGAAACACAGTAGGAATCTTCTGTGAGAAATCACTCATGTGAGATTAGTCTATTCTTTGCCAAAATACTTAAGACAATGGTTCAAATGTTATAATTTCTGTTGAATCCATCATTAGGTAGGATTCACTTCTTATACTGCAAAACAATCCCATAGACAACATCAAACATGCTTTATCTATCTTCAGCCTACCAGGTTACATCATCTCTTTCTCTTTTTTTTTTTTTTTTTTTGCACTCATCTTGCAGACAGCTTGAAAATAGGAACAAGTTTGAAAGCAGTAATTTCTTTTTCAGGGGTTAGCAAACAGTTGTGGATATGAACAGTCACGTAACAACCTGCTCCATGTTAGAGCATATGAATGGCAGAAGGAAGAGGACAAGAGGCTCCATCACACTGATACCTCGTTTTAGTATTTTAACAATTTAGGGTTTCTCTTGCTGTCAAAGGCCCGAGTCCAAATTCCCCATGCTGCTAGCAGAAAACCATAAGTGAAAAAACGTTTGTAGCTGGCAGACTGAGTGGGAAAATGTAATTAGAATATTTAGAAATATGACCAACCTGACGGTGACTAAGTCTATACTAATCATTTAATCGTTTAAACATAAAAATTCTGTAGTCAAGTCTCTCTTCTACACTTGTTTTAATTTTGGATCCTTTCATTAGATGCAAGGCTCATTTAACTTGTACATATTTGGGAAATATGCCCATTTATCAAAGGTTGTCTTAATGGTATTTGCATGTGGGATGTATGGTACTAATTAAAACATTATTTCAGCTGACCAAAGCTTGCCTCTTTATTGCATCGTTTATAAAGAATGCAGTAAATCTTTTCCCTCAAACTGCAGAATATATATGAAATAACATTTATGAAGGCAGGGAATTATTTAACAGCCATGAGACTTATTGACTTTCAAGACTTTCTCCATAGAAATGCAGCACTCTCTGAGCCCTGTGTTTCACTCCAACACAGAAATTCTTTAATCATGGGTATGATGGTTAATTTCTCATGTCCCTCATCGGCCAAATGAGGTGGACACAACTTTCCAGCACTGCCATGCTGCAGTGGAGTTAATGTATAGCTTTCATAACAGGCTATAAGCTACAAAATTTCTAGACAGAGAACACTGCAGAAATTTAAAATCAAGTATTTTAATGCAAACAGTAGGGAAAAAAAAAGTGAGTCTTCTTGGTTTTGTAATCACGGGTCTCAGGATCTTAGGAAGCTCTATGTACAAAAATCTGTTCCTGAGACAGAGTTATATAAGTGAACAGGCTGTGCTCTTTCTGTTTTGGCATATGTGACCAAAATACCTTCTACCTCAAGGAAAAAATTGATTTTTAAAAAAGTAATGTGACAAAATGTAATCTGTCAAACATAGATATAAAACTTCTCCTAGAATTATAATAAGAGAAATATTACATATCCTGAATGAAATCTATCACAGAGATTTCATTGCTGGTCATCTGAAATAGTTGTTTGTATTTAATATTGTATTTAGCTGATGAGGGGCCACACACTTATTTTGGAGCAGAACTGGACCTCAAGTAATAAATACATCCTGTGTCTCGGCAGGAATAATTGATTTGAGCTATGCCCTGAACCAACCACAGCTATACAGCTTCTGATTGGAAAACAGGCAAAATGAGCTCATGTCTGCCTGCAAAACACCAGGTTGACACAGTAATTAACAAAATGGCAATTGACATTACAGCACACATCTTGATGTTGTTTTAAGTGGTTACCTTACGGGTAGGGAAATGATGAAGACCTCTTCAGAACAGGCTGTTTGTCTTTGTGAGAAAGTAAATTAGCTGATAGGTTACCTTATCACTGAAGGAACCCTGGTGATCTCTAAGTGAATAATTTTTTGCTTTCTTATAATCCTTCCCCATATCTTACCTTTCTTTGCAATACTTATATTTCTTTTTTTGCAAAGAACAAAGTGAAAGAAAAGGAAATCTTTTTTATACTGTCAAAGTAACATCACCTAAAGTCACAAAAGCTGTGATAGTCGGCACTACAACTAACATTATCTTGAGGAGCAAAGAGGTGTTATGATCAGTTTTGAGCTGCTGGAAGCAAGTTTCAGAATGTTCTGCAGTCTTTTAAGTAGAGACATATAGAGTGAAATCCCCGCAAAAATGGATTATTTCTTTCTTCCTGCTATTAGATTCAATTATGCTCAAAAACCTGGTATAGAGTCTACAGAGACAGGAGACCCTTTCTAGTCACCTCAACTCCCAGTCTATGCATGGAGATCAATAGTTGCTCCTGAGTCTTGTCTTCACTTCTTTTGTCCTCTCCTCTGTTCTCTGTTTCATTCCCTTTATGCCAGTTGCTGGACAGAAAACGCTTTAATTTAGTGGTGATCATTACCAGCTGGTCAAGCACTAAAATTTAGGGTATTAGCATAGACCCGTGATGCCTTATATGAATTGTCAGAGGAAGGATAGGGAAGAAAAAAAAGGCTACAAGGATTGAAGGAAGTTTCTTATCAGAGCCAAATTTTCACCTAAATATTCTACATTCACTAAAGATTTTAAATGTAATTTAAACAGACAATTACGTTATATAACGATAGGAATGAAAGCAGTTATTTTGAACATCAACTAAAGCATTCACAGGCAAAAGCCAACAGGAATGCAGTGTGGTTTTGTTAAAATGGTAATTTTCTACTCTCAAAGAGCATGCAATTCCATGCAACCACATTAGTATAAACCCCAAATAATATAGCTAATAGGTTTCTGAAGCAAACTTTAAGGATTAGAGACTTCGCCATCTTGCCAACTCTCAGTATTTTATTATGATTCCTGCAATACACTTTGTTTTCTTAAAGCATTAACTTGGAAAACCGTGCAATTATCTATGAATCCCCTCTTTCAATGCCTACAAAAACATAACATTCATAACTCATGATTTCTTAGTGATTCAGGACTGGCACCACTGTCTTTGCCGCAAAGGCCTAGATGGCTAGAATTTTGGCATATGATTTTAGGAGTGGATAGTTTTCCAAATATACAGCACCATCAAATTTAGCAGTTTCATTCTATAAGGATTCAGGCAAACATTTTCTGTCTCAGGAGTCCTTATTTTCTACAGTGTGAGATACATTTTGGCCTTAGCATTTGAACAAATTTCAAAGCCCAAATCAAAATTCAATTAAAACCCACCAAATGCCGCATGCCTTCTTGCAAAAACATACAAAGTCAATAAAATCTGGCTAGACATGAGACTAAAACTGAACCAAAGCAACTTCCATTGGGACATAAAAACTTTTTGAGGTTCTCATAATCTTGCTTGATTTTTATCAATTACTTGATAAATACAATTGTGTACAGCATGAGCACTCCAAAGCATGGTTGGGGCATAAATATTACTCCTGAATAAAACTGTGTCACACTGCTACATTCAATGTAATGATATCACTTCTTCTGCTTTACAACCAAAATCACATGTATTGATGCCTTCCTCTTTATACATTAGTGAGATGACCACAATGGCTAGGTACCTCAACTTCCTGTGTCTTTGTTCTCCCTGTGATTATAGATGGTTGGCAACTCCTTTATGTAAGTTGTTGTTGTGTCCTCTGATAGAATGTACTACAAATGTACAAAAATATTTTTGTCACTGGCCTACTGAACACATCATTTTGCAGCTGCTGATATTTTCTGCACAAGGGTCCAGAAGCTCTATCAAGTTTGTTCCTCTATGGACACTAAAGCCATAGTCCTACTCTACTGATCTGAGCCCCCCTTATTAAATAGTTTCTCATTTCTAAAAAATCCAAGTGCTTATTTACTTTCTATTAATTATTACATAGGTCATCTCATTCTATCTAAATATCATGTAAGTTTTAACAGGATAAGGCAAGTTTTCTACTGCTTATAATTATTTAAGTTTTCTTGTTGACTCTTGACTTGAAACAATGTTCATCTTACTACCTCAGAGCACTTGATTTTTGCAGAAAATGTCATCAGATTCCTCCCTAACACGTATATTCTCTCCCATTAGCTCAAATCACGACTTCAGTAGTATGAGTAAAAGCTCAGTTCATAACAGGTAATGTAGTTTCATGTACATAGGTGTGTAAATTCAATGCATGGCTATTAAGAAAACTGAGCTTACCCTGCTGCAGGCAAGCAACAAGGCCATGTGCAAAGAAGCTGTACCAAACCTACCACGTAGAACACAAAATGAAAAGCAGTAGCAGATATTTAAGAGGAAAAAGTAATTGGGTGTTGAAAATAATATTAAACCGATTACTTGTACATACTCTCATAACAATTTTATTCTCCTTCCTCTTTCCATAAGAGATCTAAACTAATATTCACTTTGTTTCTTTGCTTTCTCACTTATGCTTATTTTCTCCTTAGACAGAGACTTTTATTTCCAGGTAAGTCAAGAGGGCATCTGCTTTAACACAGTGCATATATATATATATTTTATCTATCTATCTATATATATATATATGTAATCTTACATGTTCCTTAAGGCAAGTTTTCCTCTCAGTACCAAAAACAGAAGCAACAGTTGCAACAAAGACACAAGAATCTGAGCTCTTAGGAAAATTCTGAGTTGATTTTACTGCCTCATTGGAGGCAAAGTTTTCTAGAAAATATAATATACTCACACAAGGTGCAGTCATTTTAAAGCCTATATTCCCATGACTGCCAAAGTCACTGCAAACACACTGGTCCTAGTTGCCCTGCTTTATAACTTACATTTATTTCCTGATTGCCTTATAAATGATTTGTAACTTACACCATATCTACTTCACCACTGATTTTAAAGTAGAGACTTCTGTAGATTATGGACCACTAACATCAAGTCTTAAATGTGGGTCGCAGCTGCACACCTGTAGCACAGTCTGCATGGTGGTCATGCCTGGAAGGGCACTCACTCCAGAACCACCCAGGGCCACCTAAGGGCCTCTCCCACTCCGTAAAAGCTGCTTGTTACGAAGAATTGCTTTATGAAATTTACTGACAAAGATATATCCACATACATAAAAATATCTTCAGAATTTAGAACTTTAATAATTAACACTAATGCATCCTGGGAAGACCTTAAAATCTAATGTATTTTTAAATAAACAATCCATCTTGGTGAATTGGGAAGCCAAGGGGAAGGTTATGGTATACAGATAAAAGGGAATAAAAGTGTCTATAATTTGGCTTGAACAAGAATGCCAGACTGAATGACACCTACACTTAATAGCTCCACAAAAGTATATTGCATCCTAAAAGATTAATCTTAGCAAAAAGGTAAGTATGCAAAAGCATTTCTGTTGATCCTCCACAATATTTCACCTAGAAAATATTTTATCATTTACTTATTTTAATGCCCTACTATCTTAAAGAAAGGATACATTAAAAAAAGAAAACACATCACAGGGAGGAAAAAAGATAGGTTGGTGCAAGAGGAATTGCGGGTTTTGCATTGTTGAAATTTGCCATTTGATATTGGAATACATTCTGAAATAAATGTGGTGATGTTATACATCATCTGAATATGCTTTTCTCGCTTTATGTTTCTTTGCTACTGACCTATAATTTGCTGTTTATATTTATTTTAGATGACGAAAATGATGTTAGACAAAAAGCAAATTTGAGCAATTTTCTTATTTGAGTTCAAAATAGGTCGCAAAGCAGTGGAGACAACTCGCAACATCAACACACATTTGACCCAGGATCTGCTGACAAACATACAGTGCAGTGGTGGTGCCAGAAGGTTCACGAAGGTGACAAGAGCCTTGAGGATGAGCAGTGTAGTGGCCGGCTATTGGAAGTTGACAATGACCAACAGAGAGCAATCATTGAAGCTGTTCCTCTTACAACTACATGAGAAGTTGCTGAAGAGCTCAACATCAACCATTCTACTGTTGTTCAGCATTTAAAGCAAACTGGAGAGATGAAAAAGCTCCATAAGTGTGTGCCTCATGAGCTGACCTCGAATTGGAAAAATCATGATTTTGAAGTATAGTCTTTTCTTATTCTATGCAACAACAATGAACCATTTCTCAATTGGATTGTGATGTGCAACGAAAAGTGGATTTTTTATGACAATCGGTGATGACCGGCTCAGTGGTTGGGCCAAGAAGAACCTTCAAAGCACTTCCCAAAGCCAAACTTGCACCCAAAAATGGTCATGGTCACTGTTTGGTGGTCTGCTGCTGCTCTCACCCACTACCGCTTTCGGAATCCCAGTAAAACCATTGCCTCTGAGAAGTCTGCTCAGCAAATCGATGAGATGCACCAAAAACTGCAAGGCCTGCAACTGGCATTGGTCAACTGAAAGGGCCCAATTCTTCTCCACAACAATGCCTGACCACACATTGCACAACCAACGCTTCCAAAGTTGAACGAATTGGGCTACGAGGTTTTGCCTCATCCGCCGTATTCACCTGACCTCTTGCCAATTCTTCAAGCACCTTGATAACTTTTTGCAGGGAAAATGCTTCCACAACCAGCAGGATGCAGAAAATGCTTTCCAAGAATTTGTCGATTCCTGAAGCACAGATTTTTACCCTACAGGAATAAACAAACTTGTTTCTCATTGGCAAAAACGTGTTGCTTGTAATGGTTCCTATTTTGATTAATAAAGATGTGTTTGAGTCTAGTTACAATGGTTTAAAATTAATGGCCCCAAACCACAATTGCTTTTGCACCAACCTTATAGAATATGTATGTTTGTGATCTTCCCGGAGTTTGAAAGACAGGCGTGAATCATGTTTACATTACATTATGACTTTGAAATGACCAACAGCTAGAACTGCATAGGTCATTGGTGCATGTAAACTTACATATAAACACACATCTTCGCAGGACTTACTGAGCAAATTCAATATTGCATTGTTGCAAAACACATTTACTTTGAAATGCTTACCTAGCCACAAATGACTATTTTCAAAGTAAAGCAAATGCTGTCATAAAAAAGAAGCTGACAATGCCTTAGATTGCATCAGAAGTATCTTGGAAGGGATGTTTTAAAGTCTTTTCTAGTAAAAGGGACAAGAAAACAAACCTTGTCTGGCTACTTTCTCTGTCAATGAAAGGTTTACTACAATAGTGTGGTGGCAGACTGACAAATGCTTATTGTTGCAATGCCTTAGTGAAAACTGCATTCCACCCAGAAATATTGTAAGTGTTTCCATCAGGCTAAAGACATTCAAATACAAACAAAATGAAGTGCCCTAAGGAGGAAAGGAGCAACAAGAATTTATCAAGACTGCTAGTGATTTATGAGAAGTAATGATTATGGGGCCCAGGCAGTGTGAAGAGATGATTCTATTTATCATTTCCCCCCTGATAGCTATGTGCTAGAAAGTGGCATCAATATATCATCAAAATATTAAGCTGGTGGCCCTGCAGTCTGGAATTTGTTTAGGGAGATGTCATTGTTGCAGGTGTCTGTGATGGAAGGGAGGACAAGTTAATTACCTCTTCACCTATCTGGATCTCTCGGACGGAGCGAAGTAAAAGCTGGTATCCTTCAAAAACGATCACACAGTTTGGGTCACAGCTGTGGTTCAGTAAAGACATGCTGTAGAGGGGCATTAGAGAGGGAGAAAGAAAGAAAGAAAGAAAGAAAGAACTTTACAGAGAAGCCTCCACTGTCATTCCACTTGAATCATTTAAAAGTAGCTAAAACTATTACATCTGAAGTATCAAGCAATTGAGTTACAAAACAAATACAATCCCCAGTAAATCAGCTGTTCTTGGTTAGGGGAGGAAAATTAATATTTAGAAGATCTATATTCATTCCTAATAATAGGCATGCCTGGATCTCTTGATGTGTTTCTATCTCCTGTGTTCTCAGGGCAGGAGGAAGGTGATGGCCTCCCAGTGACTCTCCGAAAGGCCTGGCTCAGGGGACACGGCAAAGCAGGCCAGAGGGCAACCTGGAGAGGTCAGAATAAATGGTTATTTCTGCTGCTTCTACTCAGTTTCAGGGTACTAACCTTATCAGTTACGCTGACCATCAGTGGAATCAGAGCATAAAGGGGCCAGCAACCAACCTGTATTTCACAGCAGGTAGAAAATGGAGTATATCATGTCCCAAACCCAAAGTGCTTGGTGTATCAAGTTGAAAGAAGAGATACAGACATTGCCTCTGTTCGCACATATTTTGGTTCTGCCTCTGTTCTTGTGGCCTATGTCACTTGAAGCAGCACAGCTCACTGGGGAGCTGCAGTCATCCCCAAGAGACACACATGTTGGTGGATCTCCTGACACAGATGTGCCCTTCCCTCTTTTTTGAAGAAGACTATTAAGAACATCAACAAAATCCACTATATGCTTTTGAGTCCCATGGTGCATAAGCTGAGAAACAACTGACTTCGCCAGTCTAACACCAGTGCCATATCAGACATGGGGCTGATGGTTCTTCCCCTATGGGAATGACCCATCGAAATAATAATTCTGGCATCAACAGGCTGGAAGGAAAATTTTGGCTTATCCAGCTTCTGGCTGCCTTTATTTGCTTTCCTTGTCTGCTTGATTCAGCAACTCGAAATCCTAACTGCTGGTGGCAAAAGAGAGGATGTTGCTGAGGGTCAGAGCCCTGCACCAAACCATGTTTATTCAGTTCTTGACTCTTAAAGAAGCTACCAACAGAAGCCTGACTCATTCGATATCCCTTCCAACTCACAAAATATCTGTTGTTAATCTCCACATGAACTCAATAATGTTCACTGGGAGAGAGCCTCTGTTTCACTTCATATGAGACCATATATAGGGATGCTGAAGCTATCAAGCCATGCAACAATATACAACCTCTTAATGAGACCAAACAAAGCACTTTTAATCAAATTTCATCTTGTGGAAGCACTAGCAGTTTTGATGACGATTTCATTTAGAAGCATATGAATTCATCTGGAAGGGCATTTGCCTATGATTTAACCACAGATTTAAGCTCACAGTTTTCCCAGCTCAGAGTGATTTGCTACAGCAAAACTCAAATTGTTCTGAACTGACTGGGGAAAGAGTCTCTTGCATCCCTTGGCACTGCATTATCACAGGACATTGATAGCCACTTTCTTTCCAGTCAGGGGATGTTTTCAACCAAAAAAGAAAACATGTCACTAATAGTAATGTTCCAAAATAATGTTTCATTTTTTCCCAAGCATCTAAAAGGTTTTGTTTCCATTCCACTATGAAATCAAATGATTATTATGTACTTTTCATAACACTAAATCCCCTCTCCTCCTAACCGCCTTTCCTTTATCTTTACCACAAAGCAGGCCTCAAGATATTAAGTGTCCTCAGTCAGATTGTACACATGTGACATTAGTAGAAAAAGAAACTACAGTGACAGACCTACTGAGGTGTTGACAACATAGTTCAACCACGCATTAATAAAAGTGAGATAGTAAAATATTATTTTAAACTACACATACTAACTTTCCACATCAATAATTACAGGTAACTAACTATATGAAGGCAAAACCTTCCATAGTATGTACTTTTTACCTAATAAAAGTAATTCAAATATTAACATACATCTCTCAAGGGGCTTATCTTTCCACCTTACTGATTTCTTAGTTATGGCAACTTACTAATAAATGTGTTCAATCTCTTTCTTTTAATTGCCAGTTCAGAAGGCTCTTGGCTGCAAAATGTCTATCTCTATTCTAAATCAATGATGAGCGTATTTCCTTTTACTAGTCCCAAGCACACATTTTTGATGTCAGCATTTATTCTTACTTAGAAAAGACTACAACCACTGTAATGATAAAATATAAAGATGTATCCTATTTAAGCTGTTTTAACTCTGTAATCTGGACTACTCAGAACATTTTCAACTTGAACTTTTTTTTTTAAATTTTCCTTTAATTCATTTGTATTTCCCAGTTTCTCTTTTGGACATGTTACCTGCTGCTTTGATGGCCCCTAGAGCTACCTAGGAATAAAGGAAAGAAACCTAACATAGATTTTTCCTGTGAATGAAACAGTGTCCACAGTACCTGGGATACAGGCCAACACCAACATCCTGCATCTCTCCATTACTGATGGTGAAACAGTTACAGGTCACCTGTAAAAACAAGGGGAAAAATCCAGGATTACCAGAATCATTTGGAAACCCCATACTCAAGTGAAAAACACTTTCAAAATAAAATGAAGGGGCAATTGGTAATTGGATGGGAAACATTCAAGCTCAACACTGGTGCTCTTTCATTTTAGAGCAATCACATCTGGGGCACACTCTCCTGTAAAACTGCAGTCAATTAAAAGCAGCAATATTAGTATCCTGAAAAAATGTGGGGTTAAACACATGCAGGGGCCCTACTTTCCTGTCCAGGGTGGGGGGACAGGGGGAATGGGGGAAGTCACCTTACACAGAGCCTGAGAAGCTCAGCCCAGAGGCAGTGACTGCTGGTGAAAAGTGACTGTTTCCACACATGGACGCAGCTGATGCCAGGCTGTCACAGCATCTTTTAATGAATACCAGTGGAGCCCAGAGAATATATATGGGACATCTTTGAAGTAAATAGCAGTCATGACTGTGGTAATCTGATACGGGCACAAATAAATACAAAGACCATGCAATAGTGTATCTTTCACGTGGGTATTTTGGTTTGCATGTAAAAGATCCCACAAACTGCCATTCAAGAGAAATACAACCTTTCATTTATTCTCAAAGTTGCATTCTTCCTTCATACAACCATACAAAGATAAAGTGGTTTTAGGAAAAAGTAGAAAGAATGGAAGTTGTTTGCAAGTAAATATCACCCTACCCCAAACTATAAGACTGAAGTTTCTTGGTGTTCAACTCCAAGATAGATCAGCACTTTGTAAATTATTAGCAAGTATCATTTTCATGAGGTTAAAAAAAAACCAGAATCTAATTGTAATTCTATTTTTTAAATATCCAATTTTTTTCTTTTTGGAACAGCTGTCTTTGTATATTTTTTTATTTTATTTAGATAATCTGTCAGTTATCAATGACATAAAATATTTTATGTAGAAAAACACTGCATATACAAGAAAAGTCCCAGGTCTCTTCTGCAAAACATTAGATTGTTAATATCATTAGTTCTCATTAGAAGAGAAAATGAGTTAAAGTAGGATTTGACAGACATGAAAATGAGATTTGAAAGTTGCAGTTTCATCCATAGAACAATTGCCCAGAACAGTAAATGCACACCTCCATTTTAAAGAGGTAGACGGAACAATTTAATATTATATCTTCTCCTATAAATTGACAAATTATTATTTATGACAGCATTAGCCATAAGGTGAAAATGAAATCCTCTTTCAAAATTTTTCATAAATTCTGACAGCAATGTTAATTTAAATAAATGTACATGCAGTAGGGCATGTGTTTTTTTAAATTGGTAGACAATACTTAGATTAGTCTATTATTTATGTAACCCATTCAAATGTTCCTGACCAATTACCAAAAGCATATATCTTAATTATTTTTTCCTGCTGGCATTAGATATAAAGTGTAAGACAACTTCTGAGCAAAGATTAGCCCATTTAAAGTGGCAGTTATCCTGGTACTAAAAATATTTACTTGATTTTAGTATTTATTGAAAAAACAGTGCTTTCCAGGTAAAAGAGAAAGAGAGCCAGTTTATGTGGACCTTAGCTCTCTCTGACGTATTATGAATTTGCAGAGGTCAGACATGTCTAAGAACTAAATTAATCCCTCATCCTTGCAAATCTCTTATTATTACCATAAACCTGTTTATATTAGAAATAGTGAATTTTGATCACTGTAGAGTTATAGAGACTTTCATAATTTTCTAGTAAAGTTATGCATTCTTTGAAAAGTTTTACACAGAGAAGTCGCAACAGTTTATTTTTCCCCTTTCATTAAGATACATTAACATTTTTTACCAGATTATATGTAAAGAAAAACATGAGATGAATCGGTGCTCTGAGATTCAGATATCAAGAGTGTCTTTCAAGAGTAGTTTGCCGTGAGGCAGTTTTTAACCTCTCTGGTTTAGATACTTTCACAGTATGAGGTTGCATCTCAATAACCCAGTAAGGCAGGGAAATACCATCCAATTTCTAATTATTTGCAGTTTCAAATACAAAACTAAAAATCCAGAGTATACTGGGTCCAATCTAAAAAAGATATTTAAGTATATAAACACAAGTAGAATTCTAACTGGTGCAGTGAATTTTGAGCTACATGATTTCGCTCACAATCCTACCAGAGGCATAAGAAGTTCCAGACGTTCTGGGGTTTGATTAATCTCCTAGGAGACAATCGTTTCCCCCCTTTTAAACTCAGGTGTGAAAGATCCAGTGATGCACATATAAGGTGTACTACAGATAGTAACCTTTCTTATGGATGCTTTCTGTCCTCAGCATGTGGGGAGAGAGGAATTGAGGTGGTGGTGGTGGTGGTGGAGGGAAGATCTCATCGTTTACGGTGTGAGAAATTCTGATATAATGATAATCCTTCACAGACAGTGAGCAGTTGGTAACAGGCATCAAATATGAAATCTCCATAGTCTGTCAACTGAGGATGGGGCTGGTTGTTTTCTTTTAGATTTGCTACAAAGTCTCTAAATATCTACTGAATATCCTCTACATTTCTATTTCTGTAAGCCTTTAAGAGTTTTAAGTCTCAAAGTTAAAGATTAGTCCTATCAACGGGAGTTCTGAGATTTCAATCCAGAAGTCCACCACAAGTTGATATTGTAGACCACACCTCCCAATGAGCAAAAGGAAGAAGGCATTTCTTTTACAGAACACCTGAAGACAAAATCCATTTTCTGAGCTTCCCAGGATTCATAGACTTTTATGTGTAGATCAAATAACAGTGAAATCTGGAGTATCTAACACTGCCGCAGGAGAGCACAGGTAAGCTCCTTGTTCCTGAGGCAATTGTTTACAGATCAAAACTTATTGGGAATGGAAGTTAACTAGCTCAATTTCTAGGAAAACAAAACAAAACAAACCCCAACCAAAAACAAACAACAAAGCAAAACAAACAATATCTTTCTAATGCACCACATGCATCATCCATCATTTCTTTAGAGTTTCACAGTCACCTTGCATTGTCTTTTTTCTGCATTAACTGACCCACCTTATACTATAATCAGTTTCTGATTCTGTGTGATCCCATATTTTAAAATAAGAAAGAATAAACAGCTCTCAGCAATCTGGCACTTCAAGAAATGGGTTCTTCCTTACAAAGGCACGGCCCTTATAATCTTAACTCCTGCAGAATAATTTATCTCAGGTATTTAATTCATGCTGTTGTTCATATTGTCCCTTCTGATTCCTCTGAAAATTCCTCTCTATCCAGCCATGCATCACTAAAACTGCATATCCACATGCAGAGACAGAACAGAGTACTCACAGAGTTTGTTATACCCATGAACAAGGAAAAATGCCTATGTATTTCAGAGCTTCGAAGCTGTGAAGTCGAATTCCTTGCCATTTCTAAAATTTCTGAAATAACACATCTCCCAGCATGAGAAACAAAGGAAAATTCACAGAAGAGAGTCACGGACTTTTCAAACTTGCCCAATGCAAAACTTACTTAAGAGTATCCTAGAGCTCTGATGGCTTATTATAGCCTGATTGGACATCCAGTTTACTAACAATTTAAGGAACCAATTCTTACTATTTGAGTTGGCTCCATGGCAATAAATCCTGCACTTTCTTTTAAAAAGAACTGCTATTTCAAACAACAAACATAAACTGATTGAATTTTTTTTTTTAAAAAAAAGTTGTTCTTTTGAGAGACTGTACATGTTCTAGAAGGGTATCCTGCGGTCCATAAGGTAACCCAAGTAGAAGACATAATCTTCCCCAGACTGCAGCGAGAGTAAATCACCTTTACTGACTGACCATTATTCTCAGGCATACTTTATCAGCAAACAAAAATTACTGCAACCTGTGGAATTTTATTTCCTCTCTGAGTGACACATGTAAACTCTGTAAATTTACCCCTTAAGGAGGTCTCTGTTCTCAAGATATCTGAAGCTACTGTCTGAGCAATTTCTGTCTGTGCCAGACTCACAGTCTGGTGGACAGCCATGAAGATTTATTTTGGTGTTTGTATTTGACAGGGTATGAAGGCTTCCATTTGAACTTATCCAGTTGAATTTTCTTTCAGTTCAGACCTCATTCATATTACTTTACACTATGGATTTGCATCTGAGTTAAATAAAGCAGACTCAGACTTGATAGCAGGACATTTCAGATTTGGAATTTTGGACACTAAGACAATGAAAAATGTCAACAAGGGAGTAAGGGAAAGAAAACAAATCATTTTGGGCTAACACTTGCCGCAAAGATCAAATTGCAAACACCAGGACTAATAATCAATCATTTTGTCTCCACGTGTTCCTGTACGTGACTGCAACACAGGGAGGCAGCTCTTATAGCATGTGTAAGAAACCCTCACAAGAAGGACTACCAGAGGGTACATTACATTGATAAGGTCAACATAATTTCCAGCTTTGACATACAATAGCTCCAGCCATCTCTGTAAATGGTGTGTCACAGCTGGTGCATTCTAACCCACCACCAGGAAGAAAGCCATAACTAACACTTTTTTTTCCTAATTTATGAACCCAATGTAATGTAAATTAAAGATATAAAAAAATCCTCTTCATGGATTATTAAGTTTCTCATTCACACCAAAGTTGGCTGGGTATTCCTGGTCACTGGCAAATATTTAACAAAAATGCTGTAACCAGTTCTCATGTTAACATGCTTCTCCAGAGATCCAAGTGTTAGCCAGGAGGAAGCGGTGGGCAGTAAATGCTCTGTGAGGAGCACAGTAATTTGAACCACCAAGACATACCCTAGAGACCTTCTAGCACCACTACATCCCACTACAGCTCTGCACCAATAGCTCTTTCACACTCAAGGATGAACAGATACCAGGCACAGATGGTTCACAGATCTCAAATCTGCTAATGACTTCATTTGGCATAGAGAGCGCTAGAGCAACAGTGCTAAGCTGTAAATGCAGAGTGTGACACAGCAGTGACAGACCCCTGTTTTGAGTGTGTTTCACTCAGCTGATTATGGCCACAGACCACAACATCCAGGCTTCCCACGCAGGCAGAGCTGCTTGCTCTGAAACCTCAGCTCTGTCCACTGGATGAGGTATTGGAGAGGGAGAGAGGAGATGGGACAAGGTGCGACAGTATCTGAATGCTGTGCTGAAAGGAGCTCTGTTATCAAGCACATTTGCAAACTAGACCTTTGCAGCTTATATATACATGCCCGCATGTTTTACTAAATCACAGAATCACAGAACGTTAGGGATTGGAAGGGACCTCGAAAGACCATCCAGTCCAATCCCCCTGCCGGAGCAGGAACACCCAGATGAGGCTACACAGGAATGTGTCCAGGCAGATTTTGAATGTCTCCAGAGTAGGAGACTCCACAACCCCCCTAGGCAGCCTGTTTCAGTGTTCTGTCACCCTCACTTAGAAGAAGTTTCTTCTCAAATTTAAGTGGAACCTTTTGTGTTCCAGTTTGTACCCATTACCCCTTGTCCCATCATTGGTTGTCACCGAGAAGAGCCTGGGTCCATCCTTGTGACACTCACCCTTTATATATCTGTAAACATTAGTGAGGTCACCCCTCAGTCTCCTCTTCTCCAAGCTAAAGAGCCCCAGCTCCCTCAGCCTTTCCTCATAAGGGAGGTGCTCCACTCACTTCATCATCTTTGTTGCCCTGCGCTGGACTCTCTCCAGCAGTTCCCTGTCCTTCTTGAACTGAGGGGCCCAGAACTGGACACAATATTCCAGATGAGGTCTCACCACGGTCACGAACTTTGAATTCAGTTCTATGTTGCATTATACCCAGGACCTACCTACTGGCGTCCGTGGGAGCCACAGAACCAAAACTAGATGAAAGTGACACCAGAAGGCTCAAAATGAACTGAGAAAAACAAAAGAAAAACCAAAAGAACAAAAAAACCCCAAACCAAACTAAACAAAAAAATCAACAACAACAAAAAACCCAAACCAAACAAAAAAAATTATTCTTTGGTGTTTTGTTCCAGACAGAAATCAAAACATGTTAACGCTTTGGGAAAGCTTTGTCTTATTTAGATTTTCAAACTAAGGAAATGGGACAAATAGTTAAGTGTTTGTGACACTTGCTCAGAAGCTGAATGTTGCTGCAATACCATGGAACCAGGAGAAGTTACATTTCTTTCACACCACAACTGAACTCTCAAATATTCAATTTTACTTCAAGAACAATTCATCCTATTAATCTCTTGTGCCAAAACATCAATGTTTTCGCTGCAGTTGAGATGACCATTACTTCAGAGCTCGTTGCAGCAAAGATGTATATTTTGAACTGTTTTCTCAGTTTTTATGTCTTCGGAGATCTTCCTTCACATCAACTATCAGTATTTCATGCTTTTCCTTTTTTTTGCTAGCCTAGCATATTAAAGTTTCTGACAAGTGTGCAGAATACAAGTATCCTTTGCAGAGGGTGTCACCACCTACAAGCCAGAAATTTGGCCTGACATTAACAGATGATTTAATGCAAGTGTGCTTCAGGCATCCCTTTTTAGTACTCAGCTAAGTGGTGCAATTTCGATTGGAATGGAATGAAAATAGGTCATGGCGAATTACCTCCTCTCTTCCTAATCCCACACATACTTCTCCAATCTTTCAAATAAAAATATTTAGCTATGCCGCTAAATATATTTCATTACTAAGAATTTCTAAGCCATCATTATTAGAACAAATGTTATGTTTGCTATGGGTACTTTTTTTTTTTTTTAAGTGTATGCACAATGTAGTTACAAACCTGACACTTGAAAAGGCAAAGCCTGAAACATGCAAAAATATTGCACTCTTATGGTAAAATGAAATATCTTGAAGTTTTGCAGAATTCTCATTAAAAGTTTTGTGCAACTTGTCCTAAACTGTTCACAAATTTCCTCTCTGACGACAGTCAGCAAGTCTCATGTTCCCTCTAGTGAAATTCTAGCTTTTACTCAGCTCTGCAAATATTATTATTATTATTATATTATTCCTGTTTTCTGAAACAGAACTGAAATGCATCTATTCCTGGAGGAGAACTGGAGAAAGGGAGCTGCAAAGCCACTAATGTATCATATTTCAGTGCTCCTGCAGCATTTGGCATTATTAATCGGAGTGGAGGCATGACATCCTTCTCTTCATCCTCATTTTCCTACGGGTAACTCCACTCCTGTGAAATGGGGCAGAGTTATTAACTTGATTTCAACAGCCACTGCATGCCCACCTATTGAAAATAAACTGCTTGTTTATTGAGTGAGACCAAACTTCACGGGCATCCAGGAATGGTTAAATGACTTTGTATTCATCTTGCCTGATTTGTTACATGTATCCATTTATCTGCTTTGTAATAGTATATTCAAAACATAAATGTTGGACTGAATATGAAAATTTCGGTTGAGATTCAGCTATGGTTGCTGGTGTGAAAATTACATAGGCAAACCCAAAACATTAATGAATTAATCTTGTATAACTTCAGGTAATAACACAGGTGGAATAAATTACTCTCTGTCATCTCCTTCCATTACCCAGATGATTTCCTCATATCAGATTCAGAACTGCTAGGCAGCCTAAGTTAGGTGAGATGAAACCCAGCCTAAATGTTTCAGGGTTTGCTGATTAATAATTTTTCATAAGTAGCAGATCAGTTTTGAACTAGGTCTAGTCACGCTTTGCTACTTGAGTTACAACATAATGCAGAGATGACTGGGGACTTTCAGAACTGAATCCAAGGTCTTTTTCTTTCTCATTAGGGTGAAAAAAATACATAGAAACAGCTCATGCCAGCACACTCTATGTGCTCATGATCACTGCGAAGCAAGGCTAACTACAACCTGCTTTGTTCTTTATTAACCAGACAAATCTCAGGCTCTTGTAATGTTTGCACATCGAGACCTAAAAGAACACTGATATCACTACCAGTTCCTTCTATTTTATTAATGCCCCATAAACTACCACTACTTTTCTTTTGAGATAGTTTTATAAAAAATTAATAAGCATTGTACTTTTTACGAAACCTTTGAAGAAAAAAAAAAATGAAAAAGGATTTAAGTTATCTAGATATAATATATTTTTCAACTTATTCCTATCATTCAAAATGGGTGACACTACTAGTTCTAAAAATCAGTGGGCCAGACATACCCATCACTGGGTAAATATCCGTCACTGTCAGTGGTCAAAATGCCTTTCTCTCCACTAAAGGCCTTTGGAAATCAGTAAGGCAACAGGAAACACGCACTGTGTTCTTCCAGATAGCTGGCAGATCAAACATCTGCTGAGAGCAGATCATTTAAATTACATGCAAAAGTATAATTTGAAAATTGTGTGAGCTGTTACAAAATGCCAATGTAGAACTTAATAAATAGAATACTGTCCTTTTAAAGTATTTTTAGCATCTCATTAGCAAATGCCTGCAAAATGCTTTTGAACTCCCCCTTATTCTTTCCTTCCACAGACAGTGTATGAACAGTGTTGTCAGATATGAGGACTGATGCTCCCGCACGGCTGGAGGTGTTCTACAGGAGACAGGCCAGAGCTGCCTGTGGACGGTGAAAAGGAGTGAAGTACCAGCTGATATTCATCAAATACATTAAGTCCAGGTGGCAATTAGAAGTTTAACAAGACAAAATAAAGCTCTGAAACAAAAAGCCCACTATATGTTTAATCCTGAAACACTGAAATACCCAGCCAATTGCCTTAATGAGAGGTCTTTGGGGGAAAAAAGGTAACTGCCTATTAATGGCACTGAAGAGATGGTTAAATCCAGACCACAGTTGTAGAGCCCCTTCTGACTGAAAGGGAAACTTGACTGCACTGGGAGCGTGTGTGCTGGCACAGAAGAGCGAATATGACCATATCAGAAAATATGTCAAACTCCATTTCCTTCTCAAGAAAAAAATAGAACAGTATTACATTTAAGGCAAAGATGTGATGTGATGTGATGTGATGCATCTAAGGCTAAAGCAGTAATTTTAAGGCTTGTATAACTCAAGTACTTAGTATTCAAGGAGTTCTCGGAGTTCCATAGGATGTGTGCATTCTTAGTATCTCTGAAAAATCAATGACCCAAGGGTTTCCAGCCAGCATTTTTATTCCCCCCCCACCCTCCCTCATTTCTGTTCTTTGGGCTATTTCAAACATTGCTCTGAGCAGGAAACAATTGAAATAATTTAATTTTTGGAATTCCACAACATTAGGCATGTTTAGTCTCAACACAATACATACGCTTCTAGTTACTGTGAGGCATAACTTTCACACTGATGCCACTCACTTTTGCATTCCCATAGTGCTAGTCTGACATTCTTGGACAATCCTATTTGATGATAAACCACAGTCAGTCAATGGCATCTCACAATACGAAAGACAACTTGCTAGCACTGTGTGCTATATTTGACCATATCAGGAAGTGAGAGAGGAAAAAAATACCTGAAGTCAATGTGACATCAAACGATGAGTTGACAAAAAAACTGCAAAATGGTTACATATAGGGTAGCTTTTAATAGCACAGCTAGAACAGTAGCTTGCAGAAAAAGTCAGGAAAAAGCCAAACTCCTATTTATGCTTCCTACTTAAAAAACTCTCCTATGCTATACAGACTGTAAGGAAAAAAAAATGATATTTCATTTTGAAAAGTCTCTACCAGATATCTTGGCAATACAGAAATACAGGAAGGCTAGACCAACACTATGTTGAGCTCACAGTTCAAATGCTTGTGGGTAACTAACTGAAGTTCACAGACCTGCATGTAATTGCCATCTACAGGAAATACTTGCATTCCTGAAAGAATTTTCTCCTCAGTCCTTCACCTTTGCCCTTCCACTAACTCACCAGCAAAGAAACCTCCTAAGAGCATTTCTGTGATGGACAGGACTTCTCCACCTCCAACAGCCAGGTACAGAATCTGTCAACTCCTCAGAAACATGATTTTAGCAAGTATTAATTGATAAAAGATACGCTTTGATACAAATGTGCTTGAAACAAAATGATCCACTTCCTGTTCCTTCGTCCTTTTTTAGGTTCCTGCATTTTTCGAAGCTTGTAACACAAGAGCACAAAAATCAGAAGTTACATAAAACAACATAAAACACATAAACCAACAATTAGGTAGGAAGTTCACAAGTTAAACTAGAATTAAAATTACTGTGAGCATTGAAATTGGGTGATCTAAATCCATGTGGTTAAAATCCTGTACATTTCAAGCAAAACAAATCCTTGCCATTAAACATCTGCAAACTTTGGGTTGCTTAATTCTTAACCTAAGCTCTTCACCACAAATTCCTCAAGTTCACATGAAATTCCAAAATTAAAAGAGAGAAGCTTTTTAAAAAAACAGATGGTAGATGTGATAATATTACTAAATAGCCTGACTAGTCAGACTTCAAAACTGAGCAAATATTTAAGAATATAACATGCAATTTTGTTTCACGATCTTTTTCTCTGGTTTGAGATAGCCTGAAAGGCACTGAAACACTTGCCTATCAACAAGTATCCAAATCTCTTTATAGGAAAAGTTGTATCATCTTCCCTCATATGTGAAGACCAGGAAAAGAAATACTGTTAGCATACCCTAGAAAGTTTATGCATCCCAGTATGCTATAATTTCATTATCTTTATCTTAGTATTTTTAAGCCAGTTCAATTGTGGTCATAACCCAGATTCATTATTTCAGAAACTTTAAGAACAGACACAATCTCTACATTTCAAAGTCCAAACTTTCACTAGTTCGAAAAAATTACAACGGTGTTGTGTTTCATATTTCAGCAAGAATAATGGTTGAGATGGCTATACTGGCTTTACAAAACTAACTACAGATTTACAAAATATCCCCTTGATTCACAACACTCTCCTAGTGCTTCATGATAATTTTCGCTGATATGCAGATCCACCTTCAGCAGAACTTTATCTACAGTTTTCATACTCCTTATTTTGATTTTGTTTTGGTTTGGTTTGTGCAAACCAGGTCTTTACATACACTCAAGAAAACCAGCTGGACAAAGCGATTTTAGCAAGCAACAGGGAACAGCTGCCAATTCTATTATACCTGGGAAAACTGAGCATGACAGGAAAGAACATACTAATTTTTAGTCACAACAATACTATTGGATCCTAGCAAATTCCTCACCTCCACCTCCAATGAAAACTCTAAAGCTCAAAGCTCTTTGAAAAACCTCACAGAACTAAAGGAAGTACAAAATTGGATCAAAAATACAAACCACAAGGCTCGACATTGTTCAAATCTACTGTTGCATTTCTCCTCACAGTTTACATTTTGACCCTAACTCTCCTTATGTACATACTGTTGGTTTTTTTTTTTTTTTGCACAATGCCAAAAAACTGCATGCCAAGATACATCCTTCCTCAATTAATTAAACCCTTTAAAGTTCAGTATTCTGCCTATGATTAAGTCCATAATATTTAGGAGCACATTTTTCTTTTATCTGATTTGACCACCTATGAAAATTTTACCTTTAAATTGTTACATTTTCATGAATAGAATGAGGTAAAACTACAAAGTATTTCCCAAAACAAAGACGTTTCACTGTAAGGATCCATTCATGATGCAATATGAATTCAAAACAAAAATTACAAAATCACACTAGGTAAAGTTCATTGACTGTTAGCTCTTGTGGTGAGAGCTATGTGAGAACAAGCTAATGCCTTTTTTCACCAACAAATGTGGAAATAATTATGTTTTTTACATGCTATGACAGAAAACAGTGATTTGTTACCTTAATTCCTGTTTTAATTACAATTAAAATGTATTTTTAAGTTATTTTACATGCTGTGCTACTCTTGGCCATTCAAATCAAATATAAATCAGCTGTGTGAAATTATGAAATTCTAGCCTTCAGATTATCTAACAAGAATTTAAAATATCAAGCTTTCAAATACCAAACACCTCCCCTGTTTTCCTTTTTCTTTTTTTTTTTTTTTCCCCCCAATAGTGACCTCATCCTAATGAAACTGTAAAACATTTTGAAAGTTTGAATCATGGTCTAGCCTTTGTGACCGGTCTTTCAGATTGAGTCCATGAGTTTTCTCATAGGCAGTCAGTAACATCACTTTCTCAGCGAAGCTGGAACAGGTGCCCCTTTTCATTGGCAAGGCTCTTCCTAGCCATGAATGAAGCACCGACTTCTCTTAAACTTCATTGTTATTACTTTTTTGACATTTTACACCCACCTCAAATAGCCAATTGAGCTGTTTGCACATGATGTGTCATTAAATCAGTCATTCAGTTTGCATAAGATATTAAAAACAAAAACATGAAAATTATCCTTTTATTATCCTGCAGGACAACTGAGACTATGTACATCTCACCCAGCTAGCACCTACACATGGATACTGCACTTTCATGTTGTAGGATTGATTTAATTAATGAGTAGTGATACCTTGAATTAATAATGATTCTCTTCTACTGCTCTATGAGAAAAAGCTTAAGGTGGTCATCTAACTTCCTACAAACTGGTCAGACATTCAAAGATAAGAAATCAATACTTTCTCCTGTAATTGAGGAAGAGGCCCTGCTTATGGAAGTGTGTCCAGATAAGTTTTGTTTTCAGCTGGGCTTTCCCACACACCTCAGGACGGTGGCTCACAGGTCACTGCTGCCATTTTTACTGGCTTCAGCAAACCACCCTGCAACCCACACCCCACAAGTGGTTCAGCCATTTGCTTGAGCATTGCTGTTCCAGTTATAACTAGTTGTGTCTTACTGTGTTTAAAGACCCTGATTTCTAACCATTGTAAAAAAGGTTATTTTAACTTTAAACTTAGTTTTTATTGAATAGACATTGATTTTCATGCAGATTCTGGCCATTGGGAGGATTCCCAAAAGCACAACAGTCAGGGACAGCCCCAGAACGTTAGCATTGGATGGGAACATGAGAGTAACAACTGCATGGAGCAGCTTTTTTACACGTTGCTTATTGGTAAATGTGTCACTGAGTAACACTTGACAGTATTTAATGAAACAAATGCAGAAGTCTTTTATCAGAGAAAACACATTAAAAGTGAGAAACCAAACACTCAGTCTTGGTAACTGAAGTTTGTACCACAATCCTGGCATGAGACTGGGAAAAACCAGCAAAGGGCAGGAAAGCTGATCGGGCTTTAGGAGAGCTGCATTAGTGCTGGTGTGTGGGGACATAGAAGCAGGGATGTTACTGTCAAAACAAAAATAATTATTGAATTTCTACATAAAAGCCATTATTTAAAAAGGCCTATTTATACAAATCTGACAGTTCTACTCCAAGACATACAAGGACATGGTTGTAAAATAAAGCTCACTTACATTTACTCAGACTTTGCTCTGCCAGATCTGTGTGCGTGACTATGAAACATACTCTCATGCCACTTTGTTTGTTTGTCTAAAAAAAGACATGTTATTTAACAATATGGTTTGTGGCAGAAATTTAGCCATAAAGCGACACATTTTTTGCAAACCAAGTATCCATAGTAACTAAACACACAATAATTGATCTTGGGTATTATCAGTTTCAAAATTATTCACAAACAAAAGTGCTACAGATTTGAATCAATAAACATCTGAGCCTATACATTCCATCCACTTCTATGAGTAAAAATGTTTATCCTAATTGGAGTTAAGCAATTAATTTTCAACAAATCATTTATCCTCAAAAAGTTGCTTCTGTTTTACTTGTGGAATCCCTGAAAGTAAATTATAAATCTGTCAAAATTCATTCAAAATCAGCTGAAATCTTTCTTTCTTGTTTTTACTATTTTTGAACTCAATGAAACAAACTTAAACTAGGCAGTAAAAATTCACAGTTGAATACTAAAATTGTGACAGTCACTGAGACTCCAAACACAACGGCCGACTGCAAAACTGAAAATACTGTCGCTTATTGTGATTGCATTGCAGCATAGATGTTAAATGTAAATGACAGTCTCAAAGACAAACTGGAAGAAGTCTTGCCCTAGAAGAGAAGCAATTAATGGAACAATGAATCTTGGACAATATTATTTATTTTTTAGGCTGCACAGAAATTGTTACCCAGACCATCCTGAGACTTATGATTTTGAGGAGAATTTTTTCTTTCTCTCACCCATTACATTATTAGAATAACAACTGCTTTCTGGGATCAAAAAATAATAATGCTTCAAACTCAGGAAATAACCTAATGAAGCATTTCATCAGTAGAGAGGAAAAAAGGTAACACTTTCGGAGATCTTATCTTCATTGCAGCTTCCCAGAGCTTCTTTTCTGCTTCTCATTTTGGCAATTCAGTATTGTGAGTACAGGTTGAAACTAGTTCATCAAGTCTGAAATACTACTCTTTGTCTGTATATCTGTAGCTTATATTTCTCTTTGCTCAAGGACATCAAACAATGCATACACATTAATTAGTTATGTGTTATAACAGCCCTGTGAAGAATGGAAATGCAGAACTGAATCATGAAGAGGCTGAATACCAAGGCCATGGAGAACATCAGCAGCAGTTTGGCATACAAAGCCATTTTTTTAGAGTCTTTGACTGTATGCAAAAGGTTTATAGTTAAAAAGAAAAATAAACTTAATGTTCTTGGGAAAATAACAGAAGCATAAAATCAGCAACTGAAATGGGATTTCTGGCTTTAGACTTCCCTGTGGCACATGTTGGTACTGTGCTGTAGCACAGCTGCAGGCACAGTGTTGGTTATGTTATGTCAGTTATAAAGGGTGATGTATTATTTCGTGTTTTCTGTCTTGGCTGTGTGATACTGTGAAATCGGCTGGTAGCTCTAACATGCTTATCTGGCATATTTTCAGTCTGCATTTACTTTTCTCCATTTATGCAGATTACTGCATGCCTGTTAACTGTCATTACAGAGCAAACTCATCATACAGGAAACAGGTAGCAATGCAAAGAGGACAGAAAGAAATCACTTGAAGAGTCACAACTTCTAAAGCATCAGAGCACCTTTAAAAGCTCAACCATGAATCAAGAAGAGAAAACCTTAAAGAATCGGGTACAAGAGCAACCAAACCAGACAGAGAGGCTGTGCAGCCCACCTCATGCACTCGCTGTAGGGCATCCGCCATCGCAACCCTACAGCCTGTTTTGGCACAGGTCACTTTGCCCCTCGGCACCTGCAGTGCTGACAGTGAAGGGGTGCCCATCACAGGGAATGACCTACCTGGGCCTGCCCAGGTGAGGTGGGGAAGTGGGGGCAGTGAAAAGCTGCCACGTCTACACCCTTGAACACGAGTGATTTCATCAGGCTGGGAAGGCACCTAGGGAGGTCCCCAACAAAAAACGTGTCATGCACCAAATTTAATTCTAAAGCCAACACAGCTGAGGTGGGTTTTTTTGTGTGTCCTGTAAGAGTGCATGTTGTCAACACACTCATACTGGGAGCTGAAAAGCTCCAGGTTGGCTCCTGCCTCCCACCCCAGCTGCTGGGTCCTGCCTCAAGGTCCCAGGGGAGCTCCCATCACCCCAGTGGGCACAGGGCCAGTTTAAATTACTCACTTTCTTCTATGAATCAGGTCATGGCAAAATATTGCTGTGAAAAGATCCCAGTACTTAAGACGTAATCACAACAGAAATATAATTATGCCAGCCTGACAACAAATACTTTCCGTTACTCCTCCTCAGCCTCCATGACAGAGAAATACACCTAAAAAAATGCTGCAGAAAGAATGTTTAGTAGAAAATCACTATGCAAACTGATGTCTCCAAAACAGGTATCACGTGAAAAACCACAATGATTCTGTAAGTATTTTTTTTTTCTACTGAAAGAGGAAAATGTGACAAGATCTAAAAAGCTGTCTTCCACCTTCCCCTTTTTCCATGAGGAAATAGCCCTCAATAGTCAAACTTTTGCTGTGACAGAAGAAAAACAACTAATCATCGACCGCGTATTTTCCAAATCATATTCTTCTCTCTATATTAAAAGCATGTGCAGTTTCTGGCTCCTATACAAGTTATCTATAATTAATTTTAGAAAAAAATACAGTATTTTTTAGTCTGGAAGTGAGAGAAATAATACATGTAAGACATATATAAATGCATGTGGGAAAACAATGCATGTGGGAAAATAATGTGTGTAGGAAAACATTCACTGTTATTCGTTTTCAGTGGACAAACAATATGAGCTGTTTTTCTTGGAGTCATTGAAAGTGCACAATGAAATCTATGTTATTTGCCACTTTTGGAGGAGCAGTTTGAATGATAACTTATTTCCATGGGTTTTCACAGTAGGACTCAACTAGAGATTCTTAATTCAAATCCATATGCTCCTTTTTTAAAAAATGGTCCATTTTGGTTTGGGATCATACATCCATTTGCTCAACTTTATATCATAGTTCAAAAGTAATTTCAACAGCTTTCTTATGCTCTGAAGCCTTCACAGATGCTTTTATAGGTATGCATACCTGCTGTCAAAGCGTGCTATATAGTCTTCTGTGAATAATGCTAAAAGCACCAGCCTTTTTCAGGAGAGTAAGGCAATTCTTGTATAGTCATGTTGCATTGTGCTTCACACAAATCATAATATCACTGGAAATATGAGTTTTCCCTTCTAGGTATGGTCCATATACCTCAATAATAACACCAAGTAAAAGAAAACCACAAATTCTCACATGATTCATGCTGCTTTCAGGAACTTTCCCTCAGTTTCCATGCAAGACATAACTGAAAACAACTCTGTAGATGCCACAAATTTAAAAGAGTGAAAAAGCATTTACATTAGTAGACCAGAAACTTCATTCTCGAGGAAGTAACCTTTTAATAAAAGTATAGTGATTCGAGTTAGATGGCACAGAGTACCTGACCATACGTTTTACCCAGATAATATCTCTTCTGGCGATTATAACCAAAAGTGGTTGTGGCTTAGACAAATCAGAGGAGAATATCCTTCGTGGGAAGGAGAAAATGGGTTTGATACTGAACTCTTTAAGGAAAATCTGTAAACTAGATTCAACTGATGGTTTTTCAGAAAATGCCATTTTGCAGAATCCAAATATTTTACAGAAGTGTCAGTCTCATACAGTTGTTGCTATGATTCTGGGGAGCACACTTAACTTGACCAATAACCTGTGTGAGGTTTGGGGAGTTGTCAGATTTTTTCCCCTGAAATTTCCTATTTGTAAGAAAATTTTTAGAATGAAGTCTCATTCTAAACTGGCATGAGTCAGGCACTTGGAGCTCAATGAGCTACATCACTAAAAAGCACATCCAACAACACAGACAAAGATATTATCATAAAATTAGAATAAATGTTTCTAACAGTGTTGCTGAACAGACTGCATATCATACTATTGGACTAATTTGATTTCTCAAGTGCACCAATAACTGGAAGACCTCTGCACTAATGAATCAATGCTTGTAGTGATTAGGCCCATCCAGCTTCTGAGACCCAGTAGGTGCTCGCAGTACTGGCCCAGTTCCCCTGATGTGCACATCAGCACAGTTCAAGAAGATTTCACTTGGTACCATTACAATTTGTAACAGTGAAGGATCCATCAGATAGTGATGAAAATGTAACATAATTAGGGAGAAAGTTGGTTGCTTTCTTTGTAATGTTAAATATTCTGAGTAGGCCCAACTCATTTGCTGAATTCTTTTTTGTCTGAGATTCACTCTGATTTATTTTTGACAGGAATCTCTGCTAAGGTAAGAATGAATTAATCATTATCACAAGAAAGAAAACGGCTATAAGAACATTAATTGGTAATGACAGTAGTTTCACGATAGCATCCTTTTTTAATGTACAGCAGTACATTTGTCAAAATGTGAATTTTCTGCTCCAAGAACATTAAAACATAAAACCAATGAACTCTTATATGGACTTTAAGAAACATCATCAAATTGATCAATCAATGTAGAAGATTTATTACAGTAGCCCTCGACCTTCAAGATAGCTTTTCAAACCAGTTAACTTTCTGTCTTTAAGTAGAAAAGTTTTCTTATGTTTATCTCAGACTGTGTGGGTGGATCAATGAAATCAAGCGTCTGTGAATCTCTCACAAAGAAACGATGTCTCTGTTCTCAGGCTCTAAAAGCGTCACTTGTTTTTTTTAAACTAACATGCCTGATGAATGATACAGTCATCATAATTTTAAATATTCAAAAGAATGTGCATAATTATTTTCCAAAAATACACCAGATACCATCTCTGTCTAGGTTTTCAAACTGTCTAGCTGGAGCCCTACTTTGGCTGCACAGACTGTAGGATCTAAGCAGCTCTTGACTATCAGCCTACACTCTGTATTCTGGTCCCCAAAGCTCCCCAAACAGCACACGTCTGTTTATGGTACCATTCTGAAAATCTGTTTCTCCTGAGGGTAACTCTGTGGCTATGCAGAGCTTTATTGATAGCTAAGAAAACACTGTGCCTCTGTCAATCTATGTCTTACACTGGATAAAGAAATCTTAAGTGAGCATTCTGGCTCATACCTTGCCCTTCCTTCTAAAATGTGCCAAAATTACAAATATAGAGAGCCATTCAGCAGGGAATAGCAACACTTACGAGACTTTCAGGAAATCCTTTGGTTGTTTCCCTATTTATTTTATCATGTTAGTCACTGAATACAAAGATGTCAAAACTTAACACTGTTTTCTTCAGTAAACACAGAAAACTCAAAGGCAGTAGAGAGGGTACAGAGGCCACACTGTCCCCAAAGACAGTGTGTTCAATGCCCATGCCAGAGCAACTATGCTGGCTGGTGGGCTGCCATGCACCTGCACTGGAAACAGAACCTAAAACCAGCAGCAGCCTCCAGTGCCATACACACATCCCTAATCAAAATTAATTTTATGATATATCTAAGAGTCAAGTGTGTAACCTTATATTGACACTGTCGGATGAATCTGAGTTTTGAATAGCTTGTAAGCAATTTCAGTCTTCATTGTGAAAAAATAAAATGGCCTAGGTATTTAAAAGAATAGATTGTAAGGTATGGGTCAGACAATCACGCACTGCATGATGACTTAAATTAGCATTAAATTAGCCAAGGTTTACCTGTCATGAAATAGAAGCATCCAGCAACCAGTTACTGAATCTCAGCTCAAGGGTGGTAAATCCTTAAGACATGATAACTTCATCATTTACAATCATCTACTCACAACTCTAATTTACATGACATTTCTTCAGCAAATAGATTATACAGGTTGCAAATGACCTGCAGGGATATTATTGTATTAGTTAAAATTTTAACAACACAAATTAGGGCAGGCTCTTGGCTATACACTCAGTCACAAATCATTATTGTAGTGATGCAGAATATAGAATACATAACATACAAATAGGGTTTCCAGAAACTGGCATGTCTGTAAAAATATACCAGCTACTGCCTTCCTGATTTATATTTTTTGCAGTGTTACACAAGAAAATAAAACAAAAAGGTAGCAAATCTAGGAAGATAATGATAGAGACAGCGAATGAGAGAAAAGATTGTTTGGCTGCAATGCTCACTAATTCTTGCAGTAAAAGAGTAACTGAGAACCTGAACACCAATTTTCAAAGCTTTGAAGTGGAACTTCCTCTGTGGCTCTGGGCAAAGCATTTACCCTTTCTGTGACCCAGAGCTCTACATTTAATTGAAATAATCTCATCCAGCTCTGCAGCTCTGAATCCTAATTTTCTTTGTTTTCTCCCTGTCCTGTGAGGATTACAATACCATTTAATAAGAATATGATGCAATAACAACAAAAAGTTCAGACCTTTTGTTCTTGTTTCCTACAACTTGCCCTAATGTCACACTCTGTTTTCTGCAGTAAATATGCTCAGAGTCAAGTTACAGCCAAACCTCTTGGAACGTAAAATCTGTTCATCTAATATAAACCTAAATATAAACCTAAACAAACAAAATATCAGTGTCTCCTATACATCTGAACTGTTAACCAGAATTCACTGACTTGGATTAGACTGTCTCATATGTTATGGTTGACAGATAGATGCCAATTTCTCAAATGCTGTTTTGTAAAAATATACATGAAAAAGATATCCAGAGAACTTTCTTCAACTATTTTGGATAATTTGATCTTCTATTGTTTATTTGTAAGAACAACGACCTTCTGTAATGCTGCTTAACCAATTGTAATTGCCAGTTAGTCTAGGGAATAAAACAGCAGGTTTTCTTAAATGTAGTTTTACAAGGTAGCAGCATCTTGAATGACAGATAAAATTACTACAGTTATGTTTATTGTAAATGAAGTATTCATCAGTGAAAGATTATTTTAACTCAATTATACTTCCATCCAAGATAGAAAAACCAAACCAAACCAAACCAAAAAAACCCAAACAACAGTACAAACATCAAACATTACGTGCTTAAAGAAACTCTCAGTGTTTTATGGGAAGATGGTACAAGAGAAAGTTTTCTCAAAAGAGGCCCCGAAAATTTGCTGCAATTTTAAATGCTTGAAATCAACTGAAATGAGGAGTTTTCCTTCCCTTGCCCTTAAACTACCACAGAAATGTAATCAAGCAATGCGTGGGAAAGAAGCGCCGGATTTGCATTCCTACAAGAAATTGCTTATTAATGTGTGTCAAAAGTGCCCGAACAAAACCAGTTCAGGTATTCAGAAGTAAATTCTGACTTTAAGGATCATTTTCTCCTTGGTCTTTAATGTCACCAGAAGAGGTAGCAAAGAGTACAGTAGTATCTGCTATCACAGGCAGATGCCCAGTTCTGTCATGACTAAGATCATTCTGTCATGACTAAGATCATTCTGTCTTTAGCATCTGGGCTGTAATATTCAAAACCATCATGTGCAATATTCAAAACTAACATGTGCTGGCATTAGAAGAACAAACATTATGCTTGATCTCTGCATAGACTGAAAGGAATCACAAAAAACCTGTTCATTTTCTTATCTGCACAGAGCTATTACATGTAAAACCTATTGGCTGTCCTGCATCCTATGATGGAGAAAAACAACACTACTACTCCATTTTCAGCATTAGAACAGTGAAGAAACACGTTCCCTATGTCCAGCACATTAGCACAAGTTAAAGCCACAAGTGTCTGACACAAAGCTCAAGGCACTCAACGGAAAACCTCCCACTGACTTCAAAGTGTTTTGATCCAGTGTTTCCATATACAAGCCTGAGAGCTGATGATTTGCAGAAAATGAAGAAAGGGAATACATTTTCATAATCTTATTTAGTCAGTTCTTCAGCAGAATAACATCTGCTCTCTCTAAAAAAGATTTTTTTCCCTCGCATTCTGAAGGACTTTTCCTCTAATTTTTGTTCATAATAATATTTTAGTAGTAATCACCTTCGTAACAAAACAGATTATAATCCATGAAATACATATTATTAAGCAGCATTTTCACTACTGGTGGTAAAAAGCTCTTTTCTTAACAAACGATCATAAATAAAACAAAAATCACTGAAAAAATATTCTGGTTTAAAATAATTCTCAGCAATACTTTAGGAGAGTTAAAAATTGCCTACTGAACTAAATATTCGGTTACTTGCATATTCATCACTACCACCCTTATTGTAGGCCATTTTATTCTAGTCCAGAAAGTCATTCAAAGGCATTTATCACTACAAAAAAAAAAAAGAGCACTAGGATGATCACAGTGTTTCCAAGACAACTGTCTATGTTTTGATAGGAGAGATATAACGCCCGTCTCTGCCATCACTTTGTACTCACTACAGTACCAACTACTGAGACCAGCACAACCATATGTCATACATTTGTTCTCCATAAATGTTGCAAGCAGAGCAGTGCCAGGTGGTGCTACCTGTTCAGAGTCATAGGAAAATGCTAGTTTTAGAAATGTTCAAGATGATGAAGTTCAAACCTACCTTGGTTTCTTTACAGTGCTGATTTCAAGTTTTAGACTCTATTTGCCTGTTCATGGCAAGGTAGTCACCAAGGAAAGACAAGAAAACTCAATCAATAAAGGGAAGTTTACAAATTGCAAACTGGAAATGAAATCAGGCTGATCTTCTGAATGATTCTGCAACATTTTCTCAATCTTGCTCTATTTACCTTCCACCTCCATTTTTAATGGATTGCCTGTTGCACTAGGACTCTGCAGCCTCACCCCTACACTAGGAATAACCCTTCCAGCTTATAGACTGTCCTTCACCACTCACCTCAGCTAACTGGCTATGGCACAAGGTGTCCTCGCTCTTCCTGCTCTACCTCAAGGCACACGTTTATGACCATTTCTTCCTGTGAAGAACAGTTCCTTAAAGACTAAATTGCACTTCACGGTGGCATGGGTACATTGAGAGAAATTACATGAGGGATACGTGTTCAGTTGTGGTATCACCTTGACAGGAAATTCTAAGTGCTGTAGGCAGTTAAAATGGAAGGATGTACTCATTTATTGAATGGTTATGAAATCTGTCTATCTGATAAAAGCACCTGTTCTGGACAAACTTCTGTCTGTGTTTCATTCAACTCCATGGAAAGAATGCAGGATGTTAACTGGATGACTCACCCATGCAAACATATATCTTGAAGCATTAGGCACTGACATTTAACTGCACAGTATTTTTCCTGGTGTTCTAGTTGATTGAAAACGGCCCTCAGTGACTCAGAGTTTAAGGACATGTGACTGCCAAATGTCTATATACTTATTAAAGAAATCAGATTGCAGGCATCAGAGAGTGCAAAACCTTATAGTCCATTAACTGTGCCGTAAAGGCCATACAGTGGTCTGACCCCAGTCAGCAATGAAGCACCCACCCAGCACTCACTCCCCACCACCACCACCACCACCCCCTCTGTGGGATATGAGAATTGGAAGAGCAAAACCAAGTAAAGTTATGGGTTGAGATAAAGACAGTTTAATAACGGCTTTTTTCTGTTGAGAAAGCTGTTATATGGTGTGCAATATTCCTTTGGCTGATTCAGGTCAGCTGTCCCAGCTGTGTCTCCTCCCCTGTCTACTCACTAGGAGGGGGCAGAGCGTGAATAAAGAGAAAGCCTTGGGGCTGTGCCAGTGCTGTTCAGCAGTGCCAAAACGTTGGTGTGGTATCAACACCATTTTAGTCACAAATCCAAAACACAGCACCCTCGGGGCTGCGATTATGAAAGTTAACTCTACCTCAGTCAAACCTAGTACAGTCCAGTAAATCTTTAACTGTTCCCTGTGCTGACAAACTAAGAAAAACTACTGTTCTCTGTGCTCCCTAGTGCTCATTGATCTTCCATAGCTGAAACAGGTCACAGCTAAACTCTACAAACCTGACATCTCTGTTGCTGTCTCATGCCATTATGCCCCCTCAGGAAAGCAAGAACATACCATTACCATCATTATTTTTCCTTCACATATGAGCTGCTGCTCATACCTACAGTACTACAAATGATCCTCCACATCTGTGGGAGCCCAGATAAACTGAGGATGTATGATTGAAGCAAATGAAGCTTTTTCATTTTTGTACCCCTGCTAAAGTAATAACCTTATTATGCATAAACAGCTTATTCCTTGGAGCTCAATAGCTTCTTCAAATGTAACAACTTCAATAGACTCATATGGGAGTCATTAAATTATTTGTTTCCAACTGGTTATATCCAACCACATATATTTATTAAATATCTATTTTTGCACACACAGATACTTAAAACCAAAATAATTTTATTTACTTTTTGCTTTTATAAAGTGAGTTTTAGCAAAGGAATATACTGACAAAATCAGTCCTGGATATAATTCGTTTGAAATCAGAAGGGTTATAGAAGGCAAGTTTGGCCCAGTATTTTATGCTAAGGGTTAAATCAAGGGAAAAAAATTATTACTACACTCTTCTGTATTCTCTGCATAGCACTAGCTATTTTCTTCTGTTATTGAGAATCTCTTTTGTAGAATATGAAAGACTTTCTGTTTTCCCCTCACTGTGTCTGCCTCCTACCCCACACAAAACCTTTGCTGTTTCCTATCTTTCTTCCTAGCAGGATTGAAAGCCTACCTTCAACTTTCAAAATCCAGAGCAAATCTTCTCTGCAGATTTTTCTGGTTGTGTTGTATTTCTCTGTCATTCTTCCCAGCTGTCAGGGATCAAATGATCACTTCAACTCAATTGCCTCATTGACACATTTCTTCCTCAAAGCTTTCAGTGATGATCTGCTTATTCTCACTTTTTTAGAACTTCTAATCTGCTTGCTATGGTTAAGTGTAAGGTCTCAAATTAGTTTTGTTAGGAAATAGGAGGCAAATCTGTCTGACTCTTATTCACTCAGCAAGTAAATACAACATTCAGCTGAGCTGTGAAAGCTTCTGTTAATAAAAGGCTAAAAACTGGAACTGCAAATGCAGGTTGAAGCTAATATTAAAAATCATTGTGCTAAAAATTCTAGCCACATAAAGAACAGAAAGTTTAAAGAAATTGGTTGCAACCTATTTTATCAAAAATCGTTTGGTACTGGGCACCTCTCAGCCTTCAGGAAAAAGATGCCGAAAGATCTACTGAATGGATGGTCAAGTTACCAGTCCCTTTTGGAAAAGTTTTGAATGATATGGATGAATTCTCTTGCATTTGCACTCCTAGACCCAAAGCATGCATCTTTCCAAATCTAATGTGTTAATTCAGCCTTAAATCATTGGTCTTAATGAAATAATTGAGATTGAAATGTTGTGGTCTGTGTTTCATGAAAGGAAAGACTGTAATATCACACTGAGTATTCTGATTTTCAGAATACGAAAAAGAAAACCTTAACCTCTTTTCCAGCTTTGGCAATTGCCTCAAAATTAAATCCGTAAACTTCAGTATAAACCTTTTAGTATGTAGCTTCATGCCCCTGTACAGTACAGTTCTAGCCACTCCGTTGTAGCACTGCACATCAGAGATCTGTGCTTCATAAAAGCACAGCCTGGGAAGTCTACCTGGGTTAAACTCTCCTGTACATTCATCAAAGTTCTCTTCTTTATTTCCTTTGCATTTGTCACATACAATGGCTCAAGTAATCAATATTAAGAAGTGCACATTTGACATAAGAATATATGTCCTCTGCACTTAGAAGGATAAATAGAACAGCAAAGGTTTGTAGGGAAAAAAAAGTACTGTCTTTCATAACAGTGATTGATAGTAGAGAATAAAACAGATAAGCTTTTGATCATTTTTTTCAAATTATATCAGATGGTCTAACAAAATACTACTTCAGTCTAAAAGCCTCAATTCTTTCTTTTGACATTCATGGTTGCAACAGTTCCTAAGCCCAGTATCCCTCATAGCACTGTATGGTAATCACAGCTCAACAACACAGTTATACTCTCATATTATTCCAATGAGATGGATATATATATATATATATGTACATATATATATGTGTGTGTGTGTGTATATATATAAACCTCAAGTTGCAGAACTAACAAGAGCCAAATTCTGCTCTTGTTTAGGACACAAGCCCAGCTTTTAATTACTTTAATCACTTTGCTATGATTTCTGTGATACTATCATAGAGTGAAAAAGCACCTCATTTTTTGAATGCCTTTCTGGACATTTATGTAAGTAATGTATTTATCAACTTACATAATCACTGATCAAATTTACTTTCAAAAGGATTCCACAATTCTGAGACATAATTTAGTTTTCTGATTTGCTAGCTCATACATATAGGCTTTAGAGACTTTATTAGGACCTCTTCATAATCTTCATACACCATTTAAGTAGTATCTATCCATCTATCATTTGTACAAAATCTTCCATCCAGAAGTATTTTAAAATTCCCTACACAAGGTATTTCACGTGTCTATTGGTTGATGCTGAAATTTGTTAAATGAGAACTTACTGGAGCAGCACATCAGCTAACATTGCACACACTCCTTTATGGCAAAGATCTGTCACACTACACGTCTGGCTTGGCCAAGTGGACAGGCTGCCTTTGAGGTGAAAGCATTACCCTATTCCTGTTCCTTCCATCTCTCTGTTATACTATTATTTGCAGAATTTCAATGGGTTGTATCATAACCGCTTTCCTCTGCCTCGTGAGAAGGAACATGAACCAAATTCGGTCTTTAAGAAGCAGTGTCCTCACATTCTGCCATGTGATGCTCTTTACAAAACTAATAGCTTCCATTTTCAATGTAGTTAATTTGTACATCTTTTCAACTGATATATTTGAGTATAACCCTCTACCCACTGAGGTATGATAAGACCCCCCAAACACAATAAAAAGGACAGCCATTTAGGAAGTCGCTTTCAGTTACTATTTGCATTATTAATATGTCATACAGAATTTATACTCAAAGCTCCCAGTGAACTAGAATTGATGAGTCTAGTAACGTGCATATTTACAATGAGCACTCCTCACAAAGTGTATGATTTATAGAGTTGAGTAGCAATTGTGGAGATGCTGTAAACAGGAAAAAAACAGCCAAGCTAGAAGGAATGTGCTAATTAAAGAATACAAGTGAAATGCAAGTTAAAAGCAACAACATAAGGAGAAGGGAAAATCCTGGTCCCAAACAGGAAGGAAGGAGAGAGCATACCCCTGGCTAGATTTGCATATCATCTCCCAGGGCCCAGCGACAGCTAGCAGGCGTGGAAACACCATTCCTTCACATCTTTATTTAGTACAGGTCCCCAGGCAGCCTTCCTATTGAAAAAGATCTAGGAAGGAAGTTAAAAAGAAGGACAGCAAAAGGAACAAAAGAGAAAGGGTGGGAGCGGAGCTCAGAGCAGAAACTGCTCCAAGGGCAGGGCGGTGTCTTGGCAGCTCCCTCCGCAGATACAACCCAAGGACAGCCAAAGTCAGTCCAGCCAAAAATAAGACACGGTGACTAAGGAAGAGGGTGGCATGACTGTATTTACAATGGGTTAGGTATTTAAGCAAGGCAAATTTTATAAGTTCGTAAGTAAAGCTAATGCCTTTCATCCAAACAACTGATAGAACGTGGAGGGGAAAAACACTATAAAAACACTTTGGCTATACAAGGCTTTTTCTTCAGGTGAGGTACTGAGGTGTGACACTTTGGAGCAGGGTGTGAGGAAGGATAGTGCCCTCAGCTCTGGCACCTGAATGAGATGTCCCAACAAACACACAGAAATCACAGGTATACCTGACCACATGCTTTCTTTTTTTCTCTTTTGTGTAAGATTTTTTCTCATTCTGTAATTCAATACCCAACTTAAACTTGGCTCACCATTTTCTTTGACTTTTCCTAGCAATATGAGTAACTTCCAAATAATCTTGTAGACAAGGAACCCTCTTCCTGAGGAAACAACCATCCCACTTACCCTAATTGCAAGTATACTCTTATTGCTAATACCTAATTTATGGTTGTGTAAGTGCGTTCTTCCCTCAAGTTTTAAATGGCACCACAGGGAATGCCAGGGACACATATGGGTATGGAAGAAGGCTTTGGCAAAAATTCATGTGCCTTCCACAACCAACGGGTTCTGGGAAGATGGCCTCTACCCATAGCAATGTCCATAGATGTGAGAACAGGTCTAGAGTTTGGTGGCATTACCCAAATTCCCCTGAAGTCCAGACTTGGAATCAGGCCCTTAAATCAGATCCCATGTGGGAAGCCGCAGACAAATCCATGAATCAAAACAGACCGACCCTGCTTGCAGTTTAGATGTGAAATAACTCTGCTAATTTCCCTGGTTTTAAGTTGGAAGTGTTCCTTGGTATTCAGATCACTGTTTTTTCTCAAACCTAGTCTGCCAATAGTGGAAATAAAGGCTAAAGAGGAAGCACTTAAAATAATTAATAAACGTTATGAGCTGGGTTTAATTTAACATGGTCTTAAACATTATCTGTGGTCTTGGAAAATTTCTCTAAGGTTTACAGGAAATTTATGAACCATGGGAAAAGACATACTGATAATGGATGGAACAGACAACAGAAGTGTGTTTTAGAACTGCAGAATAATAAGGAGTTTTGGTTTTTTTGTGGTGTTCTGTCCTTTTTTTTAGTCATTTGTTTGTTTTTTAAGAAACCTAAATCAGAGTTTTTTCTTGTTTTGTAAAAACTCTGAAGCTTAAGCAGAATAACAGGAAAAATATAAATATATAACGCTTTTGGCTTCTTATAGCTCTGTAAAGATCTACATTAGTGAAGGTCTTAAAAGCCAGTTCTTCAGCTAAGGGAGTAAGCAAATTAAATAACCATTCTGCTATTCCCTTATGATATCTGTATTGTTAAATAGTCTCCAAATGACATAAAAGAGAAAACTTTTAGCTGTTGATGATAAGAAGAGTTTTTCAGAGTTTCACTTTAATTGGTTTAAAGCTAAGAATATGTCCTATAAACCAATACCAAGTTCTTAGTCAAACTTTTCACATTTTTGCCATTAATTATTTCTGTTATGCCACTGGAAAAACAAAGATACAGGCCCTAATCAGTGTTCCCAAGTGTTTGTTAAATGAACTCTGAGGGGACCAAACAGCCATAATTGTCTTTCATAACGGGAAACCTTCCTTTAAAGTGGTTCTTTGTCTGCATATCACATCTTTGTACAGCTTAATGTTGCTTTCATCACTTTATTGCTGTTATTAATTTTTCATGTGGGAAACATTTTTATTAGATAGAATATACCTTCAGAGAATCTTCTTTATCTTTGAAAACAGCTATTTTTGCATTTATAGCAATAATGTAATCCCCATAATCCTGAATTTGTAGAATTTGTTCATTATTTCATCATAGTATCTTTGCTAACAGTTATCATCCTCTAAATACATAGCCAGTTTAGTAATTCTAATGACTGTTATGACCATCTAACAAGTGAGGTGTGAAGTTTGTGCTAAAAATAGAAAACTTGACCAGAATCCATCTAATTCATCCAGAATCGAGTCAGAATTCAACCAGAATCCATTGAGTGTAATCCATCAGAATGCATCGTTGTGGGAGCACGAAGGACACTCTTCAGTCACCTTCAGTATTTAAGCCAGATCTGTGACTACAACCGTGTTTCTGGACCAAGGTCTTGATTTAAATGTTTCCAAGAATGCTCTGAGCAAGCAAGGAGGTAGACTCTATAACAATTGCCTAACGTAGCCCACTTCAGGTTCTTTCATGGTATATCTACAAAGCAACTGGACTGCAACTCACACAGGCATGCCTAAGCAAGGCGCATTAACGTCAACAATTAATATCCAATTCAATCCCCACAGCAGCCCAAGCAGCTGAACTGTGATAGCGGGCAGCTGGCTGTGTGCAGGTGAGCTTGTGCAGCCTGTACTGGGAATATGCTGTGGCAGCCGCGCTGCTGGAGTCCACCTGGGCAAGTTTATAGGTGTGATGCACATGCCTCAGCTAAGCGTAAAAACATGATAAAGACAACTTTATGTGATACATGCACAGGGTGGGTCAAGGATGCTTACTCAACAGTCTCAGATGACAGGAAGGGGCATGTAGGATTCTCTCAAGGCAGGAGGGCTTCCAGACAGACTATGAATGTGATCTGGTAAAATGCTTATATTTCTCTTTCCTGAAAAGAAGTACCCGTCTAACATATATTGTAGCTGTCAGCTGGATCTAAACACCTGTGCAGACCTGTCCGTCACATTAAAACATTCTTTTGCTTGCATACTAGTTCACAAATGACATATTATGCTTGCCCTTTGCCAGATTGGATATGAATGAACTACATTGCTTTGACTTTCCAGCAATTCAGCCCTCTGCTAAGAATGCCACAAACAACATCCATTACGTTGAATTCAGTCCCACTTGTATCTTATGTGGCATTTTTAAAAATGCAAACTTTATCTGTAAGTTTACTGAGAAACGATGTGGAATTGGCTTAGGTCAAAATCTGAAGTAGAATTAACTGAACTCTAGTAGATGAAATGAATTTCAGAGATCAAGCAACTGATCCAGAATATCCCAGGAAAGGGCTGAACAGCTTAGTTTCTTTCTGTTAAAATACACGCCAAATTGTAATTGCTAATCTGTTCCTCAGCATAATCTAGAAAATGGATAGCATACCATGCAGTTCTTAAGATTTCAATTTAAGTTAAAACAGAAAGCAAATGAGCACCTATCTAAAAATCTGTTTTGATATCTTGAGATGAAATTGTGGTTCCATTTAATTCAGTGGAAGATTTGTCATTGACTTATGTCCTCAGCAATGTCAGCAGGCACTTCTTTCACATAGAAAACTAAACTTTCAGAATAAGGGTGAAGGGACTGGTTTTGAAACTAAATTCAGGATTTCTCATTACTTTCATCCCTCTCCCTCCAAAAGAAAAGAGAAATCAATATTGGTTAATACAATGTTTACATTTCTGTCAACCTGTTTTAAATCTAAAGTGAAAGGGGTTGTTTTAACATTGCAAACGCTTCTTCTCTCCATAGAACCGTAGATCAAGATTTGACATAAGAAAAGCATAACTCTATAGGGAAACTGAAAAATATTTAAAGTATTTTTTCATCATCTTTGAACACATGGAGTTCATTGCATAGATTTATAACTATTAATTCATGATGTATGCACTCACATATTTTTTTTATTTTGTGTGTCCTGTTCCTTATTATTGCATATGTGCCAACCTCCTCCTTTTTCTAGTGAACCTCACCTCACATCAACTCTCCAGTTAACCAGCATGTGCATCAGTCCACAGGGCAGGGCAATGATAAGAACTGCAGGAAACACCATTTGCTTGATGTAACTGCCTTTTATACAGTTAGTGAAATCTTTCTCTCCTGGATAACACCCTTTGTTGAGACAATTAATTGAGTCCACTGCCAAGAGATGTTGCTTGGGAGTGGTCTGAGGAATGAAGGATTGGAAAGGAGGCGGGCATGACCTTGTTCTGCCCGTACACAATATTTCCTGAATAAACCCTCAAAACTCCCCACCCGTTCTTGGGAAGAATGAAGACGACTGACTTTACATTAATCCTATAGAGGGTATTGAAAAACAAGTAAGGAACAAAAGGTTACTTCCCCCCTTCTTTTGGTTTTAATGCTTTCTCCAAGTCTTTTTGAGCAAATGCAGGAGCATTCAAGTACTGGATTGATGCACTGCAGAAGTACTACCAGGCAAACACTCAAGGCCAGGCTGGACAGGACTTTGAGCAACCTGATCAAGTTGAAGTTGAACCCCCTGCTCATTGCAGAGGGTTGGACTGCATGACCTTTGAATGTCCCTTCCAACCCAAACTATTCTATGATTCTATGAATATGACAGAAACTAGGTTGTATGATCAGAGAGGATTTTTGATCACATAAAGCAGCAGTATGATTCAATTAAAAAAAATATACAACTTACCCTTAAATAAATTAAGCTCAGAATAAACATACACCAAACTTTGAATTTAAATTACAGAATGAGTCATACATAAAATACCAGGTTTTGCACTTCCAATGGCTGCTGTGCACAACTATGGCTCTACTTTTTCGTTGTCGTTGTTCTCATTTATTTTCAAATTGATTTTACTTTTTAAATTAATTATATTTTAAAATTTATTAATGTATCCCCTGGAGCCACTGGGATGATATTACTGATAATTACCACTAATACCCACAGTAAGTAATACCCGCATGCACATAAGCTTCCTTTTTGTAATAGCACTTTCACGCAGTTTGTCTGCTGGTGTAAAGCAAGTGCACAGCTCTACTGATTCAGTAAAACAAGGCTGATTTATATCAGCTGGAGATTTAGCCTTCCTTGTTTCCATGAAGTCAGACAGTATCTCCTAGAGCTGTACAGATCTTTTATACAGGTACATAATAGAAAATATAGAAACCTCTAAGATGGCTGAACATTCCCTCAGAGTGCTGACACTTCCTTCCTGCTCAGTTCACTTGTAAGACAGAAATAACCCTCCGATGACTTGACCTCTTCAAAAAGAAAAACTTTTCTGTACTGAGATCTGCTAATTGGGTCAAATTGCAGAAGCAAATTTATTGTTATGATCTGCTGAAAACTGAAAATGATGAATAATTCCTCACCTAAAGGCCTGAGGATAAATTCTGAAACAAAAAAAATTCTGTTTTAAATCAGAAAATCACTTTACCCATTTGATTTAATGTTGCTGGACACACATCACTGTCTAGTGAAGAACTATTATGTGGTTCCTTATGTTACACCTACAAATTTTACCACTATTTGTTAGGATATAAATCATCAGTCTTTATAGTGCTTTTGCTGATGGCATGTTTAAGGCTCCAGGTCATCTGTATGACCACAAAGCTAAGTACATAAAAACAGTCAATATTCAACAAACATCAAAAATCAATTTCTTGCTAAGTAAGATTAGACACTGCATGGGCTTGCAGGTGTACAGAGCCCCGATGAGACAATGATATCAATACTTCAGGCATGTTGCCAATGATTATTCAAACACCATCCCTGAAATGGATTTTCTTCTTGCAAGAGAACAATAGAGTGTTTCCACAAATGAAACAAAGTGCACAGTGTCGTCTTGGTTGGGCAGCAGGAAGAAAATATTAAATTATCTTATTTTGTCCATTAAAAAGGAAACATCTGACATAAAAATGTACTTTACAAGATGGAGCAAGTCATGTCATCTCCAAACACTGATTGAAGAGGTCTCAGCTATGACAGGTGGACATTTTTGCCACTTGAAATGTGATTTATAAGAAATATTGGGTTTGGCAGGCTGTTATAACATGTCATGGTTCTACTAAATGCAAGTCAGAAGTTCCATATAATTCATTAGCATTCTTTCTTGATTGGAAACTACACAGCCATCTGTCCTTGCTGTTATTCAAAAAAAAAAAAAAAGACGACAAGGTACTAATTCAAAAAGCACTGGACTGACAAGCATTCAGAAGGGATGAGCACCAGTGTATCAAAATACAAGCAGAAAACAAAGGCAATGAAACTTCAGATGGTTCTGTGGTCAATCTACTGATGTGAACTGCTGGCCCCAGCGACTTGTATTTGTCTCAGGTAAACCACTTCTTTCTGGGACACAGAGTTGTACAGCAATCCTGCACAAGCAAAGTTGTTGCTGCACCAGTTGTTACTACTATCACACAAATTACAAGAGCTACCAGAGAAAAACCTTTAGCATTAAAAGGAAATCACTACCTAGAGTGACGTACAATTTGCATACTTCATGATTCACACCACTAGATGCAGTGTTGTTATAGCTCGCAAGGATTCACCATCTCCATTTCTCAATCTTAATTACATCAAAAAATACAAGCAATCTGATTTTTCCGAGAACATATCCTACTTGCACCAAACATCTATTTCTAACACCAAGAAACAAAGGACCAACATTGCTCTTTTATGCAGACATCTCCATAAAGTTGATGAAGATATAATCACTTATTTCCTATCATAGTTCATGCTGTAGACAGGCTGGATGCGACCATTTCTCTACTTTTAAAACTATATATCTAAAAACTGAAACGTGGATTCTACACGAAGTGTTACAATAATGATATTTATTTAAGACTGCTAAAGATTATAATTGTGATCACTGACATTTCCGTATTTATCCAGGTCCAAAGACAGGTTTCAATAGTCAGATTAGACCATTTACTAGTGTGTTCTTCAGATATATAAAACCCACATGTATATCTAAAAGTGTTGCCAGCTTAGCTGTAACAGAGTTTTCCTTCAAGGGATGTAAAACTTGTAAAGAGATACAGAACCATTATTTATTTCCAGTACTCTCAGTCACTAGCCTATAAAGAGACCTGTTTTCACTGAGCTACTTATATGCTTAAAATGTGAAGTTTTTAAAAGGTGAATTTGTTGGTAGAAAGCCAGTCAGTAACAGTGAGCAAAGTGAACTATTGCAAAGCTGTTTTCTAATGTACGCTATGTCACATGTGTGGCAGGCCAGTTTTCTATACAGAATTTGTACAAGCAGCCAAAAAAATGTGAGAGAAAACCACACTCTGGAGTTCTACCATTTGGAAAACCAATAACTAAGTTTTCAAAATCTGTGCACATCCTTTTAAGCCTTACAATGATTATGCACCAAGATCACGGCAACAGCTTCATTTTTCCTGAAAAAACAGAGCATAGGAATACAAAAACTTCTGTGTACTTTTAACTGAAACTTGAACTATGAATCATGTCTATTGTACCTATAAAAAGTTTACCTGAAATTTATTCCCCCTCTTATTTGCGTAACACTCTTATACTGTGCTTACTTGCATATATGTAATATATGAACACATACCTTTAACAGATTATCTTATTAGTTACAACTGCAAAGTTCATAGTTGTTGTTTTTCAATCTCTTTGCAGAAGGCTGGTAAAAAAAGAGACTGGAAAGAATCCTGCATGAGGAGAGCAAAAAGGAAATACCAGTGAACGGGGCCTCCTGTTATTACAGAGGACACCAGATAAGCAGGAGGATAGCTAGGATTGCAGTTTTCTAGCCTGAAAAATGCCCAGCATCAACAGTATGCACACAAGTCTTTCAGACTTCAAGTAATGATTTAATAGCCTTCATTGGGAGGTTTAGACGGGCCATGAGGAAGCACTTCTTTACCTAGAGGGTGGTCAAACACTGGAACAGGGTTCCTAGAGAGGTGGTCGATGCTCAGAGCCTGTCACTTTTTAAGAGGTATTTGGACAATATCCTTAACAAAATGCAAGGGATATAGGTCAGGTTCGAGCTATTATTTTTTTAAATTTATTTGTGCTAAAATCTTTTGAGGGGGTCACAGCTACAGAAATTCAGTCAGTATCACACTAAAAACGTCAGTTTTCACAGTATGAAACAGCGGGAATCCTCTGAAGATAAGTATTTATAAATAACAGAGAAAATTGAATGAAAGTCTCGGTGTTCTCTCTTTCATCAGCAGTTATGCAGATCACCTTCTGCTCTACCACAAATATTGATTTATATTAATCATGGAAACTTCATGGCTTGCAGGCATGAAAGAAAATCAATGCAGTAATGTTCTCGTTGGTGTTCTGCTAGCCAGCATATTTGCGTGATGGAAGAGGGCACACAATGAAGCTCTTTGGTGATCCTGTAGGTAAACAGATGAGCAATGTGAGAGCAAAAATGCTGGTAGTGAATGGAAAGCAAATCTTTTAACAGCCCGAACACAAATATGCTTTGAACGCTGATTTTATCTTCCATTGCAGAAGGATATATTTAGCATTCAGTATAAAAGAACAGCTCCAGGAATCACATTTCTGCTAGGCTTTTGGTACGTTTCAGGATTATTATTGAGATGCTACAGAAAGACAGATCTTCATACTCTCCATACATGAAAATCTCCGTATTGAGGCTTATTTATTCAATACTAACAGTGCATTTCATTCATACATATTTCTCCATAAAATAACAGATTCAGAACTGTTGTGTGACTTCATGACTAATGTAACAACATGGTCTTTAAAATAAAATCCTCCATGACCACATACATACCTGTGTCAGAGAAGTCAGGATACTGGATTAACTCGTACTTATGTGTCACTGGAACTGATAACAATAGCATGTGTTGCATGAAAACCAAAGCACAGATGCAAGCAGAATCATACATCTAATACAATGAGACTAAAAGGGAAGTTTACATTCATCTGTGCTGTGTGAGGTACTGACTGCTCAAATGCACAATGCCAGTGGAATCAACGGAGAAATTCCTATTTATGTTTGCAAATTTCATGCAGAACTTTTTTTACTGAATTGTGGTTCACTGCTCTGCAAGCTTAACCTACTTCTGCCTAAAATAAAGTATTATTGTTCTGTGTAATTCTGTAATGGAGTGTGTAATAAAGAAGGTTATAAAAAGCCACTAGATCTGCTCTCTTAGAGTATCCCAAAACTCCCTTTGCTTGTAAAACACATTTTGGGAAGTTGGATTTCTTTTTGCATTGCATCAGGAAGGCAAAACTAGATGCTGTAATTTAACTGCAGTTTTATGTACTAGGAAATGAACTACACGGTCAGTAGTTTGCATTTGTAATAAACGAAAGCAGAATCTAATTCTTACTACCAGAAGAGAACATAACAAAAGTAATACTATTAATTAGTAGAATTTCAAGACATCTTGATATGGAGTTTTTCATAACTAACTTCTAATATTAATGAATGCACATGAAACTCAGTTGTAACAGTTCATAATTTGTTTTCATGGGTGTCAGATTGTCTTTAAACACAACAATCCAAAGGAGGAACCAAAATTAACATCACATAATGAATACCTGTATAAATCTTTTTCTGCTGTAGAATCTATTCCACAAATTAACTATTTTCAGTAGTGCATTCCTCTCTCGATAAAATTTGAAGACTTGCAAGGAAAGGAACAGATACAATTTTCACATTATTTTCTAGAAAAACAGGAAAGAACTGTTATATTGTGTTTGCCCTGTCTTAATGAAGTTGGAGTAACTCCAGAGCATACAAGCCTTATAAAAATTGTGAATTTGGAGATATGTTGTCCTTGACAAGTGGGTTGATGTTCTTTCTATAGAGGTCTGGTTTTCTCCTGTGAAGATACTGGTTGCACTACAGGTGAATAACAATCAAACAGAAACAGATAACTAAAGTGTAACTGACTACTGTATCAATGATTTCTGCAATTTCACATTAAATCATCCTTTTCTATTAATTTCTGCTAATTATTTAAAGACCAAACCATCTCAAGATTTCACTGGAATTTAAACAACTCGTAAAAGTCCTAAAGTAGTAATGCTAATACAGACTTAAGGTGTGGGGGGGAAGCAACAAGAAGGAGGATTTAACAAAATATTTGGAAATTTAAAAAATAATTTTAAGCTACTTTGCAAGTTCAAATAAGGTGGGTATGCCTTTTATGGAATTCAGTAAGTGGTAAAATTTATCTGCTAACATAGTTTCTCCTTCTGTGCATGCAGAAGCCCCATATCATGCAGGAAATCATGGAAAAATATTTTACCCTGTAAAAGCATGACTAATGTAAAATCATGCTTTCTAAGGATTTTTTGTTTGTTTGTTTGGTTGGTATTCTAAATGAAAATGCTTTAAATAATGAAATGTTCTGCATGTTTTAATTTCCAAATTTCAGGTTTGGTTTTTTTGTTGTTGTTGTGGTGGGTTTTTTTTGTTTTGTTTTGTTTTGTTTTTTCTGGTACTTTCAATTCAAACAAAAGTATTTTGACAGTAAAAACTTCAAAGATTCAATGTCAGCACTAGAATATATTTCCCTGAGTCCCTGTGTAATGCTACTTTTCAAGAAGAACAGCTCAAGTTCAGCGTAAAACCTGCCATCCTCAAACACCGGATTCTGATGGGAGCCATAGTTCCACTGACTGTCACCTCACCTTCTCCCTTCACCTACAAATTCTGTGGTGAGACTCTCACTGTCTTGACAAATTCATAGAATAGAATCATAGAATCATTCTGGTTGGAAGAGACCCTCAGGATCATCGAGACCAACCATAACCTAACTCTAGCACTAAACCATGTCCCTAAGAACCTTGTCTAAACGCCTTTTAAACCCCTCCGGGGATGACGACTCTACCACTTCCCAGGGCAGCCTGTTCCAATGCTTTAACAACCCTTTCTGTTAAGATTTTTTTCCTAATATCCAATCTAAATCTCCCCTGGCACAACTTGAGGCCATTTCCTCTTATCAGAAATACCTCTGTGTACCAGGAGGACTAGGGAGCAGCAGCACTGGAGGAACGAAGGACGAGGGAACAAAGCCCCCACATGCAGCTCCTGCGAGGCACTAGGGCAGCACACACCAGCCACATATACGTCAAACTCACCTGAAACGAGACTTTGCAATTTTGCAAACTGAAATGTTTTCATTGTGTTTGATTCACGCAGAATCACAGAATGTTAGGGATTGGAAGGGACCTCAAAAGATCATCTAGTCCAATCCCCTGCCAGAGCAGGACAGAAGGCTTCCTTCCAATCTCAACAGCTGAACATTTGCATCTGAAGGCACTGAGAGGGAGCTGAGATTACTGTGCTTGATGATCAGAGGATACATGAAACCAGGCTTTCCAGCATTTTGCATCTCATGGAATGCATCAGGCATGTGTCTCCTACCATGTAGGGACAATCATTCAGAATTTCAGCTCCACACAGCAGCAATACATCCTTCTTCACAACTAAATTCTACACCTATATAATTCAGTCCAGTTCTACTGAAGTTAATAAATCTGCAAAGATTTACAGCAGCAAATAATTTGGCCCAGAAAGAATGAACCGCTAATTAGTAAGAGCAAGGGTTGGCATGGCAATCTCAGCCAGCTTCAATCTTGGTATTAAGTGCAGAACATCTACATTTATCTCATTTGTTCCTGTCATAAGCATATTTAGGAGAGTTCCACCTGATGCGTAAGAATTTCTTTCCTCATAGTACTACATTGTGCATCAGAGTAATTTCAACACTTTACTTTCAACAATTCATATAATTATATTTAAGAACTTAGAACAAGCTTACATGAAATCGCTTTATTTATTATGTGACTGATACTGTATTACTCATGAATAACCAGAGATTGTCACACTGGAAAATGTCATGAATAATATGACATATATTATGCATGCATGTATAGTTCTGCATAGTCAAATATAACCAAACAATTAATAAAACAAATGAAGAATGCATAATTGAAGTGCTAAATCTGAGAACTCAGAACTGACTAGCAGAGAATTATTCACCTGCCAGAAAAATATCAATTGTAAAGCAATCTGAGTGCACTCAACCAACCTACAGCCTTTTTAAAAAATTAAGCATTGCTATTAGAAATTGATTATACTTTTTAATAGCAATAAGTCCCCATGAAATTAGTTATTGCTTACCATAGCTATAGCATTAACCTTTCGAAGCAAACTTAACAAATTGCTAGCTAATGCTAATGACCAATTTTGAAATGGATTGCTCCTTAATTAAATTATATCATATACAGTAGTATTCATAAGATAGGATCATTTTCATGCCAAGTGCATCTCTATGTGAACAGTCTGTATTGGAATGTATTATTCCAAAATCAGTAGTTAGTGTAACTAGGAGGAGCATGAGGACTATTCAGATGTGTTGTTTTTAATGACCAGGAAAAAAACAAACAACCTTGGTTTTTATTAAAAAGATCACGCTCCCTTGATAAAAAACGTTAAACCATTAGCGACTCCTCCCAAGCACCTATCTATTGACCAGCTTCTGCAGTGTGTCTGCTCATTTGTCTACTTGATGTGACCACCAGGACACATGGGAGCATGGGACAGTCTTCTTCTCAAGACAGATATTAGGGGTCTCTCTGGGTTACTTATCGAGTTTTTACAAAGGGCCACTATCTTCTTTTCTTACAAAAACAACAGCAAAGCAAATAATATTTTCAAAATCTTTCCATTCTATATGTCATAAATCACTGTAGCTGTAGTATTAAATACAAATTTCAGAGTCTGAACAAGGCATGCAAGATTGTTTAAATAGATTTGTAGTGGTTTTATCTTTGGTTCAAACAGAATTAAATGAGAAGTGATTGACACAATTCCAGTCTCTCTGTCAGACATGCTTTGTATCCCAAATCAGGCAAAAATCCAGTGTGCAGAAGAACAGCCTTTTTAGGATTTCATGTAGTGAAGCTCTAGCAAAAGTGAGTATCTTACAAGCAGTCTCTCTAGCACCTCCAAGAACTAAGCAGCTCCTGCCTCAAGAAAAATGCAAAAGAAAAGGGAGAAGGTTATAGGCAGCTGTCACACCAACTCCAGCAACCAAAGCCATTCCCTCAAATTCAAATACATTAAGCAGTCTCCAGCATCTTCTGCATACTCCATGGAAGTAGAGGAAGATGAGCACAGGATGCTTATGTTTATGCTATAGCTGCCGAGTCCCCAGAAATGGGGTAGCAATTGGTTCTCTGGGGCAGAAAGGAGGGCTGGCTAGCAACAGCCAGTGGTGTCTTACAACATGCTGTATCTCAGTGTGGCCATTTCAGCCCGAGGACACACAGTTTGGTGACACTAGCCAGTGGAAGCCACACCACTGCCAGCATGGTGGCTCCCAGCCAGCCTCTCCTTCCTCAGCTGGATTGAAGAGCTGATTTTAGAGTTGGGCAGGAGCTCGTTACAGAATCACAGAATGTCTGGGGTTGGAAGGGACCTCTGGAGATCACCTAGTCCAACCAAGCTGCCAAGGCAGGTTTACCTAGAGGAAATCGCACAGGAATGGTGTTCCCTAAAGCATAAGATCTAATGTGGAGACACAAGTGGCATTTATTTCAAACCTGATTTCAGGCTCATTTGAGACAGATATGCAATCCAAGTGATGAAGTATTTCTCATACATAAAGTAAATCTGTTAAAATAAAGAGAAACCCCCAAAAAACACATGTAATCCCCTGTTTAATCAAAACTGCTAAAGAGCTTGAAGTATTTTGTTCATCTCTGTTCAAGTTTCTTACTTATTTTTGTGCACAGTGAAGATGAGTAAAATCTCAAACCAGAGGACTAACTATTCCCAAACACGCAGAAGTTTGGATCCAGATCTGAACTTTGTGGTTGGCCTTGCCTCCCTACTGGCTGAAGCCCAAGCCTCCATTACCAAGCACCCCAAACTGTGATATGGATGAGAACACGTGTGGGAAACTTTGCTCTTACGCACATATAACTCCACAGTTGTCATCACTTCCCTCTTCACAGTCTTGGCTAAAAATTTGATTGAAGCCCAGTGGTGCTGCAGTCCTTTCCTCCTCCTCTTTGTATTTGTCATTTTCTCCCCACTTGGAAATATTTTTGCATACAATGCCAACTGAAAGCCCTCAAAGCTGGAATGCTTACTGTCACTTAGACTATGCAAGGGAGGCAGACTCTTATTGGAAACATTCCTTCCCTTCCCTTTCATTTTGTGTTGCTCCCACACTGTTGTTGGCAGCTTTAGATGCATATCAGAAGGAAAGTGTGTAAAATGTATGCAGTTAGGCAGTGGTCCTGTAAGGCGCTTCATGTGCACAAATATCTGCAGCTGTGCACTGCTTCTGATCTGTAGGAGATTACATATGGGCGCTGAGTTCAGAGCACATCAGATCCCTCTTATTAAATGCATGTGTCTTTAAAGCAATGAGTCTTAATCCCTGTTAAGAGATTCCAATAATAATAAGAAAAATAAATCATATTCACCCCCAGCAGAAGGGAAATTATGATTTCATTCTCTCTGTTCAGGTCATACCAGCACAGAAATGCAACATAAAAAACTAATAAGGCCTATAGCAAGATGTCTAAAAAATAAAGCACAACTAGTATTCAAATAATATTTACAGTTTTTTTCTTTCTAAAGACAAATTACTTGTATGGCTTCACACTCTTTGTAGGTGGCAAGAACCAGCAACTAGAAACCAAAACCAGGTGCACTGGGATTCCTACATGATATACTGGGAACAAATTAACAGGCAGGTTTTTCATCTCCAAGGACATTCATAGTGTGTTTAACTGTCTTACAGAAAGGAATCCTTATAAACTAGGGAGCACAATAAAAGAGAAGCAAAGTGATAATTAAGGAATTGCTATACATGAGAAAGACTAGCTGATGCAATGGTCCACCTCGGCTTCATGCCCTGAAATCTTATGCTGTAAATGAAATAAAAATAAGAAGTAGGTATATGGAAAAGCCAATGGAAAGCATACTTTCTTGCAATTATTATTTTTCTTTCTTATATATGAATTGAGACAGAACTCCATGCTGACCTTTAAAATAGATGTCTAAAAAGTACGGCATTTTTGCCACGAATTTAGGAAATGTAATGTAAGACAAGAGACTTAGGAAGGCTTACACTAATAATTCACAGGAAATACTGCATTTCAGTCAAGAAATTTTACAACCAGCATAAATTCTTAAGGGTAGGTACTTCAGCTGGCTTATGGAGAGATACCATCAGTACCAATCCCTGCAGAAGGAAGCAAAGATACGCCTCAAAAGGTATTGACATTAGTAGAACCATATCTTGCAGTTCTTGCTGATGCAGAAATCCCTACCAACATCTGAAGAAATTTTACTGGTACAAATATTTTAGGATGTAGCAGGGAAGGTGACAATATACTTAACAAAAAACAGTTTCTTTTTTTGGACTCTGCTTACCTGGATACTAATAAAACCAAGTCTTTATACATGTTGGTGGTTTTGTCCTGCTTCAATTTTCAGATTTTCACTAAATGTGAAAATTTAGTCCATTAGGTTGTTTATCCACAGTTGTGCATAAGGTATTTCAGGACACCCTTCCAGCCTGAGCACCACCCCAAGAGAAGCTGGTTGTGCTTATGGGTGCTGTGACTCACAAAAGAGTCCCCTGGAAGGGGCAGACCTTCTGACTGACATTTCAGGAAGAAGCAGACTCAATCTGATAAAGTTTCATCATACTCTGACCTGAGGCAAGTCACCCATGACTGCCCCTCTTCCTCGCTCCTCCTGGGCTGTTTATGCACAAGCACTCGTGACCTCAGTGTCCACCTCAATCTGGGCAAAGGGCAGATTCACCTCTAATTGAATTGTTCTGGTCTTTTATGAGCAGCAGACCTTTGACCAATACTTTCCTGGGATATTGAATCCAATCTACTGACATATGTACTCAGGGATTCCTTTTCTAAAAGCTAGATGTGTTTTTGTCTCCTTCTGCTGTGTGGGAAACAAAAACACTGTCCTCACCAAGAAGGTAAATGGAGATGTCTGGAAGTTTTTCCTGCCTTCTGTCCACTGAAATAAATTATCTGTTTCTTTGAATCTGTCTTTTGACCATATCAGCTTTTTCAGTAATTTCAAAAACTTACTCTACCAAGTTCCATTTAAAAGGATAATCACAAGGATGGATTATTTTGGTCAGCAGACACCCTAACTTTATTTTATAACTAGTGTTGAGATTACAGAGTATGAAAAGGAACAGGCACCAAGACACCGCCCTCAAATCTAATATTATAGCTAGTTGTGTATAATTAGCAGCTAGGAGGTTTTGGATTTTTTCCTTTAGCAGCTGAATGGCTCCATCACTTGGTGAAATTCATGAGAATCTTTTATATCATGTCAATGATCTCATGTAGATAAAATGATGCAAGGTATAAGGCCTTCAACGGAATTACACTCAAGTCAATAATGTCAGTCAAACAGCTAACGTTTACAAGGAATATTCAATTTTATGTATGGAATAAGTGGGTGATCCCTACTCTAGCTGATCCCTGTGTTTCTAGTGAATATATAGCTCCAATAGGACACACTTCCTGGCACAGGTTTATACATTTGTAATTTTACTTAAAGAAGGAACAACTATTGACTATAACATTTATCAGGGAAAGAAAATAATAGCTGTTTTTGAATTATTTTTAAATACTTACACCTATATATATAATACACAACTGACTGAGCCTATGCAACAGTTAGTTTGAAAAGGTTGAAGACATTTCTGGCGTCTTTTTGTTTTATTTCTCAGTATAGTAAGATCTTAAATTATAGATATGGGTATCTGACATAACATTACACCAAGCCCAACACTTGACACTTGCATTTATATATCTGCAGTCAGCCGATGGCCACTTATTGGGTGCAAACTCAAGCTTCTGCACCAGGGTGCATAAGAGCTGACCTTAAAACCTTCACCTTTGGAGTGAGGTGGGCTTGGCACCTTTAGTTACCTTCCCTGCAATTTGAGTCTATCACTAATATTCCCATTTTTTTTGTCCATGCTATGAAATGCTGAATCTTGGTTAGTTTGCATCAATAATACTCCAATGTGTCTGATGAGAATTTCAGCTGATGATATATCAAAAGGTTCTCCACACAAGGAAGTCTCCAACCAATTCACAGGTGACATAATACAACAACACTGATGTCAGGAATATTTTGTCACCTGAACTGAGGTTGAGACAGGTTTCAAAATCACATTGACCACCATCCCCTACTCCAAAACTGACATTTTAATTCCTATCCCTCTGGTGTGCAACTGACAGGCCTGGGCAGTTCATCTGTGTTTTCCTGTATTCCCAATCTGCTGTTACCAGCTGTTCCGCCACTTAAAATCACCTCCTGTTTGCAACTAGTCATGTAAAATTCAACTTGCGAATAAAAAAACATATCAGTAACAGTGAAGAGGGTAATATGAAAATGCTAAACACAAGACTGTTGCTGATTTTGGTATTTGATGTTTAATGAACACGCTGGAATTCCCAAATTGAGGAAGTAGTAATTAGCATGCTGGCTACCTCAAATACACACCCATACCTGCTAACAGGTTGGCCTTGCTGTCTGTTAAGAGGCAGTGTTAGACTGCATTTGTCATCCTTATATCATACAAAGCCATATTGTGAAGATAAAATGTACAACTTGTGACAAATCTGCAAACCTCAAAGTTCTCTTGGTGGGAAGAGACCTATTCACATCAAAGAAGTGTTTTTCTTAAATACAGAAATCAGAAAGCGACTCACTAAGTATTCGCAAAGCTATCTGCAGGCAATAAGAGTGGTGAATGGAACTTGGGGGATGTATTGAAAATGCAAACAATTAACAATGTGGAACCACTTTTTTGCCATGTATGACTATATTTTCTAATATGAAGTGAGATGGTAATGCCATATCCCTTGAGCAGTTCTATCAAGAAATAAAAATATTAAATAATGCAGGGTGTTTAAGAAAGATGGACGCAATTTCAAAGCATTTACAAATCTCTTGTATTGCTCTTCTAACTTCTCATAAAGCATGAATAATCTGTTTTTACCTCCATGTTAAACAATCAGTGATGTTACAGTAATGTTCACTACATTTTTACTTTACAGCAATAAAAATAACTTCACTGAGGAATTATGAAGTCAGCTTTAATGGCCAAATTGAGGACTTGGTTTCAGTTTCAAACCAATTTTTCTTGAGACCTGCTTATTCAGTCATTACATTTGCTCCCCCACAAAACCAAACAAAGGACCTCCCCCAACAACAACAAAACAAAAACAAAACAAAAACAAACACACACAAAAAAAAAAAACAAACAACCAAACCCTCTTAATCTTACTGGACCTTTATGGCTTCTCCCAATTTTCACTAAAATATTTTTTTTTCAGTAGAGTCAGTAGACTGAAGGAATTCTGCATTTGGAGGTCATGGTGATTTTGCCTGGGCCATAAAGAATAGACTGTACTTGTATACATCTTTTAATATTAATTTCCCAATCTTTAAAAAAGGGCTAGGGAAAGGGGGAGAGGGGAAATAAAATTTATACGAGAAATAAAAGTAGGAAAAATGATAAACCAAAGGATTTATGTATGTCGCACACCTTTTATTTAATTCTTATCTCTGATAATTTTCTCATGTACCTTTGTATACAAAATCCATCACCATATACTCCTTTTCCCTGCTTTTGCTGAAACACTTGAAAAAAAATAGTGCCTGCCTTCCCTGAGAAAGCTGTTGCACACTACAATTAAATGTATGGATCACTGAAAATGGAGTTTTATAATAGAACACATTAGTATACAAAATACATTAAAATAAGAGGAAGCAAAACTTGAAAAAAGCAAATTTTGTAATTTCATACTATGGCATCTCTGTATCAAACAGAAGCCAGAAAATCTTTGCAGTGTTTATAACCTTCCTATCAGTGGTTCTCAGCATGCTTACTTACTGGCGATATATATGTGCACAAACAGAAACTGCCACATCATTCTCTGACAAGCAAGCAAATGCATTATCTTCTCATTTTTCCCCAATCCCTCGCTATTGTCTCATCATAACAACCTCATCAGCTATCACGGATCACCTGCCTTACCTCATCTCAAACACAGCCACAAAAATTACTGTAAGGAAATGACCACGGCCAGCCTGGCTGTGAGCGGAAGGCAGGCAGGAAAACTGGCAAAAGTGGTACGTACAAAGGGCTGACCTTTAAAACAGCAGTTTGTGAAATGTATTTGCTGCTGCAAAATAATGGTAAGTAACCTTTCCAGTGCTGCCACACTTAGATTCACACTGGGGTTAACCAATATTGCCCTGCAGCACTGGAAAGATATTCCCACACCCTCGCGAAGGTTTCTGGTGCAATTTAATTCAGGATAATAATATCAAAATAGATCAGCATACTTCATGGAGGTGGCAAGAAAGCAAAAGCCAAACCTGGTATCCCCCAGCAGGCAACCCCACCAGCTGTCCCCTCCTGCAGAAGCAGGCAGAAGCACTTTTGGGGCTGAGGAGCCAGACCGTAGGAAAGGGAGTCGACAGGGTCAGCGAATTTACTACTCCTATGCAATAAGTGAACCCTCTCTCAACCCAGCCTGCCTATAGTTTTATGGGGAAAATGTTTTATTTTATGAGTAAGGTTTAGCCTGTGCCCACAAGGCATTACGAGGCTCACAGTAACCACCTTGGTACTGAGGAATTCTTTTCCTAACATACACCACAAATACCTGGAAATGAGGCTGCAGGATCCTGCACTCCCTCAGTCTGCAGAAACACTTCTGCAGCACCACCTGGACCAAAGAGGCCTGGGTAACCAACACAGCCTCAAGCCCTGGTCTTATTCCCATCACTCCTAACGGGCTGATGCCTGCAGCTCAGAACATGAAGTATGCACAATAAAGAAAAAACTTGAAGACAACTTTTTCCACACTGCTCATTAGCTCTCTCTGGTGGAGCTCAGGTCTTGTAGCTCCCCGGCTCACTGCAGGAGCTTCAGTTCTCGCCAGTCAGACGTGCTATGATGGACACACTCCAGCTGCGAAGGCAGCCCCTCTCACGGACCAGCAGACTTATTTGCAAACTCCTTCCAGCATTGCAGAAATTAAAAACTCAGCTGATTCAGCATGCATCTGATATACTTCTTCCTCACAAAAGCCCATCTACAAATATATATATTCAACTGTTCATTTTCCATTACTTAAACCGTCCATAATTTGTGCTTATACTTAGTGAAGCACAGGAATATCTGTTGTTTAAGAGCTTAAAATCCATACTAGTTTCTTGTAACTAAAATCAACATGCTGCTGTATTCAAGCAAGATCTACTGCACAGAACACAATTACCCTATCAATTGACTACACATCAATAGGACAGCACATGATTAGACAACAGTAGGGAATCCTAATGATCCCCTGTGAGAATTGGGGTAGTGCAAGCCTCTCATTTTCTGCTCCACGATGTGTAGATGAAAAATACATTGGAAAGAATACAAAATGAAGAACAGTATTTCTGTGCACATCCTAGCTTCATTTTCATGGGAACATGGAAATATAACAAAAGATCAAGATCATGATGATCAGATAGATGGAAAACAAAAATATTGATTGCAATGTCTTACTTAAGAGCACAATGGCTTTTCCACTTCTTTAGCCCTGATATTTTCAAAGGACTGATATTTTCAAAGTGGCTGTTAGGCACACACACTACCCAGTGATTTGGAGGTTCACCAACACCCACAGTTAGGTGGCAGAAAGAATGTGCCACAGCTCAAGGCACCTTCACCTGCCTCTACATGGAGACTTACCCTGCAGCAATGCTGGTGATCTCACTGGGCAGGTCAGTCAAATTAATACAGTCCTCCCAGCAACAGACATTGTGCACAGCATGCTGCAAGGACGCTGACTAGTTTTTGTGTTTATTCCATTCTCCATCACCTGGGTGGTGCAGAGTTCAAACCATGCATGAGGGGTTTTTTTAATCTTCTGAAGAAGAAAATTATTTTAAAATGAGCTGTAAACCACGCTTATACACTCTATTCATTTCAGCCCAGGACAAATTAACATCCCAAGAGAGATTTGAATGTTACTGGAGGCTGTCAAATTAACAGAAATACACTGACAGAGTTTGTTCAGGCAATGTTACTGCAGCAATAATGGTGCTAAGTGATGGAAAAGCATCATTTTGCTTACAGCAAAATTTCATTTTTACTTGTTCACAAAAATAAATGCAATTTCTGCCACCTGATTTGTGACCTTGCTTGATTTTTTAAGGCATATTTTAAAGGGATTCTGTGGCTTTCTCTTTCATGTTCTTTTCTGGCAGCTTCTAAGAATCAATACCTTACAATCTGTGACACCTAGAAACTCTTCAACAGAGCTGACCAGATTGCTTTGCAGTTTTAGGAAATTTAGAGACGTATACACCACAATACAAATCCAGCTGTTACACAGGGAAATTAGGCAATTACTTTGTCAAGTACATGCTATTTTAGCAAATACCTGCTATCTGCTTGTGTCCTACCTTCCAGTAATCATTTTTTTTTTTCTTTTTAACTGCTCTGGGTCTCTTGTGTCACACACTAAAGTAAAAAGAGCTGTTCTTCCCTCATTTGCCAAGCAGCCACTTTTGTGAGGCACATGCCAACATTGTAAATGTGATTTTCCATACTGGATTAACCTCATAGCTGGCTGAAGCAGTAAAGGTTGAGGGCTGCCTTGCTTGCAGCGACCATGAGATGGTGGAGTTCAGGATCTCCTGTGGCAGAAACAGAAGAGCAAACAGAATTGCAACCCTGGACTTCAGCAGGGCAAACTTCGGCCTTTTCAAACAATTGCTAGGGGAAATTCCATGGGCAAGGCTGCTTGAAGGTAAAGGGGCCCAAGATAGTTGGTGATCCTGTGACTGCTTCTAGCAGGCTCAAGATCAGAGCATCCTGACACGTAGGAAGTCAAGGAAGGGAGCCAGGAGACCTGCGTGGTTAAACAGGGAGCTGCTGGGTAAGCTCAAGTGGAAGAGGAGAGTTTACAGGTCATGGAAGGAGGGGTTGGCCACTTGGGGAGAATATAAGGCTGTTGTCAGAGGGTGTAGGGAAGCAACTAGGAAAGCTAAGGCCTCCTTGGAATTAAACCTGGCGAGAAGGGTCAAGGACAACAGAAAGAGCTTTTTCAAATATGTGGCAGATAAAACTAACACCAGAGGCAACGTAGGCCCACTGATGAATGCGGTGGGTGCCCTGGTGACAGAAGATACAGAGAAGGCAGAGTTACCGAATGTCTTCTTTGTCTCTGTCTACTCTGCCACAGGCTGTCCTGAGGAGCCCTGTACTGCTGAGGCCCCAGAGGCAGTCAGGACAATGGAGGAGTTTGCCTTAGTTGATGAGGGAGCAATTAGGCAACCTGGACATCCACAAATCCATGAGTCTGGATGGGATGCACCCATAGGTGCTGAGGGAGCTGGCTGAGGTCATTGCTGGACCACTCTCCATCATCTTTGTCAAGTCGTGGGAAACGGGAGAGGTGCCTGAGGACCGGAGGATGTCACTCCAGTCTTTTTGGGTGGGGAAAAATTTAATGAAATATATCAAGGGCAAGTGTAGAGTCTTGCGTCTGGGCAAGAACAACCCCGGGTTCCAGTATAAGTTGGGGAATGACCTATTAGAGAGCAGCATAGGGGAAAGGGACGTGGGGGTCCTGGTGGACAGCAGGATGACCATGAGCCAGCACCGTGCCCTTGTGGCCAAGAAGGCCAATGGCGTCCTCGGGTGTATTAGAAGGGGGGTGGTTAGTAGGTCGAGAGAGGTTCTCCTTCTCCTTTACTCTGCCCTGGTGAGACCGCATCTGGAATATTGTGTCCAGTTCTGGGCCCCTCAGTTCAAGAAGGACAGGGAACTGCTGGAGAGGGTCCAGTGCAGGGCAACAAAGATGATTAAGGGAGTGGAACAGCTCCCTTATGAGAAAAGGCTGAGAGAGCTGGGGCTCTGTAGCTTGGAGAAGAGGAGACTGAGGGCTGACCTCATTAATGTTTACAGATATATAAAGGGTGAGTGTCACGAGGATGGAGCCAGGCTCTTCTCAGTGACAACCGATGGTAAGACAAGGGGTAATGGGTACAAACTGGAACACAAAAGGTTCCACTGAAATTTAAGAAGAAACTTCTTCTCAGTAAGGGTACCAGAACACGGGAACAGGCTGCCCAGAGGGGTTGTGGAGTCTCCTACTCTGGAGACATTCAAAACCTGTGTGGACACATTCCTGTGTAACCTCATCTAAGTGTTCCTGCTCCAGCAGGGGGATTGGACTGGATGATCTTTTGAGGTCCCTTCCAATCCCTAACATTCTGTGATTCTGTGATAGCTCACCTTGTCCAATACCAAGTGACTAACGTTAGCCCTAGAGTATTTTCAAGTATTACTTAATTTGCTGGTCTCAATACAACCTAATTTGGTTTCCTTTCTTAGCAATAGATGTGCATTGAGCAGGGCTATCTCAACATAGTGAGCAACCACTTTCTGAAACATAGCTCATTTTTCTCATGTTAACTTCATCTTCTCCCAAAGCTTTGCTATGTCCCTGCTCACTTGCTATGCAATTAGTAAGCTCCCTTCTTTCCTTAGTTTTTTCTATTGATACAATTCAGTATAAATTAGTATGTTTTGAAGTCTCTTGGAAGGAATTAAATGGTTGAATTAGCCTGAAACTTATTTACTACCATGCCTGGTGATGACCTGCACCAAAGGAGTTACAGTAAGGCACTTTTACACTGCTCTCAGTTATAGTCAGTGAGGGCCTGGGAGGAAAAGGACTGGGACATTTCTATCTTTCTAGCATGTGTGAACATCTACTCTTGTTGCAAGCACCTGAGACCTGCAGGTCTGGCTCAAAGCTATCTTTCCTTTCATTGCTCTGATTTTGTCATGAAAAAGCTCAGGTAATCAGAAGGATCTGAGAGCATATCTATCTTTCTACTGTTTGCACTCACCAGCGTAGTTCTTGAGCAGTTAATGACAGTGAGCAACATAGGAAAACTAATGTACTTCAACAAACATCACTTACGACACTTCTGTTGCAAGCTTTACACATGTAAAATGAATATTTTGCTTTTACTTTGAGGAAGCATGAAGCCTGTGGATCACAGACATTAAAACTACTCATATACTGAGATATTTACAAGCTGAAATACATAGGCTGCTATCCCATATTTTGCATGACCTTTTCAACCCTAAAATGTCCATGACTATGCCGTATTGTTTCCTCCCTGTCCCAAGTCATTCCTGTGTACATTCAATTAGCAAAAAATAATTGCTTTACAACAAACTGAATAAAAATGCCAAGACCCATTTAGAGACAACAGCAATCATTAAACAAAACTCATTTGCAGGAGAGCTGAAGGTATTTCCAATACTCATATGACATTTAAAAATAGAAGACACTTCAGAGTGCTTAAACTGCAGACAAAAGTGTCAGGGTTACTAATGTATCAGCTACTTCAAAGACAGCAAAAGAAATTGGTGTTTTTAAACATTGGTAGTTCCATCCAGCATGATGGGCAATACATAAGATTTACCAAATACGAAATTTAATGTGTGCACGTTGTTCAAAAGTTGGCTTAATTTGCATAAGTGAGCATAGCAAAATCCATATCATCATCACACTTAGGTTCAGCTTTGGAAATTGCTGTTCAGTCATGAACCTCAAATAGTCAACCCGCTAGCCTACCTCATGCTTCTTTATTCCATAATGCTGGAAAAATAAAGTGTTGTTTATATAGCTGGAAGGCTTTGCTTTATTATGAAACACAACAAGAGAGTAATTTATTTAATATCATTATTTAGCATGTGCATGACCATTGATAAATAGCAATCCACTCAAGAATTTAGGGCCTCCATTGAAATATTTTTACAATCCTCTCAAAACCAATGAACTTTTGACTCAGGACGGAGTTTTATTTTCAATGATTATTTTTCCTAAATCTATTAGCCAGCTCTGATTACCTTTACACTAAACACAATTAAAAACCCAATGCCATGCACACAGGAAGGGTATATGCCTGGTTACAGGGATCCTCCTTCTCAGGCTGAGCTGGCAAGAGCTGTTCGTCCACATGGAGTTCTACTGGCTCCAAACAGCAATTCAGTGAAGTCCCCAAATAAAAACTTGAAAATTATATTTGGTTTATGTTTGAAAAAGTTTCCTTTCATTTAGAAGCTCATATAAACACAGCACAGCACAGCATGGCTTACGCTGACTGAGTCCTTAGACATCTATGATGTGCTACGCTGAGCCCTTTGAAAAGATGCCTTGATGAGAAAATGGTCAACTGAAGAGATTCCAGCCCACCCATTTGTATATAATTATGGCTTACTCTAGCAGCAAAATGAAAAATGGAACAGATGAGCCCATGATATGCTTTCAGAAGAGGAACAGAGAAAATATATCATGGAAACATCCAAGGTTAACAACAAAAACAAAAAGCCTGGGTTAAAAAAAAAAAAAAAGAAAAAAAGAAAAAAAAGAAAGAAATAAAAAGAGGAAAAGAGAAAAATCACTACCAGGAGAGAAGAAACTGGAGGCTAACTGCACAGTTCTTTGCAAATAGCGGCTGTGTAAATAAATTCAGGCACGGGAGTAGGTGCACACTCTGTGACAAGGGGACTAGTTTCCTGCCAAGGCAGAATTTTCATCAGGACATACAGATGTCCATCTGATGCAGAGAGCCAAAACAAAAGCTCAAGCTCCACAACCACTTTGAAATTGGGACAAACTGCTGGCAGGACACTGAGTAATAGGTCAAACCTTGTAAAAGAACAATTCTTAATGCTTCATGTTCAATATATGAGGGTTATTGATCGAGTTATTGAACGTGTTTTACAGGGAATTGAAGTATTCCTGAAAAAAAAACTCTGATAATATTTAGGAACAAATGGAAGTTTTACAGCCTTTTTCGCCTTTTTCTACCACTTTCATGTGTGTGTACATATATAAGGTATAATACTTATATCGGTGCCTGTAGCTTTTGTCAAACAAAAGAAATGTCAAGCAGTAATATCATCTTTTTCCTATTAATAAAACAAGAGGATGTTATCAACTTTCAGGAGAGGGAAGGCCTCATCATGTTCCCCCTTCCTCTCCAAACTCACTGAACAGTAAATATTTCAAAGGGTTCAAGCTTGCTCAGTCACTCTTCTTTCCTAGCTTTGCATAGTTCCTTTGAAGCAGCTATCCTCAAAGGATCAGATACTGAGATTTCTAATCCTGTTTCAACTTCTCAGCAAGACTTCTGAGTTCTGTTAAAGATTAGGCAACATTTTTTTGTGCTGAGGCCTTCTCGACGTCCAAACAAGGAACAAGCCTCCAAACATACTAAATGAAGGTGACATTGCAGTTGTCCAGGAAACTCCCTAAAAGAGATAATTCACATTAAGCAGAAAATTACAAAAAATTACATGTTTTAACCCAGCCCTTATTACTGTATCTGAATGAAAAAACATACATACAGAACAAACTTCTGCAATAGAGGAAAAAGGAAACAACTAGTATTGTAAGAATTGTGCTATACATGAAAAATGTTCCAAAAAGGGTCAAAGTATATTGTGTGATAGAAAGCCAAATGTCCTGCACATTCCTTCCCTAAAATGCTGTTATATTTAGCAAAGACTGCAAACAGCCCACTCGCCGGTAGGAAGTATGGGGAGTGAATATTACCATGGCAGTCCTGCAGACAAATATTTGTTGCACATTTGTACTATGCCAGGCAATTTAAAGTACATGTGTAAAACTGTCTGTGTGCACATGAGCGGGCACGAGCACAATTATGAGAACAAGACCACAATGTTGTGCAACACTGCATCTCACAGGTTCCATGTTTCAAATTTTAGCTGGGCTGACAGTGCTTGTTCCCTAAATCATTCTTTACCCATTTCTGTGGAATATTTGGTGACATAGAAGACGGAGATTTTATTTTTGGAAACTGAGTAGAATGAATCACAGGTAGCTGTTTGGATTAGTAATATCATCCATATATGGCAAATTTCTTCTCTAAACACCACCACATTCGCCCCTCAACCTCTACTGTAATTAGGGGATTTTACAGAGGAACCGACAACTCCAGCTGCCGAGTTCATACCCACACAAAGAGATCAGGATGGGACTGTAAACGCAAAGGTAAGTACCAATGTAAAAAGACCTGCTGCTGACCTTTAACTGTTCCTTTGAAAGGTGATGCCATATGTAACTCACAGGTAGAGTATGTGCTGGTACCTGGAGAATTTCTATCCTACAGAAGATGCAGAGGGCACCCCGTGAGCTGCCTTCCCTTCATGTATTAAAAAACAGGGGCAGAGAGAAGTCCTTTCTCTCAGGCAGAGAATTCAGAGACGAGATCAAACTCTTCAACAGGGGAACTGTAACAGGAGGAAAGGTTGCAAATGTACACACGAATGCCACATTTCAAAGTAGTAGAGATACAAACAAGTATCCCTCCCTTCTCCTTCGAATTCCTGTATGTACAGTCGTTCTGTGAATAGCTCCAGCCAGGACCCTGTGACTATAGCTAGGGGTCCATGAGGTTTACAAGGCCATAACATGAACAAAGACCAAAGCATGGTCCCCGCCAAGTGCAGCATTGTTCCTAAAACATGGAGAGTGACACACACAGCAAAACTGTGACTGGCTTCAGGCAGCTGCCCTACCAACTACTCAGACATTGTGCAATGAAGAAACCTCAAGTCTTGCTTGCTGGCCTTCAGGGAAATCTGTGATTTGAGAATTTTCCTTTACATGGTAAGAAATTCACTGTTGTGGACTTTTTTGAGAATAGAGGACTGCTTGACATTTCTGTTGTAGACACACAGAGGTGAGTGGTCCTCCAAAGGGTTGTGTCCTACCAACACAGAAAAACACACCAACAGTTCTGGTGCTGACAAGTTTCTTTTGAAGACACATTTTGTTTGGTTTTGGAGCCTAGCTGACTAGAGCACAACTTCCTTTAACTCAACGAACCTGTGCCAGAGAGCAGCCCCTGGAATCAAAAATGGTTTTAATTAGGTTTGTTTTTCTTTCTAGCTGATTCTAGGAGTGCTTGAAATGTGCAATCCTTTGTAGGCAAACCTGTCAAGCAGCTGGGGATATCCCTCTTCATTTCTTTTTAGCTCTGGGTTTAAGTACCATATAGCATATTTAATTGTGATGTTTTCTTCTTCTGGACAGGGAAGACAACTGGGTAGGCCTATGAGAAACTAAAAAGCCTGAACCACAGCCAAATTCCAGGGGAGATCATAACCAGACACTTTGTGGGCCAAAGCCAGAATCTACAGTATGAGATTAAAGAATGAGATGGGAAAACCTGGGACCAAAGTTAGAAAGTAAAAGAATGAATTAGCACAAGTCCTCAAAAGCACAAAAAGACAACATAAAGAAAATTAAAATTTTAAAGGGTTGTGATGCATTTAAACAGTGGGGAAAAAAGTTGAAAGTATAATACAGACAACAAACGGGAGGAAACTGAAGAAGGAATGAGCTCCAGTGTTCTTACTGTCATGTGAACCACATAGTGTGGAGAGTCCAGATTACATGCCACAGTTACTATGGCGGTAAAAACAAATTATCTGAACAACAATCTTGAATGTATATGCCCAAGGTGTGAACATAAGAACATACATGAACAGGCTGGATCAGTGATGCCATCACTGGAAGGAAAAGCAGGACTTCTGAACACTTGGTATGGTAATATTTTCTTATTTCTCATTGTTTGTTTTTGCAAGCTAAAGACCATGGAACTGCCAAAAAATATAACATCTGAAGTTTCATAGATGACGAGATGGTTCTACAGTGTTTACAGTCTAACTACAAGACACAAGGAGATCAAAGTTAGAGTTACAGATCAAAGACACAAGAAATCCTCCAATCAGGGCTTTTTTAATTAGAAAGTCACACACTCACACGGAATTAGAATACGCAATTAATAATCCAGGCGACGATTAGTGAAACCAATTCTAGACATACATCCCAGAGAGCTGTCCAACCTTCCTTTCAAATCACTAGAGATAAATAGCCTTTTCTAAATCATGAGTCATCTAATTTTAAAGTTACTGTCTGATTTAGATTTGATGAACTTCATTCCAGCTTACTTCTGAACTTCGCCTGCAAATGGAGTCCAAACAACCTGCTTTGAAATTGATACCTATCTTTTAAATGTCTAAAATGCACAAGATAGATTCCACCCCTAAGGCAAGGTCCATTATGGTGAGTAGAAGTTTCCTCTAAATGTTGAGCAGTGGCATCAACACATTTGACAGCTTTAGCTATTTTCCTACAATTGGTTTCTAATGTCAGTGGTGCCTCATGAAAGCTCATCCTATTCTTAGGTAAAATTTGACGAAGTTTCATTTAATCTAGAGAAGCTCAGATCTGGAAACAAGCTCTGTAACAGCTGTGCAATAGTGCCTCTGGCTTTACCTCTTGAAAAATAAGGCCTGTGACAGTCATAAACATATGGTGCTCTTCTCTTAGTCTTTTTTTCTCTAATAGGGTTTGGGCACTGTGACACAGCTTAGCATTATACCCGCAGATCCATCACACCTTATGACAAACTGATTTTACACACCCAATTATTTGAGGTAGCAGAATTTATGATATGCATTGTAAGTAAACATTTTCCCCTCTAATTTCGTGTTACCTATTCTCTTCTAGTAGAGAAGAGAATCCCAGTGTTTCCCCATTTTTGAAGTGTATTTTTTTTTTAAACTGTAGTTGTACACTTCTCATCATTAGTAATGGCTAGAAAGATCTGACTGAAGCTTCTGAGGTGTCTCCTCCTGTGAAAGAAACAGCTGACTACATATCTAAACAATGTATTTGGACCCTAAGGTTTTAAACTAAACTAAAGGGTTTGAGACAGTATGTTTGCAGTATGCCTACAGATACAATTTGCAAATCCAATAATAAGGAGGCTCAACTTCAGAATGTGAAAATAAGTCTTATCCAATTTTTACACCAAATTCTTCCACTGTTCTTCCTGCAAAAGTCACATTTAGTGCAGGCTTCTGCATACTTGCTACATATGTGGTACTCCAAGCATCCTCTAATCCTACATCTTAAGAGCTTTTTGGGTAGACAAATGAGGTTTAACTTCCAACTGACAGGAAAGCAGATCTTCTGTGATTTCAGCATGAATACATGATTGTAATTTTGCAGTCTCAGACCATGTACCATAATTAAGAAGAGGTTTCAAAAAGGAAAAATTGAAGGAATATATGCCATGAAATGCGGCTTAAAGAGCATTGAGTACATACCTCATCCTATATGTAACAAAAATTTACTGTCCCTGGAAGAGGACAACACCTTGTGACTAGATGATGTTCAAGACTCTGCCTAGCACTTTGGAAGAGCCCACGGAGGAGTTCAGTTCTGAAGTTGCCAATTCCTGATCTAGCCAGCATGCTTCCTTGTCCCAGTTGAAGTTGAGAGAGGAGAAGATTGATTTGGAGCAAATTCAACTGATCCATTTTAAAGAGTAATAACTTATACGCCAAAATACCATGATAGTATGAGAAACAAACCTGATATCCTGGGTAAAAGATCAACAGTTATTACAAAGAGCACAACATAATGGAAACAAAAGATTTCTTCCAAACTCTAAGTTGCCAGAGAAAAGCATAGTATTCCCAATGTAGAGAGATTAGAGAAGTATTTCAAACAAATACTTGTGAGTGTGGGTAAATACAGTGCCAGGTACCTGAAGACAGTCTGGCACTTGATCCATTATAGGCACCTCTTTTCCAGTACTAGAGGTTGGGATTTAGAAGCCTTTATCTAACTTTAGCAGTGCACGCTACTTCAGTATTGGGGGAGGTGGAAGGAGAAATGAGGAACAAGGGAAGGACCAGCAGGGGAATTCCACACCCGTACTTTATTTTGAAAAAAACACTGTAAGAAAAGGCCCTATACAACTTTGCTTGCCAGATAACATAGCAGCTGGCTTTATTTATTTGAATAAAATGTTTCACTAATGTTGCATCTGATCTAGAATTCAAAGAAGCTAAAGATTTTCCAGTACTATACTTTTATTCTGCTGAATGTTTTGATAAGCAAAGAGAGGAACTACTTCAAATAATTCATTCATTGTCCACTCAATTTTTTGGAAAAGGAAGATCTAAAAGCATATCTGGCTGCCTGTTCCTGTGCAGGAACACTCAAGTACTTGTCATCTGGCATCAGCAAGCAAAATAATGCTGAGTCCTTTCTATTTTTCATTCCTTCAAAGGATTAAGTTCACAGATTAACCACGACATCTTTCAACTACAGGCTCACATATTCACGATAACAAAAAACATTAAATCAGTACTTCACATGCAATTTTATGCTGTATTTTCAAGAGCAGCATGCTAGCAAGTATAATAGTATAGAGACAGGAGTTATTCTATAAGCTGATTCTGAAATATTGCATGCATAGTTTGGGGGCTTTTTAAGAGTTCTATTACCTAGCTTTGGGAAAATAAGGTCAGATAGGGTTGCAGGTGATTATTTTGAAAGATAGTTAAGATTGCAGGCAATTTTAATATTTTTCATAGTAAGCCATATGCTACAAAGATGTTAAGACAAATGGTTCACATATTTGTAATCTCAAGAAGTAATATAAGATGATTTTAAATAAGGTATTAAACAAAGATTATTTAGGTATATTGGTATTCTAGATGTGAGCTGGAACTCTGCTTACACTCAGCTTTGATTGACATCCAAGACTGATGAAGAGTTGTGAGCACCCAGGAATAGGCTTTGACCAGATGACAGAGTACAGCAGGAGAGAAAACGAGCCTTGCAAAGGTCCTGCCTCTTCAGTGCAGAGTTCAGGAGCCAAACCCATTCTGTGCAAGTCCACCACCCTCTATGACCCAACTCCTTGCTGCTGCATCCTGGAAAACCTTTGCACCACCTTGCATCCCAGAGAGGCTCACATTGGCCACAACAAGATGTTCTGTGATATACTGTAGTTATCTTGGTTTGGCAAATTGGGAACAGGTCATCATTCAGGTCATGCTTCATTTTTCAACCTTTTCTTGCACGTTTTTAATAGAACTGACAAATAGCTCACGAGCCTCATGACTGTCAGTACCCAGTCTGTAATCTGACTCCCAGCAGTGACAGTAGGGGAGATAGCGTTGGGTCTTTAGTGACCTCTAATAATAAGTAGAACTATATGTCTAGTAAATACAGATTCAAGGTTGTTTTGTTTTTGTTTTTGCTTTTTTTTTTTTTTTTTTTTTTTCCCCCAGTATTAAAGAAGCCAAATACCAGAAGTACCAAATTCCGAGAAAAAGTCTGATGATTCAGTCTGGCCTCCATTTTAGGAACTTTATTGAAAAAAAATCTGTTACAGACTAGTAATCCTTCTTTCCTAAAACTGAGAAGAGTAAATAAATAATAAAATTGGTTCTGAACATGCAGTTAAATTTTTAGCTTTATCCATATATCCTAAGTGCAAATACTCTAGGAAATGCACCATGAATTTGCATTTTTAAGCTGTTAGTCACTCAAGAAAAATTCTGAATTCATGATGGAAGGAATTAGCATATGAAAACTGAGGTGTTCTAAATACTTGTAAAATATTCTGAAATGTTTATTTCTTAATCTTTTCTTTTTGTTCTTTCTTAAGCAATTAAGACGGATTGGAGATCTAAACATTGGCTTTCATAGATCTATTTTTAGTAACATCAACATTTTCATTTAAACTTTTAATTTTCTCTGTTATGCTATAAAAATTCAGTATTTTTTTTTACACTATGCAAATTAAAATACAGAAGTTAAAAATCTTTTTTTTTTCAATAGTAGGAAAAAAGTAAATACACACATTCTTATTAACATTCTGATTCTGAAGAATCTGCATATCTCAATGTAATGTGTGCTGATGGAAAGAAAAGCAGACCTGGTTTTAAATGGATATTATTGGAAGTAGGGCATGAATAATATAAATTCTTTCAAATCATTCATCCAATTATATTAAACCAAAGTGAGATAAATGAAAACCAGAAACTTTAAAGATAGTATTCACACAGAAAATAAAGAAAATAAGTGCACTTATTCCTCTTCTGATGCACTGGATGTAGCTGAAAAAAGTCAGTGGTCTGATTGGTAAGAACTTACACGTACTCACCCAAAAGACATAAACAGTATCTATTGGCTTTGAACACTTATGTAGCTGTAGAATTTCAGGAAATTTAACCAAAATTTGTTTCACTGACTCTGATGATTCTTTTTATACAAAGCAATCTCTGTGAGATCCTTATATATATTGAGGTAATTCACATTCAAGCAAATTATCATGAGCTGAAGGGAAATTTCAGCACCTCAGCTGAACTGCTGTGTCTGTCTTAAGTTTTGAATTACCCACAGTGAAGTCATCAAATAGTTTTAAAGCTTTTCTACACTTAGACCCTTAAGGTCTTCATTTTAGTTTGAGATGAGCTCAAAATTCTTATCATAAACACTGAATGCCCAGCAGAAACAGCAGGAATGCAAGTGGATGCAGTGTGGTGATAGACTGAGCACTGAACTACAGTTGTAAAACCTGGATTCACTTCCCAGCATTACCTCTGTTCTTGGATTACCTTCAGCAAGTTTCTTCCCCTTCCTGTACCCCTCTTATTTCCATTATTTGCCTTGGCTGTTTTCATTGTACCTTCCAGGCAGAGACCATCTCACATAACGTGTTTGGACAGTGCTAGCACCGGGTGGTACTACTCCAAATTCAAGGCCTTTAGATGCTACTGTAGAATTCATTAGAATGTAAAAATAGAAGCTTAAGATTTTTCTGACTGTCAACATTTCCATCATGAAGTGTCCAGTACCTCGACTACTACTATCCAATGCATCAACAACACTATTTAGTAAAAACTAAATAGTGCTAATCCTTTATCAAATTATGTTTTCCATTTATTAACATGAAATTTACATGGAAAACAATTTTAATATCTCTAAATATTTCCTTGATTACTTACTACAATCTTATGAACTATTATGAAAAACTAATGGTGTGGGTTGATATCTGAACTGATACAGAAAAAAAAAATTGCTTTCTTTAAGCTTTTATTGAAAAAATGTCTTCATCAGTACCAGTGCCTATTTTGAGGGAAGAGAAGTACATTTGCTTACATAAAACTGCTTATATAGTTATCCCTTCTGAATCATTTGCCTTGGTCTAGAATTTTAAACAAGAAAGCAGTCCTTTCTCAAACAAGAAACATTCTCCTCAAAGTGAGAGCTGAGATCTGTGTCTCATCTAATTTCCTGTCTTTCTGTTTTTTAATCAAAATACATGAAGTCATTCCTTGAAAAGGGTATTCAGTCATGTGAATATTGTGGAACTGGGATAAAATAGATGCTTAGCAGTAGAAGGGAGGCACATTGGAGGTTAAATCCCACTGATATAATTCCTTATCAGAGCTCTCATGTTTGCTAACCTACATATTATATTCAAGTTACATGAGTTGACATGATCTTCCCATTAACTAGTACCTGAGAACACTGCTCAAGTATTGAACTGCTCTTTCCTGTTGGGATGCATCAGCTCTATGGCAAAGACAGTCTAAGAACACGACATTCTCATTTTTCTGAAAGAGACGGGCTTTCTAGCAAGACTGCACATCTTGTACATCAGAGGCCTTTCAGGGAGCCCCGTAGTCATGTGGTTCCTATAACACCCTCAGAAAGGTATGCCACATTGCATTATAAAAGTCATTCTCTACCAGAGAGAATGTCATAACATCATTATCAAGCAAAAGAACACAACTTCAGGGTTTTTAAAACCAATATGAAACAGATTATTTTGAGTCAGTTGCATTCTCATTTTCCCACAATGCTTCATGTAGCAGATAAATCTTCCCATAAAGAAAAAACATATAAATATTTCATCTGCACAGAACTGTCCACTCAAATGATAAGAGAAAACATGCCTTTCTTTAGTAATATAATATGTAAACAAAAACATAGCCAGCAGTACTCCATGATGTAATTAATGTATAATACATACATTATGAATGAGTTTGTATTGCACTTTCCTATTTGTTTTTCTACTTCCAATCATAACATTGCATGAGTTTAACTTTTTGTATTTCACATCCCCTTAGCAACCAGTACTCTTATATCTGGTTATTTCCTACAAACTCTCTTGTAATCCACAAGGCGAAGCAAGGTCAGTATATTCAGATATTGGGCTGCTGCCACCTGGAGATTTTCCACGTGTGAGGGCTAGGTAGTTTTCCTACCATGAACATCTCCTTCAGTTATCAGATTGCTTTTGCCACCTTTCCATTTTCACTCAGTAAATGAAAATTATGTGCACATCTATTTTAATGAGGAAAAAATACAGATTGAAGATCTTCTGTCAGAAACCCAGTGGTTCAAGCAAGACTGTTTTCCTTCCATCCTCCTTTTTCCCTGTGTTCATTAAAGTGTCCTGTCTATGGTAATATGGATCAAAGTCCACTCTCAGATACACAGCCCTAATGTAAAATGACCTACTTTGTAATGCTGCTTAAATTGCCCATTTTTAGGGTAAGTTGCCCAAGATACAGAGATACCATTCACATATCAGCTTTCTTAACGATTGGAACACCATTCTTTAGATTAGCCCATCAGAAAGAATACTCATCAAGGCTAATTTAATCACAAGGCTAATGTGTCTAAACAGCCTTCCGTCATTCGAGAGAAACATTCACCATGAAGCCTAATTTAACTGTTCTGAGTCCCCCTCTGGAGGGGAAATGTCTTCTCCTCCACTGAGTATAGATGGAGCTGATGGAGATCATCCTTACTAAGTACCAATGACATCACTGTTCACAAAGAGCTCCTTCAAGTTTATCTGCTCATCTCTATTTTCCTTCATTCAAGCCAGACTTTCAGAGAACAAAACTGCTGCCAAAACTCAGACTCCAGAGGTCTTAAGAAATCTTTAAATAGTCTCCAAACCTCCAAACTGTATACATTTAGCCAGTTCTATCTGAAATTAAGAATCATAGATAAAAACGTTACATCCCAGACATAAAATCTCACTGCGGTGGAGCAGCCCAGGAGATCAAAATAAAACTATAATAAAAAACTCAGATATAAACACAGAATTTACAAAGTATACTAAAATTTGAGGGACTGGAAAAAATCTTCATATGCACATTTTTTGCCATGCAGGTGACAGGCACAGACCATTATGGGATATAAACACAGATCCACATTTATGTCTGTGTATGTATGCCAGTAAAAATTAAGACGTGCTTATTGACACACATTTGCACACACAAGCAAGCTCAGAAGCACATGATGACATACAGTGTCAGCGTATATTTATTTATAACTGTAAGGTGAATTCCTGCATTTTATACATTTCTGAGGTGACTAAAGAGTCAAGAAAGGAAGCTGATGCTGTGCTATTGATTTTAGTGCAGAGGCAGGGCCCCATTAACAAGCAGTAATGTCACTTCTTTTCAGAACACAGCCTGTGGGAGCAGGAGTAGGGAACATACCAAGAAGACAGCCAGGATACCTGAGAGAACCAGGGACTCTCTCAAGTAGGACAAGGAGCAAGGCCCAAACCTTCATTTGCCTTGTGAAGGTACAACACAAGGTACAGGAGACACAGGAGGATTTTAATCCCACTTATATCCTCAAAGGATGAAAGCACAGCCTGAACCTGGCTGACCCTCCCCAAACAGGCAATGGCCTCGTTATCCCACAGGCATTGGGGTCAGACTCTGCTTTTCCACAGGTAAAGTTACAAGAGAGGTCCCCTCTTTTTTTATATAAAGTCTCTGGTTAAAAGGACAGATACTTCCATGAGTGTTTTGGATACTTCATGGTCACCCCTGCATCTCTTGTATACCCACTGAGGTGATACACTGCCATGGAGATCATGAAGAGAGCTGACCTACATGGTATAGCCTTTAGGTGAAAATAGGCTGAGGCCTGGGAGAATGGAAGGAAAGATCACTCTAAATCCTAAGTGAATCACAACCTGGTTTTATTACTATTTATTTTCACAGATAATAATCAACTGATCTATATTTTTGTATGGCACGTGAAGACAGTATTCTCTGCAATTAGGGAGAACGCATAGGTAGAATTTAGTTTCCTTATTTGAAAATATATAACAGCTTATTTCCTTATTGCAATATATCATGCAACTTCGTTCAGAAACACCAATCTAGGAAAACATACTGTCCATAAACTATTATTTTCAAAACGTATCGCCAGTCAAAGCATTGGTATTAAAATCAACGTAATCTGAAATGGGCTCAGCATAAGGATCACATTTGCCATGTTGTGTCTATTTTCAGCTTTAAAATATTCAAAACTAAAACGTTTACTTTTTCTTAAATTTAAAAGCAGCATGCTTGGAAAAAATACATTCTGGCCAACACCGCTTATCGATCAAACATTTCAGGGTTTTCCTGGAGATACAGAGCTCTCGCTGCAATGGCTCAGACAGATCCAAGTATAAAATTTTACCCTGAATCAAACAGTAGACTTAATACTAACTACTGAAGGATTACTTTCGAATTCTTTTCTTAACTCATTCTTCATTTTCAGTCACATTTTGTCTGAACTTTAAGCATGAATGTAGATTATTCAGTTTCAGTGAATCTATCTGTATAAATCTACTGCATAACATACTTTGCATCAGACCAAATATTGATCCATGAAGAGATACTTTTGAAGGCTATTACAAATGGCAAACTGCTATGTGTTATTTTTTGTAGCTCATTCACCTGTTTCCATACAAACTGAAATTACATTTATGATTTTACAATTTGGTCCATTTGGAAAAGTATTCAGAAGAAACACACAAAAATGACCACGCATTTCAGAGTTTTAAAAATATAAATCCTCACTTCTAAACTATAAATACACACCTCAGTACTTACAGATAGAACACTAGACTATTGTATGAATTATATTTAACTTATTTTTAGAGAAAGCAAACTCAAAAATTCAAAAATTTGGGAATAAGAATCGCACTACAAATTTAAGGATCTGATCTTGCAAGAAAATCCAGACTCAGCTGAAAACATGATCTTGAAGAATTAAAAACATATGAAACTTTTTACAGGATTCCTAACCACATTGCCTACTCTGCCGTGCTTTGAAAGAACTCAGTAAAATTAAAATTTTTCAGCTTAGAAAGCCATTACATTATGTACCTGAACTGGAAGGCATCTTTTTTGTATATAATTTAAACACATTCAAAAGGATGTAACCCAGAGCTCAGATTCTGGCCTGACAGCATTTCTCAGCTGCTCTATATGAAGTTTGCTGCTAATAACTACATTGAATGTAAAGCATTAAAGAACATCAAAAGATGGTTGTTGGACAAAAACGTTTATATTAAAATCTTGTTGGACATTGGGATGGGAGTGGGCTCCTCAAAGCTTTCAACACTACCCCTTTGTTTTCTTCCTCTGAGAAAAATAGGCCCATCAACAATATGTTTGTTTTCATTAATCTGGGTAGAAGAGCTGTTTTCATTTATGAAGAATTGATTCTGCACAGATCCTTTGCCCCTCTTCTCCTCCCTCAAATAAACAAAACAATTAAATTAGGCTTAGGAAACACCATGGTCTCTAATAGAGACTCCATGCTCATTCACTGCCAACACAAGAACAAAGAGTTTGTTTAAATCTAAGACAGAATTTGTTTTTTGTTTAAGAACTGACGCTCTGTCAACAGTTTTAAACACGAGTGTTTTCCATAATGCAGTCTGTATATTAAATTACCAGTTTTGCTTTCAAGCAAAGTCTACTGTCACAAGACCGCTCTTCCTCCCATATGTTCCAAACTTCAAAGATTTTTCAAATCTCTGTTTTGGTCCCGATGCTATTCTATTGAGAACAGGCACAAACAGAATTTGTGCAACACAAAGGTAATGAAATTACAGAATCTGTCACTTTGATCTGTTTTCTTCTGTGTGTCACACAAACCAGACACAAAAATGCAAATCTGAAGATAAACAGCTCATACGCTGTTGAAGCACTGTGCATTTTCAGCATTTCCTTCACTGAGACCCAGCCTTGAGTGGGCTATGTAGAGAAACGAACATGATGAAGAGCAGACAGATCTGGTTGTGAGATACCTACCACTGCCTGTGGGATAAACATTCATACAAATCAAGACTCCAGAGTACCTATAAATTAAATATATCATTTGGAAATACAACGAACAAAGATGTTTCACAAAGCTACAGCTGATCTGAGCAAGTGCAGATCAAAGAGAGTACAAGGTACTTAAGTTACAGAGTTTATTGACACTGCAGCATTATCTGCAGACACCTGATTTCACCAGATTTGCCCCAGCTTCCATGCCAGGAACATTATTCTACACATTGTACAGGAAGATCAGGATACCACTTAGTGAACTTGTCTGGATGAAAATACAGATGAAAACACAGGTGGATGCTGACATGCTAAAGCAGTGACAGTCCACCCAGAGAAACTAACACTTGAGCCTCTTCTACCCTTCCACACTACTAGCTGCAGGGAAAGTGATACAGCCCAAAAGCACAGGCACACTAACCCACCCAGAAAGAGGGCGCTAAAATGACCATCGGAAAAAGGGACAGCTACTTGTCTTCCCTCAAGGTAACTGGTTAGTTAGGGGGAACGTCATTCATCCCCAACATTTCTACCCTTCATGTCAGCTTCAGCAGATTGTTTTCTCTTCTTCCTCATACCTGTATAGATGAAAATAGCTTACCAGTGATTCCATGATACACATGGAAGATGATTCAAATCGATTCACTGTGATCCCTAAATCAGTTACACCCCAAAAGTTCAAGGGCAGAATACTTTTTCACAGATGCAAAAATCTGTCACCTATTGCCTTTTCCATGTGAACAGTAGTATTTACTGACAAATCTGTTGTATTTTCTTGAAACAACAAATGGAAATTTAAAAACCACTTTCCTTATATCAAGACCAAAACTGTCTGAACTACCTCTCAGTCACAGATCAAATCTAATGTCCCTAAAGGTGATGTCAAGACCCATTCCTCAAAGCTAGCTACGTTAGATAATTGCTATAAAAAAGCACATAACCATCCACCTTGTTCTAGAACTACACAGCAGACTGCAAATAGGATTCACCTTGCATAAGGGAAAATCACAGTTGCTGTAGAAACCGCACAGCTGTTGGTGGCCCTGTGTTGGAGGAAGTCTATGAGGAAACTGCTCAAATTTGTTCCTAGGATAGGATAAATGGATATGAGGACAGGAATATGGACGGCAAAACCAATATCAACTTCAATCAACATCCAGAGAGAAAATGTTCATGTGTCTTTCTATCTCACACTCTCATAGTGGCAAAAGACAGAGTTCCACAGTATGACCATCCCCTATTTTGCAGAAACAGATGCTGATAACTTCAGCATCAGAAAATCTATAGGAAAATTATTGTAGTGGGAAGCTCCTTTCTCTTCTCTACAGGTCTTGGGCACAGTTAATTCACACTTGAAACTTTGAGGGCATTCTTCACTCACAGAACTGTCTAACAAAATGGGACTCATTATATGTATTTTCCATAATCACCATCAGGCAAGCAGTGACTTACCCAGCAGCAAGGTGTGTATCTTTTTCCCACAGCAAGCTTCAATCATTGGACTACTCACGTTGGAAGCATCTACTTTAAACAGTCTATTTAGTTTATATAAGATACAATAAGGAGGCAATTAGTGCATAATCTCAGTATGAAAAGACTCTTTGTGTTTTCCTCTGGCAAACTCATAACAATTCACAAAGGTGAAAACTGCAGCTAAACAAATCACCAAGAAGAAGTTTAATCGCTGCAACAACACACTGAAATGCAGAGGCTTTTCCATTGCCTGATGTCTTTAAATCAAAGGTAGTTATCTTTTCAAAGAAGTGTTATAACTCAGACACATATCCACAGGCCTGACATAGCAATTATTGTTGTGGTGTGTTTTTCAATATTATAAAGGATATCACTGAAGATCTTGGCTCTATCTTTGGCCATAGAACATTTTAATCCGTGGTTCTATTCATTTTACCTTCACTGTGTCAGAAAGAAATATAAAATTAATCAGTCTGGATATCAACCTGAATCACCAGTCTAAACATATAACAAGGACTAAAAAGATACAAATGTTCTTCATTTTAAGGTGGTTTATTTCTATGTTATTTTTACATTTATTTTTACAATGTGTTTTGTTTGTTAAGAGGATAATGACTTACCTGTTATGATCCAAATGTATTATTAATAACCAAATTATTAAATTATTCAGATAAAATAAGCAACCGGAGTGACAATCATTACTAGAAATTGATTGTCTTGTCTGTTTACCTCAAGCTGGGGAAAACCTGGCTTGTCTGGGAAGGCAGGGTTGGAAGTAACCATTGAAATGCTTTTTAAATTATTCCAGCTAAATCATAGAGGATATGTCCTTTTGGATAGCTCAATCCACAAGACATGAACAGAAACCAAAGAGAACTTTATCTTCAAAAACATTTAGTAAAAAACTAAATAGCATAAGTGAAATTGATGGGAATGATTGATAAACTAGGTAAAATTTCATTACAATAAACTCTCCACAGAACTGAGGATTGTGAAATTAATAGTTACTTTGCCACAGGTGGTAACAATTTCTGTTTTCTTTCTGCAACTATTTCTAACATAATCCTTTGATAATACAGGGTGAAATTAAGACCTGTTATCATTTGCAATTTTTTTGTTTGGTTGGTTTAATATTGAGGGTAAGATTGTGGCAAGAGTAAAAGCGAGAACTGCACAAGAGCATTTTTGGAAGGAAAGAAGTGTCAAGAGCCCTCAAGCCCTCTCTGTCCCAGCTTTCCTCTTCCACTCAGCACCTGAAAAAAAAAATGATGCTTTCATGTCCTCCTAATATTATTTTTCTCATCTAGAATATTTCTCCCAAACTCTTTAGTTTCTGCAACAGATTATCTGGAAATGACTTTCTGAAATTATCCTACTTAAATAAAAACCAGCCATCCACTCAGGACTAGAAACCATTGGATATGCAGATACACAACAGCATCAGCACATAACTACAGCAGAAAGTTTGTGAGCAATCCAACAGACAATGCATTCAACAAAACCGTAAGAACAGTCACATTTCTCATCGCTTGAAGTGAAAGCCTCGGGAATGAGCATATGAACAGGACAAACTTCCTCCAAGTACTCTCCTGTTCTTTAAACATTTATAGCCAGAGGTTTTCTTAAGCCAAGCATGTTTTCATGCGTTTATTAATTCTCAAGAGATTATTCTCAAGAATTTGTCCTATCTTCCCTTGATTCTGTATAACCTTTTAATATTCACAATGTCCTGTGGCAAGGATTTCCACTAATTAACAACATGTCATGCAGAGAAATGGCTTTGTCTTGCTTCGAATGTGCCACCTGCAAATTTCATCATGTACCCTTGACCATCACATCATTCAATAGCTATAACATTCTTAATAAGGATAAATACTGTTGGTCTAACCTCTTCCCCTCCCTCAACTAGTTTTGGCTGAATTTGGCAAGTAACTAACAGCAAAACAATCCAAATCAACCACTCATCCCAAGTTTGCTTCCTGCAGGATATCATTTACTGGGTTAAAGAAAATTAGAAGCAGACAGAAACAGTTCTAAGTGTACCTGTAAAAGCAAACACCCTCTGCTCTAAGGGTCTGGGGTCCAGAGCTATATGGAATCAAGAGAGGAGCTTTCACCAGTCTGAGTGGGTACTGCAGCATGCTGTAAACTGGTGGTGGTGTTCAAAGCAGCAGGCCATGAATTAATGGCTTGGTCCTCCCCTCAGCACACAGAGCAACATGCTTGTGGGTGATGCACCCCATTTGCTTGTACTAACAGGAGGCAGGGGATGCATCCATACCTGCGCCTCTCAGGCACCTGGGGTGGCAACATTCCTCAGGGGGGAGCTTGCTGGTGAGTTGAGCAAGTGCAAACTCTTCAGCCTTCACAGAAATCAGCATCACCTCAGGTCTGGAGCTGAAGGACGATTTTTTTAATTCACACAGTGAAAGCACAAGAGCTGGTTGCCCACCTCGGAGTGCCACTGACAAATTTCCACAGTTACAGAGCCCAAAATAAACAGACTTCAGTAACTATCCTCCTTAAGCTTCAGCAGAAGTCTCTGTAAGGTTTGTCACTTTGGCAGCCTTCTTCCATTCCCCAGTTATACCCGCTTCCTCACTTTCCTTCAGCAAAGAACTGAGATGGACCTTTACAAAACCGGGATATTCACGAAGTGCTACATTTGCATCATCAGAAAGCAAAAGCAGAGATAAGGTATGAGTCCCACTAAATCAAAACCTACAATTAAAGAAACTGTTGTCTTCAAAGTCAAGTTGTGTTTATACAGCAATCTCATTCCCTTGTCAGCTCGTCTTCTTTCAGAACATATATTTCAGAGGATTAATTGCATAGCTATATTATGCGTCTCTTCAATTATTTCCGTTAGATATCATTATTAGGTCATATTATAAAGATCTCATTGTTTTAGAATGGTTTTTCTGGCTAATGACTAAACAAAAATTCTTTATCTGAGCCAGTATTTTTTGCTTGTAAACAACTTATAACATTTTAGTGTTTTAAAATATTTTAATTGCATCTAGAAAGATTTCAGAAATTAATTTGGAAATACTGGTTTGAGTTGCATACTGCCTTTATTAGTTGGCTAGAATTTAGAGTCAATTTGAATTAGCATTTACACTTAAAACGATACATGTAATAAACCAGTCCCGTTCTCTTAAAAATTATTAAAATTATTGAGAGAAGATAATTTTTTTAACTTCATCCAGGCAGGTTTCTTTCTGTCCAGCGATAGTATAGAAACATATGATGGGAAAATTGATGGAAAGTAATTAACAGCACAAATTAAGCTTTGCTATCACCCTGAAATGAAATTACTATCACAAGATGCTAATTAGCTGGCAAGGGCATTCAAAAAAAAAAAAAAAAAGAAAATTACTAAGTTTTATTTATTACAATCATCCAATTTTTATGTGCTGCATGCCTCTGGCTTCCCTATTCAAGATGTCTGTTTAAGGATGGAGCAGCTGTTTCTTTCCTCCTCAGCAGGAGATAAAGAAGGGCCAAAGAGTACACGCAGTATCAATCACATTTCTAAGTCAAATTCAACCAGCTATGAACGTAATTCACAATAAAATAGTGATGATGCAAACCATAGACTCTGGGCTTTGGTTTCTTTCTCCCACAGATGTGACTAATACATCAAGCTGAATTCTGGGTATCTTCTCCATATGCTAAATTATGCAAAAAAACATTGCATTTCCTTTGAGTTTCCTGACGTATCTCTATAGAACTAATAGTTGCCCCCTCCCCAGAAGGCAGGCTGTCAGGAGCAGTGGTTCTCACTATATCTGTGCGTGACCTATGGCGCGGCAACCAGCGTGGCTGGTGGGTGTCCTGTGCACCCCCCACTCGGAAGGGAAGAAAAGCGCTTCAATGATCTTTGGGACTTACCTAATCCTAACAGCTACTACAGGATTCAAGCCTAAACAAGCAGCCAAGTCTGTGGGGAGGGGTAAAGAATTGATGTGCTACACCTTTTGATTTTCCTACAGCTGCTTTCCAGTACACATGGCTGGTTTGGGCAAGTCTGTATATACATAGTTTCTTCAGTAATTTACTTAGATAATGGGTATAAATGCTAAAAGAGGAAAGAACACATTTGCTATACTTCTGGGCCACATCTTTCTCCCTAGAATTTCCAATATTCCCAAAACTCTGAGGATACAAATGCAGCCAGTGAAGCTGCCAGGACAAAACTGAGGGGTAATTGTACCTACTGGACTTTGAGAGCAAAAAGAAGTGCAAACATAGGCAAGACACCCTCAAAATCTCCTACTGACAGGAGGGGGAAAGGCACATTTCCTACAGACTCCTTCCTTGTTTGCGTCTACAAGACTAAAAACTACTACCTTCCCTGTCACTTTTAAAATGTACTGTCTCTCTCTTTTCTCCCACCCATGTATTTTTTCAATGAATTGGCTGTGTTGGTAAAAGAAAACACAAGTTACACAATGTGGATTCCCAAATCCTTAGAATTAATTTGTCCTTCAGTGAAGACCATTAAAGAAAAATGGACTGTTATTACTATGACTAATCAGAGCAGCACTGTTTAAAGTAAGAGTATACTATGGATGCCTTTAGACTGCTTTTACAATATAGAAGAAAAATTGGCAGCAAATGGCATACATTGGCTTGCATCCATGCTGTTCCAGGTTGGTTGCATTTACAGTACTCTCTAGAAAGCAGGCCCCAGTGGATATGTGGAAAATATGTCAATATATCTGTGTTCAGCAGCCAGGGTTTCCTCTAAGAGGGAACAAGTTGGTTTGGTGCCAGGAGACAGAAGACAACTGACACCAGAGAATCAGAGAGCCAGGGCCATGGTATAAAACCGCGAGTGAGGCAAAATGACATCATAAACATATATGTCTGACACACACATACACGTAAACCGCTAAAAAAGGTCTTGGAAGGACACCAATAACTTCAATAATCATTCATAGACTAATCACTGTGTGGGAATTTACTGTTACAGCACAGTAGCCAGGGTCATCATAAGGGAAGCAGAGAGATATGAACTTTTCCTTCTGCTTTCACTTTGCTTACTTTCTATGCCAACAATATATTGTGCACACTGAGTTTTTCTGTTCTCTCTCCACATGTGCTCCTGCAATTTTTTGGGTCTTTCACCCAAAGACAGAAAAGAAAAACAACAGAAATAATTGACACAATGATACAAAGCATCAATATGAATGGCATCACATTAGACAAAGCTATTATTTCTTGTTTTGTTGCTTTTAAATGAGCAGCATTTCACCATGTTTCTTTTAAATTATTTTTTTCCCTGACAGGCTTTATTTGCTGTGATTTAAATAATTTACTTCTTCACAATATTTAAGCTATTTTATTCCACCACAAATATAATGTTAATGATTTTCCTTCCCTTTTTCTCTCCAAGTCCCCACGCTCTGTATAAGTTGAACCAGAGTCAGTCTAGGAGTCAACATGATTGCACCTGAGAAGTAAACCAGCAAGAATGTGTTCTCACTGGACCACTATTCAAACTGATATTTATTTTGGCACCAGAAGTTATGGTATGTCTCTGCTAACATAAACTACTAACTGCGATCAATAAACGGACAACAAATGTCTCTCACAGAAGCCATCCATCTGTTACTTGCTGTTGAGGTATTGATTTGTATTCTGTATGTGTAGCCACATTATCACACAATATACATAATACAATGATGTGATTACTGAAACTAAGAGCTAAATCTTCATTTGTTTCTTAATGAAAATAAAAATAATACATTCCATGACATTGATACTGAAGCAATATTATCCCTTCTGTTTATCCATTTTGAGGCCAAGGAAAACACATACATAAAAAACATACCTAGCAGTATCTTGAGAACAACAAAAGGTTTCAAAAAATACGATATTGTAATAACTCTTCTTTCAGAAAGCTGATTAGACAATCTTAATGAGAGGTTCAGAATTTCAACAATAACAAAAAATCCTCTGCCTTGTTTAATGAGATCCTCGGAATGAAGAGCACTCAATTACAGGTTTATGAAGACTTCCTCAAGTCCCTTTAATTGCTCTTTCACATTCTAATTAACCTCTGGAATGCCAATCTAGCTTTCTTCCTGGAATGTCCATTACTATGCCTTTTAAGTATGATCCAGTAACCCAGAGTAATAGCATGACATACATACAGCACACATCCTTCACTTCACGCGTTTTTTCTCCGAGGAACATATTGCAAATGGGACATGGCAGGCACCTCCACGGTACAGCCTGGTGCCAGATGAGCTATCACATGGACACATACTGCTTAGCGAAGAACTATATGCTTTACTCTCTGGTCATAGCAGGCGTTTTATTTTTTTAATTAAGTTATTAAATGCAAAGGGGTCCAATTCATCGTGAAATACATTTCACAGATCAGCTAGTGACAGAAAGGTCCACTAAAGACTCTCTCTCTCCTGAAATGGACTGAAAGTCCTCTCTGACTGACTAAATGCTGATAAATTCTGGAGCATCTTGTCACTATTGTGCTACAAAGATGACCCTTATTCCAAACTGTCCTTCAGGGACAAGTTTTGGCTAATATTTCTGGGGAAGTAGTGTAAGTGATTCCAGAGGGGAGAGACAAGATGTATTTTGAAAAAAAGGCAAAGATTTTATTCTAGTTAGAATGCAACTAGTAATATTGGGATAGATGCCAGCAAATCTAGATCACTTACAGAATAATGTTCACAATAAAGCTTTTGTTAATCTTTGCTCTCCTCTTTCTAAGATAAACTACTACAAAACTAAGCTACTACTCCCAGACACTGAGTTTCTCTACAACGTAATGGAAAAATATTGCAGGCAGAAATGAAAAGTATATATAATATATCTGTTCCCTTAGTTCCCATCTGGGGCAGGACAAAGAATGCACAGAGGTAGGAAAATAAATCAGTAGGGAAAACTTGTGCCATAGCAAACAGTGACTAAAACATTTGTACTATAAAGAGACAGCAAATTGCCAGAGGTAATCAGGGATTAAGCTACATAAAAACAAGGAAAAGAATAAAGCCTGAAAATTTACAGATTTCTGCACAGGCAGAGAAGTAGTCACAGAGATATAAACAATCTTGCCATGTGTTTGGTTCTTCACATGCCTTCTCTGGTTCTTGTCAAGTGCCCCTGTAGGACTTGATCATATTCAGAAACACAGCCCTGATCATGACTTATCTTGTTTTCATTCAGATTTCCTCAAACACAGAGTTAAATTTCTCTAGAAGAAAGTTTGCAGGCAACTATATCTCCCTCACATTATCTTCCATTTGTGGATAGCTATTTTCTGTTAGAGCATATTAGTAGATTACAAAAATAAAGAAAGTGAAAAAGATGGCTGCAAAATACAGTAACTTCTTGAAATCTCATCAAAAACTCAATATGCTTTAAACAGAAACTAAAAACTATTGTTAAATCTTAGTTATAAGTCAACCAAGCACAAGCATCACACCTCAAGTCCGTGTGTCAGACAGTCCTGGGAAGATCAGTTTCTTAAATATTGTTTTTGGCTCAGCACAATTTTACTGCATTTAGAGTATTAATCACCATTACGAATCAATGAACCAGTTTTGTGAAACAACATCAGCCTGGCTGCTTATTTTGTTACGTTCTTGTTTTCCCCTAAGATCAACATTTCTTAAATGAGGAGCCTGACTGAGCAGCTCTTCATCAAGTGTTTTTAAAGTTAGTCTGCATCAAATAATGTTCTCACAGCTCTTATGTCTAAATGAAGACATCAGCATTGTCTGTGTCCAATGCCCACCTCCATTATCTTCTTATAAATACACCATTTTCAGACCAACCCTCTGAGAATCACTAATGTTTCCAAACGCAGCTGTTGACAGAAGTGGCACTGGCCAGAACTGACAACCAGTGCACCAGGGACACAAATGGTGGGCTGGAACAAATGGTGGCTTTTTGACATCCTCCAGCACAGAGGCTGCAGGGAACTGTAGTACCTGTACAACAAAATGATAAAGGCAAAACAAATGCAACTGTATGAAGACAGCACCTGTTTGAACATATCTGCATCTCTTCAAGTGTAAAGGAAAAGTACGTCTAAAAGTATTGCTGAACCTCAGACTGGGAGGAAACGTATATCAGAGTGCTTGGAAGTTCAGAGCCATCTGATAGATCTTTTCCAACTGAATTAAAGATCACCAGGACACATAGCTTGAGAGAACTTATGAAGGACAGTATTCCCCTTCCTCCCAATTTGTATTTTTTAAGCCACACTGCATGCTGTAGACAAATACAGTCATATTAGAAGTCCAGAAATGCCTTCCAAGTTTCTAGGTTAGACTTTTACAGAAGCAGTTTTTACTTCCCTCAAAATAGAAACTAACAGTATGTAGGTGTTTTGTAATCTAGGGAATAATGGGACAGACTTAAAAGTGGACTAACTGCATAGATCATACACAAACATGTTATAGTTGCTATCGGAAAGCAAGTATGTTTGTATTTATAGAAAATGTTTCATCTCATAATATTTTCAGTATAATGTATGGAATATTCCAGTGTTTCTGCTATTAACCAGTCAAGTCTCCCTTTCCTATGACTCCTGGTATTTCAAACAGGTCATGATTTTCTTATTTGAATAACTGTTTTAGAAGTTTTATTAATTTAATATGATCACTGTGTATCATATTATATCAAATAACTGACTTCTGTGGCATATATTCACCCCTGGGTGATGAATCAAGGCTTTCTCCCCTTTAAGATGAGAAGGCTTAGGTAAATCATAGGTTTATTGTAACAGCTCAGTATTCTAATACTTCTAATAGTCTGATATTCTTAATAATAGATTAAAGTTACAGCAGTTTTGCTTTATTTTTTCTGTAATCATTAAAGAATTCTATATAGAAATATAACTTATTTTTCCCAACACAGAACTAAACAGGCTCATAACAATACATTGAAAAATGACCTGTAATTAGTTCTGTGATTAGGGAGTCCATATGTCATGACTACTTGCTGTTACTTAAGTGAAGAGACAAACCATGATCATTCTAAACACCCAAAAGAAATGGCTTTTGGAGCCTGTGTTTGGAGTGCAGAACCTATCCATGTATTCACACATACATCCACAAATATAAGCCCAAATATTTTCAGAGACTTCAGAGAAAGGTTCTACTTTTTTTTTTTTTTTTCATGCAAAGTTAGGATAGAAAAATCTAAATCTTGTCCAAAGTTTGATACTGTATATGTTTAACTCCAGGTCAGGTACAGCTCCACATTAATACAGCACTTGATTTTAAGTGTGTAATTTTATAGCACTGCAAGATTATTTGGCTCTTAGTGGTGACAGTGGAGAAAATGGATAAGCCATCACACTGTACTTAAACTTTCAGGCTGCAGTTTTAAAATAGTGCTCTGTCAACTTCTAAATTATTTTGCAAGAATCCACTGAGAGATTTGAAGAAGGAAATAAGGAAAATGAGAATTAAACTAGGCAAATAGCACGTAACCCCAAATATAGCCATATCAAACCAAGAGGAAAAAGAACTTCTGGTGTCTCTTCTGTAGACTGGAATTGAAAAACATTGCCAACTTCTAGGAAGTCAAGAGTATGTTTCTAAAAATGCAGCCAAAACACAGTCTATGGCAAAGATAATAAATTACATATGTATTTCCTTTAGGGGGATTATTGTTATTATACAAAAAGAAAACATCAGAAGCAGTTTTGTGTTAAGGAAGTTTCTTTCTGTACTTTTTATATGTTAAGAAATACTCACAAACCCTGAAATCCAAATAATTTATACAGCTGAGGGCAAACAAATATTCATCCATACACTATGTTTCACAGTCATGAACTTGAGTACAGGACATGGGAAAAATTAAAGAAATTTCAGTGGAACTTTAAAAAATGTCCTTAAAGACTTTGTATAAACCCTTCCAGTACAAACCCAGATGCCTGTCATCAGCTGTCCCAGTGTAAAAGACTCACTGGAAGGCATGGAAAACTCACCACAAAGTCGGGGCTCTTGGTCCCAGTATCGTTCTAAGATCAGAAAGATGTCTCACTGACAGTTGTTTTTCTCCATTTTTTATCCAGTCCTAAAAATGTCAGCAGAATTTCTGAAGGAAACATTACTTAATAAAGGAAGACTTGCTTCTTTTGGAAATGAGACTGCAAAACATATTGAGCATCCAATCATAAACAATGAGTTCAAAGTCAAATAACAACAGCACATGGCACGACTGTCACTTAGAAAGCCTTCACGTTCTTCCAGACCAATAGTATTGCAGAAGAGATCCTAATCTGATACCGTTACAGTAAATGCAGAAACCAATCCAAGTTCTGAAAGCAATTCACTGACATTTGGATACAATCAGAGTTACTTTGGGGTAAACTTCTACCAGCCCAGTGAACCACTGGCGGAAGGACTGACAGTGGGGCAGTGATCTCCCCAGAGCATATGAGCAGCTGTGCCCTCCACAGAAAAGGTACGAGCAAACATCATTACCACCATCTACAGTGACCTCCTCTTGTCCTCAGGTCTTTCTCAAAATCCAGGACTTCAATGCAAATTCAAGCAAAAATGACACTGCATTTCTCCCCTCCAGAATCTGCTCTGTTCCCAGAAAAGGCAGATTATATTTTGCCCAGATGCAGCCTGAGCTTCTGACTGAGTTAAAAGCTCCCGTTTCCAGACAGATCAGCATTATCTAAGTGCATCTGCTACAACTTTGACGTGACTGGGGTGCATCAAACCTATACCACTCACCCTTTAAAAGATGCTGTTAAAAAAAAGGAGATGTTTGCTTTTAATGTGACCAGACTGAAATTAAAAGCATTTTGTTTAGATTTTCCTGAAGTAAATCAAAATATTTCAGCAAAAGTGGAGACGTTCCCACGTGAAAATTTGATTTTAATTGAATTTCCTTTTTCATTGTAGATATACTGGCAGAAGGTTCCCAATAAAATATAAACTCCACAATGACTGGAAGCAAAAAAGCTGTCTGAACTATCCACTTTGCTGATCTTATTTAGAGAAACAATACTGACAAATGGGAACTCAAGTATAAAAATTGACAATGCATATAAGAAAACAACAAAAATACTGTGGGTTTTTGGTTGGTTTTTTTTTGTTGTTTTTGTTTGTTTGTTTGTTTGTTTTTTCACTAAGGCAAGCATGAAATAATGAGTAGACGTGACTGAAAGGAACAGAAACTGCTACCTTAGCAATTCATGTTGCATATGGGAGGGAGGGTTCAGCTTAAGCTTGGTTCCAAAATTCTGGTTTATCCTGACTCCTCATGAGGAACAAATGGGCAACATCACTTCTCCCAATTAACCCACAAGAAGTGGAGAAGTGGGGCAGCAGTGTCGACTCTCATCTTCCCAAGAGATATCCAAACCAAATAAACAAAAAACTAATAAGCAGTAGCATGGCTAGCATATATTCAAGAGTTAGTCATCTACCAGCTTGCAACAGAGGTACTGACATTTTGTGTAAAGTTCGTATTTTGGTACCCTAGGTGTCCTCTGGCATATCCTCTTTTTCACTATTGTTTATTGTCTGAAGCAAATCCAATTTAATCATGTAATAGAAATAACAGCAATTTTAAGCAAAACTTTTATTTGTTAAGCATTTCTGATAGCACTGGCTTCCAGGGGCTTTTCTGGGGGACATGGCTTTTCTTTGAGGTACCTGTTGGCAGAAGGGAAAGCAAATGGCAAGCTCACCTCCACCTCCAGGCACCTCATGTGGAGTACTAGCAGGCATTCTGCTACCCGTCCGGTTGACTACAGTAACTCCTGAGACCAGATGCATCTTTTTTTCTGGAATATTTGCTTGTAATTTTGTACCCCTGCCAACTTGTTTATAAACATGCAGAGCTAATCAAACTTTTTTGTTTGTTTTTGGCTGCTTCCTTATCAAAACTTTACAAAACTTTAATTTCAGCCTCATGAGCCCTGCAGCTGTAAATTAATTGAATAAAATTTACAAACATTATGCACTGATAAAGCACTTTCAAGGCTTTTCTCTATTCAGTTGACTTAGCTGCTCGGCATGACAGTTTTGCTTGACGTGAGTTCAGAGCCTCTGGAAACCTTCCTAATCCCACTCTCCAGGCCTTGTGCCTATTCATGGAACCACATTAACCCAAATCCAGAAAATTAATAAACCTCAAATGGTTTTAAGCCCTCAGAAACATCCGTTGGTACACATTCCACCTTCTTTGTATTGCAGGCATCTTGTTGCAATGAGTAACTCTTACTTGAAAGACCTAAGTAGAAAGCAATGTAGTCCCCAAAGTTATTAACATTTAATAAAATATCTCATTTAAGATCATTGTGGATTGAAGCAAATTGCATTTACTGCAGTCATTCTGAAGTCATCTGTTTATGTTTCAGTGCAACATCTCTGTGTCAGCATTCAAACTAAATCTTTTCAACAGAATCATTGCATGACTTCTTTTATATTAAAGAGCAAAAAAATCCCTCTGCCCATATACTAATCCACGAAGCCCCTGATCCTCACCATTTCTGCTAATATTTCTCATTAGACCACGAAGCACTACTTCTCTGAGACACATCATGCTGGCAGCAATCTGATGATGATTTCTTACATTCTGTGCTGAAGTGGGAGCACGAACTATATATATTTCATGAAATATTTGGCTGCATGGTAAAGGAGTTTTCTTCTATCTTTTATCTGTGTAGTTGTGGAAACAGCTGTTAAGCAATAATCTTTTGGGACTATTCCCAAAAAAGTCTTCAGGGACTACTCTTAAAATGAAGTTGAACATCATTTACCCTTGGTATCTGTACAGGCTGGGGTATGAAGGGATTGAGAAGGAGAAAGACTTGGGGGTACTGGTGGATAAAAGATTGGACATGAGCTGGCAGTGCGCACTTGCAGCCCAGAAGGACAACCATATCCAGAGCTGCATCAAAAGGAGCGTGGCCAGGAGGTCAAGGGAGGTGATGTCTCCTTCTCTAGAGACATTCAAAACTGGCCTGGATGCATCCTATGTGATCTACTCTAGATGTACATGCTTTAGTAGGTGTGTTGGACTAGGTGATCTCCAGAGGTCTCTTCCAAGCCCAAACATTCTGTGATTCTGCACCCCTACTGTGCTCTGGTGAGACCCCACCTGGAATCCTGCGTCCAGCTCTGTACCTTGGCACAAGAAAGACATGGACCTGTTGGAGGGCCACAAAAATGATCAGAGGGCTGGAGCACCTCTCCTGTGAGGACAGGCTGAGAGAGCTGGGGTTGTTCAGCCTGGAGGAAGAGAAGGCTCTGACGAGACCTTATTGTGGCCTTTCTGTGCTTAAAAGGGGCCTATAAGAAGGATGGGGACAGACTTTTTAGCAGGGCCTGTTACAACAGGACAATGGGTGATGGTTCTAAACTGAAGGAGTGGAGATTTAGGTTAGATATGAGGAAGAAATTTTTTACAATGAGGATGGTAAAATATTGGCACAGGTTCCCCAGAAAAGTGGTAGATGCCTCATCTCTGGAGACATTCCAGGCCAGGCTGGACGGGGCTCTGAGCAACCTGATCTAGTTGAAGATGTCCCTGCTCATTGCAGGGGGCTTGGACTAGATGAGTTTTAAAGGTCCCTTCCAAGCCAAACTATTCTATGATCTCTGAGTCATCCTTATTAGAGCTTACAGGACAAGCATGCAGAAGTAAATATCCAGGGTGTAATGAAATTATTTGATATATGTAGACATGAAGAAAGAACAAGGCCTATATTGACTTCTAATATACATATAGACAGGTCAAATAAGTTTAAACAGGGATGAATTAATCCCAATAACTTTATCTCACCCCAAGCTTCCTTTCATTGCTATTTGTGTGGGCAATTAACTATAAATGACATGACATTAAAATGTTGCCAAACAAGAAAAATACTACTGTCTTAAATGAACAAAATGTTTTCCAAAAGTATCATGTGCTTAATAAAGGGAGGACCAGCTGTTCCCAATAGTGATATACCAGAAGAAAGTTTCATAAAACCTTCACACAAGTGGCAAAAAAACATAATTCAAAACAAAGTCCATACCATAAATAAAATAGTGAAATGTATTCAGGCATATAACAGATGGACAGAATACAAAGCATTGTTAATGTTTCCACAGACTAATCATTTTAATGGAATCAGATCATCATTTGCATGAGACCTCTAAAACTACAGATGTGGTGATGTCATGCAACTCCAACATGAATTTGTAAATATATTTCAAAACACAGATCAGAGCTATTGACTGACACAAAGAAACACAAAAGAATGGTATTTTTTTAGCTCATCCTATTCATAATTCATTCAAAGACTATAACTGTCAAATATTTCATGGGCAATATCTAAGCAATCAAAACCAATATAAATTTTAGACCTAAAGGAAAAGCATTTTCAAAGGAACAGAGTCCATTCATTGCCCTATTCCCACAGAAGGAAAACAGAGTTTTGGCACATTACTACCATTTTTACTTTGAAAGGCTCCCACATGAATGCACTGTGCCCTTGAGACCAAGTATTTGAAATTCCTTAGACTAATTTTAGGAAGAAAAAAAATCTCTATAAACTCAGAGCAAATGATACAATAAAACCCTTGGTGGGACTGACCACATGGGATGCACAACGTCACTGAACAATGGACAACAGTTCCGGAACTTCCATGGGGAATATGGCACAAACATTACTCAGCCAATCCCTGGTAAAATAAAACAAGCCTCACCAAACAAGGAGAAAAGAACAACTAAAAGATAACTGAATATAGGGCAACTTCTAAAATCCAGTATTATGTAATTAAGTCAATTTGATGTGCAAATGCCTACTTTTTAGCTTTTCCTTCTAGTTAGTATAAACTGCCTTACTGATCCCTGGAAAAATATTAATCATGTGCCTACTATTTAATTCATACAGTTCTAATCTTTATCTATCATGACACAGTCAAGTAGCTAAATCCACCTTAGCCAACACTTACAGTACTAAGGAAGCTGAAATAAAAGTTTCTTCCTCTTGAGGAAAAAATGCTAAGAAATGGCAGAAACTTTTATCTTTACTATTATCTATTCAATATTATTGTAATTTCTAGAAGTAGAACTTTGACTGGCTCGAAGCATCTCCTACTGTCTATTTTGAAGGCATAGTGCTGATGGAGGCCAGGGCAGCCTTGGTAACAATAATTCCTAAAAACTTGATATGAAATATAACTGAAGCACAATGAGTCACAAGTTCAAAAAAAAGAGCAAACTTCTTGCAAGCAGCAAACAAAACATGGTTTAAAATCTAATGGTTTTGAGCTTGCTTTTAGCTTTGACACAACCCTTTGGCAAGGGTTGTGTTCCATTGCATACATTCTCAGCACCATTCAAAGAGCAATCCTTTTTGCTCTCATCACACAGGCACTCAATTACTCATGCCAATATTTTGATACCAAGAAGGTAGGCAAATTTGTTGAACAGCTGAACCAAAAAGCAGGAACTCAGTTGTCACTTCCATGCAAGTATTGGGGAAAATACTGAGCCAGGCTATAAATTTTGTGTATCGTCCATCTGCTTACAACTCCTGACAAACCAGATCTTTACACCTAACATCACGGTCTGTATACCATGTTCTATTAGCTGGCTGGCAGGTTCTGCTATTCATTTATCAATTTGTAGAAAATAAAAGCTGAATTTCTTTCTGCTGTTCTGCTAGTAATGCTGGAAGAAAGGAGCACCAGACCAGATAAATGCATATGCTTCTCAATTATGTGGTCACTTCAACACACGAGAGATAAAAAGAATGCAAGCATGAAAAGTCTGTCAAACACGCAGAAGACCTCTCCAAAGTACAGTTAACAGCCAATAACATTTATGCTAAAAAAAAAGGAGACTGTTTTTCAAATCTAATGGCAGCAGCACTACATAACAATCTAACATGAAATTCAGTGCTACATTAAAGCTCACAAAATAGACAGATATGTGCAATAAGCGACAGATAGCTCCCTTCATCAGAAGGGAGAGGTCACAAGCTTTTCTGGAAAATAACATACTCCTCCTTATTTTCTCCTAGTTTATTTTTATTCACAACATGTGCACAAACTGAAATAATTTAAAGAGGATGCTGCAAACCATTGCCAAACCACGCAGGGACAACTCCAACAGCAGAAAGCTATTGGATGAAATCACTTAGTCCAGGCAGGTGGTCAGAAACCACTCTTGCAGCTTGTGATCTCCCATTCCAACCTCCACAAAGTGCTTTCCTGCACCATTTGCACTCCCTTCACATGACCCTGTGTCAAAGACGTGTTCCAGCAGGTACCAATGTTAACTCAAAACACAACAGTCATTTTCCTTTCTCCGTCTTCCAGTTTAGCTCCCTTGTTCTGAGGACAGAATGCATAATACAGTGCCAAAATGGCACATTTTAAAAACATTTCAGAAGATAATGCAGACGTAAAGCTGTGACCTTACTCTCCAAGTACAGTCTTACATGGGATAAGCCAAATGAGTTAGAAGGATAATCACCCTGTGTTGTTCTGAGGGGAGCTGGTGAGCCAAGAGCAGGCAGCGCGTGGAGACCCGGGGGAGCTGCTAGAAATTGAGCGCTGACGGCTGCATAACCCATAGGTGAGGTCTGAAGGCTTTTCAGATGGTCAGAAAGTAAGAGACCGCACTGATAAGTGTGCACAAATTTCATCTAATGATGGATAGTTTCACTCTAAATTATTCAGAGAGCAATGCACCAAAATTGTTGTATTTAAATGACTGCCTTCGGAAGCATTTCCCACATGAAATACAGATATAAAGTATTCAACTCACATGAGTATTAAAGAAGAGGCAAAATTACACTACAACTGAAGACCAAATTTAAAAAAAAAAAAAAGATGGAAAAAAATATATTAGGATGGCTTATTTTTCTATCTGTCTGAAGGAAAGAACAAATAAAAGAGAAAACAGGTAAATGTACTTAGAGCAGCACTCTGAGCACTGAGCACTTCCAGTCATGCAACTCAATCTGTGCTCTGGCTTTCAAAGGGTGAGCAGCAATTCCCCAGCTTCACCTCTGCACCTTTAGAAATTATGCTGCAGGAACCTGATACATGTTTTATTTCCATCTTTTGGCCACCCAAGCATCATGAGGAGAACTTGCCTTCAAACAGCAAAAACCCCCACTCCTTTCAGATTTTAAAATGACTTATTAGGGAAATAAAAGCACTGACAGTTTCAAATAACCAAAACAGAAATGAAACCTGTCTTTGGAATGACCAGGGAGCAAGAGGACAGTTTGCCTACGTCCATCTTGAAATGTCTTCATCCCTTCCGTGATACACCATTTGTGAAGATAATATGAGCAACAGTATCTAATATTCAGTTAAAAAATCAAGTAAGAAAGGCAACATACTATTATGTAACTGTAAATATTGCCAGAGGGATTGCATATTTAAGGATCAAGGTATTTTGCAATTCTGCTGACAGATAATCACCTATTTAATTATTGAGGTCTGTACAAATTATGGAAAGACATGCAAATGTAATTAGGAAGGCTAGCCTCTTAATGAGCTAACAAGAAGTGCTACAGGTAGTTAGACACTCATTCATTGCTACCAGCAACACCAGAACCTTTCTCATTAAAAAGTTACTCTGCGAAGACAGTTTTTTTCAGGTGATGAAAAATGCATGTAAAAACCTAATACATGTTCATTTATGATTTCTGCTCACATTAAGCCTTCTCTTTCTGGCAAAAAAAAATACAGTAAGCAGTGCTCCACTTCATCTCTCCCTTGAGTGTGAAGGTAGTGTACACTCATGGCTCCACACCTACAAATCAGGAACAGGGAAAGTAGAGTACTGTGCATTAACTCAAAGGGTCAGGAAAAAGATCACACTAAGGTCCAATAAAAAAGAAAAAAGAAAAGCCCACATGTGATGAGACCACTGGTTGTAGCCAAACAGATGAGAATTTTGCTTTGCACATAGCCCAGTCATGAACTGGAATATTCACAGCATTAAACCTGTCTTGAGCAGATAAAATTAAATGAATTGGACTGTAGAGGCACTGTCCCAATACTTTGGGACTTCATGCACTCAAAGCTGCACACACACATTCACTTCAGAGTCTTAGAAAGAACACCCCAATTCTTCTCATGGGTTTCTGCATAACAAAAGAGTCTGGGAGAAGAGTTTCTTGAGAGAAACACAAATGTAGAATATCTGTCATTGAAGACACCTCACCTGGGCAAGTTCCTGGGCAACCTGCTCTTCCTGGCCCCACTTTGAGAAGCGATAAGACCAGATGACCTCCAGTCTAGAGGTCTACTCCTCTGATCCAGAGGTCTCCTTTAATCCTGAACTACTCTATGATTTTCTGATTCATTCTGTCAAATGTATGTACAATTTCAGTGCTTTTCACAGCAACAGCAGCACAACACACTCTGGCATTTATAATATTTCTCAACACAAAATGAAACACACAATACAACTTACATTATGATAAAAGAGGAACTAAATAGAAAAATGTCCAACCCAATCATTTTTGTTAAAAGGTTTAACAAGGTACAGGCCTTATGTGAATGCCATTTTCATAAAGGTTCTTGAGTTTATAAATTTTAGAATGTCTTTTCCACAACATTTTATCTTCAACATGGATAAAGAATGCAAAGGTTCAATTTTGCAAGAAAAGAATGTTCCATTCTCCAATTTGACCAGGTTAAGAGTTACAAGGAATATTGATAACTTTTGTTTTTCAGTACCATCAATGGCTACTAATACCAGCATCTTTTCACAGCAGGACCAATTCTAATTCTGTTAAATGTCACATTAAAAAACAAACAGATGTATGGAAATGAAAAAAAAAAAAACAACTTTGCTCTCTGAATTTGAATTACTTATAAGGGATAAATAAGTGGTTATTGATTCAGTTCCATAATATTAAGAAACTTGCCAGAGCTATCAAGTGACCCAGAGATAAAAGCCTAAATGCTCATAATAGAAACAAAGCACTAATCAACCTCTAACTTCCTGACAAACCTTAGCTTTTTTGTGGTGTCGCAAATTTTATGCTGTGAAGGTAGCTATGCATTTGCACAATGAACTTTAGCTCAGCATCTTTTAAAACCATTCCACTCCCCACATACCCTGTTTTTTAATTATTACTTTTAGCAGCCACCTAGTACCCACTGTTCAACTCCTAGACTTGACAAATCAGTGAAGATAGGTAACCTTTTGTAACTGCTGTGATATAAAGGATGTCACAGTGCACAGATGCAACCACTGCTGGATGAATAAAGCTTTGCTACCTCAAGAGCTCCAACAGTAACACTCAGAACTTGTTAAATGAGCATCTGAATAGGAAAAACTCATTAAATCTGGAATCTGTTTAAGCTTTTGGCCCTCATTGAGACAGCGTAAAACATGACCTTGAACACGGTAAAGCTAGAGGATCGCAGTCATCATTCCACTCCCAGCCTCTCAGCCACAACAGATAGCTTTCACGAACAGCAGTCAGAGCTCATACACAAAGTCTTCTAGCAAATGTGGAATCACCCTGTGATCCTCATCTGACTGAAGCTGCTGAAGACACTTCTATTGGTGCAGATGACTCACAGAAGAAAGGGTTGCAAGTTTGTTTCAGCTATTGGCAATTTCCAATCATTTATCTTGAAATACAGAGTCAAACCTTAGAATGTGCCAGTTTTCATCTCAAAATGATACCCGGAAATACAAAATCAGTATTTCTAGTGAGTCTTCAACTTGGCTAACTCTATAGAACAATGGCTTGACAGACAGTTTCCGTGACTGGGATGTAGATGGAGGCAGACAAAACAGTTCAAGATCCAGATACACTGACATTTGCTGATAACATATCTCTCCCTTCTTCATCTGTGTTATAAAATGTTCTTCTTGCAAATGATTCAGGAAAAGCAGCAACAAAACACTGCTTTTATGTCAAGCAGCATGAACCATCAGGAAGCAAAGACTGGGAAATTCCTCTGCTCCTGCTCTCACCAACATGTGCGATGTTGTCCCCAGATACAAATAACCAACCATGCCTGCAAGTGGAAGGCACTTCAGCAGTTTAAGAACATCATAACTTAAGTCCCTGCAAACTCCTTCTGATGAATGTAATGTTTGCTAATTGTTTGGAGTCACTTGCTTAGAATAATCTCAGTATTAGGAATTAAATTGTAAATGTTTTGGGAATCCAATCATTTAATTGCCATTTGTAGCTCAGTGTATTGATTTGTTATTTGTACAGTTTGCTCAGTCATAGATGAATCAAAGACCACTGATAACACTGATGATCTAGCATACTGCAGACCAAAAGGTTGTTTCAATTTAGTCATCTTACCATCTTCTAGAAGAACTTAGTTTAATCTCCTAATTTCTGAAATTAAAGAAAAAAAAGCTCATCTATATTATTTGCTTAATAAGTTATGCTGTTCTCAGTAAAATCATAATTAGAACTAAATTCTGATCCTCGGGTGAAACTAAAGAGAGAAAAAACAGCTCAAAATAGTTAACAGAGAAATCCTGAAGTATGCTTTTTCTACTAATGTTGTATATACATTATACCAACTACTTGTAGGAGATTACAGGTATTAAAAATACTCGCATGTCTAACAAGATTTGAAGTTTCTAAGTTGTTAAATCAAGTCATTTTATTTGCTAGTAATCCATAAACTGCCTGTGTCTAAAAAAAGGCTTCTTTGAGTATTCACAAGTAGGTACTAATGAAAATCCATAACCATTACACCATTTTCAGTAAAAATTCTGCATTATCATGAACTTATTAATCTACTCAAAAATAAATCTGTAAATCCTAGCATTATTAAAGTCAATGGCAAAACATCTATTGAATTTAACAGCATCAAGGTTTGAGACTCTTTTTCTAGATCTAGAAATGCTGAACATCATGATATGAATCCTGACACTCTGGTGGACTCTAAAACCAACAGTAAAAGATAGCTTTCAGTGATAAATTCAAACGAGAATATCTTAGGAAAACTAAGAAGAAAGAAGAAAAGATTATATTTTTGTCATTTTTTAATATAATTAAAACCTAAAAAATACACTGAATTGAAAACGAGAGCAGAAAATAGAGGCAATTATTAAATATTCACTGCATGCAGACACCAGCCCTTTAATAAAGCTTTCATAGTCCAGCTGAGCTGATTTCCTCCACTAAATTATGTTGTTATTATTTGGAAATTGTTCTGGCAAGAGGCAAATAGATGCAAGAAAACAAAGTAGCATCATCAAATTTTAAAAGAATAATAAAAAAAATTTGGTAATTGATATAGCTCCACACAAAACAAAAAGCAAATAATAGTTGCAAAACCTCCTAGTATAGCTCTGAACAAGTTTGAAACCACAATATACTGAACTTCCCAAACTTACACACGTATCCAATTACTATACCTAAGTACTATATTATTCTAAGTATCATACACAGCAGCAGTCACCAGCTCACATCTCTGGCCAAGTAAGACAAACGTAGCCTGAGCAAAAAGATTCCCAGCTTGAGCCTGGGAAAATCCAATCACCCACAAAGAATCCAATTCCAATCCTTGGAATTTGTGTAAATTACACCAAACACATGGGTAACTCTAAACCAGAAGTCAAGCTACCTTGGGAAGAGGACCCTTCATGCCCCAATGAAGACATTGGAAACTTGCCTACATGACTCTAAAAAAAATGCCATGTTTCTTTCTTCTCGGTCAACCGTAATACTTTTCTTTTGCAGACTCATGAAGTATTCCCTTGAATTATTTCCAGTACTTAGCAGTAACTGATGTCCAGTAAATACATTAGATGCCTCTAATCAACTGATGCAATCGTTATGTCGATTCTACTAATGGTGCCTCAAGATCAAACCATCGTAGCACCTCAGAAAGATAAGGAAAGAAAAGGGAAGTTGTTGCCAGGGAACACAAGATTGATTCAGAGCAGCTCAAACATACACTTACACTGCAGTACTCGCTGCATTAGCCCTCACATAAGGAAAAAGAAGAGGTTCAAACAAAAAATATCCTTTGGAAGAGAAATCAGAACAAGTCCCCAATAAATACGACTTCCACATACACAGGAAAAAAAATTACTCACTTTCCTATAATAATTACAGTAATATACATATACCTCTTCCTAGTATTATATATATTTTAAAAAAAAATCATTTCTAAGGGTCAAATGGAAGTATAATACTTTGAATCTCTCTTAATAAAGAGATATAGAAATACTACTTCAGAATCAAGCAGAAAGATCTTTTCCTGTTGTATGAAGAAGCAACTTGAGCAACCATTATAATGAAGATTGCTTTTCGTTGTTTGTTTCCAGGCTGTGTCTAACGCTGCTGCTACACAACAGCTGCTAATAGTCGAGAGATATTTTTGCTATTCGGGTTCACAGCACTGCATTGCAATGCCGAGGGAACCGCAAAGGAAAGCAGGACACCACCTGGCAAACACACTGAGCTGCTAAACCCGTACAAACTATCCAGTGCAGGCACACACTACGGACATCTACTTTTGAGGTTAATAAAACTTGTCTTACAGGACACTACAGTCAGTAAAGCAAATGACTACCAATAACATTAGAAGTGGGCTGTTTTTTGCACTTAGTAATACTTTTTACAGCTTTGTCTAGGAACAGTGATGCATGACACAAAGTCATAAGATTTTAACATACCTTGAAGTGCCCTCTAATAGTCTTTATAAGCATTCATAAATGTGTTTTATCATATTTTGTCTTCTTCAGTTTCTTAGGACTTGAAAAATTCAATAGCTGGATTCAGAATCGAAAATAATGGATCTGCATAATATTAGGAAGTTTAAAACCACTCCGATAATATCCCTTTACCTTGCCAGAGCCACAAGGAGGTTGGGAAGGTACAAAGCAAAAGAGGTTGCAGAAGGAGTATCATGAAGCTCAGAGGTGCTCTGGTAACGCCGCAGGTTGGCTAAGGCAAGTCTTTTTTTTTAGTCTATACATGAGGGGGCAGAAGAGCAGCGCAATTTTTTTTCCATGCTTCAAAACCATTATGCTGCTATCATGTCCCTCAAGCAATCACTGAAACAAGCTCTGTATCTTCAGGTATTTAAACCTTTCCTCACAGTTCAGAACCACCAGTGCCCATGGAGACGGAGCTGCCCTGAGGGAAGCCTCTTCTCTCCCGCCAAAGGGTTGATTGGGGTCTCAGTGCCCAGTGTTATGTTCAAACCAACATGGTAAAGTAGCAGGTGATAACTGGTCAGTTCTAATGCTTTCTGGTTAGCATGTCTGCTTTGGCACTGCATTGATGACTTTAGACCAACGGTACCGCTGGGTCATCAGCAGGACACAGAGCTTGTGCTGCCCATCATGGGCAGGTTTGGCCCAGGTGGACCTGGCAAGGGCTGTAGCTGCTGTGGGTATTTTGTGGCACTGTGACAGCAGAGCTGGCTGTGACAAGAATCACTACTGTGGCTGTGACAAGGATCTTTGAGGCTGTGACTAGGATCACTACGGTGTCCTGCTGCAGAGCTGCTGGCAGAATCCACAGTGGAGCTCAGTGACACTTGCTCTGTAACTCCTAAGACAGACATGTTTACCCAGAAGGAGATTTTCTAGCAAATCTAGAAATCTCAGAGAATTGGCTACGTCCCCTTGAGGTCTTGTGGCTAACACCTCCAGGTTGGGTTACAGCTCTATCACGCTTAGACTGCCAAAGTAAATGCGCAGCAACATATCAACAAAAATATTAATGACGTCTAAGTTATACTGATGGAAGAAGGGCAGTGGAATTAATTTTTCCGTTTCAGGAAGACTTGCTCCCATCAGGTCAAGATGGTTCTAGGGCTATTGCCATTGAGCAAGCTCCCCAGAAGACAAATTTTCCAGTGGCGGTTCTAGTGTTTCAACTTCAAACAATTTCAATGTCCTCAAAATGCAGTCAATGCAGAGGCAGGTGCTTCTCAGTCACAGAAAGAACTCTATGATATACACAGATAGAGGCTGGTAAGACAGATGTCATCTTGAGAGAAGGAATCACTCTCCAAGAAAAATAGAACGTTTAGTCCTGACCAGCATTGTGAAGGATGGAGTCACTTGCTACCAATCACCCCACTGACCCCATAAAGAGTGAAACAGCCCCTAGACACAAAAGTTCACTGCAAAGGTTTGACTGCTTTCTCTGTATGAATGTCAGGTAAATCTGTAGATGTTTCTACCATACCACCGAGGCTCCTGCTCAGTGCTACGTCCACAGCCTTTTTCCATAAACAGAGACAATGGAAAGGAGTAATCCATAACCTTCAAGTTCAAGGTGCTACTTGAAGACATCAAAAATATGCAATTTATATAGTATACTATTTAAACTTACAGTATTCTTCACATATACTCGAGAACAACATTGGCAGCCAAATAAGGGATTTTTTGAGAGAGTAAAGCAAGACCTTTTCATTTTGGGGTGATACCCAGAACTGCCCAGTGAAAAAATGTCTTTGTCCTCCCCACCCACAGCAACACAACAGTATACGTTTTTCTGGTGTTGCCTGTGAGGCTACACAGGCATCACTGCTACGTGTTGTTCTGAAAGGGCACTTTAAAAGGAAGGAAGCTTCATTCTGTTATGTTTAGAAACAACATTGTCAATATTGGTTTGGGTTCAGTGAGACTGAAAAATCTGAGGATAGAATTTGACTTTATGATGGACATGTATGTATTTATGCAAAATAAATAGTCCACTCTAAGGTATCAAGCTGGTCTTTTTTAAGGCTAATATCTTGTCTCACACCAATATAAAGCTAAACTAGTCACTGATCTTTTGTGGAGAGTCTGTAAGAGAGAGCACTGATGTGGTTTTTGCTTAAATGTCTGGCTTTCATTATAAACATCTATTTTCAGAGGCTTATCATAAGTGGCTAGTGTTTGGAAATACTGATATTTGGAAAACAAGAGATAAATAAGCAAAAGCAGCTGCTTTCTTTCTCATTTTTGGTTTGTAGGGGATCAACAAACTTTTAGGCGAATGCTGTTTGCCTGTGTTGAATTAGAAATGCATAAAACAAAATAGAAGTTACCAAACTCAAATGTTATATTAATGTCAGGTAACTATACATGGTTTCAATTTAAGAATAGCAACCTAACTAGTAAATCTACTGAGTAAGTCCTTTCAGCATACTAAAATAAAAAGAAAACGCTGTGACTGCCAGCAGTGTCGCAAGGCTATGGGTATGAAAACAACCCATCACGCATGGCCAGCAAGCAGCCAGCAGCCAACATGCCATCTCCATGGCCAGGCGTGCCCTTCAGCTGCCCATGCGGGCAAAGGGAACCCACCCCTATTTTCACCATAGCACTAAGGCAGCCGCTGTGACTGAAAGGCTTTCAGGTGAAGGAGTGCTGAGCTCTGGCCATCTTTCTGTTGCCCATGTGAGGTTAGCAGAGCAAATCTTTTCCTGCTATTACAGCTCTTCCTGCTTGCTCGCCTTCTCTTTGTTTGAAGCTTTGCTGCCAAAAATCTGTTACCATCAGAGCTCACTTGCCATTATTTTCTCAACTATTTTGTGTAGCTCTAAAAAGCTGTAGGCAAAAGGATCACTGTGAGAAATCATCTAAAACAAATCAAATACTAAGCCATTCTACTTCTTTCTTTAAAACAAAAGTGGGAGGTTACATTTTGGGGGGGGGGGGGGAGCGGGGAGAACAAACAAACAAACCAACAACAAAAACAAACAAAGCCAACAAAAACACACACACAAACACGCCACCCCCCAAATGTGCAATCTAAGCCAACATAATAACGTTTGTTTCTGTTGATTTCAGTAGCCATGCAAGACACAGCATGTTCTATGGGTGCTTTGTGTTTTTAGAGCTTTGCCATGTACAATGAAACCAGACCCTCAAGGATAATTAGTGCCACCTGGTTCAACTTGCAGCCTTCACCATAACAAAATTCTCACATTAGCTTTTACTTTAACAAAATACACAAACAAAATGCATAAAATACTGGGCAGCAACCACACTGAGTATTTAAATCATGTACCTATAAATTATAATCCAGTTTCCTGGAGGACCAGACACGAATTTTTAGCTCTAAGAAGTAAACTGGGCTGTAATTTTCTTCATTTTCTTTAACTTTATTGTAGAGCCCTACGCACAGTCTCCACTGTTGTGGCTTGACACACTGGCAGCAAACAGTTGCCTAGACAGCGTGCTATATTTCTTGGAGAGTCTTTGATAAATGCATTCCTTGCTTAGCCTTGTATTCATGGTAATTTGCATGTTGAATTCCCAAGGAAATCTAGATTAATTTAAGGGTGAAGTGAACCAGATTTGTTCATTCTTCTGATCAGGTTAAGGGAAGACCATGATCTTTAACTGAAATAAAAGTAGACTTTTATCACAAAATCCACCCCTGCACAGAAGCTATTCTTCAGCCAAGTTTGCTGGACTCAGGTGACAACCTGAGTGACATACATGTCTTCCACATGAGACCAGCAGCTTCCTTAGCTGTCCAGGTGGACCCAGAGATCACCAGGAAGAGTGAACATGGGGCTCAGTTCCAAGAGTTCCTACAGAAAGCCTCAAGGGACCTACTCTCGATTTCTGGAGACCTTCCTCTTCCCTCTGGCCCCATTAACACTCATGATGTACAAGAGCCATTTTTCAGTTACAAAGCACCAGTTCTTAAGTTGTAAAAAATAACACTTTATTTCAGAGTAATGGCTATAATACTGCAGCATCCATCATCTAGCTCATAAACTGAACTGGAACCACTTGGTCATTTAGATAATGGGTGCAAATAATGAGAATTAAAGAACAAACGCCACACCATAACAACAAATACATTAGACTAAAGTAGCTTTTCATGTTTTACCAGAGTTTTCTTCCCTGACTTAAATTAAAATTTGCAAATAGAAAGAGTTTAGTAAATGCACATCTGGCTTGGGGCTAGCATGTAAGACAAATGATATTAAAAAAACAAAACAAAACACACAAAAATACTTCCAACAAAGATGCATTCCTTTGGCCCAGTACAAAATCCTACCGTAAAACATTTTTAACACAGTAAAGAAATTCAGCCAGTGTTTCTTACTCAGATTAAAATTGTCAGATAGTACCTGAAATCATGCAAACTCACACAAATACGTGGAAACTAGTTAAGATCTCTGATTTTAGCGGGCTAAATGTGATGCTAGCATTTTTCCCTAGAAGAGACTTAGAGTCTAACCTGAAAATACTTTCTTAACATACATCACATTGCTTTGTCACAAACCAAACATTACTAGTTCAAAACCACAACAAATTATATATAAATTTAGAGACAGTAGAGTGTTCATATTAGCCAGTGAAATAGAGATAACACAAAATATGCTTGGGAAAAATAAAAAGAAAAATATTATAAAATGTCCTAAATATATCTATAGAATCTCCGCATAAGAAATCAAATACCACATTCTGCTAATCAAATTCTTCATTCTCTTTAGAAAAGCAGGAGTATAATGTTACATATAATGGAGGTTTTTCCTCCTAAAAGCATTGCTGACAATCTTAGGAGGCTATTGAAATAAAAATAACAGGATGGGCTTTATCAGTAGGCTTTTATAGAATGACCTCCACTCTGATAGGAGGTTAATAGACTTGGCAAACTTTCAGATGGCACAGAGCTAGGGAGAGTAGCTGACATAGTCAATGCCAGAGCTTCAGTTCAGGAGTTCAATAAATTTAAAGATTGACCAATACAACTGTCATGACCTTCAATAAGAAAAATGAAGAATTCTCCAACTGAAGAGGACTAACTCTGTACGCTGGTGCAGGCTGAGAAATACATCATGCAGCAGCAGCCCTTAAGAAAATGTGTGTGATGTTACAGTGGACACCAGACTGCAAAAATGAATGTTCACTGCAAATAAAACAAATTGCGCACTGAACTGCATTAGGAGAAGAGCAAGGGAAGCAAGTGGTGAGGCAGCCTCAGGAGATCCTCTGTTCATGAGGGACACAGACAAAGTGAGAAAGGTCCTTTGAGAAAGGTCTCCTTTGAGCAAAAGCTGTTCTTGAACATGATAATAAGTGCATCTGTCTGTTCCGGAAATCATTTACCAGACCAATGGCACAATGTTAATTTTCTTCTTTCTCTCTTAATTGTTTTTTCTATCCCTGCACAAACATTTTTATTTTCTAGAACAGCTATGTTGTTATACATTCACTAGTATCACAAACTGAACATTAAGCGTAACCAAGTGAAATTTGCAAGAGAACTGAAAATGCTATTGCCAGACAGCATCACCTCCTAAAGTAATGTCATAATTCTCGTCATAATCACTGTATTTGTTCAGAATGCAATAGTGAATTTGTGCCAAACTGTTACATACAAAAAAGGGGACCTATAATCTGGGAAATGTAGGACACTAAACACCATTTTGTCCAATGAAATTCTCATCACTGATGAAGTTTCTTTCTTAAAAGGTAGCTTCTTCCTTAAATCTCTAACCAGGTAACGATGAGTGTCATTATTCAAGAGAGACACAAGTGATAGACTTAATCTCCAAAAAGGAGCATACGTGCCAGTTACAGACTGGTTTTCTATGGGCTTTGTAAAGATGAAAGGGAGAAGCTTGGAGAAAAGCAGCAGAAAGCCCGTCACCAAGTCAACTTATGCAACATAATTTATCGCAATCCTCATGGCCTCGGAGCTGGGAGGAGGTTGGGGAATGAGTGCCCACCATGGCACCTTGCTGGTGGTGCCCACTGCCCAGCCTCAAGGGTGTCTGCTGCTCAGCCTGGACCTCCTGTCACCACAGAGCTCCTGCATTCCTCTGGAGCTGGGAGTCACCACTGCCTCGTTAGCCTTCTGCTGGTTAACACACTGGTACAGTTTGCAAATAAGTGTAAGGTATTGTTTAAAGATGCAACTGATGGTGCCTTGGACATGGCGCACCACCTGGTCTGCCAGGGTTCTTCCTGAGGGCCACCCAAGGTGGCCAGCAAGCCTGCTGTCAGGTCAGGTCCTACAGTCAGGCAAAGGGAGGAGATCTTAACTGAAGCTGTCCAGGAAAACATGCTTATATCTGTTTGGTGGATCAGTAAACACCCTAGCTTTGAAGTGGAAAATCACAGATGAAGAAGTCAACCAGCACTTATTTAGAAAACATTGTGGCACAGGAAATGAAGAAAACCAACAAGAGCCACAAACCCCCACCCCGCAGAGGAAAGCTGAAAGGTTGAGAATATTCTGGATTCATCCCAACAGGTAAGCACACTTCATACTGCTGTAACTGGGTAAAGGTGCTTGCTTGCAAATTCAGCAAGTGTGTTGCCATCAATAAACTGAAGTTTGAATAATAGGCTTTGATGTAAACGCTTTGCTCTGATCCTTAATTAGTGAAAGTAAAATTGTCTTACAGCAGCAAAGGAAATCTCTTTGCAGCAAATCACAGGCATGTGTCTTAGGCAATACACTAATGTTTATCCTTTACCCACTTCAAATAGTTGTTTGCCATTTTGAACTTAGTGCTTGATCTAACCCAAACAAACGTTAGTAGGCACAAAACCACTCCTGCTTTGATATTAAAGTAAACATCTGACTTCATACGCAAAGCACATCATAAAAACTTTTTTTTTAGCATGTAAGCATAATGGTTAATTTAAATTAAATTGCTACTGTCTAGCCAAAATTATTAATGGAAAACTATTAAAAAATGGTTTAACATTTGAATATCTAAATACTTGAAATATTGCTTAGAGTTAGCCTTTGTTTTATGGAGACAACAAGGAGCAATGAAATGAAATATTCTTTTGATGGTAGAAAAGTTTCATGGTCCATCATTTTTAAATGTTACAATAGAAACTGATTGACTTCTAAAACTCATTTTAAAAGTTCAGCCCAAATCCACTCCCTGTGGTAACAATCAAAGTTTCTCAAAAAAAAGGATTAAAAAACATGAACTGCTGATTCACTGGGTTAAAAAACTTTGGGAACATTAAACGCAGATAACGTGAATGAAGGAAAAAAGAACAGAGGAAAAGTGTTTTACTCTTTAGCCCCTTGAAATCATTGAGCCTCAAAGCAGTGATCCCATTTGACAGCTGTCTTTTAAAAATGGTTCATTTACAGTATTAATAAAAACGGCTCTATATAAGTAATTGAGCATGTCAAAAGACAAGGCTTCGAGGCCATCAGGTGCTCAGCATGAATCACAGTACTTTAAAATACCCAGGAAGGTGCTCAGTATTTTCAAGGGCTCCAAGGCTTGTGTTCAGATGCATTTTGGAGAAAGTGCCAGCTCCTTGGTACTCCTTGGTACTGGTGCCAACAGGGACACCCCTCAGGGAGAGAAACTTAAACACTCTGAGGCAAACTGTTGCCAGGGCAGAGCAGAGGAAAATGTGGACTCACCTCCCCAGGGCCCTGGAGAGCCCCCCACAGCCTGGGCAGGGAGCAGAAACACATTAAAGCATTGGTTTTCCAAAACATCCATTTCTTTGCTCATCAAACTAAGGATGGAAGATTTGTTGGGAGTGCAGAGAGAGCAGATTAGACCGAGGGTTGATTCATTTCCTAGCTGATGCACATGTGCTCATAACTCATCCTGCAGGGATGGAGCCATACCTACCTAAAAGGTAGAGAGGCGAGACTGAAATCTTATAAATTCCACCCCAAACTGTCAGCTCTGAAATAAAGAATGAAAACAGATGCATGAAACAAGTCTCTCCTAAAGATCAAACCCCTAACAGCAGCTTGTGGAGAACATGATACATTTTATTCTCATGTGCAGCAGTACTATAAAACTGCTGTACATGTTACTGCAGCGGTTTCCCCTGCTATCTTATGATCACCAGGCCAATCAAAATCCATTTGAAAGGTTATGAGGGAAATGTTGAGGCTCATGAAAACAAGCAAGCCCAAGCATTACCATAAAAGCCTACAATACATAAACACCATTACAGTTTGGAAGTTACAGAACTGAATTAAGAGTGCTATCTAGCCAGAGAAACCTGATTAAAGACAACAGAGACAGAGATTAATATTAGATCATAGAATCATTTTGTTTGGAAGAGACCCTCAGGATCATCAAGTCCAACCATAACCTAACTCTAGCACTAAATCATGTCCCTAAGAGCCTCGTCTAAACGCCTTTTAAACACTTACAGGGATGGTGACTCCACCACTTCCCTGGGCAACCTGTTCCAATGCCTGACAGCTCTTTCCATGAAGAATTTTTTCATAATATCCAATCTAAACCTCCTCTGATGCAATCTGAGGCCATTTCCTCTTGTCCTATCACTTGCTACTTCGGGAAGCACAACCACCTCCAAGCTACAGCCTCCTTTCAGGTAGTTGTAGACAGCGATAAGGTCTCCCCTCGGCCTCCTTTTCTCCAGGCTAAACAGCCCCAGTTTCATCAGCTGCTCCTCATCAGACTTGTGCTCCAGGCCCCTCACCAGCTTCATCACCCTTCTCTGCACTCTCTCCAGCACCTCAATGTCCTTCTTATGACGAGGTGCCCAGAACTGAACACAGGATTCAAGTTGTGGCCTCACGAGTGCCAAGTGCAGTGGCACAATCACTTCTCTAGTCCTGCTGGCCACACTATTCCCAACAGAAGTAATCTAATTAGTTCACCGAAAAAAGAAGCAAATTCTTAGTTTCTAAGGTCGAATCATCATTAAAATTAGAAAAAAAAAAAGTTTGCTATTTAAATTTGAATCACTCTATTTAAATTAAGTGTAGCTCACTTAGAATTTAACAGCCATTTTTGGGAAAGGACCATAGGTACAAAAAAACACCTCACATAGCTTGTGACAAAGGTATTTGCATTTCTTTTCTCCATCACACATATCCTGTATATTTAATAATGAAGTAATAGCCTGGCTTCTCATGGGTTACATTTCATACAGGCGCAATATTTTTGAAAGAATGAGAAAATCTCTTATCACCTCTAAGACAGTGCTTAGATAAAAGAACTTTATGAAAAAAAAAATAACCTTTCTAAAAGAAGTTTAAAAATAAATTGCCTTCAAAAATCAAATCTTTTCTCTTTCAAAAGAAACATGAGTAATGGAGAAATAGTTTAAAAAAAATCTCACACTCGAATTATCTGAAGTATGTAATATCTTAGACTTATCTTAAAATCTGAAGCACTACGGCAAACTACAGAATTTTTATGGCATAATTTTACATAGGAAGCAAACAATAATATACATACATTTTACATGGATCCTAGGGTATTCAAAGAGATCAGAGGAACTCTGGTCTTCAAAAGGGGCAAGAGGGAGGACTCGGGTAATTATAGACCGGTCAGCCTCACCTCTGTCCCTGGGAAAGTAATGGAACAGCTTATCCTTGGTGTCATCTCAAGCCATATCAAGGATAAGAGGGTTATTAGGGGCAGTCAGCATGGCTTTACCAAGGGTAAGTCATGCTTGACCAACCTCATAGCCTTTTATGAGAATGTAACAAGGTGGACGGATGATGGCAGAGCGGTGGATGTGGTCTACCTTGACTTCAGTAAAGTCTTTGACACAGTCCCTCACAGCATCCTCACAGCTAAGTGGAGGAGGTGTGGTCTAGACAATAGAGTAGTGAGGTGGGTTGCAAACTGCCTTAAGGAGAGAAGAGGAGACTGAGGGGTGACCTTATTAATGTTTATAAATATATAAAGGGTGAGTGCCACGAGGATGGAGCCAGGCTCTTCTCAGTGGCAAACAATGATAGGACAAGGGGTAAAGGGACCAAGCTGGAACACAAGAGGTTCCACTTAAATTTGAGAAAGAACTTCTTCTCAGTGAGGGTGACAGAGCACTGGAACAGGCTGCCCAGGGAGGTTGTGGAGTCTCCTTCCCTGGAGACTTTCAAAGCCCGCCTGGACACATTCCTGTGCGACCTCACCTAGGTGTTCCTGCTCCAGCAGGGGGATTGGACTGGATGATCTTTTGAGGTCCCTTCCAATCCCAAACATACTGTGATACTGTGAACAAGTCAGGGTCAGCTGGGAAGATCGTAAGGACAGAGTCCAGAACCAGAATGTCCCGAGCTCCAAGTCAGACCTGGATTCCCAAGCTGAGTTATTCACATTTATGCATATTTGGAGATTTAGGCAAATTTACTGCTCAAATATGCTGAATTGACATCTCTGAAAACCTGATTTATTTTTTTTTTAATCACAGAATGAGTTTGGGCAAGGAATAGCTCAAAGTTCCCCTGGAATTAATTACTGATTTCAGTTACTTTACAAAGTCTACTGGCAGCTGTAGGTAATGCTTCAGAACTAAAAAACAGTAATTATAAACAAAAATATTCAGGAAATTTAGTATATGAGACTTGCAGACCCTAATCCCACAAGCACAATATCAAATTCAGCCATTGGAAATAACATTACCAAAGTCTATGAGAGTATTACTTATTTTGTTTAATATAACAGTTGGTAGAAATAATTGTGAAGCTTCAGCTTCTTCTTGATGTCGACTCATAAAGAACATCTTCATGCTATCATGGAAAGACCAGTCAATGCAATTTTTCTCAGGTCAGAATAGAGACTTCAGAAAAAAAAACTCATTAAAGAAGTCTTTCTGTTTTCAAAAGCAGAACTGCTACCTTTCCATTTTCCCAAAAGTTCCATATGTTTTACTGAAGATTCTTATTCACCATCAAGCACAATTTCTTACTAAGAAGTATATTTTTGGCCAAGACGAACATCTGAGACATTATTTCAAAGACATTTCTGTAAAAAACAGAAGTGTGGGAAGTGTTACACAAAAAGAAAACAAGTCTACTTCAAATCCAATGAAACAACTTTCAAGTTTTTTTAAAAAATCACAAAGCCTGTTCCTTGGGTTTTTTTTAACCAGCTTAAAGAACATCATTTATGAGGACACCTCTCAGTGACAGTCAATTCAACAGAAGCTGCACCTAGACCAAAAATTAAAAGCATCTCACAAACCTTCCCTTTGTATCTCCATTGTCTTTCACTGTGTTTCTCTGGCTAGAGAGGCCTCTTATCAGCTTTAGGCCACTCTTGTCAGGGCTGTAGTTGTGTTTGCAATGAAACACACAGAGACCCCACCTGCGAAGCTTCAACAGGCCCCAGCTCTGCAAGCTGAGCGCTGTCTTTTCTTCAAAATTACAGTATCACAGTATGTTTGGGATTGGAAGGGACCTCGGAAGATCATCTAGTCCAATCCCCCTGCTGGAGCAGGAACGCCTAGGTGAGGTCGCACAGGAATGTGTCCAGGCGGGTTTTGAATGTCTCCAGTGAAGGAGACTCCACAACCTCCCTGGGCAGCCTGTTCCAGTGCTCTGGCACCCTCTTGTTTGAAGATAAAAATTATCTTCACCTCTTTATATTCTTGAAGATTAGATGTCATAAAAATATCACAACAAGAATGATATTCATTTATGTTTTAAAGAGTCATTCAGACCCACATTCTTACACATAAACAGACTAGAAGGTCAGATTTAGGTATACATACGTACACATATTTACATATACATTCACATAAATCCCTGGGTATGTGGCAATCATCTGCACACATATACAATGGATATATAATGCAAACATGAAACTGTAAATGCACATCTTGTTTCTTAATACTCATCCTTCCACCAATTAACTTAAAAAGAAATTAATACTAAGTACTTAAAATATTTGATATGCACACTGACAGTCTCTAGGATTAACCCCAAATTTGAACAGAAGATAACAGTCATAACAGCTCTTGCCAGCAATAGCCTCTTTCTGACATTTTTAACATCCAAACTGTAACAAAAAACTAACCTGAGCCTGGTTTTCTTTCTGTATTCTACAGATAGTCATCTCTGGCATCAGCAGACTGAGTCTGGGCTCCACATTGATTTTCTTTTTTCCTGATGTATACAGTGAAATTGAAGTCATATGCATTTCTGCTAAATAAGGTTCTGCCTTAGCTAATAGCAAACTACGACAATGGTCTGCAAAGAGCTGGGGAAAGGGAAGCATTCTTTAAAAAAAAAAAAAAATCACCACCAGCAGCTGTGAATTTATAACTGTCAATAAAAATGCTGACATTTTTATATGCACATTAACAGCATGCTTCAGTGTAAAATGGGATTCTTCATTCTTTTCACAGAGCATTAAATCATATTTAAGATTAAAAAAAAAAATTCCTTGATCAGCTACTGACAGGCCATCTCCCTATCAAAACCACTCTGCTTCCTGTGTTTGTGTTTTGTAGACTTCAACAAGCTAATTGCAAAAGATTCTTCTCGAAGTAAAATATAAAATAATAGGGTGTGACTACACAACATAGGTTGTTCTTCACTTACTCCAAGCATGACTCCAGCATACTAATGTATTTTCTTGTAACACCAATGAGATGTATTTCAAAAGGGAAGTAAGTCACAAGTATAAGATGCTGCAGGACAGGGGTTCAGGTTCCTTAGCTGCATGGAAAGATGTCCATCATTTACTGCATACTTCATGAGAGGACACCTTACACCCCGTGAGGATGCAATGATTAACGTGTAAAGCAGTTCCCAACCTTCTGTTAGGACTCAGAAAAAACAGCAATACCTGGGCCTCCTGTAAACTGTGCATTGACAAAATGTTTCTCAGTTCCCAAATCCCAGTGGGCATCAAAGGTACTTCCGGGCCCTTGTTTAGATTTCATCCTGTTCCTCAGGAGTAACACGGAACATACTAGGGAAATCTGGCCCCCTGAGTTTATCTTGTCCCCTGAGAGATTAATAAAACTAAGCGACAACCAAAGCATCTCCAATACCTTGTCTACCTTTTTCTTCACTGTCAGTGCAAACCAGCTAGGGCACTAGGGCAGCACCAGAGCCATAAGTATCTAACCCATTACTGTTGCTAAAAAAAAAAAAAAAAAAAAAAAAATTGTTGCAGCCAAAACACTCTGTCATAAGAGCAATATATTACTTGAAGTTATTTTCCATTGTTAATGAAATCATTCTACATAACAATGGGACTTCCTTTGGGTAGCTTTGACTATGACATGTTGATCAGAAGTCTATGAAAGGCAAGATTATGATAATTTTGTGCTGCAGCCGATGCTGGCAGTATGGAAATTCAGTGTCCTAACAGTGTTCCAGCCTGAAGACTTCATCTAACTTGGCATCTAGTTACAGAGTAAGATCAAATAAACATCCCCAAACAGCTCCAGTGGTGGCACTTCCACCTCCGCATGACCACAGGGTCACTGGCACATCCACTACCAGATGAAAAAACACAAACAGGTCACGCACTGACACGAGGGTCAGTCTAGTGTCAGTGTGCATGTAGACAGCCCCTTACGGGCCACAGGCAGGTGGTCCAGTGGCAGTGGCACGCCCCAGGGACACTGTCCCCTGTGCTGCCCGAGAGGAAGGTCAGGGTCCCAGGAGGATGGTGGGAGAACCTGGGCCAGGCTGGCCAAGGACTACCTGGCATCTGCCCATCCAACACCACGTTGTGTTTGCCAGCGCCCTGCCTGTCATCCACCCCTCTGCTCGTGGGGCTCACACCAGCATTTGCATCCAGATCAAGGCGGGGTTCTGAAACACAACCCCGGGCATTCAGCTCCTATCACTCCTCTCCCACCCAACTTGCCACACTGGCACAGCAGACGAGAGGTGAAGCAGCACACATTCAGCCTCCCAGCTTTCTCCAGAGAAATGACAGTTTGAGTGACCCATTATTATTGAACTGGTTTCTAATGAAATGCTAGTACTGTACACCACTACACAAAGAACATATGCGGTTGCAAGTGATTAATTACACTCTCAAAGAACCTAATAAGTGACTCTCATATTTAAAATATTTTATGGCAACTATTAATTCTTTGTCTCTAATTATCGGAGTAGAGGTGAAGTAATGTGCCCTTCACCTCAAATTTGCTTATTTTTCTTTTTCCTTCCCTCTCCTCCATCCTATTGCTTTGTTAAAATTAATTGTTGGTTCTGTACAACAACCAACCTTATTTCCATTTTTAATTTATAAAAGATAAAATACATCAAGGCTGAAATCAAACCAAAAAACTTCAGCTTTGACAAAAAGAAATATTTCTATATTTTTTCTTTTTTTTTCCCCAGAAATGGGTGCTTTAGGAAATTCAAATTATTTTATTTTCACCACATTTCCAAACAGAATTTCAGTATTGTCACTATCTGAGGGATCCATTTTCAGATGCTGAAAATGGTAAGTAAAAATACATCACATTGAGTACTGAAGATCTGTGGCAGTGTGCACAGAAGTACTGCAAATTCAGACCTATGTAGACTGACTTCAGGAAACTACGTTCTGATACCACCCAAAAGTAAAATATAATTTTTCACCCTGCTGACAAGTATGGACAGCCCTATGTTTTAAATGGGACACTACAGAGAAATCAGTGGAATCAGTATTTGAGAAATGGCTTTGCTTTTCTGTGCTGGACCATGAGCAAGCCTGAAACCAGAATTACCAACCTCCTGCAGCAGCCTGACCCAGAAACACTGGCCAGCCGCAGAGTTTTCTATAGCAGCTAGTAACTGCTGAAGGAATACTATTCGCATTGATGATGTAAAGTTTCATATTGATTAAATGTAACAGAAACCCATTTAATCTTTCACTAATTTTAATACACTGCAAAAGACTTCAAGAAAAATTGCATCTTGCTGTTACCATGGAACAAACACTGTTTGACCCAAGCAGGAACAGAAAAAAGAAACTTTGATGGTACTGATCCATATACCACTAAATGTATTTATACCTTTCCGAGATGAGAGAAAAAACAAACCACACTCTGTAAGTATGTGTGATTAATATCCATATTACAAAATGTAACCAGTTTCAGGAAAAGGCAATTACTTTGGATGTTCTTACTGTTATTTTCAATTTTACAGCAGGTCCATGGATCTCTGCTTTTAGCTGTTGAAGCTAAGTCATGACACCTGGTTTCACAGACAGTTGTGTAGGCATCGTAGAGCTACAGGTACCAGATTGTCTCATTAATTTGCACATGAGGGTGCTCCTGGTTGTAATGGACAGTCTGCTCAAGACCAATCACTTTGCATTTTGCCACTCCTGTTGCTGGTAGCTGCAGCCAAAGCACTTATAATACCATCTATTTGCTGCCATCCACAACTGTATGTCAGGGTAAAACTAGATAAGCACAGACATCTCTGGTAAATATGCTTGTCTTTACAATCCTGATGGGAGAGTGGAAGCCTGATTTTTGTGGAAAATGAACATGGTGAGTTCCGCTGTTCCGTCCCTTGGAACAAGATTCACACATGTAATTGTGTGTCCTCAAGAATGAGGAGTGTAGCGATGCTTTATTGTTTGAGAAAGCCACATGCCCTCAGAGAATTTGTGTTATAAACCACAAATAAGGATGGTGGAGCTGGCTTCAGGCTCTAATAAAAGAGGTGGAAAAGACGAGCTGAAAAACACCATGACAAAAGATGATTTTGTTACATGTTGAGATGAATCTGAATCAAAATGTGTTCACAGTTATAATTTCTTCTAGAACTGGGAAAACTGCCAGCAGGAATAGTGTGATTTTACTTTCCAATGCCAGTATAATTCTTATTCCTATCAAAGGAGGCTGAAAAAAATTGCCAAGTTGTTTCATTAGGAAATGCAGCTAATTTACAGGCATGGTAATTTTCCCCCTACAAAACTGTATAATGAGCTTTAAACTCACTAAATAAAGGGTCTCTTCTCCAAGTGATTATGCTTAATTTACACAGGAATTAATGGTGACTGGACCTCCTTTCAGAACAGCTTTAAAAAGAGCTGCATTTCAAAAAACAAAATCAACAGCTTTGAAAAAAATCCTAACAGTTGATGGAGCCAAAAATTGTTATCTTTAATAACAGTACGTACACATAGGTGTCTTAATAAATATCTTTTACAGGACAAGCACATAACCATTAAATTAGGTATCAGAATCCAGTGAACATATAATTCTGATTTTATATTAAATTACTTGCTCAGGCATTGTGCTGTTAGAATGTACAGAAAAGCCTACATAAACTGATGGACAGAAAAGCCAGGAAGCAATACTTTTTCATCTTTAAAAATTGCTCTCTCTATACTCAACGCTATTTATCTATCTATTTAGTAGGTCTATTTTTATTCGGTTTTTTAGTGGTTACTATGTCTAGAAAATGGAAACTTTGGTATATAGATGAGCCTTGCCAAACAGAGCCAGATTTTCACATAGTTAAGTAGCACCTAAAAAACCCCACCATTTCCAAAATTCAGGTATTTTTGGATACTTACACAGAAACTAGATCTCAGAAGCCATTCCCAATAGTAGCTTGTTTATGGTCTCACTAAAGCAGTAGATATGTCACATATACATAGTGTTTGTCCCCAGCAAGCTATTAAACGAAATTAAAATGCTTATTCCAGTTGCCAAAAGCAGTTGACCCTGAGCTTGTGAAAGCAGGAGAAATGTATCTGGAAGTTTTAATAAAACAAACAAACAAACAACAACAACAACAACACCAAACAAACAAACAAAAAACCAACCAAACCAAAACAAAACAAAAACAAACAAACAAACAAAAAAACCCCAAACCAAACCAAAACAACAACAAAAAAACCACAACAACAACAAACCAACAACAACTCCCTTTCTTCCTTTGTAGTGTATGAAGTTCTAGTTTTCTATTCCATATGCCATATAAGGGAGATTAATAAAATGTCAGGTCTGGAAGTGGTCATTAAATTATGTAGCCCATCCTCCTCTATCGTAGTATTACATAAGAGTTCTACATATAATACTACAGATAATACAGAATCAGTGACATCTGAGAAAGTGATTAACAAAATTTAAGCCAAAATATTATGAACGAGCAATACAGACCAAGACCTTGCTATCACAGGAGCTTGGTTAACTTACAAATAATGAAAAGAAAATATAAAAAATTTAAAAAAAAAAAAAAGTAAAATTAGTAAAAATGAATCAGTGGTATATAGTCCTTGGGAACCTAGCACATCACGATTGTGGATCCAATATTTCCTCCGATCAAAATAGGGATGAAGCAGCGTTTTTAACACATCATTACCATCTACTGGACACGAGGGAGAATGCAGCTGAGAAACCAAGATAATGGACACTGTGACAGCAGAAGGGGCTGGCAGGTCTATCAGGAAATGCTGTAAAGCATTCCCTATATCCCTGCTTCACCTTCACTCTCTGCACGCCCATCCTAACAGTGTCTGACCTCCCTCCGAAGTTTAGAAAATAACCAGTCTGAAGGTTTGAAAGTGGATGTGGTAACTAATGGTCAACCCAGCACCAAGCGATGGACATAGTCTGAGTCTGGAGACTACCAGCTGCACCGGAAAGCAGAGCCAGAGGTTTCTCTGGCAAGCAGCACACACATTGTCTAGTTCCCAGCAGTTTTGACAGAAGGAAACCCTTGGCTCATGTTCCTGATGCAAAGTTACAAAGGCTTTCTGGAGATGTTTTACCACCTCTCCCTCTGCCTGGAAGTCATTTGCACACTTTGGAACTAAACCTAAAGCTTAGGGAAGATGGAGGAAAGTGACAAGACCAAAGAATTTGACAGCAACAATGGTTTTCTCTGACAGAGAAGTCTCTACTTCATCTTACAGAAATCCATCTGTATGTGGGTGGAAACATCTGCTTCTGAGAGTAAGTGCACATCCATATGATGTATGCATGTGATTAGATCCTATGGATTCAAAAGCAACACATGCCTCTTGAATACAAATGTAGTAAAGCACCTGTGAAAATGCTTTTCAAATCAGAACCAGTATTTACCGAAATGGCACAAACTATTTAAAATAAATTAGATAATAAGCACTATCAAAGAACACAAAAAGAACATATTGATACCTACAAAATGATGAGGGACAACTTACTGACAATACTGCCACTCAGTAAAATCTGGACATCACAGTAGCTCATATAAACCATTGCAATTAGAGAGTGAGATTATACAAGAACTTTCCATGACTGGACATAACTTTTGGTAGCAACTGGATGACACTGGCCATCTCTGGGAGAAGCAGCAAGGAGTCCCCCCTCCAGCCTTCCCCCTCTCCTCAGATCAGGTACTATGCAGGCTGAGGTGACAACCAGAGTGGTGGTAGCACCCAGAGGCTGGGTGAGCATCGCCATGCAGAGCCCATCCTATGCCACAGAGCCACAAACTGGTGTATGTTGGTTTACAGATATTGCACACACTGAGCACTGATTGGAGACTTCAGGGACATCTGGGAACTGCTGCTCAGTCTGTTTGGATCTACAGAGCCACTTCAAACAAATAATTTCACCCCTTCACCATCTCATTTCCCCACACACAGAACTGGGGTAATAACAGTAACCGCCTTTGTGTAGCAGTCTGAGATTGTTATTTATATGAGGAAATTATTACTACTGCAATCAAATCCTTATGAACTTCATCACATATATGAATAATAATGGCCCAGGAGCAAATTTTTAACCCTTCTTCAGCACTACTAAGTGAAAAAACACCCACACTTTGCTGGACTTTGTTATGGACTATTAATGTTTTCTATAGCACACTCATCTCCTCTGCTTCTTTACCCTTGTCTTTTACAGTAAGTTTTTCTCTCTTGTTCACCAGCAGCATCCCTAACACTGCAGCATTGGCTTATACTTGTCACATCAGCAACTTCATGACATCTTTCCTCAGCCTGAACTTCATTTGGCAATTTCATGAGCTGAATCATTCTGTTGTTACTCAGACATGCTCATCTGGGATACAGAAAGGTGCTGAAGCTTTGCATAGTGCCTGGGAGGGATATCATCAAAACCGACAACAAACTTACATCATTCTCCAAAGTAATCAGAAGACAAAGACACAGCAACTATAACCCAATACAACTAGCAAAAAGCCTAGCAAAAGTGAGAGTACACCTTTCACACTTCCAAGATAGCACCTGAATTTTCACCTTACATATTCCAACAAGGCACCTAGCAAAAAATTCTGAGAAGAACAAAAAATAAATGTGTCAGGGTAACTCATTGAGAGCAGAAAGCTGCAGATAATGTTTCTCAGACAGTCACTGCTTGTAGTCTTTCCGTCACTGATGAAACTACCATAGTGAAAGAGTTCTAAAATAGTGAATGTGACAGTTGTGTGTTAAAATGGAGTCACACAGAGATGAACTGGTATTTTATTACTATTTTAATAAATACATAATCTAGCTGCTTTACTTAGATAAGACATGAAATGGGATGTGCTGGATCCAGTGTAATTATTTCTATTGACACAACTTGCTTATGGGTTTTGGTGCTATATGAGAGTAAATCCCTGCCATCTAAAGCCAATAGGAGACCTAATCTTGACTGCCTGTAAAAACGAAGTACTATACAACTGCTGAGACAAAGGAAACACGACCATTATTTCCATTAATGTTCAGCATTTCATGTATCTTGTTATAATGCTGATGATGCTCTTGGGAAAATGTAAAGCCTAATTTCTGACCAGAGTTTATATTGTTTCAGAACAAAGAGTACAACAGCAAAACAGGTACCAAAGAAAAAACAGCAAAGACAAATGGTAGATGAAATTTCATGATGAAAGAACAAGTGATCATGGCTGCTTCTTGCTGCCCGTGGAAATGACGACAGAGTTTCCCAATATTGTCACAGAGTCAGGAAGCCTGAGAAAGGTGCATAGCAGTGCCTACCCCAAACCGCAGTGCGCAGATTAACAGAAGGTGATCTTTCTGTTAATGCCATCTTTAATTAATAGGCTCATCCAGAACAGGAGGTAAAAATAAACACTTTGAGAGAGGACAAATCTTCATTAGATTCTTTGAAGAATTAATATATTTTCAACTGCTTCAGCACAGAAAAGGTAAAAGCAAAAAAAAAAAAATTACCTGTAGAAATATTTTCATAAAATACATGGGCACACTCGCTAGTCACTTTTCTAGGAACTTTCATGCATGCAAAGCATTGCCTTAGCTGAGATCATTTGCAACAATAACACTAAATATAATTCAAGATACAAGAAACTTCTTACATAGAAGAAAATTCAAAAATATTATTTTATCTCAGTCTAAATGACCAGTCTGCTAGAAAAAAAAAATGGCAAAATGTATTCAGCACTTCAAGAATAAAGGATCTTGTTTTGAAGAGATGCATATATTTTTCATACATAATCTTGTCACGTGTTTCACTCCTTACTTTAACTATAAAACTCATAATTACTGAGGTACAATGGCTGTTTTTAATAAGTGTGACTCTTTCATCTTTTCTTTTTTTTTTTTTTTGCTTAAAACGCTCAATAAAGTCTCCAGTGCTACTCTTTACAACATATTCATGGAACAGAATTTGAATTGAACTGTTGTTAAGTCTCCGTATTTTTACAACCTCAGAAACAATATGCAAAAATACGTGCTACAAATTTCCTAGACCATAACATCCTAAGATTTGTTTTTGCAGTATGACCCTAATATGTGATATGATTTGTATCTGCTGGAAGGTGGAAAAATATGTCAGGAAATATGTTCAATCTTAGGAAAACATATTGAAAGTCAGTTATGTAAAAAGTATCTTAAAAAAAAAGAGAGTCCAACTCAGTTAGTGCCAGTGCTAGCTTTTCCTGTCTCTGCTGTTCAGAGGTAACCTTTTCAGCCAAAAAGACTGCTAAATGCTTTGAACTGGGATAGCCAAAGTGTGGTCAGCAGGTTCATCTAGATTTTCTTAATTGCAGTCACTAAAGCTGGGAAATCATCTATTGAAACTCTGGGCCATGAGCTGAGTTCTCTGCCAGAAAAAGCTCTAAGTCCAAGATGTACCTCCTCACCCCTGACCAGGCAGAATTAAAAAACAAACAAACAAACAAATAAAAAAACCCACAATTAATTCATCCTTCTTATCTGCCCACACCAGGTCTGTAAACTGCCCTCAAAAAATTAAATTATGGAAACACAGAGATGTAACCACCACACAACAGATGAAATTGGGATACAAGGTGATCATGGTATTCCAAAGGGCAGAACGAATTCAGAGTTGACCTCTGCAGAGAATATGTAACTTCATGTCCAGAACAGAAGAAAAGAAGGTCTAAACAGATTTAGCAGATGCATCTTATTTCTCTGTCAGCCTGTGTTCAAATCCAACTTCACATTTACTTCACTTTTGCATGTGCATGCACAAATATGTATTAGAAAAAACTCTGGGAAGAAAATGACAGTTGATGTAGAGCAATAATCCTTTGGCAAAACATTTTACAAAAGATGACAGAAAGCCGGCAACAGAAGTAAACCTCTGGAGAAGATGCCATGGGAAAATGAGAAAATATAGTCAAAGAAAATCAGCTAATTAAGGCACTGGCATAACAAACACATTTGAATGACTAGAGCTTAAAATAAACATAGACTAGATCATAAACTTACAGCTGTTGTCAAGGTACAGTAAGGATGAAAGAAAAAAGCCTCTGTGACTAAGGACGACTGAGTTGTGTGATCAGTTGGAGAGAACCATAAGAATTTAAAGAAAAATGCTCCAGGACAAAATATGGGACCTACGAAGAGAAGAAAGGAGAAAATCTTAAAAACAAAACAAAACCAGCAAGAACAAACAAGGGAAGAATTTTATGCAGCCTAGCAATAACAAAAAAACTTCTACAAAGTTTAAACTGCGAGGACCAAAAATACAGTAACTTTCTAAGAGGATCAAATGCACAAACGGCATCTGTGTCAAGTGCTGAGAGTCTATCAGTCTTAACACACGAAAAAAATGTACCATGTACACTTATTAAATTCCAAACACTGCACTGCAAAGCTGTAACACTTTTCACAGTATATTAACAGAATAACAACTGCCTCTGGAGAGGCTAGGAAGTAAAAAAAGCTAAAAACTAACAATCAAATTTTGAAGTTTGCTTGGACAGCAACCTAAGTACCATATTGAGGCTTTAAACTAATGAGACGAGTGATATATATATCAGAAAAATCAGATTTATTTTAGAACACTTCTGCACCCACAGAGGATGTTGAGCCCTGTCAGACCCCTGATACTGACCTAGGACACATTTTTTTCACCATACTCTTTCCCCAGCTGAACAATAAGGAGGATGCCACTGGCATCTTTTAGGAAACGCACTGAGATCTATTAAACTAGACAGATAAAAACTAGGCATTAATAGTATTTTCATCAAGTCAACGACAGGATAAGCAGAAGAGTCTGAGAAATATCCTGTAGCAAAAAAAAAAAAAAAACAAACTAAAGGGACACCAAGGTTTATGTCGTGCATTTGTGTGTGAGATTTTCATTTAGTTACAAACAACTTCCAAGATTACTGTAGCTGAAAGGACTAAACCAGAGACTCTCATTTGTTTATTTCATTTAAAGTAAACATCGGTTGTTCAACTTCCTTGAAATATTGCCTTGAGTATTTGTATTTATTTCTTCCTGCAACAGATTTATAATACTTTGAGGAGAAAAAAAACTTCGTATAGCCATAACATCTGTGAAGATTCTGTGCACAGACTGTCTGAAACAAATCATGTTGTATGACTATCTTCCTAGTCTGTATATTCTCTCTAAAGAACAAAACATGAGTTTAACTTTGTTTTTCCTAAGTACAACATACACTTACCATAAATTGTTGATGGACAGGTGTTACGAGCTACTTACCTGCAAAACAAACCAAACAGATTTACTTAAAAGTACAAGAAACTGCAAAGGAGAGTAGATACAGTTTAGGTGGCTTAGTGATTAATCATTCCTATTTGAAATACAAGAGTTAGATGGAAGAATAGAGTGAATCAAGGTTTTAGTAAAAAAGGAATATAAGTTACAAACTTCAGGTTGAATAGTGTGATGGGCTGTGCAAACCTCCATCTCAGCAAAAACACCATATGGTTTGAACTTCACTGTCCCAAGGTGATGCCGAGACCACTGAGACAAAGGTCTCACACAAAGACCTGTTTGCTCTGACTCTCAGAATTGCTTTTCTGTCCACCTAAGATGAGCCTCTCTAACACAGGCTACAAGCTCCTTATGAGGTACAGTCTCCAGCATATTCCTCTCCGAACTAACTTCATGGGAACCATGAACCAATATTGTTTATATTATGCAGAATTTTCCAACTTAAATTCATTTGCAAACTCTACTAAGGCACTGTACATGCTCACTTAGAGTAGGGTAAGAGCACTACAATTACTGGAGCTCATATTGCCATGTCTTGGCCTCATTTTTCTTTCAAAACTTTTTTCCTTCTGAAAACTATAAATGCAGCTTCTGTTAGTATCTTTGCTTCTACCAAAGGTGAACAATTTCCAAGGTTGTAAGTGATTAACAGCAGTGTCTTTAATCAAACAATGATAGAAATGTTGGTTGGAAGGAGCCTCTAGACATCATCTAGTCCGACTCCCTCTATCAGTAGTGCATTTTCATAATATTAGATAAATTCCTGAGTTTACTGTTCTTTGAAATAGAAATACCAAACAATGAGCTAAATAAAGGAACAGCCCGTGTTTCATTGGTGAAATATTATAATTAAACAGTTCTAAATATGTACCACAGTCAGACACGACATCTTTTTACAGCAGACACTATTTTGTGGTACTTTGAGATACAAAGGATTGAGGTTAATGGAGTTAACAGGTTGTGCATTTAAACCCAAACTTTGCAGAGAATTGTCTGAATACTCTTGGGAATGCAACATCTTTGACACTGATATGCCAAATATTGTGTTACTTATCCCATAAATCACAAAACATATATGAAGATGCCACAAACTTTTAAAAGATATCTAGGTCTACATAAAAAACAAATTCACATTTTTACAGTATATTCACCATACCCAAATCCTAAATCCATAAACCCACCCTGCATTCATCCTTGCAGCTTCCATAACAAAGAAGACTGACAAGGGGACCAGAAGATCATTTAGAAATAGAATCCATTACAATCCACCACAGCAACGGCCTTTTGCTTTCAAGATTTAAAATAGAATTAAGAACTGAACAATAAAACTTGTCCAAAAAAAAGGTATACTTTAGGAAGAAAGTTAAATAACTAAAAATCACTGGGATGAAGACAGAAGCAGCAGTGCAGCCTTAAAAATGGAAAGACATTCCCCCTGATAGCTTTGCCACAATTCTTGTTAAATGCATGTCATCTCAGCTCAAAATTTGAAACACATCTCATGTGCAGCCTAAATAAATCCAGAAAAGGCTCATAGGTATGTTCTTTTAAGTCAAGTTTGTTAAATGTTCATGCTGAAAAGTATAGAAGAATGGCAATCTTCAGATTTCTGACTATAAGCCAAACAGGTTTTTTTCATATCTAGAATTCCCCTGGTGATATAAGGAGATTAATGCAATACACTATTCACAACATCATGACACATTATAATTATCTCCATGGATGCCAGAAATAATTTTGACCACTGCAATAGACTGAGTACTATCCAAAAGAAAAATAAAACACAATAGTAGAGATTTAAAAATATTTGGGTACAAGTTTACTATACTTTGATCTCACTGACAAGAACTTGAAGGAAGCCAAGGACAGCTGTGGCTGGGGAAAGGATGATGCCAATTTAATCTTTAAGACTGACAGCTCTTTTTGGGACAGGGAGAGCTGAGCGGATGTTATTCAGCAAGGGAAAATCACTGTGGAGGAAGAGAAGCTGTAGGAGAAATATATTAAAAATAAATATGGAACTTGAGGGCATGTTTAATGTAAAGCAAGCCAAATGCTTTGCTAAAAAATGTGGCCTTTGTACTCATTTGAAACAATTACATGGTAGAAATGTGGCCTTTGCACTCTTTTGAAAGTATTACCATCAATTTCTTTTGCTCTCCTCGAGCCAAGTCCCTCAGCAGACATTAAATAGTTGTAAATGGCAATTAGTATTCAGAAACACATTTCACCATAAGAAATAGAATATGTACCCTGAGGAACTCAACCTCGCTGTTTTGGGACAAACTCTGCCCTCAACCCCAACCCTGGGCAAACATTTTCCCACGGCCTCACATGGCCGGGGCTCCAGGGGCAGAGCAAGGCTGGTGCCTGCTCCTGCACAGGCCCAGGATAGGTGACTGCAAGTGATGGGGAAGACCTTGGGTGGCACAGACACACAGGCCTGCAGTCCCTGTCACAGGGAGCGATGTGCACTGCCAAGTCTTCAGGAAACATGAAAAATTTGAACTCACAAACCAGTTGGAGAGAGGGAAAAGCTGCTAGGAAAAGCTTCTCCAATTAAAACGAACTCCGGAAACAACTGTAATATCCCAGGAGTTTCAACTCTGGTGTTTGCACAGGGCCACTACTTACAGGCTATTTGTATATAATTCTGCCCCAAGGTGAACTGCTTTAAGGAAGAAGCAAGACTCTTGAAATCTTATGTGTCTTCTCCAACAGAAAGGTTGCAGTTCTGCATCTGCTCCTGCTCATCACAAGCAATCAGGTAGACTTGATCTGGCTTCACAGCCTTCCCAGACCTGCCTTCTCATAGCACCTCATGTGCTGCTCTTCCGTCTTGCACACTGGCCACAGAAACATGGCCAGGATTTTTCCTTAAAAATTTCTTCACCCAACAATTCAATTTATGTGATAGTTGTTGCCTTCATACGAAAAGGTACCAACAGTGGAATCTGATGCCATGCCCCTGAGGATCACTTAAATTACTGGCTTGAATCCTACCATGCACATTTCCCTCCAGGAAGCAGAAATATAATACTCTCAATGACTTATAGAAAGCTGTTGAAAAGCCTTTGCCAACCCCAGGAAATTGGCAGAAGTTATATTTTTACCAGGTTTAGAAAGAGGGGAAAAACAACACACAGAGTGTACGTGTTCCTGGTTTGCTTTTTGAAGTTGTTAATTCCTCAAATGGCTAGCTCATCATATGAGCATCTGACATAGTTGAATGAGGCTTGAAGGATGTGCTTCCAGTCAACAGGTTATAATGCATTTGTCACCTGCAAGAAACGTTTCCCTACATTTTGAATAGCAAACCCACATTGCCACCGATCTGTGAACTCACAAAGGAGAGCCTCCAGCTTCCAGGTTTTTATATATACCTGTTAATCACATTAACCATGTCAGTGTCCACTGACATATCTGTTTACACTATAACATACATCTGCAGAAAAGCTTTCCCTGTGAAGGGTAAGGGCATCCCCGGAACTCTTCAGAATTTCTGCTGTCTTCTACTGTAATCTCAATAGAAATCTGCAACATTCGGGCTATACCAAAAATCTCTTATTAAAGCTAACATCCTCCTTTGAGCCCAGAAAAGATCCCATGAGCTGGTTTCTCCCACCTGTGCCCAGACAGAAGAATGTATTCCATTGGACAACAAATATAAATACCATAAGGTTAAATTCTGTTTTAGTGTATGTATTTCTGTAATGTGTATATGTTATTTCTTTGATAGGATATTGTATTTCTGCTTCAAAAACACTCCCCATATATGGTATAACTGATCTATTTGGCTACATCTAAGTTTAATACATGCTAATAAAAGTTACTGCCTACAAATTCTGATTTTGGTCACTTCCTAAACAGTGTTCCAGCTTTCAAAGGTGTTTGAGATGCACCTAACTTTAAACATGTTACACACTGTGGCCTAATCAAAAGCATATTGAAATCAAACATCCATTGATTCTTAAATGGCATTTGGATCAAGTTTCTGGTGCTCAAAGAAAGCATTTTTTTTTCAGTATATTTCATTGCAACTAAAAACATGTAATCTGGTTCTGCTACTGTCTTGTAATGTAATTTTCCACATATAATAATAATAAACTCAGGATTTAAGTGGTCCATAAAAAAAATCAATGAACTTGCATCAATGAACTTGCATCCACTGAGTTAGTGTTCCAGTATGAGTCAAAACTTTATTTATTATCGAAGAACAACAATCACGTTGTTCTCTCCATTCATAAAGTGCAAACAACTGTTATCAACTGTTATCCAGATACTGGTAACAGGTTAAAAGACTTATACTAAACCAATGACTTTCATGATCAATAGTATTAAAAATCAAAAAATGTTTGTAAATTAAATGTAGATCTCAGTGTACTCTCATTACACCTGAACAACACTTACCATAACAATACACTTCAGTTCTTTTCTAAAAATCCTTACATCTCGAAGTTACAGGGCAAAATCCTAGAATTATTACTCAAATAGATCATGAACTAAGTTTTGCTGCACCAAGGACTGTAGATTTTGAGCTCAATCTCAGATAGGAACATGGACAGGGAAATTGCTCCTGCCAACAGATCTTTAAGTAATACCACAATTTCCGTCTGACTTAATCTGGGTAAGTTCTCACGTGTATTGCAACAATTATTTCCAAAGACACAAACTCAGTTGATTAGCTTTAGAAAATCTGCATCTCTTCCCCATAAACAAGTTCTCCTCCTTGATGTTGAAAGTCCCTGGTGTCAAGATGAAAGCAGGTACATAAAAGCTGCAGCATGGCTGATCACCTTGCTCTCAGCTTTCCCAGTATGGCAATGCAGCAGCTCCAGATTTCCTTTTCAAAAACACTCCTTTCTCCAAACATCAAACACTTGCTCATGTTACCAGCGCAAAAAGCTACTTAGAAACATCTACAATAATAGATGTGATCATAGGCACAATTACATTACAAGAAATTGATGAAAGCTTTGTCCCAGAAGCTGGCAAATTTGTATAGATTTATCCAATCTATGCTTCGGAAAAAGTCGTTCATCCCAATAAAGAATTTCACAAGCTCAGTGGCCAGTGAGTTTGAAAGTCTCTGCTTATGCGAAAAGGTGACATTTGAAATGCAGCAGATATGCCATTATTTTTAGCTTTGCACATTAATAAAAACTCCCAGTGACACAAAATACAATCTTGCTGAGCTTTGCTAGGCAAAACCTGATCTAAACCAAAACAACAGGGGCTCATATAACCCAGTCTGCAGTTCCATTAATTCAGTGTAAATACTCTGATGGATCAATTTAGTTCAAAGATTTTTTTTTAATGTAAGAACTTAGAAATACTGCAATCACTGTCAGTGACTGACCTTGATGCAAACATTGGTTGATTATCAGTCAGACAGCCCTTTTTTGAGAGAGCAGTTTCTGTTTCTTTTTTAAGCAGCATATGCCTTTCCAAACCATTGTTCATTTCATGTTATCTTCCAGCAGCACTGTTGTTTTTTACTGTCTGCTTTTGATCCTTAAGTACTGGAAAATAAACTGTTATTTTGACATCTTCCTTAATGCTTTCCTGTTCTGAAAAAAAATCCTCTTAAATATCCTTTAGTATTTTCATGCTTTTCCTTAATTTGAACTCCATGTCACTCATTGCCTCTCATCAATTTGTTTATTGGTATTTCTGTATTCTGCCTATACCCTCTTATTGTTACTCCTGATACATTTAACACTAATCTGTTATTTTACACTGAAATATCTTTCTGTTTCATCAATGCCTTCACATTGCTCTATCTCACTTCAGCTCACAAAATACACAAGAGTTTTGAAATTAAATACAAAATACAGAAATGCTGTAACTGAGAACTTCAGATCATGACTTTAGAACCACAAATGCTAGAACTGGCTCAGCTGCAATGCCCTTTAGCACAAAACCCAAAAAGCACCATCAGTCTCCCCACCCCCCCAAAAAACTACAAACCAACCAACCAACAAACAAACAAAACAAAGAAAAACAAAACAAACAAGCAAACAAACAAAAAACAACACCAAACAAACCCCCCTCTTAACTGGAGTAATTATGCAAAATAAAACATACCATTGAAAAAAAAAAACTTCAGTCAACATTCTAAGAAAACGCTAATTTTGTTTAGTTGCAGAAAAATACCATGACTGCTCAAGGATAAGAAAGATCTGGGTTTGAAAGACAAGGACTCTGGGCAAACACTGAGTATACGTCAACCAATCTCCTTCACAAATGTTTCTTCCTATGGGCTGCCATATTTTTACCTTGGTCTTCCTCACCAGACATGCACATGTAAAGCTCATGCCCAGTTGAGTGACACACCATCAAAGCTCCAGGCCTAACATGGGCTCACTGCACAGAGGGTTTACACACACCCACAGTAAATCTGACCTTTCCATGTTGTGTTACTACAGGGGCACAAGATGCAGACACCAGGGAGCACCTGGGATTTGCCAGGCATTGCACACACACTGCTTATCCTGTCCATGCACTCGGGAAATGACAGGGCAAAACAGGAGCATCTGAAATGCTACCACGTGTACTGAGATGCCAGGCAAATTCCTCCTGAACACAATGTCTACCCTGAAAAAATAAGTGGCATATTCAGCAAAAGGTTACCCCCACAGACCCCCCATGTCAAAATCAGACTCCCACTCCATAAACAGCTCCTGTTATCTGTCCCAAGCCAACACAATTCAGGGTGATCTTGTTTCCTTTCCTGAGCTACCAGACTTGAGAATACAGAAAAGCCAGAGCCAGACTCTTCTTGGAGTTGCACAGCAGTAGGACAAGATGTCATGGGCACAAGTTGGGAAGTGGGAAACTCCAACTAGATCCAAGGAATTTTTTTTTTTTTTTTTTTTTACAACAGGGTGGCCAAATACTGAAACAGGTTGCCCAGAGTGGTTGTAGATCCCCCTCCCTGGAGATATTCAAAACTTGACTGTACACAGCCCTGAGCAACCTGATCTAATTAGACCTGGTTTCAACAGGCAGTTGTACTAGATGACCCCCTGGTGGTGCCTTTCAAGTTAAATTATTCTAGAGTTCTTTTATTCCAGTGACTTGATCAGCCAGTTTTCTTCTGTCTGATGAATGGTTGATATCATCGTATATAAGGTACTCTTAATAAGATTTAAACCACTGTGGCGATTTCATTTTATGCTTGTCTTTCTGAACTATGACAACAAAGTTGTGTTTTCCATTTGCTGTAAGGTTTTTGTCAGCTTCTTAAGGTCTCTTCTGAAGGTGGTTATTCATCCATGTAGATATGAAGTCTTCCCATTTTCTTCCCAAACAAGTCAAGAATTCAGGTTTTTCTACAGGTTTTGCACCTCTGACCTACAGAATTCTCGTCCGGCCCTATATTCAGCTCTTGAGCTCATCACTGTAGCTATCAGCATGAACAAGACTCCTCAAAGGTAATGCTGTCAAAGTCAGAGGATAAAACAAATTACAGACCTACTTTCGTCCATCCAATCATTTAATTTAAATGCCATTATATGGAGGCTCTTCCCAGACATCATCCTGGTATGCCTAAGTCCAGTCTAAAAAAGCACCATCTCCTGCTTGCACAGGGGCTACTAAGTAATCTCTTACATACAGGAATAATTGGGTTCAACCATCATATATTTAACAAGTAATATGGCACAGCTGTTGTGCACGTCATTGTATGGCTGTGAATCAGTCATATTCAAGGAATATAAAATTACATATTCATTTTGCAGTATTTATGATGCAACATATGAACATGGGTGCTCGCTGAGCAATGATGAGCAACCAGACTGAAAGCCAGACATCTGCATTGAATAATGTAAATAATTCAGCTCCTATTTGCTCTTCAGAAGCTCTGATGTTCTACACCTTTAAGCTGCAAACGATTAACTCCATCAGCTGTCAGGTGCACGTCTCCCCTCAACAAACTGCAGGATAGAGGCTTGAATTATTTCTGATCGATTCATCACAGTTTAGCCAGTGTGGCAGTCTTTAGTCCACAAAAGCATAATAAAATTAACACACACGCACACCTTTCACGTTAACCTTTCAGGCAAAGAAGCTGACCATCCCTGAAAGGCAAAGGAGTCTGGTCTTGCTATGGAGTCAATAAACCCTCTGGTTTCACAGTATGCAGCCAGTTGGCCTAAAAAGGCCATTCCCTGAATGCAGGTGGGTATCATACAGAGATGCCCCGAATAAAGATTACTTCAGCTTGTAATCAGTGCTGTGGGAGTCCCAGTTAGCACCAGCTGGCAAAAGGTAAAACATCTGCTCATATCTCCTCAGTTTTCTCCAAGTACACTTTCAAAAACTGGGAGAGCTGGCCCTCATATTATGCTTTCTGCTGGAATCCTGAACTGACTCAAGCCCTTCGGTACTTTACTTGATTTCATTCTAGTCTGCTAGTTTTCCTTGCTCCCACCTCTTGCAAGTCCCAAAGTCCTGAGAGCACACACTTCTTAATATGAGAAATACAACTATTTGAAATCATACTACCAAAATAGATGTACATGCTTCTAAGCTGAAGCAAAATGATAACTACATTTTAAAAGTAAAGCAAGAATAAGACAGGCAGTGTTTTCCTGCTGACTAGTGTGTAAGGTAGTGTAGCAGACAGGCACTTTTGAAATGCAGGTGGGCTTTTACCCTTGCCAATGCAATGCCAGTGGTAGTTCCAGATGTGGAGAAATCAACAACCCCAAGTGAAGAAAAATTTTTTTTAAAAAAAAAGGCAATTATAAAACACAGAGGAAGCCTGGAGCAAACTGGCACCATCTTGAAAGCTGGAAGAGAGCCAGACAAATTACAGCCTGAGCTCTCTGGAGCCCTGTCTAAAACCAAAGCTGCTCCCCGCTTTGGTGGGAACTGCACAGAAAAAAGATGAACTGGAGAGGGTAGATGATGGGTATAGCCTTCATTGCACATACAAAAGGGTACAAATTACAATCCCTTGAGCATACAGAGGTGAAGCAAGGTTTGCAATGCCTTATTATATTAAGCCACATTATCAAAATGACTGTTTACATTGGTTCATTAATGTTTGTACAAGGCAGTGAACATGTAAAGTGGTAAATATCAGCCACAGGCATCAGCACGGTTTCTTGACTTCAACATGTTCATGAGTGTTGTAACAATAGAAAAAACACTTAAATCATGAAGATTATTGCTCACAAAATGTGGTGTTTAGTATATTGTCTCTCTACATAATTTCTGACCATGGAAACTAAGTTAGAAATTGATATCATCAGGGGATATTGTTATTCTGAGCAAATTATTTCTTCCAAAAGACAAAATGTGTGCATCAATAAATTAACAAATTCAACCCAGTAAACAATAACATTTGGTACTGCGAGTCTGTGTAGGTGCTGTGTTGTTAAAACACCTTTAGTGAGATTGGGGATGACGCCTTACATTGTTACTGCCTGGTGAAATGACGGTTATTTCTCAGCTATTTTCTTTTCTTTGTTTTTTTTTTTTTTTTTTTTTTTTTAATTCTTCCATAATTGTAGCAAACCCCACAGCAACATGAGGTTTTAGGAGGAAGTGCCAAGATATGTTGCATGAAGTGAGTACCCCAACACATCAGAAAGTCAGTTTTGTTTGAAGGCCAGTTAGAGCAGCAAATGCTAGAAACAAGAAATTCACACCCTTGGCTCTGCTGGATGAAAGAACAAGTGGGACTGCAAAAAAGTCTCTTCTCCAACCTCTGTGCCCTGGCTGGGCAGGTCCTTTTCTCCAGGCAGGCTCTCAGATGAGCAATACCTGCTCATTTCCTGGATCAAAGCAAATTCTGCAGTCTTTCTTGATGCATTTTCATACACCTCTCTCTGCCATCTCAAAAGGCTGGCTGTGTGTCTCTGCTCACTGCATGCGGTTGTCAGCTCTGCTCCACCAGCCTCACCTTGACAGGCATCCCCAGTGATGCCTGGGGAAAGTGCAGCCTGCCCTGCACCCCAAAAGCATCCACTGAAAGGAGGTGCAGGGGCCAGGGCAGGCTTCCCTTCTGCTTCTCAGCTACAGCCTTTTTAAAGGAGTGTAAGGCCTGCAGCAGGAGGGAAACTGTTAAACCTCAGGCAGGTTGAACATGGAAACCTTTGAGGACTGGTGTTTGGACCAATCTCATTTAATACTAGTATTAATGACATTGCCACAAAAATATAAAGGCAAACAAATAAATTTTCACAGACCTAAATGTCTGGAGGCCTTGTCAATACTAGGAAGACTGGGGGCTCACACAGCACGAGCTGGATTTTCTGGAGGGGTAATAGAAATGGGATGAAATTTAATAGTGGTGTGCAAGGTCAGAAGCTTTGGAACTAATAACAAGACTTTCTGCTATAAATTATGAGGTTGTCAGCTGGAGGAGCTACACAGGGAGAAGTATATTTGTAGAATATGGGATGTCTGCAAAACATTCAGCTATAAAAAGAGTAAACTCATCAAGTGATGTATCCTCAAAAGACTGAAGGAAGATTAATTCCCATGGGCCTTTAGGCCCCTGTGAGAGCTCCTCCTCTGAAATACTACGTACAATATCAGCCATGTCCTAGAAAAAGTCCTCCAAACCAGAACAGGCCCAGAAATAGGCTTAAAAATTATCAAGATAGTAACTTGATACAATAGGGCTAAACAATCTCACCTTTGAACCTACCATGACCAGGACGGGAATGATAGTATTGCTGTCTGGCAAATTAAACAGTCCAAAGGGGGCCTTAAGCTAAAAGACACACAGTTATAAATTTCTGAAGAAGACAAGAAAAAACATGTCTACCAGCAAAGTTCTGGAACTGCCTCCACAGCATAGTCCCATCATCTTAGGTGGGGTTTGAAAAGTTCATAGAAGGTGAAAGTCAAGGGAGCAAACTTCATAAAACAGGAGTAGATTTACAGAAAACTACTACGTACATGCTACACAATAGCAACAGATTGTTATCCCAAATTTTTCTCTGCAGCAAACATCCATAAAATTTATTTACTTTTTTTGGCATTTATGAATAGCAGTGGCAAGCTATTTCCCCTCCATTTGTTGCAAAGGTGCCAACAGCTTTTCACAGTAACACTGTAATGGTGCATGTCTCAAACACGTGAAGGTTCTCCTGACAGCGTGTCCCCCGCTGTGCCCCACTCAAGCTTTTGGTAGCACAGAGGAGGATGTTCCCATTCTGCCTTGCTCCAGCTGCCTCCTCTCAGCTGACGGCTATTATTCTTGTAATTCCTAAAACAGTACGGTGTATTCCTTCAAATCTGTGCTGTCTGTCACACTTCTCTAGCCTAGAAATAATGCAGTGTGCCACCTGGAAGAAATACATCATTCACACCGCTCCCTCCACCTAGATGCCACTGCAGACACATCCTTTCCCATTAAACAAGACCACTTGCTGTAGAGCAACTTTGTCCTTAGCCTCACACCACAATAATTGCTGAAGGATTATGCCTCACAGTCAGAGAGAAAAAGCATGCAAAATACAAATCAGGCTGTTAAGAAACCTCAGTGCTGTGAAAGACAAAGTCAGTGACAAGAAACAGAGGCTGGACAAATTGTATAAATCAGGCAGCAGCAAGTTTTTTGAAGGAATTGCTAAGGCAAGGAAAGCCAAATTAGAGTAGAAGAACATTCCTGATCTCTGGTTCTAAAAGCACCAGAGACACATGGCTCCTCAGAGCTCTCCCCACGCCTGACAGTGATTTCAGCAAGCAAGAAAAAACTCATCAAGAGTGCTAAGGAAAATGGAAAGCTATTCCACATTTTACTTTGCAAGACTCAAGCACTACAGATGCAGCTGCTGGAGAAGGACAGCAAACAGCTCGAAGCTCCAGCTTGGGCAGTTAGTAGAAAGTGCAGAAAAACATTTAAATTAAAAGGGCAGAAAATGAAGGCTTTCACTCAGAGAGATGTGTCCTCAGTTCTCAGATAATCAAATAGCAAAGGTATGTTTTGAGAAAGCTGTTTGCTGTTGAAAATTTTAATTTAGTCAGGTTAGGTTTGGTAAATATTTACATAGAAAAAAACAAGAGCATTCTCATTTCTTTGAACAATACTAAACCTGAAATGTTTCTCTGCCCCTAAACATCATAGAATGCTAATTTTGCGAGACTTTTCCTCAAACTGGAATGACAGAAAATTTCAAAATGTCCAACTCTCATGGGGAATGGAAATTCCAATTTCCAGTCAGCTCTCTCAGATGTCACTGACAAAATTGGGCTTTGGGTTGTCTCCACACCTAAGTTTTTTTTAAGTGGGCTCAGAACACTTCTGTCTTTCACCAACAAAATTTATGTGTTTATTATACAGCTAACAGCAGCCACCAACTTCTTCTGTTGTACCTCATCAGAACAGCTTTATTTTCAGGCTGGAAACAAATGCTCTCTTCTTAAATGTTAGGTGCCACCTGCTAAGCCTTGAATATAAATGAACAAAAAGACATTTGCAGAACACAATCCACAAGCACGATCAATTTCTCCTGACACTATATCTATTACTTAGACTTCCCTTCACTTTTCTATTAATAACAGCATCAGACTCAAGCCCAGTACTCAAAGCTGCATCTAGTTTGTAATTAAAGCAAAGGTTTGATTTCTCTTGTTTGACCTGATAAAGTAGCAAAGGTGTTTTTCACCTGCTGTAGGAGAACCACTTAAAAATCCCAATATAAATGAGCTCAAAAAAAGTTCAAGAGAAACAATTTCCCTACTTCTTTAAGGTTTCTGTGTTAAAATCAGTCTTTCACAACGACTGCATAGTAGAAAACTGACATTGTTGCTACCATGAACACTACACTTAGATCACAATATGAATTAATGAGCTTGCCTTTCACCTTCATCTCCCCCTTCTTCAACACTTTCCTCCTCCTCCTAAATAAATGAGCCATGTTCCTAATAAAGTGCTTGAAAGGAAGGCCGGGAAATTTAATAATAAAAAGCTCTCTGAAATTAAGTTTCTGGCAATGCTCTAAAAAGAAAATGTTATTACTTGGTCCTTTGCTTTTCCCCAAAGCAAATTGCAGTCCTTTGAGGACAGCACAAATATAAAGCAGATAATTTACAAACCTTTTATTCGGCAATTTGCCTGGTCCAAATAAGCAACTATAATAGGAATTGCCAACTGATTTTTTAAAGATTCTAGTATAGGAAGAGAAACTGCATATTGCAGAAGAATAAAGTCTCTGTCTAAACTATCAAATACTAGACTTCCAATAGGAAGCAAATTGTTGAACATGTTAATTTTCATAGGAAATAGAAGGGAGCATTAGGAACTGAAAACCCAATGATAATTGTTGGAGTTCTTATCATATAATAAGTTTCTTAATCTCAGCTCTTTTGCATTTGCTGTACTGAAGATGACAAAGGGGAAAATACCAAGAGTTTGCCTTAAACTATTCAAGTCCAGAATCACAGTTGAGCAGATACATGGCAAAGCGAACCCAGACTTTTGCCTCTGCTCATGTCTTATCAAAAAGTTACCTAAATAGTCTTGAAAATTAAGAAAACTAAGTCAATTAAATTGTGAAAACTTAATAACGAAAACAAAAGCAAGGTTAATTCTCTAATTTTGCAAAAGTTACAGTGTCTTAGACTGTTTCTTGCCTAGCTCTCAAAGAGCAGTGTACAAAAATCAGGCTCCACTGAATTCTACAGGAATTTTCCCATTGCATCCATTGGGTCAGTGTTGTGCTATAATGCAATACATAATTCTGTAGAATTATTTATCAAGGGACCTACAGGCTAGATTTCCACATCCTCTCTCACAGTTAATAGTTGTACCATTTTGCATCATCATAAAGGCTTTTTGCAAGATTCACATTTTATTCCTTAATCAATTCCAGTGACTATTTTGAACTACTTAGCACTCACCACCAAAAACAAAAATGACTTTGTGCTCTGTCCCACTACATTTCACATGCATCAGACAGATGGTTGAAGCATGTGGGAAAGCAAATTCCAGTATAAAAATGCTAGGATTTTTAAGCTGGTTTGTTTTGAATAAAACTCCAAAATATCTTTGCAGGAATAAAGTTTTTTATTTTGGATAACCTTGTTACTCAAGGTGCACTGGTCACTTGAGGCATGCCTACTTGTCTTTCCAAGAACACTGCTATTTGTAGCCATGTGTATAGGCTGATTTCAGTAATTGCATGATATATCCCATCCTCTACTCTCCTCCATTATAACCACCTTCCTTCTTCTAAAACGTATCGTATCATCTCAGAAATATATACCAGAAAATATCTATTCCCAAAGCTTAAAAACAAACCCAAAACCAAAAGCCCATATGGAGACAGGACCCCCAATTCAGAGATATTCAGAACCTGAGGTTTGGCTCATGAAAGCCTATCACATCTATCCAGAAAGACTTGAATATTTGGACACTCATCTTTGACTAGGATAAAAAAAAATCATGTAAATACATGGTCCGGTTTGATGAGTGAAGCAGAACTGCCATTAGTCAAAAGAGTACCTTGCACACACCTGTCACAATCTTTCTGTTTCAGGTTCAAGGTCCACAGAGCCTCACATGGACCATGCACAAATGGACCATGCACAAATGGATGCAAGCAGGTCACTGCGCAAGTTGAACATCAAATACAGGATTATCCTTCTTAATAAAAAATTAATTCCACCAATCCAAACCAATGATTTCTATATCAAAAGGCATTAGATGGTTGCTCTGAGCTCTAAAACTCTTCGGGTTTTTCTGTCAGTAGTAGCCTTCCATGAGACTGAAGGGTGGTTGTAGGATGTATAAGTTAGTGACTCCTTAGTTTCTGTCATACTGTGAAAGGTTGGTTATAAACTCTATAATCATACTTTAATTTCTAGCAGGAACATGCAGAAAACGTTGCATAGCATTTATTATAGGTAAAAATTCAATCCCTTTCAAGTAGAGTTGCATAGTGCAATCAACAAGCCACTTCTAATCTGCAAAACCTCTAGATGTGGTCCCCGACAGCATGCATCAACCACAGCAGTTGTCAGTAGGACCAGCCTGGGAAGCAGATGATACAGAAATGGCTTCAGCTGTTGACAGAGCAGGAATGAGCATCCAGGACCCAAAGACATGAGACATCCAGAACCGCCTGCCCCAGCCCGTCCCACTGCTGTGCCCAGCAGCAGGGAGCCACTACAAAATCTACAGCTATGTGCACACCAGCAGGTATGAAATCAGGAAAACGAAAAGCTAAATCACTTTTTCATGACTTGGTAAAAGCTGTTTCCCTCTTCTGACCAGGGGATTTGGGGATTTACAAGACCATCTCTTCCACTTCCATGTGGTGTGATGCACATCACTGCTGCCATCCTTGGTAGATCAGAGTTGTGTGATCACACCTAAAGCAGAAGTTTGGTCCGCTGCACTGCTGCAAGACTCATTTAATAGCACTTTTACTATTAATTAACCAGTTTACGTATAAAGTTAATTTAATCCAACAGTCACATAGCAGTCATTTCTAGAAGCCAAATATGCCACAGAATGTTCATGACGTCATACAGGTATGTCCAGATATTATGTTCACCACAACACAGGACTTGTCCATAAAAATACTTTCAATAGACAGTATATGGGGCGACATCGTCCGCAGGGCTAAGTTAGTATTCCTCATCTAGTGCTGCTCATAAAATCCTTCAGTGCATAGTAACCGAGCATTTGAGTCTCCGGATTTTGCACAGGGTTGTGATATTAACATACGTATGCTTAGCTTCCTTGGAAAATAAAAATGGACTGAGAAATTTCAAGACTGGATTTGGAGTTTCAGATTGAAAACCCATTAGGTGTTGTGCAAGTTTCGATTTGGACAGTTCAAAATTTTGAAATCTCTGCTAATGACACCTTGCCGTTTACAGGCTGGAAGCCTGTAAGCCTATTCTTTTTTGACTGAGAAAAGCTGGGGATAGGTATACATGTATCAGAATCAGAAAGCTGGCTCTGACATCCATTTTGCAATTTGTATGTTGCCAATCCAACAACAGCAAAGCATTCAGATGGATCAAAGGTACAAATTCTGACCCATTTTTCATATGCTGAGAAAATTGTACCGGAAATAGTGTTTTTAAAGTGGACAGGATTTTCAGAAGTCTATGAATAATTTCTAAACAGCTTCTTCCAAAGTTAGAAGAAATAATAATGGATGAACGGTTATTCTTCGATCGCTACTTTAAATAAAATTCAAGGCTGAGACTACACAAGTGAAACTATGAAATACAGATTTTACAGATTTTTAAAAGAAGTTTAAAAAATACAAGAGTTTAAAAAGAAGTTCTAAAAATGAGTTTTTAAAAAGAACAATGCCAAAATTTAGGATTTAAATTTAAGCATCACTTCAACCTTAACCACTAGATCACTTATTTGATGTAATCATTAATGCAAAACAATACTGATTTTAATCTTTTACTTTAACTGTAAATCTTTGAATGACATTGTGTACACAAAGCTTAGCAATGAAATATGTGTAACTAATGTTACTGAAATATTCCATATAATCAATTTCTATCTTGATTTCTCTCTCACATACAGAGTTGTGAAAAATACACACAGAAGATTTTATTTGTGGAGCTCTCTCCAATAGTAATGTTAAACGAAGAAATCTATGAAGGCTTATAGAAACCTCCTTTCCACCCATAGGAAATGTCAGAGATCAGACAGATAACCCCATGAATTAGATTTTTGCATGTAGATTTCTGATTCACCTGCAAATAAATTACTACAACACGCTGCCAGACAACTCCCTATGCTCCGAGAACTAAAGGAGGCTTAGAAACAAAACCTCATCTCCATGCTAAGCATGTAAGTGTAGAATGGTTAAAAAGCATCATCTCCCTCATGAGAAAAACAAGGACAGGTCCTTCCACACCACCCCTGCTGCCATATTTAAGGCTGCGCTGGGGCTCACTTGCTCCTACAAATGCCTCGTTCAGCAGGATCTGTCAGCGAAGGCTGGTAGCTGTCTCCCATCTCTCAAGTAACATTAAGCATTTTCAAAATCTTGCACCTCTTACACAGAATGCAAGACACACGCTTTTCTGATTTAGCGCAATTAGAACAGCTGCCTCTGATTAAAGGACAGGTTATGCCTTTAAAGGGTTAAATACACCACATAATAAAATTTGGGTTTGCCCTGGATAGACAGGGCTAAAGGTGCTGTTGTTGGTTTTGTGGTTGTTTTGTTTGGGTTTTTTTATTTGTTTATTTTTTTGGGTTTTTGTTTGTTTGTTTGTTTAGTTTGTTTTTGGTTTTGGTTTTTTTTTTAATTATGAATGGGAATTGTATGTTTATACCTAGAGCAAAAAGAGCTCAGTGAAAACTGTCGAAGTGTGTATAATCCTGGATGAATTATAACAGCCAGAATCCATAAGCAACTCTGTGTAAGAAGGATTCCCAAGTGAAGAATCTCATCCTGAATGATGATACTTTTCAGAGATGAAAGGGGAGTAGAGAGAGATTATCCCTCTACATCTTATTCATGCATGGTGTAAAATAAAGCAGGCTTTATAAAACAACAACAACAAAAACACAACTACCACATGTAGTTTATGGAGGTGAGCAGACTGTGCTGGGAGGAGAGCTGCTCAGCTCCTGAGAAGGAATCACTCACAGATTTTAGCACCAAGGAGAAATAGACAGTTTATATGCCCCCTTCCTGCAAGTCAATTATAACAATTATAACAACCTCTTACAGTCTTTTGAGAGAGACCTTCAGTGATCACTGGAAAATGGCTGAAGTTAAACACTCCTAATTCTACTTTGGTTCTGCATTTCAGACTTCAGAAATGTTTAGGCTGGCCATTTCCAGAGAACTTGGAACTTGGACCTTGGACCAAGTGCACACCGAGAGTAAAGGCAGTAAAAAAAAGCTGGGATTCTTGGAGTTTAGTGTTCAAAAGATCCTAAAGCATCCTCCCTTCCAATGAGTAAATTTTCTTCACAATCATGTGAACATCTTCTATATTATGGAGCATCTACATGTAAATTATTTTATTCTCAAAACATGAATAAGAATAATAACCTTGTTTTTGTGAAGACAACTACAAAGTTACTGGATCTGTTGAAGAGTGAAACATAAGCCATAGTGTGCATCCCTCTTACATCCTATATAAGCTGTCATAACTGATTATTTAGCTCAGTTGCCTTAAAATCAAACAAAACTAAAACAAACAAAAACCCATTTCTTTTTTTGTTTGTTTGTTTGGGTTTTTTTGTTTTTTGGTGTTTTGTTTTGTTTTAATTCATTCTCTTCTGTATATATACCCCAAGATGGCATTCTGTCAGACAGAGACAGCTGGCAGCAAGGTTGCAATTGCAAGCTATTTGGAACAGTCCCCAAGCTTGTCTCACAGCAAGTCAGGTTGTGTACCCAGCTGGCATCAAGCCACAGCCATCGTGGCAAACTGTAAGAAACTCTGAAGAAGCAACAGATTTTAAAGAGGGGAAGGGAAGGGAAGGGAAGGGAAGGGAAGGGAAGGGAAGGGAAGGGAAGGGAAGGGAAGGGAAGGGAAGGGAAGGGAAGGGAAGGGAAGGGAAGGGAAGGGAAGGGAAGGGAAGGGAAGGGAAGGGAAGGGAAGGGAAGGGAAGGGAAGGGAAGGGAAGGGAAGGGAAGGGAAGGGAAGGGAAGGGAAGGGAAGGGAAGGGAAGGGAAGGGAAGGAAATTTAAGGTACTCACAATGAAAACCTCTTTAAAAAGTTCTTTTTCTATCTCTGGATTTCAGAACAACATCTGGTTTGGGATCATCTGTCCTTTCAGTGCAAGTGTTACCAGCCTGAAGCTGGGAAAGCTGTCTAATCCCATTCTCCTGATTACATAAGAGAATTAAAAGAATTTATGGCAGCTCCTTGAGCTGCTACCTGATTCTAGACAGATGACTTTTAAATAATAACTTCTTTAGGATACTCATAACTGCACAGAACTCTGAAGGAGTAAAAATAATTTTTGGAGTAATGCACTTCTGAGGGAACAATTTCAACTAATCTTATACTCTGCTGAACTCCTATCTAGCTTTTACTGTGTTAACACATGGATGCAGGAATTACTGTAGCCATATTGATTAACCAGCCTATTTGGCAACAGCTGGGGAAATGAAAATGTAAGTTGGTAAAAATGTGAGCTCCGCAGCCCTGAGCGCTCCCAAGCAGGGAGCCCAAGGGCTTCCCTGACAGTGCCGTGACACCGGGGCAAGGACCTGCTAGACGACCACCAACCCAAACCCCAGACACTCTTCACAGGGACTGCAGAGACATGTATAGTGGATCTTTAGAACCAGCTGCACAGAAACATTCAGAAGGAACATGGAAAGAAACCCTGTACTAGAGCATCAGAAATTTAATAGCCAGCTTATGCATTAATGGCAAAGCCACAAACAATTTGAGTAGGCCTTCACCAAAATATTATCAAAGCAGAGGTAGGAATTGTGCAGCCACCAAAACAACAGGAATCATTTAGAAATCACAGGAAAGAGAGGGCAGGGAGCCATGAGAACTGCAATGCTGATGGATAATGAAGAGAGAACTCAGAGTGAAAATAAAATTCAAATTACAGTCCTCATATTTGGCCATGTTTTGAGCAGCAGCTGCTGACACTCACTTGCAACACAGGACAAGGTTATTTTTGAACAAGAAACTTCCAGGACTATGCAACTGTTCCTAGGAACTTTCACTATTTTGCAATGTAGAAATCAGAATTACAAATCAGATTTGCCATTGGTAGCCTGGATTGTTGTTTTCATAGGCTGTCGAACTGTCTGCAGCTGTACCTTTATTCACTGATTCACTTGTCACCTGTCTGAAAAGAAAACAGCTTAAAAACTTTGATTTAATAATGGGAAACATAAAACAGCACATTATGAAAATGCGTTATAAAGCACCTGTTACAAACCCTTTCATTTATTGCTTAAGAAATGGCAGCAGGTGTCACATGCTCTGAAGCTGGTGAAGAATCACTTCTTTACTGCAAAGCTCACCAGCAATGCCGGACTCCAAACACGAGCATGGTTCACTAGCTCTTTAATCAGTCTAAAATCCGCAAACTTGGACTTAGTCTGAGGATGAGAGTACAGGGCAGAGTCACGACAATTACCACTCACTTGAGAAAATGCTTTGAACCGGGGGCAGAATCACATAGCTAGATCATGACTTTGGCACCTAATAACTGCTCTAATGTTAAAACGTTAGTTGGCATGGTTTGTTAGCTGATTTTGGTTGGGCTCCACTTAGGTCTTTTTACCGACCCTTTCTCTTCTGCCATAAGATTAGGGTGAGATAGGGACATAATTTGTACAGGACACTGCTCTGACCCCACTTCGAGGATGCTGCAGAATGAATATTTCTGGATTCTGAAAGCATCAGCTGTTACTCGGAGGGGCAGAATTAGTGTGGAAGTCCATTTTAATTTGCATTTGTAGGTATTTTTTGACCACATTGTCAGCTTTAGTCTGCAGATAGTAGCTCCTGTGCTACAGGTAGAAGTAGTAGAAGTAGTAGTCTTCTCAACCATCTTTTAGCCAGCACATTTCCAATACGGTTCTTGAAATCCTCCCAATATCGATGGCCATTTTTGGAGACCACAGGGCAGGAAGCATTTCTTCTAACCAGGGAGACCTATTCCACAAATTCCCCTTTGCCCATCAGTCTCAATCAATGCTACACACCAATGTGGCCTTTCCCTTCTTCCCCATCTCCTCCCCTTACACCTAACAAAAAGTCGAAACTGCACTACAAGAACTAAATTGGGTAACTAAACTTTTAAGCCATTTGAAGCACTAAAGCCAGACTATCCAGTGTGTGCCACAAAAAATTTTCTAGAATCACTTCTTAGACTCCTATATATATAACTTGGATGAGGGAGTGGAAGATGGATTGTTGGTATTTTTTTTCTTTTTTTTTTTTTTTTACATGAATTACTACCAATATTTAAATTGAACACCATGTTCTCTGTACCATAGGCAATATTTTAGTTGCTCTAGTTGTTTCATGATCATGCTTTTTAAGAACACAATGCCCCTGTGGCACTTTATAAGTGGCTCTGCAGTTGTTCTGAATTTTGCATGTACATCCTGAAAAGGCAATCACACACAGCCACGTACAGGATGCCCCAAACAAATCTATATCCCAGCACTCCCTCATAGCAAGTGAAAAAGGCCAGATGCACCTCTAACTCCCAGTATGCAACTGAAGTATCCTGTTTAATTTTGAGCTTTTACATAATTTTCACTATACTGTGCATCTTTAAACTTTATGTGATCCTACCATGATTCTGGTTCCAGAAATCTTAAAGGATTACTAAATGCTGCTGTGGTACTACCTTGCCTAAATTGAAAAAAGCAGTTTTTCAAGTTTTCTAACTGACCACAGGAAAGATATAATACTAATTACCAAATGATATAAAATTACACAAAATGAGTCATTCCTTAGTCTCAGACTGCTTGACATTTACTAAACAGGCCTGATTTAAAAGGATTTTAAAAATGACCTTGAAAGTGATTAAGCTGACAGAGTTATTGGCCTCTGTCTCACTGAAGAATGGTAATACACTCATTGAATGCCTAACATGGCAAAATAGAACACAGATCCCAAATCTTCTGCACCCCACTTCTATTTCAACTGTTTAATGTTTATTAGCTGTCTAACTGCCCAGCCTTCAACACACTGTGAGCTTCAAATTCCAAAAGGGAACTGGGGCACCACACAGCTTCACCTTAACCTGGCCTGGCTGGAAACTGTACCGGGAGCAAATTCCCAGAAAGGTTTCAGGAAACATCCTGGATTCATTTCAAATGGCAGACAGAATATAGTAGGACTTCCCCAGTGCAGGACTTATCAGCCCAAAAGGTTGTAGAGGAACAGCAGCTGCAGCTACACCATGCTTAAGCAATCAAAAAGACAAAACAAAACAAAACAAACAAAAGCCTCAGGTTTTAGCCATTTTCCTTGAAAAGGAAATCAGTGAAGAAAGTTATTAAAAATTGGATTTTTCTGTGAGTAACAAAGACGAGATTCCTGTTAGTTGGCTATTGATTCGTAACGGTTCATTTGGACAATTTCAGGTTGTTCTCTGAATCATAAAGGTCAAAAATTTGTATAAAGCAAGAAACATAAATAAAAGTTAGCTGAACTTGCCTGTCAGTGGGCAGGAGACAATCCTTAGCTCTACATTTTATTACTACTGTGCAGGGATCAGATACATACGTCTTTCTCACAGCTCTTGAGCTCACATCCCACATGGCTCACCCAAGACAGAGGTCCAAGAAACTGGGCACAGAATATATGAGATCTCTCAATAAACACAGAATTGGCAAAAATGGCACTTTAATGCAGCTGACTGACATTTGTAACCCCAGAGATGGAGCACAAATTGCTGAAAACACCAGAGTCGTAGGGAGGGCATGAAGAAAACATTTTAGTTGGCCTGCCTCTGTGGAAGGGCAAAAATAAAACAACAAATGGAGAGATCTCCACTTGATGACAAGTCACCTCCCGGCCCTGAACCAGTCCACAAGCTACTCTAGCTTTATTGCACAATCACAGGAAACAGGTTGACAAAGGTTTGGTTACTGGTTTGGTGCAGTGGTAAATGGTATCAGATCATGTTTTCTTCCCAATATTCATTAACGCTCTACCTGCTTTACAAACTGAATAGGCACACATGGTAATGATCCCCAGAGGGATTTCAGAGGACTGAAGTGATGGTGCCCTCTCCCTCATCAGAACACTAGATTTCAGCTGCTGTAACAAAACATTTGCTACCATGGTTAAAATGCTTCCCATGTTAAAAACATGCATTTCCCTGGGTTATGTTCACTCTACGTGTGATAAAACCAATGTCCTACCCCTATTTAAATGTAGTGCCAGGGTAAAAACGAATTGTGAAAATCTCAAAATGAAACCGAATGAAATAATAAAATCTTGCAGCAAATCTGCTCCCTGCCTGTAAAAAGTCAGATCTGCTGACTGAGTAGCAAACCAAAGCTTTTACTTCTGTCAGCAAAGCTGAACCAGCTCTCTTAACCCATGACTGCTGTTTTTCTTCCACTTTTGGTAACAACAACTTTTTAACTAAGTGCTGGCTGAAGCCACTTGCTGCGATCAGGCCAGAAGACCCACTGTGCTTGCTGTGTCCTGGCAGCATGGATGGGACATGGTGCAGGGATGTCCACATACAGTAACCTCCTCCTCCCCTCTCCAGTTGGACACACACCTGGCCGAGCTCACCGTCTGGTTGCAGGAGTGATGTGCTTCAAGTTGGGCAGGATTCCAGCAGTAACGAGCAATTCCATTTACACACCCAATTTTGTTCTGAGTAAGTATGGAAATTTTGGCTGGCCCTCAAAGCAACAAGCAGGTTAGAATGCCACAAGTTCCTTTTTGTGACTTGATATATATTTTATAGCACTTCTATATTTCAAAAATGTTACAGAAACCTTTTGTTCTGAGGTATTTCAAATACTAGCTTAATAGAGAACCTAAAAAAGAAGACAACTGTCTGCTGGTTTAAATAATTCCTAAAAATTAAAAGACTGTATTAGGTGTGTCTGTCACAAAGTTAATGGATCTGTAGCAGTGCTTCTACTCTAAATTTTAAAATTCCTTAATTACCCACAGATTTTCAGTACATTCAACAGTATTTGTTAAAAAAACAAATCAACTGAGTTCAAACTAAACTTGCTATTATAGCCTTTGTTTAAAAAAAATAAATAAAGAAAAAAATTTAAAAAGCAATTTAGTAAAGAGATTAACAATGAAATATAACACACTGAAACTGTTCATCTTATTATCAGATATTGCCTGTTAGGAATACATTCATTTAAGAGGGTGGCACTTTTTCAGCTTCCAAGAATATGGGAATACGCATGCACAAAAGAGAGTGCTGAATGCTCCCATAAATTTAATGACTCATGTCTACTCTCAGATAGTGACAATCTCCATGTGCATCCATCTCAGTCATTTCCGTGTTGTAAGAGTGGTAATTAGACAGGAGTCCAACCTGAACTCTAAACTCACATTTTCTTCATTTGGATATGGGAGCAATTCCCAGTTACAGCTTTGCTTGTTTTCCAGGAGAATTAAAATTTCACCACTAAAAGCTATAGTTTCTCTAGTGTGGAAAAGCTTGAAAGCTGTTTCCACACTCTGCCCCAGGTGTTTTGGCAGACACCCTTGCCTACCTGCCATTCAGAGCTACCACACAACTTCCACTGAAATGCCAAATCAGAATGATTCAAAATTAGCTTAATGCCATCTTTTTCTAAACTAGAACTATGTGCCCTGAAAGAGTATGTGATCTCATTACAGGAGTCCCACGCCTACAAGATTTTCTGAATGAATTATCACTGATTAAGGTGTGATTTTGCATTCAAACTGCCAGAGGCATCTGAAAAGCCCTGTTGTCACATGATACATGATTTCCTTCAATATTCAAAACAAAATTAAACTTCAGGTGAGCAGCAAAGAAGCTTTCTTCAAATGCAGAAATGTTTTATTACATCTTTTCTCTCTATTGGATTACTGCTTCCTAGAGTAGTTCAAAACTCATTTTTCACAGAACTGTCTGTAGTTTGATAGCCTAAGTATACCCAAAGGTTCCCCTCACCCTCCTCCTACCCCTTCCATTTTCCTCTCCCTGTATTTCCTGCGCATTCATCTTGCAAACGGAGACTATCATAACACCTCGCCTCTATTCTCTCTTTTCAGCTAAAAATCATTAACTGTTCCACGATTGCTCAGAAATCAGTGCCAGGGCTCTGTCTCGCATTCCTGACCTTTCTGCACCATACACGCAGCCCAAAACCACACGACGCCCACGCCGTGCAGCTGCAAGGCTGCGTGGGGCATGTGTGTGCGGAGGGGGAGGGAGAAGAATTAAGGTAGTTTATTGGCTTTTTCAGATACTTGGAACACGAATGACAATATACTAAAAACTGATGTGATTGTGTGAGCAAGCAACAGCCATATATAACTAACTAGCTCACAAAAAAGAGACTGGATTTTCTATTAACCATTTGAAATGTTCTCCAGTGGTGGCAGAAGACCTCTGCTAGGGAGAAAATAATGTAAGGTGCAACTCTACCACCACCAAATGATACTGTTACATATTCCTACATAACTAAATAGGTTAAGACATGGCAGTCCAAAGTAGCAAGTAGTGCTTGAGGGGCACTGCAATATGCTATGTCTCCTTAAGTGCATTTTTAGGACCGTGCTAGTGCCGTGACTGCAAAACTGGGGCTGCGGTTCTCAGGCTCCACAGAAGGAAAGCAGTGGGCAATGTTTCATCTGAAGGAAATGTGCCATTTCATCACTCAGGCCAGGGGATAGCATGGCATTCAAAAGCACACGTTCAATTTTCGAACTGGTAAAAAAAAAAGATTAATTGCAAATACTGTACACACTGTGCATGTAAGGATGAAATATGTAAAAAACAGCACAGCAAATAGTCTGCCAAATTAGATTACAGAGATAAATTGTCTATAGACTATCCTCATCAAGATATACAAGTTTTAAAATATTTTTGTAGCAGAAATTCAGGTTACTAAGTCCTCCAAAAAAAGCCTATAAGTGCTGCCTGTTTATCATACATACAGCTTTTGGCTGTGGCAGACTTGAAACACAGTAGATAGCATTCATTTCTAAAAATCTCATTGTTAAAGTAACATCTTTTCAGATGCATCAGCATATTGTAATACACAACAATTCCACCTAATTACTCACAGAGCCTTTGGCACAGGTTCTGAGAGGGCAGCTGCAGCAACTCATATCCTGGTGCCCAGAGGTGATGCAGGACACACCAAACAGAGCAAACCCACCTGCACATTCAACAGCTTAATCCTTCAAACTACGGCACAGATGTACAGAGCATGAGAACCAAAGCAGAAACATAGAAATGCAAGAAAGCTCATTATCAAAATGATCATTTCTTTAAAGGACAGATTTTTCCAGCAGAACCCTTAATTGAATGAGAAAGGCTATGAAATGGACAACAGACTTTCAAAACTCAGAGAATCTCCAGATATGATAATGTATTTTCCCAAGAATTAAGATCCCTTCTTAATGTATGGAAATGGCAGCTGCTTCTAAACGTTTTCTGTACTGAAATTTCAAGTCAGTATTTCAGGAAATCTTTAATAATTTCCAGCATATTTTAAACATTGCATTAGTGTCTCTAGCTGTTTTTTTACGAGAAAAAGGGTATAAAGGGTACCAGGATGCAATAGGTCCTTCAACTGATAAAGAATTATGTTCTTCAGTCAGCATATACATTCAGCTTAGCCTTTTATGTCTAAACATGTTTTTTTTTTTCCTAGTATGAATCACACTAAAACAAAACAGTTTGTCTGACCTAATGAGATTAATGAAGAGCAAGTTCCAGTAATTCTTAACAAGTAAGAATTATTAAACTCTTTCTTGAATTAGACATCCCCTTTAGCAGTAGGAATTCAAGTTTTCCACGCTTATGCAGATGTTCTTCACCTGAATTTCCATCCTAACATGGCAGCAGCCAGCAGCTGGTCTCCTGTCTGGAATATGTTGCTTTGAATGCAGCCGCTAGTGAATTACACACCCTAAATCTGATGCAAATAGAGTCTCAAGATATAAGAAGTCATAAAGGAGATTTGATGGGCTTTAACTGCAGCCGAATGCTACACAAGGAACATACTCTGCAATAACATGTGCATTGTATGGATCCTATTTGTTTCCTCATGATAAAGTGGCAACTTAAGCTGTGAAAATTACTGTCATCCATCTCACCCCATGCATTCACATGCTTGGGAAGTGTAAGCAAATATGCAGCTATGTGTTCTGAAAGCAAAATATTTCTTCTAAGTTAAAAAAAAAAAAAGAGAGATACTTCAATGCCTTCCACAAGAAATGATAAGGCAATGCATGGAGGCCTGGCATGAGTCCAGCCCATCAAAACCCATCACATCTGAACTCTCCTGCCTTTCAAGGCCAGAATCAGACCAATGGTACAAAGTTCCAACACCTCTGAAGTCAAAAGAACATAATTTATTCCTTGTCTCAAAATTTTATTATATGCTGCAAAGGTTCCTCCTTTTTGCTATTTTTATGTGCACCAACATTATTTGTTGTCAGTCCTCCAACCAGATCTCACAGTGTGTTAATACAAACCTTGATGTGTGAGAAGCACATGGACATATGTTCTATAATACAGATTTAGTAATATATATATATATATATATATACACTTAGTTTATTTGAATTTAAATAAATTCCACTCCCCCAGAAGCAGTGCATACCATGAGAAAATTTTGTGTTCTGCAAAACAGCACTCATGACTTTTAAAGACTGTTTTGTTAAGCTTTTCTTTTTATTCCAAGAAGTATTTCTTTGAAATATTAACTTGAAATGGGAGACATATTTGGATCATATATGTCACATTCTCTTATTCTACATTACTAGTTCATTATACAATTCTATCACATTTCTATTTACATGGTATCTCTTTAAATCTAATAGTTCCTTCACCTATTTGTTGTTCTATCTTTAATGTTATAATCAAATTTTCATCTTCTACCTCTGGATCTTTTCTTTATCTACTTTGCCACAGAGAGATCACAGTCCCACACTATTAATTATCTCACAGTGATATTGAAGAATTTATTGCTGCCCATGTAACAGAGAAAAACTCCTAGATTTTAACAAAGACATGGTTGAATCCATCAGCTGAAAATTTGGTCTGATTTTTGTAGGACATGAACTCAGCAAAACTCTTACAATCCCAGTCTCTCTGTCTGATTATAACACAGCAGTGTAACATGCTCCTGTAAATCTACAAGCAGGGACAGGTGCCAAAATTTCACCCTAATAGCCAAACGTTGTGCATATTCATAGAACAGAATTGGGTTACTGAGACATCATGAGACTTCAGAGGTCCAGGGACGTGCAGCAATGTTTTCGTTTGTCACGTAGGATAGAAATTTAGGGATGGCTTTGCCTAGAACAAGTGACAAGATTTTTACAAAATTAAAGAAATAAAAGAAGGCTCCAAGCAAGATACAGTTTCTCATTCTAATGGCCTGCCTGTACTAGCTTTGCTTATAAAACAAAGACCATGCAGCATAACATCTACTTTTAATTAGTCTCCATTGATTTTTTTTTCTTGTATATGAACAGTTCCTATAGAAGTTTCCACCAAAGTTTCTCAAACATTAACCATATGAGGAAGCTTAGTATTCTCATTTCACAAACGATAAGACTGAGGAAGGAAGATTACACGGGACCCCACATCACAAGAACACTATGGCACATTTGCCTGTTGTGTGGGTGTTTCCCAGACCCCATCGTGTCCACCTGCAGCTGCCCCAGCTCCAGGCTCTGCTTGTCCCACTCAGGGACGGTGGGACCACAGCAGCCCTTCCCAAAGGGCAAGAGGAAGGACAGCTGGCTTCTGTGGATCCTGCAGCCACATGCGGACAGTACAATTAAAAGAAAGAAGCATCTGTTTCATCAGTAAAGACACTGCACAAGAAAGTAGAAAAACTGGATGGATGGAGGGTAAGAAAATGATCCATTTCATGTCTAAATACTCTTTCGGTGGAACACCCAGAGAGGGCGAAACCACTAAGAAATATTTCAAAGCCCAAAGTGTCAGCATAAGTGTGACCTGAAGCAGCGCACGCAACAACTTTTAAAAGGTTCAGGGCCTGTGCACAGTACCACAAATTAGAAAATCAAATAAAAGCATCAAAGGAGAAATTATTTACTATATTTTTTTTTCCTCTGTGGATGCAGAGACACAAGAAGCAAAGAAAATTACATTAAAAAGAAGGCTAAGCAACCTGGGCGGGGAGTGGGGAGGCAGGAAGATTCAGACTTCAGTACCTTGCCAGTCTATACGTTGATATACCTATAAAAACTTGGCAGACAGAGCTACCATGGTTTCCTCAGGACCACTGAGGGACCTGGCAAACTATCAGGAATATCTCCAGGACAGGCTGTACCTGCCAGGTAGCAGGCGTAGTGATTCAGCATTGGCTGTCAATTAAAATCTTTATATCACATTTTCTATCATCATATCAGCAGAGCAGAATTGATATCCAACTGTTAAGATTAGAAAAGAAATGGTTTTCATTTTTCTGAATTAACTGAGAGGTACTGTTTATAAGAGATTTATTAGAAGACTTTAAACAGAAAATTGGGGAGGAGAAGGGAGGGAAAGAGAGCTGTTCAACTTTAACATGCCTTGGGTTTGGAAATATATACCGTATAATATGAAAATATTTCAGTGAGCTGCTCTTCTAAGCAGATACCACATGTAACACATTTTGGGAACTATTTAGCGTGAATAATTAGTAGTAATATTTTGCATGAGTATACCAGAAAGTGTCTTCAGATACTGGAGGAGCCAAGAGACGTTGAACTCGATACTCATCATCCCCCCTCAGACCTCAAAGCCTTCTGCCCACTTCCCTGGGTACAGAAGCACCAGGGATGTCCCCAGGGCCTCGTGCTGTCTCCCAAAGGTGGCAAGAAGAGAAATTTCAGTCTCATCAAGCACAGGCACGCTTCCCAAGGCCAAAATAACAAGAAGGTCCCACTGCTGATCCCTGATGATTTGGGCAGGACTGACCCTGAACAGGCAAAAGCAACAGAAAAGGGCATTTTCCCTCCAGGGATGACAGGGAACTTTCAAAAGCAGCTTTGGATATTTAATGGAGGGCTGAACAAGAGATTTTGTCCTCTTAGGACACAAGAAGGTTACAAACACCAGTATGAGCCTTGGGAGGAAGCAAAGAGAGAAGGGTGGAAGGAGAAAAAATAAAACCACTGCCAAAACATCTTTCTTGGTACTTTACCCCTCCACAAGTATACAGAAAAGCATTGCAAGGTCAGGGACATTTTAAGCTTTCATAAGCTTGAAAATGGACATTGTTGAACACTTCCATTTAAAAATCTGGAGAAAAGTAACGTCAGAGTGGCTGCCAGCACTCACTGGGTAGGGCTGACAAGTCACTTTAAATTGTTTTTCACCAGCACTATCAGTTGAACAGACCTGTGCCAAGACACCAGGAAGAGCTATTAGCATAATAGCATGTTTATGCATGTCAGAGCAGTAATGGAAGGTATTGCAACAGGGACTGACATTACTACAAAGAAACTCAAAAGAAAGGAAGAAAAAAGCCATGAAGCATGTGGTCAGATGCACAAGACTAAGTGTGAATGTAGAGTTCAGGAAAGGTTTTACAGCAGACAACTGCACAGATTAGCAAGTTAGATTGTACCCAAACAACATATCCAGCACTGAGGCTCATAACAAATGAAAATATCCAAACAAAAAAAACCAAACAAACAACACAGATTCATCGAAACATAACACATATTGTAAACGATTAGTAGCAAAGTTACTATTTTAGGATACCAGAAAGTATCTTTAGATACCAGAGCGGCCAAAAGACTTGGAAATCTTTTCAATTTTTGTCTTATGAATCACATCTTTTAGACTGTCATGAAGCATGGGTGATAAGCTTGAAAGCCACAAAAGTATGAACAGAAATGATATGGTAAAAAGGAACATTCTTTGTTCATTTTCTTAACTTCGTCTTTGCTTTTGACTGACATATCGCTCAAGTGTGTACTAAGAATCACTATTCATATACTAAAAGCACCTAAACTGAAATGTCTCCAAGAGCTTGGTTTCTAAACGTAACAGGATTTTAACAAACTAGTAGTGTTCAATTGCAACACTCCATCTCTTTTGGGAAGGACAATGCAATCGAAAGACGGTTTCGTATGCTCTTACTATTCAGACAACTTCCAGTGGAACAAGAAAACAATAGAAAGAGCTGTAGAAGAATCCCTTCAGGAATTAGTGAAGTGATATGTTGAATAAAGTTTGTGGAGTTCACAGATCTGCTCTAAGTAGTCCTGAAAAAAGAGCTCAAAAAGCAGCCATTCAATAAAAAAAAAATTAATAATTTCTCCAAATTTTACTTTCTCTATTCATAAAGGAAACACCACCAAGAAAACTATTTGAAATTTCCCATGCACATCAGACTGAGATCAGAAGGCAAACTGAACTAAAGCTGTAACAAAAATCCAGACCAAATGAGATGAAGTATTCAAAATTTCACTTTTGCAACACTAACAACTCTTTAGTGCTAAGCTTAAGGCTCTGGAGAGAAATCAGTATCTGACTTTACAAAAGCCACCCAACATACTACACTAAATGTTTAATATTTAATAGAAATATTAAATAGAGGCAGGAGGAAGCATGAGTATAGAGTGTTAGACAATAAACTCAAAGTGAAATAATGTACTGCAACAAGTTATTGGTAATCAGTTACAGAAATGTAATAAATCCAGCTCACTTCTGCTGACACGTGACTTCACAATTACTTTCTAGAAAACTGATGGTACACAATACAGCATACAAAAATGTAAATAAAGTCCCAACTGACATACAAAAAAAGTATGCAGAAAGGCATAATACTTCAAGTTTCTTAAGCACTTAAAATATTTTCTCAATATTTCCAGTCTATTCAGAATTTTATTCAGCTTTTAAGCAGACCTTTAACATTCAGGTCTTTGTTAGCACATATGTTTTTTACAATGTGTCAGCACCTTTGGTATGCAAAAATCACTCTACATTATGCTTTACCATGTATTTCACAGTTCTTTGTTCCTTGCACCACAAATAGAACTGTGTTTTTGAAAACTCTCTAGACACAGACTGTACTTTTTGCAATCTATTTTCTGCAAAGAGTTGGTCTCAAACTAAGCAGCACTCTCTCTTGACCATGTAATAAATATGAGAATGTTAAGACACACTCAGAAGTTATTTATGTCCAAGACCTTTTTTTTTTTTCTGGAAAGTAAATCATTCTTCACCTGGAAGTACATGAAGGCAATTATATTGGCTCATGCTGAAAGCTGAAAAACATAAAATAATAAATAGCAGAAAAAGCATATTTAAATAGGTATGCAAAGTATGCTATACACATTAAAGAACTTAATAAGAGAAATATGATCCCGTTTTCACAGAACCTACAGGACGCTAGAAATGCAGTGGTGTGGTCTGTCTAGAGACCTAGAACCTTACAATTGCCAAACAACAAAATAATAAATTCTGGCTGAAATAATTTTTTTTTTGCTGAAATAATACATTTTCAACAATCCACTAAAATAAAGAGATGGCTGTTGAGATAATATCAAACACTGCATCTAAACAGACCCAGCACTTCTTTAAAGAAGGAAAGGAAGATGATGAAAGACTAAACAAAGAGCTATGACCAGTGTCGTTCTTCATTAAGCTGGCATCATTTCAGATAAACTCTAGTAACCACAGTACGTTACTCAATAGGGATATTCCAGATTTAGTACATCATAAATGATTTCTGAATTAGTATTTTAACCATGTCACTTACAGCTGACCTTAGCAATCAATGACAAAATTAGACTTGCACAATAAATATATAATATTTTCTTCATGTTCCTGATCCCCAAATCACTCCTAAATAGTTCTTGGGCTTCTCCCCTCCCAAATGTCAGTGAAATATGAAAAGCAAAACACATTTCATCAGTGTGGGCCCACATGTTTGTGAAACAGTTCTGGCTGGGAAAGAGACCAGGACAATGTCTGAGGCCTGTGCTGCTGGACCACAATCTCACATCGCAAGCGGAGGAGCTGGCCCAGGACTCACAGCGTTTGTTCTGACCCTCCCCCGGAGGAGTTTGTACAAAATCGGGGTATCCCGAGCAGGGCCTGCCCAGGTCTCTGGTCTGCACCCTGGATGGTGGGGCAGAGCAGAGGTGCTGGCAGGAGGCTCCGCACTCCCCACAGCAGCCCCTGCAGAAAGGCACCATCCTGCGGATGGCACCATCTGGGCTTTGCACCCTGCAAGTGCTTCATGGGTCTCTTGCCTGTGGTTGACGCTTTGCCTGGCCATGGAGAGCTCTGGCATCTTCCCACCAACGCAGCACTTGCACGTCAGCCTTTCTTTCACTGGTGTTAACTAGGATTTCCTGAAAATCATTTTCTCTTTTTCCACCTAGACTGTTTTGCTCCTGGAATGAATATTAGGATGGGAGCAGAGAATAGTATTTGACGAACAATCTGTCAGGCCAACCTACACCACTTATTTCAATAACACATAGAAAGTGAGGTTTATAATGGGAGCAATAAGACAATTATAACTACAGAAGCTCAGACTATGATGCTGTAATATAAAGATAGCTGTGCCATTACAGTAATTTGAAACATACCAAGAGAGGAAAAAAGAGCGGGGGGGAAGCTTTCAGGATTTATTAGATGTTGACAGTGTAATGCCCTTTCTTTGAAAAAATAGCATATAGCACCATTCCCTGCTGACTCTAAAGCACAATCACTGTGAGCATGGCTCACAATTATGGCAAAATCCGAAACCTGTCAGTCAAGGAATGGAGCTGCTAATGCCAAACAAAACATCAGATTTACACCTGGGAAAAGAAACTATAATGTAAGAAACATATTTTCTTTGCTCTCATTTATAATGGTAGTGGGGTAACTAACTACAGGGGGTGCTTAGCATATTTACAAGGCACTACAGGAGGCTTTTAGCATATTTACAAGCAACACTGGCATAATTTTACATGCAGAAGTTTAAATATTGTAAAGTCGGCTCCGTCTTTAGCTTCTGTGATTTAAGGTATCTGTATCTACACCTCAAGCTGTAACTTTCAAATTAAATGATTTCTATAACGAAAACTCCATGCTCTAGTAATTTGTCACACTCACAGAGATCTTGCTATGAATTCTCTATTAGCAACAGGGTATTTTGGTTTGGAGTTTCTTTTTATTTCATACTTTATTTAAAAGGGCAGGGGTGGGGGGGAAGCTTTGCTAATGCTTAAAAATAACATGGGATTTTGCTTTTAGATTTTGGTTTTGTTTGCAACAATAAAATGTGCTGACACTGAAGATGCATGCGGCATCTTTAGACAGTTGTGTCCTGTTACGCACGACTAACCACTGGTATGCTGAACCTTACCTCTTTTACAGGGTAAGAATAAGAAATCAGTATGTTCTCTTATTCTGCTTTTTGGTTTTGGGAGAGCACACTTTGAGGTGGATAGAAGGGAGAGGGTATATGCCAGGAATGGTCTGTGTTTGGCACAGACTAGGTTGGGTGCAAAAACAAGACTGGGCCGTGCACACAGTGCAGGATCACTGGAAACCACAATGCTCTGTGCCGTTTGCTTGGCAGCTGAACAGTGGTGCGGCTGAGGGTGCTCAGCTGGTCAACCAGCCAAAGCTGCCTCTTTGGTCACACTCATATTTCACTAATTGAAAATCAAAACCTAGATTACGTAAATACAGATAACATCACTCCTCATCTTGTGTTTGACTTCAGAAATCTAAGGATCTAAGTAAGGATTGTGTGCTTGATCAAAGGAAGGGGCACTGTAGAATGTGTGAGCATGGTGATGTACAGAGGTATCTTTTAGACAGACTGAAGGACCAAGTCCCATAGTTTCCCTCACAGGAGCAGCATGTACAGGAGCCACCACAGTCAGCAGCATATGCTCACTGCCATACTGCAGGCTACAGTCTTTTATAACTCTGATGTATGACATGTGACTACAGCCTGTGGATAAAAATCAGTTTCAGTCCTCCTCTCTCACTGTCTTTTAACACACGTACTGGCAGCAAGGCTTGCATAAGCGTAAAAGATAGAGAGAGGACAGACCCATCCCCACCTGGACTTAGGAATGCAACTGAGGTACTTACTATAGAAATATAGAAATGTCACCCAGAGCTCTCCCTGGGTAGGTACTCATATTCCAAGAGTCATTCAGCCCACCCAAAATTAGCTTCAATAAGAAAAAAAAAAAAAAAATCCAGAATTACCAACTGTTTGAATTTGACCCTAATTAACACTAACTAAAACATAATATAGTAATAGGTTGGGGTTTTTTTGTAGACATTATTGGCTTTTACTACTTTATAATGCATTTACTTTTTTTATAAAATTATGATAGAACCAAATATATACATATAATTTCCCTCAATTTTTCCATAAAGTCTAATAAAAATTCATTATATATTCATGAAACTCAGGAAATTTCCCAATTATGTATGGCAGGACATAGACTGCAATTTACACTACTCATAAAATATCTTCATTCAGGGTCTTTGGTAAACATAACATCAAAAGAAAACCATAATTTTCCATATCTGGGTTTCTTTTACAAAAGGAATGATTTAACATCTTAGACACAGTAAGACAGTGCCAAAGCTTAATTATGGCTCACCTCTGAAGTAAGGTGATAAAAAAGAAAGAAGAGATTCAGAGGTTAGCAACACCAGAGCTTAACAGAGACCCATTTTCTGGTGGTCTTTGAAAGCCTATTTGAACAAGACACCGCATGTGACAAAACTGAGGGGCAACGCACAACAGATGACCCCCTCCTGTGGAGCAGCCCCTGTGCCTGATCACAGCTCTTCCATGCTGCCAGCATCCTTCCCATGAAACCCAGCCCTCCGCTGAAGGACAGGCCCATCTTACGTTACTCATTACAAGACTGTATAAAAGATGGGCCAGACTCCGCTGTCACTTAATTCTGATTACAACTGCTTCATTAATGCATAATCAAGTCATGGCACTGTATGTGTAGATTATCTAGCTGTTTGAGTTTTAGCCATATATAGGAAGGAGGGGTTTAGTATCCAATGTTAAGGCAGTAAATTAGATGCTTGAGTTACCTAATACCATAAAGTCAATAAAAAGAGAGAGTATCTCATGCAGATGTTCTGATTTCTCTGTGAAAGTCCCAATTAAAGAACCTAGGTCAACTGTGAGACCTGAGATTTCATAGCCTGTGGGACCCCTGGCCCAGCACAGAGGTGTAAGCACAGACACACTCCTACTGAAAGTAATTGTGGTTGCAAAATAGGAGTTTGCCTCTAAAAATCAAGACATTGATATATTTGTTGTGTCTGATGCAATTTCTGCTGCTGTTGCATCATGGTGGGAGCTGCACTTCTTCGTGCAGTTACTTCTCTGTCACTGCTCTGCTTTCCTTTCTTCTTCTTATGTATATGACTGTGTGCTGATCCACAAACCTGAATAACTCAGAGCTCATGAAAACTGATCACTTCCAGTGCCTGAACTACCATCATAAATAACTTGAATTTAGACCCTGCTGGAAAGTAACAACACTGCCAAGTACTAAGCTAATCATTAATTAGCAAAGTTTAAAAGTTATCACTCTTTGACAAAATAAATTATAGCTGGTAGAAACTGAGTCAAAGTCCACCTCTAATAAGAGATATGTTATATTGCCACAGCTGTAGTTGTTCAATACCACTCAAAATGTGACAGTTAAGCCTCCCTGAGTAGAAAAATTCAATTATCTGGATTATTTACTACTGTAGTATGTATCATTTTCATACTGTCCACATTATTTGCCTTTACTGTGCATACATTTCATATTCAATGAAAACCCCTATTTACAAAATGATTAAGTGATACAGGATCTTTAAGGCACCTCACACACCATAATATTTTGATAGCATATGGTCTGACATATAATTATTTTACTCTATGACTTATTTTTATGCCATAAACTAATAATATTTTGAAAGCTGTCTTCTGAATTGTGAATAATGGACTATAAGAAGCTAGCATTATTGCCATCTTATCCAGGAAACAGAGCCATGACTCTCTCATGTTACTTCACTTCTATGACTTTACCATTTTGTATTTCTACATCTGGGGCAGTCCTGAGTCCAACAAAAAGGGATTCATGCTGTTCTGTTTCACTTTTTTTTTTTTTGTATAAATTATCTTGACTCAACTTTCATTTACATTGCCATTTTCCTAGTGCAAAGTTAGATGCCTGCTATATCAATCTTCATGCAGATAGGTAAGTTTTACCCACAATTCCATGTTGCCTGTGTTTGAAAAGGCTGCACAAGACCTACTAAGACAAATACAGTGTGCCAGCCTGAGCCTCAGGGGAGGATTTCCTTACTTCAAAAATTTTACAGTTTTGAGACAACTGCCTACAGAATACCACACACAGCTGTGGGATGCACAGTGCCCCTGAGTCCATCCCTTTGGAAAACAGAAGCATGCAGAGGTAATGTGTTGAGTTTTCAGACCCAGCAATACATTGGAAACCAGCCCAAACTGAAGCTGCCTCCTTGCAATCCCCAGGAAACCATTTCTCCTCGTATGCTGTAACACTGGAGACAGCATATTTATGTGCAAAGTGATATCGAGAATCATATTTGCAAGAAGTAAAACTCTCATTATATTCTGATACATTGTAAAATGACTTCCAAAAGTCACTTTTTGAGTTTTCTTTATGACTGCTGAAAGATAACAGCAGACTACTAGGACATATCAAATACTTGTTACAAAATGCCTATTGATACCTCTCCACAAAGAATGCTACCTTTTAAGATTAATTTTAATGCATTCAAATTATATTCAAATTTCTGTAGGAGAGAGGATTGAATTCTACTAACAGTTTTCCTGTCCTGGGGGAATATGTCCAAAATCATCTTCATTTTACAGCAAGGAAACTGTATAAATAAGAAAGATAATAGAAAACAATAGACTGAATACTGAATAGGGGCATAGCACATATGCATTATTTACAAAGCAGAAGGTTTAAGCATTACCAAAGTAGAAGCCAGCTCCCATATTAAATAAAGGGGTATTTGAGATAAGATTTTACATGACTCCAATACTAATCTTTTAGGACATTCTGAATTCAAATTCTATTCAGTAAGAAACACTGTAGATTGTGGCACCTTTCTGAACAGTAGTTAAAAACATCTTTTCAATTTTATCTTTAATAAAGTTGGAATAGGGGAAAAATCCACTTAAATTAACAGAACTGAATGAAAGAATAAAGGCTTGCGGAATCAAATCCTTTTGTTTCTAAAACCTTATGATCAAAATATACAACAAAAATCTATCACAAATATAAAATATCTTGTGAAAATAATTGTCACTGGTTTAGAAAATTTGGACCCATCACACTGGTTTCTGAGCAGGCACTCTCAAATCCACGTAACATCTCCACCGGGCAGGAGAGAATTACGGTTTCCACACACAGAGTCTGATTCACCACCTTGTTGCAGCACAAGAGAATTGCTTAATTCCCTCAAAACATTTGACCAACCCTGTCTCTTACGGAAGTCACGGCACAGAAGGGATCCTTGGCATTCCAGAGGATGAGGCCAAACCTTTCCTTTATTAAGCTGCCAAAAATGAGGTGATGTAATATTGCTGAAGGGGAGAGGGTCACTGGGTTTCTATCATGAAGAAAATGCAAAGTGCTTCCTCGACCCTTCCTAGCAGCACACCAAGAAAAACAGAGGAAGAGACCAAGAAGACTGAGAAGGAGACATCAAGGGTGAGGTTAACACCTCTCCCCCAGCTGTGTGCAGCAGCCCCGGTGCCCACTTCCCCCTGCTGATGGGTGCTCCTTTCAAAGCCCATCACCAATATGAGCACCTCCCCCTCCAAATTTCCCCAAATGAAGCTTTTTCAAAAGGAGATCAACACAAATCAACAGTATTTGAACAGCTAACACCAAAACATTTACTCACTTTTCTGGTGCACTAACTAGAGTCCTTTGATATGCTTGTTCCAAGCAAGGAATGTCTTTTTAAACGTAGTGGAATAGACAGTCTCTGTTTTCAAATATTGCTATTCCTAAATGTTTATGGTATAAAAGACGCAACATGCAATCTATCCCGTGGAAGCGTCAGATAACAACCTCCGATATGCTAAAATTTGGTTCATTATTGCATAAACCATCAAATACCAGGTACCTCTGTTTAAAGAAGATAAATAAGTAAAATAAAATTAAAATAAAACAAAAATCCATTCCAGCTTCCTAGTCCTCCAAAAGCCTGCTTAACATAACATAACATGCCTCCACAAGAGAGAAGCTACAGATGGCTTCATGCTACAGAGCTTGCTCACACTCTTATCGTCTCCTACTACAAAATCCTTGTGTCTTTTTCTGCCTCTCCATGCTATGTCTCAGCCTGGTGAAGATCATGTTACAGAGATCAACAAAAGCTAGAACAGCACTGGTGATGATACTATATGTTATTTTCTCATTAAAAAAATCCCAAATACCACAAAGCTTGCACCAAATAACACACTGCTGACCATCCTCACCAGTAAGCAGAACCTCTGAGGTACAATGGGTCAGTACTGGGCAAAGTCCTGGGAAGGGCACGGTGCAAGGGAGCAGTGCCAAGACAGTGGCCTCCCTCTCCTTCTGCCTAGGGCCACAGGTAACAACACAGACTGAAGTATCTTCCATGTGCCTTGAAGCAACCAGCAGACTCTGGAGAGCTTTTTTTAAAGATGAAGCCCTTCAGTTAAATACCTTCAGGGGCTCTGTTTCCATGCCGGAGCTGGGCAGCCCCCCAGGAGAGCTGAGGCTGAGCCATGAGGTGCTGGCAGCCTCAGCCCTGCAGAGGTTCATGTACCACGATGCCTTCTCTAACATATATAGCAACTTCAAAAGAATTTCTGTCTTCAAGAGCAGGCTTTTTGTTCTGCAGTGAATGAACATGATGTATGTCACTGTCTCAACACAGCAGAAGCTATAAAATAAATTGGGACTTTTGGCTGCCATGATATTGTATTTAAAAATATCATTTTACATCTTCTTACCAATTCTCTTAAAACACCATTTCATAATGTATTTCCAGCAGTATGAGTCTGCCTCCTGTCAAATGAATTTTCAGATTTTTGTTTTTACTGTTAAAAACCAGGAAAATCCTGCTTGTTCAAAATGAAATTTAAAAACACTAAATAAAATGAAAAAATAGTATTCCTATTTAAAACAAACAAATAAAAAAACCCCACATCAACGAGAACTGACAGTATTAGCTATTTTTTATGAAGAGATGATGAAAATCAGTAGCTCCACTAAAAAGACATCAAGACTTCACAGACATGTGGAGTTCAAAAAGCATACTATATTCTTTGCTCTATGCATGCACAGTAACATAGCAATAGGTAAGAACACGCATATATGTGTATGAAAGCTATAAGTAACTAGAGAGAAATAAAAGCTATTTTATTACGTTAACATACAAGTTGCATAACAGCTAGCTACTCGGATGAAAAACATTCTAGTATCTTTTCAGTCCACAGGATTGAAAAGATTTTCCCAATTAGCAAGCAGAATTACAACACTTTGAGGAAATTGCTGCTGTAGTAATATGGAAATCTTTCATTCCCTAAAGAGGAAAATTTTAAATAGTAAATAAATGTATAACTTCTAGTCATATTAATGAGTAAATGAAAATGCCTAAGATGCAAGGAGACTTGTTCTAGTGCACACATTAGCCATTTGTTTGAAGGTTGGAAAGCATTTCATGCTTCCCTCCCCTTTTAATGCATATTCCTAAATGTAAATATTGCTGTATTGCTGCATATCAAATGGCTGGTAGTTTGGAGTTGTTGTTTGAGTTGTTGTTGTTCATGTGGTGGTGGGTTTTTTTTGTTTGGGTTTGTTTTTCTTTCTTGGTGGTGTTTTTGTTTGTTTGTTGCCTTTTTTTTTTTTTAATCAAACTCTTCTGGAAGCTTATTTTCCTTTTTTAAAATCTCGCTCCCTTTTGAAAAACAAGTAGCACAATATGATAGAAGAACATTTACAAAAACCTTACTTACATTTTCCCTGTATTGGTTTTCTTTCTCTTATGTCAATTCTCTTTTCTCATCCTCTCCTGCCACCACCTCACTTCACTGAACAGAGATAAACAAATAGCCTTTCCCTTTTAAAAAACACGGCACTGTTAACATGTGCTCTAATGGACAATTTAGAGACTGTGTGTGAACAATGATTACTGACCTTCCTGTTCTCGTGCAACTTGTTAATGTAAACGAGCTGCGTGGAGAAACCTTTTCTGGGGTATCAAGACCATTTATTATGATGTATGTATAGCACATTATATTTATTTGACACCCCTAGGTTTTAAGTTTGCTGCAGAATGGCTGTTTTTTCAAAGCATTATTTATGCAGAATACTGCACACTGCATTGCAGAACCTGAGACTCTAGATTAATTGCCATATTAGAAATCCTGCTTAGTATGAAGCAAGGGTGGCTGTTCTGGAGGAACAAAAAGCTATTCCTTGGTCTTTCGGAATATGTTTTCAGTATTAGAGCATCTCCCTCAGTGGAGTACCTTCTTTTCCTAGGCTTGCCCTGAAAATCCTGTATTCTCTAGCCAGTGCAGGAACAATGTCAGAAATAATTATTAAATTTGCTTCCTCAGCATCATGACACTTCACCAGAAACTCCAAGATCACCGTCTGATGTCAGCAGCACAAGCTTTAATGATACCCAAGTACAGCCTCCAGTTTTACGAGACAGACGGCTGGCTGTGTTGCACATTAACCCCCCAAAAAATGTACAAAAGCCTTGCTAAAAATTTCAGCTAATCAAATTCTGTGGCTTGCTGGAGTGTATGTGCGCACACTGACCTCTACAATGTCATGACTTTCAGGTTACTTCATTGATTTCTGGGAATCAAAAATGGGATGCAAATAAGGAATTGCTAGTCAATTAGTTCTTATCACGAGCTCGCAGTCTGCAGTAATGGTATGACATGTGGGTCTGCATAGCAATTGGAAACAAGCCTTTTCTAGCCAGGTAACTGTCCTCAAAGGCAAGATGTGCCCCCTTTCCCAAGAACAGATGTAGTCAGCAACATGATGAATGCCTTTGCGCAGGGTACAAGACTGATTTTAACAGCTGTCAGCAATTTCCCATAGTACAGGCAGTCCCTTCTCACTTATCCTACACATGTGATACCAGTGTAATCACAGTTTCAGTCCACACACAGAAGGAAAGCTTTTCTTTTTTCCTTATTATTATTTAATTCCATCACTGCCAGCTAACTGTAATGAAACTATTTGGAGCTTCTTTAAAATGCCTATCATTTAGCATATGTTCATTTAATTTTTAAAAGACAGCTATATTGTGCAAGTTGCAATTCTTTGCCTACCAATATATGTCATTAAAATGAATATTCATGTAGCAATTCCAGTGGCTTTGCTTAATATCAAACCTACCAGAGTCATTAAAAGGCTTGTCATCATAGCCCACCAGTGCCTCTGGCACTTGTAAATTATGAACTTCAACTCCCTGTCTGCAAGTGCTAATCTCCGCGTAAAATAGAAAAATAAATTACTGGCATCAATTATCAAAGTTTATCATTTTCATGAGTAAATTGGGATTTTTATAGTAACTCCAGCATGCATACAGCTTTACTGGTCCAAATAAACAGAAAACCACTTTAAATACATTATCATTTCTGTTTCCAGATTTCATGAAATGGCTATTATTAGCAGGCGGATATTCTTAGTAATTCCAGCAATACTACCATTTGTTATCTTAAACCATGCAAGGCACTGCAGAAGAACTTGTACGAAATAAACATTCAGCTGCCTTCCCTTCTGTGGAAATCGCCCAGTGCAAAGGCCAAGCAAACACCAGTTTGTATGGGGCAAAAGTGAGAATCAATGGCTAATTAAAGGTCTCTTGATCTAGAGCAGTCCCACATGGGGTGTCCTTACATGATCAGAGTACAGGTCAGTGCACCTTAAGATCACGTGGGATGAAGAGTTGCTGCCACTCCACACCCACCACCATGTTTGGGGTGTTGGGGCGGCCACGGAGGGTGACACGGAGGGATGCTGCTTTGCCTGCCTGATGTGTGCAGCCATAAAGGTGGCTGACTTAAAAGGTGGAAATTTCTGAACAAAATAAAACGTCTGCTGAAAAATACTGGTAGAGAAAATGCCTGCCAGCCTGGGAGCTGTGAACCTTGAAGACATGCTTGAAAAGTGCAGCCAGCTGCTTGAAGCACAGCTGGGTACCTAGAAACCAGAGACATCCTCAGATAATATTGATAAGCACAGAAACAAAGAACTGAAACAGCAACTTCTTGTCTGCAAAGGTGAAAAATAGTCTAGAAAAAGGGGAAAGAAGGCTTCTCCAAGAACTTCTCACACTTTTCCTAAATAGGTTGAATTTTGATCAAACTTTCTACAAGTTCTTGGACTCTCACCTAGGATGCCCTACCTGACTGCAGACTCTATGACACAGATCATCTTCCATAGCATCATAGAACAGTTTGGGTTGGAAGGAACCTTTAAAAGGTCATCTGGTTCAACCCGCAGCAATGAGCAGGGACATCTTTGACTGGATCAGGTTGCTCAGAGCCCCATACAGCCTGGCCTTGAATGTTTCCAGGGATGGGGCATCTACCACTACTCTGAGCAACCTGTTCTAATGTTTCATCATCCTCATGATAAAACATTTCTTCCTCACATCTAGTCTGAATCTACCTTTTTTTTAGTTTAAAACCATTACCTCCTGTCCTACCACAACAGGCCCTACTAAATAGTTTGTCCCAATCTTTCTTATAAGCCCCCTTTAAGTATTGAAAGGACGCAATAAGGTCTCCCTGGAGCCATGTCTTCTCCTGGTTGAACAATCCCAACTCTCTCATCCTGTCCTCACAGGAGAGGTGTACCAGCCCTCTGATCATCTTGATGGCCTCTTCTGGACCCTCTTCAACAGGTCCACGTCTTTCCTGAGCTGGATGCAGGACTCCAGGTGGGGTCTCACCAGAGTAAAGGGGCAGAATCACTTCCTTCAACCTGCTGGCCACACTCCTTTTGATGCAGTCCAATTGTCCTTCTGGGCTGCAAGCATACACTTCTGGCTCATGTCCAGTCTTTCATGCACCAGTACCACCAAGTCCTTCTCCACAGTGTTGCTCTCCATCCTATTATCCCCCAGCCTTTATTGATACTGAGGGTTGCCCTGACCCAGGTGTAGGACCTTGCACTTGGCCTTGTTGATCCTCATGAGGTTCATATAGGCCCACTTCTTGAGCTTGTCCAGATCCCCATCCCTCAGGTGTGTCAACTGCACCACTCAGCTTGGTGTCATCCTCAAACTTGCTGAGGGTGCACTCTATCCAAGTGAGACTCAGCTACTTTATGGGTCCCCCTCTGGGCCTAGTTTTGAGATTGTTTCAGTTTGTCCTCCCCTCTGGAATACTTTGGCCCCATCTGAAATCTGTATAATTTGCTTGATACCAGGATTAGATATCCGCTGTTATGTTGTTGATAAATCTGCTTCACTAATGTGAAGAAGTTTATAGTAAATTGTAGTAGTATGTAGCTAATTGGTTGGTGCTATAATATTGATTGTTGCTATATTATTAATTGATGCTACATTACTGATCGCTGATAGTAGTTCGTAATAGTCGGAGATATATATTCACTTTATTAATCTTAGCTGTACTTTCTAGTGGTGACTTTTTGTCGGATTTGTGGTAATGTGTAATTAAATAGAGAAATTTAAAGGATAAAGTCTCCATGTATCGCCAAATCCTACCTGTGGTTGCCATCCCTCTATGCTCACAGACTGGGTCATGCTTTAGGTCATGACATAGCCCCGCTCCAGTGGCTGCATACAGTGAGAAAGATGGAAGTGGCGCAAATGATCATGCAGCCCCCACCTTGCTCAAAGTCTCCCTCTCACAATAGCGCTTTATTAGCGCAATCCTACTGGAAAGCCCAGAACAGCTGTCCTAGGTCAAACTGAAAACCTACCGACCTGGTCTCCAAAAGGACTCACAGGCAGGCACGTGGGTAAGGTAAGAACCTTAAAGTACAGAGGTTGTTTCCTCCTAAATCCAGGACAGTTCCTTCTCCTAAAACTATGTCTTATGCATGGTCCCAGGATCTGCTGCTGCATGCCTTGGCTCAGAATACACAGAAAGCTTCCGGGAAGATTTGTGAAACGATGGGGGAAGCCTTCATTAGTGCTGATGGCCTCTGATGCATCTTTGTTACATCTGTCCAAAATGGAAAAGTAGAACAAATAATCCACTGTCAAAAGCCAGCTGCTTTTGACTTAAAGCTGAGACAGCATCACAGTTCTGATTGCTGAATCTTTCATTGCTGGGTACAGGTCTTCTTGAAAGCACTGCGTAAGGTGCAGAACGAAGATCGAAAATGTAACCTTTGGCATGTGCTAACAAGTCAGTGGACATCTGAATGACAGCTTTCTCTTAACACAGTGTTTTGCATAAAATCTCCTGGTTTTTATGGGGGTAGTGGTTTTCACCAAATCTGCTTCAAGAAAGATAATATCTGCATTTGTCTAAACAACACAAAGAATGTGTATTATTTCCCACATACTTAAAAAACATGGGTTTTGCACTTATTTTGTTGTTGGTTTTGTTTCGTTGTTTGGGTTTGTTTATTGTTTTTTTTTACCCCCATACATGCCATATTCCTTTCACTCTATGTGTAAAAGTCCTCTTCAAGAGGTCATTATTCCCAGAAAGACTTAAGTTCTCTTTGAGTGCTCACACTTTAAATGGGCAACTACAGAGAAATGCAGCTGTCACTATCCACCCTGGCCAGAATGCTCCCATGATCTGCAGACATTGTCAAAAAACAAATTCTTGATTTCTTACATTTTAGGTAGCAAAATAATTCATTCTGAGAAGCTAGTTTTTTTAAATATGAGTTCTTGCTGATACTCAGTTTTTTGAAAATGTGGCCTTAGTGCAACACTTGTGTGAAAGTCAAAGACTTCTGAAAATCTGGTCCTACTGCATGCCAGATACACAATATTTGTGTACACGTGTCCGCTGAACACTCAGCACTTAAAAACCTGGGCACGCAATCTTCAAAAAGACTGGCAACAACCATCCAGGACAGTCATTTATCGGAATAAACAAGGGATCTAACTCAAAGCAGGGAGCTAGGAAGTGCTCTGGATTTCCAGCAGTCTGTTTTACACAATGCCAGTGCAAATGTCTTTGCTCTTCATTTTGGTCAGTGTATCACTGAACAACTAAACAGATGGTACATGAGCAGTATGCAAAACATTTAGTCACGCCAGGCAAGGTACAGTAATACCAGCTGTTCTGCACTGCTGACCTTGGTGGAGTTTAGATAACACTGAAATAAAGATGCATGTCATCTTACTCTACTCCTCCTGCCCTGCCCCAGGGTCTCCTTTGGTCTCACCTCTACAAAAGAGAAGTTAAAACTTGGAAATTATACTAATATGCTGTAAATGCAAGAAGCATTCCACATATTTTACCTCACCCACATATGAATTTAGTACTTAAAGAGAGCAAAATAACAACTTGTAGAGACGCTGCCTCCACAGCCGCCTTATGGTCTATGGTCAAATCCCTGCATACCACATTAATTCTGACCAGAATTTGGCTACAGGTAACTATATAAACTGATGCTACCAATAAATTATCACAAGTGCTCTTCCTCTGTTGAACTAAGAGTGATGGACTGTTAGCAGAAGAGAGATATCCACCTCACCTTCTTTATGCATCACTTTTAAAGCCAAGCAAAGAACTGTACTCTGAGCAGCTCTTGCTGGACAAAAAGGAGAGACTAGGAGCAAACAGAGCCCTTGGGTCTGGTTTTCCAGACAAAGGTGCATGACAGACGATGATTTACAAATAAAGGGGAGTTAGAAATAGTCTAACTCCTGCATCAACATAAGGCTCTCAATTTTGTCTTTACGCCAAAGACATTAATTTTTCCTAGTACCTTAACTCCTAGAAAGCAAAACAAAAGTCAGAAACAACAAAAAGCTCATAAGCATTAACAGTTGATAAGAACAGCATAAAATTACAAAATAAGCCAAAGCTAAAAATTAAATTAACCTAAAATTTGGGGGAAAGTTATTTTTATCTACATTTCTTAATCAAGCTTCATGATTTTTTCATACTTCAGGTTGACTTTCGCATGCACAGCTCACTCCTGCTTCTCTGCATGGTTTGAACTACTCGCATTTTAGATTAGCAGGTAGCTGCACAGACTGTAGTTTTATGGTTTACACACTCTCCCAAAAGCAATGATCTTAAAAATATTTGAGAATTTCAAGTTAGTTGGGAGCTCTTTGCAGTGAGCACACACTGGCCCACAAAGGTGGATTTAGCAAAGTGTTCTCAGCAAACACAGAAAAAAAGCTTGCAAGGCCACATAGCCATTACCAGACAGTTTTTCTCCTATACTTCAAGAAATCTCTGACTCCTGGGTTTGTTTGTTTGGTGGTTGGTTGGGGTTTTTTACAAGAAAAAAGAAAAGGTGTTTCTAACATCCTACTTAACTCAGGCTCTCTCTTACTGAGCCAATAAGCCTTCATTAAGCTGTCTGAATTACTTTTTAAATTAAGAGAGCAGCACATGTTTCTGCATACAAGAACAATAAGAGGCTTTTGGCAATGATCGTGCTCAAGTAATTATAATATTTTACATTCTCATGCTGCCTTTCATTTCCCTGGGCCCCAAGTGCTTCAGTAAACAGAAGGCTGTGTCCAGAACCACTGCCTCCCCATCACATCACACTCCCTCGCAGAATGTGAGAGGTCCATCCGACTTCACAGGTGTTTGCCTCACACGCACAAGCAAAACGCGACTTTTGACATTATACTGAATCAATTTCATTAAGATAAAAAGCACAGGAGTAATAAGTTCAGGTCAAGAAAACTGGTCTGATCCAATGAAAACTGCTTGAAAACAGAATAATTTTTCCACCAGGCAAACACATGGAACCTTAAAAGTAATGCCACCAGTTGATGTATGTCTCCTAATATCCTCTTGAAAGCAGGAAAGGGCGAGAATAAATGCAGTGCCATGTTAATGTTTCAATTGCAGGCGTAGCTCCTAAACAACATTTTCGAAAGTGTCCAAAAATTACTTAAGATGGCATATAACTAAAAAGTCTTCAAAAGCAAAATGGGTTTTTAGCAGTGATTTTTCTCCATGTTTACAGTTACAGCGCTAAAAATCCTGCTGTGAGTGAGGATACTCGCATCGCATAGCTTAGTACATCTACATTTGACTCTGAAAGCATTACTCAGAATGAAAGACCACATGCCAGTTCTCCTGATGGTTGCACGGTCTCCTCTCTCCACAAACTGATCACATTAGGAAGTGCACTGCTCTCACCACGCTGCCTTTCAAGGGTACAAACCTGCTCTCCCAACCAGGAAAACCACAGCTAGCCTGCAGCTGGCTACCACCTGTTGACAACAGCAGTGACAAGTGAGCTCAACTACATCAACTGATGCAAAAACACTCCCAACCAAAACATCTCCAGCCGAGAAAGCCCCCATGGCATAACCACAGAGGCCTCACAAAATCTCATCTGAGGGTCTTAATGTCTGATCAACAAAAGGTGTGAAGACAGAGCAGGTCTCACAGTAGAGATCTCAGTAGAAAAACAGTGAGTGTCCCCCTGTGCTCCCTCTCGGCATTCCCAACAGCACACAAATCACAGCTGGGCTCAGCGTGGGGCCATTTTCTCCTGGGTGTTTTGCTATTAAACAGAAGGGATTGTAATTTTGTTTTGTGCTAACTGCAAAGTGCTTTCCCCCTGCAGTCCCCTTGCAAAGGACTGCTATCCCTTAGCCCCTGAGCCTTCCTATGGGTGCAGAGCGGCATGATCTGTCTGGGGAAACCTGTGATTTTGTCCATTGTGCTGCGCTGGTTGTGAGCAAGGCTGTAATGGGAGCCCTGATGGCAGTAATTCACGACAAGCTGCTCTACTGAAGTCACAGAGTTGTTTTGTCCATTTTGAATAGAAGGAAAAATGTCAGCAGTGCTTCAGTGGCTGCTTCAGCTCCTTTTACGCATTTGTAAGTGAATGCGTACATAATTACACACTGAAAAGGAAATGTCCCCTCAGTGGCAAGGGAGATGCAGCAATCCTCTGCATGCAGGAGATGGCTCTGGCACCGGGCACAGCTCCACAAGTGTGAGCTTACACTACTCACACAAACAATAGGGTTTCGAGCCTCAACAGAGTTGCACTGGTTTTCACCCCAGACAAACTTCAAAGTTTTTCTTTAGTTACATCCATATGAAATCAAAATAACACCCACCATCTTTGGTTCATTGTAAACAAAAAGCTCTTTAAAGCCTGGCCCAAAATCAAAGTCCCTGAGCCTTTGGAGGAAGGCAATAAAACTGAACCCTTCACAAAATCTTTTTATTCAAATAATTACCAGTTGTGTTTGCATTTCTCATTTAGAAGTAACTACAAGATTAAAAGAAACATGGTAAAAAGTGTGACAAGACAGAGCAAATTTTCATGCAAGTGAAAAGCATGAAACAGTTACAGAAAGAAGACTTATGCTCTACCAAGAGACGCCTCGTATTCAGTCCTCATTGAGTTAACTGGGAAAGAATACAATTTGCATAATGTAGGATTAGTAGCATAAACATATGTTGATCATACTCAGCTACAAGTATTTCACTTCTTCTCATGTGTTTAATACAATAAAGTGATGTAAGATAGCAAAGATAAACCTACATTGCAAAATTTAAAGGCAAATTCAAACTTCCTCAAACTTGAAGCTTGTTCTCTGCTTGGGATCTTTCCAGCAAAGCAGTCCCTAGAGTCTCTTTCTCTCCAGCTTTTCTCATAGGGGGGCATTCTATGTTAATTTCCCCAAAAGGCAGGTTTACTCCTGTTAGGGTCTATATATTACGGGAATATTGAAATATACTAACTGCTGACCAGAACAGATGCTTGCTGGTTAGTTGCTTCACAGGTATTTAGGAAATACTTCTACACGAAGGTAAAAAGAGACATTTTGCATTTATTTCTGCTGGTTTGTTGAGGGAAAATATCTATGCAGAGGCATATACCACTCCAGACTCAGCATGAAGAAAGCAAATCAAACAAATAAAGGCAGAAGTTGAGATACAGGCTTTAAGCCAAAAGAATACTACTTAAGTAATGGACTCAGCAAAATCTAAGACGTGATTTTGGAGTCTGGTGTTGGCAGCAAAAATGATAACTTTAAGAGAATGTTTTATGGTTTTCTATGTAAAATTAAATGAGGATTTAACACAAAATATTTGCAAATGAAAGAAGTGAGATCTTCATATATTTTTTGCACATATTTGTAAACTTAAGGAAGTTCATACGGAAGGGAAGCTTTTTTGGTATGAGCATTGCATGTGTATGCATTGTCTGTTGATAGAAAAGCAAAACAGATTAGAAAAATCAATACTCAATTCTTTGTTCTAGATTTCTATGCACTGTAGAGGATAGAAAGCAATTTAGGTCCTGGCTGCACTGAATCCTTACTTCAGCATTTTCTGGATGAGTATATTTGTCATTCCTTCTGACAAACAATAGATAGCAGGTGGCAAATCAAGAGTGTTTTATATTTAGCAGATTTTTAAAATTTAAGAAAAACACAAAGTTAACAGATAGCTTTTCTTCTAAAAAATACATTTAGTCTCTGATGCTAAAAAGAACAAGAGTTAGAAAATGCATCAGCCATGATCAACCATGACTAAAGCCACCTGTATTCCAGGAGTCCACAGGCTTTCTAAAACCTTGTCAATAGAAAATGAAAAAGAAAGGCTGGCAACATCATTAGCTGCCTGTTCCACAAATTTGAACAACTACTACGTGTTTCAGGTCTCTTTGTTTGAAGAACATCATTGGTCCTCTGACAGTGTTGTTGACTAGTTGTAGACTAAAGCTATAGCAACAAGATAGATACCAAGTTTTATGCTAGTGTATAGAGAGAAATGAAAATTAATTCTAACCACCAAGTTCATCAAAACATGCTTGTCATCTCACAGGGCAAGGCACTTTGGGTGCAGTCAAGTGTACCATCTAACTTAAAAACAAAATTCTAAATGTGACTTTCAGGAGCTAACATACAAATTGACACTGCTAAGGCTGAGTGTATCTGCATCTACCATGCCAATCCAACCTTATTTCTACTTACATGCTTAAACATAAATTAATTCACACGACATAACACATTTCTACTTTGAAAATCATAAAAGCAATCCTTAGCTTCCAGCTCTCTGGACTTCTGCACTTTCAGGTGGAGTCTGAAAGTATTTAGCAGCAAGACACTACCACAGAGCAATCTGTTGCAAAAGTATTGCAATACCAAGCTTACACGTGAAATGTTCTGTTTTCTGCCTTTGGCCGCGGCCAGCAAATACACTCTGCCAGCAGCAGATCCAGGTTACAATGCAACTGTCTCTAGTTACTCTTTTCTATGATTTTCATTTTTCTCCTCTGGTTACGGTGTCTGCTTAGCATGGGGATAGCAGCCTCTCTCAAAGGTCTGTTAATGCAGGGAAGATTATCTGACCAGTCCTTAGGCCAATTAAGAGTATTTTTTTTTTCCTAAAGAAAAAAAAGAAAAAAATATTTTTGTTCTATTAACTTCCATTTTAAATTGAGATCCCCTTCTATCTTTTGAACAATGTCAACTACACCAATTGTGCATGTTATGACCAAATTACCAAGCATTTGCTTTTTGCCTGTATCATGGACTCTGATTTTTCATCTTTGTCCTGCATGCAATGTGTTTCTGCCTTCCTCTGTTTTCAGTATTCAGTGGGACGTGTATGAAATTCAGGTATTACTGTAGCACAATGAAAAGAAAGCAAGTCACAGCTTCAGGATAAGGAATCCCCGTCAAACAGCAAGGGCAACCGCACAAATTGGCTGGTAGTGAAAACAAATTGCATGTTGAAACACATGACTACTAAGTCAGGGGGATCATTTTTGCCCTGAATAGGAAGCGAAAACAAGCAGGTGTTCTGTAGCATCTGCCTGGTGTATTTTCACACACGGATTCAGATGAGAAGAAACAACAAAAGGGAGGACCACGCACCAGAATCAGTGAAAATCTAAAAGCAGAAGGAAGTTACACAGGAGGTGTTTTATAGTCGTATATTCAGGATCCAGGTAAACAAAGACAACGAAGCATTTCGTACAGCATTTAGGAGACACACACACCTCTAAACCCACGTTGCCATGTCCTTTGTCTTGAGACGCTCCAAATGCAGAATACAGTTTTTCTTGTTCAGGACCTTAAGCAACATAAGGATGGCTCATGCTGCTGAGGACTGACACCCAGCTCTAGCTGGATGCTTCATTCCTACACCTTACCACACACACACCAAAATTTTACTCGTAGGTGGAGGCAATTGTCTTGTATTCCAGTAGTGCAATGGTAATCAATTTATGGGCAAGGATCTGGCCAGCATTTCTGAATTTTAAACAAAACGTGAAAATTAGAGCAACTAGTAAAAAACACAGAATGCTACCAAAACAGCTTTTCGTAATGGATGGGGAACTCAATAAATGCAGTCTGGAGATGACTACAGATTTTTTCAATGTAAAATATCACAGACCAATGAGAACATCTTGCATTAAGAATAAAGCTACGAAACAAAGCCAACAGTGACAAAAGTTGTTATTTCAACAATGTCCTTTCAGCCAAGCAAAAATTTCAGGGACAGAAATACATACCCACTCCTGTCAAATGAAATAGCACATTAGCAGAGCAGCTCATGTCCAAAACTTAACTATCACCTTCTCTCATTATTCCTAAATCAGTCTTCACTCCCTGTGCTCTGTTTTGAACTGGACAGTTGCAATTGCTACCTCAGCACTTTTCCACTTCTCCTTAAAATCCCAGACTATCATGTATGCTTATTGAACAAAAGACATGCCTGGTTCAGTAAAATTATTCAACTTCCCTTTCCATATCCATAACAAGTAGATCTTCTGCTCCAAACATAAGAGCTACAACACCATTATTTCTGTGGTGTTTGTGGTGCTTTAAAGACATCCATGCTCTAGAAACCAAACTGAGACATCAGTTTGGGCTGAGACTTATATTTCATGCACGTCCTCCAACAGCTGTCAAACGGTAATGACTTTTACAGACCAGGAAAGACGACTTTTGTCTTTTTAACACATTATCTGACTCTCAACTGAAATAAGGTACTGAAAACAGCAATTTTTTGCATAATTCCTTTCCTTTTCTCATGGTTGAAGTCATCTGTACCTTTCAACACACTTGAAATGCTAAAGAAGAATCCACCTTAGAAATTAATGTCTTTTCAAAATATCCTGACCATAATCCACATGTGCAATACTCATTGTTATTAATGTAAAGTACATGTATGAAGGAAGGGAGGCGTTACACCTTGAGACCAAGTACTGCACTATTTCATAAAACGGAAAAAGAAGCTATCGCCGTTCATACCAAGCAACTGAAGTATGAACACTTCTTTTACATTATTCCAACTCCACATTAAAGCATGGTTCAGAGCTGCTGGATTTCTTGAGTGTACTACTTCTGTTCATTTCATGAGGTTTTAATAGTTGGGATGACAGAAACTGAGCTCAGAAAGGTTCTTTTAGAGTCTAGACACAGTGAAGTTAGCCACTTAAGATTCATGACTGAAATATATTCAATGCCATTTTAAAGAAAGTATTCTTAAATATAGATGTGTTGTGCTTTGTTATCTTTATAAGCACACAGTAATTTATCTGTCCTGCCTCAGACGCCCTTTCCTACCTTTCTTCTGGGGATGGAAAAAAAAAAAAAAGAAATGTCCAACATATAAAAAGTAGTATAAGGCATCTTCGTTACGCAAACATTGTTCTCGATTAGTAAAACACTTAATCCCCACCTGATGAACTGATAGCGAAGAAAAGACAGATATTATGCTACACAACAGAAACTAAACGAACTCTTTTAAGGGACAAACATTGAGGTCAATATTATTAACAGAAATCCATTGCAAGGCTTGCTTCATAAATATTTGTGTATTTATGTTTATAATACATCTGCACCATTAGTTCTGATGAAACAATAATAATGACTTGATGGGCAGGTTAATAATCAGTGTGCATTAGCCACTATGTGGGTCCTTAGAAAAATACGTTTTTTGTTTGCAAAGCGGCAGCCGTACTGAAATCTCATTCCTTCTTAGCACATGCATTTCTCTTCTGAGTATATAGATGGTATCATTGTGTAAACTTACTTAAGAGGTCAAATCCATTCCTCTGGAGCTGTATAAGCTTTAAAAATACCTATTACCAGACAGAACCTCCACTTTGAAATACCTGAATTCCCAGGCAAAGCCATTTTATTTAGAGTATATATTATTATTAACTTTAAAAAATAAATAAACAAACAAAACACCTGCAAATACTAACATTATAATAAATGCTGTGAAACTCTAACAATAAATCTGGGCACATGTGTTTTCTCTGTCTACTGGACTTCAATCCTGAAAACTCCCCACTACTTTCACAAATGTAGCAGCTCAGACCTCTTTATGGGGCTGTCCACAGCCCCAGAGGTCTCACCCTAAAGCTTGTCTATGTGGTCTTGAGAACATCAATCACCCTGCAAACCCACAGCTGTTTGACATGGAATTACTCAAATAAAGCAAAGTTGGGAAGAAAGTTTGCCATACACTGATTGATTAGGAAAACATCACCAGAATACCTGTGGCTAAAATTATTTGGGGACTTCTCCTGCCTCTAGTTCTCCCCCCAGCATTCAGTCCTCATTCCTCCCCAGCTGTGGAAATAGGTACTTCTCAGAGTAACTAAGGATGCCCTGGCTATGTCACCCCTGGGACACTCCAGCTTTCCTACCAGCAGCCACAGAGGTTTACATGCTGCTGTACAGGCCATGAGCAGCAGAACCAGATGCACTTCTTCTGAAGAGATCATGATTTCTTTTAAGATGTGGGGAGAACAGCAGAGAGAAACCTTCTGTCTCCAAATTCTGTCTTTCCCCAAAGGAAAAAGTAGATCCTCCCTCTACATTCAGAGGTACAAAAAAAAAAATACAAACTGAAGACTGTCACAGAAGTGATTTAACATCAGTAGTCACTAAATTAGAGATATAATTAGTTTTAGTTTAAATATCAGGTGGGATGATGAACCTCTTTTATTTTTTCTCTCTTTGCCTCCTTCACATCCCCATGTCAGAAGCCATCATAACAAACAATACACCACAGAGTAGCAAAAACCTGTTATTTTCACTACTCCCAATAGCAAAGATCTCCTGAAACAAGAGAATTTGCATACATTTGGCCTTCTGAATTTGAAGTCTTCTGGAAGGAAATCGCTACTCTTTAACATCCTAAACATGAATTTTCAATTTATTTATTCAAACAGACTGCTCTCTCGCTCTTTGTCTGGAATAAAATTACTTAATTTTTAACTGTAAAAGTAAATAACCTAAGTAAGCACATTCTGAGAATTAAGAATAAATGACAAAAACATATGTTACACCAGTGTTTATGTAGAAGCATAGATCACATTGCTGTAAACACTCTGCTTGTTTACTTTATAAGCACTGATGTAATCCTTCGAATAGGAATGTTTCCGTAAAAGAAATACCACAAAATCATCCTACATAGCTGGTAGGACTGTAGCACTCTGAGGACCAATATGTCTATGAAATGCTACACAGCCCACTGAATTTGGGACTAAGAGACCCTGGGCTCTGCCTTCCGACCTTGCTGCCTAACAAGCAGCTACAGCAGCTTTTCATAGGAAAATCTAAGCTTTCTGTGCCCCATTTTCACAGAAATGCAGAATGGGAATAATGACAATTTTCTTTACAAAGCATTTTGTGATCAACAGGTGAAAACACAGTAATACAAGCTTATTTTCTCCAATGTGTCGAGCTTTCTCCATGCAAGCTCATTTGTGTTATTCATGCCTGAAGGATGCAAGAGAAAAATACTTCAGCACCACGATGCTAAAATTGTTCTTCTTTGCTATTCCCTGCTGCTGTTGTAGCATATTTTGTTGACAGTATCCAGTATGGCTGGTGTTAAACAAACAGGAATGGTACTTACATCTGCTCGGAGAAGGGTTGCCTAGCAACTGCAATCAAAGGGTGTTTTACCCTCACTGATCCACTGTAAATTAATAGAAATCTCTCTACAATATTCTAACACCATATGTTTTAGTGGCTATATAAATGTTTTATTATTATTATTATTATTTTGTAGCTAATGTGTTTCATTTCATGATCTGCTTCAGTCAAAAAATGGAGCAGCAAGAAAAGGTCAGATTATGAAGCACAAAAAGGTTCAGATATTTGTTTGATGTAGAAATATTCTGTGACAGCTCATTGCATTTATTTACTATACCTTTTTTGTGCCATTTCAGAATCTATTTCAGCTGCCCCATGGGAGCCTAAAGCCATTATCCTGAATTATCATTCTGAATGCAAATTTCACAAGGTAACACCAAATTGTGAAGGTTTTGATTCTTGTAGTTACTGATATGCTTTGCCTTTTGAGAGGTTACAGGTCTGTTATTTGTTTGCATATTAACAGCAATGATTTTCAGTATGCCTGACATTACGGTGTTCATTTATCATATGTGTAATAGCTGAATACCAGAAGATGTGCTACAGAGCGCATGTCAACACATAAGAAAGAAATTAGTATCTGAGATATTAAACCAGTTATGCAAGCAATGATACAAATCAATCAAATGTGGATTAAAGAGAGCTGGTAGAGCCTATTGATTAGGTTTTAGCAAGTTCTATTTCTGACCATATTGAAACAGGAGCAGATTTTTTATTTGGAAGGCTTTTACTGAAGATCCCAAACCAAAAAGCCTGGAATTTATTGGTGAATGTTAGAAGTCCCACACTCTCCTCATCACAAGAATAGCTTTGGCACTAGGAAAGACCAATCAGGTTGGTAAAACCTAGATGTGTCTATATACTTTCTTTCTTCCGTTATGTTCAGACATACTTCTATAATGTCTGAATCTGACCCTGAAAATGCCCTGGTTTACCAGTCAGCTCCCAAAACAGCTTTTCCACCATTTGATGCACCTGCCCTTAGCTCTCCGTCTTCCACACCACACATACTAACCACATGTATTTACATATTATTTGACTTTTTAAGTTCTTCCACCCATTCCCCCATGCCCCTATGTCTTCCATATATTAATTCTTAAAGGGAAATGACTTTGCTATCTGCCAGACACAGGCATTTACTGGATAGCAGCTAGTGGACCAAGATGTTAACTGGTGATGGAACAACAAAACCAGGCACGAAGAAGCAACAGATAGAAGAATATACCTGTACTTGAACAAATGCTTAGACATTTTGGTATTTCCTGGCTCTGCCTAGACCATTACGGGAGACTGCAGTTTGTTTTGTCCATGAACTATAAGCAGTAGCAGAGCAAGCTGAAATGCTTTGCTTAGCAGAACCCTCCACGCCTCCCCTTCCCTCCACAAGTCAGTGCCCTGTGCTCTGTGCAGTCCAAGATCAAATGCGACTCCAGCAAAAGCAGCTCCTGGATTCTTCTGCTGTGCTTTTCTCTGCTTAAAAGGTGAACTTTAAAATGAACAGCACTCTATGCCAGGTCAGGAATTTACTGAAAACCAGCAACACTGTAGGATGCAAGATGGACTTTTGATTCTTCCAGAAACTACCAGACTGAGCCATGCAGTGACTTCAGCTTAGCACTGTCTGTGGTTATACTGGTTTTCATCCTCTTAAAACATGCACTATATTTGTGCAGCTCCCTCAGCAGAAGTGAGGCATATTCTATGACAATAAAAGCTGACAGACATGGCCATGATTAAGAACTACAGATCGCAGAAATCTGACATAAAATTGTTTAGTAATTGCACAACTCTCTTGAAAATTTACTTTGAAATCATATATAAATTCTTTAGATCTGAGGGCTGGTTTGTTTAAGAGGCACATTAAATTACTGTCTTTTCAGGAAAAGTATCTGTGGTCATTGCTGACAAAACTCAGCCTGAGAATACATTTCTTCACAGTTGACTTTTTCAGCTTGGAGAGTCCTAATCTGATGTTTCTCTAGAACAGAAACTGCTCCATAATTTCAATCCTCCTTCTAGCTACCCAATTCACATCTATCACACCTTTACGAATGGAGAAGGAAGAAGGGTCCAAATGTGAGAGCACCACTGACCCTCAAACTGGCACTGATGTTCCCTATTCCATTTTCCACTTCTTTTCCAATAACGTCTACTTCTCGTTTTGAGGTTTTGATTTCTTTTCCCCTCCCTTATGCATCATTCAAGATTTCTCTACAGTGAATTTGATCCATCCTTAACCACCATAGTATGCAAGCTCTTTCCTGTATCATTTATGAATATGTTGCCCTGCATGCACCCATTCTGGACTTCATTGATGCCCTCTCCCCTTCGACTGCACTGATTAATCCACATTTCCTTTTATCTTTCAGCCAATGGATTATTCTCTTATTTCATGAGAACTTAAATTCCTTGAGACACTTTAATGAGATTTCCCTCGTCCACACACTTGCTGAGATCATCAGGGTATTCCACTGCTTTCTGAAGCATGACTCCTCTTTGCAAATGCTGTGTTGGCTCTTCTTCCATACGGTCTATAAATTCCCATAAACCATGGGCCACATGCACATAAATTTCACTCTTTACTACAGTTCCTATCCACTTCTGAAATACTGGTTTGTGATTTACCTTGGAACTTTTTTTTTTTTAATCTAGCATGCCTTTAATCTCTTGAAGTCACACAGTAGAAAAGTGGTTTTAAACAACTGGTTGCACACTAAATGATTTAGCTATTTCTACACATTCCTAGTAATGATGTCCTGCTAATTTTACCCATTGGATCCACACCTTCAACTGACAGCTGTTCAAACTGAAGCAAGTCCTTCCTGTAAATGAGAATGTGTTGCAGCTAATGCCTTCTAGCATATTTTTCAAAATGCTAAAGAAAATTTTGCACAGAGCAGCCACACAGCAGCTAAATTTATCTTATTTATGTGGTTCTTTTACAAAGACATATGCATAAACATGAGAGTCATGAAAGCTCAGAACTGGTGGAAAGTCTTCTACTGAGATAAAAACTACAGTTAATTATGGCAAAGACGCGAGGTAGCACTAATATCTTGGAAAGATGCTTTTTGTTCTTTGAACTAACATAAAAGAGTACAGAAACACTTCCATGGTACTCAAAGCAGAGTAAACAGAATTCTACAAGTTACTCATTCCCCAAAAAGTCAGCAAATATTTTACTTGTCTCTGTAGCCAGCCCTGCCAGGCTCTGTCTCCTCTCCTGAGGCAAGACTGTGACTTGGAGTAAGTCCCTGAGGCACTGAGGCTTCACCCTGTGAGCAGATGGGTAAGGACAGATAGATGCTGGATTTTATTTCTCCAGAATAGTCAGCTGTCACAGCTGGGATGGTCAGAGATTGATCATAGCATGAGACTGGTATATACCAAGGGCAAACTCCTACACACATGCACAGCAAAATAAAATGGGACAAAGTCATACCTCAGAGTGTGCCTCAGTGGCAACGCAGCTTCCGAAAGTTTTTACTTGTTTAATAATGCTTAGTAGCTGTACTGACTCAGAGCTGCCCTCAGAAATGAAATCTAGCCTTTCCCTTTGCAAGAAATACATTTGGAGACCTATGTCTGTTTAATAAGTACTAATTTGTTAATTAAGCTGACCACTGAATTCCCTCTTCAGTCTACACTATACATTGACACATATTGCATGTCGCTTTTGTTGGTTTCTGGGGAAAACAGGAAAAAAAAGAGCAGCTCTTATTTAAAAACAAAAAACAATTAATGTAACATTGACATGAAAGAAAGTTGTTTCTCATCAGTAATTGCTTCCCCCTGGGCTTGATAATGTTTACAAATTAAAGCTTTTTCTTCATATTATGACTTGACCTATCATGAATTATAGCTGCTGTTACCAATTCCACTCCTCCCTGCACACAGAGAAAAAGGCTTGCTACCTCAATTTTGTACTGTAATTAAATATTTTCTGATGGCATATTATTTATTCTTTCTCACCTGCAGCTCTCCTGGCATTTATACATTTCCAAATATTAGCAGGCAATTAAAAAACTGCTATTAACCATATCAATATCTAAGAGCTTGTTTGATGTGAGTGAGACAGTGAACTGCTTGACTGCAAGGAACAAGTTTTTTGGTGTGCTTTTTTTGGTTTGGTTGGTTTGTTTGGCTGTGGGTTTTGTTTGTTTTAATCTGTGCATTATCTAGCACATTGAAGCCTTTTTCCATAACCAAGGCTCTAAAGCAGTCCAGGAGGAAATATGAAAAAATGAATCCTGAGCCAAATTTATCACTAATCTCATTTGACTACTATAAAACTACAAAAGAGTAAAGCAAAGTATTAAAAAGTGAATAGGTATAATTTTTTTATTTTACATTTTTATTAATTTTTTGCTTTAAAAAAATTCAAAATAAGCTACAGCTTTCCACCCAAACCAGCTTCAAAGATAAGTAGTACCTGTTGCACTACACTGTACCAGAAGAAAAGCCAAAATCAAACAAAACGGGAACTCCATATTTCAGACATTCAAATCTAATTCTCTGTATGATTCTTTCAGAACCTCAAGGTTTTCTTCTTACGCCTCTATGCATCATGTATGTTGATTCTACCACAGCAGAATTCAGTGCAGCCCCTGGAAATCCCTGTGTGTTGGTACCAACTGAGAGTTTGGTCAAGAAGCTAAAAACAAACTATTCTCTCACAAACTCAGTGGGCTTCCAAGAGGCTCAGTAAAAACCCCTCAATCACAATCCTAACCTGCCATGCTGACACGCTTGACAACTTTACGACAGCCAGCCTGCCACTTTGCACCTTGCTCTGCATTTCACCAGATCTCCTGCATGAGATGGGCCACAGTTAGCATCCCCACCTCCCTCCTCTGCTCCTCCAAACAGCTATGGGGGCAGGGGGAGGCTGCCTGTCCCTTCGTGAGCTTGAAAAGCCAAGGATCAGGCAACCATCTGGCATTTCTCAGTTGGGAAGGGCAGCAGAGCTCAGAGACCTGGGGAGCGCTCAGCAGAGCGTGATAAATGTAGAGGGCACAGGAATTGCAGGTAGAACTGGGAGGGGATCTATTTTATTTAGTGTTTTGCTTAAATAACATTAATGAGCAAAAGTATGTGCTAAAACAGACTTGGGCACAACTGGCATTCCTTTTTAGAGAGAAGATGACGGCGATGGCCTCCATGGTCACCCTGGGGCAGCATGGGAGGGCAGCAGAAACGCCCAGTCTCTGGCACACCTCAGCACGGACTGACCAAGCCACACACAAAGCTTTGTGACAGCTTCAAGTGTGCACAGGGGGACAAACCAGCAGCTGTTCTTCCCAAAAATAATTTGCTGATGTTAGAAACCCAAGTTTAAAAAGACATTAATCTATAGATCAACAACCAACTCTTTAGAGGCTCCACAAGCAAAGCACCTGTAACAGTCAATAAGCGTTTTGCTTTATTATAGACAAAGCGATTTGACTTTACGTGCCCAGCATATTAATGAAAAATAAATTGTATACGGCATAATAATTAATGCACACTAACATACATTTGGTTGCTAAAATATTTTTTAACCCAACAAAATTCAGAGGTTTTCCCATTTTGTCAACCTATGAGAAAAAGGAATTGCCTTGGCAAAGGCAACTAACTTGGAGTCTAAATGCACCCAAAAGCCAGGATCTGCAAAACACATTATTTCTCACTTAATGTTAATTTAAACCTAATCTATTTCTTTAAAAGGACTTGGTCCAGGCCCTTTGAGACACACTTGCCTACAAATATACCGAAAATAAAAAATTTTGCAAAGGGAATTTTAAAGGCGTCCCATAGCTGAACAAATTTAATCAACTTCAGTTAAAATACATAAATGAAAATAGACATTTTTGTGTCCAACATTTAAACTAATGTAGTTCATGTAGTGTAATGTAGTTAAGACACTAATCAGTGTTCCTGACAAATGGTGAATTTTCAGCAGTTTACGGTACTGAAAATACTTGCATTTAGTCTCTACCCTTACTACTCTCTTTTTCAGAAATAAAGCCATGTACATTTATGGCTATTTTTTTCCCTCAACAGAAGAAATAAATAAACAGTATCAGGAAAATGGGATTTTACAATGAGTTAGTATTTATCACACTAAACCACTAAGACTTCTTGCTCAGCTGGAACCGTGCACATTCCCAGATGGTGTATTGGATTATAATTTCACGAAACGAGTTTACTCTCTCAACAGTATCTCTTGCATTTTCCTACGAAGAGTCATCTAAATACTTCCAGAGTCTCTATTCCCACTCCCTGTGGAGTCTTCCGTATCTTTTCTATACGACATTATTTTATTTTGCTATCATAGAATAATTATATGTAGGAATTATGCTACTGAGCTAATTCTATATGATTTTTAATTTTTATTATTTCATTGTAATATTTATATTAAGCTTGTTACAGGTTTTTTTTTTTTAATCCAATACATTTCACATAGTTCATTTTCCCTCTACTTGATATCTTTAATAACCAAACTATGACCTGTCATGTTTTTTCATGGTCTTTTCTGAAGGTCAATGAAATGTAAAAATTATTCTGTGTTGACACCTAGGTGAGCCAAGATTTCATCAGTATTAGCAAAATATTATGTCTCAGGTTATTCAACACCTATAAATACACCAGCTACGAAGGAGACAAAACTCCTCCCCTCCAGGAGAGCTGCACGAAGCCTAGAAAGACAACTGCATTTCTGCTGTTATAGAGAGAGCAACTCACTGACTGCATAATGGGCACAGGAGCTGACCTCGGACCTGCTGGATTTTGGCACCAAGTGCCAGCCCGAAGCTGCAGCCCCTCCTGCTGCAGAGATGAGAGATGGTGCCAGACCCACTTTGCTGTCACCACAGCACGTGCTGCCCATGGCCATTCAGTGTGCAGGTGGTGGAGGAGAAGGCTTGGCCAAACATCTGTCCCTGAAGCAGATGCTCCGATTTCAGATTGATTCATTTCGAGAGAAATGGGGCATTAAAGAAGGTCATCCCTTAGTGGCACCTATGACCACCCCCTTCAGGGTAGTCAGAGCAACAGCGATGACTGGAACATGGCAGCAGGGCAGGTGCCCTCCTACCCCAGGCACTCCTCAGCCCCTTCAAAGGAAGAAGATAACCTGTCTTCCTGAACACGGATGGTGTCCCAGGATACTGGCGAGTTAGAGGAATGGCACTGTGCTTAGAAAGGTTTTATTTCTTTTTTCCTACCCATTCTATTATGTCTCTGAACTGCACCAGAAAGGTGTTTGGGAACCAGCACAGAGCTCGTGCATCACTAGCTGCACTTCCTGCCAGTGATGCAGAAGTGACCACAAGCAACTGCAGCAGCCCACCCTGAGGACACACAGAAACTGGACAGTGAAGCACCACTTCTGAAGCTCAGGGAGAAGCCTGATTTGGACAGTATTCCAGAAGAAGCCAAGGGAACTCCACCAGCAGAGGGCTGGGCACGCCACCATGCCAGGCAGCACCCCATGGTGCTGAAGGGCAGTAACAGTGAGAGGCCAGAGATGTCCGTGTTTAACCCCAATCACACAAAAAACCTGGCACTAAACAGATTTGTGAAATATGAGTGAGGGAGGCATCACATTAGTCTTCCTGAACAGAAATCTCTCACTGGAAGGATCACCTGTGAAAGTGTCCACCTGAAGCTCATGAAGTAGAGAAAAATATGCTGATATGTACTATTTTAGAGATGAAACAGAACATTTGTTTCCTCACCTTACCTAGACTCAAGATAAATATACCAGGGGAACAAGACAAAACGTAACAAAAAACAAATCATCAGGGTTTTCTAGCTAAATTAGTAGGTTACACTGCTCGGAGATGTTACAATGTTATTTGGCTCTAGGGCTTGTCAGTGCCCTTATGTAATCCAACATCCAAGGCCTTTACATGATCCTCCCTTTGTTCTAAAATGAAGGCTACCCTCCAATTCATCAATTTTGCTTGTACAAGTGGAAGGAAGCTCATGGGTACTCTTTAGTGGTAGGACATTACGTTTTAATTAAGGTCATCATCTGGTAAATTGGAATGTGGCTCATTTTGTTAAAACCTGATACTTTTTGCACATTTAAGTAGTTTAAAAAAGGCACTGTTTACTGCATACATACATTCAACATCGTAAGTAACAACTGCTTCAGTTAACATGAGTAACACAGCAGTCAGTGCTGCAGTGACACCTTTACTACTGTAGACCTCTTAAAATAACCAATTTTTGTAATTTGCATAGATGGTGAAGCAAACCACAGTTTCTGAAAGAATCATTCTTGTTCCCCAAAAGATAAGTAATGAAGCGAACACAGCCATATACTCTCAAAATAATTTTGCTAAGTGAATGCAAGCAAATTCGATATCAAGCTAAGCCTCTAATATGGTTATAATCACTGTGAGGATGCCTGCTGCTTCTGGCCACATAGGGAATTGTCTAAGTTGCTCAGTCAAATATCATTACTGGTTAATGACAGAATGGCTCAAAAGTTTGCTTGGCTTTTACTGTCAAACTCATGCAACACTTCAGATGGTTTAGTATGCACTACATATTAGAGGAAAAAAAAAAAAAATCTATGGAGGGAAAACTACCAAAAGTTATGCAGTTGTGTTGCCCCCTCTAGCCCCACAGATTCAGTGAACAAAGAAGAAAAAAAAAATCACCTGATCAAAACACCTGGAACACAAATCAGTAAACAGATAAAGCTACTTTTTAGTTAATAAGTGAATGGAGTTCTTTGAGATATTTGGTTTTGCTCATGCATTTCATGTGTCCCAGATAACAGTTTTTACTAGCAATGGTTCAACACATGAAGGTTGCATATTGGAACTAGTATGTAAGTATATATTTATACACCTATATGTACACATATAAGATAGGTATATATGTACACATTTCCTATATATACACAAATATATGTATATTTACTATACATATATATGCACACCCCTTCAGAGACCCAAATGTACTAGAGCATTTAATCAAAGCATGAGAGGAGACAGTATATATATGAATTTGTAGATCTGAAGATCAGTCACTGACCTGGCAAGCAACTTCTTTTTCTTTGTCTGCAAACATATGCTTTCCCTGGACGTGAGTCATATGTGGGACTGTATCACAAAGTAATGCATCATTCACAAATCACAGACATTTCATATCTAAGCATTTCTAGAACAGGACTGAATCCAAAACATTAATATTACAGGAGAGTTCACTGGAGAAGCAATTTAACAGACTAGAAGATATCTTCCCTAAGTTAACTTTCCCAAATTATCCTGTGTTATTTGCTAAATGGACAAAACAAATCGCCTGTGCTCCCAGCAAATTTCCCACGAAGACCCAGAGGTGAGAAGGGCGAATATTCAGGCTGCGGTTATACAGTCATTTCAGACACAGACACAGTTTTACCGCAGCTGCTTGAGCCCCATCCGAACTGGTTGGGAAACAGTTTTTCCAACACAGTGGAAACAAGAGTAACTTACTTTGACATAGCTGGAATTTCTGGTGCAACCAAAGGTCTTTCATATTCCATAATCTGGAGCTGGGAAATGCAGCTGGGACTTCAAAGACCAAAACATACACATCTGTTCTGCTTGATTCAGTTCTGGGATTTCAGGCCATGTCTTCCAAATAATGACATTTCTGCTATAACAAGTTGGTTATTAGCTGTTCTGTAATAGGGAGAGGTCTGTTTCTCTACTCACCTCTTTCTAACTGTATCTGGCTTTTCCCTCCAAAAGCTCTCCAAGTTGTATGGGCTGAGGAAGCTGCATGGCTACATATATAGTACCAACAAAGCCACAGGCAGAGCAGTTAGAAGGAGTAAAACAAGGACCTTTCCAAAAACATGGCTTATACAAGCCTTTTTCCTCCACTTCTGCACAAAGTCAACCAGAATTGCCCACACAGCTGCTGTGAGGTGTTCAGGCTAAGTTGCTCATGCTGTGAAGCAAAGGTGGAGAACCCACATCCTAGATACAGCAGCAGGCAGGGACATGCAGCTGGTCGTACTCACCCTGCTGCTCGGTCTTTAAGCATGCTGTTTTTTCCAATGATGGGCTTGCCTCAGCCCCTGAAGAAATATTAGTTTATAATATGGGGAAAAGTAATGAACGGTAAAAATGTTTTGGCTTCTGTAAGACAGAGATTCCTGTGTATTCTATCCACTTCAAGGACAGGTGGATGCCACACACAGCACTGACTGCCTCGGAGTCTAGGTATTTCTTTCCATTCACCTTGAATGGAGCAGAGCAAACAGGTAACACTCAGACATGTAGCTGCAGAATAAATCTGTAATCTGTACCAGCACACTGACATTCCTCAAAGTAATGAGTTAAGAGAGTATAAAAAAAAAAAAAAAGGAGAAAAAAAAAGGGGGGGGGGGCTTTTGCTAGTATTACCTTCACTTAATCACTGTTCAGAAACAGTAGCTGTTTACCCAGAAAGCTGACTCTCACGCAACTTTGGCATCCCATGGATAACAAGCTCAGTGCCATCCAGCACAATTTTTCTCTCACTATTTTACTCAAATTCACTCTTCCTGGATTTTTAATTCCTTCCCATACCGTTCTTCCTGCTAGGAAATGTTTGATTACATCTGTCTTTAAAGTTCAGAGTTTTCTTTAAATTCCATCTGGATGTTTTTGGCTCTTGATTCTTGAATTTGCCATTTCTGTGAATCATGAATTCAGAGATGCATGAACAACCTTACTTGATAGACAGTGGATTATGTTACCTCTCACTTTCCTCTGTTATCTTATATGTTGTCAACTCAGACTTCACATTATGTCACAGTGTACTCTTCCTGAACGGTTATTTTTTGACTGAAAGTTACACAGATGGGCAATTATTTTAAGGCTTGAATACCTGCCAACAATTTTAGTGGCATAAAGCTGATCCCCAAAGCCCACACAACCAGAGAACACCAAAAAGCAGAAGATAACACTGAATTTAAACTATACCAATTTTTATGGATGGCAGAGTTAAAATAAAAAATTTTCACACTATTAAAAAAAAGTCTTCAATCACTACAAGTATATATTAACATGCAAAATTTCACATTTTAAATCCCCAAAGAATAACTAGGGAGAAACAAACCAACTCAAAGAATAAAAGGGATTTACTTATTTTTGTATTTTAAGATAAGCATACTAATAATGGAAGGAGTATGGAAACCATCCTTTAAAGTTCTACACGTATTTATCTATAAAAATGAATAAAATACAGGCACTACACTTGAAAAAAATTGTCACCTAGAGAAGTGGCTCACTTTCCATGTCCTCTAGGTTGACAACAGAATAGTCAGTGACTAATAATTCCTCTGTTAACTATCTATTACCCATACACTGAAACTGGGACAAGAAACATGGAGCATTTCACATAAGCTACCAGAAAACTGTCCATGCACTGTGGCTGCCTCCTGTTACCAGCACCCATTGATTCTGCATCCTGCCGCTGTTGCTGTGAGGGTGCAAAATGGGCCCACCTACAGAACAGCCCAAGGCACAACCAGTGTCAAAAAAAACGTAAGTTTACATCTACCTCCACTGTGGACAAATATAACAATACACACACAAGTTTTTACCTAAATATACAAAGTTGGATGGGACACAGTCAAGCCTGGCTCTGGTAAAATCACCTGCTGCATTCCCCTCTCTCCCCCTAAAAGCTCCACAAAGTTCTTATCAATTTTCAAAAAGTCTTAAGCACACCATCAGAGGCCCTGAAAAATGTACATCGAGAATTATGACTTATTGGTTTGCACAGGATGAAACAAAACAGTGATAATAAGGACAAAACAAGATATCAATCTAAATCAGGCTTTCAACAGAAAGCGTTGCCATAAAGTGGTCTGTGCTTCAAAGTCCTCAGGGAGAGGTCTGTGATTTCCTGAGGAATCATTGACAGAAAGACACAAAATTCATAAATCCACAAAATCCATGGTTCCAAAATCCATAAAACATTAAAGAGGTTAATAATTAAATACATGAGCCACTCTTGTCTGAGAAGAAAATTTAGAAACTCTAGCAAGTTTCGATGACATCAACTTGTTCAATGACATCAACTTTCTTAAGCACAGTACAGACTTTCCTCCTCCTTTTGTATTCCTTCTCCAAAAGGAACGATGCTAAACAGTGAAAAATTGAGCATATGATGCTCTGCAGCAGACCCAGAAAAGGCTGGGTCCTGAGCAATAAATTTCTTGGGGATTGTTCATGTTACCAGGATTTTCATACATCAATACCACCAAGTGTCATCTCCATAAAATACATACCATTAGAATAAAAGGCAAAGATTTCAAACAAACTGATCTTTTTTTTTAAACTTTGTTCAAACAAAGTATTTCTGAATAGGACAAACATTACTATTATTTGAATTGCATGAACTAATTTTCCTGATTTTAAGATAATTTTATGTTTATTTTTCCTACATATGATTCTCTTTCCTTTTCTCCACTTCTTTTCTACAAATTCTGAGAATGCACAGCCTTACCTACAGCCTCTCTTTCTGCTACATATTTCCCTACAAAACCCAAATTCAGTAATACAAGTGTTCAAAACGAGCTGCTAAGAATGAAGAGAAAAATTCTATCAAAAACTTACTTTTCATTCATTTAAGAGTCTCTTCTGCTACTTGGTTAAAAAAAACCAAAACAACTGTAAGCAGTCATCTAATGTTTTATTTCATTATCAAGCAGGTCATGTTTACAGAACTCTGAGGAAATCCTGACATTTATTTCAGGTACATGAAATCATGTGTTCATACATGGACACATGAACAGCTCCGGAGATCTGTAAAGATCCTTCTTGGCAGAAGCGCCCTACTAACCAAATATGATCCATGAGTAAAGAAGAAAGGAATGAGAAAGTGAAGGGACACATTGGAACATGTCAGTCAACCATTTATTATTAACAAGGCCAACCATACCTACACACTCTAGTGCTAAGTTTTACAATTTCATTTCAATAAGCTAACTAAAATAGATGATGCTGCAGAATTGCTGGCTTCATAAACCACACAGGGTTCTGATTTTGGAGCATGCAATAATTAAGGATATATTGGTTAGCCGCTGCGGAGACTGCTTATTTCTAATAGGAGTGAAGTTATTTAACCTCTGGCTTTCCAAAAACATTAAGAGGAACAGCCTTCTAGACTGTGATTTGGCTCCATGCTAAAAGTGGTTTAATAAAGCAGCTCATCTCTTTACCATCACATGGAAGTACCAATAGCAGGTTTGACACTTCAGAGAGGAAGGACAGACTGTTCCTCTTGCTCATGGATACTTCACCCAAAACCAGTCCCCAGATTTGAGTGGAGGCATTAATGGTGGTGTCAGTCAACCCACAAAGGGAAGGAAGACAATACATGTTGCAGAACTATGAGTTCTGTGAATCAGTTTAGAACACAAATAGGAAAATGAACAGTAGTCACTGTAGAGATAGGTAGCATGAGAAAAAGCACTGTACTATGGGGGAAAATCAGGCATGTAACAAAGACCTACAAAAACTTCATCAGGAATTAATGGGAACTCTCTTTCCACTGGCAGCCAGCTCCCATTCAAATCAATGCAGAAGGGCTTCCTGAGCAGATTTCTAACAGGATAGCACCAGCCTTGCAACTAGATGACTGCTAATTGCTACCTGGACTGTGAAAGATTCTCCATAATTTTAGTACTTGAAAGAAAACTGGGTTAGCAACCTCTGTATAATTGGATTTCTAACAAGAGAAAGGATTTCAGACGCAGGATGCCCAAGAAGGAAGGAAAGGGGAGATATCACTATTTTTCTTTTTCTTCATTTATTTGTTCTTTTATCTCACTGGTGACCTCCACCTTATTTTCCTTCACTGTAAGGGAGAAATGATCATTAATGGTATAATGCACATAATTATTCATTAGTGTTGCTTCTCTTATCTTAACCGATCCTGTCTTCTTGACTTCCACAATTTGGTCAGGCAAACTCCCTTGATATAAATATATACGTATTGAAATTGCTACGACAGCTTTCTGGTAAAAGAAAACTGCTACTAAATTGACTGAAAATTTTCCATTAAAACAGTTTCCCACTACAATATGTCTTTGAAGGCACTGTGCTTTTGCTAAATATTATTGACTAATTTAAAATAACACTCAAGGCTTTTTTTTTTTCCTAAATAAAAATATCCTATTTCACAGAAACATCAGTTACAAAAAAAATTTTACTTTACTTACTCATGAATGTTCGCAATATTCATTCATACCATCACCAATAGTAGACTTCCACTGATAGACCAGAATGACAAGATACCACAATCGTTTGACTGAGAATTTCAATTGAATATTTAGACTGTACGACAGCATCAAGCACATTGTGAACTCCTACTATTTTCATGACACTAAATAACAAAAATTAAATAAACATCAAAATTAATGTTTTTTTGACAGAAAAGTTACATTTTCTCAAGCTACATCTTATGCATTATTTTATCTCAAATTTGCAGTGAGTTTTGGAAATATTTCAGTTTTGCAAATATGAAATCAATGCAAAGTGCCTTCTCACTAGGCTGCTTCAGCTTCTCTCATTCGCAGGAGCAGAACCCTCCACGGCTCCACCAGCAGCTCATCCCATCTTACACAGGCCTGTCCACCCCTAGAGAAAAAACAAAGCACCAGCCCCACAGAAACTGTTCTCTCTTTCTCAAGACAAGGACCTGTGTAAAACAATTATCCTCTGCATCTATGTACAGACACACAAGGCAAGTGTGGAAGTATGACTTCGTTCCTCACTTTTTGTGATTCTACAGTACAACAGCAAAAATATTTTACCATGTACTCTAAATGTCTAATGCCACTCAGTCATGACAGTTCTCTTACAGAATACTAGAAAAGTAAGAATAAGTTTTTGGATAAGCAGCTATTATCATATCTTGTAGCCAACTGGTTATAAACCTCCCTGCTCTATTCAACATTTCAGCATTTTTCAAACCTCAGAAATCTAAAACTTCATTTCACAATCCCTAAAGTATATTCCAGGAGTTGTCACACTTATCAGCAATGAAGAAAAAAGGAAAAAAAAAAAAAAGGACAGGAAATGAAAATTTGTAGAAAATGCAAAATAAGAAAAAACAATCTCATTTCATTCAGATAAATGTCAGTATTACATTGTCAAGCAGCCTGAAATTTCTGGAAGTATCACAGGACAATGAAACCTGAATGACAAGGGGAAAAACTGCTGGCCTACCAACTTTTTGCTGTCCCCTATTTCACCTCCCTGGATGACAAGAAGCATTTAGCTACTGTGCCAAGATTTGAGTTGAAAAAAAATTGCTGCCAAATCCCAGTAAAACCAAAATAAATCCCAGTAAAACCAAAGACAAAATTGCAGAACAGAGACCTAATTCTGTGCTGATTGTCAATGGTCTTAGACACAAATAATATACACTTCTAAGCTCTTTGGTCTGAGAAAGTTACTCTTGCAGCATTTCTCCATATGGAGAGTTTGAGAGAGTTTCCAGTAAGCTTTGCAAGTTTTTCCTGTATAACACATGTGGGCTCATCTATCACATAAACGTTTTGAATTAATGACACAATAACATTTTATAAAGGAGACAAAATCCATTCCATCTTTCCTGGCCAAAGTTGTCTTTTCCAATTTAAGTCCTTCATTTACTGATCAGGAGCTACATTACCATTAGCTAAGATCCATGTAAGTGTAGACAGATCAGTAATGCAGATACCTCATATTTTACTGCTATTGTCTGAAGTTCCCAGCAATATCTACTCTTTCTCCAGATCAGTTAAAGAAAAAATATAAATAGAAAAAAAAAAGAAAAACATCCCACACCCACAGTCCAATTTTTTCTTTCTTTTTTTTTTTTTTGTTCAATAAGAGAAAGTTGCTACAAATCATATTCTCCTGCAATGGCTGGAACAGTGAATGCAGAGAGTCATTGCAAAGCTAAAGTGCATGTGTGAAAGAAGCAGCATTTCTCTTCCTTTCTAAAAGCATAACACTTCTTTCTAAATACTGTCTGAAATTGTGGTTCTTAGTTTCCTTCCAGTTTTTATGAGAAAAATATTCTGTGAAAATGCGACCCTGTAAGCAGCAATTCCAATTTATATAGCAGACGGCTTAAAATGCCTTTCTACATTTAAAGCCATGTTCATTTAATGGCCAGTCAGCTGACTCCTGCCTTGGCTATCTCCAGGGGGGAAGACAGATTCCCATTAGCAATTCTGTGGCTGGGAGAAACCTCTGGTCTATGCACAAGTTTTAGCAAGGTCTGCTTTCTCTGCATCACCTACAGAAAGGGGCAATCCTCAAGAGACTTGCTCCTGTTCTCTTCTGATGAAGGAACCCTTTGCATCTCCTCTGCTTTTTATCACCCAAAATACAGATCTCATCAGTAACTACAGGAAAGAAATATCTAACTATTTTTAATGTTTGGGGTTTTTCTACAAAAACAATGCCAATGTATGAGGATTGAATCCAGTAAGGTTTAACAGTAAAGAAAACGATACCATGTAATCCCTCTCGGTAATAGATGAAAAGGTACCAGAAAAAAACAAGCCAAGAAAATTCATGAAGCAGGGGGTGGGGTGAGTGGGAAATGTGCTCTTTATACAGAGACACTCAATTATCCTTAAAATATAACCGGAACCATAAAGATAAACAGAGCCCTTCAATAATACACATATTCAACATCAGTGTCATTACCACTCACACGAAGGTTAAAATTTGTGTGTAGTTCTGATTCAGTATCAGTTCAACACAACAATGACATGAATGGTGCTCCTCTGATTACGTTTGTATTATAGAAATTAAACATACGAATTTTGCCTTAAAGAAGTACTAGATATATAATGTTGTTTCTGTAACACATATGGTTTGTCTGGGGGCAAGTGGTTTTTTCTCTTTTTAATCTCCTTAAAAGAACAACAATCTCTCCTTCGTATGGGGTAGAATCTAGAAAGGCTTATTTTTCATAGAAGAGACTGAACTGTCTCCTATAAATGTTTTTCTAGTACATCTACATGATCTAAGGTAATGACTATAATAGAAAAGCCAATGAAAAATAATGGATGAATTTATTTTAAATATAAGAAGATTTGTTTTACCAGTTGTAGCCAGACAATGCCATAAAATAAAATAATCCCCTAAAAATGGCAGTCCACAAAAGTAGTCAATAGATATCAGGATAAGCACTTGCTAATCAATAGCAATAAGTCAGTACAATTTAGCTAACAGAACTGTTTTTGTAATACCTGACTCACTAGTATAAAAAATATCAGGCCAATGCTGTAAATAAAAAAGCTACTTAGTGGATTATAAGGCAGGAGGATGAAGAAATGGGACAGCACCGTACTACTCCTTACCGCTCATGTCAAAATCTGTTCTGTTTTGCAGAAGATAGAGCTGTTGTAATGCTGTATCATACAATTAGTTTAAAAGGGTACAAAATACAATATTTAGAAAAATCCACTTACTGTAGAATAATTGTACCTGCTCACTAAAAACAAGCCTTCCCTAACTGGAAAACAAGTGGTAGATGAAAAAAAAAAAGTATAAAATTTAAGATTATCATTAGTAAATATGAAACATGAAATGTACACACTTATGAGATTCCTATGCTGTACAAAAAAGTACTAATTACAGGTAATCATCCGGAGTACCTGGAAAACTGACAGTATATTACATGTGTATTTTATTGCTCACATTTAACCATTGCATGAAGCCTTCAAGTTTTACTCAACATACACTGCAGATAATGAGCACTTTACCAGGACAAGAACTCCCTAGGGACAGTCCTGACCACCAAAGCCTTATTTTTATATGAGGGGGTAGGACACGTGGACAACTGACACTCCTTGTCCAAAGCAACTGAACACTGCAGCACTCTGAGGTGCTTTCAGAGAGTGCAGAAGAATGTTAGGTCCTGGAGAAAGGGGTCATCTGAGTAACCACAGCTTTGATTTCTCTAACAAAGCGGAAGAGAAAAAATAAGAAAGGAAAAGTTATTTACCAGACATTTGCTTCAAATAAATTGAACCGAAATGGAAACACACTCAGGTTGATCCTTTTTTTAAGCATGTTCGAATACTTTCACAGCAGAAACCTTATCTGTGTGTGCAGACTCCAGCAACAAAAAGCTTCTTTGTTCGGTATAAACTCGGGCTGCAAGAACAAGCCATCTTCTTTGCCTTTAGCACATGTAGTTGCTCCTTCCTCCTATGCATTCCCACATGGTGCTGCGGAGGATCCTCATCCCATCTCTGCGGCTGTGTCACCCATCTCTTTGGGCTCAGCTTGGCTTCCCCTTTCCTCTCCACCCAGACTCCTGGACTGCCAAGGAACTCTCTGGCCTATTTTCATTTCTCCCTAAATCCCTGAAGTTTTGTTTGCCAGTTTGCTGATGACAGAGAGGTCCTTCACCTGCTTGTTACCATTTTCGAATCTGCACTTTCACATGTACCTCAGGGAGCAGCAGTTCAATTTCTAGGACTTCACTGTCACCGTGTATCACACTGACCAGCGCTGTGTCTCACCACACTCTCCAGAGGACAGGATGGGCTGTTCCCCTCCTCCTAGGGTCACCTCAGTTAATACTTCTATTTCTTGTTTCTCATCTTTTAGGTGGATCCTAAGCTTCTAAAAAAATAAATCTGTTTTAAAGCCTGTTCGCTTTAAAGCCTCAAATCAAATTCAAAGTCTTGGGGCCAATTGCAGGCAGAGATTTCAGCTTGTTGCTGCTGATTTGAGATACTTATTTTTGTTACAAAAACTGCAGGTTTTAATACCTGCTTAACTTCACCATCAAATCAGAGAATACCTGTGATTACTCAGACATTTAATAAATTAGGAAGAAGTTTGCTGGAGTGCTCATTAAAAAAAAAAAAAAAAAGCTAGTTAGTCACCTATTTTGAACCAGGACATTTGAGACAATCAAGGGCTTAGGTTACAGGCATAGAAGGTATCACCTACTCTCCAAAATCTCTCACCTACTCTCCATAATCAACCCTCCTGACAGAGGTAAGCCTTCAGCACTAACAGAAAAGCCTGTCTGTGCAATACAGAGATATGAGGGAGATGGTTCCTTGACAAATTTATGAGCAACATCAGCACCTCTGCCTTCAGTGGGCAAGAAACACTTATCCAATTTGCCTTCCCCTCTAAAGCCACATTACAAAATAAACACATGAACCTCCTTCAAATAAAATAAAGTGCCTCACAGTACACCTGCCTCTCTGGAAAAGTTGAAAGAGAAAATTGCATTAGTGAGGGTATTAGTTGCCTGAAGCAAGATTAGTTGACTAAACTGAGAGTCACAGGAGATGCTCTGTGCATCTAAAACAACCTCAGAGACTGGCAGACATGACAGACACAGGACCTGACAGAAAACAGTAACTGGAGGCCAGGTGGGACACTCAAGACCATCTCAAGTGGCAGTGGATGCTTAGGTTCCCACTGCAGTATCAGGCTCCTAACATATTACTTCAACTTTTCAAATGCTGCAACAGGAGGAAATTAAGAACCTCTGAAGTCGGAGAAGGGCTCTGTAATAATGCTGCCATCCCTCACCTCCTGCGGAGCAGGAGGGCAATGTTTGAAAGAGACTTAACATGGATGGGCTTCTGCACTTCGTGTCTGGCTGCTCTGGTCACAAGAACTCAGGTTTCTCAGATTTTTTCAAAGGCTTTTTTAACAGCATAGCAATGTTTCACATACTGACTGTACTGTATACTTCAACAGAGCCATGCAAATAAAAACACACAATCAAAAGTTATTTTTTCTTTTCTTTTATTGTCACACCCTTCTAGACGTCTACCTAAAATTAGACACTGAGGAGCATAGACCAGGACAGGTGATGTTCCCTGGTCTCTTAGTCCCTGCAGGTATGTGTATGTTGGGTGCAGTAAAGAGGGAGATAAGGCAATTCTTCAAATGCATTATAAATTACTCTGGAGTAACAAAGTAAAAGCAGGAAAGGCTGAAAGTCAATTCCCCCAAAACTTCAACAGATGTGCGAAGATATAATTTATAATATTCTAGTGATATCTTCTGCATTCCAGTACTTGCCCAGTTAAATGAGATGACTCCTTTATCACAGAGTTGACACTGAAGGTGCTTCATGAATGACAATTTTTAGAAAAAAAACCCATGAAATATATCTGAAACACAATATACCTAAAATCCCAAAAATATTCACTGACTTTTCACTCCTGTAATGCAGTTCCTATAATTTCCTATTATAGGAGGGTAAACAAAATCAATTGAGAAGTGTTTATCCTTCTGGTTTGTTTGGGGCAGGGAGTTGCACTGTGTCGCTGACTGGCTTCTAGTCAACTCAATCTAACTTTACTATGGCAACAGTTGCATCACTTCACATCATGCAGTCTTGCATGAAAAAATAAAACCGACACCTTCTCCTCCTATCCCTGCACTTTGATCTTGGAGGTGGATTTAAAAGCCTCTGCTTCCAAGATTTCCAGGCCAGTAAGCCTATGCATAGAAGATTTCTATCTGATTGAGAAGATTTTTCCTATTTACAATTAATCTAGTAAAGGCATTTTGCCTTGAAAGCTCCTTTGTGCTACATAGTATATTCAGTAGTTAGGGGGTTAATGCATGAAATGGATCACTGGGCTGAAAATAAAAATCACTGTTAAAAAAATGTGATACCAGGAGAATTAGGCACAACATAATATTGTAACCACTGAGAATTCTCAACAGTAAAATAAAGCCTTGTACTCCCAGCATTTTCATTAGTTTTCCAGTAGTGCTGGACGCAGCATGAATTACAATGAGCTAGAAAGCAGTGGTTTCTCTCTTTAAAGAACATGCACTGTATAGGGGGAAGTCATTTCTTCACATCATACTGTGCTGGTTATTGGTTTGTATATGCTGGTATGCATTTTAGCACTTAGAAATTGTATTTCTCTCCATTACTGAAGGTTGCATATAGCCTGCAAAACAATATCTGTTTAGCAGCTCTCAAAATGAACCTCATTGTAAGGCAAATATTTGTTTAGAAGTACGCACAGTGATTTAAATCTGTAGAAAGAGCATTCTGCACCAAATCTTTCACTGGGAGGATGTCTTTAAGTTTGGACAGGAGGTGCTGTGCTTTCATTATAACAACTGCAGAAGAGAACATTAAGAAGATTACTAAAAGTCAAAACAGGACAAAAAATCAGCTTGATATAAGCTTCCAGAATGCTGTTCTGCTGGCAATTAGCTATTTGCCAGAAGAAAAATTATAATAATAAAAAACATCACTAAAATAAACTGATTTGGGCAAGTAGAGCACGTATGTGTTGTGGTTAATCCCATGTCAGCCAAAATCAGTACCATACCATACCACCACCAAACATCTTGGATAAGAGACAAACAAGCTATGTGTACAGAACTAATAATTTCTCTGAAATCATTACTTATATAGCTCTTTAAGAATTAAGCATATCAACTGCATTTGAAGGAAGACTTGAGTTGATTCACATCTTAGCCTGAACTTCCCAAAGACTCATTTAGGGAATCTATAGGTATGGGTCAAAAAACCCCAAAGATATGCTCTCTCATCACTTGCTGTGCAGCGACCTTTATTTTTACCCATCTGACATTACCTAGAAGACCAAGATCAGATCCACCTGCAGAATCACTGGAAAACCTGAGCCTCTCATTTTTAAGAAACCTAACCAGCCTAGACAAAATTGCAGAGAACCTGCAATACACCACTGGGACGACTCTGGTGTGAATTCAGTGACGTGTGTCACATGCAGTTTCCAGCAAGTACCGTTTCTCAGAGCCTGACTTGATTCAAGCCCCTAGGTCTCAGAAAGCCTGAAAAACTTCTGAAAACCAACTGCTTACTTCCTAAATAATGACCTACACAATGCTATAGGGACACTTTCACATCTTCAACATATGGTGAATTTCAGTGTAATTCACAGAAACGTGGAGGTTGGAAAGGAGCACTAGAGATCTTCTAGTCCATCTTCCCCTGCTCAGACAGGGCTGCCTACAGCAGGTTGCCCAGGACCATGCTCCATCAGGTTTTTAATATCTCCACAGACAGAGACTTCACAATGTTTACAGGCAATCCCTTCCAGTGTTTGATCACCTTCACAGTGAAAATGTTTTTTTCTTGTGTTCAGACAGAATATCATGAGTTTTTTATTTGTGTTCATTGCCTCTTGTACAATCAGTGTGCACTGCTGAGAAGAGTATGGCTCCCTCTTCTTTGTTCCCCCCCACAACAGCTGTTTATACAAGTTGACGGGTTCACCCTGAACCTTCTCAGACTCTCCTCCTCTGATTGATGCTCAAGTCTCTTAATTATCTTTGTGGCCTGACATTGGGCCCTCTCCAGTAAGTCCATATCTGTCATTGACTGAGGAGCCCAGACTTGGACAAAATAGTGCAGATGTGGCCTCAGCAGTGCTGAATAGTGAGGAAGGATCACCTCCCACAGCCTGCCAGCAACACTCTCCTAATGAAGCTCAGGATGCTGTTGACCTTTGCCATGAGGGTGCATTGGTGGATTGTGGTCCATTTGTTATCCACCAGGTCTGCCTCTGCAGGACTGCTTTCCAGCCAGTCAGTCCCCACTGTACACTGGGTGCTTGAGGCTGTTGATCCCCAAGAGCAGGACTGTGCATTTATCTCTGCTGAAATTTGTGCAAATCCTTGGGCCCATATCTCCAGCCTGTCAAGGTTGCTCTGAATGGCAGCACAACCATCTGATGTATCAGCCGCTCCTCCCAGTTCTGTATCATCTGCAAACTTGCTCTCTCCACCTTTCCCTTCAATCACTAAAACAAGCAGTACAAATTCCTACATAAGCAGTGCCAGCCTGGCTCTGGACACAGGCGCAGACCCCTGCTCGGACCCAGCGCTGCACCCACTGGCTGTCTGGCTCCTGGGCCCTTCGGTGACGCCCCTGCACCAAACCACAGAGCCCACCATGCCACTGGCATGCACTCACTGCATCTTGACCCGCAAAATGAGATATAAACTATTGACATTTTATTAACATTTTGCCTCGCTGTTAATACACCCTCTAGTCAGCTATACTCTGGGGTAAGTAGGGGCACAACATTTTCTGGATAGTTATTTTCAAATTTGAACACTACTTCCAACACTGTCTCATTATCCACCGTCTTTTGATGTGGCACTGCCTCATTCACAGTGAAAGTGAAGGGGGTTTTTGTTTTGTTTTTTATTTTTAAAAAAAGGAAGTAAAACCATGTATTTTTCCTGCAACACTTAAAGGGAAAGACTTTTCTTTAACCAGCTACGCTAATAACAGAAAACTTTAAAGCACGCAATTAACAAGCATTAAAGCTTTTTCCCCCTAACAAACAATCTGATATTGTTCTCTTGAGGATCCTTTCTTCCTTTTTTCCCTCAAATGCGGACAACAAGCTGTTTGCAAAGTCATTAAGATGAAATATTTGCTGAAGAAAAATAAATTTCAACAAGTAATAATTTGATTTGGTGCTGTTTTCTCTTTTAGAGCATGTACCATTAGATATCAAAACTTTGTTGGAAGCTAGTGGCAACCAAAGGACAGGAAGGTGTAGAACATGCCCACATGTGCTGTTTTCGCAGGGATCACAGAAGTCACGCAGCCCCTCTAAGCAAGGGAAAGCAGGAATGGGTGAGGCAGTGGATGAACGTCGTGTCTAGACTTGCTAGAGTTTACTGCCATTTCAGAATAGTGAAAGACAAGACCACCAGTTAAACCACTGGTGGTTTCATATCATGAGGTAAAGATGATCACATCATCAATAAAGATTTACCACACCATGAAATGAAGATTTTCTTCAGTTAAACCACTGGGCTTACTGCAGCAGATCTTTATTTCCTGAGGAAGGCTCAAATGAATGAAGCTACTGCTCACACATAGACTGGCTGGACTGAACAAGGAGGAGATAACCCATCTGCAAGGTCTGTCCCACTTCTCAGAGCCGGGAAAACCCAAAGTCTGCTGATGGTACAAAGCCTGGTTCTGAGGCCTTCATTCACATGGATTCACAGGCATCTCTGGTGTTACAGGCAGTCCCACACCACAGCCTTTTCCTCTGTCGGGCACTCCCACACCAAGCTGTGACTACTCAAGAAGCACATGTAAATATGTTAACTGTGAGACCTCCATCCTCTTGCCAAAGTCATATAGAACTCACCAATGGTTTTAAAAACTCCAGTAGGAGGCAGCAACTTGGAGAGACTGAAAAAGCTTCCTAAAAAATCTGACTAAAATCAGCCAACCAACTGTGGCAAAATAAGCACAGAGGAGGCAGCCATAGCTGACATGCTAATGCCAACACAATCGCCTAGAGGTTACAGAAATCCAGTATATGTAAAAAAGCAATCCTGAGGAACTAACAGTCCACATTATTTTACTTCAGTTGCTCTCCAGACCTCAGGAAATTTATTTTAAAACCTTATCCTACAACCCTCTGTGTGTAAATACAGCAGTGTCACAGTACCACTGAGCTCCAGTACAGCAGGCCAAGTAAAGATCACTTTTTCCTTGAAACACTCGAGCACTGCAGGACAGAAACACAACAGCGTCACGGCCACCACAGTTTAAATGCATGTTTAAAAGCTTGTACCCAAATCTTTTTGGTAACCCTGGAGCAAGGCATGGCAGAAAGGCAGAGCTACACTGAATTTTCCAGGACAGGCAGCTGAACATGCAGAGAATCTCAGCAGAATTTTGTAACGCAGGTACCAGTTGTCCAGCATGTCCCCAAGAGCGACACAGCGATGCCTCCAGCTCACAAGGCAGGGACCACTAACCATCAGGAGCTGGGATCTCAATCTTTGTCCCACCTGAAAGTCCAAACAGTTCACCACTTGCAAATCCAGTTTTAAGTAGCTAAAAACCTAGGTATTGACTTTTTTGTGTGTTACCATTGCCTAAAATGGAGAAAAGTAATAAGCAATAGATTAATATGTTGCATTTAGTGAAAAAAATCAAAAAGGCTGGTTCTGTCAATTACAAAAGATGCAACATCCATTAACTGCATAATACACAGAAAACTTCTAATTTCCAATTAAAAAACATTGCCTAGGACTTCATGAGTTTTTCAACAAATGTTAGGAATAAAAAAATAAAGTGCATATTAAGGTAATCTGTTAAGAGTACTTATTATGTTTTTCCAGGTGTTTAGAATGATTGGAGTACTACACATTTGCATAACTTTGGGATTTTCTAGACATTGAGAGAGAAGCAAACATAAAGAGAAGCCTGTGATTTATTAAGTGGTTTTTCAGGAAGGAAGAGTAATTTTCCTTTACAAGCCATCTGTACAGTTCACCACGTAAATAATTCTCTGTTCAAGACAACAGAATCATATTTTACTTGTGGGTTTAACACACACAGCACATTCCCATCTCAATTCTGTTCCATCACCAGAGGACTCATTAAGAACTATCAATTAACACAACAGCTACGCTAGCAAGGAGAATAATGAAAGGGCAGGTACACCTTAATTTTTTTTTTGCCTCCTTTAATTTTTATTTATTAATAATTTCAGGGCAGAGTGGACAACATATTACTATACAGTTTATGACTGTTCCTCCCACAAGGCTTTTTGTAAAGACAAATTGTGATCAACTTCCTTTGGCACCATACTAGATCTCCTGAGCTTTTATTTATTTATATGGAATCCATCACTGCAAAGTTTAGGACCACAAGCACATGAAACACACTCCCTGCATGCACCCAGGCTGTTGCAGCCCAGGAAAACAACTGCAGATTCTATTTTCTCTTTTATCCATTTAAACCTGAGCACAGCTGGGAAACTGTGAACTGAGTTTTCCTTCCTGAGACTAAACCATGCTATTTACTAAGCGTCAATCACAGAGCAGCTGAAGGATGCATGAGCTGTGGAGAACACACCTAAGCTTCAAAGCTTTCATTTTCTTAACAACTTGATACACAGTGACAGAAAAACAGAAAGTAAATTTTTAAAAAGCTGCTTGAGAAGGAAAATTTTACCTACGAACATTTTACTATTTGAAAACTGCAAATATAAATATACATATCCCCCAAATGTAAGCATCTGCCTTTTCCTGCAGTTTCCTTGGCATGGGGGCCCTCTACCAAAGCCCTTGTAATTGGTGTACTTCATTTAATAGCTTGCAACTCAGAGCAGAGAAGTTTCGACACTGCCAACCCAGCATCACTGTGACACAAACAGAGCAGCCCAGCAGATCATGAATCCATGAAAGAAAAAAAGAACATCTGACTTTCCATAGAATTCTTTTGCCTAGGGTACGAATTACTGTGTTGATAAAGCAGTGGGATCGCAGACTCCTCTCCATCATATTTTTCTGTTACAGGGAAATTCAGTGATGTGTTGTTCCATGTATGATAAATTGTCTTCTGTGGGCATTTATTTTTCACAGATAAACACTAAAAACTTCATCCCTTTCAATAACCAGGCAAGAAATTGCCTAATAATTAGGTAGTGCAATTTATAGTTTAATAGCCTGTGGGATTTAAGGCTTCCACCTTCTCTGAGATTGTCACACCTGTGCCCTTTTAGCATTACATAGTATCTTAGTGTTCTCATTAGAGTTCGGAGATTAATATTAATGAGACATTCTCAGTCAAGGCACGCTAACTTACATGACTTTAATTTAAATATTTTAGTGTAACTTATAATGAGAACTTACCTTTATTACTATTATTTTTAAGAACTTTAGGTTTCTTTCTTCTATGAAATTATAGCAGAAATAATTCAATTGCAATTAAACCCAAGAAAACAGTGATCAGTTCCACACAATAACAGAATTGATATTAAAAGGAGATTTTAGACTCTGTAATCCTTTTCTCTTTGAGACCAGATGAGTTGATTTTGACTCAGGTAGGCAAGCCTTGAATAAGTAAATCACTTGTAAATACAGGGGTTGAGGAAGCATTCTATTTAAGATTATCAGAATTGTTAATTCAGGCAGCCTTGTAAGAAGATTGCGATTACACAGTAAAAATTATTTTTTCCCGTTATCTAAGGAAAGGAGATAGGATCTAGCTTTGCAGAATGGGTTTTCTGACTGTCTCACAAGGAAGGAATTACAATGCAATTCAAGATTTAAAATTTCAGTCACCTCTCAGGGATTCTCCAGTAACTCAATATAATACAGCAAAATTTCCTCTGAGAAGAAATATCCACTGCAGAGTATGAGCATATTAATGATACAGATACTGCTATGTACAATTATACTTGATTGCTGAATCCAAGCACACAGATCAAACATACAGGAACATTTAAATACCACCTCTGCAGAAAAATTAAGGGTTTCTTTTCCTTCAGGGTTGGGGTGGGTTTTTAGTTACAGGGTATGCAAAAGCAGGCTTGTACAATCATCAGATCTCCTCCAAGTAACTCCCAAATTTTCTGGCCAATTTTAGCTTAATTTGATGACAGAACAGCAGTCTGGAAGACATCACAGCAAGTTACAGGAAAAACAGAGGTTGGGTCAAACAAGACAAATATAAAAAATTGTCCCTCTGAGAGGACAGCAGTAGAATGACCATATCAGTGCTCTGGCTGGGCACAGAGCCTGCTGCCTCTTACTTAGGTGACCTGGAAGAGACCCAAAACGCAACAGACGAAACACAGAGCAGTTTAGGAGCTAATTCTCGAAAAAAAACTTTTTTTCCTTAAAAAACTTTTAAGCTTGCTTTTTTTTTTTTTTCAAATAAAGGCTGATTTTTCAGGCAACAGAACAAAATTAATGGGGCAGTTTCATTCTGCAGTTGTGCACCGACATTTCTGAAAAACAGCAGCTCACTGTCTACTGGAAGTTGTTCTAAGCTAGGTTCTTCTGAAAGGGTACTGTCAGCCTAAAAGAGCCAGTATTTCTCAGCTCCTTCGTATGCACTACAATTTATAAAAAACAAACAAACAAACAAAAAACCACAACACTAACTCAGAAAATTACCTAAGATGGCTCTGAAAACATCTATTTTTCTATCTGGTTCACCAAATTAGCTCCTTAATGTAATTAAGTCTCCTAGATTTGGGGAGGACATAAGCTAACTATAATTTGCATTTTTATTTATTTTTTTACAACAGCACATGTTCAATTTTTTCCTCCTGCATAGGCCTCTATGCTTTGCAAAAAGTAGAATATGTCAAATATATTTAAAAGCCCATAGTAATTCTGCAAACAGCTTCATTATTGGCCAAAGGTGACAGGATACAGCAACCGACATGGTACCTGCTCTGAATGCAGGTTATTGCACTACCACCATAGCTGGTTTGCATTGTGCCCCAGTGGAACCACAATGAAAAATTAGCTGTTCCACATTACAAATTACCTTGTTTCTCAGCTACAGCAGGTAATGGCATTTCAAGGTGCACTTGCGGCATAGGAGGGAAAATAAATAAATATCAGCGTTTAGAGTGTGTGCCTCACAGACTCACTCTTTCTCTAAATTTCATGGCGGTGTTTAGAAATAATTCAGATTTGCACTACTATTTTGCAAAATAACAAAACTACTTCAGATCTAATAGGTAGTTTAGTTTTAAAATGCCCACGTATTTTGCCGCACACATCACAGAGGCTCCCCGAGAGTACAGCCATGAGGGCAGGCTGTCCCTGGGGACACACGAGAGTGCAAGGGGACAGGCTGACTGTGCCACCTGCAGTGAGGGATTTTGAAGAAAAGCCCTCCAAAAAGCTTCCCACAGCCACACGAGCACCTGTGCCTTCTCGGGACAGAGCCAGGTCCAAGGGCACTGTGCTCCCTCCTGTGGTCTGCCTCCAGGCCACAGAGCTGCAGCCCCAGAGCCACCTGCAGCTGTCACCAAGGGCTAAATAAACTTCATTCCCTTAACTGGTCTCTCATAAACACTTATTATTTGTTATATATAACTTTTATTATGACTGCTATTAACTGCAATTTTCTGTCTGCTTTGCTTCAGACCATTTGAGTTTGAAATCCTCTTCAAGGCAGGAGGCCAAATTGGGAGGCACAACCCCGGGGCATTCCTGCCCATGCACTCACCACGCTCCTCCAGTTTTGCGAGGCAAATCTGTGTGAAATCCTCCCAAAACTGAACTGGTGTGCTTTTATCCTAAGTCCATTGTACTGAACACACACAATCCAGCCATACTCCTTCGTTACCTCCACCCCTTTTCTTCATAAATATTCTCAGATAGGAATTACACTTATACCAGTAAGCACTTATACCTGGTTACACAGCAAAGTCCAAAACTAACATTGATCCTCACAGCATTAGCTGTGCTTTTGTTTGTTAACAGGACTTCAGGCAGTTTAACATTCAGTGCTCACCTATCTCACAATACACAGCAACCTGGAAGTATTTTGTGTCTGAGACACTGTAACATCAAGCACCATAAAACATATTCACAAAATTTTTCTCTATTACAAAAAAAAAAAAAAAAGAAATTGTTCCCAGCCATTTCTATTTCATTTTGATTCTGTCACAGAAAAAGTATTCAGCCACTTGAACATATGACAATTACTTATTCTTCACTCTCATTTACAATTTGATTGTGGTGGTTCTAAAGAAACTTGAGAGATGAAATAAAAATACAAAGCTTGTATGCAAGCATAAGTTAAGGGTTCAGTCTTCCCATTATCAAGAGACAAGCATTCATATAATCAGGGAGTTTAATCCTAAATTCACTTTTTGTTTTGTCTAACCAACTTCCATTTATAAAGCACTTCAAACAAAACAAAACAACAAAAAAAAAAAAAATCAAAAACAAAACAAACCCGAAACAAAACAAGGAAAAAACAAACAAAAAATACCACCATCCTCCTCTTAGAGTTGTTACACCCAAACTCCTGTAACATCCTCTTGTTAAAGACAAGGGGCAGATGGCTATCCTTTTCTCTCGCACACTTGCCACACACCATGACTGAATTACCACATGCTAAATTTGTCCAAATTCACTAGGCACATGGAAGAGCACAAAAGAGACAATAAATGAAGATGCAGAGAGACAGCGGTGAAGTAGGAGAGGGAGAAGCACTGCACTAGTGAGGAAAAAAAAAAAAGCAAACAAACCAACCCCACCAGCTTCTAATGGTCACAGGTAGCAAGGTTTAGAAATTTCCTCATTTAAACAAGATACTCAGACATCAAAACTTGTTTGTTTTGTATGCTGACAGTAGTTTGGCACCAACATGGTTGAAAGCTACTAACTCACAAAATACGCTACATTATCACCCTGGAAGTTTTCTGCGCTACAGTTTGGTTCTTAAAATCACACATATAAATAGGAGCAGGCTTGGATGAGCTTCACAGATGCCTTTGGCATACCCAGTAGCATTAAAAATGCACAAAGAGGCAGATTTAGCAGCTTCCTTCCTGACAACAGCAGAAAAAGCCTTTCTGTCCCAGGTTTCTAAAACCTGCAGCAAGTCCCTGGTCCTGCAGAGCACCCGGAGGCTGAGAAACACAAGTTTCTGTGAGCATGGACCAAGCACCTCCACAACCAAACAGTCAATTAGAAAAAGTAGAGTAACCACCCAGGAGGTGACTTGAGCAAGCAGGGGGACTGGTGTGGTGGCAATACAGCAAACATGCTGTGGCACCAGCAAGCAGCAGCAGCTGATGTCTGTGCTCCTTGGCACTGTACATTTGTGATGAGCAGAAAGTTGTCATTAAGAGAAAACACATGTATTTCACTCAAAACCTCGATACCAAGAATATTCATGTTCAGAGTTGTAGAAAAGTAGTTCTCTTGTAACTACATTATAAATTCTTTTTCCCTCTCCTCCACTCTGCTTTTTATTACAGAAAGCAGTATTTGGCTAACATAGAAAATATAAATAAGTGTTTTCATTCCAAGGTTCTGGCAGTTAGGTAGGAATTAAGGCACTTGGTGTTTGAAACAGGAAAAGGGAATCTGTAGAACTGGCCAAGTATAAATCAGGGAAGGGGAACCCAAGGTGGGCTGCAATTTTCCTCAGGCATCTTATACTTGGCAGACAGCACCTAATGTGCAATAAGTGAACTTTCTTAACATTGATAGGCAGATCCATCCTACCTCTGACTCTGCTGGGTAAGGGGCCAGGAGGTTAGTACTGACCTAGGATGCTGCAGTGTTAAGTGTGATTTCCGCCCTTCCAAGACAAATATGTTTAGAATATCTCCTAGTCATTAAACAGATCATAGAGCAGTTTGCTTTAAAGTTTCTGACTCTGTGTTAGCATGTGCATTTCAATAAAAATCTATGTTACATGTAAAAGCAAAACTTTAAAATCAAATCTAAGTGGTAATAACAAATATAACGAGTTATAAATATTAAAACCCAGGAAACTGCAACTGCTGGAAATTCAGACTTATTCATTTTAAATACAGTCATTTTAACTCTATGTGCTATTCAAGAAACACAAACCTAACTCCAACTGAAAGTGACAAATAGAATAAAACAACAAAAATCTATAACATAATTTTAAAAGTGTCATTGTAATCTAATCTACATTCAACAAACACTACAATTTACTTTATCACAGCCACTTTTTTATTCTATAAAATTGTATAAAATCCACCAGAAATTAAATTGAAGGCGTCCAGATTCTTTACACGTACCTAGTTTTCCTGATTTAATAATTTCTGTAACTAACTCTAAAACTCCTAATTTCCAATTATAATTCTTAATCACAGAACAATCACGTAAGTATCAATTTTTGTTCTTGGTTTTTACCCTCAGCTTCAATGACATTCTAAAGTAATTTTAAATTGTAAAGGCTTTTGTTTTTTTCTTAAAATAAACAATCCACACAAGTAAAGCATCTGCTCTCTTAAATTTACAAATGAAGAAATACTATGAGCTTCTTACAGGCAAGGAAGCAGTCAGGTTCCTTTTTTTGATGCATCCATATTTGTAAGTCCAAATCATATTAAAAATTAAATGCTGCTATATTATTTAGCACTGATGTTTATTTGAAACCATCGATTAACATTAATCTCATTCAGCTGCTCTACAAAGGATCAATCCTTAAACTTCATTTCAGTGTGACTTTGTAAAAGAATAGAGTTCAGGTTCATGACAGAACTACAAGAGAAAGCATTTCTTTGCCATAAATATACTAAGGGTTAGAAATACAACCCACAACTCACAAAGGCTGAGAAACGTTTTTTGGCATCACTGAAAATGTTTTCTTCCTCCTCTGACTTGTAGTGCCCACCCATAATTAAGAATTATGTTAACAGAGCTTTATTAAACATAATGGAGCTCACAAATGCACAGCAGGTGGTACAGCCCAACACTAACTAAATGTAAACAGCAGTCCTGTAATAAAAGAGGAAAATAAAAGAGCTGCTGAAACATTTGCAATGGCAGCCTCACTGAGGCCTGCAGATTACAGAACAGGCTGCTCAGTCTCACCATTCTTAGAGGGACAACTGGGTAAAGCCCTGAGCATTTTGGTCTGACCTCAGAGCAGACCCTGCTTTCAGCATTGAGTCAGCCATCAGTTATCCTACAATGCTATTTTATCTTTTCTGACTTATCTAGGACAATGGTTCTGATGTTTGTCTTCCATGAGTGATGGTCTCAAAAAACCCCACCAAACAAAAGCAACAAAACACCCCCAAGAAAAACCCCAAATCCTACCAACAACACAGCACCACAAAAACTTTGAAAGCTTTAGAAGACTTTTCAGCATGACATTAGTTGTTAATGAATACATGAGCTTTTCTATTATGCTAACAGAATATTTCTCTAAACCAACTTTTCAATGACAAAACCAAAATACTTCTATATAAAGATTTGCATTTGTTTCTGAACAACAGTCCCTGACCCTGGGCACAGCAATTAAAGTAACAAGTAAACATAAAACCATCCACATGGGATGGTCGGAGTGTACTGTAAGGATACATTTTCTTTTCCAAGCACTTTTCCTCACTAATCTACATAAGACGACACTCCTCTGTCACAGTGCTCACACCCATGTCATTACACAGTGAAAAACAAAGCTTTTCAGATGTTATAGAAATATTGTACTCAGACCTTGCCATTTTCAGTAGGATCCGTAGCATGCTGAAGTAGCAATCAAATCTCAGTAATTACAAATATTGTCAAGCAGGCGTAGGTGGATGACAAAAATCTCAAGTGTCATCCTAAGGCATTAGAATTGCCACTTTATCACCAGTCTTGACCAATTAGTCAGTGACAAAGATCTTGTAACCACACAGTAAAGAATAAATAGGACTAACAACATACCAGTACAATGAATTAGTGAGTACACTCTGCCAGAAAGTATGAAAAGTCTCTTTTTGATTGTCTCTCTCTCACATACTGTTCAGGTGCTTGTTCTAAAGACACCAGGAGTCTCATGAGAACAGCTCACCTCCTCCAAACGCTACAGTTGAATCCCAGATTTCCAGGTGTGTGGTATAAGATCTTGACACTGCAGTTCAAGTGCACACAAGTTGGACATCAAAGGCAACAGAGGAAATTAAATACTGTTTCTAATTTAACTGCTCATATTTTATGCAGAGACATGATACCATCATCCAGCTGATCAATGGATTTCTGCTTCTGTGCAGAGTGAGAACCCCACTGAGCTGGGGTGCTCAGAGCCTCTGCTTCACAACGAGCAAAATTTTCTATTCTGCACATGCACCCAAAAGCAGAGGAATTACCATGCACAAGAGCTGTTGAATGCAATGAGCACAGCAAGCCAGAATCCAGCATGCCACCAGGGAAAGCAGCTGCATTCAAAACTTGGATGGAGCTTTTGCTTCTCTCTAAATCACAGATCTTCCCAACTCCTACCTCCTGAGAGCAGGTGCAATTTCCCACCTCCAAGGTGGCCATGAGCCCCCATGGCACTCAGAAGAGATCTGTAGCACCCACAGTTCATACAGCCATTTTCAGGGGGACCTCCTTACTCTGCAAGCCACACAGTACAGTGACATTAATAATAAATAAATAAATAAAAAGAGAGGATGATGTGACACATCATGCCTCAGTCCAAGTGCTCTTTTCACACCTAAAAGCAAATCCTTCCCTTCATTTTGAGGCCAAAATGTAACCCAGCCTGAAGCTAAAACCCAAACTTCTTCCTTCAAATTGTTTTCTACTCTGAATGAATTGCAGAAGTCAGATAGCGTACTGTACACATGAAAACACACATATAGTTTAAAACCCAGTGTGCACTTAGAAACTTTTATGGAGATTTATTAAGAAGTACTACAACCACTGCAGACATACCAAAGCAACGCTCACCTCTCCAGGCAGAACACAGCATGTGCTTTTGGAGGAGTGCTGCTCACCACCAAACCTGCAGACTGCTTAGTCAGTTATTGTGGTTTCTTGTAACAACTGTTCTCTTGTAAGTATGAACTATTACCACCACAAGGGGAGATGATGTATCCAGAGAGTGTTTACCTTTCAGTTGTCAATCACAGTTGGTACCTCTCCCAAAACCTGCTCTGCATTTTATAGCAGGCTGCGTGTTGTGCAGGTTGTTGGCATGCAGCCTGAATTTCAGGCCCCATACAGTACACTACCAACTGGCTGTGCAGCATCTGGCTTTGCACAAATAACTACACCGTAGCTATAGGAAATCTATCACCACCCAGGGAACCTGAAAGTAAGCAATATTGATCCATAGCCAACTTAGTGGTCAACTCTTGAGTGAGCAACATCCATCAAGAAAGTTTTATTGACATAAAGGCAGACAGTCACCACACCCACAACCACCTTATTATTTGACCTAGAGATTTTATAGCAACATGATTTTCTGTGATTTGCCAGATACTAGAGCTCAGCAGAGTATTTTATGGTATACTTAGAGACTCATAACTTTTTATAACCCTGACACTGAATATTCAGGCTATTGTTACTACAAAAGAGATAATAAATGATGAACTACATAATTTATTGGTAACTATCCATTTTTAGTCACTGTAGCTTTTAATAGTGTATTTTGGTTAGGCGTAAAAATCATTGTTCATCACTATGTTCTGTCATAAACCAGTTCCTTTTCCAAGCAAGCACTCCTTGTGGCCACAGCTCATGAAAGCTGTCATTTGACAATACAAGGACTATGATGGCAATAGCATTTTATGGATTCTTTACCCTTCTCCCCTGTTCCCAGTTATAATCTTTGGTCACACAGCACAGCTGATGTAAGCAGCTTGACGAAGTCTGTCCCTGTACTGCAGGTACAGACAGACAGGGACAAAGGAGCAGAAAGCTTTGTGTTGGCAAACCCATTGTATCACTGAGATAAAACTATCATAGAATCCTGGGAGGAGATTGATCTGTGGCCAGATTTGTTCCTCAAGGGAACAAGTGCCGGTCAGGAAACACACAGAAAGTCACTTGTGCTTACTGAAATGACATACTTGCACAAAACAGTTAATCTACGCTACAAGTCCAATTTTTGTTTTAACATCAGAAAACTGACAAATATAATGAATGGTGAAAAACATGACACCAGTTTTTAAGCAGTTTCAGAGGGCACCCATGAAATGAATACCTCCAAGTTCAACTTCTACACTATGCAAAATGGTAGAAATAACCAAAAATTAGAACAGAATTAATAGCCATAGAGATTAATATAATGAATCAGTACAGCTCTCTTGGGAAGAAATGACACCTCACCTTACATCATCTTAAAAAAAAAAAAAATCTAACTTATGGAGTAGATATCTGGAATTTAGCTGACAACCTACCTGAATTTCCAGGCAAGGCTTCTACAAGATTCTTCTCCCAAATCTCTCCCTCATAGAAGCTGAGACTTCAACAAGTAGGAGGAAAAACCTTCTCACAAATTATTAATTACTGCAGAAACAGTCAGTTTTCATAATGCCAAAACTTAAACTGTGCAAAAGGAGGTGAGCTGGCAAAGTCTCTTGACAACACAAAATTATTCAGGATAATCAAGCCCCAAACTGACCATGAAGACCTGTGGATTTTCTATGAGTGACTGACAAACTAGCAGACGAAACTCAACTTGGATAAATGCACAGTAACATATTTATAGAAAAAAAACAAACAAACAACAACAACAAAAAAAAAAAACCACCACATGACAAGGCACACACCGCAGTGGCCGTTGGAGTCCAAATCCTGGCATCAATCAGAAAAGAGATTTTTGTCTTTGTTTGAAATTCCCTGAAAGTATCAGTTGCAAGCCAGGTAGCAGTGAAAGTGGTCTACCTTGATTTTAGTAAAGCATTTGACACAGTCTCCCACAGCATCCTTGCTACTAAACTGAGGAAGTGCAGTCTGGATGACCGGGTAGTGAGGTGAACTGTGAACTGGCTGAAGGAAAGAAGCCAGAAAGTTGCGGTCAATGGGGCAGAGTCCAGTTGGAGGCCTGTATCTAGTGGAGTGCCTCAAGGGTCAGTACTGGGGCCGGTATTATTCAATACATTCATAAATGACTTGGATGAGGGAATAGAGTGCACTGTCAGCAAGTCTGCTGATGACACCAAGCTGGGAGGAGTGGCTGACGTGCCAGAAGGCTGTGCTGCCATCCAGCGAGACCTGGACAGGCTGGAGAGTTGGGCGGGGAAAAATTTAATGAGATATAACAAAGGCAAGTGTAGAGTCTTGCATCTGGGCAGGAACAACCCCAGGTTCCAGTATAAGTTGGGGAATGACCTATTAGAGAGCAGTGTAGGGGAAAGGGACCTGGGGGTCCTGGTGGACAGCAGGATGACCATGAGCCAGCACTGTGCCCTTGTGGCCAGGAAATCCAATGGTAGCCTGGGGTGTATTAGAAGGGGGCTGGTTAGTAGGTCCAGAGAGGTTCTCCTTCCCCTCTACTCTGCCCTGGTGAGACCACATTTGGAATATGGTGTCTGGTTCTGGGCCCCTCAGTTCAAGAAGGACAGGGAACTGCTGAAGAGAGTCCAGCGCAGGGCAACAAAGATGATTAAGGGAGTGGAGCATCTCCCGTATGAGGAAAGGCTGAGGGAGCTGGGGCTCTGTAGCTTAGAGAAGAGGAGACTGCAGGGTGACCTCACTAATGTTTATAAATATATAAAAGGGGAGTGTCACGAGAATGGAGCCAGGCTCTTCTCGGTGACAACCAACGATAGGACAAGGGGCAATGGATACAAAGTAGAACACAAGAGGTTCCACTTAAATATGAGAAGAAACTTCTTCACAGTGTGGGTAACAGAGCCCTGGAACAGGCTGCCCAGGAGGATTGTGGAGTCTCCTTCTCTGGAGACATTCAAAACCCAGTGGACGTGTTCCTGTGTAACCTCATCTGGGTGTTCCTGCTCCAGCAGGAGGATTGGACTGGATGATCTTTAGAGGTCCCTCCCAATCCCTAACATTCTGTGAAATTAAATGGTAGGTGCTATTGGGAATAGAACAGCGAACAGAAAAAGGACAATGTGACAATGAACATCTCCAGTTCTCTAGCACAGCATGTGGCTGTGGTCACCCTGTTTCAAAGGGAACGTAACAGAAGTGGAAATGTTACAGAGAAGAGCAATGCCATGGATGGAAGTTATGGAGTGATGTCGATATTGTGAGAAGCTACAGCATTGTTGTAGGATGCTGTAGAAAACAAAGACAGAAATAAAAAACAATTAAATTAAGGGTCAGGTAAAAGTCATTTTAGGCCTATTAAACACAACAATCCACATTCAACTCTGCTTGGAAAGACTCAGACTACAGCATACTGCATCCTGGAAAGCCACATCAGCGGGAAGACAATTTTGTATTTGTCTTGAAGTATTTTTTTCCAGTTGCTATGAGAAAAGTGAGTGGTCTAGGTGGATTTTGGCTTGACCTAGCACAGCCATTCTTATTTCCAATTGCCCCATCCTCGTCCCAATGAATCCAACACTGCTCACATCCTTCTTCAGGGCACCCAAAGAGAAAAGCTCATCAGCTTACTCTTCCTGACCTTTACTCCTTCATCTTGCCAATGGTTTCCAAAAGGGCACAGGGAAATCCCTGTGTAAATCACAGAGGTGAACCCCAAGGAGGAAGAGTAAATCCTTGCACTATTCTCTGACATGTCTCATCTATCATTAAGCTGCTGCTCTCAGTCTCCTGTGTAATGCAACTACTATCACTACTGGCATTAACTAGCACCTTCGCTGACACTTGCAGACATGCCCCACAATTCACGACCACAAATGGTAATTTCCACGAACAAGTTCAGAAAATTGTGCTCATTTCTCTCCATAGATCAAGAGCTACAACACAAATACATGCTGGCAAATTAAATGTTGGAGGACTGATTCTCCCAATGACAGCAGCACTCATCGCATTTTCATGATTCAGTGTGGTGCAAATAATCTCCAACAATCAGATAATTGGATACCAACTCCTCTTTGAAAAAAAAAACAAAGTAGCCACAAAATGACAGGACATTTGAGAATTTTGCCAGCCCTGCCACTATCAATGGTGTACATAGATAGCATTTCCATTTCAGAACTGGTAGAAAATATGAAGAAAAAAAAAAAAAGAAAAGAAAGGCTACAAAATACAAGCAAGGAGGAACTCCACTCCTACTGCCTGCATTTTCTAGAGCTTGTTATGATGTGTGAGAGAAGCAGGTACTTCACAATAACATCTACCAAAGTACAAGCAACGGGAAGCCACATAGAAGCAGATGAGAGAGTGGAAAAGCTCTTTTTGACATCTTATGGCATGCTCACCCAAGCTCTTGGCCTTTTGTTTCTAACCAAGTCTCCCTCCGTGCCACTCTGGAAAGTGCTGTCATTCTCCTGATTACTCATATCTGTATTCCAAGCATAACCTACTGTTAAGACATCCTTCAGATTACATGTCCAAATTGTCACTTGTACTGACATACCATTTCATACACTTAAGTCTTGCATAAAGAACAGAAATGAAAAAAAAAAGTCATTTTATAGTTTCGTAGAATCCATGCAAGATTTACATAATAACTTATAAAAACTATACAGGGCATGGCACTATCAATGGAAGCCAGGCATTTGAATCATCTAAGAAGGCAGCTGTCATTCCATACCACAGCCTGACTCACTTCAGTCACTGTAATGGCACAGAAAACAGAGAACTGTAACAAGGTCATTAGGGAAAGCAGCAGGACAAACACAAAGTTTAAGATAAAGTTCTCTTAAGATCACCAGTAGAAAGTCCAGTAGAAACTGTATCAGTGAACATAAATACAGTTGGAGAACTTATGTACTTGAAGATCTTTAGAAAAAGGGTCTTAAGTGATTTACCAGTGAAGCTTAAATCAGACGCATGAAAAAGCAATTATTTGATAACTGCCCTGAAATACCTAACATACAGTCAACAATATCACATCAAAAATAAGTGAGATGCATAACCAATATAATTTCAAAATACTACACCAAAATGACACAGTATTAAATCAATTAGTTTTTTAATATTGAATATCATTGCAATCTTTAGAGAAAATTGATAATATTTCTATCTTCTGTGTATCATAGAATTAATGTTTTAATTTATAACTGATTCTAAAATGCACGGACTAAAGCAATAGCTCTAATATAATAAATGTTTAAAACCACATTCTCTTAGTAACCCATAATTCAATCCTGATATGGCCAATAAAGCTACTTACAGAAATAGAGTTCCTATTTTCTCCCATCAAAGCTATATAACCTTCAAAGAAACACATTCACTACATTGAGGAAGGTCATCTATCTGCAAGTTTTAATAAATGTGTATCAAACAATCTAGGAACCAATGAAAACTGGAAAAAAAAAATCAGGAAAAATGAATAATGCTGAAGAGAAGAGATAATTAAAAAATGAGTTAGTAACATACAAGTTGACCTTAGGAAATATAAATAAGTGATCCCTTTTCCTCTTCATAGGTTATATGACAGTTTTCTTCTCTGGAAAATGCAGCAGAGATTAATTCTATAAAAGAATCTAATTAACGATACAAACAGCAGCAATATTTTTTGCAGCTGTCACTTAAAAGAAAACTTACTGGATATGGATAGCTGCCTCCAATCTAGAAAGTTAACGGGGCAACACACTCATAAGGCATAGAGTTGTGCTTTGAATCACTGCAGATACACCTGTGCATTTGTGCTTATCGGTTTTGTTCTTTGATGCAGACCGATATATTATTTGCAAGCAATATTTTTGGGACACACTAAATAGCAGAAAAAGGAGGTGAAACAAGGAAACAAAATTATAGAACAGCTACTGTACTGATGCCACTCAGAAAATTCAGAAAAACATCCGACTTTCAGACAGTTGTGTTGAGACTTAATTTTTTTTTTTAATCTACCAGAAATATCAACAGCAAAGCAGAATTTTAACTGCTGCTTCACAGTCCTACTGTCCCTGCAGTTTATTCTTCATCTAAATTCACAACTGTAGTTTGGGATATCACTGTTAATTGCTTCAGAGACCATGAAATGTCAAAAAGTAGGTGGTTTTGAACTGATGCAGGAAATTAAGCATGGGAAACAGAGCAATTCCTCAAGTCCAAGTTCATTAACAGACATTATTTGAAGCAATTCTCTCCTGCTTTCTGAGCTTTAAAAAATTATTATGCAATACAGTAATTACATATGGGGAATTGCAATCTTCAGGCTAAAATTTTCAATTTTAGTTACCTACTAGGAAGGAGGAAGCTGGCAGCTTTATTTTCTTTCATATTTCTTAGCCCTTCCCCCCACTCCCCCAGCATTTCACCATTGAAACAAGACAATGGATTTGGTGCATGGTGAATTGTGTCGGATTTTAAATTTTGACTTGGCAAAGACACTACTATGCCAATGTGAAAGAAACCCTGGCTGTAGGATGAGGCACGGCAATACCTTTTCAGCTCAGATGACATATGCTTTAGATCTCCCATCATTAGCATGCTTATCAATGATCTAGGACAGGACAGAAAATGGAAATGGATAAAGTAAAAATGGCAGTAATAGTTGCAGATGAGAAAATTATTACAGCATGCAGGCACTTCAGAGCACACTAAATGAACTAGTAAAGCAAGATCAAAATATACGCCATGTTGGTGAATGGAAATTAAGGGACTAAAATCACCATCAAATCATCAGCTAAAGAAAGCTGGCATCACAGAGAGCAACGATAGAGAAAAAAAAATAATCTCTGCTCACCAGCAGTTGTAGTTAAAAGCCAAAAACTATGTGTAAGGAATACAATGGCAAAGCATGTGCACTAAAGGATATTACTGAATTAGTGGATGAAAAAAGGAGCGTGAAGAAATAACTTTCATTCATATGTAAGAAAAAAAAATAATGACTGTTACCTTCAGAAGGAAAAACTAAAAGCACATGACGTTGTGAATAGTCTAGAAATGGGTCATGATCAATTGAAGAGAACACTCAATAAGAGAGTAAATTCAAAATGAAAAAAACAAACACTCTCCTCAATTCTGTGATTAAAACTCACTTCCACCAAAAAGTAAATTAAAAGAACAATATTCAGGCATTTGTCAGTAATATCTATAGGATTTCAAATTACTTTACAGGGGATATGTTCATCTTCCTTAAATCAATTGCTTGTGAAAATAAGTCCAAATATCTATTAAAACCTCATCCATTCTTCTAACAACGTAGCTAGAGTTTATTACTTTTGGAATTTGGTGACTTCTTTAGATGACCACCAGATCTAAATTAATTGCCTCTTGCTGTGATTCAAAGACATCCATTTCTATGCTCCCTGCAGGATCTCAAACAGCTCAGATGCAGAAATGGAAGGAAGAGATGCCAAAAATCCAACTTCTTACCTTCAGCAGAAGTAAGAGAAAATGTTTCTTCAAACTGCCTCCATAGATTTCAGAATGACTAGATATTTTATCTGTTTCCTGTTTTTAAAGCACAAATACTTTAAAAAATGTTTGTTAGAGATGGCATTACAAAGTTAAGTGATCACAGATTAAGTTGAAAGGGCATCAGTTAGTGCTGGAGAAACTAGTCTGCACAACCTCACCTTACAGGTTAGGAACAGGACCTCATTAACAGTGTTTTACTTTGAAGTACCAGAGACGATGTTTACGGACAGCTACTGCAGAGCAGTTAACACCACATACTTGGTTCATGCGTTTGAATCCTTACATGTTCACAGCTTGAAATGGCTCAGTGAGATCTGAGGTTTGATGTTGTTCTCCTTTCTTTGCAAGATGAAACTCAATTTGATATTTCAACTTCAGAAACATTATGAGAATATGAAGATAGTTTCATTACCTGACATACCTCTCTCTACTGAATTAAACTGCAATAGATGAGCTGAATCCAGGGTATTGTACATCATCAGCACCCAAATGCAGCAGTGTGAAATTAGTTTTAAAATTAAGGTGAAAAATAAAATAATTTTGTCCAAATGAAAGCAGTCCAATGTCATTCATATTGATCTAGCTCGTCAACCATGAACAAGTCTACATGTGCTCAAGTAAGATTTTTCACTAGTTTAACTAAACCTTTTAAAGCTAAACTATACAACTTCTTTGCTGTTCTTTTTCTTATAAAATGACTACATGAGAAGCTGGCACCTTCAGATTTGTCAGAATGACAACGACCATTTTAATGTAATAGTTCATTCCTTCCCTGAAAGAATTCAAAAGGAAGAAAACCTCAGTTTTCTAGTGCTTACACTCAGAAAACCTGTGAACAGGCATAAAGCAGAGAGGGATAAGAATAAACTAAAAAGCCTTCAGTTTACAACATCAATAATGCTTTACTGTGTTCTTGTGGTAAACAGCATACGGGTCATTCTTTCTAGCAATCCCTTTGATTTTTCTCTGGTCTGCAAAGGCTACAACATAGAGAATGCTAGATGTTCATATTCATTATTAGTCTGTATCTCTTCTCTCCTTACATATTTGTTTGTAGAGCTGGGTAAACTATGGACCAAACCAGTAGATTTCTCCTATGAATCCAATACTGGAAACCACTAATTTATATAATCAACATAGGGACACTGCCCTAAGACAGATTTAGCTTTGCTTTGTTTAGTGTGGTAGGAAATATAGGTAAATGCTAAAAAAAACACAAGGTCATCCAAATTACTGCTAGTAACAAAGCAGTGTCCTATTGATTCTCTGCTGAAGATCTCCTCTAATGCAATTTAGAATACTATTCCATCACACACAATTTTTTTTTCCATAAAGCCTGTACCTTTTTCACTGTCATATATCTTCTACACACACAGAAAAACTAAGAACACTTTGTTCTTGCCTTAGAAATAAAACTATTATAAAATTAATTGTTTAATGACAGTAAGGGCAAAATAAAAATATAAAGCCAAGCAGAACACATCACAAGTACAGCTTCTACATCAATGAAGCACAGATTTCTATAAAGTTTTGTGGGTTTTTTTTAATAAGAATTTACCCCAAAGGTTGTAGAGTCTGTCAATCTCTCTCTTGTAGTTACTACACAAGATAGTTTAGGATACTATCACTTCTGTCTCACTTCAAGCTACATTTCTGAAGGATATGGGCTGGCATGTAGGATGTCTGGATAGTAACATTTTATGTAATTTTATACAGGCTAAATCTAAGTCATGAGTTTAGCCATCATCTTAAAGCAGAGAGGAAAAACAAGTCTAATCATTTGCCTTTCACTAAGATTGCTTAAAGAGCACCAGAAATCACAATAAAAGGACTGTACTACAATAGACAATAGATCAGATTCTGCACAGCAGGGTTCAAAACATAAAGCTGCTTAAAAGATTAGCTCCAAAAGTGTCTTAAATATAGTGTCCAAAAAAGCATGCTAAAGGTCTCCAGCCATGAGACAATCTTCCTGAGTAACTTCTTGCCCACCTTTGGCTTGATCTTAATGAAAGCACAAGCTTCTCTGACCCAGATCACAGCTGAAAATCCCAGGACATCATTTAATTCCTGGCTCCTCCAGAGACCACACGTGCTCTGAAGAGAAGAATGAACTGCTCACTGGAAGTTACATCAAGTACCAAGACTGTTAACCAAGATTACTTCTGAATGCTGAAGGTCAGTATACGTTGCTTTGTTTTTAGAGAAGATGAATTCAAAAGTCATGATGTTTTCTTAACAAAACCTGTCAGTCACAAAGCAGAAGAGCTGCTGAAAACCCTGCCTGAGACCCATTGTTTGTCAGCACCCATCTTTATTGCTTCTAGACACCATCCTAGACAATGTGTGTCCTTATTCTGTTTGTTATCCTGTCCTTGGGCAACGGTGTCTCTGAAGTCTCTTTGATGGGAGGGACTGTGGACATAAGTGAACACTAATATCCAGCACCTGCGCTCTGCCTCCACACAGGAGGACCATTTGGCAATATCAAGCAATGCAATGGCAAATGCCTTCAGCATTCTGATCTGCTAGTTTTCCTTTAGCCCATTTAATTTCATATTTTCACCAGCATATGGCTTACTGGTACTTCTGAGGGAAGCTCACATTGCATAAGTCAGCATAAAACCAAGACAAGCATTCCTCTATGTACCGAGAATCTTCTTGCCCATCTATGATTGCTTACTAGCCATCTGGCTCCCCATTGAGATTAATTTCGTAGCTATTGGTCCTAATACAACTGATGAGAATTGAGAAATGAAGTTTTAACAGCCACAAAAGTCACACATTGGTACTGTTGCCTTTCTAGGTCCTTTGATCCACACAAGCACAGACCAGCTCCTGCCTCAATCATTTGAAGATATGGAATCAGTCACTTGAAATAACGCATATTTCAGTTGCAAAGACAAAGTTGCGTACAAGTTGTTGAGGACACAAGGCATTTTTGGTTTTAATGTGTGTGTGGTACTATCTTCTGTTTTCTTGTGCAACACTTCTTTTGTCCAGCAGTAAAAAATTTGGGGATACTATCACTACAGCCTAGGTACTCTCATACAGAAATGCTTCCCTTTCAAGGTTTGCACTGAAACAGCAGACTCCTGAGAATCTTTTGACCTTCAAAGTCCTTTGCAAATCGTTTCTCAGACCACCTACCTTATTAGAACTGATTTCAAAACAAACAGAAAAGGGTTTCAACATACCACCTCCCATCCTGTGGGGCATTTTGTGCACTGAGGGCTTATATATATTTTAAAGCAACATTTCCACTTACAGACGTAGTGGTTTCCTGCTCTTTGTTGCTATATGTTATTAGCCTCAATGTATGCAATTATCAAGTGATTGCATCAGAAAACCTGCTGATTATAGCAAATTACTTCCATATCACTGAGAGTTTTGCCAGTTTTGCAATGTATTTTCCCCTTGAACCACTTCCCACATCTTGCAGACACCATGCTATATTCCTGACATATGTTCTGCAAAGCAAAAACCTCTGCAACAGAGCACTGCTTGGGGCACTATTATGTTATGTATGACCTGACAAGAGACTGAAGGTAACAGCAGGTGTTGGAACAGGAATTCAAGAGTCTTAGTAGTTTGGTGCTCCTTCCTACTTCCCATCTGCAGAAAATACAGTAGTCATTCTCTAACCACCCAGCACACGACACTGGCAGACCCTGGCCCGTTTTGCGTCTATGAGTAGAAGCACAAGAGTCATTTGTCCAGAAGTCCTGTTGCTGGGACTATTGAAATCAAAGCCATACTAGTTCAAGACACCTGCAATGCTCTCTGTTAAGTAAGGAGCTAAAATCTACATCCTCCTTATGGTACAAACCTTAGCTATTTCAAAGGGAGACTAACAGTCAATAAAAGAATCATTCTGTGCAGAAAACAAAATGGCAAGCCAGTAAAGGTTCTGAGCAACCAACCCTGTTGCTAAGACTTGAGCAAAGATGAAGACACAGCATGTGAAAGACTGGCTCCTCGTACACTTCATACAGTGCAAGAACCTAACAGAGAAAGGAACGGATGAAACACTGGGGAGAGGAGAAGCCTGCTAATTTTTTATTCAAGGGTACTACTGACTAGAAAGAATAATGAGACTTGCAGATCAATCCAGGGGAACCTGGCTGGCAAGAAAAGTATTTGTTTGCTGTCTGTCCAGAAAAAAAAAACACCACAGGTGCCAATGCAGACACATAAGCACATGGAATGGCATGAAGGAGCTAAAGAGATCTGAATTCTGTCTGCTCAAAAGGGACTAGTAAGAAAGGCAGCAGCTCCCAGCTACCCTTTGAACTAAGATTTATCAACACACCTACTCCCTAAATTCAGGAAGCAAAATGGGACTCAACGCTTGTAATATACTGCAAGCATTAGCAATCCTTCAACCAGCAGTGTTTCGTAAGCTTGCCAAAGCTAACTTCATAATGGAAAGTCAGTCAAGAGGTGCAGGATCAACAATGTAGTTATTAAAAAGCAATACAGTCTCTCAAAATGTTCAAAACTAATTTATTCCATTTTGTATCAAGTAAAACTTCATACAAGATCATTTTAAGGAATATTATATCCTAATGGGAAAACATTTCCCTTCAAAGCATTTAAAAGGTAGCAGTGAATAAAACTCCATTCTCATTCTTGACCTCTTTCCAGGGAAACACAGCCAAGCCCCTAAGACCCACTACCTCTTTTAGAAATGTACACAGACAGAGATATCTAACATTTTTACCTGAAGTTCCAAAGTCTGGGTAATCTTGCACTAGTTTTAGATACCAGACAAGGTGAAAATCATCACGACAAATCTCTGAGAAATGATGACAAATAGAAACAGAAGTTAGGTCCTCAGACTTTATTTCTGTGTATTCTAATCAGATATATTTTAGTGATGCATAACGTCATATCTACTTCAGTAACATAATCTGCAGAGTATGATAGAGTGAAAATAGAAGTACAGAGAAAAGTAGGAGCAGCATACACCTTCCAAAGAAAAGGAGATTTTTAAAAAGAGAGAAAATCAAGGCAAATTTAAAGCTGTTATATTTGCTGCTGCTGCAAACACAGCTGTAAAACTTTCCAATAACATGTTATTCCCATGTTTCAATCTTGAAATACATTAAGCTATTCCATTCCATTGCATTACTGATATTATTAAAACTAATATTGGACCTAATTTGAACTATGATGACCATGAACCAGAACAGAAAAAAATGAGAAAAAATAAAAGGTGGTTACCCCTTTTCAAAATACTTCTGTAAATATAATTTTAACATTATTATGGTTAATATCAGTTAACAATATCAACTAATATAGAACAAGTTAAGTTTAGTAACTCTGCTGAGCACAAATGTCTCACATGACCCTTAATATTCACCCAAGGTTTCTAAAATTCAAGGGGAAAGAGCCATCTACTTAGTTCTTGTGAAAGAATGATCAAATGCAAACAAACAATCTCTATGGCTGTCATTATTGAATTAACAAGAAAGATAGATGCTGTCATCTACTTTTCCCTGGAACACAAGAATCTAAAAATTGGATTCACTTGCGTAGATATTCCATACATGCAACATGTACCAGAGTGGCAGGAAGTACAAACAGAAGACAAAGCTACACACCCACAGAAAAAAAGCAACCACATGAAAAGCAAAGCTAACAGGGACTCTCCTTATCTTATCAGACACCTATTTATTTTTGTCCTATTTCATCCTTCTTCTGCCTTCTGATTTTGTATGTTAGACATGTTTACCTTAATGAATGGTTATGGCCACTTGTGATCTCAGGAAAACACTAGAACTTTAAAAGCACACCAGTGGTCCTAACAAAATCAATGCAGACTTCTTTATGGGAGGTGGAAGGAAGGTGGGAGGAATATGAAACTTCAGATATGCACAGTACTCCTGCCTTTGAAGAATGTGACCTGAAGACTTCCATGTACCTGTATTAGGTTCAAAATTTTCAGTTTAAATGTCAGTCATCACAGAAATTAGTCTTTTTCCTATCTCATTGTTGCTCTTTTTTTTTGCAATGAATATGCACTTTTCTTTCTGCAAACTGTCATACACACCATTCACAAAGTCTTCAAGGATAAAATACTGAAAATATTGTGGGAAAACTTCAGAAAAGATTATTTGTTTATTTTTAAGAAAACAACTCAAACTGCAAATCCAGTAGGAATAGAAGAGGTGGTATTGGTGCTGTCCGACAAGTTATGTACACAGTTTATTTGTAGTTTGATTATACAAGCTTCACATTCATTCTTGCTTCTCAAGTGTAGTCCTGCAGTTTCCGTTTCCATTGGTACTAAACTGCCCCCTGCTGGCACGATCTGTAGTTGCTGAAAACATCTGGATTTTTTTAAAGGTTTATAAGGATGGAAACAATTTTTTAATGGCACCCAAAAGTGTGCTAATTCACCTCCTTGTACAAACCTTTGTAAGCCAAGGAACTCACAAAATTAGTTTCTGACATGACCCAGAAAGGAGCAATCAGAGTACAGGGAGGAAAAGGGAAGGGAAAAAAAAAAATAAGATTATGTGGCTATTCAGCAAGTCTGTGCATAAGAGATAACGCTTTGTCCCCAACCTTAAAACCAGATACACTCTTCATAACAAAAGATTCACTTAGAAAAAAAAACACAGTCACACATTTTTGAAGCTGCGTTACTTGAGAGTTAAGAGACTCGACTTTTAGGGGGTTTAGTAGAATGTTAACAGCAAGTGTTAAAAGTGACAGTTTTTCCTGGAGATTTTTTCCTCTATTATGTTAGTTTTTCCCAAAGAATGCTCACATAAAGATGCTGTAGAGTAATAAAATTCCCCCACATGTATTCCATCACAAAATTTTCTCAGAAATCTTAACTCAAAGGGAAAGCTGATTTTTGTGGACCTGGCCCAAGCTTCAGTGTCTCACACAAAACTATTAATCAGGAGAAAGGTCACATGGAAATTGTGAAAGAACTGCCACATTTTTCTACAAGTCTTGAAAGTGCTTCTTATTAAGTCTGACTGCACTTCTCCCCAATTTCTTTTTCTGCCAAACTTCTTTCGTCACTATTGCCTGCCTACTAATGGCAATCTCTGGGAGACACAGGAAAGGCAATCTAAGCTAACACGAGGTCTCTTCTCATGCACAGGCATACTCACGTAAATAGGTTGGTCCATGCTTTTTTTTTTTTTTTAAAGGAAAACAAGACAAATGGTGCCTAATTCTTTCTTTAAGTCCATAATGAACATAGTCATCATGATATAAAAAATGTGAAGGTGTGTGCTTTGTAGTGTTTTGCCACTGAAAACTGTTAGATCAAGAAACTGAATCCACAAACAAGCAGAACTCACAAAGCCTTGGCTTTCATTCACATCTCTCTCTTCTTCAATTATCTTGCGTCTATTACTATATTGTGGTGACCATTTCCTTAGCGAAAACACTAAAGGGGCCGCTGTCCTACTCACGGATAGGCGTATTTTCACAAAACTTGTAGGAATAGCTTTGAAACCTGTGTCCCTCTAATAAATGTGGTGGTGATGAGTTGACAGTTCTAAAAGTTATTAGGAAAAGAAGAAATTATTGTCAGACAGACAATACAGACCATGATCACTTAAGTCACATATTTCCTTAGGAAACCAAGCCAGAAATGCATGTGAATTGAAAATAAAGACTGTGAAAGGAAAAAGGAAGTGGCAGAAGGGCTAGTAAGTAATGCTGCTGTTTTCCTTGAGACAGAATAATTGCATGGCGTAACAGCACAAAGCAACTAAAAACAGTTAAATAACAGCACTGGGAAAATAGGGTCAAAAACCACCTCACTTTTCAAAGTACCTGTTTTTTCTGCATCCTGTCAAAAATAACTAATTTGATCATTTTACTCACACAATATTTGGGTCCTTTCAAACAATTACAATTGTAGCAGGCAAAGCTATAAATGCTTGGAAAGAAAATATTGAGAACAGCAAGATGGGGGTTGAAGTTTAATTTAATAGACAATACAGACTATAACTCTCCAAAGACACTTTTGGGAAAACTAGAAAAACAAGAAACAACTTCATGAAGTAGGCTTTTACCCTGTTCTGATTTATCCCACCAGGCTCAGGGCAGATTATTGTAGACATATGTGCACACATCTCCACAGTAACCTATAGGCAAGCTGTTGTATACACGTTTGAGTGCTACATGCACATGTGTGCACTGCATAAAAAGCTTCACAAATATATCTGAAACATTTGGATAGCTGGAACTGATGAAGTGTCATTTGTGGACATGCACATATTTTAGATAACGCAAAGCAGGTACTAAGTCCTGGCAACCAACAACTGCTCAGGCATTTCTAACACTCCTAGATACAGGCTACAAGATATGACCACAACCCCGTGAGTTTTTAAAAGACTCTTGAGCCAGGCCTTGTATTCCTCGCTGTTGTCATCTTCAGGTTATCATGTGTTTGGACATTCTGAAATATTACCTGTTTTTATTTCGCATCTAAGAATATTAAGGTTGATAACAGAGAATTAATACAGAGTTACACAAGAAAATATCATGACAAAATTGTTAGGATAATCTAAAATCCTACTTTAAATGATGATTTTTAATTTATTTTTTTCAAAGATGAATACAAACACTATCAAGCCTGTGTATTAGTGCATGCACAGGAAAAAACAATCTGATTTTTAGTCAGAAGAGAAATATCTTAAAGAGTGAGAAAAATACTACCTGAGGTATGGAACTGAGGTGCTCCCTATGCCCATGGGATAACTGTCACCCCTCAGTTGGCACTGGGACACTTATGTGCCTCCATTTCCTCCCCTCCTACAGCACTGAAATCAAAACAAAGCTTCAAAATATAACTATTTAAAGACAAGGAAAAAGCCGAACATTTGTTTATGGCCACACAACTATCAGCATCCACCATTTTGCTAGCTGCCTAAGCATACAAAGTTAAACATGATTTAAATTATTTCTTGACTTCTCCAATTGATAACAAATATTTGCTGGTCCTTGATCACTACAAGTCCCTCCTGAAGATCAAAAATACTTTATTAGAAAAAGAGAACATTTTCCTAATTTATTATATCATACTTCTTCGGGAAAATAATTATTTCAGGCATTTATTCACTATAATATACAGTATTCAGTTTTACATCCACAGGTCAATAGTTAGTAAATTAACTCAGTTTTATTGATTGAGGTTATCAGCCAGCCAGTGATAAATTATACATGCCACTTCATTCAACAATTTCTACTCCACATTTTGAAATTAGTAATACTGGACATACATATATCCAGTCTCATACACAAACAGAAGAAACATATACTACAGCAAATCAGAACACCCTGCAGGATTCCAATTTTCCTGGGCAAATGCTGAAGTAATTCAGCAAATAAAATTTGTCATTTGTTTGCAAAGTGTGCAGAAATACTGAAAAAAAAAAATAAAAAAAAAGAGAGGTTCAAATTTATATTCTGTTTTGATTAAGTGACACTACCTTTGAGCTGTCACTTTACCAGACTGGGTTGTTTAAAATAATTCTTCTGGGATTATATAAAGCAAATGCCTTTTGTGCATACTCCAGGTTTTCCGCAATACCACAATCCAAACTAATGGGGAATAGTGACAAAACCTATGAACCTCCTTATATTGTATAATACAAGTTTGCTGCTGTCACTTACCAGCTGTAAATTTCTTCCAGCCATGTGTCAACCTCATTTCTACAAGGCAAATGTTTTATATTTCTAAGCATTCAAGTGGAACTTTATGTAGTGTGCTACAAGCGAATGAGTTAAGACTCTAAAGTAAACTACTGTAGCTCAAGGAAAAAGCCAAAGAAGAGGGAGTGCATACTGCAAAATAAACTATTACCAAAAAAACCAAAAAACACACACCATACACTTAATCCCAGATTAAAATCTTGAACAAGCTATGAATTAAAGACAGAGTGACCCAAAAGGTAAAAGATGGGTCAGCAAGAATTCTAGCTTGCATTATTGATTTTTCAATATACTCAAATACATTTCTGCTTCAGTTTCATCATCTGAACAATAGGTGTAAAATACTGAAGGCTCAAGAATAGCAACAAATCAAACAGGAACATTCTAAATATACAAATAACATTTCAAATCATTCCACAGTAAAAACGGAGGTTCAATATCTTTTGTCCCTGCTTTGTCATCTTGCATCTTCTATTAACCACACACTAATTTTAAAAAGTTAAAGACTAAATACATACATAAGACCATGGGCTCATATAATAGGGCACTGACCTTCTGAACTACAGAAACAGAATAATTCTGTTTATAACATGATGTGTTATTTCAGGTAGTTAGCTAAGAAACTAAGTCCTCTCACCTATTCACTCGGTTGCATTTGAGCTTAAGCACCTTGCTGGAATAGATAAGCCTTATTCCTCAAAAGGATAAACCACGTTCTGAAAGCAAATGCAAGTCTGGGTTGCCCATGCTCCAATCCAGAAGCCAGGACTGACTTGGCTCTGGTCCCAGCTACCCAGGCCTACTCAGGAAACAGCTTGGGTTCGCATCCATGCTGATGGTGCCCGTCACGGAGCTTCCTCTTTGGCTGAGAGCTTTACAGGACGATCATACAGTCAGAGCTGCCTGCAAAACACTGTATTAAAATGCTCCAAGTCACCTTTTCAGAAAGGCTAATTTTGCTCAGAGTATCAAGCAAACTTAGTCAATTAAGGCTATTTAAAAAAAAAAAAAAGTAGCACAGAGATCAAATCCAACAAGTACCTGGTTGGATCATTTTGAAACAGTTAAGAATAAGACTCATTTAATTGGAGACTTTTAAAGACTGGGTCAGATACTTCTCAGGGAAAAAAAATGAGAAGTGAAACCATACTTCCAATGCTTCGCAGCACCCCTAACATTCCTAAAAAAGTGGAGCAGTCTTCACTGTTCATTTGGAATAGGACTATTTGCAAACTGCCTAGCTTAAACATAGCTTCTTAATGAACTATGTCTCTTTGTTTCTACTGTTGAATACATATAAAATACAGTTATCATACAGAATTGGTAACTGAAATTCAATATTTTGCTCTTTAAGTTGTATTTACATGTTCGGAGCAATGGTATATTATATAAATGGCAGAACTTGTGAAAGCCTGGTTTGTTTGACTTGTGTTTCGCCAGAAGTACTAGACCACATGTTTCGTGGCCATTAGGAGTGTAAGAGGCCCACAGCATCTGGTTCTCTTTATGATCTAGGTCTTGCTGCTTATTTAAATGCGGACTTCAGCTCAGTTTCAGATAAGGTAATTTCCTAAATTACAAAGAATAAATAATGATTCCTCAATCTTCTTTACAGATGGTAAGAAAGGTAGACAAATGCTGGGAAACTTGGAATGCTCCCACATTAAAAATATGTAAACGTTTTGCTGACGGAGTTGGTAAGAGTTGATAAGATAGCTTAGTCAACACAAACACCCATATGTCTAGACCGCTGAGTTCAACCACAATTTGCACATACAACATGAGTAATCTATCTTATTACAAACTGAGCAGACACAGAAACATTTTTGACCAGAAATAATTCATCTTACCCACACAAATACGCCACAGTCTTTAAAAGTCAACACAGCTACTCAACTGAATAAGGCAGCAGGATTTGGGTGTTTTTATGGATGCCTACAGATTCTGTTTTTAAAAGTCTTTTTTCAGCTTTCTCAGTATTATAGCTTCCAGCCTTGATCAGGCATGATGACTGACACATCTCCTTTCAATACCAAAGATGAAGTCTTCAACAGACCAAATCCAATAAGGGGATCAGGTTTTAGTGGGGGTTCCTTTTCTTTCTAATGGAAAAGGCTGATCTGTGAACTCACAATTGCTGCCTGTGGAGGTCTGTTTGGCTTCCACAAGTATGTCAGTTTGTTATTCATAAGACTATCAGCAGAAAAAAAAAATGCAAAAGAGACACCAGTATATGTAAATGTGAGGACAACCTTTCAAAGTAGTCAGTCAGCTGGCGCATACAAATAGCTAATGTAGATTTTTAAACTGCATGTAATGTATAAATAACTGCTTTCTTGTTTGGCATAGTAGGAAAAAATGGATTTGGTAACAGATAAAGGAAAAAGTACAGATTTGAGGCCACTGAAGTTATGAGCTGTTCTCAGAGGCTCATAATTCTTCTATATCAAGTCATCAGTTTTGGCTGAACTTTTCAAAAAGCAGACTGTCTGCTTATTTTGAGGGGAAAGAATGAGGACATATGGGAAGAGGGGGAGAAGTGAAAGATTTAGGCAGTAATATCTCAATCACTTTGGAGGTTGATAGAAATACTTTATTTTGCCCATAAAAGTATCATACACACATACATATCAGTATGTTGACCAAATTAATGCAAAAGCAGTATTCCATGTGCTTCAGTGAATTCATACTGATCATGATCATCGTTAACATGCAAGAAACTCTGAAAATGCACCAGAGATCATGTATTTCAGTTTCCTTTCCTACTACACTTCATTCCTTAAAGACAGGCAAATCCAATCACAAAGTCTAGGTACTTAGGCTCTTTACTAGTAAAATCTGACTAAAGGGAAACTCAATCTCTTATTAAAATCCCAAACCCTGTAAACACAAAAGGCATTTCAATTTCTGCCCTTTTGCAATGACTTTTTCAAGAATGGAAATATATACTAGACATCCTTTTAGCATAACTAATGTTTCCAACATTGATTGAAGATACAATGCAGAAAGGCAAACTAATCTCTATTACATTGCCAAACCTTTTTTAAACCTTCTGTAAATATACTCTTCAGTTTAACAACTGCAGTAAAAATGTTGTTACACTCTTTTTACTTATTTGAAAGTTTTTAATACCACAGGCTTTTAGCATTAACAAGAAAATACCGCTAATTTTTTTGCCAAGATAAATTAGACAAAATATCACCAAAAAGCTCAATAAAGCAGCTGACAGACATAAACCCAAGACATTGTGATTGTGAGAACACTGACAGGATTTAACTATACAGCAGCAGACCCTGGGGTCACAATACCCACCCTGACTGCAAAATTAAAAGATTTCGACCTTGACACCAAGGCATGATGAAGCCACCAGCCCCACACAGTTGGGTTCCCTGGGTAGCAAAGATAAATTGTGAAACAATCGAGAGGCACACCAAAGAGGGGGAGGAGGAAAGGACACTAGGGATCTGAATTCATAAAGGCAGAACAAAGATGAGACTCAAAGGAAGCACAGATTTTTACAACTGGCTCTCCTCACAGATTTTACAAGATAAGTTCAATTTTTGCACTTGAAGATGTGCTTTTTAGCTTTAAGTTTTCCTCAGCTTTCAAACAGATTATTTAAAGATTTGTAATGTAATTTCTGAATGCATCAAGGCATTTGAATTTTTATAACTCAAACCACATTTACAGAATACACACTATACAGCACGTAAATTGAGTAAGCGGTTTGGAAAAAGACTGTCTAACACAGAAATCTGCTACGCAATCCTACCACTTTGACATGAAACCAGCAAGGAGCATCTCTCCTATTTTACCACCTCTATCGTTACAGTTACATCATATTTCTCCTCAGCTCTCACCACCTTCTTGGTTTTTGTCTCTTCATGTAGTGTCTTTTTTTCTGCCTTTTTTTTGTATCGTCCTCAGTCATAACCTGTAACCTATATATCAGCTCTTCTTGTTACCCATTTCTTGCTGCCCATGCTCTACTTTTGCTTTTCTCTTCTTAGCCTGCTGCAACCACCTCTGTTTCAAATGGCCTCTTTTTTCCTGAGAAGCAACCCCTTCAAATACTTGCTCAGATCCCTCTCTTTGGCTGGTGCTGTGTTACTGGCCTCCACTTTAGTGTGATCTTTCTTCGCTTCAAAGACCAGTTTGGGCTGCAGCACCATGGCAAATGTGACATCCATGATCTCACTTTGGACTTAAATTGTTTTGCTGAGCAAAATTCCAGTTTCCATTTATAACATAAAGTGGCCATTCCTTATTTTTCTTCCAAACCCTTTTCTGGCACCAGAGTGTGGACACAAGCTTTGTGGCATGGTGAGTACACAGACTCGTTTTCAAGCCCCAAGATATGGGCTGGGAAAGAAAAAGGGAAGAGAGACTGAGGAAGGTCAGCTAAAGCCCACTGTGAGCAGACTCCTTAAAGTAAAAGTAAGAAGAGAGAGGAGAAGAGAGAGAGAGAGAGGAGAGAAGAAGAAAAACACAATATAATAAAATACCACCACCCCACACCTGAAATGTAGAAGGCAAGTTAAATAAAAACTCAACTTATTGTTGTATTTCTTTCCCAAATTTAAATTAGTTCACTTCTAAGCCTATGCTGTAATGTTTTATACTCAGGTTTTACAAAATACATAGGGGAAGATCTAGGTCTGTGCCACTGTGGACTCCTTTGAATGAAAAGAAATTAGAGTTATGCTGATAAAACTAATCTGCATTCCTTTTGCATGATGACAGCTATGAAATCTTCAGTTAGCAAAAGACGCCATGCTCCCACTTCCCTTAGAAGCACAGCTCCTGATTGCTTTCTCTTTCCTACACTTAAGGAAGCAGAATATCACAATAGGGCATGCAGGAGCAAATGTGAACTGAGCCTACAGTAACAGAGGAAACAAAAGCAGCGCTGGCATCACCAACCCTGAGGCTTTCAAATGGGTCTAAACAAATGAGTCAGGAATGAAGAACACGTACAGAAGTGTGCTCCATTCCTCAAAACTTGGGACCATAAAAGCATTCCTGTTTGTAGCTTCACACACAGCCTGCACACCAGTGCGTGCACAAACACACACAGCCCTTCTTTAGCTATGTACATTTTGCTACTTGGAAGGAAATCATTAGGCTGAATACTTGTTCCACTGTGTTCTCTCTTTACAACATTTAATATACAAGATTATGCAAATGTACCACCATATCAATTTTCATGAAATCCTATCATAGTCTACTTTAACCATCCAGGCCTTTCAACCTCTTATATACACTTTCAAGCCTGGCCAAAACCCAAGAACATGAACTATTGACTTAACCACACCGTAGCTTCATTTCTTCCAAATATGAACAGCAAGTGAGGGGGAGTCTGCAATAGTTTAAGCTAATACAACGCAAAGAGAATCTATGATTTTCAATATAAAACTATGTTTGGACACAGAATAAAAGATTTAAGTGCAAAAAAACAGAATAACCACTCAGAAAATCCTGAAAAGGGGTGATGCTGAAGAGAAATGCCATTTTTGTTTCCCTAAGCAGCTTAGAATAATTATGCTGAGATGGAAAAGTACATAATAAAACAACAATGGGGAAGAGAAGGGACTACTCAGTTCTATCAGTTCATGGCTTACAAGAAACTTCTATTTCTTAGTCAGTGCGGACATTCTCCCTCTCAGTGATGGGAACTCAGGTTTATTCCTCAGGACCTGACAATAGCTGATGTTACTGTGGAATCACCCAAACAAGTTAGGAATGCTGAGCCAGAAACCACTCAGATTCTGGCGTTTTACACAGTCCCAGTAACTTATTCAAACCAGTCTTGATAACCATCAATGTCTATTGCTCGTTTCAAGATAATAATTGCTTTTCAGAGCAACCATGAGGAAAAAAACAAGCAAACAAACACACACACACAAACCCAAAACACTCTTTACCAATCATTACTGCAAACAAAACAAATGGGCACCACCCCAGTTTTATTAATCATGATTTCAGTATTCCTGCATCTGACAAATCCAGGAAGTAAAATTCATTACATCTCAAGATGCCTTTATATTGAAATAAGCCATCAGTGGCTTGGATTGGTGCTGGTCCGGTAACTTCATGATAGATACATAAATTGATGTCACTCTAGCAAGACAGAGGTGATCAACAGCAGCTTCATCCAGGATGACCCTTTGCTATCAAAGCAATTATAGGAAATGCTGAAGCAGGAGCACAACAGTAGCTAAGGTGTTGAGCCATGTGAAACAGCAAACCCTCTCTCTTTTCTCAGATGAACAAGTGCAGTTGAGGCTCATTAACAGTTCATAAAATGAAGATTCATCAAGCAAAAGAATTCTCACTTCATTATAGATGATGGTTTCTGTTAAAACAGAGTTAACTATATTATACTGTTCAGTTGGTTCTCAGGAAAAATCAAGGCAGTATTATAATGTAAACATTATTTAGTTGCATTCTTAATGTATAATTTTGTTTTAAAATGTAGGCTGTAGTCTTAGATTTTAGAATATGTATGCTTAACACCTTATCTTTTATGAACATTTTAATACCACCATTTACAAATATCATATAATACTCTACTATGGAAAATCCTTGAGGCAGAACTTACCACAACAAGTCAGTGTGGAAGAAGCTGGTTTTATCATTATCTTTTCACTGTAAGAGGCAAGGTTTGCATTGCCTATTTTATATTTGCCAGCAAATTGACATTTAATATTTTGCTAATTCTTTCTCCATCAGATAAGTTTATTGGCAAAAAAAGTGATAGTTTCTCATCTTTACATGTCAAAATTTCATTTACTTTTCTGCTTCCAAACAGTGCAGGCCCATAAAATTCAGCTGCAGAGGGTTACAGAATCTCTCTAGGATTAATTATCTTTTTAATTAAATTAAAAGATTCCTCCTTATGTGACCTCCATATCAGTCCCATATGCATGTTATCTCTTCTCAGGCTTGTCTCAGAGGACAGCAGACTCTCCCTTACAGAACTAGACCATTTTCCCTTTTGTTGCATCTGTCAAGAGGCTGTTTGGAATTTAAGTGCTGCCCTTTATTTATGAACCATAACTGCAATAACATTTGTTTGTGTGACAAACATTCTATGAATTTGAATTTTTATTGCAATGGTTATTGTAGGAAAACAGAAGAAAAACAGTAGGGTTTTGTTTTGTACTCCGTTTTTAAAGACAAGTACAATCTGCCTTGTAATTAATTTTTACATGTCCAAAACCAGCTATTGTATCTGAATACTAAATACCGTACACATCTAATTTAAAATAGACACAAACTGAAGCATCTGCATATGTGTTATGTATATAGCGACACATGCACAGATACAAACTTTTTCAGAAGCTAAATAGTCCTAGGAGGAATTAGCAAGCCTACATAAATTTATATGGGGGGATGGGCAGGGAGGAAAAATAAAGCAGTTATCCAGTGGATACAGAAAGAAGCGACAAACTGCAGTGGCATGCAGCACTGCATACACAGCAGATTTAAAATAAATAAATAAATAAATAAATAAATAAATAAATAAATAAATAAATAACACCACACCACACAGAAATATTGTTCATTAATCTTCTTCTCCAATAGAGGTTGAATAAAATAAACAAATACCCAAAACTGAATTAGACATGGTCTGATTGAAACAAAGCACATGATAGAAGATAAAAGCTGTAAACAACATAATGGGGTCCTTACGTGAAGTGTGTTCACAATACAAGTCTAGATAACATCCCTTTCCCTTTTTCTTTCTGAGCAGTCATGGCAGCAGCATTAGTTTCTCACAAGCCTGTCACAAAACAGGAGGGACAGGAAATCAAACAACTGCACACTGATGAAACAGAAGATAGATTCCTGACAAGTAGCAATCTTTCAGACCCTAGCAGTGTTTCTTAAAAGAAAACAAATGGGAATAGGTCAACTTTCTCCCCGACACACCACCTTTTCTTAATGCAGCTTGATTCACATTTAGTTTTGGCTTGGCACATTTGGTGTTATCATAGACAACTGAATGGGAAGGTGGGAAGTAGCATCTCTCACTGAAAACCACAGAGCACATTGTATTAACTCTCTGTAGAGGTCAGCCAGGCACTGGCTCATGAAGAACTATCTGCTGGGGAGCGTACTGTTAGTAACAAGTACCGGGGTGCTACTCTGGGCTGGCCATTGCCTCCCTGTCCCTGGGAAGGCACCCCTGTTCACAGGAAACCTGCAGGCCCAGCAGCACCAATGCAGGCTGATGGGGGGGTGAACAAGAGTGGCATGGTGCAGCTGCTTCCACAGATAGCAGCAAAGAGGTGTGTGATACGACCCTCTAATTTAATTTTCAAGGTTAGGTGCATATTGGTTAAAAATAAGGCTGGTACAAGACACATGGATGGATTAAATCCCTCATCAGTTTTTAACTTATTCGGGCAATTTCTGTTTGTAACAGGAGCATCACAGTAGCAGTAAGGTCAAGCAAGTAATATTCTGAAAAGCAAAGGGTAAACTTTAATTTTAAAATGAAGAAATCATATGTACAAGAATGTATTTGAAGATAGGATGTAAAGTACCTCTTCCTGGAAAGACTTTTGGCAATATATTCAATATGCATCATCTCAGATTCTTACTCAAGACTTCTAACAACCTTTCTCATCCAAGCTGTCAAAGCCCAACAGCTTCCTCTACAACAGCTATTCCTGTCCTACAAAGTGATTCATCTTTTAATGTAATGTGCTGAACAGTTCTCTGATGGAGTGGCATTTGATCCTCATACCATTAATTACCTCTACATTTTGACTGAAATACGGCAAAATCCCATTTGTGTTTTTTTTTTCTACTGTGTCTATCACTCCAGTATGCAGATGCCATCTGCACTATCAAAAAGTCAACTTGACTGAGCACCAAAGCCAAACATCTCCTTCCTCTTCCTAATTGATTTGTTCTACTCTGCAGGAACAAGCATTTAATCAGGTCTCTTCCAGAAGGATGACACTAACTATTTGGCAATTCTTTTACTAGAAAAGCTTATCACAGTTCAAAATGAGACTGTGATTGGAGACCCAGTGTTTCTAGGACACATCATTCTTTAGCTCAGTGTCCAAGACTCCTCTAATTATCCTCCTCACACGGGGAGGTGGTCACACTAGACCCTGCCCACATTTACCATAGGTATCTCACAGATAGGCAGAAAGGAAGACAAGACTTCAGGAAATGTGATTTCACGCTGTTACACATTTTCAGCCCAGGACTATTGCCTTAAATCAGATCTTTTCATGGACCAGTACTCAGTGCAATCTCTGGTTTAACAGACTCTCTTATTAGTCCCATTTTCAAAGCTAAGAGGAAGGCAGAAAGCTCTTGTATAAAAATTTCTTTTTCAATTCAAAGGTCATTTCAATACTGAAGTGCCATCTGTTCATGGTGTAATTAAACTTTTATCATTGCATATTTTAAAATTAATGTAATTATGGGGGAAATAACAAACACATGAAAAGCAGTTGAAAATATAATTTTTAAATGCTGAGATAATTTTTCAAAAATCATTTTAAAGAGCTGTTTTACAGAAAAATGTAAACTACTTTTAAATTGGATTGAAAATTGGTCTTATTTCAGTTTCTGAAAAATCAGAAATTTGACCATTTCTAAACTTGAGGGACAAAGTTCAGCTTCCCATTGTGCCTGATGAGTTAATCTCTAATTGCAGTAGGACACTGGAGAAATCAGACATGGATTACTCCAGCAGAACTTTAAATACATACATATATGGAGGGATAGAAGGAAGCATATTACTTTTTAGCCCAGGAAAAAAAAAAAAGTAACTGAAATTAACTAAAATGCACAGAGCACAAAATCAGAGACAGATGCTTTCAATGGGGACGGGGGTGGCACAAAACCAACCAACCAAACAACCCACCAAACCTCTTATCATTCACCCAAGTGATTTCCCATCCCAATGGCACTTCATGCCAATTTTCAAAAATAGAGCTGGTTTTTAGACAAATCTAGAATTTCTGAAAACAATGGCATAATTCGGAAAGGAATATAAAGCTACAAAATGAAGAGTAAACATTGCTTGTGTACTAACAGCAGTCAATCCTCTTCCTCCATGAGGCTTCCTGCTGGACCGTCATCACCATGCAAATGTCATTTGCTTGTGATCTATTTTGGTGCAACAATAAAAATACTTTATTGGAAGTAATTCTGACTTATCAGAATGTAGTGGTCATGTGCCACTACACTAGGAGAATTTCTTAAAGCAAAGGAGCACCCTAAACTATCATGCAAAAGAAGACTTTCCAGCTCAAATCTGAGGGTTTTTTTTCCTTTGGTATTGAGCAAACAGTCCTTTTTTTATTTTGCAATATCTCAGGTATATCCTGATATAAAGTTTAATATTATAGCTACAAGAAGAGCAAACAAACACCTCACTTTCTAACATAAGGGAGGCATAAAGAGACCAGCACCAGAAAAAGTATTCATATTAGGGGTTGTCTGTCTTCTTTTTTAAGATCTGCCACAGACTGAATTAGTCCAATAACCTACAGTATAAACCTGACCAGTTTCTGATAATTTGCCTGTGAACACTATTCCTAGCCTTTTCCTTTACAGATTTTCCCTCAAATCTATCTGATAAGGACATGGCAAACACACGACAAAAAAGAAGGAAACAAATGGCTGAAGTGTAATGCATACACTTATTCTCATATACTCCTACAGCCACAGTTTGCTAGTCACCCAAGTTTCATTTCTAGGGCAAGTATTACTATTTTTGAAATTACCTCTGTCTGCTGAGACAGAAGAGGCTGAAGAGGCCTGGTCTCACTTTTAACATGCTCATGAAATTTCACCCAGAAGCAGCACTCAACCATAGCAAGCCAAATTACTGAAGTTCTCATTACATTCAAGCTGGCGCAGAGAGTCATGGTTGATATATGAGTCCGTCACCCTCAGTATTGATTTGCAGAGCTCTCCAAATGTCTCTCAGGAGTACTGTCCCCTTAAAGCATTTTTCCCTTCTGTCTGCCATACCTCATAACTCAAATTGTCAACTCTTACTTGAATTTGTCACATTAAAAATATTCATCAGGTAAGTCATTACGTTTTAGTTATGCATAGTCTTTCCCTTAAAAAAAAAATGAAATAAAATAAAATCACAGCAACCAAAAGTAAAAAAACCAAACACCAAACCAGCTGATGCAGCAATATAAAGCTCTCATGACTGTCATAATGAGGAATGTTAAAGAAAAATCTTACAAATATATTTGCCAAACTGTATCAGTTAAGAAAAGGCTTTCTTCTGTCCCATTGTAGTCATTGCTCATGTAAGCAGTATGGGGATATGGGGATCAAGGTCAAGGAATCTTTCACTAAACTCTAGCTCTCTTCTCTATGTAGACTTAGAGTAATTGCATCATGTGTAGGTAAAACACACACAAAACATGTAATCCTTCTAATTGGTTTAAGATCCAGCATCTTAAAAACCAATGCTTTATTGTACGTATTCATAAACAAAACCTACCAAACCATAAAATCATTTTTCGGCAAAAGTACAGCATGTAAATTCACCTGCATAATTAGCGACTAGGTGAAAGTTCCACACTGAGAGAAACTGCATCAGTTCAATTCCACATAAAACAATTTGTTAAGAAGCATTCTCTTCATGGGAGGTAGGGAAACTGCCTACTCAGCACATTTACCAAACTTGTATGCACCTGCACCTTCATCTTCAATAGGTAATCAAATACAAGTATGTCTTGTCAAAGACCAGATGTATTCAGCTGACAAACTGTTCTACTCAAGAAGCAAGGCAAAGCTAGTGGTTTCCTTTTCTTTTGCCTATATAATACTGAAATTAAAGAAAAAAAAAATCAGAATAAACTATCAGTATAAATTTTTGCCAGCACTATAGCTGGTATAATATGGTGCTCTAGCAACAAAGGCCCTAGGAAAACACACAAACTATAGGCTCTCCATATGTAGTATTGTTTATAATCATTCCCATACATCACTTTGCTTAGCAGACTTTTTTTTTCCCCTTACAATTTTTCGTTACTGTCAAAGGGAGAGAATGTGGAACAGATGGAGAAATTTACCTATAATTGCTACCACTCCATGACAAGAACTGGCCCAATGGTAAGACAGAAGTATCTTATCTAAAGAATATTTACTACTAATTTTAGAACGACTAAATATAAATTTAATTTCTCTTTAGAAGCAGAAGTATCTGCAGTTCAAATTCTCTCTAAAGCAAGTTCAGGATAGAACTCAAGTCTTGCTCAAACAGCCTTCTACTTCATCAGTCCTGCCTTAAAAATCTCCATTAATATTGCCCTCAATAAAGCATCATAAAACTTAACATTTTTTTCTCTTACTTTCAAAAGCTCCCTTGGCTTTCTCCAGCCAAAAACCATCTCAAATCTTACTTCCTCTACAGCATGCATCAGCTTTTTCCTACAACTTCACAATTGCTGATTAGTATGTTTTATTTAAAGGAATTGGATTTGACAAAAAAGAATTTCCAACACCTGGCTCACTATGCTTCACTCAGAAATATCAGTATGGTCAACAAGACAAGACACTTCGAATCAGATCTTGACTTCATTTAGTTTTTCATAATGTAGGACTTCTGATGGAGAATTCTTAAAACAGGAAGAATCTTCTATTATATGAACCAAAGGCAAACATATTAAATCAGTTAACTTACTGAAAAGTGACCCACAAATTAATTTTAGCACAAAGCACTGAAAAACAAATGCACTAAAACCAAATGCAACTGTAATTAGGAACCATCAAGATACACAGCTGCCTGAACTTAAGATGCTACTGTTGTGCCGAGATTTTTATTTATTACTTCCACAGACTTTGAGACTACTAAATTCTATTACCTGCTTTTCTTCCTCCCACAGGCGAGACTCTCTTTCTCTGGATTAGTTTTATCAGGTTCAGACTCTGAACCACCCTCCTCTTTTTGGTCAGTTGAGTGCCAATGCTGCAGCAAAGAAGATGCAACTACATGGTTAAGGATGGAAATAAAGGGAAACCACAAACATCCCCACTTCAGTTTGACTCACAGAGTGGAGTAATGCTCTCAGGTGTCATTTGACCCTATAGATAAGCCTTATAACCAGAGGAGGTGAATGCCTCCAGCTCAGCCCTCCAGCCGAGTCTTGGCTGTATTCCTGCTCCACCTTTACTCTGTCTACGATCTCACAGTCCCATAAGTGGAGGATGAGACATTCCCACTGGCTGACAACAGCATCACCTCCCACCACCATCCTTTGGAGAATTAGTTTTCCCTATCAGCAGTGCTTCACAGCTAGATCAGTTTAGCATTAAGGATGATAGAACCACCACGCTTCTGCTCATTTCCATTTCTGGCTTAGATACCTGGGGTTCACTCACATAAAATTCACCAAATAACACCTCCTCTCTCATCAGCCTGGTTCTACTAAAACTAGGACTCAAAAATTCATAGAGTAATAATAATTCAGACACAAAGATACTGCATGACTAATTTGGGGTCAGCCATGCAACCTCAAGGGCCAGATATTCTGTTTGCACAGCACAAACCCAGCACATGGCAACAGTTCAATACGTGTGGGGTCCTTAAGAGTCAAGATTACCAACAGAATAAAGATTAAGTAGTTTTTCCATGACAGACTTCATCAGTCTTCCAGCACTTTATGATTTTACAGTCTCTTATGAAAAAAATCAGACTTATAACCAAACTCTTGAAGTGATACCACAATGGTGACTTGAGTACAGGCTCATCTGGAAACATACACTGGTAATTAATCCCTTGTGAGCAAAAGTTGTTTTAGTCCTATAACAAGGTAATTGAAAACTGTCAATTCCACTCTGATATAATTCAACAACATTAGATCAGTATCCAAAAATAATATTCATTCGGTAGCTGACGGGCACTTTTTATAATATCTGCCTTCACCTGAAACCTCTTGAGATTTTTTCATTATAGTGAATTCATTAGAAATCTAACTGAAAACTGTGCTTTTCAGAGTTTCACTTTGTTGTTTGAGATTCAGAAATAAGATTGTGAGTGCAGACTATAATTTGCTGTCTCTGCTATAAGAGAAACATTGATCCTATTTGCTAGAAACACATAAACCAATAGAACATGTACAGATTGTAATATACTATAAATATCAAAATATACTTTTTTTTTTTTATCCATAACAGGAAATAAAGTTAATTCAGGTAGCTCAAAAACTACTTAAAAACCAAAAACAAAACAAAACAAAAAACCCACCAAACAAAAAAACCAACCACATACACACAGAAAGAATGTTAATGGTGCGGAGAACTTGCGCTACCAATTGTCTACCAAGGACTGATTTCAATAATCTCTTTTTCTCCTATAAATCTCACTTTCTGGCAGTTTTATATGACAGACTGCATTGCATGCTTCAGAATATCCAAATTTGGGAACAACGTATTTTCTGAAGCACCAACAAGAAAAGGAATGAGAATATGGGAAGATAAATAGTTGAAAATGAAATAAGATCTATGAAGAAGCTGGCATGGCTTCATTCTAGAGCCTCTTACGGAGAATGAAACAAAAATGCTAGAAGGTAAGTAGATAAAAAAGGAAGACCGAAACAACAGCCAGGGTAAGAGAGTCGTCTTTTAGTCCTTCCTCTCTTTAAGGGGTCAAATGTAAATGAAAGACGTCTGTGTCCAGAGGGATGGGATGGTAAAGATAACGAAGTTTTTACAGCTGTTTGAGTGAGTTTTGAATAGTTTGGAAAATGTTCAAAACCTCCAGTTTTTCCCTTTTTAACCAAAAAAGCTCACCCTTCTTGATCACAAATATTGTTTCCCATAGGAAAACAATTCAAATACGGTACCACAGTGGCATCTAATTTACTTTCAAATTTCCGTTTTCTTCTTCAATTGTTGAATTTAAATATATCACTCAATAAATTCAGAAAGTTACAGAACCAACTTCCGTTGCTGAGGACTCGAAACATTAGCTAATGTAAAATTTAGGCTATTATATAATTCTAATTCTATTTGCTTTACAGAAATCATATTCAGCTTCTCAACTATTATTTACCACATTTTTCCTACATGCCTTCTCATAAAATGTATTTACATTTAATCATACATTAAAAAAAAAATCATTAAAATGTTACTGATGTTAACTGGTAGCACACAGTAGTACTAAAAGATAGTCCCGCATTTTTATTTATGACTAAAAACATTAGATAAAATATTTGATACAATATGTGATCTGTGGTTAAATACATCTTGCCTGCATAAACAAATATACACAGGAGATTAAAGGAATGAAGTTGAAAATATTTAATCATGCAATGTTTAATGAGAAAAATATTATTGGGGGAGAGGTATTTTGAGGTTTTTCTGTTTGGTTTTGTTTTTCTTTATGTGTGCTTTTTTCATGCCCATATTTGTAACATTTTTAGATTTTTCTAGGCAGGAAGGATATAGTTTATACTGTGGTAAAAGTTCCCAAAAGTAAAGAATCTCCCTAGAAAAGTTAAGAAATGTCATTTTATTATTGTGTTCATACCAATTATTTCATTTTGCCTTTTGTTATCCCTGTTTGTGAATGTTTGGAGAAAGAGGTATGTATACTATGCATACATATAGATTTTGGACAAAAAAAATCTGCCTCCTTTACAGGGAGTACCTTTACAGATATAAAGGGCTCAGGAAAAGGTTATGAAGCTATTACCCCATGTGCTTTATAATAAACCCATCATACAGGATTTTTCTCAAAACTTAAATTAAACATAAAATATTAAACATTTGCATTCCTGTGTGGCAAGATCAGCTACGCAGAAATGTCATGGTTTAGACAAGTCGTAGATCTGTAACTGTAAGGTTTGTACTTCCAACAGGTATAATATTACACTTTGGTTAGCATTTGTTTTAAATGCAGTATCTTCATATTTTATTACAGAAGTGGGTAAGTTCACTTGATGCTACTATAAGTAGCAAACTGTTTACTTCCTCGCTTGCTACATATTAGTGTTGAAACTGGTAATACAAGGTAGGAAATAGTTGGAATTGCAATTTCATAAAATGTCTGAGATACCAAGGATGGTATCCTTGATGTCTGCAGCGCTCTACTCTGCATAGGCCTCAGTCAAGCAGTGTGTGAAAAACCATTAGTGAGAATGCAATCAGTGCAGCAGAACCCTGTCATAACTCAAAACTTGAAATATTTGGCCAAATCCCACAGAAAGTATAAACTGGCATATTAAGCCCTTTTGTTCTGCCTGCTCTTTTAGATTTCCTGTGACTTCTGACTACATTTTAAGCACCCACCATTCTTCGCACCCTGCTTCCTAAAACACAATTTATTAGAGCATTTTTCATCAAAAAGGAGAAAAACAAATTTGAGAGGGGAGGGGTTCCCCTTTCTAGCACCATAAAATGCACAAAGCACACATTCAGAATACTCACTAAACTGGTTATGTCTTACAGGGATCCCATGAACTTCAGACAGAATATCACTGGAGGATTTGCAATCGCTTGTTCACAAGGACAAAATGAATTTATCTGCAACCATTCAACACATCGACAGTTTAAAAGGAGCATTAAGTAATGGCAACCATAAAAGAATGAATTGTTGACACATAAACAGTTCCCAGAGGGTGAAGATATTTGCTCTGAGAAATTCCCATGAGGCACCTACAGAAAATTGCAGCCCTCCCTCCCCAACAGAACAGTGCAAAGTTTTTATTCTGCTCTTCAGTAAAAAGACATAACTGGCATGTTTGAAAGGAACTGTGGTCAAGCACAGCTTCACTATGCTGATACCATATAATCCTGTCTTCTGTCAGACTGTCTTGTGGAAGAACAGAAAGTTGCAACCATCTCTCCAGGCTTGAAGCATGTGAATCAGACCTACATCTTGCACCAGGGCTCCTGACCTCATGCATGAATACAGCCAGCAGCTGGACCAGGGGCAGCTGGCTAAGGCTGCCGAGGTAAAACTGAAATACCACCAAAAAAATTGTGGAAATCAACCAGAACAGTGGGAGAAGATTATTTTGGTGCTTTTTTCCCCTAGACAGCCCACAATTTCTTGTATAGTACTAACAAAACGCAGGAAGAGTACAGAGCCTGGTTGTGAGGTAGGGCAATCGAGATGCAGGGCCTTGGCTTCTACCAAGGCAAATTTAATGGGAGCAGTGGTCAGGTGAAAATGATGCAGAGAATATTGTTCCTGTTATTGAGCTGGTATAATCAATTCCCAACAGGACACACAGAAACCGTCCCCTATCTGTAGTATATACATGATTGTTCTTTTACAAGAACTCATAAATGGATAAGAAAGAGAAACCCCAGAAAAAGCCTAAGTTTCAACCAAGTCAGACATGGGCACATGATCACTCTGGGGAAGAACTGAACTCCATTTCTTTGCATACAGGATCACACCTAAGGGTTCCATTAATTCTTGAGGCACTCCTATTCAAATGGATAGCCATAGTTGTAAGCACTATTTTTTTGCCTCTTCTATACCTACAAAGAAATCTGTAAGAAAAGACAGTTTCAGCTACGTTCATTGCTGCGTTTACCCAAGACTATCACATCAGGAACAGATTACTGCAGGGGTGTCAGACTACATTTAACTACATGTAGCTACATTCCTACACTTATACAGTCCTAAAATTACATTAGGCCCTTTGAAGGCAACCGCAAGGCTGATGTGGCCCCTGGTGAAAATGAGTTTAACACCCCCAGATTACTGCAATATAATCCAGCCAGACCACATGAGGCCAGCTAAAAACTGAAGCCAGTACAGAAAACAGGTGCATGTTTAATTTTGCTATACGCTGGTAACACAATAAAACTTCTCTGTAGATTGGCTTCTAGCTATGTATTGCTTTTCAGGTGGTATTTACTGTTTAAAGCTCTACACAGTTTACCAGCAAATATCCAGCTAGCACTCTACCTAATACCACTCCTCTTTAAAGAAAAAGCATTAATGATCAGGTGCTTTCCATGAGATATCATCAACACCAGAGCTCAACTTCTCAGGAGAAGGCAGAGCCTGTCAACTTTACCAACACCAGCTCCGCATTTTTCTCCTTACATGGGAGGAAGTGGTGAACACAAAGCTTAAGATAGAAATTGGGTAAGCTTCCTTGGGTGGGACTGTCAAGGATTTCCTTGGATTGCAATGTGAAGATGTAGTGTATTTTCCAGAAAATATATGGAATCTTTGCCTGTTAGATTTTGAAAAGGAGTAAACTCAAACATATATTCCTCACTGATGCTCCCTTCTCACTTCTAAAAATGTTTCCATTTCTATCATGACAAAAAGGTATTTTTTTTAATTGCCTGCATAATATGACTGTACAGATATGGACTTACAATAACACAGAATTTTCCCAGACAATTTGATTATCAGGAAGAACATCAAAAGATTACTTATCACCAAATATGACCTCAGCATAAATTTAGTCAAACACAAAAAAATGAGGATATTGTATTTTTTGAACTTGCTCTATCTCCCTCTAACAGTTTTGAGTCTACCCAGAAATTGTGCAACTTCTTTGTATTTAATCCTTTCTATGATGCCAAGATTTGCAAGTTTAAAACAGGTTTTCCTAGAATTATTAAATAGTCTTTTATTAAGCAGTTTTGTGACTTCCTAATACAAAAGGCTTACATTTGCACAACTCCATGATCTGCTATCACAACAACTGAAGAAGGGGTTACTTAAATATTCCAGAGAGTCCTAGCTCTTTTTATTTACTGAAAGTGAATGTTTGACTCCATTCCAAATAAAATATTGTAGACAACGTCCTCATCTACTTACGCAAGTAAATAGCAGCTAGTCTTACCTGAAGAGTTACAAAGAAAATATTTCTGGGGAAAAATAATATTATTAATATGTTAATGTAATTTTAAAAACAATGTCTATATCATGACCATTCATAGTATTTCTAGGACTACAATTCCCACAGAAATATTAGCTCACAGTTCTCCACTATAAAACACCATCATCTCCGTGCTCTGCCCCCAAGCGTACATAGCATGGTGTGAAAAAAGCTGGACACGAGGACACGCACACACACACATGCAACATCTTTGCTCTTCACCAATACCTGCCATTGGTCCTCTCATCCACACACAATGTGAAATCTTTAAATCCTAGAGAACACTTTAGGAAGAAAAGTGTCCCAGCTACTTCTGCTATGGCACATGTGACATTTTGGTCTTCCTAAAATGGCTCTGTAACACTTGCACAGCCTCACCAGAAAGCAACAAGAATGTTGTCATGTTGGCTGTAACAACACTTCCAACAGCAAGCAAATCAAATTCTGTCCAAGCTGGCTAGGACTGCTCATGACAAATCCATCATATCATAACCTGTTTTGCTGGTACTGTCTGCTGAAACTCAGGAGGTTCCATTATTTGTCTGCCTTAGAGGGAAAAGAAAAAGTAATCCAAAATGTTTTTAGGGGAATTTGGAATGGTCACTGAATATTAGTTTCCCATGGTAATCTACTGTCAATTCTGAACTGTTTAAATAAATAAATAAAAATCAGTACTACCATGGCCATGAATTTCAAAGGAACAATACAAGAAAATTACTTCAAAACAGTACAAATTTAAACACAGAAGTGAAGTTATTATTTTCACTTTCTGCCTTAGTCTACATGACTTAAAAAGCATAGTGAACAGAAACTGAATTTCTACTGAATGGAGGCATTAGAAGTATTAGGACTTCCATCTATTTATTTAAAAAAAAAAAAAAGTAAAGAATTATTTTTTTAAAAAGTAACACCCTCTTCTACCCCAAAAAGCTAGTAACTTAAAACTTTATCTTTGGGGTGAGTAACGTACAGCTGCCAACCTCCATGTCTTTGTTATACAGAAAAGTAACAATAACACTGTCAAACTCAAATAAAAACAGTAGCATGAAAGGCCTTCCAAGCATTATGAAAACACTCAACTGTAGTAAGATACAGTGCTGTGATAATCTGTTAGCTGGGAGGAGGAAATACTCTCTGCCATACTGGCTTTTAAAACGGAAGACAAGGTTTTCCATGTAGTTTAAATAATTCCTTTTGTTACAAAAGTCTTTTTCTTTCTTTGACTTCTTATTTGCAAGAAACTAATGAAAAGGAAACTTTGAAATAAATGAAAATATATCCGTTTCTGTCTCTCTTTCACCAGAGAAACAGAACAATAAAGATTTTAGTCCTTTCTCCTTAAAAATCCCTTAAAGATTGTCACTTTAAGTCCATAAGCAATTTCTGTTACAGTAAGAATACATGGTTTTAGTAAACGGAGGATACAATTTACTGTGTGACAGCATGATGCAATAATTATTAAATGCATTGAAATTAAAACTTTGGTTCTACCTATTTTACCAAGCAATACAGGTCCTCCCAAAGAGCTGACCGCTCCCTAGTCTTTAGTTAGAGTTTGCAGAAGATGATCGCTTTATTCAGTTTTCCAAGCACTGACAAACCTATCAAAGAGCACAGGGTCAAGAATCTACCCTGTGAGGAAAAAAAAAAGCGCATGTCTGTATAGTGAATATTCACTTATTTTAATCAAATGCTGAAAAACCTGCAAAACTCTACAAGGTGTTGAGCTGGTATGTGTATTCTGTAATTTAGAGGACAAAAAAATAGTTTAATATGGATATTATCTTTCTCCACCAAACATGTAGTCTCATTTAAAAAAACATATTTTAACAAGAATCTGTTTTCTATAAGATCAGTCAAGACTGATTTGATGAGATATATTTATCCATATCTTGTCCTTATTGAGTGTATTTTGTGTTTGACAGTGACACTATTATCCAGCCAAACTGGAAAATAACTGATGTCAAACTTTTTATTTTGAAATACTGATTGAACATCATCTTTTGTCCAGTTTTCAAAAAATTCACCAAAGACCTAGCAACCAGCATTAATATTCCCGACACTGTTTTGCCCTGTTAAATCCAAGTTGTCACGTTATGGTGATAGAAAGATAGTGGGGTATTAAAATAAAGCAACTACAAAAAATGTGGCTTGTTCTTTTTCTGAGATCACATATAATTTAAAAAAAAAAAAAAAAAAATCAGCCTTTTTAGGTAATATTCCCTTACTTATAAATATAACAATAACTGGTAATATTTTAGCCAATGGCTTAGCATCTTCATCCAGAGACCAGCTTACAGTAGCAGGCATGTACGTAATTCCTGTAAACAACAAAAGTGATTTATTCACTTCCCCCCATAAAAATCAAATGCATTTCCACCCATTCACCAGAAAAATCCCCAGGTTATTAATCAGCTGCCCCCTTGCTAGGGACCACTATACTTTGTTTCTTGGGAAAAAAGTGTACAACCACAGTTCCTAATGCAAATTATCACAGCTATCCACTGAAATCAGTAAAGCTATCTGAATTTATGTCAGTTAACAATTTTTCACATTATGGAGAGAGCACATTAGGGTACAAAAATGACCATTGCATGTTAGAAGGAAAAAGATTTACAGTGATCACTATAATTTCATCCCTCCATTAAATATCTACCCTATGTCATAATGCGAGCCATTTAAAAGATTTTTAAAGCATTTGAAATGCATAAAATTTAATTTCACTGTCAGAGAGTTTTAATTCTTATTCCTCTGAACGTGAGTTCCAATACAAGTAGGTATATCAGAACTCTCAACTTAATTTTCCCCCTAAATCCAGTGCTAGAGGTTAACCATCAGAATGCTGTTCACCTTTTTCCAGCACAATAATAAAATGCCACTTCAGGAATTTTGTACAGCAATGATCTTTTACAATAAAAAGATTTGTGAAAAACTCTGACTTTGAGAAAAAGAACTATCACCTACTTTACTTGCATGCATTTTTTTATAATGAGACTCAGTAGATCTCAATTTTTACTTCAAATCAAGATTAAAAATTAAATACTATAAGAGATTTAACTTTCTGCACCAAAAGGTACTGACAGAAAAGATGTAAAATTGAGAAAGAAGCAAGAAGCCCAAAAGAGGTGTACCACCAATATAGTCAAAAGATGGCGTTAGGCTTGTGTCTGGTAAAGAAGGCAATGTTTGGATCAGGAATCAGTGGAACATAGGAAATACTTTTAAGTCAGATCACATCTCTCTAAGGGTGCGGACTCCAAGTCCATCAAGCCATTTAGCCTGTCTCCAAAATCAGTCAGCAGCAGGACTCAAGGGAAGAACACATGAACAAGGCAAGTACTATGTTGGGTGAAAGTTTTTTTTATCTGCTCTCCAAGGCTTCACTGATTTGCTTCTCAAGGACATTGCAAGCCAGAGGTGGTATCTTTATCTTAATATTATCAATGTTTTTTTCTTCTGTAGTTTTATTCAATGTAAATTATCATAGATCTAATTCCATTGTTATAAGAACACAGAAATAGATTCAGTTGTGTTTAGATTTATTCCGTCCCAGGCAATCCAAAACATCTGTAAGTAAAAGTAATTAAAAATATTCTATAGTGTTTCAGAAACTCCTAAATCTCTTGATCTGCTTGGTATAGTAAGCAAGCCACAGAAGATCTCCACATACAAAACACTAAACCGTCTAGGTGCAAAATTTTACTCCTTTTTTAAAGGATGCCATTGCCAAAGCTTGTTTATTGTGAAATGCTAGGTAAAATGCACCTGTGTCTGGAGCTCAGGCTCTTCTCTCATTGATCTGATATCTCAATACCTGAAGCTAAATGGAGAACAGGAAAAGGCCACCTACCCCTTACATCTGCCTTTCTTGCTCCTTTTCCCCATGTCCTCCATGTCAAATAGTTTCTTGGTTTTCTATTCTTGCCTTAAGAACAGTTGGCGTTTTCCTAACTGAAATTTAAAAAGGGTTTGGAGTCAAACATACAAGAGTTTGTTTAAAAAAAAAACCAAACAAAAACCCACAACCCAAAAAAACCCAAACAAACAGTAAATAATTGCATTGAATTGATTAGATCTCAACACACTGACCCACTTCAGCCTAAATTATATTATGTTAATAGGCCATTAGAGACACCAGAGCTTTGATATGAACTTTCAAAATTTTTAGTAACAGCATAAGAACAAATAGTGCCTCCTTTAACAAAGCAGTTTCTGGAGGCATCATTTAAACACAAGTCATGTTATTCAAAACAATCCAAATTGGCCTGCAGGAAGTTGACATAGTCCCTTTATGGTCCCTTTTTAATAGAGACAAATGAGCTTGATAACTAACCTAACAAAATGAGTTGTGTTTAATAGGACACACACACACACACAAAAGTTGCTATCAAGAACAACATCCCATTAAAGAAAAACTGCTGGACCCTTTGGCTAAGTCATGCCCAGTCATCTACTGTGTCTGGATTTCCAAGGACAGTCTCAGCCCTTTAATTACCCAGTGGTCGCAACTAGTTTTCCTGACAAAGCTGAGCCTATGCAGAAATACCAATTATAATAATTTTGTATTGAGACTATTCTTCACTGTGTTTTCTAATGCTAAAACAAGTAAATTTCATAGAAATACTGAATGCCAAAAGGGATTAAAAACATCAACAATTCAATTCTAGATCATGTCACACACGATCAACATTTTCTGGTTTTTAGCTCAGCTTCCACTGAAAGTCAATGATACATTTTAAATTATAAAAAAGAAGAGACCCATTAAGTCTTATGTCACTTCTGTGACAACATACTTTTTAAAGGGCACATATAACTCCACTACAGCCATAAAATTCATGAAGGATTTTACTGAAAATTTCCACATCATGGCCTGGCCAGACTTAGCTGCTGTCTTCACAAAAGCTGTCAGTTCACACCAAACCATGGTAAAAAATAAATTGGTAAGTTTTATATCTTGTTTCCTCTCCATGTACTGGTTTCTGGATGGACACAGGGTAGCATTTACCCAAAGAGCAGGAAGCAATTACAAATAATGGTAATGTTATATGGTAGATTTTCTGGTCATCCAGTAACACTTCCAGAAGATAAAACAAATGCTGTAGTGAAGTATCTTCTTTATATTATTTTGAACCATATAAAAAGTCCTTATTTTTACCTCGCTCAAATAACCTTTGGATTACCTCTTCTGTTCTTTTCAATCCTTTCTCCCAGAGGAGACACTCCTGCCTATAGATCTGTTGTGCTGGCAACAATGCTTTCCTGCAGCCAGCAAATCCCATAGGACACCCTTCTGTACAAGTGGTATTACCAGGCTCCATTCAGACAGACCCGAGAGAGAAAGCCATTTAAGGTCCAAGGAGAGAGCCAGATCTTTTCAATTAGAGCAGCAATACTAAAGCTGTTTATGAAGTCTGAAGTATCAATCACATTGGCCGTCCCTCTGTCCTGTGAAGCAGCAGCGTGTTTCAGCTGAAACACAGATCCATTTAAAGTCCTTTGGCATTCTTCTGCAGTAAAACCACCACTCAATATCAGCATCAGCATCCTAGACTTGACTTCTATGTGTTTAAGACAAAACCACTGGAAAACGATAAAAATCACTTTTAAAGGCTTAAATATTTAGTTCACTGTCATTGACCTATCAAAATTTTAACTCTCTATTTGCCAGGAAATAAATAATTTTTTAAAAATACTACTATTTAATTCCAAAAAATTTTTCAGTTTAGGCAATGCCAAGTCCTTATATTCAAGTGAGTTCCAGGAATACCCAAAAGCACTTAGGTAGGCTGTTGGTGACAACTGTTGAAGCTTAAACACAAGATAAGAGGCAAGGAGTCTGTCTCACATCAGAACACATAAAAGGTAATTGCTTCTTTTGACTTACCAACTACTAGAAATACATCTGAAATAATTTTTCATGGGTAAAGTTCATACATAAATACCAATACAAATAACTGCATAACCACATTCTGTTTACAGGGTGTCTTTTATACCACATGATACTTATACATGGGTGAACCCTAGCTTGACTTTAAACAGTGTATTTTCTATCTTTATGATTTTGCATAAAAGTTTTGAACTTTTTTCCTTATTATTCAGTCACAGAACCACAAAGCACTCAGAATTAAGTGTGTAAGAGTTAATTTGAGCAATGTTTCAACCTCAGAATTAAGCAGTAAATAAACACATTTTCTTCTGCTGCTTTTTCCTTCTCAAAAGACGCTATCACCAATAGCTTTCTTGGCAACAAGACACAAATACATAACATCACTGATTCAAACAGCTAATCAAGGACACACATCTCAAAAGAGTATCAGAGAAGACTGCTGCATTTCCCAGCACATCTTTCTTTTCTACAAATAAAAATATCCCCTTAGCTAGGAAATCCAGTGGCATTCTGAAAGCAAAGGCATAATTCTTTTTCCAGTCCATCTTTCTATATTTTAATTACAGGTTCCCTCACAGTTTTTTTAGGGGTGAAAAAACAAAACAAACAAACAAACAAGCAAGCAAGCAGAAGCATTTGATTTGTCACAGCCATATGTGACAGACATATCAGACAGCAAGACTGTTTTTACAGGACATAATTTTAAAAGTAGTTTTCACCCTAACTTCTAAAGTACACTAGTACTCCAACTTACAACAAATATGCCAATAATATTTTCAAAGTGATTTCAGTGTTCTGGCATAAGATCAAGATTCATGACAGTTATAAAGGTCTTCTCTTAGGGATTTAAAGTTCAGAGGTTCACATATACACTTCTGTATAACCCACACATACAGAAGTCTTCTATGATTGATAAGATTCCAGTTTCATTTTATCTAAAAAATGCATCCTACTTCATTTTAAGTCTAAAGGTAAAAACACCAAGCAATCCTCATTACACTTACCTTTCTTTTTCATAACAACACATTCCAGTTACATATGTGAAATCGTAATTATTGAAAGCTTTTTACAGCATAAGACTGCAGTGTAATATTAACTAGTAACACTATAATAATAGCAATACTAATTAATTAATCTTGTTCGTAGGTAGCCATGAGTGCATTCAGATCTTGTCCCTGATCCCACGAAATACATGACAGGACTCCTGATGACTGAATCTCAAATTACTAGAATCTCAATACACAAGGTTGAACATATGACCAGATGATGGGAATGGATACACAACTAAAACAGCACTTAAATGCCTGGGCACACAGTCTGGGGACAGGTTTCTGCCTTGGCACATGGGAGCACACAGCGGGGCAAGGTCCCTGGAGGCCAGATGCAGCTGGAGGTTGTGTCTTCCACAGGACAGCCCTCCAGCTGCAGAGCAGCACCTCCTCCAGAACCTCAAGCAGGAGGCATCAGCAGACTCCATAGCCATCTCTGTATCTAATACAAGGGCTATGAGAAGATTAATATTATGCTACAAATGCAGGAAATTCTGAGTGAGACTCAGCAGTAAAAAAGGCAGCAGATGGCAGAACAGCATGCCCTGGCACATGAGACTTGAGGGTCCACCTCAGGGAGGTCGGATTCTGAAACCTATTTTTTCGTGTTTGGAGGCCTCCTGAAGATGCACATTTAGTGCATTGCCATTGGCGGCAGCCCCTGCTCCTTGCCTTTTGTCAAGAAAAGGCTATGGTCAATGCTGAGGAGGAAAAAGCCTGTACAGGCATAATCTAGTCTACCAAAACAATGGGCAGAAGCAGAAGATGAAGAAATCACCCGTACCTCTAAAAATTCAGAGAAAGTAAATCAACTAGAATTGCAAGATAATCTGCAATATGTGTCAGAATGGTAGATAAACATCACTATGCAAAATTACCTTTGACCTTTCAAAATCTTTCAGGCACTTCAGATATAAAAATTTGTTTTTCTTTCCATTTAGACTAAGTTATAAAATCAGTTACTGGGAGAGGAGCAAAGTTGACTGTTTAAACAGAGCTATTTACAGTGTTTAAAAAGGCTAAATGAACTTCATAGGATCCCATAGTCAGATCTTTTACTGTATCTTTTTTTTTTCTGAGAATTCAGCTTTACTTGAAACAATAATTCAAAGGTATTGTGCCTCATTTTTCTAAATTCCACTATTTATCATCACATGAATTTAATCATGTATCAGGCTAGAACAGCCAAATGCCCTCCATCCAACTGCTCAGTGACAAGAGTATTCATATACTCAGGGCTTCTCATTTACTGAGTGATGACTACATTTTTTAGTAGCATTGTAATGACACGTTAAGGTGGATGGAGAAAATTTTAGTGGTCTGAAAGAGGCATTTTTTTTTTCTGTAAAGAACTAAGACAATGAACATCTCCCCACTGAAATGGCAGGAGATGTACAACAAATACTCAATTAAAATATTGGACACCAGAAGAAAACTTGCCAAACTACAGCTACATGCCTTATTTCATATTACTACATGAAAAGAAATCATTACATGAGATCCAAGGAGATTCCTAATCACTAGCAATACTAATTACAGAATTATTATCAGACAACTGAGCGTTCCCCACTTAATCCTAGGTGAACTAAATATCAGTTGCCACAGAAAGAATTTAACACAATCTTGCCTTCACACCTTGGAAAGCTTACTGTGAGAGCTGTGGAGCTAAACAGTTCAGGAGAAGCACCAGATAAATATAAATTACTGTTATTATATGCTTGCTTGATCCAACAAGCTTGGTACAACAAGCTTGATCTTATTTCTGCCTATGCACCATTTCTCCCCTCCACCGCAGCAATGCAAATATGTAGCCCAGGGAAAACCTCCTCCAGCTGCACACTGACAATAAAACTCCAAATGTGTATCAGCAAGACACAGTGATTAAAGCATATAGTGACATATAGTCACAACTTCCCACTTCCCCTTATATATACAGATTAAAACTAGTAAAATAACTACTAATAATAGAAAATATTATGAACTACACAAATGAGTAGGAAACCCAGCAGCCCACTCTCCCCTCATCAGTTCCTTTTCTCACATTTAGGTACATTCGCTAAGTTTCTACAAATACCTGTATTCTCATCCCAAACAATCAAGAGATGCTCTGGAAGCAAACAATGATGCTCAGATGTTGTCTCAAAGTTAACTGGAAAACACCATGTTTTCCCCCTAACAACCAGGCTTGTTCTTCTTTTCTTGTTCCTTTCTCATAAGACCCCACATTTTCCTCATCCTAACCATCTAGAAATAGAGTGACCAGAAAACTGAATTTGAAAATTTAATTAATTCTGAATCTACAACAATTAGAGAGCAGTAAGAACAGTTAATAGAAATCATACAACTGTGCACCTACTAAACTGGGTTAGTTGTTTACAGTCATTATGTTATTTGTAGTACAATTCCTTGATTAGCAGATAAAGACTTCCACAGAAAAAACCTGGCAGAATCATGCTTGGAAAGCAGATGTGCATATGCTTACCCTTCTCTACTTCATGGTCAAAAATCCCTCACTGAAAACATACTGCTCACAGCTCTGGACATTCCCAGCTCTAACAAGTCACTCTCCCAGCAGAGCTGTACCAATGGATCACAGCTTCTTCCACAACACACAAGCTACCAGACATATGTCTACTCATTTGACAGAGTTTCTCCATATCTATAGAATTTGTGTGGTTATGGAGGTAAGTTACCTCTCCGATATTGTACCCACATTTGGTTTTGTCTTTCTGCACACAAGAACATACACTATGATACATTATCTACTGATACCACCTGCAGCAGCACAGGCTGAGACATCAGCAAATCTACCTACAATCAGCTGCTTCCAAGAAGATGCAACTATTGCAAATAAGAACCATTTATGTTGCCCAAGATCCTGCTGTTAGAGTACTTTTTTGCTTCCAGGTTCTCATATTCTCTAATTTCGTGTCATTACACAATATTACAAGGACAGTTAAATAAACAAAGGTTGGAAGCATAGCCATTAACATCTTCATTAAGTCAAAAAGTTTTTTAGAGACCTGTGTAAAGTTAACCAGGAAAAAAATACTTCTCAAAATCACAGTTAACACAATTACCCCAAATTGCTTCTATTTTTAATACCTTGTGGTTCATGTATGCTGAAGATAATGGCACAAATCTTGCCATAATTCTCAACAGCTGCTGCTAATTCATCTCTACAATATTTCTACAGGAGGTGGTTAAATATGATTATTCCTATTTTAACTTACAGTTACCAGGATGTTAAGACAACAAGCTAAATTCTTCTCTTGGTCATTCCTGCCATCAGTCAGGAGTTACTCGTGTGGAGTCAGCCCAGTTACGTCATCTAGGTAATGGTACAAATTTTGGTCCGGAGCGTCATTGCTTACAAAGTGACAGCATGGGGCTAAACAAGTGAAGTGCTGCACTAAGATTTACCACTGGAGCTTGTTTTCAGAATTGTTGCTTTTTGGTCAAATGAACTGGAACTTACATCAAAAATTACTACCTAATTGTCCGATATGTCTAAAAAGTTAGTTTAATGAAAAAAAATGCTATGGAATAAGAAATATAATGATCTTGTATAAGACATGAAATGCTGTGGGACTTGTATCTGTCATTGCTCCAAATCCACAATAAAAATTCCAACAGTATCATCATATTCTCAAGACAAGCTCCCGCTTCAGCTGATATATAACTTTTTATAAAACTGTAGATGTACTTCACTTTTTAAGACACAAGAAGATACAGTTAACACATGCAGCACTAATTATAAAGTCTAGAGAAGTAAAATCTCTCATTTAAAGAGATGCTTATTTCAGATTCACACCATTTAAAGTATCACCAGGATGATGGATATTGTCTCAAGTTAAAAAAAAAAAAAAAAAAAAAGCTGGAAGTTTAAATGCAAAATAAGTGATTCTATGCTGACAAGAGTTTCTTACTATCAGCCAGTTTATGGAATTTTATGTCACACTCTGTAAAGTATAAAAGTAAATACAACTCTTCAAAAGATTAGACAGCACAAATGCATACAGTGCAAGTTGCTGGTTTAAACACAGATTTTTAAAATTTGAGTACAAGCTAATTCAGAAAAGCTGAAATTACTACAGAACAAGAAACACGTCAGCATGGCTTAGTCTACATAATTTCTGCATAGCAAAAGAAATTGATGTTACAGACAGCAAACAAATTGAGCACCTCCCTCCCTTCTTTACGATCTTCCCAGGCTAGAGGCCCAAACAGGTATAGATTTTTCACCCACAACACTGAACGAACATTGGCAAATCAGCAGGCTGACATTTCACTGTTTCTGCCTACACTAGTAACAACGCATAACCACATCCTGTCTATTTACATGATGAGCGCGGACAAGGCTGACTTCAGTGATCTTATGATGCATCCATCAATGAGTGGGTGTCCAATCCAGCTTCCTCTGAAAGTTGGGTGAATCTCTGGCCTTGATGGTAATGGAAGAAGAAAGAAGATGAATTTTATACTTGTGAGTACAGGCAAACCACAAGGTTTGTTGACAGATTGAAAAATGTTCTTGTGGAATGGCAGATGGAAGGCAGCTTTAATCCCGAAGTTTCTCTATTTTAAACTAGAAAAATAGTCCCAGATTTCCAAAAGTGATTATAAGAGCCTTAACAATAGCCCACAATTATTTTCAGTTCAGAAGGGAGATACGTTCAAATCCATCATCTGGAGTATCTCTGACATTAGGGACATATCTGAGCACACACATTAAAAATTTCAAAAAAACCCACAACCAGCACAGGAAGTTTCAAAGGATCTGTTAGAAGAAATGCAACTGATACATTCTTATAGGTATGAAAAATGTAGTCAACATTTACACAACCAAGAAGAAAGGAATGGAGGGAAAAAAAAAAATTAAATCACTAAAGTAAATGAGATGAGCTGCTACAGGAAATAATCCTGGATCTGACTCTGCCAGTCAAGCAACATCTAAATGGCTGAAGACAGCATGGGAACTTCCAGGGTGGAGGTGTTGGGAGATGAAAGCAAGAAACCTATGACAAATCATGCCTGCCAATCACAGAGTACTTGCACCTTGCTCCCCAGTATCTGCTGCTAGGTGCTATTATGGAATAGCTATACCCACTCTCATGCCAAGAAACTGTCTAAATTAGGCTTCATCAGCTTCAGGTTGCCATGGTTACAAGCTAAGTGATTTCAAGCCAGCTCACCACACACCAGTGCTACAAACAATTTGGGACTGCTCCTCAACCATATCAAAATACAGGACAGTGGATCAATTAGACTGTGATCCTGACTGAGTATGACTGTTTCTTTCTCCATCTTATTTCCACAACAAACTCAGGAGTAATTTTAATGAAATAAGGCACACCAACAGTATTTTAACATCACTACTACAGTGTTAATAGAACAAAAATATATATACACATATACTGGGGAATAAGGAGAGAACACACTTCCAAGGACTGAATTTCATGCAGGCAGGTATGATTTAATTGGCACCCACTGAAATGCCTACACATCACAGAAGTTGTCTCACCTTCTCTTAATACTTAGACTATAAGTGCTGTTTAGATTTTTAGGATACCTTAGACAGACAAAGTTACCCTGATTTTCAGAGAAGCTGTTATCTCAGCTGCTTCAGAGCAAGTCAACAGTAACACCACAAATATGTGGTTCCCCATCCTTTATCAAAGAGCATGGTATTTTTCAACAGACTATCAATCTACTCCAACGCCATTCTGGAAGGAAAACAATTTTTAGTCTTTTCATCTATTAAACATGTTAAACAAGTCTCAGAGTCGATTAATAATCCTACCATGCAGAATTCTCTCTCTGCTCACAGCCAAAACAAACAAGCAAAAACGCTTTAAGCAACCCCACTGCAGGTCATCCTGAAGACAAGGATAGAACAGTTTGCTGCCAACAGCATTACAAGCAGTTATCAGGCTTATCTTCCTCAATTAAAGGCTTTTAAAATTGCTGATAGAGGATGTAAGTGTTTTTCATTTACTACTCAGATCTTTACTAACAGTCTCCATGACCTTGTTTCATGCTGGCTTTTTCTAAACATAGAAGGGGCCTCGCCCCACATCTTATTGTGATGTACTCCAATTGCCACAACCACTAAAGTTTTTTTTCATTTCTGTTTCCAGTTCACTTCCACAAGGGTGCCAGAAAAGAGACTGATGTATATCACATGTCAGAGACCATTAGCTTTTTAAGCGCTGTATTTTGTGGATATGCTCAGGGCAGCATTAGGCAAAGTAATGGTAATTAAGTCCCTGGCCACCTGGATCCTTTTCAGTTCCACACAGCATTATCACAGCTCTAGACCTAAACCAGAGGGAGGAAAAAGTGAGAGTTACAAAATAGCTTGCACTACCCTGCCATGTATTACTCCAGACTCTTCTCTGTCTTCTTATTACTCGCAACTTCGCATGACAGAAAAGGGGTCAATTGAACAAAAGGCGTACCCTCTTTCCTCCCCCTCCACCCCTCACACCACCACCCCAAGGACACTCAAGACAGTGCCTTTTCTAGAAGCTTATGCTTTCAATCAGATCTGAATTAACCTCCTTAAAAAACAAAAAGCAGTCTTTACCCTACCCTCTACCCTCCAAAAACGACACACAACCAAATTATTACAAATTCTACCCAAACATTCCTTGCTTTAGAACTCTCCTACCCTTTTTTCTACATCTGGTGTTTGTTATACTACAGGTAGTTCATAAAACAGATGGTGCACACAACTAAATGAGGGGACCTGAATTATACCATAAAACCAGTTTGAAGTATTGTAGTCATATGGTCTTACTTTCACTGCATGAAGCTTTATTAGCAAAAGCTTATATTTTAATTGTAACAACATTGCTCTAATTTAAAATCAGATAGGATGGCTAAAGCCGTGTTTCATGGTCTGGTACAATATTCTATTGCTCTTGAAGGTAAATACTGTGACCAAAAATAAAGATAATTGCTATGGAAAATTATCTTCCAAAATTATAATTCTATAGGGAAACAACAGAGAATAACTAAACCTGAAAAAATCACATTAGACAAAAAAAACCAACTTCCTGTAAAGATGCAACTTTCATTTTTTGAAGTAGAGAGAAAGGAGTTCTCAGACTTTATCACCTTCATTCTGGAGTACTGCTGCACCATTTTTCCCCATTTTATTCAGATGTTTACTCTTTTTTTTCCCTTTAGCTTCCATGTACACCATTGCTTCCAAAGATTATGCACGGTGGTGACTACTTCCTCCTCGATCTTGACTTTAAGAACACCTAGTTAACCAAACACAGGGAGACCCTTAGCAGCAATATAGAACTATTTCTGCAAAATTAAAAAGATACAACCCAAGACATAGGCTCTTATTCACAACTGTTCCTATTCCAATTGTCTTCACTCTTACTCATTGCTACATTGTGGAAACAAGCAGCAGAGCATGACTGCTACACGGTGCAGTAGGAGAGATGTGATTTAGTTCTGATTGCCCTGTAGATCTCTTATGAAAAGACAGATATATATGACCGCTCTCTATTAGCCTTAATTTTCTTCCTTAAAAATGACATTAGTCTGCTACACAAGTAAACTATAAAGAATCAATGCTAAATCATCTTCAAATTCTTTCTGAGCCTCATCAGAAGCACTATGCAAGTGAAAAGCATTATTGTCACTTAATAAACATGCAGAAATCATAGGCAAGAACATCAACTTCAGAATTTCTACTTACTCCTACTCTTTCAAGAGTAGTAGAATTGATGGGACGAGATATCAGGCAGACAACCCTACGACCCTAGACCAAGTGAATGAACCATTAAATTGCCTCAAGACTTTCCCTACCTTCGCTCACTATAAAACAACCTCCTGACTTTTTTCCCCTCCCTGTACTTAAAAAATATCACCATTCCTCAAAAGAGCTGAGATGCAAAACAAAAGTTATGCCAGAAGTTATTCTGCATCACGGACTTTTTCTGGTGCAGTACTCAGCTCCAGGGGTCAAGCAGCTCTGCCCATCAGCAGACACGGGCTCATCCAGGCTTCTGTGCAGCTCTTGAACAAACTGAAGGCATGACTACCTTGGCAAGAAGCACATGCAGGTACCTGAATCTTTCTAATGGAGTCTTTCTACTGGATCATCTTGAATAAAAGTGAATTTAAAATGCTGAAGTTAAAGTATGCAAACAATATTCAAATAAATCTTGGCAGTTTGCTATGCAGCATGAATGAGTGCTTAGTTTTCTCCTAATAACGTGTAGCTTTTCCCATTTCCTTTTGGCTTTAAATACTGCAAAAGCAGAGGCTGACCTTAGCATATTCCCCTCTTGCTAGCTAAGACAGCCCCTCAGAATCAACAATAAATGTTAGGAAAGCGATTACTCATGTCCTCTGAAAACTAATATGAAAGTCTACCAGAATGAGTTTTGTTATGCTCTTGCAGAATACACTGGCAAATGAGTACAGAAAAATTCTCCTGAAATTATTTAGGCAGTAACTGAGCACAGTATTTCTGATGACCACAAGTCAGTTCTTAACAGCTGTAAGTGTGAAGCTTTCAATGGCTTAAAACTACACACAGAGAGAACAGGAGAGGACACACTGTGACCATATTCCCAAATGAAATTTTATCAACAGAAACACTAAGTCAGTAGTACTTTAGATAAAAAGACAATCACAGATCTCATGTAATAGACTTAAAAATGGCAATAGTCAGAGAAAAAGGTTGTGATGTAGTTTGACAAGCAGAAACATATCCTTCCAACTCTAAAATGAAAATAAAAGACTCAAGAAGATTAACAAACACATCATATGTTGATCATCTAGGCTCAACCACTGTTTCAGGTACAACAATTTCTGTAAATTTCACACCTTTGGAAATAAGAAAAAAAAGAAATATGAAAAATGAAAAATTTTTTGCAAAATAGGTTCCCGGGCCATGACTAAAAAGAAATTTCTCAGCACTGGTCTGGTCTTCAGTTTACCATAAACACACAAGTTCGCACGAGACAAGGTAGTACCGTACATCAGCTTTGAATTACACAAAGAGCCATGATAGGTATACGTGGACATGCTTTTGTTTTCTCCAGAGGGGAAAAAAACCAGCTACAACAAAACCACCTAACACAAACTGAACCAGTGCATCCACAGTTCATTAGATTATCAAATCTGACATCAGAAAGCAACCTTCACCTGTATGCCTTTAACAACACTTGCTCATAACTTTACTCTTAACTTTATACTAATATTTCTTTTTACTTTCTTGATAGAAATCACTTTCTGTGCTAACATGGATTACTAAGTCAATTAGAGAACCCTAAGGAAGACTAACCTACTGAAAGCGCTGCTAAAGAATATCTTGACCAGGCAGACATATCTGGTCTTCAAAATTCTTCTCAGAAAACATATGCTACCTGATTCCCATGAGATTTGAGTGACTAATGTGAAGATCAAACATACTTTTTCCAGTCATATCACTAAGTCAATTTCCTTCAACTTGCACTTAAAAAGATAACCGAATAGACTATAATAATTTAGTACTCAGACTTTACAAAGGCCAAGTGACACTGCTCAACTCCCAGTTCTCTTCTGCCTATTCAGATATATACCAAAACGCTTTTAACAAGATTTTTTTTAATTATTACTAATACCCTTTATGTTGAAAAGAAACTCTTTTAAAGCATTGAGTGGAATAAAAAGTACTGAAAACTTAGAATGAAAAGTAAAATATATTTAAACTTTGATAGGCAAAATAAAAGAAGAATTTTAAAGAGACCGGGGCACTTTGTCTCTTGAGGGATGTATTTCTGCATTTACAGTGGCCTCCTTATTTCTTCTTAAGTTAAAAATAAAATCAGTTATACCAACAGCCTAAATGGACAACTGGTCTTTTGATTAAAGCTGTCTGTGTGGACACGGAGACTAGCAGACAGCAAACTTGTATCTCCTCTTCACTTTCATTTTAACTTCACAAACCTCAAAAAAAAGAAAGGTATTAATAGAAATAAAACAAAACAAAAACAACACACACACACAAAAAAAAAAGCCTCAACAAAACCAAAACAAAATTATCTGACATGAAAGATGCACATGTATTTCTAATGTATAGACCTGATCTCACTCTGACATTGACCTGTGTCACTTCTAAACTGACCCAAAAAGGAAAGAGTAGGACAACACATGAGAAGCGGGTGGTGGGCAGCACACACCACCTGCATAAAGAGGACTTTCAGCTCACACATATACAGGTTTGTGGCATCTCCAATATGCTGAAGGAAAGCAGCACGTCTACTGCCAAAGTAGAATCTGCTCATAAGAAAAAAAGTGGCAAGACTGGAACTGCAGGAAAGAGTAAAACTTTCAGAAAGCTAAAAATTCTCTCTCTAATCCCTATCACCCCATGTGCAACTAAGATATTGTCCAGAAACCAAAATTTTGTACAGCAGAAATATTAGGGAGACTGCTATTTCAGGAGTAAAATATCATCTCTGCCTTATGGGGTTCCCAAGAATCTTCAATCCAGCATCTTTTCCCCAAAAGTCTGTTATCAACTGTTTCATCAAAACATCCTTTAGAAATATTTTCCAACAAAATTCTGGGTTAAGATTACTAAAATGCTCTACGAGCCTGGCACATTACAATTCATTAACTGTCACTGGATTTTTACTTGTTTTTCATGACAGAATTTAAATACATCTTAAAATTTTATAAGTGTGAGGATCTGAAATTAGCAGATTTTTAAAATGGCTACCATTTTACCTAACATCAGAATGTCATCTTATTATTATTAATTGAAAAAAAAAAAAAGCTCAATTTCAAATTGCTCGGACAATTTTGAAAGGCTCAAAAATCTCAATTCTGATGTAGTATGAGTAGTTCCAATTCTATGCAAGACATCAAGTCCATATTTGGTCTAAAACAAGTGTTCTTAGGCCCAATTCCAGTCAATACAATCACACAGTTTTACAGTCAACATGGTTGGTACAGACTTCATTCAGTGTCTTCAGTAGTTTATATGGTTCTGTCTGCTATTAAGAAAAGAACCGTAAATGCATACAAAGATATTTAATTCTTTATCTCACATACGTTTAACGTCCCACAGCCTTCCAGGCCACCTCCTCACACATGTAAGTAAAAGCTGGAGAATAAAAAGCAAGGACTGATTTTATCTCAAGGTTATGGAAACATCATTAAACCATAAAACCACAGTGTCAAAAATTTATCTTGACATTAGAAAACATCTCAGTGGAGTTAAAGCCTTATCACGTAATTAACTGCAGATAATTCTGTTTAATACTGAGGATCAGAATTTTAAAACAGTCACAACCTTGATAAATGGCATGTTAAATAAACTGGAGCTTCTGAAGAGTGATCAGATAGCAAGAATGAAAAAATCCAGCCCAAAGACAGTTGACACAAAAGCAAATTGTCTAGTAAGGACAGGACAACACTGTCAAAAAGAAAGGTACATTACCCTTCCAAAACACCTCCCTATCCAGTACAGCTGATATTTTCCACAGGTCTTACACAAACGAAAAATACATTGGCAGGAAATTCTGTTCCCATGGAAAGCAATGGCAAAACTTTCTTTGATTTTTGATTGGAAGTTCCCACAAGTTTGCACTGAAGGGGTCTCAGTCCATTGAGTGTCACAAGCGAGTGAATAAAACTATAATTAATTTTCACAAAGACAAGAGCAGTGGCTAGTTGAGAAGAGGACTGTTTAAAAGAGCTTCCAAGAAGCTCTTTTGACCTAAATCTGGCTGGAGATTTTTCAAAAACTATCTGGCACTTAGTATCTCACTGCAGGAACGTTTTTCTCTTTTGTCTGACTGTCTGCTTATTTTCCTTCTTGAGTATCCAGCACCAAACAGGATAAAAAGTGACCTTTGACTGGATCTGTTTGTGGCATGCAATAAAAAAACTGATCCAAAGAAGTTCAATGTTAGAATAAGCACCTACTGAACTTGAAAGGAATGTTGGAAGAGGTTGGGAAAACCAGATTACATCTTGAAGTCATGTATCTGCAGTATTTCTTCATTCTATGACCACACAGAGAAGTCATCACAGCTGGTCTTTTTTTAGAGTTACACTACAGAGAAAAGGCCACGTAAGTCTTATCAGAGACTTTACACTTCTAAAGCCTTAAGTTTAACCTGTGGGGAATAAGCATCCCTATTCAACTTTGGGAAACAAATAAACAAACAAACAAACACACACACACAAAAAACCACCAAACAAAAAAACCCACACCATACACAGTATTTTTTCCATTGACATTCATCTTATCCTCCAAACAACATTCTATGGGGGTGGCAGAAAATGCCTGCTGCTATCTCACTAGGGATGGGGGTACATTAAAACAATATTTTAATATAGTGCCACACTTCGTAACATACTCATCTGAGAACCAAACTAGGAGGGCTATAAACTACCACGTGGAAAACTGACAACAGAACTTTCCAAAAAGCATTGTGTTTGACAGAACTCCAAAGAAGATAGTAATTTTACTCACACATAAAGCATATGGGTATATCTAGTCCACAGCCCCATTCTCCCAACCAACTCACCTGTTCAGTCAGATTCTTCTGCCCCTTCTGTCAATTCTTTTTATTATTAGTGATATGAAGTACCTGTACCCATGAAGATCTACGTCATTTGCCCTCTATTTTCCTGTGGCAGACTATCACAAAGACTGAGTAACATGAGTGAAAGGAGGAAATGAGACCTACTTTAATGATCTGAGAGCCTCTGAATTTCCAGAAGAACAAAAAAACAAGAACAACTTAAAACTCCGTATTTTACATTACATCCAATGGGGTAGGGACAAATTCACAGTCAGCATAAGGAATACACTGAGTTAAAAATACCTTTGTGATAATAAAGCTACAGTGGGACAAATGTAGTTAACAGGAGCATTCCCAGTTCTCCAGTTAACAGGATATAGAGCTGGAAAACCTTTACTTTCACTCTATGCTTGATGCCCACTAGTATCACCTTGGTAAAATACATGGGAGGGAAGAGTAGGTGAACAGATATGTAGATGCCTGTGCAGGTGTCTACATAAAGTATTTTAAAAGCTTCCTTATTTTCTTCATCAGTGCTTCAATATACTGAGCAACCATCACACTGCTCCCACAATGCCACCACAGCCAACCTCCCTCTTGAGCTTATTATTACACCAAGAGCAACAACACACATAAAGAACTTCTTACAAACTCAGTTCAAGCCAGTTAGGCAGTGATCACCTCCTGATACTCAGTCTTACCTTCAGCTGTAAAAATTCTCTAAACCAGACAGCACAGTGTGTATTTCATGTGAAATGCATCTGACAAAGTTGAGACCAAACCAGCATAACACAAAACAGTAAAACAGTTTGAGTGGAGACTAGGTAGTACACAAAGTAGAAAATTGTATATTGCATTTTAAAAATTCCTTTAAAAGAGGCTCTTCCTTTTGTTTATATCAGAAGAAAAACATCTAAGAGTTTGACTGACTTCATAAGAAAATGATTACTAAAACATGCATGAGTTAAGATAAATCCTATGGCAGAATTTATCAATCAATTTGAAACAAAAAAATTAAATCAAGTTAAAACAATGAGTATTCTCCATATGAAGTACTTCCGCTAGCACTGTTCAAATGAAATAACACATGTACAGCAAAAGCCAACAATATTTAGTTAGTAACAAACATTTTACCTGTTGTGGAAATTAATTTCAAGTACTTCACATATAGCCTTTTAGAATAGATGATCCACATGTCCCCTGAGAAAGCAGTTGATGGGACACAGTATTGTCAAGAACACCCACCAGCACTAAATAACCAGCACTAAATAACAAAACAGAATGGGAGTATATCTGCAAATATCAGAGATTGCACTTGCAGAAAAATTCTAGGCTGAAGGGTGATGTTATATGCTCGTTATCACTGTGGAAAAATCACTTAGGTTGATTGACTCAGTTGTTTTTGAACTGGTTTGTTTTTTTAAGGCAACTTTTCTTCCCCAAGAGCTTTAACATGATAATTTAAAAAGGTAAAAGAAAAAATATCCTCTGGCAACTGCTTGAATTTTGAAGTGTTACAATTATATACAAGCTATACTTCTGCTTAAATAGTGTCTGAATAGAAAAAAAAGTTTTATTTCACTTTGCCATATATCACATTCTGGATGTATCTTCTGAACTCCCACTCAAAAAATAAATCAAGAACACACTGAAAGGATAATTTATGAGTTGCCAAGTAATCACGGTTTAACACTTACTTTTGTGAAGATCTGAAAAAAGTCAACTGCAGGTGGCAAGTAAGATGCATCCTGGATCTCTGTTTTCAGATACAGTTGCAATGTCTGTGCAAGGTGCCTGAGGGCATCTTTCATTTCTTCACTTAACTGCTCAATATCTTAAGGGTAAGGAGAGAAAAAAAAGTATATCAAGCTGTGAACAGAACCTTTCACCAACATTTTGAACGTATCCAATGGCAGCCATACAGTCTAGACATTTACAGTCCCAGAATTAATCTTGACAGAGGGCAATTTAGACAGAGGGTGGACATTTGTCATTTTTGTGACAGCTACCTATCAACACTCAGAAGAGTTTATCAGGTTGCTACTGCCAAGTCATATGAATACAATGGTGAGTTAAAGATCAAAAGCTAACAGACAAAGCAGATGCAAGACATTACATACAAAAACTAGGCATCTGGGTTTGTAACATTTAAAATATGCTTATAAGTTTATGCAGCAGCACCTTTCCCTTTGCAGCAGTGTGTATATTTATACTGTATTCTCCATAGATGTGTCAGAAACACTTTGTGCTGGCAGATCAAAAGGCAAAGTATTTTAGAGACAAAGGTAGTTTCATACACAGCAGGTTATAAATGCCATGGATATGGAAGAATATTAAGCAAATATCACTTTATTAAGTACTAAAGCACCATTATTCATGCTTTACAGATCCTGAAGCAGAAAGAAACATAGCGCCTTATTTTCTAATGAAGTGATTATGCTCACCTCAGGCCACTGATAACACGTGGAAAACATAGTATTTGATAAGTGTATGAAACTTTGTATGCTTTTATTCAGTTTATATGTCACCACACTGAAAATCACCTATGCATATAAAGTAAAATTGAAAAGTAACAGTTTATAAAGGACACTAAGACAGCTTAGTGACAACAACAATTTTCAAATATTTGGACTTCCACGGGAAAAAAAAAAATAATAAGAGTTGAAACACTATCTTCTATTATACAGATGCTTCCTGAGAAGTTCTTTTGCTTCAGAAGTTCACAGCCTGTATTTCTAGTTCAGGTGATTCCCTCCAATGAAATATTTTCCCCTGTATAGTTAGACCTCTAATGAAAATGCTTCTCTGACTTTCCTATGGATTCTACCAAGCATCAAAGGAAAGCAAACCCTTATCAACATCATCTGTAAATTGTGCAGTATTTTAATGAGCATCCCTGCCTAACTGAATCAGTTGAAACTTGTGAAACCACAAAAATAATATCTGTGCAATTTTATCTTTTTATTCCCCATTGATAGGTCAGGTAGAAAGACATACACATATGCCTTGTAAATTTTAGATTTTTTCCCTTTTTCTGAAAATTATTTTGAACTTTATGCAATAACACAAATATTTTTCAAGTAAATCTCAAATATATGTGGTTTTGCGTATGTATATAAAAATGTTGCCACTGTGTGTAAATAAGGCAGACATCAGGTAAATTAAAAACCGATCAGGTAAAATGTACACTGTAAAATGAGAAAAAAAATATTAAAGCTAAGAAATCAGGTGGGAGTTTTGCTCAAAAATGACACACGTTTTGTCCTTCATGACGTTTTCACAGGTTTTGTTTTGGTGCTGTTATTCTTCAGAGCAGACCTTCAGAAGGCAAGCTACAAGAAAATCAGATGGTCATTCTGTTAAGCAAAACTTGGAAGCATTTCCTCCAATATGGTTGGCAATTACTTACTTGTCTGAAGATCAGAAAAAGAGTAGAGTCTCTCAGACAGGCATACTGATTGTCTAAGCTGGAGAAAAAGAGATAAATAACACTTACATAGCTTGTTTTATCTTGAAAACACTCTACAGGATTGATTATTCAATGTGATATGCCTGTAAAATAATTAGGTAAGGCTAATAGCATCAACATAAATCTGGTCATTCCATATTTGCTGCAAGCTATCATAAAAATACTAATTTTTTCTCAGCGTTACAACACTTTTTTTAACTTCAGCAGCTTACCCTTAGTAATTACTTTGGCCCTTTACACTATAATTGAAAGCAATTTATGAGGTTAGCAGTCTCAGATTTCATGTGACTATAATTAATGCACAGTATAGCTAGGTACATATTTGCCCTTTAAAAACAGTCATGTACACGGTCTTCCCAACAACATATAAATTAAGATATTAAATAATATTTTATCCCCTCAGACCACAACAAATGCACATGTTTTTATCCAAGACAGTCAGCACTGTGGCAGGGCCAGCAAAAAATATGGGCAAATCCTTTTTGATTTACAATCCCACACAGTCGTAAGCTGCTTAACCTAACAGAAAATTTAGTCCACATAAATTAATCAAAGCCATGGGAATGTCAGACACCCAGGACTTCTAAGAGAGTTCAGGAAAAAAAAAAGTAACTGAGATTAAGAGAACCCAACACTGAAGGCATGGCACTGTGCCCTCTAATGGAAGGGGTAGCCAACAGTGTTTCTGTCCTTACTACTAATCCAAATAAGGCTGAATGAAGTTCCCAGCAAAGTTAATGGAAAAGCCCCATAACTTCAGTAATATCAAAGAAAAAGAGCATCCCTCTGCGCTTCCCTTCTAGGCAGAAATAAGTTTAGAATGCTACCACATAATCATAGGAAGAGAAAGTCGATAAACTGGTCCCTCGGGCTTAATTATGTCCATTTTAGTATCTCTTGATCCTTTGAGCATTTCTGTAAATTAATCAGCAATCTTGTAATGCAACAGGCAGTCCAATTTTTTTCAGCAAGCCCAGTCACTTCAGCTTTCTAGCTTTTAATTACATTAAAAATGTAGAGTGAAAAAATATTTATCTGAAAGTGCTACACTGAATAAATTTAGAAGAGTATAACTTACTAGTTTAAAAACAATCCTGCCAGCAAGTCTGACAGAATCCGGAGGAAAGTTAGGCTTGATGTTCTTAAGACACCTGCATTCTTGCTTGTGGTCCAGCCAAGCTTCTTTCTAGCAGGATATTTTTTAAAAGGAAGAGAAAGAAAAAACTGCATGTTATTTTACATAACATATATACTACTTATATACATACACGCATATATTTATATATATAGTTACTTCTATTTATATATGTACACAGACATGCTCAGCCTCACCATGGGCTGGACCTGGGGATCCAGAACCATAGCAGCATCACAGCCACTGATCCAGGCTGGGAGGGGTGGCTTCAGAGCCAAAAGTCAGCTCCAAAGGACTGGGAAGGGGACCTTCGTTGGGTACTCAGGTCCACTGATTTTGGCAGCCTCCAACACAGGCAACTTTGGATGCTGACTTCCAAAGAAACACCAGCACACACACTTTGCCAGCACAGTCTAAGAGCGCAGCTGTGACATGAGTGTTGCAGAAAGGGACAGGCTGGGTTAATCCACTCAAATCAACTCCATCACACTATTCCTTCCTCTAACGTTACTAATTGCATAACTGATAATGCGGACACTGGAGCTACAGTGGTGTGGGGTCACGACACAAAAGTATCACCATTATCCTATCCCAGAATCTAAATTCACCTTCAAGAAAACCTAAGACAACACAAAAAAACTGTATGGTCAAGTTCCCAGTCCAGTTCTTTTGTGATAAAAACCTCACTTCATGCTGCAGTCTGACAACATAATTCATATCATACTTTTAACATTTTATCTGACATCTTTAATGCACAAAAAGGAACATACGTCCTCAAGTTGTGCCAAGGGAGGTTTAGATTGGATATTAGGAAAAAATTCTTCATGGAAAGGGATGTGAGGCATTGGAACAGGCTGCCCAGGGAAGTGGTGGAGTTGCCATCCCTGGAGCTCTTTAAAGGCATTTAGACAAGGTTCATAGGGACATGGTTTAATGCTAGAGTTAGGTTATGGTTGGACTTGATCCTGAAGATCTCTTCCAACCAAAATGATTTTATGATTCTGTGATCCTAACATGTAGAGATAGAATGAAAGCTGTATAGAAAACTGGAAGAAATGCCTTCATTTTTTGTCCCATGTTCCTGCTATACAAATTATTTTCTTTATACAACATGCTATAAATGGCATTATCAGCTTAGTTCAAATTGGTATCACCATTCCAGCTAGCTGAAATTTTTATTAGATAAATAAAGGGGCTCTGATTCTCATTTCCTTCTGGCAAGGAGAGATGGAGTTGCATATTTCACAAGATTGGAGAGAACTAGAAGGGATGCTAATGTTTCCTCTACTATCCTAATTCCATCAACATACACAACACTCCAGGCATGTGTTCACACTGCAATCAAGCCCACATAGGCCTTCAGAGTCTATACACTTTACCAAAATGCAGATTCTCTAAAACAATGGTCAAGTTTTCCATGCTGCAGAAACCATTCCCAAAGATCCCTGAACTGGTAAGGCATTTATGTTCACAGCTAGGAGGACCAGTGATGACATTTGCAGAGTTCAGACCCGGAACGGTCACTGTAATCAAAATTTATCAAAAGAGAAATATTTTGGTTGCATGTTCTACCTGAACTTGCAATTTTTGTTTCAAGGGCCACTTTCATCAGAGTAGCAGCCAAAGACTAACACTTCCATTGCAGAAAAGAGACAGGATGACAAGGTGAAGAAAAGCTGCTATATAGTGAAATAAGTCTCATTTTCCCCACTTCCTCATTCCCCACAAACCAGTGTGGAAGAGAAATGATTCTTCAGCTAAAGTAACATGTTGGAAAAGACGGTCAATTTCTGATCAACGTTTTTCTTTTTTTCCTTCTGTCTTCACAAGCCGAAAATTCTATGTCAAATTTACAAAAACTCCAGGCCCATCTCATTAACATAGTACATATTTGCACATTTTATTTATATAATCACAGTGTATGTTTGAAGGCACCCAGCTGTTTCAAATACTTTTTAAAAGCCAATTGAAAACACAGGGCACAACAAAAAATTGCTACAATGACAAGAACTCAGAATAACCAAGGGTTTCTGAAGGTGACATTTTCCCATAGATAACACAGTAAGGAGAAAGAAAAAGAAAAAAAAAAAAAGCCTAACTCAGAAAACAGCTTCTGTTAGGTAACTGCCACACAGAAAATGATAAAATGTCTAATACAAAGAAATTATATGTTCAGTAGTGAAAAAAAAACAGAAGGGAATGGCAGGGAAAGGTACAAGTGCACATCACACCTGTAGACGCTGACATGTTAGTTTCAAAGATTACAAATGCTATCACAATTTTTTTTCTTAAGCTTCATTTAAGTGGGGAAATTGTTTCAGGTAACAAGGTTTCAGCAACAGTATCATGTATTTTATTTCATTCAGGTTGTTTTCCCCTTTGGCTTACACATAATAAATAAATTGGACTTTTTCTTTCTTTCAGATACATGGGAGATTTGTGATTTCATTTCCTTTATCCATAACTCTACAAGGGGAAAAAATGACACCAAGAAGACATTAATCCAAATACAGTTAGTGTCACACACTGTCTGACAAATTAAAGTTAAGTATCTAGTGCTGAATAGAATTATTCTTGTCTAGAAGAAACAAGGTCATGCTTGTAAATGTCCAGACATCACTCTGTGTAATGTAATTATATTGGCATTTTTATCCCACTTAAACTAAAACTCTTCTTTGGAGTAAGCCTTTATTTTACATTTTTTTTCCCCGCGTACATGTTGCAAAGAATTTCAAACATGTTAGAGGTGACATCAAAATGATTAATAGCTTACCCAACCAGTAAAGCCCTAATGAGATGAAATATGCAGTACCACATAGCATCATATGCCACGTTTCTTTGAGATGCATTCCCATGTGAGAAGAACAGTTCAGAGAAGTGTCTTCTGCAGAACAGTACTCAGGCTGAAACCAACGCCAGAAAGCACTAAGTCTGAGCCCCCTTCAGGAGGAGCGCTGGAACAGGGACTGCATTTGCTGCCTCCCAGCTGGCTGGGGAGAGATAGAAAAGCTCCAAATGCATTAAGTATAATGAAATTCAACAATATGTCTTCTCACTACCAATAAAACAATGATTAAAAGTACAAAACAATACGAAACCATGAAGATTTGTAACGCTGGAGAGACCTACTATTGTCTCTCACAATAATTATTGTTGGGCTTACATTAGTTTGGCAGTTTTCCGTGGGCAGTTTTCTTAACTCTGCATAACCTGACTTTCAGTCAAGGTTTTTATATCCCATATCCAGCTGGAGTATTTATACTACATTGCAGAGGTACAGCCACCTGGTATGACCCTTCTCCCTCCCCAACAGGGAAGACCTTCCCATTTTCCAATAGATTTTTTTTTCCCCCTGTTAGAAACGAACACTATCAGAAAGAGACAAAAATGAGTACATAGTGCAGGGCAGTACCCAGCCCTCCGCCTCCAGGCTTCACTACACTTAGTAACTCAGAAAGAACATCCCTCCTGCTTATCTCCTCCCAAACCATTGTCTCCCATCCAAGCTTGGTGTGCAGTTCCTTTGGCTTTACCCAAAAAGTAAAGGCTCAGCACCCACATGCCATAGTAGCTAGTGCAGCTGTTTACTGGTGGCAGATTGAGAGGCTGGCCCCCCAGACGAGCCCCACAAAAACACCAGTGCAGCACCGGGTTTCACTGGACAACCCAGGTCCAGGATCAGCCCCAAGTGGCCCAGGGCATGGCAAAGACCCCTCGCATCTGTCTGCAAGGTCTTGCATATTTTTAGCTGAGCTGTTTGGCCAAAGTGTGCCCATTCTCGCACAGAGATATGCTACCCCTGCCTCCCAATAATCCCTAACCCTACGAAACATCCTAAACCAATGTTTATAAAACAAAGGCTTCCCTTGTCTCCTACGCAGAATCAAAAAAAAAAAAAAAAAAATGTTTCCAGCAGATTAATGTGCTAATAAAAAGCAGTTAAAGACTGGAGGTCATTACAAAAAAAAAAAAAAAAAAAAATCAAAGTAGGATATTTTTCCATTGGAAGGTTTTTGATTTCTTAAAAAGACATTATTTGTCATTTCCACAGGATCATTCAAACAATTTTTTTTTTATTAAGCCATTCCAATAATGTTTGATAATGGCACATTGTGAATTCTGCCTGAAATTACTCTACCATTTGTCAGGGATTATCATCTATATCACTGGTCCCCAGTCTATGAGGATGCACAAAAGTAATAAACATTGCCATGGGAGATCACAGAAGCAATTATGAGGAACAGCAGACATGGCAATTCTGCGTTTGGAGGGATGTCCAGCCAAGACAACACTGTTAGAAGACAGCTCCAGGAAACTAAGCATCAACAAGTGGGAAAGGGGCTACAACAGGTAAGTGTTCAAACAGGGCAAAAGTTAATGAGGTCCAATGGAAAACATGCTTAAAAGCAAAAGGTCTACATATTTTTGATTTCAAGATCAAGTTGAATAACATCAGTCCAAAGGATCTCTTGTGGTAACTCCCAGTCCCACATTTGTAATATTTTTTGAAGTAAATTAAAGTGGTAAAAGGGAAAGCAAACTCCTTCAACTGGTCTGAAAAATAAAAATGAAATTTTGAAATTTGGCACAACTCAACTGAAATTTTCAATATTGATATTATGGAAATTTCAACAAAGTGGAAATTGTAACTCCCATATAGTTTTGTTCAGGCTCTGCCCACGTATCTCCTTAAAGGACAGCAATTCTCACAGGAAGTTACAAAAAGGGAAACATCTTTCAAAAGACTGTTTCTTCTCATACAGGTTAGCCCAAAGACAGTTTTCCTTAGCCACCTGACATTTTAAATCAAATGAATATTTTCACAAAATATTTTCAGCTTTAAACATGTCTCATTTGTGTCCATCCTAACATAGAAATCCCCTGCTGCCTTCACTTTGAAGTTTCTTTCACAAATTCACCTTAATCTAAGTAGCTGAACTAGGGTTAAGATAAAACATTTTTTTTTTTAAAGTCAGATTTGTACATTAATTCTGGTTTCATTTAATGTAGCAACCAGGAAGCTCCAAAAAAAATAACAGTTTTTAAGCGTAAGTTAAGTGTTTTGAGTTGTAATATTCATTTAACACACATCAAAACTAAGTGTAAGTTGTAAATCCAGCTGCACAATTTGCATTTTGAAGTTATCTGTATTTATAAAATAGCACTGTTCTGCCAATATCACTTATTTTAAAATGTGCAAACTGCAATTTCATTCAACACCCTGCTGTTTAGTTTGTTCGACAATTAGTTCAATTAGAAGTGCACATATTAATGAACTGCACTAAAGCTACAGAGGCTAAGCAGAGCACAAAGCCTCTGCCTTGGCCAAGGAGAGCTGTGCTGACAGCTGCTATAAAACCAGAGCTGCACAATAGCTTAGTTAGCTTATCAAGAGAAATACAAATTAGAGGACAGTTCTCAAAAGCAAATAGGTCTGGCTGGTCTCAGTTTTATCTGGACCATCTGCACTGAGTCATCAAGCCAAATAAATTCACTATATTGACTAGAAAAATAACATTTTTTTCAGTTAGTCTCAATTGCTATTTAATTATCATAGGATACTGTCTAATATTAATTCAATAGTAACTTATTGATGTTAACAGTTCAAGATATTACATAACAGTAAACATTCAGCATTTCAAGTGCAGATTACCTTTAGCAGCAGTAGCCTGTCTCACCAAAATCAATGCCTACAAATGTGGATTGCTCCAGGCTAACCAGTGTGAATCCTTAAATCACGTTCACATACGTTGCTTTCCCCAGGGAGAAGCCCAATTTCCACCCTTCATTGCTACTACACCTAAGCTGGAACAGGGTCTTTCATTACATCTTGCAGATTTGCTTGTGCAGGTCAGTGCCAGCACAGTTTCATTCTACACTAGAGGTTTGCCAAAAGATGCTTTACCAGTAACTCTCCTAGCAGATATTTGTTTTAAACTTACTTTACAAACACTCTGGTCTTTTTTATTCTTCAGTCATATTTTCCTTTTGATCTCTCACAGTAAATCTACCTGTGGCACTATTATTGATGCTACAGTAAGCACCTAATGTACGTTGCACACACTTGCCACACAATGAATCAAAATGACATATCTTCTTCCTTTCCTTCTCCATATGTTTTAAACCCAAAAAGGAGGGGGATCCGGCATGTTGAGAACACTGCACTTTATACTAACACAGAACTGTTTATAAAAGCACATGTTATGTGAAAGATCATATGAATGTCAAGAACTTAAGTTAAACACATATACATTTAATAGAGTATCACTATTAGTCTGTTTTGACCATTAGTTGGTTTTCTTAATTTTTCTCTATTTAGGGAAAAAAAAAAAATCACAACGCAAAGCTAAGACGAATAATTTAAAAACTCTAGGGTTCTGTAAGGTGACTCTCATGGTTCAAATCTCAGGTGCCTGGTTCTCTGCTGTGTTAGACCTTACACAGTCATTTACCCTGGCATGCCCACTCAGTACCAAGTCTTGCCAACTTCTGCACATATGGTTAAGTGAGAATACAATTCAAATATAAAAGCTAAGGTTTTAGGCTTGAACACCTGTAAGAATTGTTTCATAGCATTACAGGGTAATTTAGGTTGCAAAGCAGGGTCAGGTTTGGGGTCACACCCAGCTCAGAGTTTAATTCAGTGGGGTCTTGAACCCCTCAAAGCATGCAGATGACACAAACACTCTGGTCAGCCTGTTCCACCTCTTGGCTGCCCGCAGGGTGAAACAGCTTTTTCTGATGTCCCATGTGAACCTCTCTGCTTTAACTTTTGCAGCACTGCAAAGAACCTGGCTCCATCTCCTTGAGAACCTCCTCAGAGATGCAGTTTTGCCCAAGGCCTTCTCTTCCATGCACATGCTTGCCCCTTATTTCCTCTTAAAATACTGGAATATATACTTTGCCATAATAAAAAAATACTCTTGTTTTACTGCAAAATTGACTTGGAGCCTTCAGTCTACAGCCAGCAAAGCTGAACATCTATTCCTCACCCTCTAACCAAGCACACCCAAATACCACATGTTTCAGCTTAGCTTTGTCTATTGCGCTGATTATAATCTTGTATTTGTAACCAAAAAATACTCAAAACAAGGCAGAATGTTTACACATTCTACCCATAGCTAAGAATTATAAATTGCAGTGTGGAGGTACGACAATGAGCAAAATGTATGGAGCCCCTGTAAATAAAGTATTCAAATGCCAGTTTTCATCAACCCTTTATAGCTGTTATTTTTCATCATACCTGACAAGATTTACCGCAGTATTTAGCAACCTTGCACTGAGAGCATCTGTGCAGATGTTCACTCCTGTTTAGGAAAAAAAAAAAAAAAAAAAAAATCAGTTATAAGTACAAATAGAGCTTTGTATTTATCCTTCCTACATGACTAGCAATCTTCAAATATTCCAAGGCAAGAAAGATAACTGAAAAACAAGGAGTCTAAAATACACTGCTACACAAGAAGAAATTGTGCATGGTTACATTCAAAACTATATTCACAGTCCTTTACTCACATGACTTGGCACCTCTGGGCCACGTTGGATCAACAGTAAAGATATCAAATGTGCCTTTTTTTCTTTTTTTTGCATACAGCTACAAACCCCAAGAAGTTTGATTTTGTAGATAACATCATAATCAGAGCTGTGCAATACAGCTAGTCAATCCATTTATTACCTGTCTTGAGTCTTGTCTTAAGCAAGACCTTGCTGGGAATCCACCATTGTGACACTAAATTATAACTTTGTAACAGTCTGAAGCTGACATGTCAGCAGAAATTTCTGTTTTAAGAAAATAGTTTTGACTGGTGAACAGTGAGACCAAAATGGGGGTGGAAGGGGAATAAAAATCCAGTGAAAGCTAGAAGGATAACTACCAGAGTTATACATCACAATCTAGAGGTTGTAAAGCACCTCCTGACCCTGGTACCATTTTCTGATGCTGCCTTAGTTTATAGTTATATGAGTAAAGAAAATATCACTGATGCTCTGTAAATTTTTAGATATTAAGGAAATATTAAATGTGAAAGCACACACACATCAAATCTTACACCTCTAATAAACAAGTTCAAGTAAAGAGATTTACTTTATATGAGTAAAAACAAGATACAGATTTCAAGGCTTCCCTCCCCTCCTATTTTCCCATAGAAAATACTGGACACATTACATTATTCTGGTAATACTGACAAGTTTTCACTTTGATTTCTTAAAATGCAAGGTTACTTACATGCTTTGTGGGCTTTAATTAGGCTGGGAAAACAGTATATAATTTTTTTGTTTTGTTAAAACTGAAGGCAGTAGAGTTACATTACAGACACAACAACTAACCAGACTGTATGGATGGTGTAATCCTTATTACTTCCCCAAGCCACCCCTGTGACCGTAGCCCTGCACAGCGCCTGACAGGCACCGCTGTCACCTCTGAGCTGCACACACACGGCTGAACGCAGCTCAGGGACACCCCAGAAACCATCACCTCCGTACCCCCTTCTCCATCCTTCCGCAGGGCAAGGAAGGAGGTGTTGGTCACGCCACCCTCCTCCTCAAAGGGCAACTTTATTAACGCCATCTTCGCATTCCAGTAGTGCTTTACATTTAGCTGCCTTGAATATTATTATACAGATTAATTCAGCCTTACAATTTAGTTGGGAGATAACTAAGCATTTAACACAGCCCATTTTGAACTGAAAGGGCAAGTTTAAATGATCAGATGAAGGACCTTTCTCTGCAAGATTGCCAGTGTCTGCACATCAGTACTAGGTGTGCTCTTTTCACTCATGCTCCCAACTGATGCAACTCAAACAAGGTGTAATTCTCTGCCTCTTCTGACACCAGAACTCCTCCACTGTCATCAGCACTCTAGAGGCTGCACACCACATACATTCCCAGCTCAACTGCTTCACGACATGACCTTTTGTTCTTCCTTTTCTTACACCACTCAGTTTTCCCCAAATTTCAGTTTCTATGGGCGTCTTCAAAATGGTAGAATTATTCTCCAAAGGTCACATCCAAATAAGATTGCACCAGTGTGCCCGCAGATTTCAATCTAGAACATCTGGGTGATGAATTTAACACACTGATTTCAGTTGTGACACCAAAACTATCACGAATAGGGGCAGACCACCAGAAATGCCATGAAGCATCTTCTAGCACAAACCAACCTCTCCCCTCCCTCGAGTCCCACAAGCAGAAAAGTTATTTTACAGATATATCAAAGTATTGCTATATTTTAATGATCAAAAGTAACAGGCTGTGTTTGTAAGCATTCAGGATGTTTAGATCGCTACATTGGTCAAAGATTAAAAGGAGCATTACGTACAGCTCATTACAATTAAGTAACAATCCTTTCACTTCTGCTGCATCAAAATCACTATTTTGTTGCACAATATTTTGTAGGCATACCAGCAGAAAAATAAATTATAAATATTTCAAATATAAGCACATGCCTGAAGACTGAAAAAAACTACCAACTGTTGGGTTCCTGTAAACACAAACTAAAATCTTGTACATGCACAATAGAGTTTTGATTTTAAGCTGCAATGCCTGGGGATGATTCAGAGTTAGAAACAAGCATGAAATCTTCATTTTGCCAGCTGGGGAGAGCTGCTTCATTTTCAAGGTTGAGCAATGACACAACTTTAACCAGCCTATGATAAAGGAGCACATATTTCTCATTCTAGATTAGAAGCTCATGTCAGAGTAATTGCATAAAGACATATTCTTCAGTGAAATAATTACTGGAAAAAAAAAGAAGAAAAAAAAAAAAACACACACACCACAGAATTGTTGTTGTTGTTGTTGTTTGGAACTGCTAATTGATTTGGATATCAGAAGCAATCCAGGTATAAATACATGCTTGTAAATTATGCATACAAATTCTTCCAAAGTTTTGACACATCTTTTAATATTAACCAGCACGTTGTATCAAGGATTTGTTCTGAATGCTATTAATCAAAACACAGTCATGAGTTAGAACTTTGACAACAAAGCATTTGCAACTTTAATCCCATACACATTAAAGTAGCAAAAAGTCTCAGCAGCAACAAGTAAAACACAGATTCCCTATCCAGACTTCAGCAAAGCCTTTGACACTGTCTCCCATAATATACTCCTTCAAAAGCTGATAGCCCGTGGCTTGGACAAGTGCACTCTCTCCTGTGTTAAGAACTGGCTGGAGGGCCGGGCCCAGAGAGTACTGGTGAATGGGGCTGCATCTAGCTGGTGGCCAGTCACTAGTGGTGTCCCCCAGGGGTCAGCGTTGGGTCCAGTCCTGTTTAACATCTTTATTGATGATTTAGATGAGGGGATTGAGACCATCATCAGCAAATTTGCTGATGACACCAAGTTGGGGGGCAGCGTCGACCTGCTGGAAGGCAGGAGGGCTCTGCAAAGAGATCTGGATAGACTGGAAAAATGGGCTGATTCTCATGGGATGAAGTTCAACAAGGCCAAGTGCCGGGTCCTGCACTTTGGCCACAACAACCCCCTGCAGCGCTACAGGCTGGGCACAGAGTGGCTGGAGAGCAGCCAGGCAGAAAGGGACCTGGGGGTACTGATTGACAGCAAGCTCAACATGAGCCAACAGTGTGCCCAGGTGGCCAAGAAGGCCAATGGTATCCTGGCCTGTATCAAAAATAGTGTGGTCAGCAGGACAAGGGAAGTGATCCTTCCCCTGTACTCTGCATTGGTGAGGCCACACCTGGAGTATTGTGTTCAGTTCTGGGCCCCTCAGTTCAGGAAAGATATTGAGGTGCTGGAGCGGGTCCAGAGAAGAGCAACAAGACTGGTGAAGGGACTTGAGCACATGACCTATGGGGAGAGGCTGAGGGAGCTGGGGTTGTTCAGTCTGGAGAAGAGGAGGCTTAGAGGTGACCTCATCACTCTCTATAACTACCTGAAGGGAAGTTATAGTCAGGTGGGAACTGGTCTCTTCTCCCAGGCAGTTAGCAATAGGACAAGGGACATGGGCTTAAACTCTGCCAGGGGAAGTTTAGGCTGGATATTAGGAAGAAGTTCTTTGCGGAGAGAGTGATCAGGCATTGGAATGGCCTGCCCAGGGACGTGGTGGACTCACCGTCCCTGGAGGTTTTTAAACTGAGATTGGACATGGCTCTTAGTGCCATGATCTAGTAAATGGGCTGAAGTTGGACCAAGGGTTGGACTTGATGATCTCTGAGGTCTTTTCCAACCTAGCCAATTCTGTGATTCTGTGAAAGCAGAGTATTTATAACTTTCTGGAGCCAGAATTAAAATGAACGAATGCCCATAACTACTGAAGAAGTCTCTCCTACAGACTTCACATTCTTCCATCAGAAGGTTAGATTTGACAACCTTGGCCTTGGTATTCCTCTTGGTACTTTTCTGAGATGCCAGGATTTACTGGAATCATCAGTGTTAAGTCACCAACACACATTCATTCTTTCTTTTGTGAAACAACTAGTGGACCTGCTGCCACAAAGCACCAAACTCCTTCAGCACCAAATGAATTTTCAATACTTTACAGGATTATTTCCTTTGTATCCTTTGTCCTTAAGGGTTAAAGATGCTGCAGTAACAGAACACACACAAAACATACATAAAATTCATTGAGTTTATCTAAGGACCATCACTCAAAACTTGGATTTTTGCCAAACTGACACTACTAGTCATATTACTTGAATTACGTGACTCTCTGCTGGCACTGTATAATGAATGAGCTGTCCATTCATCTTTTAGGGTTTCTTTGAATGACAAGCAGATGTAGAATGCCTGTTACAAAGCTGAATAGTAAGGCTACTGATGAAATCATGGCTTTTTCTTCCAATCCTCTCCTCCTTCTTTCAGTAAAAAAAAAAATTCCTTTAGATTTATAGCGTCTATGAATCTTGTGGCATGACGTTTTAAATGTAAAGCAGCATGATCTAAAACACTTAATCTGAAAATAAAGAATCTAAGAATAAGATTCATGTATTCATAGATAAATGACTTGTGTATTTTAAAAAGTGACACAATTTGCCTAGTTTATTCCTGTCCTTCTCAATATTTTATTAGTGTTATAGGCTTTATTGAAACAACTTTCAAGTCACTGTCAAATGCCCCCATGCATTTCTCATTGCCTGTAAACATCACCTGGAGATAGTACAAGGTTACTCACAAGGTACCTACTGCATCTCACCTTATATAACTGATTTCATGGATGAGAAAATGCACAGAATTTGATTTAATGCATTCTGTAATACTTTCATCTCTGAAAAGGTTTCTGCTGCAATAGAACATGAAAGTTGTGGCAATTGAAAATAAATAATTTTCCAACACAGCTCCAACAAGATCTTCCAAGTGGTCACTAGCCCTCATGAAACAACAAGCACAAGTGAGTATCTTGGCCTATACTGGAAAAAGAAAATTTTAAAAATCCACAAGAATAAAGCAAGCAAGGGCTGTCAGTTGTCTTCTAGCATGGTGTTACCTTCAGGTGAAAAATCTTTATCCTGAGGAATTTGGATACTACTACATCTTTTTCTCATTATTGTCTACAAACACCATTTACAGAATAAGCTCTTCCAGTGTGTACTAAGGAAAAAAATATTAAAAAGATATATCGGTGGGTGGAGGAAATCAAGGGATTAATATGGACAAGAGACAAAAGAAAATCTATGAGATAGGGAAAAAAACTAGTAATGCAGCTCAACTGGAAGTGGCACACACATCCTCTCCAGCAAAATAAGTTTTTGCTTTTGGCTTTTTTAAAATTCCTTTTTGTTAAAGGTGCAAGAAGACCACAGCACTGTAAGGAGGGGCTGATGATGAGCAGTGAGGCAGCCTGATCTGTGGGAAGCTGCTTCCAGGTATGAATGGCAGTACAGGAGACAGTATGAAAACACATGGCTAAAATCCTAAGAACAACGTGCCAAATCCGAATCACAGAGTGAAGAGGCTGACAAAGGTTTGCCTGGGCTGTCTGGTCCAATCAGAGAGACACATCTGCACTCACACAATGTACAAAACACGTGTCCTTTTAAAAACAAAACACTTCTGTTTGCCAAGAAAGGGCCTAATGCGATTAAAAATAAAAATAAAAACCACACACAACAAAACTCAAATACAATTAGACTAGTTAATTTATAATTAAAATGCATCTACACTTCTCTGCTGATTACAGGCACTTGACTTTCAGCCCTGCTCACAAGGTAAGTGTCAGATATCATAGAACATTTGATTACCAGGCTGTGCTCAACACTCCTTTCCATGCAGTTTACTCACACTTCTGCTTCTGCCACAGCTTGCAGGACAAAAGGGCAATCTCACACAAATCCCCTACTGCATTTTAGTTGTTGATATAGTTTTTCAGTTAATAAACCATCCCTATAATACATGTAACAGAAGAGCGGCTCTTTTAGACACATGTCACGTTGAACTGATTTCCTGAACAAATCCTTAGACCTTTGCAATTCAGTTGAATGTATAAAGTGCATAAAATCTACTTGGATTTTCTCAAGTGTGTGCATTTCAGACCTGTCACAAAGTGCAAGCAATCAATACCTACAATAATCAAACACATCATTCATCGTTTTACTAATACACTTCTATCTTCTAATAATAAAAATAAAGATGCGAATAACAAACAGTCATTTAAAATTCTGTAGATATGAGAGCAAAGGGGTTATGTTAAACACAACTACAATGTCCTTTCCTCACCTCTGTCCCAGCAGAAGAATAACATGGTGTAGGAGCACCATTGTTCCCCAGCTGTCACCCCGCTGCTGACCCACGTGGGCAGCAGGCACTGGGGGTCAGGGAGCACCTCCAGCACACCAAAACCCACAGCACGGCTCTGGGGACAAGGACAAAGGGTGCTGGGGGCCAGGCAGCAACAACCCCAGGGCATACGCCTCTGCAGCATCCCAAATCCAAGCCCCGGGTAAGCAGTGAGCCCTGTCCACAGCAGGGGCTCCCAGGTTTTCTGCCTGTTAGGGAGTAGACTGCCTCAGCTTATTGAATTTGTTATGTATACCGCTTCTTATAGAACTTGGTTAGAAACTGCTTATATAGAATACACTTCGCATAATTAAGTTTGCTTAATGGAACTTCTACAAGCTGTGAACCTTTGAGCTTACTGCTTCATTAGGAAAAAAAGGCCTCAGTCTTCAAGCTATAGGATACAGGGAGCTTATCTCTCCAGCTGCAGTAACAAAATAGCAACTGAAGGTCAGAACTTTGATTGAAGGCCCACCTGACTAAAATGAAGAGTTCCAACAAAGAACAGGGAGACCCCAAACTCTAATTTTGCAATGGACATGGAGTGACACACAGGGTGGGGGCTTGGATTGTGGGGGTAAAATAAAACAAGATTTTTTCTGCTGAGGGTCCTTCAGGAGGTGCTCAGCTCGAGCTGCTCTATGCTGTACCTTACAAACAAATTATTTCAGAAGACTTTCTGGAATCCATGCCTAAGCCCCTGCTATAGGAAACCTAGGGAAAAGGAACTTCCTTAACACTGCCCTAAGGTTACTCTGGACACTGCTCTCAGGTCCAGCACAACGCACTGGGTCTGGGCAAACTAGAATACAACAGGTAAGAAGCCATTGACATCTGTGTTCCTAAAAGTCATGCAAAAATCTGCCTTCTGAGGTAGCAAGAATGACAAACATTAACATTTAGAGCTAAAAGATAGTAACTACAGCTAACCATCAATGATCAGAGTCACTTATTCAAGAAAGAACTAGGACCTGAATTCTGACAAGAAATGTTTATTTTTCTAAGCTTTTTTGTGCTATTTGAAAAATACTGGATTTTTTTCTAAATATCCAACACTCATAATACTGTGTAATATTCTCAGCTGAAACTGAAATGTTATCTAGAATCACAAAAAGATGATTCCTTTGGTGAAACAGGAAAAAAAAATTTAAAAATACCACCCACATTAATTCTCTGAAAATAGAGCCATTAGAAGTGAAGTATTTATTTTGATACAACCAAGGACAGAATTATACACCTCTCCATTAAGCTGGTCACTGACAAAAAGCTTCAGATGCAGTGCTTTCCAATGAAATTAGTAAAGGAACTTATAAGAATGCCTAAAAATATGGCCCTCAAACAGGCAAGGAATTTTATCTTACCTTTGGATTCTACTACTTTATTCAATAATTACCTCTGATCCCAACCTACGCAAGGAAATAGAAGAATAATTTCTCTACTGAAAGCCAAGAAAATACCTCGTAAGTAATTTCAGTAGTATAAGAACTTTTAACTGAAAGTGTTGTTCAGAGGAACTCAGCATCTCCTAAAACAGTACCTTTTTGTTCTGGAAGACAGACTAGCTTTAGAATAAAACACCTTTGACGTTTATATGTGTGTATATATGCATGCACATATATTGTATATATATATACACACACACATATCAACATGCACAATGAATAAAACAAATTCCATCACAACAGAAACCAATAGTTGTGTGAAAATACTGTCATTATCCTCCCAGCAAAACTTATAGTTATCCTCACTGAGAGCACTGAAGCAGAAACACAGCAGAAGTTGGCTTCAAGAGCACAAGGTAACTACTACAAATTGCATCCTACACCTGCTTGCCCTGCAAAGCTACTCTGACACAATTTCCCTCAAATCAAGGCCATCTCTGGCATTTGCCTGCAGTCCACACACCAACATTCCTCCAGCAATTTCAGGCTTAATCAGATTAATTTCAGTCACACAGTACATTCATTCCACCTTGGGCTTTTAATCAAAATAAAAATCCAAATACTGAGGGAGACCCAGATTATATTTCACAATATGAAAAGGTCATATCTATAACTTAGAAATATGTAAATAAAGCTACATGCAATATTTTTAAATGCCTATTTCTGGAACATGTGGTTACAATCCAATGAAGCCAAGCACAACAAAACATCCCATGATTCACTTTTCCCTATAAAAATGATAAATGCATTGTTCACTACTCTGCTGTATGTTCAAGTAATTTTTTCTTTGATCCATAAGTCAACATTCCACAAAAAGGAAGTTGTTATTCTAAAATATCTTTACACTGTAAATATTTACATCCTGCTAGCATTACCTCCTGGATCATATGGATCTATGATTTTCAGTGAAATATAAAACCTTCTGACCCTCTCAAAGAGGAATATCTTTATCAGCTCTTTTCTTTCTTAGCTATTTTCCTTTCTTGACCATATTTATATTTTTAGGATACCCATTTTTTAGAGGTCCTGCAATGCTCATTTTCTTCCTTTTCTGCTTCCAAATATGAAGTTACACCTGAGAGTCATTTCATTCCATATGGAACACATTTGGAAAGTACTGAACAAAAACCAAAATATTTCAGGCAACCTTGGATAGACATAACAATAGAGGTGGGCTCAAAATAAATTGCAGTGCACTTTGTTTCATTTATTTCGAATCAGGTAAGGAGGTACATTAATTCAACCCTTCATTTTCACCTGCTTGGTCCTTATGTTCAGATCACACCCAAGTTAAGACACAAATGCAGGTAACCAGAACAAGATAGTCAGTTCTGCCTACTTGTCAGCTGAAGAATCCACAAAGCTAGAAAAGAGGAGTGAAATGCAGGAAAAACAAAATATTTCTATCAGCAGAGAGAGCTGACAACACAAAGAAACAGATTCACACATACACTGGCCCAGAGAAACAGTCTTCCTTTTGCTCAGGTGTAATCTGATATTGTGAGGTCTTGCAAGGTACCTGAAGTGGTTTTGTCATGAACTGGATGCTTCTAAAAATCCTGCTGAAGATTTTTGCATTAGAAGAATGTGAAAATGTTCTTGACATCAGTAACACCACGTCCCACCTCCAGCCAGTCCTCCAGAGCAGGTTGGCTTTCTGCTGTATTTGTGCCTCTTGGGATCCACTTTAAATACGTATGTTTCTCTCAGACAAAAGCATTTCTGTTAGAGAGTCTAATCTTCATCTCTTAACAATGCAGATTGTTCCTGACAGTACCACTGTTTACTTCCCCAAACTATGCCACGCAATTGTGGGGCATTGGAAAAACCTGAAGAAAGATCACTTTTAGCAGATCTGCAAACACTTGCAATAAATTCACAAATAGCTGCCTAACCAATTCTCTCTCAGTCTAGTTGGTTGGACAGTCTTTTAAGTTACCATTAACACACATCTTCAAACTTTTTTTTTCCTTCAGACCTTCTATATTTCATCAGTCTTTTCCTGTCATTTCATCATCTGCAGCTTTGCAGACATTTTGGGGGTTTTTGCCACTGTTTGTATTTTTTTTCCCCAATGTTTTCCGTGCTTTAAGAACTTCACTGTTTCAGAATCTCTTTCCCCTTTTCTAGATTACAAGGACTTAGTTTCTTGCTCAGGGAAGTCTCACTTCCCCACCAGCCACAAAAAGGTTCTTAGACAGAAATTTTTGGGAGATAAAAACAAAACATTACTTGGAAATACCTGAAAATAGTGGACTTTCCTTTATAAAGCACAGTGCCAAATACCCTTAGCAACTGATGATTTTTTTATGTTACACTCCTAACAGCAATTTTTATTTCATATCAGGGTAATCACATTCAAGCAACTAGATCTGAGAACATTTTACGAAGTTTCTTCCTATCAAGTGCTTAAATAAAATCTTCTGTCACATTTCTCACTTCTCTTTCCAACAGATTCTGGATGTCAATACAGAAAGGATGCCTTCCATTCTGTCTCTTTCCTTTACAAGTCACTGAAAAGTGGATTCTGTGATTCTGACTCTAAAGCTTAATTTTTGAGATTTTCATCAATAAGAATTAAGGTGTTTCATATTATCAGTGGAACAGTAATGCTACAGAGAAATTATCCAGAAAAAGCAGAATATATTTCTGTTTAAAGTATTTTCATTGCTTTCTATAAGGCACTTTAAGCCAAATTGTTATCTTCATTACAGCTGCTTTGCACCATTAGCAATGGAAAGGAAGATGTTCAAGCAGGACCAAGCATCTAATAGCTAAAAGTTGAAGTTAAACCTTAAAACTGCCCCAAAGTCTTGTTATAATGACAGATTAAAACAAATCTTACTATTAGCAATGTAGTCACTAAACTTTTCACATGTCAAACTGTAAAGTCCTACAGCTTAAAGATTCATTGGAGCCTCCATCTTGTTCTCAAACATCTTTGCGAGGTTCTTCTACTCTTCAGTTAACCTGTTTGTACTTAAATTTGAGAAAAAACTTCTTCTCAGTGAGAGTGACAGAACACTGGAACAGGCTGCCCAGGGGGGTTGTGGAGTCTCCTTCCCTGGAGACATTCAAAACCCACCTGGACATGTTCCTGTGCAACCTCACCTTGGTGTTCCTGCTCCAGCAGGGGGATTGGACTAGATGATCTTTTGAGGTCCCTTCCAATCCCAAACATACTGTGATACTGTGAAACTCCTGCAAAACTCCCCCAATTCAGCCTCAACTACTGTAGGCAGAGCACCCACAGGAAGGCACAAGCAACCTGTGGAATCAGTAAGCACCTGGGCATCCAATAGAGCAAAGGTCCAGGCTGCAGCACGGCCAGCAGAACACCACCCAGACAGCAGAAAGCAAATGAGGGCCCTGGAGCTAATAAGCACTCCCACAGCTACATTTGCAGCAAGGACACAAGTGGCTTTCAAGGCCTCTGCTAAGTATTCCACGGCAATGAGCACAGAAATACCAAGACCGAACTGTGTGGTATATTTGTTCACCTCTTGCTTGCTTCTGCCCCCATTTCATTTGGTGCCAATGCCCCTGCAGAAGCAGGGCAAGATCTCGAAACCTTTTCTTGCTCAATACTTTAAAAGAGTCACAGGCATTGTGGAGCTGGCCAAGATGCGGCAACTACTGATCTGAGAAAGCCTCTGCAAGACGGGAGTCTTCCCACTCCAAAATAAACAGCCAAGGAAAGCCATAAATCAGTTCCACGGCACCTAATACTTTCTCTCTGTACTCTAGTGACATCCGATGGCCAAATGAGTAATAGAAGTTTCTTCAATTTCAAAGATTAGTCATTCAAGTTTCCCTTTCCCATTTAGCAGACAAAAAAAAAAGTCAAAAGAAACGCATCTAACCCTATAGTGACACCCATACATTCTCAGGAAAAAAAAAAAAAAAAGGTAATTATAATTTAATGGTTGAGTGCATCACAAGCATCAGAACAAACTTTCCTGATGAAGAATTAACACCTTGACCAAGACGGCATCTAACCCCAGGAGTAACCCTGAAGATTTCAGTAGCGTTAAGTGACATGCTTGAAGATACGCATGTGCTTAGGCACGCCTGCAATGGCAGCCCTCTCTTCACAAACTAGTTCTGCTACTAGTACTGCTACAGTTCTAACTGTAATCAATACTTTCATAAAATATACTTATTCCAACTAAAGAAGCATCTGAATAATTCAGCGTCTCCCAAAACCTACTCTTTATTTACAGAGGGGTGCAAAGATAGTACTCGCAAAAAGTTTTTTTAATAAATTCTCTTGGAAAAGTAAAAATGGAGATAAAACATGAGTAGCTTTCAGAATTCAAATAATTCTTGAACTAATTTTGTTCAGTCTTAAATTTTTAATAGAAGATCTCATGTATTTTTAAATGAAGCCTTCTCTATTTCTAGCTCAGTTTATCAAGCAATACAGTAATGATGTTGCATTAACATGAGAAATAAACAAGTGCTTTTTAAAAAGCCAAAGCTGTTGTTTTCACTAATAGAATCAATTTCTTAATTACATCATGGGAATTTCAACATACATGCTTCCTCACACTTAGCTATCGGTTCTCATTTTTTTTTCTTACAATATTCCACAGCAAATGTTGAAAGAAGGAGGGACTGACAAGGCATAATATCTGCCATGAGAGATTGTCATCTATCTTTGCGCTGATTTGTCCTAAACACAAAGCATCAGTGTACACATTTCCATTTCAAAAATTGCCACTGGTATTGAAGAAGCTTCGAAGAAGCAGACAATACAAGGAGATTTGAACTAACATGCAGAATCACAAATTGATACGGATTGGCCATGGATTTTGCACAATTATCCAAAAATCATTTTTTATGTTCCAGAAAATACTATGTTTACATCACTATAGGTCTTCAGTTAAATCTCATTTTCTCCATGGCCAAGAAACGTGGGCCTTTAATTATTATAGTGTAGCTTCAGAGATGGGTCATGAGTGAAATCAGATTATTTGTTTCAGTTCAACAACCATGGAATGAGACTTCGCAGAGCACAGTACAAGAAAATGAGAAATATATTATTCCTTATTTGCTAAGGACGAAAGCGAAGGTTTATTGTGATGGGCAAACACTGAGAGAGCGCTAGAGTTTTTGTTAATGTATATCAGTGCTGATACAGCTTATAGATATCAGTAGAAGTTAAATAATCAACAGCAATGGTCTGCTTTACAGAATTAAAGACATGCCAGCAGTACATGTTTGAAAAACATGAGCTTCTGGTAATTTCTGAAGTCAACCATGCCCCAAATCAATGAACTGAAAAAGCATGTGGGAAGGAATGATCCATCACAATCACACTGTTTTGTAAAAGTTTCACTTCATTAAGATTACAAAATATAAAGGCTTTTCTTTTTGAGCACGTGCATATACATTGATATATTTTTTATCCATTTATACAGCCTCCCTTGGCTTTCCTATTCTGAGTTTTTCATCTCATGTTTGTTACTTCCTCCTATAGCTTATGAAAACTTTACACTCTAATTCATCACTTTTTCCAAATATTCACCACTACCCCTGCAGCAACACAATGAAATGCAGGAGAGGTCCCTCACCAGTTCGAGCATCTGACCCCTTCAGCAGCTCTGCTGGACATGAATATTAGAAAGGCTGGTATGGTGTGAAAATTATCTACATAAATCCTACATTTAGCTTATTTTACTGCTTGGATGCTAGTTTCCAGTCAAACTTCACATCCAAATTGGAGATTTTGCCATTATGTAGTAAATGGAGGGAGGGACAAGTGTTCTTCTACTGTGCACACGTAAAAACATTAGAGCACACCAACAACTTCAAGTAGCTCATGTGAAGTCCCCACTGTTGTTACATGACTGCAATAGGTACTTAAGTTAAAGCTGATTGAAGTATTTCTTGTGAAAGCCTCAAAATGTGTTAGTCATCAATGAGAGGTGCAGAGCAAGTCCTCCTCTGCAGGCCAAGGCCTGACCTCTGTCACTCTGGTTGGTTGTGCTGTGTGGGAAATACTCAATGAAATAGGTATTTCTAGGTCTGGACAGAAAAAAAAAAAAAAAAAAACACACACAAAGTTGTCCATATAAACAGTAGGATATGTAGGTTTAGTTTTGGGTTTGGGGATTTTTGTTTTATTTTGTTTGAATCAAGAGGCTGGTTCTTCTGTTCGCTTAAATTGGGGTTATTCTCAGGTTGTACATGGATTGAGGCCTCTGATTAACATCACACAAAGCATTAAGACAACTGAAAGAACCCAAATAACATCTCTAATTTAAGCTGAATGCAAGAATACAACATGGAAAGACTCCACGTCTCCTTTTGGTGGATTCTTCAAAACCTGAATACACTGTCTGGAAAAAAAAAAAAAAAAAGAGACCTGCTACTTCCCAGTGAACACAGCTAAGGGAGCACAGCTCTGTCATCTACAAAAATCAGTTCTACCACTAAAGTATTAGCCTGAAGAAAAACTCTTTTGCATTTTCAAGTTCTGTTTGTGGAAATAACCTCTACTGATACAAAACAAAAAGGATAAACATTCCAACATGGGAAGGCCAAAAACAATGACCAAAAGGTGAAGAATAACCTACTACAATGCAGCTACCTATTACCTTGGCAAAATTCAACTTTAGAGGAGATTTCTTGACCGCCAGTGGCTCCAGGCCGCAAAATTCCCATCAGTCAAGGAACAACTCAGATTTCAAATTGAAAATCTAACCTCTAGACAATCCATATTGTTCGAGGTTATTTATTTAAAAGTGGATGTATTTCAGTATTCAAGAAACTACATGTAATCCATTTTCTACTGGTATGATTGCTTCCACACTGAACAGGTTATGTTTAAAGAATATTTGTTTGTTAAGAGCTATCAAATAGACAATTTACATATTTCAATTAAGCTGTTTCTTACTTAGAAATCATTCTTGTTTTCCTCTTAAAAGCAGATTGAGTTTACAATCTCCTGCTATACAGGTATTTTAGTTGTTCCAAAACAACCTCACTTAGAGGGCGGAGTAGTGGCATCCCCTCTGCTGTGCATTAGTGTTACCAAAGTCCAACTAAGTACACGCCAGTTACATGACAACTAACCAAAATTTGGTTGACTTCACTCTAGTAACTCCAGTATTTTGTATAAATTCTTCACAGCAGATAGAAACTTTCACAAAACCTGAAAAGCTTGCATTTATGCTATATTTTGTGCTGTGATCCTGCCAGATGTTTCTAAAATAAGCCACTTTAAAGTGGGAGAATATACAGAAAATGGTGACATGGGACAATTTGCTGATTCAGGACCCAGCGTTTGCACATTATACAAAGCTACTTTTTAATCCAGTTTGATAAAAAATTCCTAGCATGATCCTAGGTAGTTGTGCTGCTGAAGATGAGGCCTTCTGTGGGAAACAGAAAACCCAGGCTATGGCCACTGCATTCATTTAAAGTATCTATGAGTTCAGTTTTTTGCTCGGGTTTGGGGGGAAAAAAACAACACAAACACACACACACACACACACACACAAACAACAACAACAAAAAGAAAAAAGAAACGCCAAAAAAAAAAAAAAAACCACACACAAAACCACTCATGATAGAGCAAGTACTGATGGATCAATTGCACACAAACACAATCTTTTAAAACTTTTCTGCATTCCTCATCCTAAACTATGGGTACGGTGAACAGCAGCAGTCTCTCCCCCCATAAGAGACAGCAGAAATTCCTTAACCTACCTGACTGGGAAACTGCAAAGTTTGTATTCACATAGAGCTTTAAAAACCTTGGGAGGAAATTGATTAATGCCAAACATGCACTAATCCAATTCTCATAAAACTTAGGAAATCTGAAAATGTCTGTGCATGTTTTAAGCTAAAACATGGACTCAGCTTCCAAGACTAATTTGTGTTGGCAATGTTCAAGACAGCATTACAAACAGATGTTTGATATGAAAAACTAAGGGATTTGAGGATAAAAGTCTTCTGAACCATTAATGATATTGCCAAAAGAAATAAATATGCAGTCATCTGCTAAAACTAAATATATATAAACACATAACCCCAAACCAAAGTGTATAACCTATGAAAATACCGAACAGATTAACATGAGCTAGGAAGTGCCAAGACAGTTGTTTTAGGACACTAAAAAAACATGCTACAGCTCTTTTAGAGTGAAAATATGATAGACTTAATCATACCACCATATATTAAAAAAATACATGTAGGAAAAAAAGAACCTCTGAAACTTGGACTCTGTCAAATAATTAAAAATTAATGACTCAAAATCAAAGCCTTAGCAAAGGATAGAAACAGGAGATTACCAATTTAATAGTACTTTTACATGGCCTTATGAGGTGCTTTTATTTTTACAGGGATACGGACTTTGAAAAGAAAATAAGATGAAAAAAACAGGAAGTGCAAATATTTCAGAACAGTGGCAGGAAAAACTATCCTAAGTGTAGTACATCTTTACATTTAATTTGTTAAGTATTAAAATAACATATTAAGTGTACCCTAAACTAACTGCAAACAGACAAATTGGCAGGATATAGCGTCATACCATTTTATGATGCTTATAACGTTTAACTGGAATTCTTATAAAGACAAACCAAAAAGCATTTTTGCAGTGGATTTGTGTGTTTTTAAAGAGGAGCTCTTCATTCTTGGATCCCTTCTACTCTTACAATTTGCTCACTCTGCATAATTACTAAGAAATCCCAGAACTCACAGAGCTATGACTTGAAGAGACCAATTAAGTTCCCAAATAGTTTTTGGATTCAGAGTTAAAATTGTTAAAGCACATTTTCTAAGATGACAAAAATTCTGTTTATGAAAGCATACCTAGGGTGTATACATCAAAAACATTCACGCATTAGCATTTCCTAGCGGAAAACATGTTTGTTGGATGAGTGGACAGCTGCGGGTAAAACTACCGTGTGAAGGCAATTATGTAAACGAACAGAGGAAATTCACAGATTTCTGGGAACAAGAACTGGTGTTTTCTGCAGTGCTGAATTCTGAGTCCAGAGGACAAAACATACACAGTAGAGTACCACAACCTTGCTCCACGATGGACTTCTCTTGTACCACTGAATGCTTAGACAAAGTATTCACTGACTACACTAGTGCAGAAGGAGGACAGGAGTAGAAAAACAAGGAATACAATGGAATCAGTTTCTTTCAGCAAAAACTATTGTGCTCTGAGCAGTGAAAAAATAAATTAGCTTTGACATAAAATCATCATTTCTAGGTTTCATGTGAGACCACAACAGATGAACTGTGCACTAATGCACTGCAAAACCCACTGATGTTAGTTGGGGCAAACATGGGGCATTTATGAGCTGCAGCCCCTTGTGCAGAATAGACACATTCAGTTCAACATACTGACACTCAAACTGCCATCACTGCAATGCAACAGCAAGTACAGATAATTAAGGGTCAGTCTAGAGGAACACAGTAGACCATACTGATGAGCGCTGCTGGAAGAAGTCATTCACAGAATCACAGAATGTTTGGGATTGGAAGGGACCTCAAAAGATCATCCAGTCCAATCCCCCTGCTGGAGCAGGAACACCTAGATGAGGTTACACAGGAATGTGTCCAGGCGGGTTTTGAATGCCTCCAGAGTAGGAGACTGCACAACCCCCTTGGGCAACCTGTTCCAGTGTTCTGACAAATTTGAGAAGAAGCTTCTCAGTGAGGTAAGTGGAACTTCTTGTGTTCCAGTTTGAACCCATTACCCCTTGTCTTCCCATTGGTTGTCACTGAGAAGAGCCTGGCTCCATCCTCATGACACTCACCCTTTATATATTTGTAAACATTAGTGAGGTCACCCCTCAGTCTCCTCCAAGCTAAAGAGACCCAGCTCCCTCAGCCTTTCCTCATAAGGAAGATGCTCCACTCCCTTAATCATCTTTGTTGCCCTGCGCTGGACCCTCTCCAGCAGTTCCCTGTCCTTCTGGAACTGAGGGGCCCAGAACTGGACACAATATTCCAGATGGGGTCTCACCAGGGCACAGTAGAGGGGAAAGGAGGACCTCTCTTGATCTACTGACCACCCCCCTTGTAATACACTTGAGGATGCCATTGGCCTTCCTGGCCACAAGGGCACAGTGCTGGCTCATGGTCATCCTGCTGCCCACCAGGACCCCCAGGTCCCTCTCCCCTACACTGCTCTCTAACAGGTCTTCCCCAACTTATACTGGAACCTGGGGTTGTTCCTACCCAGATGCAAGACTCTACACTTGCCCTTGTTATATTTCATTAATTTTTCCCCACCCAGCTCTCCAGCCTGTCCAGGTCTCGCTGGATGGCAGCATAGCCTTCTGGCGTGTCAGCCACTCCTCCCAGCTTGGTGTCATCAGCAGACTTGCTGATAGTGCACTCTATTCCCTCATCCAAGTCATTGATGAATATACAGAATAATACTGGTCCCACTACTGACCCTTGAGGCACTCCACTAGATACAGGCCTTCAACTGGACTCTGCCCCATTGACCGCAACTCTCCGGTTTCTTTTCTTCAGCCAGTTCACAGTCCACCTCACTACCTGATCATCCAAATCACACTCCCTCAGTTTAGCTGTAGTGATGCTAAATAATGACTCCCACAGCATCCTTAAGCAATAAGCACAGGTTGTACGAGAAGAAACCTCTTTACTTTGAGGGTGACAGAGTACTGGAACAGGTTGCCCACAGAGGCTCTGGAGACATTCAGTACCCACCAGGACACATCCCTGTGTGATCTGCTCTAGGTGAACCTGCTTTAGCAGGTGGGTTGGACTAGATGATCTCCCTTCCAACCCCAACCATTCTGTGTGATTCTGCGGATCTATACATCACTTGAAAAATCCAGTTTTTTCAAACTGTCTCAAGAGTCAATAAATGAACAATGTATCAAGTACACAGCACACATTTTCACAGTTTCTCTGTACACAAAAGAAAAATATTTTAATTAAAAACAGGCAAAAGAAAAAAAGCCCTTTATAAATGCACACATTCAAGCATTGTGTTTTCGAAGAGGAACAAACAGAAAAAGCAGCAACTTACATCACATATAACCTTCATTATTAAAAAAAGAAAAAATCAATCAACATATTTACTCAAAAAATAATACAGTATCTATATATATATAGTAGAGTATGTAAAGTTTTGTTACATAGCCAGGAAGCTTAATACATTAAAACAAAAACTCAAAATGCTTGCAATAACCCACTAGGTATAAAACTTAATTGTTAACAACAGATCCATTACCTAGCACTCAATAACTACACAAGTACTGTTAAAAATAAAGTAGTTCTTCATCTGCTGAGAAGATTAAGCAAGTCCATCTGGAGAGAGGATAAGACATCCATATATAATGACCCTACAAGTTCATGGTAGAGATTCCTCCGTCCATCATACCAAAAGGAAAGGAAAGGTTATACAGGTTAATAGATACAGAATATCCATGATTGACTTCTATATTTCACTACACACAATACCTTCCAATGATCACTGAGCTGTTAGAAAGTTTGTATGAATCAATGCTTTCTTAATGTTCAAGATATAAAACTATGAAGACAAAAATTATAATTATACAAATCCTCACTACAGTACACAATGCTAAGACAGTATTTGTTTACAATAACAAGCAGAGTGCAAGCATATCCGTTAACTGTAGAGGCTCAAACATCAGTGGTGGTTCAAACAAAAGATGAAACCTCAAAATCTACATTCTCACAACAGAAATTTTATTTTTTCAATATGATATTTGCAATTATGCAAGACAGCTTTATGCCCAAGTCCTCCTCCTCCTCTCACTTTGTGGGGAAGGGAAATTCATTATTTTCTACTATGCAGCTGGGAACTTACAGGTTCAATTCTTCTAGAGGTCAGGGTTTCCACACACTGAGCAAATGAACCTTCAAACAAACAGGTATAAATGCATTTCAGTCATTTCACTGTTTTGGATTCCGTGCAACTGGTTGTTTTCCACAAACCTGGAAGAGCTATTGGAAGTTCTTGAAAATTTTAAAGTACTGTGGCATTGGTGTCAAATCTGAACTCACATGAACAGTTTAACTTCTATTTGCTTGGACAGCAATGAAAAGAGAATGAAAAAAGAAACAAGGTAAAAATGCCAAGCAAAGAATGAGGTAAAACAGACAGAAAAACAGTGCAACCTTTGCAAATCCAAGCTGAAATGAGCCTGGGGGCAGTGATTTAGGCGGAGAGCCCCAGCAGTCGGTCACTGCCCTGGCAGCAGACCCACACTCACAGAGGAAGGAGACCTGGTCAGCCCTGGAACAGCAGCACCTACAGCCCCTGCCTTCCCACTTCCCACTGCTGCTTGGTATGCAAATACCAGAAGAAACACACATGGCAGCACACATAAATGCACCCACCCTGCCCACAGAGGCTACGCTGCCTCTACCATCTCCACGGGAGCCATTTGGTGACCCCCAGATTTCTCTTGCGACCACTGCTGCCACAAGATCCTTTTATGTGTGTGTGAGGCTTCAATGAGCTCAAACACCAGGAGCATCAGCAGGCCCTGCCAGGAGCACCAACACCATGCAGGAGGCAGCAAGACTAAATTTATGGATACACAGGGAATCACTTGAGAGGAAGACAAACATAGCTGACCTGTGAAGATCTGAAACTTAATGGAAGACAAACTCTAGAATAAAAACTCAGTCACAGCAGTAAAGCCAACTCACAAATAGCCTTTTTAAGCATTTTATATCATCTCATTTTTATGTTATGCCTTGATGTAGTTTAATAAAATTTGGCAAGAAAATCTTCCAGCACAATAACAGTTGAGCTGTGTTTGCATGCCCAGCAGGAGCCACACAAAGACCGCTGCTCTCACTAATGTATATAAATGACTGCCTGAAGGTTGCACAGATGCTCTACTGTGCATCTGCTCTGATGATGTGGTCATTTTGAAAAGCCCTTTCCCAATCTGTTACAGAATACCTGTTTCTAGTTTCCTGACCTGGGGAAAATAGGCTTCACCAACAAATGGTTTACTGATAATTGCCTCATGTTCAATCTGTTATGAATAAAATGCATGATACTCCTGCCTCACTTTGAGGAACAGTTGTGCATAAAGCAGTTGGAGAACTGACAGTAGCATTTAGGTAGGTGATAAACATGGCAATTTAATACACTTTAGAGCTTGCACTTCAGTTCTTCTGTGTAAGTCATGTGGCTTTTAACAGCTGATAAATTTTTGCCTCCAACATGGCTCCAACCTACTGTCTGTGAGCACTAATTATGGAGTAATCAATGTTAGCCCACACTCCTTGCTAAATGGTTTACGAAGAATGAATAATAAAAGCCTACTGCAAATGGAAACAGATTACCTCATTATCATAGATTCTGGGTCTGCATTCAACCATTTACTATCAAAGATAGCAAGAATTAATCCACAGTAAAATTTCTTTGCTCTCTTCAGTCAGAAGCGAGAACTGGGCATTTACTGCTTATGCGTACAGGGTTGAATGCAAGAGTTGTCAAAGATAACCTTGATCTAGCAGGTGACTAACCATAAGCAATAACAAGACAATTTAGAATTTAAGATCACAGGGACAGAGAATTGTTGCACATATCACTATTTCAACATTATTCCATTTTTGTATAATAATATACCATAATCCAGGAGCCAAAAATGCCCCCTATAACACACAAAGCTGCAACAATACAGAAAAATGTTACAGCATGCTATAGTATCAACCATGTCCAGACAAGCATTCAATACTTAGTTTTTTAAAGCATCTTTTTGCTTAGTCTCAAAGTCATAACCATTAAAATAAAATACCAGCAGCAGAGAAAAACTTGATACAGTTTCACTGGAAGAAAAAGGAAAATTATAATTTTTAAAACTATGTTAAAATACAGTACTTCTGGAAAACTCCAGAGGTATTCTGTGGTATATTCTGAAGATGTGAAAAAGTATTTATGGTGGCAGAATTTAGTCCTATGTCTGCACTCATCATTGAATTATCTTTCCTGGTTTGTTTCTCTGCTTTTTTTAAATCTTCATTATAACTCTCCCAGCTTCACAGACTCAGGAGTTTCTGAAAATAAAAAATCCATCCAGAATGAACCTTTTTCAGAATATTTTGTAGTTTAATTTATGATGAATGGGGGGGGAAGGCTGTTGACACTTCGTTTATTGCTTCACTCCTCTTGGAAAAGTCAAAATTTTCCTTAATATAATCATGCAGCGAGGAAATAGATAAAATGACATTACAGTTACTTCTGGTCATTTTGAAACTGCACCTGCTGTACTCCCACTAAGTTGTAACATTGGCTGTGAGTGCTGAATGTGGAGCCCACACTACAGCAGCTGGGCAGCTTACAAAACAAGCAGGGCTACCAAAGTCAAAAAAAGTGTCTAATCCCATGTGCTGAATACCACAGGGAAGAAGAAATACCTGCACATGCTTTAAGAGGATCTGCCTGAGTAACAGGAGGAACATCACTATGAGAGTCAGTGTTGCAGCCCAGGATGGCATGTTGTATTGGCAGCTTGGTCACCACAGGGACATTGACTCTCTGAGGGCCCCAGCAGCAGCAGTTGCTAGGGCACTGGCTTTGCTCAGCAGGGCAGCAGCTCGGAGAGGTGGTGCTCCATGGGTTTGGTCCCATCCATTGTCCTGCATCTCCTGTCACCGTGCTTGAAAGGCAACAACTCTTGGGGGTTACTGATAGCAATAGCCCCTTTTCCTGTGCCCTCAGGTGTGGCAGCCTCAACCTCACCTGTCTTCAAGCTTCAAGACACACAGACCTTCACCCAAAGCCAGAAGCAGATTTTTTAAGCTTCTTTAAGCTAGACAAACTTGTTTGAAAGAAAAACAAAGATTATTTCATGGATTTCACTCACTGTTACACTACACCTCATCATTTAATTTTTCAGATGCTCTGCCACTCTAAGTTGGGAGGGGAAAAAAAAAAAAAAAAAATCTCTTCAAACCACTCTGGTAGACACAAACGTGACTTTTACCAAAAAGCTTTAAGGCAGGCTCAGCAACATCCCACAGCAAGGAGAGCAATGTGAAGGCGCACCAGCCTGCATAGAGGTCACAGCTCACAGCTGAGGGCATCTATGTAACCAAGGGGACAGGCAGCAAAACACCACCAGCCCTGCTCTGTTCACTCAACGAACAAGTAGAAACCAGTCTCGGACAGAAGCACTGAAGTCCACCAGAGTTGTTTCAAAAGGGTGGCTGGCTTTTTATTGTACCCACAGTTCTGACAACTTTCCTGTGTGTCTGTCTAGGCACACCGCCGTGTTTGCAGGCACGGTCCTCCTCAGGGGCAGGATTCAGGAGTGCTGTTCCCAGCTCAGAGAGGGATGATTCATCTGCATTAACTTGGAAACAGGTTATCCCAACAGCCTATTTCTATTCTGCAGAGGTTTGGTTTCGCTTCGATAAACTTCTATTTCTTTTTTTCCTGTACATTTTCCTTCAAATGTACATGTAGATTTGGATTTCACAGAAGACGAGCCAAACAACTGCAGGTGATAAAACTCAAACTTCTGTCAGAAAAAAAAGAAAATGTTGATAACATTAATATCTTGTAGAGGATAGAAAGGATTTGCAACTAAACTGAGCTTTGAATGCAACTAAATTAAGTATCCAACTGCTATAGTAAAACTGTCTCAGAATTATAACATTCTTACTCCAGAAAGAAGATAAAATTATTATTGCAACATATAACCAGATGTGGAAGTGATCCAATTTATTTTTTGTCAATGAATATTTTTATTATTCAATATTTTAATGTATACATTTAGCAGAATCCAAATATTTGCTATCCAACCATTCTTGGCCAGAGATACTTTATATATGTAAAAGCTATAAAAACAATTTAAAAGGCAATCTGTTAAAGTTTCCATTGAAAATAGTGCATTATTCTAGTTTTCCTGCCTGTTTACCCATCTGAACATGAGAGAGACATGATAACATTGGCTCGAAACACAAACACTGAATGAGATAAGACTTATTCACTACACTTGTAAATTTAGGGTGAACAGGTTCAACATGAGTTATACTGTACAGTATAAAAGCTATGTGTTTATTCCATTTTTGCCATAAGGATTGTTACTACAATAACATTCTAGTCACAAAAGTATTATCACTTGTAAATATTAATTGCAGGCATAAATAGCTAAGGTAAATAGCCCCCAAAAAAATTTGCAATTACTTTGCAAATTAATAATTAATGCTTTTTATGTAGATTATAACCCAAAATTTTCTCTATTTACTGAAAATAGGTCAGTCATAGGATAACTTTCCTTCAAAAATAAACATACCCATCCAGACATTAATTTACATGTTCTGCTTGTTCTCTGAGATGTTTCTTCCTTTTCTAGGGACCATGTGGCAGCAGCCAAGCCAACCAATTATACCAGAGATTTAAAATGGCATTTAGCAAACGCATCACTTCTGTTTTTATGAAACAGTGGTAATATTAATAACACATTGACTATGAACTAAATCCTAGAAAGCAGAAATAAAGTTTGATAATTGATAACTAACTAGCTTTTTGGAAGAAGTACCTGTGAACTTAAAATCACCTTGAAGCTTATAAATGTCTCGTAAAATTGTTTGTACTATCAAACCTATCTAATAAGGTCAAAGTGCACGCTGACTACTGTCAAATTCATTGTTCAATCAAGAACCAGTAAGTAAAAGGTATTAGCTCTGTTATGCTCCATTGCATTCAGTTACATCTTTGATAACTGCCCCTTGGGAGTTCATGGAACCTACATGACCCCTGTCAAAACTCAATTGACTTCTTTCCTGCAAATTCTATTAGAATTGGTCCCTGCATCACTGCCCACAATAATCAAGAGCAGAGAGACTGATTTATATATAAGCATTTTGTTTTAGTCTAACTCAACAGAATATAAAATAGATGAGGTTATGAGATGGCTGTTTAAAAAAAAGTCAACTGCATCCCATTCTATGCCACAAATCAGAAAAGAAGTTTTAAATCTCTAATTTAAAAAAAAATGGAAATGCTTCAGGAACAAGGGGGACGGGAAAGAAAAAAGTTTTGTCTAGATATTGGCAGTTCAAAAAGTATTAGCATCCACAGGAAAAAAAACACCACACACACACACAAAACAACAACAAAAAAACAATACACACAAAAAACCCCACAACTAATATAGCGTACAAACATAACTGTTCTTTTGTCACCTATGTAGGAAGTGCTCTTCTCGAAATACTTCCTTGGACAAACTTCTTTCCCCTTACTCCCTCTCATGACAAGTGATCTGTAGAGGCATTCACATGGCACCCTTCCAAGCTACGTGCACCGCACATGACAGCAAAGCTGCGGCACGCGTGGTGGAGGAGAGCATCGGCCAGCATGCTGTGCCACCCCAGTCAAACTACAGCACACCCACAACCCCAGGCAAATTTCTCCACTTAATGCTTCATCTCAGCAAGTTCCAGTTCCAACAGGGGCTCAGTGCATGCTGAGCCTGGCAGAATATACCTTCACATGACATCACCGTATTTCCTTCTGAAAACTTAATTAACAAAGCAGGTGTTTCTGTTCCAAAATGCAAGCCACAGGCTAAGAAGAAAAATACCTAGGGGGAAAGAACACCACCACCACCACCACAAAGTATAAGGACCCTAAAGTAAAGGAGGATTTATGAAAGCCCCTATGCTGGCATGAATTTTAATCCATATAAGGTACAGTTACTGACACTAGTTGGGAGTAAGATTACAACAACAACATTAAAAAAATGCATATTTGGATATATTCAAGTTGTTTTAAGTATCATGAATAGACCATTTTTTAAAAATACCTGCAGACATCTGCCACACATGGAAAACAAACAAAAAAATCAACTAGTACTTTTATTTTAAATCTGCCTTGTAGGGAATACTTATGGGGGCTTATTAATTGCACTTATAAAATACACTGTTACCAAGCCTGTGGTACACAAAATATTTCATTTATATGCAAAATTTACTACTTCAATCAAAACAAAAAATAAAATACATCTCCTAAAAATCAGCTAAGACGTGGCAGAAAAAACTACCCAGTGTCTACATATGACTATCACTACAATCTTTGAAAGAATATAGGAGTATTTCAGACTGCCGATGAATCCTGGAATTATATTCATTTCTTTGGAATGCCTTACACAATGGTGGTAGCAGTTGCAGCATGCCTAGAAAGACTTGGTCAAAACTTCTCACATCACCACTGTATTTTAAATACTCTTAAGAGTGATTACAAGTTAAAACCTGCTTTTTAAGGCAAAAAACCTGCTACAGTGGAAGAACTCTAGGTATTTTTTTTTAATAGAAGGAATTAAAGGAATACTCAATCTGATTAAATGTGTTGCCCAGGTCTAAATATATTACCCAGGATTAATGCATTTAACTTCAAACGGAACTATCTTTCTACTATTGTAAGTTCACCCTTGAAAATGTCTCCATTTTTAATAACAGAATCAGAAACCACAAACAGTCTCAAATCTGTCTTTTAAATGCAGGACTACATTTGAAATAACAATTGCACAGCAAAAGAAATTCTAATCTTCGGATAGCAAACTTTGCCCTTGCAAACTAATGCCATCCTTTCTAGGACAAAAAATACTCACTGGACTCCAAAGCTTGTCAGCCTTCACTCAGTGGTATCAAAGCCACAGATACCCAACCCAGTGATAAGCACCGTGTGCTAATACCACAAAGGCTGCATCATTCTCTGAATACCTGACAAACAGCTTTGCAGCTCAGTGATGAAAAACCCAGAACCTAACAAGTGAACATAGTAACAGCACTAAAGATTAATTGCTACTTTAAAATAAATATTATTCTTAGCATAGTACACAATTTCAGCTAGTCTACACTATGCAAAATTCAAGCTTTATTCTAGCAAGACTAGTTCACCCTTCATCTTTCATCCCTCCTGGAACCAAACAAATCCAGTTTCCAAGTTCAAGATGCATAGCCTATGCAGTAATGTAGTACTAATAGGCCTTAAGTTTATTTCTAACAGTTATTCCTAACTTCAGCCTCTTAAAACATCCTGGATTTTGAGCAAACTTGAAAATGCACACCTATATTTGTATGTATTTAAAAGTCTTAGAAGCAGACTTCTAACATAAATACACACCTGAAATGTATAAGCTAACAAAGTCTGAAACCTAACCTTGGCTTTTATTATGTTTGTCACATAAACACAACATGAAAGAGTAATTGAAAACCATAGTCCAGCTATTTGTCATTATTCTGAACCCTACAGAAGCACTTGAGAGCCCTATTAAGTGCTGTACTGCAGGCACCCAGTGAACGCTGTAGCCCCATCACCAAACTTTTACCAAAACAATACCCTGCTGGTTTCTCATGAGGAAGCCCACTTACTGGTAACAGGAACACAAGACAGAAAGAACTCGCTTCTCACATGGTTTTGAAACAATTGACTCCTCTAGTGGGACAGTGCCCATAGTTCATACCAGTAAAATCACTGCATGTGATGAACTATGAATACAGATGACTTGCAGCTATAAACATGTATGGAAGGGCTCCCTGAAATCTTTGAGTAAATTTGAATATCTTCTCAATGATTTGGGTTGTTCTATAGGAAAGGATAACCATAGCATCAACTTGAATAATATTTCTACTAGGTTTAAAATACAGCACAAAAATTAATATTAAGAAATACCATTAAAATGCATAACTGACTCTTTAGAAAAAAGCATCCATGCAACACCACATACAGCTAAGGAAGTTGCAAAATAAACACAAATTAAGAAACAGACCTTGGACAATTTGCATATCATGATGTCCAGATCCAACATCTAACTGAGGTAAACTCCAAGGTTTACACTCAAATTAAGCAGAAACAAAGCAGGGCTTGCTCTGATTCTTGTTTAGTATCAGCTACACATACAGTTTCTGGATAGAAGAGGAACACTTTGGGCTTTTAACCACACTGTGTCTGATGGGAACAGGCAGTGGGATGAGCAGAACAAAGCTTGCAATGTCACCCTGCCTTTGCAGCCCAGCAGCCACTGTGGTGCAAAGCCACAGCCTCAACACACATCCTGGTTCTTTAACACTAGTGAGTTACAGCCCAATCAATCCAAAAGTTCTCCCCAGACCTTCCTGCAACTATTCCCTTTCTGTCATTTCTGCACTAACCTTCCACAATGCCTTTTATTCTTGAAGGCCAGCAGGAACCTCCTGCTATTGCAACCTTCACTTCATCAACTGCCCTGGTTACCAAACATTCCTGGATGCAGCCACCAGCAACTGGAAATCAGTACAGTGAGCCAATACAGGCACAATGTTCATGCTGTTCTTTTGAAAGGCAAGTGGCAAAATCAGCCTTCCCCTGTCAGTTGCCCAGTTCTAAGATAGCCCGGCATAGCTGGAGCATACTCTGCAGTCCTGCTGGTTCCCCATTCAGGTATCAGTGGGGTAGGGAGGTTTGTATATCCCCAAGGTACATCTTTAAAGGACACAGGAAACAGAAAAATGCATAGTACACCAGTAGGTAAGTACTGTATTCTGCTTTTTTTTAAACAGATTATGGTCTGGGGTGCTGCTAGGGAAGCATATCAGAGGGAACACTCTGACAGCTCCCCATGGGGTAGCATCCCATTGCTTACTGGAATCCGTCCATTCTCTCTGTAATCAGAAAGCAAGCTCACCTGCGCTCTGCAGAGGCAAACAGCTACAGCCATACACATCACATGGTGCCCTTGGCTTTCAGTTCTTGAGCTCACCCTTCTGCAGACTCCTGCCCCACAAAAAACGTTACCTTAAGATAGGCACATTCCCTTTTAAAAACATTTAATTTTGTTCACAAACAACATTGGTTTTGCATTAAGCTAGTTTCTCCTACACTTACAGAATGCAACTAATAACAGCTCAGCAATACTCTTCCTCTTATAACTTACTAGTTAGCAACATACATCGCTCATTAGAATAGTTACTGGTATTTTGGCATCTGATTTTTCAGCAGAATACAATTTGCTTCTTATTAACACAGAACAGCTCAAGACTACATGATGTCAAGTTGTCTCGTTTCATGACGCGAACTAGTCTGAGGAAAATGTCACTTCAAGATTAAAAATAGTTTTGAATTGCAAAACTAAAGCTAAATAAAAGCTCTGTCCTCCTCTATGCCATAATAATATGTTTTTTTTTCCAACTGGTATGTATGACAACCACTAAGACAGAACATCTTTTAACTAGAAATCACACTGAATTGACTCTGGCAGAAGACAGAACTCTTGTAAAGTTTAACTCCCTTAAAATCCATGAACATATAAGAGATTCCTGCCAGCAAAAAGAAAAACAGCTGGCAAGGTCTTTCATCGTCAAATAAATATTTCATCCTGCAAGTGTGCATCACATGATCAGATAACTGTTTCCCTATACTCTGTCTTAAATTAATTCCGAGCAACCAAAACCATTTCATAGAAAATACTGTACTTGTAAAAATGACATAGAAATGAATGATGTAGAACACATTTAGTTGTTCATAGCAACTGCAGCTGATACATATAGATCTTATGCACAGCCTGTTACAACTGAATATGGACGACTGCAATGCTGCCTAATATTTTCTTAATAAAATATACAACTTAAATGTGTTTTTCAGGTCACAGGTATACTTGCTATTCCAAATAATAACAACATATGTAAGTTCTGTATTCTAGATTATGTATTCAAAATGGAGAGGTTTTTTTTAAAAGCAGAATCTGCACAGTTTTTTCAGAGCCTGACTCAACCTTCATGTTTTCAGATCTTCATAGTCATTTTGTTTCTCATTAGCCATTTCATTTCTTGGCTGGCAGAATAGTCATCAAATACATCAAGCTCCAATAGCCAGACCAAATAATTATTTCTTGGACACATACAGAGCTTTAGATTACAGCTAGTCTGTGCAGAAGTAGTTTTAAGCAGTTCAGCTTCATAAAGAATGGCTCCAAGTTTAAGACCTCTAATACTGACCATCTTCTAGCCACAGCGGCCTATATTCATTGTTCACCTTCTGCTGGACAATTCCTAATGAAAAAGATCTATCCTGTGAAGATAACTCTGCATTTCAAGGTTGAATATCCTTCCTCATCTGCAATAAAGATACTGCAAGCACTGAAGGCCTGTTTAACATCTCAGGGAGAACCTCCGGATTAAAGCCAGTGAACATCTGAACACAAGGCACCAACCACAATTTATGCAATCAGCATGACTGGATTCCCTCCTCATCTTTCCATTTCCAAATTTCAGTTACTTCCCCAGCTGGGTTGGGTTTTTTGAGTAACCCTCCAGATCTAACCTCCAGAAACTGTCAGCCATGCAGTGTCATAGGATGGGATCAATCATGAAGAAGAAATGAAGAGCTTTAAATACAACTGCATCAACAGTAGCAATAACAACTTACCAAAATCTAGAAAAAAAAAAAATAGAAAAAAAAAAGGGGGGGCATGCATCTAAAGACATAAATAGATAATCTCTGCCATTACTGAAAACCTCTCAGCATTTGGCTATTTAATATACAAACATTAAGAGAAACAGTCTAATGTCTTCTGGTACCAAGAGTGATCCACATCTTTTATCACAAAATGTTATATAGACTAGTTCACATGAGCAGAAGAAAAAACAAAACAGAAACACACAAGTATACCTTCCTTTTGCATACACTGCACATAAAGCAGGCTTTAAAATTAAAACTTGGTTTTTAAGCATCCAAATCCAGAAGTAACTTCAGCAAATGAATTCACAGAATCACAGAATGTAAGGGATTGGAAGGGACCTCAAGAGATCATCCAGTCCAATCCCCCTGCCAGAGCATGAACACCCAGATGAGGTTACACAGGAAAGTGTCCAGGCAGGTTTTGAATGTCTCCAGAGAAGGGGACTCCACAACCTCCCTGGGCAGCCTGTTCCAGTGCTCTGTTACCCTCACTGTGAAAAAGCTTCTTCTCATATTTAAGTGGAACCTTTTGTGTTCCAGTTTGAATCCATTACCCCTTGTTCTACCATTGGTTGTCACCAAGAAGAGCCTGGCTCCATCCTCATGACACTCACCCTTTACACATTTATAAACATTAATAAGGTCACCCCTCAGTCTCCTCTTCTCCAAACTAAAGAGACCCAGCTCCCTCAGCCTTTTCTCATAAGGGAGATGCTCCACGCCCTTCACCATCTTTGTTGCCCTGCGCTGGACTCTCTCCAGCAGTTCCCTGTCCTTCTGGAACTGAGGGGCCCAGAACTGGACACAATATTCCAGGTGTGGTCTCACCAGGCCAGAGTAGAAGGGAAGGAGAACCTCTCTCAACCTACTAACCACCCCCCTTCTAATACACCTCAGGATGCCATTGGCCTTCCTGGCCACAAGGGCACAGTGCTGGCTCATGGTCATCCTGCTGTCCACCAGGACCCCCAGGTCCCCTGAGTAACTCCCCTACACTGCTCTCTAACAGGTCTTCCCCAACTTATACTGGAACCTGGGGCTGTTCCTGCCCAGATGCAAGACTCTACACCTGCCCTTGTTATATGTCATTAATTTTTCCCCACCCAACTCTCCAGCCTGTCCAGGTCTTGCTGGATGGCCGCACAGCCTTCTGGCATGTCAGCCACTCCTCCCAGCTTGGTGTCATCAGTAGACTTGCTGATAGTGCACTCTATTCCCTCATCCAAGTCACTGATGAATATATTGAATAGTACTGGTCCCAGTACTGACCCTTGAGGCACGCCACTAGATACAGGCCTCCAACTGGACTCTGCCCCATTGACCACAACTCTCTGGCTTCTTTCCTTCAGCCTGTTTACATTCCACCTCACTACCCAATCATCCAGACATCTTTTCTGTGAAACTGAGCATGCAATTAAAAAACCTGAGCACACTACCAAGTCTTTTTAGACCTGTTAACTTTTTTAATGTTGAGTATGTAAAGTGAGCTTAGGGGAAACAACAAATGCAATTAAAAACTGTTGCTTAGGACAAAAAGCAAACAGAATTACTGTTTTTGTCTGACAGATAAAAGTAATTCTTATTCCTGGATTATTCTTGTGCTAGGCTATTGCTAGAAACAAACCCAAGTTATTTTAAGTCAGTCTTTCTCCAGACATATTGACCTAAAAAAAAAAAAAATATCGACAACAACATCATACATATCATCTTGCTTCTGTGATCAATGACCCCTTTTATTAAGGCTTTTTGTATTATATTTCAACTTCATTTCAACATATAGAAACAAGTTTTTCCCATTCTTTGCATTTTTTTTAGTCCTGTTAAATTTTTGTTGACTCTTATTACTGGGTTAAAAACAATTTTAAAATGAGGAAAAAGAAAAGTCACTCTCCTCACATATAAAACATACATATGAAACATTTCAGTGTTGGAAAAAAATCATACAAAAAATCCAATCTTGAAATAAAAGCACGACTCCTACCCTCACACCAGCATATGAATCAGCAGGGACTACCATATTCATGTGGTGAAATTTCTTTTTTCCTTCTACTAATCTAGTGTAGTTTCAGATGAGTATATGGTAAAGCAGCACATGAGAACATTTTTAACCATGGCTGTCACAATCATGTCCATTTACATAGTCTTCAAACTGTGTTTATCTTCTCAGATGTTCATTCCCTGGGCTTCTGCTGCCCATATTCACCGGGAACAGCTTCTCCTCACCACAGCAACATGTCCTGGAAAAATTCTTCATCTGGTTGGGAAATTGCTTTGTTTACATGACAAACCAGGACACATCAGCCCCCCTGAGAAAACTCTTTGGCCCTGGAGCACCCTGAAAAAACAGGTCCCAGAGGGTCTTGGTCAGGGTGAAGGTCCAAGTGCTGACAGGGAAGCCCAGATGCCCAGGGCCAGGCTCTGCTTGTCACATGTAACCCAGAAACAAAGAGTGGAGGCCCTGACCTCCACCCCGAGCACCCAGAAATACCTACCTGAGCACCACCTAAATACTGCTCTTCAGGTGTCTAATGCAAAGCCCCGGAAGAGCAGCTACACTGACATTCCCTGTGCAGTGCATGGTGGTTAAGTTTACAATCTTCCTGCATGAGGAGGAAGAGAGACATCATCTGCTTTCAAGTCAGTCCACTGCTGAAATGGGCTAGGGATTAAACCGTAGAACTAGAAAACATCACTCCTCATGGACAGTGCTAGAGGAACTGCAATCACATCAACATGAAACATTTATGCTAACTGTAGATACACAATTAAAGTTAACTTTCTGTCAATGAGGTTGTGCCAGGACACTGTGATGCAAACTAGATGAAAAGCCTAATGTGAAGCAAGGAAAAAAAAAAAAAATAGTTAAGTGTTGTAATTTTTTTTCCAGTAACTGCTGTGACATTTTTAAAATAGAATAAAAAAGAATTTTTATATGAAGGACTCCTCCAAAAGCCTGATATTGAAGCCATTACTGTACGAAGCTTTGTGGTAAATCTCATTAAGCATCATAACAAATTGATGGTCTATCACCACCATATTAGCTTGTAGTACACAGTGCCAGCAGTAACTTTACTGCTATAATAGAACTTGTTTCCCCAAATGCACACCATATTTATTTGCTAAATATATCCTCAGTAACTGTAAAATAAAAATCAAGAAGGAATTAATGGATGTTTTTAAATTAACTTAAAGTTGGTTGGGAAATATCTTCTCAAAAATAAGAACTAAATTATTTAGAGATTTAAAACATAATTTTATATTTATTTCAGCTATAAGAGTTTAAGAGAACACACTGTTCTTCCAGTTAAAATTAGTCCATTTTTTTAATAGAATAAGCAGCATGCCTATACATAAAACCAAAACACACATGAACAAAAAAAATGCACATTTAGAAAATACTAATTCTAGGACACATATGAGTTAAAAAAAAATTATCTTTTAATTAGAAATTCTGATAGGTTATAATTGTAGGAGTGAGTCCATAGAGATTTTGTTGTTCCTGATTGTGAACTTGCATCCCCAGCAGGAGTAAACAAGACAAACACACATCAAGGACAAACTTCACTTCGTAGCTACAAGCCTGGGAAAAACTAGAGGTCATTTATTGCCACCGGTCAGAATGAATATTAAGGACTCATCGCAAGATAAAGCGAAAACACCTGCTCTACTAAAAGCTACTAAAAACTTGTGGTAAAATCAGAAGCATTTCAAAGGTGAGAAAAGTTCCTAACAACATCTGCTAGCAGAACAGGGCAGGATGGCAGGGGAGGGGGAGGTTTCTATTGCAGACACCTGTGGGAAAGCACAGCCTGGGATGACATTACCAAACCTACAACCACCCATTAAACATTGTCTTAAGGCAAAAATCCTCCACAATGAGCTTATGCATGCATTATAGTTTGTAGCTAGGTTATTATCTGCAATAAAGCGATAACCATTCATTAACTTCTGAGCATATGAGACAACTGGCAAGCTATTTCATGCCTCAAAGCATTTACAGCAAAAGGGAGAGAAGTAAACACCCAGCACAGGTGACTTTGTATCTGGAAAATAAAATTAATATTTTAAAATGCTGTTACCTTCCAGCTGTAAAATGGATTGACATCAAGATGTCCCAAAAAAATGCAGCTTTTAAAACAGATACTGAATCTTTATGTGCTATTGAGCAGAAAAGCAAACATAATCTTTCAATTAATAACAAACAGCTATTAGTAAAGTATTTTTAGTAGAAATGAATTTTATAATTAAAGCCTATATGAACATATGAGTTCTAAATCCATGCTTCACAAGCAGCCCATAAAATAGTATGTGTACAGACAGTTACAGCTTACAAGACTCCATGAGGGGAAGTTAAAAACAAGACATGAAAATTAAAAATTAATAATTCTACAGTACAGTTGTTCTGAACATATGTATTCCCAAAGTCACAGTTCCAAAGGCTAAGGACAACTCTAACTCTAAGGACAAGGAATTTGGCTCCATAATTATTTCCAAAACACTTGAGAGTTCTGTAAATTATTTCATCTGCCTCAGAGCATATTAATAAGGGAAAGAACGATGCAGAACTGACCACAGCCCTATGCCAATTCCCCACAGCAGAAAGCCAAACATCACTGTATTCCGTGCACACAAAACACATTGCTGAGAGCTACTTGTTCAGAGGCAGAACGTGCCCTTTAATAGTGCAATTCCTCCTGAGACTCAGCAACAAGACAAGAGGCTAAAACCAGCTTTGAAACAGGATATTCAGAATTGCAGATAACGTCCATGTCCATGGGTTCAGACTCTGATATCTACAGCTCTTCTGCCACCCAGCAGCACAACCAGCCCAATGCCACTGCGCAAACAGCCCCAGGCTCCCCAGCTACGTGTCCAGCCTTAGTGCTTCCAGCCCACAGCTCTCCTGCTCAAACACGAACGCACAACTTTCTACTGCCCAGCACAAGATCCAGTTCCCTCCGCGATGGTATGCATACAGATTCCATTAAGAAATCCTGGTCATTTCAAACATTTATCGTCTCCTTAAGATGCTTCTCAACTTCAGGAAATTCAAATCTTGTACAGAAATTAATCTCTTCCCAGCCCTGTATTTTTCACTTCCCCTTCATTCTTTCAAATGTTCCCAGAAGTCACAGAGAGGCCAAAACCCTGTAACTTTCTAGGGAAAGGAAGGTAGGACTGTAGGTCTCACCTTTTGAAATCCCTCCAAGACTTTTACACATCCACACAAAAGTCAGAAAGCATGTTTCATAACCCTCCATACCATACATGCTGTTACTTTAGCTTCTATCTGCTAAATTCTCTCTCTGATTTGGCGATTTAGATCACATCATCATCCATGGTAGAGCAGTAGTTTAAAAAACTGACAGGTTCTTCCTTTACAATCAGTTTTTCTCAGAAACATCCAACATCCCTCTTGCTTAGGGCAGCTTTCTAGGTTGTCTCTTACCATCTCAGGTAAACAATTTTTCACACTGATGTTTTCTTTAGTGTGTTGTAATTCAGATTCCACTGGCCCTTTTTCCATTCTTCTGTAGTATCAGTTAAGCTGCTTTTAATCTACACACAGACTTTTTCTTGGCCCAAGGGCAAGCAAGTTTCACAGCTTTTGAAGCTGGAAGGAACCATCCTATGATCTAGCACCATACTATTCTGATCTGGCAAATTGCACAGGCCATAAAGTTCCACACAAAGCTTTCAGCTCTGGCAGAATTAGGACATATTTTAGCTATTTTACAAAGCCCTGTAAATTCTAAAAACATATATAAGCCTATTGGTGGTGAACTTTTTCCTAGTAGTAGTTTTACACTTACAGCAGATATGCCTTCTGCTACCTATAAACACTTTTTAAGATGTTCAAGCAGGCTACAGGTCAAATATTGCCCTTAAGGTGATATACAAACATATAATTAATACATTTTCTATTTTACATGCAATCAACAACTTTTAAATATATAGGTAAATACAATAAACTTCAAATCTCTCTCTCAAGCAGGTAAACAGTGAAAGACCTTATTCAGTTTCACAGATGAAGCCAACAACAAAGCAAGGGCTCTAATCCTCCAATTCTATATCTAAACTACATCACCATCCTTCCTCTGTTGAGCTCCTCATACATGCATTAAAATACACCAATCAGCTGGGAATATCTTAATTTTTTTTTTTTTTTTTTTTTTTTTTTACACAAGCAGGACAAATTAAAAATGAGGCAAGCACTGCCATTCTTTGCTTTGATTGATCCCCTATCCCAAGTTGTGTTCAAAGACTGTCTACGAAAGCCTCCTCTGGTGGCAGAGAGGGAGAGAAACAACCACCAAACCTTTACAAGTGAGAAATCTTAAAACAGCCTCTTCAGATAAAAACATAAGTGACATGTATTATGGCAAAGCAAATTTCTATATAGGCAGGGAGCAGGAACAAAAGGGTAAACATTTTATGAAATACTGAATTAAAAAACACACACTCACCCCATATCAATAAAACTACTTAAATCTTGATAAATAAGTAACTTCCTAATCAATTAGAAGTTAGTTGAATATGTATCTCAGCACACACACCACCTTCCACACATTGCTTGTTTTCTGATCATAAATCCTATACAAGGCATTAACTCAGCACAAGTGAATCCAGTCTGTGTTATATTTTATATACATGCAACAGCATTCTGCAGTCAGCACACTCCTCAGTAGAAAGTCCATTAAACAACCCTACCCCAAACTTCCACCAAGTCTTCAGAGGGATCTAATTGTTTTGCATACAATGCTCAGCTTGTCCATGCTCCTTATGGAGTTTCATTAAAAATCTAATTTAAGCAGTTTTGACTTATCAGAACACACAATAAGGCACTAACCATATAAAATGGTTAGTGTAATTCAATCAAAATGACTGCCAAAGCAGCAAAACCCACATATGAGCAATATACAGACTGACAATGTTTAATAAAAATACTAGATACCTATTACAAGTGTCACGATTAACTTTTTTCAGTAACTTGGCTGCTAACTAAGAGCCCTTATAACTCTTCTGCTATTATATGGCTGACCTGTCACTCTTTTTAATGCTCATCAGCACAAATCTTCTAACCTTCTCAGCCACAGAAAGGAACATTATTAGACTAAGAGATACTATTCTGTGCTTATTTTGGGAAATAAAAGCAAAACCACAGTCTTTACAAAAATATAACAAATCTGTAATCAATTTTATTAAACATAAAATATGCTTCATTGCTGTATCTGTTTTACACCTGATATCATATATAGCTTGTGTGGATTACTGCCTAGAAGTCTTTGCCCTAGGAAAAAAAGAGGCTGATAAATCTATCATCAGATGTTGAGTTTCATACAGTATTTCAATAAATTGTTTCCACAGTTATTCTAACTGTTGTACAGCAACATCAATAAGACCATTTTAATATGACAAGTGGATAAAATTTGTAAATAGCTGAGTAGCCAGTCTCAATTGCTTAAACAACAAACACTTATGAACCTAAATCTCTGAAGTGGTTTTCTGTGCCACTTCTATTTTTCTTTTTAATCTTTCAGTCTTTTTGGTTTTTTTCAGAAATCTAGACTAAGATATTTTCAACAGCTCGTGGACTTGGAGTTAATGCACTACAGAAATCAAAGTCAGCTACACAAAGTACAGACCCACATCGATACTCACCCAACACTTATAACATTTGGATCCAGAGTTGGATTAAGAAAGTCAATTTTTTTCAGAGGAAATTGAACTGCAGCACACTAGCCTGGCACAAACATGTCTCATCCCATACAATATTCAATAAAGATGCCTGGCACAATGATATGCAAAGGGGTACTTGAATTTGCTCCTCACACATAGACAAGCTGCATAAAAACTGAAGAGATAAAATTTGCGAGATGTACTTTTATACATGGTGTTCTGAAGAACACTTACTGTGTATTTCAGTAGGAGCTGCAAGTTCTGTTTCTGTGATGGAAAATAGTGGCCAAGCCACAGCAAGAAGAAGAGTTGCTATAGTTTGTCTTATCAGAACAAAGTAGTACCTTAAAAAAAAGAAGATTAAGAGATTAAACAGAAGTGGCCCCAATACTGAGCCCTGGGGAACAACACTTGTGACTGGCCACCAACTGGATTTGGCTCCATTTACCACAGCTCTTTGGGCCCAGCCATCCAGCCAGTTCTTTGTCCATCGCAGAGTCCACCCACCCAGGCCATGAACTGCCGGCTTCTCCAAGAAAATGCTGTGGGATACAGTGTCAAAAGCCTTACTGAAGTGTAAGTACACAACATCCACAGCCTTTCCCTCATCTACAAGTTGGATCACCTTGTTACAGAAAGAGATGGAGTTGGTCAAACAGGACCTGCCTTTCACAAACCCATGCTGACTGGGCCTGATCATATGGTTCTCTTGTATGTGCTGTGTGATGTTACTCAAGATCATCTGCTCCACAACCTTGCCCAGCCCTGAGGTCAGACTGACAGGGATGTAGTTCCCTAGATCATCCTCCTAGCCCTTCTTGTAGATGGGTGTCTGAGAAACCCCAGAAATCCCCACCCTTGCACAGGGAAACCCCACACACAAGCACAGAGAAACCCCAGAAACCTGGGACAGAAGCACCCCAGAAACCCTCACCCTTGCAGAGGGAAACCTCCTGCCCCAGCACAGAGACCTACCTGAGACCCATCACAGAGAGACTGTGGGATCAGATGCTCTGAGACGCAGAGGCCAAGAAGATACTGCACTTCCAAAATATTCAGTCTTTAATTTCACTAGCTAATAGCAGAGCAAGCTCTGAGCTCAAGGCCTATCTAAAATGATAAACAGCAAGCTAAATATTGCATGAACAGGGAATTACAGCTTGAGTTAGCATAGGCATTACTCACTGGTGCTCAAACAGTTGTGCCACTTGGTGCCAACCCTGCAGTCATCAGGACACCCTTGGGAATGATTAAAAACTGTACCCTGGCCTGTAAATAAAATCTCCCACTCAGCTGCAGAAAATTACAGTTTCAAGAATTAAGCACAGATCCTAAAGTAAGTAAAATCAGTGACAAAAATAGTCAGAAAAATAAAGGCACTCCTATGTAACCAAGATACCAGCTAAAAATAAAATGTTTTCTTTGTGGTAAGAAACAACTGAAAATGTCTGCAGGGCTTCTTCTCCTGAACTGAAAACTAACAGTAGGAAATGGTTCTGGGGAAGTAAAGCATGGTAGAAACATGAGTGGGTAAAGGAACAAAGGTGGGGCCTGACTGCACAGGGCTAACCCACATTACAAGGTGGAAAAACTTCTCCACATTTTCCACAAGCAAAGAATATTCATGCAGAACATATTACTATTTTAAAACATTAATAGTATGGACTTTACCAAGGCTAAGTCATGCTTGACCAACCTCATAGCCTTTTATGAGAATGTAACAACGTGAATGGATGATGGCAGAGCAGTGGATGTGGTCTACCTTGACTTCAGTAAAGCCTTTGACACAGTCCCTCACAGCATCCTCACAGCTAAACTGGGGAGGTGTGGTCTAGACAATAGAGTAGTGAGGTGGGTTGCAAACTGCCTTAAGGAGAGAAGCCAGAGAGTGGTGGTCAATGGTGCGGAGTCCAGTTGGAGGCCTGTATCTAGTGGAGTGCCTCAGGGGTCAGTACTGGGGCCAATACTATTCAATATATTCATTAACGATTTAGACAAGGGAATTGAGTGTACTATCAGCAAGTTTGCTGATGACACTAAGCTGAGAGGAGTGGCTGACACGCCAGAAGGCTGTGCTGCCATCCAGCGAGACCTCGACAGGCTGGAGAGTTGGGCGGGGAATAACCTGATGAAATTTAACAAGGGAAAGTGTAGAGTCCTGCTTCTGGGCAGGAACAACCCCAGGCTCCAGTATAGGTTGGGAAATTACATATTGGAGAGCAGTGTAGGGGAAAGGGACCTGGGGGTCCTGGTGGACAACAGGATGACCATGAGCCAGCACTGTGCCCTTGTGGCCAGGAAGGCCAATGGCATCCTCAGGTGTATTACAAGGGGGGTGGTCAGCAGATCAAGAGAGGTCCTCCTTTCCCCTCTACTGTGCCCTGGTGAGACCCCATCTGGAATATTGTGTCCAGTTCTGGGCCCCTCAGTTCCAGAAGGACAGGGAACTGCTGGAGAGGGTCCAGTGTAGGGCAACAAAGATGATTAAGGGAGTGGAGCACCTCCCTTATGAAGAAAGGCTGAGGGAACTGGGTCTCTTTAGTTTGGAGGAGAGGAGACTGAGGGGTGACCTTATTAATGTTTATAAATATATAAAGGGTGAGTGCCATGAGGATGCAGCCAGGCTCTTCTCAGTGGCAAACAATGATAGGACAAGGGGTAATGGGATCAAGCTGGAACACAAGAGGTTCCACTTAAATTTGAGAAAAAACTTCTTCTCAGTGAGGGTAACAGAGCACTGGAACAGGCTGCCCAGGGAGGTTGTGGAGTCCCCTTCCCTGGAGACTTTCAAAGCCCGCCTGGACACATTCCTGTGCGACCTCACCTAGGTGTTCCTGCTCCAGCAGGGGGATTGGACTAGATGATCTTTCGAGGTCCCTTCCAATCCCAAACACACTGTGATACTGTGACTGCACTATGCAGAAAAGAAACAATGTAATGTGTGGAGTGCAGATACATAGTAAAGCCTAAATTCAGCAGGTTTTACAAGATGACTACAATTTAAATTGTCAGTCAGAGCTAGACAAGACAACAATTTTGATATAATACCTTTCAAATTACAGAGCAGCATAAGCATGGAAACTTTAAACACAGTCACAACACAGTAAGTCCTTTAGGAATTTTAAAGCATGGCTAAACCTAAATTTTCATTTTCCATAAATGACAGACACAGCAATAAACTCTTGACCTGGGAGAATTTATTTTTAACAATGCCTCCCCATTTTCTATTTGTTCTATTATAAACAGAGGCAAAGTCAGGTGTGCAGCAAAAGGCATTAACAGCAGCCTTGAGCCTGAAAGGCAGCAGCAGGAGATGGGCAAGGACCCACACCTGGCCTAAAACAAACCCAGAGCATCCAAAGCAGTAAGGAGGCACAGAGCAAGGACTGAAGTGCTCCACAATGGAGAGGGCTTACAGCAAACAGAACCTGGATTACATTCCCAAAACAAATTTCCAATAGAAAGAAACAGTTGAGGAAAACACCTCCCAAGGGATATTCCTGACAGCAACACATGAAACTCCTGACCATCCAATCATTAGTCATTCAGCTAAAGATAGAAATGGTTCTGGTGCTGCTGCGCCATTTCTTGGGGCTTGGGAAACATTCTCATGCACCTACATGCAACCTGAAATTCTGGTAGTTCATACAGCATATGTCTCACAATTTTGTTTCACATTGTTTGCCCTTACTTCACATAAAACCAGCTATATCAAGCGGCAAGAGCATTGCCATTGCACTCCTAAGTGATTAGTCACAAATGCTAAATCAAGCTATAGCATATAATTCCCAGGATTATCCTACCTTGGAAGCACAAAAACATACCTGCTCCTAATAGCCCCACTGTTTTGACACTGTGATTACCACTAATCAGATATAATTTGTCTATATTGCTCTACTTCATACAAAATTATGCATCTTGAAACCTACAGGAAATCCGGCCAGAACTTGGACTGTCACTGAACAGACAAAACACACCATACTTCTCACATCTTAATGTTATTGTGACAAACCCATGGCACCAAGTCATGCTGACTAACTTCAGTTCATTTGCATGGTGAATCTAAGAAATACATAAGTTTAAGGAATTCTTAAAACCTGTTATTCAAGTCTACAAACAACCACAGAAATACAATAGTCTACAAAAGAAAAAAAAAAGGGGGGTTTTATACAAGTAAACTATAAAATGGGGGTATTGCAATTCATGGAAAGTTAAGAAAGAAGCTATCAGCAAATAGCAGTTTTCCACATTTCAGTATTCCTGTAGAACTAAATACAAGTATACCAGGAACACCTAGAGCAACAAAACAGTATGTTTCCAAGAACGTAGCTTTTAAAGCTCTCTCTGTACTAACCAGCAACGGAAATATTAGTCAGAAGAGACAGTGTGGACTTCATAGCCTCATGCATTACAGGAAGACTCACATATGCTAAATTTCTAGCTGCTTAAAGAAAGAGCATCCTTTAGCTCACGCCCCCTGACCACCCAGCACAGCTGGAGGCAGCAGAACCCAAGCACTCTTGCTGAGAGACACTCTCTTTGGCACTTAAGGAAGTGTCTGAGGTTTGTTAGTGAATGACACCACTTTCACTGAGAAACCGCCATTGCTACAGAACCAAAGTAGTCAGCTCCTTTCCCAACTTCCCAATTGCCAGTGCATTAAAATTCCATACTGATTTAAGATCATTTTGTGATATCAAAAAGTAACTGGCTACATCCAGATTTTAATGGAACTTCTAAACTGATCAATTACATAAAAGCAAATTTTAATAAACCATAAAACTAAAAAAATAGTACCAATTAATGGCAGGAAAAAAGAGTCGAATCTTTTCCTTTAAACTTAAAAATTTACATAGGAAGTTAAGAATATCAGTACTTTCTCATCTATTCTGGTATCATCTATAATCTCATGCAATATTAACAGCAGAACTCTAAACATATAAGCAACCCAAGTATTCCAGTGTTTGCAGTACTTGGCTTTTTTAAGGAAATAAAATTTATACCAACACACTCACTTAACTGCAAGCCTGGCATCTGACCCTGGCAAGACAATAGGCACTATAATCAAGAGTAAGATCATTAATCACCCAGAGAAGTAAAATCTACAAGGACAGATCAAGCACAACTCCTGTAAAAGGACAGACACCTTTTCTACCTTGCCTGAGCTCTGTGAGGGTGTCAAAAAAAATATGAATAAATGGGACCCACTGAACATCATATAGTTGTGGAAAGGTTAAATGAAGCTCGATTGCCACAGACTGAAAGGTCATTCTATAGCCTGATAGCCAGGTAAACAATGATGAAGAAAAAAATAAGGTGTAACAGTCGCTTTCCAGAACAGAGAAAGGTGATCAAAGCCTCTGGGAGTCACTGCCAATTATCTTTATTCACTGTCTTTCTCCATTTCAAGTAGAATACAGTGAAATCCCCCAAGTTTGTAAATGAGACAGCTTTCTTTACCTCCTCAATCCTGCTACATAAACCGGTACTAAGCTGCACTGCCACCGACCCCATATTAGAAAGGTATTAAAGCATGGAAGAAGCCATAGAGAAAATTTTAATTAACAAGACAGGAAGAATCTTTTCTGTGGCTTTCCCCAGTAAGTTGCTGGAAGAAGATGCTGGCCATTCAAATCTTGTCAGACCTCCATAAAAGCACAAACAGCATGTTGTCAGCAAGGCACTGAGCCTAACACTACAGATACTCTTTTGCTAAGAAGGTACCATCATACAACACGACATCATCCGTTCTCTCAAGACACTGCTTCCACAGAAATACACATTGCCTACAAACACTTTATTGAAACTTATATTTCCAAGGAAATCTTTACTTTGTATCCCACTTCAGAACACTATTTTTAAAATTGCTAAAGGAATATAGTTGAAAATAACTATGCTATCAAATCAGCTATAGCAGAATATTTTAGCCCAGTTTTCTATTTAAAAAAAAAAAAAAAAAAAAACCAACCACACACCACACAAACACCACAAGCCTGTTTGTTAGAAAATTAAGTATTATCTCTGAAATAGGGAATCACAAAAGCAGGGACAGTTACCAAAAATCAAACACCCGGTCTACATGCAGAATAGCCCTAATAACACTGACCAAAAACTTTAATTTCACTATATAAGTAGTATCAACAGCCCAATAAAGTAAGGAAGGGATGTTAGTCTTTCTACTGGTAGATACACTAACTGTATGTATATAAACACTTCAGTATTTTAAATCCACAATAATATTCACTTAACTGAGACAAGACTAAGCACAACTACTGCACTACCCAACCTTTCCTCCCTCAATCTGAGCAGCAAACTCTGTCCCCAGCAGCTGACCTTACCCTGGTTGGGCACCTCGGCCCCTCGCGGCAGGACTCAGTCAATAAGTCAGCACAACAGCAAGTCTGTGACCCCAAATGCTGAGGAGACCAGGCTGCCTCTCAGCAGGCAGTCCAGAAATAAGATATTCTGCACATCATCACCCATCTTCTGGCTCACCCAGCACTTCCCACACTGTTAAAAGCAGGGGATGTATCCAACAACATTTACTACTACAAGCTTGGAAAAAAAAAGTATGGAATTACATTTCACAGTATAAAGCCTCAAACATTAATTTCATATGTAATAAGATTGCTAACATGCTAAATAAATTTTAAGTACAGACTTCTTTATCTCAATTTGTGTTCCTGCACTGCCACCTAAAGATCAGAGTGAAAAACAAGAACAGTAGTAAAGAACACAACGTTTATCTGTAGTCTTGGAAATGAGCGGTAATGGTTTTTCTGATACCTCACTTTTAACAAAGATCACATTGTGTGTTAAATGAAAACCTACTTCATGAAGAAGTTCAGTTCACATCCCACTTCACCGCTGCTTCACTGTTTTTCTCAATTCCATATATTAAAAGGGAGACCTATGTACGGATACACATATCACACATTAATTTAACAGCCCAGTGAGTAAGAAGCCACTGCCTTCATTTAGATGAGTAAGAAGAAAGTCAGCTTTCACAGTCCTCATCTACAATTCTGTCTAGCCACAGTACATTTTGCAATGGAAGCCAGATTGGTGGAAAAAATATTTTTAACTTCTTTATTTAACTGATACAACTACTCAAAAAAAGACAAACTTTCACAAATGCATAACCCTTCATGATATACCAGTTGGTGAAACCACTATGTCCCCCAACAAACCTCGTCCCAGTCACACTTCTGCAGTCAAACACCTCATTAATTTTCATTCCACCTGTTGCCGCACTCAGCCTCTGCTCAAATCTGCAGTCTCTCACAACTTGAAGTTGAAAACGTACAGGCAGCCACCACCCCAAAAGGCTCTGATATCCCAAGTCAGACTTCACAGACATATTGGCTAAAAATCTCTTTCAGGCTTTTGTTGTTGTGTTTGTTCTCTTAATATGCTGAGGTTAGATGCAAGTGTAACCTTGAACACATTGTCAAACTTTTCAGTGGGAAAATGAGGATCATGTTGCTATTACTTTAAACGGAACCTGAGGTGAGCAAAACACTGGGAATGTTTCAATAAACATCAAATACTCACAAAAGGAAGAAAGAAAGAAAAAAAAAAAAAAGCAGAGACCAGCAGTACTGTAGACTTCAAGTCTTGGTAGTTATACATGGTTTTGGATCACGTACCAATATGTTTCAGGTGTTACTATAACAGACTTCCTACAAACAAGTCTGTCACAATCTGTCTTGCTGGAAAATTACTCTAAGGGTAGAAGGCTTTTCTTTAAGCAAACACTGAAAACTACTGTGGGCCTTGTCAGTTTTCACTCGTAAGGGTTGGGGAAGAAAGGCGTTTGCATGTCTCAAAACCATGTGCTCCTTACACGACATAAAAGTGCAGGGGATGGGAAACTCAACCACCCCACAAACACCCAGGGCAGTGTGGTCCACAGCAGGGAATGACACCAAGGCCACACAGCTGCTTTCCTTGCCGGGCTACAGCGGGTGACCACATCAGCCTGCCCACAACGGGTATTGCTGAGCAGGACAGAGACAGGCATATCGTTCCCCTGCCCAAGGGGGCTCCTCACCACGGCCAGTCCAAGCAGGCCAGCGGCGGCAGCAAAGCCCAGGAAACCTCCGGCCAAACCGCCCGCGCCCGGGGAGAGACGCCCCGGCATAGAAGCCTCTAAAGAAGCCTCACTAAGAACAGGGGAAAGAAGCGGGAAGCCGCGTACAGCAGCCTCGGCATCAGCTGCCCGCCCGGCCAGCAGCAGACGGCCCCGTAACTCGCAAAGAGAAACATCCCGACACCAGGCATAGAGAGACCCCACCCCGGAGAGAGAAACGCCCCTTGCCGCGGCACAGAGAAAACCCCCCGAGAGACAGCACAGCCCCCTCGCCCCGGCACAAGGAAATCCCTCACCCCGGCCCAGAGAGACCCCACCGTCCCGTCCCGCCACAGAGTGACCCCCCCTGCCCGTGCACAGAAAAACCCCCCTCCGTCCCGGCACAGAGCGAGCACGTCCCGGAGAGAGAAACCCCCGCCCCGCTGCCCCGGCACTGCCCCGCCTCAGCGGAAGGGGCGGCCCTGGCCGGGCGGAGCCGGCGGGGGCTGCTTGTTCCTTCCCTCACTTCCTCCCTCTCCCCGCCGGTACCTGCGCAGGCAGCGCTCGCACACACCGCCCAGCTGCTCCTTGGTGACGACGTAGGCGAAGGGCTCGGCGCGGTACAGCAGCTCTCCGGGCCGCACCCGCCGACGGGCGCGGAGGCCGCTGCCCTTGCCAGGGCTGCAGAACCGCTCAAGCGCCGCCGTCTCCATCCTCCCGCGTGCGCCAACACTGAAAAGGGCGCGAGGGCCGCCCCTCCCACCCCCACGTATCCGGCGCTGCCGCCGCCATGGTAACTGAGGGCAGAGCCCCGCCCCCGCGCGGGCAGGAGCCGATGGGCTGGTGCTGCGGGGCTGGGCCGTGCCAGGCCGTGCCCGCCTCCCGGCCCAGACCTATTTCCCGCCAGCACTGGGGCCGTGGGGCACAGGGCGGGCACTTGGCTGCAGGGGAGGTTAGTGACGGGTTGGTGCGAAAAGAGTTGTGGTTTTTGCGGTGTTGCAATTTGCTATTTGATATGGGAATGTATTCTGAAATAAACGTTATGTTATACATCATTTTAATGTGCTCTTCTTGCTTTTTGGTTCTTTGCTACCCACTTATTACTTGCTGTTTATTTTAGACTATGGAAATTATGTTTGACAAAAAGCAAATTCGAGCAATTTTCTTACTCGAGTTCAAAATGGGTTGTAAAGCAGCAATGACAACTTACAACATCAACAATGCATTTGGCCCAGGATCTGCTGACAAATGTGCAGTGCAGCCGTGGGTCAAGAAGTTTCACAAAGGAGATAAGAGCCTTGGAGATGAGCAGCACAGTTGCTGGCCATCGGAAGTTGACAATGGCCAATGGAGGGCAATCATCGAAGCTGATCCTCTTACAACTACGTGAGAAAATGCTGAAGAACTTGACATTGACCATTCTACACTTGTTTGGCATTTGAAGCAAATTGGGAAGGTGAAAATGTTCATGTGGTTTAACCCAAGCTAGCAGTATAACCACGGTAGCTGCTTGCTCGCTCCCCACCCCGTAAATAGGGGACTGATTTAAAAGGAAAGGGAGAAACTTGGATTGAGATGAACACAGTTTAATAGAATAACACACTACTAGTAAATACATATAAAAAGTAGAAATAGAATATAAAATAAAAGATACTCAATGCAATTCCTCACAAACTGCATGCGCACCAAGCAGCCAGTCCCAGGAAACAGCACCTGGTCCCAGTGTTGATCCCAGAGAGAGAAAAGAGGAAAAAGGCAGAAAGGCTCAGAGACCTCTGCAAAACGGCAAGATGGCAAAAGGCCAAATTAACTGCATGAAGAAAATTAACTCATTTGCAGTCAACCCAGCACAGGTCAATAAGTGGGTGTCTCATGAGCTTACAAAAAATCAAAATAATTATTGTTTTGAAGTGTCACGTTCTTCTACGCAACAACAACAAACCATTTCTCAATCAAGTTGTGGCATGTGACGAAAAGTGGATTGTATACAACTGGTGATGACCAGCTTAGTGGGTGGACCAAGAAGAACCTCCAAAGCACTTCCCAAAGCCATACTTGCAGCAAAAATGGTCATGGTCACTGTTTCACAGAATCACAGAATGTTAGGGATTGATCATCTAGTCCAATCCCCTGCCAGAGCAGGAACACCTAGATGAGGTTACACAGGAATGCGTTCAGGCGGGTTTTTAATGTCTCCAGAGGAGACTCCACAACCTCCCTGGGCAGCCTGTTCCAGTGCTCTGTTACCCTCACTGAGAAGAAGTTTCTTCTCAAACTTAAGTGGGACCTCCTGTGTTCCAGTTTGTACCCATTGCCCCTTGTCTTCCCATTGGTTGTCACTGAGAAGAGCCTGGCTCCATCCTCGTGACACTCACCCTTTATATAAACATTAGTGAGGTCACCCCTCAGTCTCCTCCAAGATAAAGAGACACAGCTTCCTTGTGGAGAGTCTCTGGCTGTGTGCTGTGAACAAGCCAGGGCTTGATGCGGCTGTGCTACACGGAAGGATTTCCCTGAGACACCAGAGACAAAAGGAAAGTAAACAGAAGCGCTCTGCTCTCGACCCAGGCTGCAGGAGGGGCGTTGCCGCTGCGCATGAACAGTCTGTGAACAGTGCCCTGCAGCCAATCACCATAGTGGGGGGGATGAGTGACTGTGAGTGTAACCAATTGTAGCCTGCGCTTGCCGCATGGCCTTTTGGTATAGAGTATATAAGGCTTGGAAAAACGTGGTCTCGGGGACATTGATATTCAGTGTTGTTTAAGAGTTCATTAAAGAGTACGGATGGTAAATTCACATTGAATTAGACTCCTTACTCTCGCCCGGCCCGCCCGTTCGATCAAAGAGCTTATGCCGGCGTCTGGATTCGTCGAATTTGCTACCGCCACATTTGGTAGCAGAGGATGGTTCGTTAGCAGAGCATAATGCTTCGGATCTACATATGGTAGCAGATGGATGGATCGTTAGCAAAGCATATCGCTCCGGATCGAAATTACTGCGGTGAGCAGCGTTCATAAAAACGGAGCCAAGCCGGGGTGTGGGATAGTGTGCTTAGTCCGGTATCAAAAGACGGGCACCAGTCGAGCTGGCCACTCGCATCCTACGTTAAGACCGCGCTGATAAGATAATGGATATTGAAACAGCCGCGGCACTGCTGACGACTATTCTCTCTAAGAGAGGTATTGAATCGTCACAGGAAAAGCTAATCACATTGATTTTTTTAGCTCAGAAGTGGGGACACTTTGGGGAAGTTCCACTTTTGTTTTCCCCAACAGAATGGAGATCAGTGGGGGACACTATGTGGGACAAAACTATCAGAGGGGAAGAAGAGAAAGAAATTAAAGCTGTGAGAGAATTGTGGAAAACCGTATTAGAATCATTAGAAGTTTTGAAATCGGAACAACGTGCCGCCCTAAGAGCCGCGGAGGCGCTTGTCCCAGAACAAACCTAGACTGATAAAACTTGTCGTCCAAAAGAAAAGAGGGGCCTGTGGGCTACTCTGTGGGGTCTGCCTGCCGTTCGGGGTGGTCGCGGGGTCCCGGCTCAGCCAATACTTTCACAATCCGATCTGCAACGCGGATTAGAAACCGCGCGGCTCGTAAACAAAGAACCGGAAGTTTCCCCCTCCGAGTCTCTGGGGCAATGCGCCAAGAAGGCGGAAGTGCAACTAGTCGACTGTCCGGATGTGGGAGGCCCTGAGTGCCGCCCTCCTCCTACCGCTCCGCCTCTGCCCTGCCCCGAGCCGGACGCCCCCCCTGCCTCCGAGAAAAACGTGGAGGCCGGGCCGGCGCCGCCGCGAGGGCCGGGGCCGCCTCAAACTTTGCCTCCGCAAGCACCCGCGGAAGTTTTTTGTGAGCCTCCTCCTACATCATTGGGCTCACCCCAAGCAGTAGAGCAGTTACTGCAAGTCATTACCAACAAGCTTGAACAACTTAACTTAAGAGAAATGTAGAGAAAAATAAGGAACAAATTGAGTTTCAAAAACCAGCTTGCCCTTCACAAACAATGCAATCAAAAGTACCTATAGATTCTACTGACCAACCACAGCTCCGACGTGGCAGATGGTCAGGGATCATCAAAGATGCCATTCTAGAAGGTGATTGGTCTCCAGCAAAATTAGCCCTACCGGTAATTCAAAATATGAACACTCAGACAACGGTATGGGAACCACACAATTGGAAAATTTTGCAGCAAGCAAAACAAACAATCATGAGCTATGGTATACGTTCAGCAGCTACCAGACACAAAGAACATCTCCGAACCTGTATCCCAATCAGCGACCAACTGTGAACCAGGCTTCTTTCACCTCAACAAGCCAAGCACCGCAGGAAGCCTCGGAGTTGATGTGGAGACAGCAGTAGATATAACATTGACCAATACTGCAATTCATAGAATACCAACTAATGCTAAAGGACCTTTATTTAGACAAGATAGTCTCATTGGAGGCCTATTGATTGGCCGTTCTTCTGCTAGTATCAAAGGTCTTATAGTAATACCAGGTATAATTGATGCAGATTTCACAGGAACTGTTCAAATCCTGGCCTACACTCTGCATCCACCAATTTTTATTCCTTCTGGGAGTAGAATAGCTCAGGTAGTAGCACTGGAAAACTGCCTACCAATGCTTCCAGGAGTCCCTCCAGCATCCTCAACAGAAAGGCGTGATAAAGGATTTGGATCGACCGGTCCTGCAGTTTGCTTCACCTCATCAATGACTCAGCGTCCCATGTTACGTGTGCAACTATTTCAGTCTGATTCTACTGTTGTTGTAGAGGTAAATGCAATGCTTGATACTGGAGCTGATGTCTCCATCATTAGTCAATTCAAATGGCCACGAAATTGGAAACTTCAAAAATCAATCTCTTCCACTGTAGCTGGAGTAGGGGGTCAAACTACTCCAAATATAAGTGTTGATCCCATTTCGATTAGTTTCCCTGAAGGTCAATGTGTTACCCTTAGGGTGTATGTAATGGAATTGCCAAGCAGCCTTGAGGCGCTTATTGGCCGTGATGTCTTGGGGCAACTTGGTGCCGTGTTAACTACTTCACCTTTTCCTTAGTGGTCACTGGAAAGCAGTTGCCCAACCCTCCATTGACCTGGCTAACAGATAGCCCAGTTTGGGTTGACCAGTGGCCATTAACAGAAGAGCGACTGCAAAAGGCACGTGAATTAGTAGAAGAGCAATTAGTTGCAGGCCATATCAAGCCTTCTACTAGTCCATGGAATACCCCAATTTTTGTAATACCAAAAAAGAGTGGAAAGTGGCGATTATTACATGACTTGCGAAAGGTAAATGATCAAATGCAAGCCATGGGTGCTTTGCAGCCTGGATTACCATCACCTGTAATGTTACCAGAAAATTGGCATATTCTAATTATAGATTTAAAGGATTGTTTCTTTACCATTCCTTTACATGAGCAAGATACACAGCGTTTTGCATTTACACTGCCTTCAGTAAACAAAGCAGAACCAGCTAAAAGGTATGAGTGGGTAGTGCTACCGCAAGGTATGAAAAATTCTCCTACACTGTGCCAAATGTATGTTGCATGGGCACTTCAACCTATTCGTGCATCATGGAAACAAACAATTATTTATCATTATATGGATGATATTCTGTTCTGTCAACAAGCTGAGTTCACAGAAAGTTCCATAGTCCAAATTACGATCAAACTCAGAGAAAAGGGGTTGGTTATAGCTCCAGAGAAAGTTCAAAAGTCTGCACCTTGGAAATACCTTGGTTGGTCCATTTGTGATGCACAGATTCGTCCACAAAAAATTGAATTACATACTGATTTACAAACATTAAATGATGTCCAGAAATTGTTAGGGGACATACAATGGATTAGAAATTGCGTAGGCATTACTAACAATGATATAGCACCTCTTACTTCACTTCTAAAAGGAGGTGATCCAGCTAAGAAAATAAGCTTAGAGTCCGTGCATCTCAAATGTCTTTCTGATATTATACAAAAAGTACAGACAAATTGGTCTAGCCGAAGACTTTCTGATCGACCAATTTCCCTCCTTATTAGCAATCTAGAACATCCGTGTGCAATCATCTGCCAGTGGCAAAACAAAAACGGGGAATTCCCCATAGATGTTGCTACAGATTCTTCCTTTTGTGCCACTGTCAGATTGAAAACAGAAAATGATTTGCGATTATTAGAGTGGATTTTTCTCAGTGTCCAACCAAAATTCAGTATTCAAACGAGACCAGAAGCAATTGGAGAATTGATTCGAAAAGGAAGATCTCGAATACTAGAAATTAGCGGTCAGGAACCAGATGACATCAGTATTCCGATAAATGGAGCCGATTTAGATTGGTGGCTGAGACATTCGATGCCTATACAGAATGCATTATTAGGATTTATAGGCAAGGTACATTCACGACAACCAAAAGGTAAACTATGGCAATTCCTTAGAACAAATCAGTGGTTAGAGAGAAGCAAAGTAAAAGCAAAACCTGTTGAAGGCCTTACAGTATATACAGATGCAGGAAAACGAAGACACCAGGCAGCATGTGTCTGGCAAGAGAATAGTCAATGGAAACAGCATTTAATTGAAGGTTCAAAAGAGGATTCATTGCAGACTTTAGAGCTCACAGCAGTAATATGGGCCTTAAATAATTGGCTGAAATCTGCTTTAAATGTTGTCACAGATTCTTTGTATGTAGCAGGTGTAATACCCAGAATGGAAAATGCCCTGTTAAGACAATCGAATAATCCTCGATTAGGAAAATTGTTTGTACAATTGAGAGCTATTTTAAATCAAAGAAAAGAACCCTGTTGTGTGATTCACATCCGCAGTCATCAATGGAATCTTGGTCTAGGTGAAGGAAATCAAATTGCAGATAGTTTAGTAAGTTCAGTACAGCACATACCTCCAACAGATAAATTCCAACAAGCGAGACAAAGTCATGAGAGCTTTCATCAGAATGCCAGAGGTCTCCAAAGACAATTCGATTTAACTTTAAATGAAGCAAGAAGTATTGTACAGGCATGTCCTCAGTGTGGAAGCCAGATGTTAGGTATAGGAATCGGTGTCAATCCTCGAGGTTTAAAAGCCTTAGAATTATGGCAAATGGATGTGACACATGTGCCAGAATTTGGAAAACTTAAATATGTGCATGTCACAATTGATACTTTTTCAAAAATGATATGGGCTACTGCTTTACCAGGGGAAAAAGCACTACATGTATGTAAACATCTTACAGCTTGTTTTGCTGTAATGGGTGTCCCAGAAAAGATTAAGACAGACAATGGCCCTGCCTATGTTAGCCAGAAAGTTAGAACTTTTCTAATGAAATGGGGAGTGAAACACGTTACAGGTATACCTCATTCCCCAACAGGCCAAGGAATCATCGAGAGAGCGCATCAAATGATTAAAGGGTATTTGAGCAAACAGAAGCAGGAAGAGTTAGATTGTCAACAGCGTTTAGCAAAGGTGTTGTTTACCTTGAATTATTTATGTCTAACTGGAGATCATGAGGAGCCTCCTGTGATCATTCATCATTATCAGATCAGACTAGGAAGGAAAAACACTTTACCGGAATTCATGGTGAGATATCGTGATCCCACCACTGGATTGTGGAAGGGACCAGTACCTGTTATTTTTAATGGTAGAGGGTATATGTGTCTCTCCACAGATCAAGGTCCATTGTGGGTTCCAAGCCGAGCAGTAAAGCCGGAGTTGAAACAAACTCAACCAAGTCAACTCCCTGCAGCAGAACCTTCGGAGGTCACAGAGTGAGGTGTAACCTTTGCATTGATTTAGCTGTGACATGTATGCGTACTATAGTTATATAAGTAGATCTTTAAACACCACTACCTCTTGAGTAAGTTTATCAACACCCAGCACATCGTTTGTTATAAGTTGAGTATCTTTAAACCAAAGTTCTTGGAATTTGTTTAATCAATCCATTGCGATATTTAAACGGCAATGGAATACCTCAGGTTTATTGTAAAGTGCACTGTTTACGTTGATTGTTGTTGTTATTTATATGTTATGTATAAGTTGTTTTTTATCACATATCAAAGAAGGATTAGTACACACAGCTAATCAATCCTGGCTTGTCCAAAAAGAAAAAAAAAGGAGGAATTGTGGAGAGTCTCTGGCTGTGTGCTGTGAACAAGCCAGGGCTTGATGCGGCTGTGCTACACGGAAGGATTTCCCTGAGACACCAGAGACAAAAGGAAAGTAAACAGAAGCGCTCTGCTCTCGACCCAGGCTGCAGGAGGGGCGTTGCCGCTGCGCATGAACAGTCTGTGAACAGTGCCCTGCAGCCAATCACCATAGTGGGGGGGATGAGTGACTGTGAGTGTAACCAATTGTAGCCTGCGCTTGCCGCATGGCCTTTTGGTATAGAGTATATAAGGCTTGGAAAAACGTGGTCTCGGGGACATTGATATTCAGTGTTGTTTAAGAGTTCATTAAAGAGTACGGATGGTAAATTCACATTGAATTAGACTCCTTACTCTCGCCCGGCCCGCCCGTTCGATCAAAGAGCTTATGCCGGCGTCTGGATTCGTCGAATTTGCTACCGCCACACTTCCTCAGCCTTTTCTCATAAGGGAGATGCTCCACTCCCTTAGTCATCTTTGCCGCCCTATGCTGGACTCTCTCCAGCAGTTCCCTGTCCTTCTGGAACTGAGAGGCTCAGAACTGGACACAATATTCCAGGTGTGGTCTCACAAGGGCAGAGTAGAGGGGCAGGAGAATCTCTCTCAACCTACTAAACCACCCCCCTTCTAATATACCCCAGGATGCCATTGGCCTTCCTGGCCACAAGGGCACAGTGCTGGCTCATGGTCATCCTGCTGTCCACCAGGACCCCCAGGTCCCCTGAGTAACTCCCCTACACTGCTCTCTAACAGGTCTTCCCCAACTTATACTGGAACCTGGGGTTGTTCCTGCCCAGATGCAAGACTCTACACTTGCCCTTGTTATATGTCATTAATTTTTCCCCACCCAGCTCTCCAGCCTGTCCAGGTCTCGCTGGATGGCAACACAGCCTTCTGGCGTGTCAGCCACTCCTCCCAGCTTGGTGTCATCAGCAGACTTGCTGACAGTGCACTCTATTCCCTCATCCAAGTCATTGATGAATATACAGAATAATACTGGCCCCAGTACTGACCCTTGAGGCACTCCACTAGATACAGGCCTCCAACTGGACTCTGCCCCATTGACCATGACTCTCTGGCTTCTTTCCTTCAGCCAGTTCACAGTCCACCTCACTACCCGATCGTCCAGACCACACTTCCTCAGTTTAGCTGTAAAAATGCTGTGGGAGACTGTGTCAAATGCTTTACTAAAGTCAAGGTAGACCACATCCACCGCTCTGCCATCATCTATCCACCTCGTTCTGTCTTCATAAAAGGCCATGAGGTTGGTCAAGCACGACTTCCCCTTGGTGAAGCCATGTTGACTGCCACTAATGACTCTCTTATCCTTCATATGCCTTGAGATGGCATCAAGGATAAGTTGTTCCATCAGTTTCCCAGGGATGGAGGTGAGACTGACCGATCTATAGTTACTCAGGTCCTCCTTCTTGCCCTTTTTGAAGACTGGAGTGACATTTGCTTTCCTCCAGTCCTCAGGCACCTCTCCCATTTCCTAAGACCTGGCAAAGATGATGGAGAGTGGTCCAGCAATGACCTCAGCCAGCTCCCTCAGCACCTGCGGGTGCATCCCGTCTGGACCCATGGATTTATGGATGTCCAGATTGCCTAATTGCTCCCTAACCCAGTCCTCATCAGCCGAGGCAAACTCCTCCACTGTCCTGACTGCCTCTGGGGCCTCAGCAGTACGGGGCTCCTCAGGACAGCTTCTGGCAGAGTAGAAAGAGACAAAGAAGGCATTCGGTAACTCTACCTTCTCTGTATTTTCTGTCACCAGGGCACCCACCTCGTTCATCAGTGGGCCTACATTGCCTCTAGTGTTAGTTTTACCTGCCATGTATTTGAAAAAGCTCTTTCTGTTGTCGTTGACTCCTCTTGCCAGATTTAATTCTAAGGAGGCCTTAGCTTTCCTAGTTGCCTCCCCTACATCCTCTGACAACAGCCTTATATGCTCCCCAAGTGGCCAGCCCCTCCTTCCATGACCTATAAACTCTCCACTTCCACTTGAGCTTACCCGGCAGCTCCCTGTTTAACCACGCAGGTCTCCTGGCTCCCTTCCTTGACTTCCTACGTGTCAGGATGCTCTGATCTTGAGCCTGCTAGAAGCAGTCACAGAATCACAGGATCATCAACTATCTTGGGCCCCTTTACCTTCAAGCAGCCTTGCCCATGGGATTTCCCCTAGCAATTGTTTGAAAAGGCCAAAGTTTGCCCTGCTAAAGTCCAGGGTTGCAATTCTGCTTGCTATTCTGTTTCTGCCACAGGAGATCCTGAACCCCATCATCTCATGGTCGCTGCAACCAAGGCAGCCCCCAACCTTTACCGCTTCAACCAGACCCTCCTTGTTAGTGAGGATGAGGTCCAGCAGTGCACCTCTCCTAGTCGGCTTCTCCACCATTTGCATCAGAAAGTTATGTTTGCTGGTCTGCTGCCACTCTCATCTACTACAGTTTTCTGAATCCTGGTGAAACCATTCCCTCTGAGAAGTATGCTCAGCAAATCAATGAGATGCACCGAAAACTGCAATTGCAACCAGCATCAGTTAACAGGAAGGGCTCAATTCTTCTCTACAACAACACCTGACTGCACATCATAGAATCAGCACCTGAAAAGTTGAACAAATTGGGCTACAAAGTTTTGCTTCATCCACCATTTTCACCTGATCTCTCGCCAACTGGCTACCACTTCTTCAAGCATCTCAACAGCTTTTTGCAGGGAAAACACTTCCACAACCAGCAGGATGCAGAAAATGCTTTCTAATCATTCATCGAACCCCAAAGCATTAATTTTTATGCTACAAGAATAAACAAATTTATTTCTCATTGGCAAAAATGTGTTGATTGCAATGGCTCCTATTTTGATTAGTAAAGATGTGTTTAAGCCTAGTTATAATGGTTTAAAATTCACGGTCCAAAATTGCAATTACTTTTGCACCAATCTAATAATATGTTTGTATTAGCACATCACCCTGTGGTGCTAAAGGAATTGGTTACCAACGTTTCTATGGCGAATTACAAACAGGGAATATGTTGATGTTTTTTCAGTTACTTTGTGGGTTGGTTTGTTTTTAAAGGGAATGAGGCAGTGACAACATGTCTAATTATGCACCTTGTTAACCAGGAGGCTGGGGACCCTTCTAACATGCACCTCGCAGCTGCTGCAGTCCAGCCACAGGAGAAACCTGCAGCCATAGGAAGTTCCAGCTGCCACATTTGCCTTGTCCAGCACCACTGCTGCTTCATTTCTGTAACGATCCAGCCTCACAACTGACACAGAAGTGCAAAAAAATACATATAAAAGTGAAAGTGGCATGAGGATACATGGAGGCTGCATACCTATAGCTTTTATGTAATGAAGTGAACTTCCCCAGACCCTCTTCTTTGCAGAGTGGGTGGCCCTCCCCAGCCCAGGGCCATGTCCTCCAAGGGGCTGCAGGAAACCAGAAAGCCTCTCCAGCCAGGTGGCTGATGCTTGTGAATGCTACATCCTTCAAAGTACCACAATGGGAAAATCATAGTAATTTCGTACTGACACCCAAAGGGTTTGTCTGTGGGAACATCAGGATGTGCAGTTCCAGCTAAAGGGCCTTGGACAGATTATACAGAAGTATGTTTTTTATGAGTATAAGGAGTGATAGCCCAGGCCAGTGAAAATGATATCTCAGGTTGGAAAACCGCCCCCATATGTCTGATGTGTGAATGTTGGGCCTGGGCATGTGAATGAGTGGGTCGGAATGCCACCCACAAGATATGCATGGGAATGTGACTGAAAACAGTCACAACATGAGCGTGGTGTGTTTAAAATAACATTTTTTTGGAAAAAACTGTCCAACTTCTTGGTCCAGCCCTGTATTTGTAAACCTATGAATTGAGAACTGTTAATAAAAGAGACCTCAGCTCTGCCTGGCTCTGCTCTCGCTGCTAACAAGAACTCTGTGCCTGTGCATCTCTGTCTGCGTCTGTATGAATCGTTCCTCATTGCTGCATTGTCAGTGACTTTTCTTCACTGATGTGACATTGAAACCAGCGTAGAGAAGTCAGACCTCGGGAAGGGGCTTCATTGTATGTAAACCCATTTGTTGCAGAAGATGATAGACCTTTCAGTTCATTCTCTTGATCAAAATACTAAAGTTTGTTTCACACACGATGAGATAAAATAATTATTCTGTCAGAAAACATCCTAAACCAAGACATTTTACTTATGAGCTAGCATCTAGACATATTTCTGGATCTCATTGTGGTCTGAATACAAAGAAGTATGTCTGGGCCAGGAGCTGCTCGGCACCCAATGGCTGGCAGAGTGTATCACTGGGAATGCAGCCCATACATCAGCTGCTATTTATCAGAGCCATCACAGAATCATGCAATAGTTTGGGTTGGAAGGGACCTTCAAAGTTCATCTACTCCAACCCTCCTGCAATGAGCATGGACAGCTTCAACTAGATCAGGTTGCTCAGAGCCCTGTTCAGCCTGGCCTTGAATGTCTCCAGGGATGGGGCATCTACAACCTCTCTGGGCAACCTGTGCCAGTGTTTAACCACCCACATCATAAAAAATTTCTTCCTCATGTCTAGCCTGAGTCTCCACTCCTCTAGATTAAAACCTTTGCCCCTTGTCCTGTTGTAACAGGTCCTGCTAAAAAGTCTGTCCCCATCTTTCTTATGGGCCCTTTTTAAGTATTAAAAGGCCTCAATAAGGTCTCCCCAGAGCCTTCTCTTCTCCAGGCTGAACAACGCCAACTCAGTCTGTCATCATTAGAGGCACCAGAAAAATGACAGGGGAAACGGCAAACACTTAGAGGATTAACTGAGAGCACCACTCTGAAATGTGATGCCCTAAGCCCATGAGATAATAAGTGCTTTCTGTATCGGTCTGTGTAGCTTTCATTCAAGGAGGAGAGGCTAAATGTGCTGAACTGCAGATAGACTTACTCTGGTTTTCCTTATTATGCCTGTAGAGGGAGTTAGGGCTTGTATTTTGGAAAGGAGTGTCGAGTCCTGTCAAAGAACACTGAGAGACATACCTAACAGTTTTGCAAAACAGCTTTTCACCTCTAAAACATACTCAGTTTTCTTCTCAGTAATGATTGTTTCAGTCTGCAACTGTTTTCATCCAAGTTGCAACAGCGTGATCAGATATGGTGATACGTATACCCAAAATGCTGTTATTGGGAAGAACCAACGTATACCAAGTGACAGGATTCCCACAGAATAATAGGTTTTGACATTCGCTTAAATGCTGCAGTGACATAATTCGTTACCAACAGAACTGACAGCAATCTGGCTGCCAGTTTAATAATCATGCATATTACTATGCTTATCTTTATTTCTCCTAGCAATTTTTGTTCAATTACAGTGATACTGCAAGATAATCAAGAATTAGCTTTAACAGTTATTCAAATACTAATTTGGCCTGTATGCTTTACTCTTCCACCTACCTAGTCTCCATTACCCTATCTATGCTGTTTCATTGAGTTTCTAAGCAGGCATTGCCCGAAACCTGTAACACAAGCCCACTCATAACAGAAGTTAATGTCTATCTCTTGGGTGGATAAACTTGAGAGATTAATATAGAAAAAGCATGAAATTAAAGTCCTACCCATGAACCACAGAAAGTGCGTTCAAGGAACAGATAATCTGAATATACAATACCAGATATATCTTTCATTATTTTCTCAGTTTTCAAAGTCAGGTATTCTCACATGTCCGAAAACACAACAAAATCTCACAAATTACAGAAATGTGTCTGAGGGAACAGTCTCCTTTCATACACTGTCCCCCCCCCCAAAAAAAAAAAAATCACCACCTTAGAGAGCCCAGCTACTGTACCAAAACCCCAAGCATGAATGCCTGAAGAAAGGAGCTTTCATCAGCTTGGCATAAATTGTACAGGGAAATAAGCCACAGAAGCCCAAGAACAACTTTTGGCTGACATTGCATTTCATATGATATGAAAACATAATTGTAGTCACAGAGGTTTTCTAGTATAGATGAGCTTTTAAACACAGCAGAAACGTTTGCATTCATGCAGTGTTTGGTATTTTGACATCTGTAAGAAGAGCCTGGAACACTCATTCTGGATATCTACACCTACAGTTTGTGGACTGGTCTGCCTAGGAGGACCATTCAACACAGGCTGAGCCATGGATACCAACTGAATGCCCAACTCAGATGCTTTTGGAAACGTCAGTCTGAATTTTCTGAAAACCATAATGATATTATAGCTATATATCCCAGTAAGTGGTCATTTAGCCCTGGACTGTATTTAGTTGAATTAATCTCTATTATTAGTATGAGGTTTTTATATGACCAAGTCATCCACTGACCTAGACAGGTCAGACTTCCAAACAAGCTATTTGAAATGCATGACACATTCTGGACAGAAGCAACTGTCAAGGCATGTAATGGAGGCATTTTTGTGGGAAACATCACTTAATTGTGGCTGATGGAGACTTCCTTATTGCTGGTAGATGAAACACCATAGTGGAAGTTTAGCTCTTCTATCTCAAGACAGGGTGTTTTACAACACGAATTTACAGAAAGAATTGCAGTAATTAAATAATCTGAACAACTAAACGAATTTTGCTCTTTAGTCGTAAACGTGCAATACCCATTCCAAACAACATAGCACACAAGTGATTTCTTCTGTGAGCAAAATATGGCTCAAAACGTTAAATTTTGAATTAGTACAAAACCCGTATGAATAAGCAGCATAGAATAGCTGTCAAATTATTAGTTGAAAGCTTCTAAGCACAGACAGGTATTCTATGAACACACAGGAATCTCTTGACGAGGTCTCTTCACTTTTCATGTTGGTATGCTAGTTAAAAAATTATTCTAGAATGTAAAATTAAACTCACTGCAGAAACATTTTAAGCACAAATTCATCACAAATTTCACTCAGTTACATAATTTTACCTGTTGATTTTTTTTTATTATGAACTTTACAAAAACTTTTACTTTTGAGTCTTGCCTGCCTCAAACACATGAATTTCCTTTAGATGGCAGCAACAAGGTTTTGAAGTTTGCCAGCATAATTTCTCAACTGTTTGTTTGATGTCTTATCAATAGGATCAACTACACCAAGTGTCAAAGTCTTGCTTACATTATGAGTAACTCACTGTCGCATTTGGTGTATGTTCACTACCCCTAGTTTCCCTTGGGCTCGGTGCGCTTGCTGTGTGGTGTGTTCTATCAGCTGGGGACAGCCTGGATGCCTATTTTTAGCAGTGACACATTACACAGCACACATGAGGAAAGACGCAATAGTTGTTGAGCAAGGGCACAATGTGAGTGAATAAACATCTCGCATTGACTTTGTGTCCTTTCTGGAAAAGCTATTTGTTATCTCCATTTTTAAAATGTTTATAAAAGAAAGCTACTGCTTTATTAATTAAAGGCTTGAAAAGCTTAGACCGGAGTTTTCAATCTCCAGCCTTGTAGATTGCATTAAGCCTGCCACAGCAATTAATTCAACATGTTTCTCAGGAAACATCAGGTTCTTCCCATCACACTTACACATTTTAAACTACAACACAACAACCTGTTTCTTGAATTTTATGTTGGTATTTCTATCAACATTATCATTATTACCAGGAAGGCTAAGCTGTAATTATTAAAATGTCCAATGTTTAACAAGCCTAGTAACCAGTATGTACACATTCCATCTTAACAACCCCTTATCACATCATCTACTATGTTATTAATAATTACTACAAGGTCACAAATGCTTCTTCTGCATCCAAAGAGAACTACGAACTGTAGAATCCAATTTGACTGATCTAATTCCAAGTGGCAAAATTTCTCATTAACTGGGCATCATAAGGACCAAGTATCTTTCTGATTTTATTTGCCATGAATTTAATGTAGTTAAGTAGTAAAAATTTAGACAATTGCCATCACAGTCATGTAATTTTCTTTTCTGGGCAGAGGGATGGCACAAATCGGGGCAATTAGAAAAAACTTAGCACCTCTGAACTTACAGTCAATATACAAACAATGATACATTGGTGCTTTAATCTGGCATGCCAAAAACCATTTTCTTGGCAGCTCTTCTAAGAAACAGTATTTGAAGAGCAGAAGCAACACTTAAGAGTTCTACCTGGTAGATGTATCCCATGTGTCCATGTTTTAGAGGTTCATGAATTATCAGTCTTCAGGGGAGAAAACAAAAAGGAAAAGAAAAAAAAAACCAAAACCCACAGTCTAGAAATAATTGAAAAGAATATGCTATACTGTGGACCTTCTGTTAAGTATAATGTATGTATTTTGTCACTTTCGCATCATCCAAGATGACAAATTCAAAGAAAGGAAAACATAAGAAAAAATAAAAGTGCCCAAAAGATCACAGCTAATTAATGCAATTTAAAAATTCTATTACTTTATATCTTATATATAAAAAGTGTTGTAACACAAAACTATGTAAAAAACAACTGAATTGGACAATGTTTTCAAATGTTGGTGCTAATTTCAAAATTTTTATTATTTACTGTATCTGGTACAGTAACTTGCAAGTCAATGCACTTTCAGAAACAGGAAACTGCTGTCCCACCATGACAGAAAGGTAGTTCCTGTGAACCTTTCGGTCTCAAAGTTAGCATGAAGATCTTCTCTTCTGACCAAGTCTAACATCTTAAACTTTGAGGAAATTTGCAGTTTTGTTTTCCCTTGGAATAGTATTTTGGAAGGTTATTAAAATATAAACATTAACCTCAATTTATATACTGTTTTCCTAGTTACAAGTTTTGTCTTTGCATTTACATGAATCAAAAATAACTGAAAAGTTGTTGGGTCAATTTTCCATCAACATGTCAAGGAATATGGCAAAGGCAGATATGCAAAGGAAAGGAACACAAGAAGTACAGGATTGGTTAAAAAATCATAACAAAAGTGCATAAGAAGTCTTTATATACAATTTGAAATTTAAGTGAAAGTTTGCATTCAGCATTATCCTGCAGAAGCTGTAAAATCACACCAGTAGGAAGTACTGAGTGGACAGCATCAAGGAACCCATGGACCTACTGCAATTTCACTCCCCCATATTCATTTACGTACACCAGTAATTTTCACTTTTTTCCATCTTACCATCAATACCAAAACCACTTTTATAGTGACAGACACCGTTTTCTTCATTTCATGTTTTTGATCAGGGCTGAACATATTGCCTACACTTAATGGCAGAGCTTTGCTTAGCACTAAATCTCCTCATTTCAAGTCCCCAGTTACACAATATTTCTTCCACTTACAGACTCCTGATGTTACCTTAGGAGTTTCTGCACTGGCTCAGTAATTGCTGGGTTTTTTTCAGTTCATGTTTGAAATGTTATCATCGACACAAAGAACTTTATCTAGACAGTGTTAGTCTTATATTTAATGCATTGAATATTTCTCCTGGTATGCTGATATAAGACATCTTGCTGCAACAAGAGCAAGGTATTGGATTCAAGGTGGGGGGGCAAGAAAAAAAAGTCCAGGAGACACTGCTTTCTTATAAACCAGTAGATAAGACAGTTGTCATCTACTGAGATTGAAAATATGTGGATTCTGCCTCTGTTAACGCAAGTTTGCCACTCACAATCAATTTAAAATGCCAGTTACCTGAAACAGTAAGAGATATAAACAGAACGCCTCAAATCTTCACGACCTACACCAGAACACCAATAACACTCTGAGACAGACTGCAAATCAAACCTCAGTCTTTCCAGCAGTTTCACCACATTACCAAGGCTTATTGGCAGCTTAAGCAAAGAGCTGCAGCCAAGTGAGCAGAGTGAACTGGGGCTGCCTGAAGTCAATTTTTCTCCTGCAGCAGGAACTGCTGGAGGAAGACGGAGATGAACTCTTGTCACATCTATACCTCACACTACATTTAAGAAATAAAATCCTGTGTTTGCATTGTTTCAGTCACTGCTGTCTTTCAAAACCTAAAAATATGTCAGCCTTTACTTTAGCTCTGCTAAAAGAAAAAAAAAAAAGCCTATTTTTGGCCACAGGCCTTCCCAGAGGACACAGTATACAACACAGCCTGCCAGCACCGTTGGACAACAACAGAATGGTTACATGGTAAGACAGGAAGAGAAACTAGGAACAGGTTGCATTATGGGGTACTGTGGCTAAAAAGATAACTTTACTAGCATATGGCTTTGAAGTAAGTAATTTTGTACATATAATACACATTAAACAAATACATATTGACAGAGGTTGCAGGTACGATGTTTAGGATTTTTTCCCAAACTGTTTATGCAGCATTGAATGTTCTGAGGATTTTGCTTTTAGACCTAAAATATGATAAAGCCTGTACACATACAGGTGTTTGCATGTTGTGAACTAGAACAGGGTGCCCAATGCTCTTCAAATTTTCAAAAGAATTGTTACATCTTTTTTCCCCAGACATATAACCATCTTTGTTTAAGAAAGAAAACAAACAACGCTCAGTTGGTGTTTTATCATGCTGTCATTACCTTGTCACCTATTAACCCACTACTATTGATTTACTGAAATTATATTGACTCTAGACTGCAAGGTTTTTATGTCAGAAGACAATATAACAGATTCAGTTGTTGGAAAAACCTGTGTATTTTGGGAATCTGTGAAAGGGCATTAAGGTCACTGAGCACTAAAATACAAACCACACAAGTAATGATATCTGGTCTGATATTTTTTTCAAATGTTTTAAATATACAGCAGTGTAACAAAAAGTTCCTTTAAACTGGCGCATCCAAAAGCAGCAGGCCACTAATACACTCCTGGAAAATTCACAAAGTTTGTCCATTCTAGATAGGATTGTAATCAAACAACTGTGAATCTGCTAATTTCATTCTGTGTAGAAGGGCTCTTGTTACTTGCTAAATTGTTTTCCTGTCTGGACAGGAAGCCATCTAGCTAACGGTACCTCTAATTGTACTTAAATCATTTCTTATCAAAGTAATCTTCCAGAAGCAAAGGTGATCTTCCAAAAGGCAGCAGCTTTAGATTTATAAGTTTATGTTCCTTATACTTTCCAAGGCTTCATCGTGGAACCAGGTTTCAATAAACAAATTAGAGTTTTGCAAAGCCTCAAAAAGATGCTTATAGTCTTCTGGGTACAAGTCACGTGCTTGAGCTTTCCTCGGAATTTCTAGCTGTCTCAGTAATTTCCCAGGATCATCCAAGCTCCATGAACTGAAACAAACAAAGTCATAATGGAGTATGTCTTTCTGTGAAAAATTAAAACAGCAAGAAACAGTATCCGAAGGTCTCTCTCACTCTTTTGCAACTTCTAGAAGAAGTTACCATCTTCCTGTAACACAAGTTATTTTCAATCCATACTGCAAACTGGAAGAAACCTATGCTAATAAGACATATAAACACCAAAGAAAGCCCGCCAGCAGACATAGACAATATCAAACCACATAAGCCTCCTCATCAGAGTGCGGGTGCCCTCCCTTCCTCCCTCCTCTGCCCCAACTGCATAAGTCAGTAATAGGCATTACAGCATGGAAAGGGTTATTCTTCAATGCCTGCCAAGGTCATCTTCAAGCTGATTTAGTATAGCGTGAGTTAGTGTGACTCACACCTCACAGGTATTTTCTTCTCTATCTAAAAAGATACATGCAGTATCTCCCCATCTACATGACTGCTATGAAAACTTGACCTTTTATGAATGTACATATACATAAAGTGTTTCCCAGGCAAGAAAAGGGTGTATAAATAGACAGAAGACACACAATAGGAGCCTTCAAGGTCAGTTCCACTTCCCAACTGAAGGATCTAATGGAGATTTGGCACACCACTGAGCTTCAAAAAAGAAATTCATTAAGGCTCTTTGTTAGGGTTCTTCTTTTTTCCTGTCTGGAAATTAACTTCCATAAACCACTATCAGCAAATGAGAAATATATTAATTATTTTCCTTAACGAGTGGAAGTCTATGCTTTCCAGACTGCAAAAACTTCCCATTTATGGGAAACAGAAATCTACTTATCATAAAGCAAAGTGAACAGCTCAAGTGTAATGTCAAAAAGAATAATTAAAGAGAGTTCCATAATTGGTAAATAAGACTAAAGCCTAATTTTTTAATGAGATAACAGAAAGCCATCCAAGGACAGCCGCACTTTATCTTCAATAACCTTCAGCTGTTTTCATTATCTTTACTTTGATGTCTGTTATAAACTGAAACTTCTGCAGCTTTTAATTTCTATACCTGCAAAACTCTTGATGACTTTATTATTATGTCTGTAAAGTGAGTGAAAATTTCTTGCAGATACCTGACCTCACCGCCATTGGAGGTACAATTACTGCACATCTACATTCTAAATACTTGTTGACCTTCCTGTCAAACCTCAAGTGTGCAAATAAATACTGCTTTGAGAACATATTTTAGTATTTTTCTATATTTCCCTGAAGAAAAAATTATAAAAACTGTAATTCTTTCTTACTTACTGTAATCTATCAGTAAGTCTAGACTTAGGCTTAGCAAGACACTGCTTCACCACGAAAATAAAGGTAGTTGCATTTGTGGGCTTCAAGCCTCCTGTAAACAGATTTTGCTGAGGAGTCAGTCGTACCAAACATAAGTGGTCATTTGGCAGAAACTGCAAGAAAAACAAAACAAGCCGCTGAAAGGTCATTTTTAAGACAGCGTCTGTCTTTAGTTAAGAGTAAGCATTTCATCTGTGCCACCTGTAACATTTCTTAGAGTTTTAGAAGTCTAAACAAGATTACTTTGTTGGAAGCTAATGCTTTAAAATGGTGTTCCAGAGCAAAGATGCTTTATATCCCCTCACCCCCAAACTGGAAAGGAAATAGGAAACAAAACAGATATACTATCTCTTGGGTTTATTTTTGTATTTCAAGACCAAACTCTCTTAGTTGAAATAGACAATACAGTCTTGATGGGAGTTTTTAAGCAATTATGTGGCCTACAGTATTTCTACAGTACGCATGGTATCGGATCTACCTGCCTTTTGTACATGAAGACGGAATTATTTGAGTATAACACTAAGACAATACTGCAGCTTGAGGATGGTATGAAACTAGGAGGGGATGGAGTCTTTAACCGAAAGAAATGTAATTCTGTATTGGAGAAATGGATGTATCATCCAATAGGTCTCAGACTGAAGTGTGTAACACATGCCCAGCCACTTGTATTCACTCACAGTCACATTTCAAACAACACTCAATATACTATCATAGCAGTTTTCTGGGGATGGTAAAACCAAATATCAAGTAAACATGCTTTCATATTATTGGTATTAAATATAAAAATTCTTATACTATACAAAGGAACATCATTACTCCTCTAAAAGAGAAAAGCAAAGAACTTAGGGTATTTTTCCACTTCTCAAATCTAAGCATTGAGACTCATACTTTTCAGCAATTAACTAGCACACAGAATCTACACTGGACACGTGAATAACCCTTTTAATCAAAACCAGCAGCATACTGATTGTGCTATTAATTGTGGCAACACCTGTTCGAGCAGGTAGATGTGACCCTTACCTGTTCACATCCCTTTATGCTGTTCATTCACTGTATTTTTTGATCATAGACAATAAAGAAACCGGTTTATTTCAGTTTCTAAGCTAACAGCAATTCTTCACCCCACTTCCGATGGCACATCTACATGCTGCCTATAAGTTTTAATTAGAACACTTCTTTAAAGATACATTAATCACAGCCAAAAATATATGTGCAAATGCTGTTATAAAGTTATTTTAACTTTAATTAAAGTGGTTTAGCTGCACATCCAAAAGGAGAAAAGTGCACACGTCAATCTTACCACACTTTTTGGTATCCACAATCCCCCATTTTTCAAATTAGTTACAAATGATGACCAAGGTTCCTATGGGAAGGAGCAAATAGATTACAGAATTAAAGTGTTTTGCTAGAATTTGGAAATATATTTACCATCAATCCTGTCAAATTAGAAGCTTACCTCTTTCTAAAATTTACTTTTAAATCATGTAAATACATTAAAAAAAAAAAAAGACAAGTAAAAAGTACACAAAGGCCATACTCATTCTGAACAAATGTCCCATCAGCTCAACAACTTGTCTTCTGAAGCAGCAACAAGCAGATGTGTAGCAAACACTGTATGACCAGGGTATGCATATGTAATAGGTTCCTTCAGCATCATCTGATTCTTCAACTCCTTGATATTTACCTTAATATACACCTCATGGTACAAGGTATTTGGAAAACAACAGATAGCAAAACTTTTAATTTTAGATTAGCAAAACATTTAAACTATGATGGTAGGTTCCTCAAAAAACAGAGCACAAAGGTCAATCTAAAAAGCACAAAGTAAGTGAAAGTTGATGGTCATGTGCTCATGTGGAGGTGGGGTGACAACATAAACTTTCTAAAACTAAACCATAGTGTGTTTGACAAGGTAAGATAGTTATTGACTAGCAGGAGAAGCAGGCCTGCTTGGCACATAAAGGCACCAAGACTGAAAAACATACAACTGAACACAGCTCATGAAGCTGAAAGCACACATGATGGCAAGATGCAGAGGACATAAAGAGCAGACTACGACAGACTGGAAGAGCAATCTTCTAGTCTCGCACAACCCCTAGCAAGATGCAAAATACTTAATCTGTTACACAAACATCTCTTTGACATCTAGCAGCTTCTGAGAATGTTTTTGAGTATACTGGTTCATAATGAAAATTCTGACATCATAGTTAATAACAGTGCTGCTTAAGTAAAATAGTTTGACACAAAACACAACTATTTCAGGTTTCTACATACAAAGGTTTTCAATAGTTCTCCAACAGATTTAAACACCAAATTAGCTTCCAACTAGTTTATGATCATAAAAACACTATAAACCCTTTTCTAAAAATGTGTCCATATCATTAGACCATGTCAGCTGGTACAAAAAGCTTACCATATGCAGTAGCTGAATTTCACATCCAAGTTGCCACAGTACAGTGAGTGCTTGGTAAGCCCTCGGCTCCCCAGGCTTTGCTGTTAATACCTAACAAAATGGCAAAGAAAGAGCATTTTTGTTGCAAAAACTACGACTGCTTCCTTACCTAAGCAAAATCCTTATATATATAAGAAGTGGTAAGAAACTCATAGTCAAGTCTAAAATTCCAAGGTAAAGTTACATTAGGCCGCAAATATATATTTTATGCTGGTTTAGTACATCTTCTCAGAACACGTGATTAGAAGACATTATGGCAGTTTAAGTATTTCTTTGCAGAAGTTATTTGGATAACTGAACTGTGTAGGAATTTTCAGCTTATACTTTCTGGTCCCTTTTAAGGCAGAGAAGTTTCACATAGAAGAGAAACAGGGATCATATTTTGCATAAAAAACATAACATGGGTAGAGTTATCAGCTTATACTGATAATATTCCAAATAAGACACAGAAGCAGAGTAAGTCGTTAGGTGAACCCACTGAATATTAAGCAGTTTGTGCTGTCATCATCCTGATCAATATTACAGATCAGACAACGCTCAGGGCAAAAAAATCAAAATCTTGTGTTTTTTCTCAAACAGGTTAAAAAAATAGGTAAATTGTAGCAGGAAGATGGATCAAGCAAAAGATAAAAAGGAAGTTACAATTGCTTTTACTTAGGTACACAACTCCTATTTAACAGGGTTCACAATAAAACAAAAACAAATTACATAACGACAGCATTAAATGAACAGGTTGCCCTTTATTTGCTAAGAATCTGGCTATTAAAAACATACCATGTAAGTGAATATTTCAATGGTGTCCAACCTGTCATTTTGCAGAAGCACACCTGGAAGTTTTTGCTTAGTTCATATAATTAAAGGTTTGTGGCTCTGTACAAACCTCACAGTTTCAAAGAAAGAAAAGTTACCCTTGAACTACAAATATAGTTCTGGAGGTTTGGGACAACGTAAACTAGGAACATGTAACACAGAGAGCTGCTCTGCACCTTGGTGTAAATCACTCATATTTTGCCTCAGTTTCTTTCAGTACTGCTTACAAAAGTGGGTCAAGAGAGTAAATGCGTTTCACCGAGTATGGTATTTAGTAATTCTAAATCCTCTTCATGAGGCGTTTTTCAGTCAGTCTTCATTGACTATTACCTGCAACTAGTAAACAATTTTGTTGTAAAAGCATGTTACAGAATTTAAGCACCTCATGAGTTATAATGGAAAGCAGCTGCTCTGCTGCATAGCCTTCTGAAGGACCAGCCTTCACCTTTGTAACATTTGTGGTTATGTGACAACAGAATGTTTCTTGACAGCACTATTGGCACATAAAGAAAACAAGTAGGAAACGAACAAGACTCAGAACTCTTATAGAAACAGAAACTGACTAGCAAAAACATTAACTATATAATATATACGTTTTTGAGCTCTTTGAAGCACTACTTTTTCTTTACTACCTGTAAAATCTCTTAGACATACCTTGTACTCTTTTTCACTTATAAAGAGGTTGAGTTCTACTCTTCCGTATTTGTATATGGAATTGCATTCATACAGGGCAAAAAGAAGCCTCCAAAGCATGTTCCTTTCCGTTTTTTGTGGTAAGATTCCAAAAACTTTCACAGGTACATCTGTTTCAACAGTGTGCAAAAGTATCTTTAAAGTTTTGCAGTATATACTAATGATCACATTAATGCTGAATTACAACCAATGAAGAAAAGAAAGTCTCCCAGCTCATGCTGTTCAAAAATGAATACGATTCAAGCTTCAGTCAAAGCTAAGCCCAGTTTGCATTAGATTAAACCTTTAATAAAGACAAGCAAACAGCTGAGATGTCATATTGCCACCAGGGTTTTTAAGCTATCAAGAACCTAAGCAAAGGTCAAATGTAGGGTATAATATTCATTATTCCAGCATATATATTAAACAGAAAATACACCTCAAGCAAATCCCAAAGATTTCACCAAACTGCCTACACACCCTTCAGAAAGATTTGAAACGTGTGATTATATACATATACCTGCCATCCAAGGAACTGCTGCTACACCAATGGTTTCAAAAAGTTTGTTAGAACACATAGCAGGTGGTTTCAGAGCTCCTGGTACCAAAGGATCCAGTCTGAAGAAGTCACCATAAATTACCTTTAATTGTCCATCCAGGCTATTCTCTAGGGACTGAATAAAATTAATGTCAGTTGAAGAAATTGGGATGAAGTAACCTGTCTTGCAAAACACCCGACTCAAACAAAAGAGAAACATTCAAGCACTACCTAAAATTGTTACCCAGTCAACAAGAATCAAATCTCAGAGCTGCTTCTTACAGCTGATAAAAAGAATAACATCCTTTATTGTGCAGGGCTTTTTCACATTTTTGTGCTGTGCAACTGGGGTTTTAAAACACATTCTTAAATTAGTAGGATATTCTGCAATGTTTTTCAAAAAAAGCTATACTTAACTAAGCAAAGCACTGCATTTAATGATTTACAACTGCAATTCTTCATATATGCAGAGAGAATGTCTTTTATACACATTTTCTGTCAAGTGAGAATCTTTGGTTCCAAACCTCTGCTTTACTGCATTATAACACAATTCTAGTGCAATTTCTGCAGCTCTGTGTCTGATCACCTTTAAATACATGCAAAGCCAAGGTGAACAGGAGAGGACAACACAGATATCTTAATATTACCAGCAAATTGCAGGGCAACAGATTAAATCGTACCATGAGATAATCAGAATAACCAAGACTATTTTTACAGATTTCTGAAAGCTACATACAGACATCTTGCTTAAATATACACGACTACAATGACTCTGATTAGTATCAGCCTCAAATTTATGCATGAAACTTCAGAGGAAGACTATGAACTTGAATTCCTGCACACACAAAATGTCAAATCAACTGATTATAAAATAGTCTGTTGCTGAATGTGCAATGTAACACCAAACAATACTTATTATTATTAAGCATTATTTCAAACCTTACAAGTAACAATCACTGGCTAACTCCTTTTTGATCTAACAGTTACTACACAATTATAAGTTAATTTCTTATTTTCTGATTAATTAAGTTTCAGAAATGTGCTGACAAATCAAAAGTGTACCTGTAAGTTTGGAAGAAAAGCTGAGTTACTTTCTAGAGCTACCACTTTAACACCTGCATTGAGCAGAGTTCGGGTCAAGACTCCAGGACCTGAAGGGAGAAAATAAAAAATACATTTAAAAAATAAAGAGGAGAGAGTAGAGATGTTCTTTTTCTAAGCGATTTCCATTAGTGACTTTTCCCAACACAACACTTAAGACATACCACTTTCAAATGGAAATAACTTATGTTTGTTTAAACACACTTCAATACAAGAGCTACAAAAATATTTAAATGCAGCCTACCTGAGACTGCTCTGAATTACATTGAGGCACAGCATTACATTTGATACTGAGGTACACTAGATATCCTTCAAATATCTCTACTATTTTTTCTTTAGCCAAGTGAAATATTCTTTGAAACCTTACCCACATTATCCACACAGGTAAAATATCCTCTGCAGAAATGTAAAATAAAAAGGCAGAAAGTAATAGCAGAGGGCTAGCCATGTAGTGGCCCGGAGTCTTTTACCAACAGAGCTTTTACCAACAAAGTTAACATACAAAATCAAAAATGTTACCTGGATAGAAATTCACATCCCTATTTACTCCACAGCAAAGTTTTAACAACAGTGACTGAAGTCACAAGACCAAGCACTCACTGATTGCCCTCCAAGCTTTGTACAAACGTGCTCCCACGCTTCCCGCTCCGGGCACACCGCGGTGCCGCGACACCCATACCGCCCTGCCGGTCGCCGACGCCCGTCCCAGGAAGACAAAAAGCAGCAGCCGGCGAGCCGGGGCAGCCCCCAGCACGGACCTCCTCCGCCACCCCCACCCGAAACCCAGGTAGAGGCAAAGGCCCCGTTCCTTTCCCTCAGTAGCACCAGCTCGTCGCGGCCCGGGGGCCCGTTACCGCTGGTGGCGAGGGCGGCAGCTCACACTGACCCCGCAAGGTCACTGGGGCACGCCAAACAGCGCCGTGTCTCAGCGGCCCCGGAGACGGCGAATACCCAAAAGAATTCCCGCCGGAGGGCAGCGGGCAGAGGACGGCAGGAGTCTCGGTGCAGCTTACCGGGCGCGAACTCGAGCAGGACGGGCTGGGGGCCGGTTCCGCTCTGCAGGCAGCGCTGCACGGTGCGCGCCAGCTGCGGGCAGGCGATGAAGCGGTGGAGCGACGCACGGCCGCGCTGCGCCTGCTGCACCAGCCGCTCCACATCCGCCGCCTCCGGCAACCGCAGGCCCGGGCTCGGCCACTGCCCCGCCGCCCGCCTCGCTGTCGCCCAGCAAAGCGGCAGCCCGCACAGCAGCGGCCGCAGCGTCGCCGCCAGGAGGCGGCGGCAGCAGTCCGCAGCGCCCGGCGGCGCCCGGCCGGCCAGCATCACCGTGCCGCCGCCACCGGCCCCACGCTAGCGAGCACCGGGTGCACGATCGCCGCGGCAACGGGAGCGTCACTTCCGCCTCTGCCCGGCCTCTCTAGCGCTCTTCCGCTCTATCGTCGGAGGTCTATCGTCCCGCCGTCCTCTCTATGGTGCCAGCGCTGCACCGCCGGGAGTCTGCGGCAGCGGCGGCGCGACAGGACCGTCTCCCACATCTCCACGCCATGCCGGGTGGCGGGTCTCGGCCACCGGAGCTTTAGCGGAGCTGAGGTGAGCTGACGTGGGCTTATCCCCGAGAGAACAAGGGGAAGGGGAGATGTTTTCCCCCGGTGCCGCGCGCCGCCGCCTATCTGCTCGTCCCGGCCGCCACCGGGGGCTATAGGGGAGGGCAAGGGCCACTCGGCGAGGCGCCTTCCCGCCGCCCGCCTGGCGCTGGCGAAGCTCCGCCGCGAGGCGAGCGCGGGCGGGCGGGCGGCGGATAAAGGGGCACGGCGCGCGGCGGCGGGAGGCCGGTACCGGGCGCGCAGGGCGGGCTGAGCTCTGCCCGCCTCAGCCGCGATGGCAGATGCCGGTGCTGCGGCTGCTCTGCCCCGGGAGCGAACCGACGGGATAAGGCGTGTGGCGGTGCTGCTGAGGGGGAGGCTTCGGCTAGGGAGAGAGAGAGAGCTCTGCCGGGCGCCGGGGGAGCGCGCCTCTGCTCGGTTTTGTTGGTGGAAATCCCAGGAGCTACGTATTTAGTTTTGAGGTTTGCCTGGGTGTTTTATGAGACTCTTTGATCTCCGCGTCTGCAGCTAAACAGGCACTCCGGGACTCGGTTCTTTGTATCGCCCTGCCGTCCTCAGCAGGTGCGGGATCCTGCTCCGGCAGATCTGCGACATCAGTCCTCGGCGATTTCGTTCTGCCCGATGCTGTCTTGCGGTTTACCTAAAGGTAAAACCAATCATTCGGCAGCAGCGACGTTGTCTTTTCAACAGCTTGCCTTAACGAGTAATAAGTGCAGGACGCGTTCAATTTCTGTGAAACTGGAGTTCATCCATCGGGGATAGGGTGCTAAAACCTGCCGGTGGCAGGTGAATGGCTGTGCTGTGATGGGTTCTGGGGGAGAGACAACCCTCCCAAGACGTGTTTCCCTGCTCCCTACCTAGTCCGTGCAGAAGGCAAGAGTGGTCTAGCAATCACAGAGTAGATTGGTCTTCAAATTAATGGCTCGAAAGTAGACTTTCTGTACAATTTTGTAAAAATTCTGTTTATAGAGAAATTGACACACGCCTACTTAGTAAACAAATTCGTTTTGTTTGACAAATCTCTATTAAACAGAACCTAGGACAGAAAATTGTGGCTTTCTTATTCTCTCTTTGGCAGATCGACATGTGACATGAAGAGGTGCTGGGCAGAATTTAGGAGATATCGTAACTGCTTTCAGTTCTTCATATCTGTGATTTATTTTTAAATATTTGTCTCTTTTACACTGAGTGCTGTGATAGTCTTCCCTGTGCCCTAAGGGAAATGGACTGTTCAGCTGGATGATGGGATAGACCTCAATCCATTTTTAAACTGGACTTTGTTTTTAATAGCTTTTTTCCTCTCTTACTAATTAGTCTGATAATTCAGTAGTTCATAGGACTTTTAGAACATTGAGCAGAACTTGGTTTTCTTGGAGCAAGTGTTTAGTAATGTCCTAATTCAGCTTTCCTTATCAAAGATAATTGATAGCTATGGCCACAGAAAGATTAGGTATGGTAACTATATTAGCATGTTGTATTCCATATATTTTAAGAATAATTAAAGAGTTTTGGAATATTTTGTTCCTAGTCAAAGCACTCAGAAGTGCTACGGTCATCTTTGAATGGGCTGTTCAGAGTAATTGAGACAATTCAGAAGAGTCTTTACCAAGTAAAACCAAAATACCCCGACATTCTTTATACGCTAGAAATTATACACTTTTCTTCATATTTTTATTTACTTTAGCTTAGCACTTGCCGGCATCGAACTGTAGGTCTCCATATGATAAGTTTATTATTTGTTTGTTTGTTTTTCTTTTCCTCCAGAAGTGCCAGATACATACTGAATCTTGCATGCATAAAGGACTACCTCTTTCTGACCTGGTCATTATCCTTGAGGAAGTGTTGAAACCTTAGGAAAATGGCAAGTTTTTGTACATTTTTTGTTTAGAAATTACAATGCATAGAATTGTTTAATGCATTAAAGTGTATCCCAAGGACATTTGAGCAGTTATTTGTAAGTTAATAGCTGATTGTGGCATATGTTTTCTAGTTTAATCCAGCTATTGTGACATGCAAATATTTGAATTTACAGTCTTACACCACAGAGCCTTATATCATTGTAATTTAAGTGCGTGGTTGGGTGCTCTGAAATTATTGGTTCCTCCTAATTATTATTTTTTGAAATAAATCAGAGAAGGAATCAAAAGGGTTACCAGTTTGATTGGATTCCAACTTATACTTGACCCAAAAAAGCCCGTTAGTTGTATGGGTTAAAAGATAGTAAAGAGATATTTCTTCTGCTCAATGGTTCTAAATGTCCTTTGCATTTACTTTTATTTGGCTTCATTTAAAGTTTATGTTTTAAGTTAATATTAAAGCATTGGTCTTTTACTATTATTTTGCCAGGTATTAACCACTTAGCCATAGTAAATATTGAAAAACTTTTCTAAGTGAGGGGGAAAATTACAGTAGTATGTACATCTTGATCTCAGTTTTTCAAATTCTTATGTGCATACTTCATTTTAAGTACAAATTCAGTAGAATTCTCATCTTGCACAAAAAAAAAAAAAAACAAGAGGTCTGTGAATGGAAATTTGCAGGATCATAATTTTTCTTGTCCTGGTAGTGACGCTTATCATTAGAGTCTCCTATTTGGCTCAGAATACTGATTAAGTTTGTTAGCATATAATTGTTTCAGAAACTCTTTATCTTTCAATTCTATTAATCATATACAATTTTATCATTTACCATTTACTCATTGTTCAATTAAGATTAAGCTTTACTCTTAATGTTGATTGGGTGTTGGTTTGGTTTTTTTTGTTTGTTTTGTTGTCGTTTGTTTTGGTTTTAATTATGCATATATTGAAAGGCTTACATGTTATGCAGTTATCGTTTTCACATATTTTATTCTGCGTACTTTAATAATCTTGTAATACTTTGGATGGTGAATAAGGAAAATAGTAGGAGGAGTGGTAAGAGATTTCTTAAAAAGTGCTTGAAGTGCTATGCACTTAGGAAAACAGTCTCTAGCAAGAATTGTTCTTTAAAAATCAATCAGAGAGTGGCCTCATTGTTTTGTCCTATTCCCTTGTCATCCTTGTCCCCCACTCCAAGCCCATGCATGCACAAAGGAAACATCCCGAAGACTGAAGTAGCATGTAATCCTGTGTCACAATCCAGTTTGCGATTCAGTAAGTTTGAAACCCGTGGGTTGTATTGGACATATTCCTTCTAAGTGAAAATCGGTCTTTATAATGAGGTCGGCAATTCTGTATTTATAGCCACTATGCTCTATAAGCCTTAACTCACTGCTTTTCTTTGTGTAAGCTGTTGACAATGAAAAATAGATGGACACTTGGATTTTGGGGGCCAGATGGGGGTGGGGGTAGAGTTTTTTTGCTGTTTGGCCAAGCTGTTAGTAGTAAGAGAAATAAGAATCCAAGGTTCCTTGGAAGCCTGCCTGCTCCATGTGACTGTGTAGCTTCCAGCCTAGCGCTGGAAACCTGATTAATAGGGAATGACTGTCCATTAAAAGTGGGCTAGATCAATTGTGCAGATCACTGGGAGTGGGTTCTCAGGTACCAGTTAAGTGAAGCTATCAAGTTAGTTCTCCTTTCTCCTAGTTTCTGAGCACTAGGTGTATAGCTGTGTATGTTAATATAATCTTATTTGGAAAAAAAAAAGTGTTAAACCACTCCTCGTTTTTTCTGTTGTAATAACATGTTGTTTAATAGGAAGGCATTTTCACACCAGGTGCGGGCTGACTTTGCAGCCTTCCAAACACCGCAGCAAAGTTCACAACTGACAAAAGAGCCATTCAGCACAAAAATAAATGTTTTAAAATGAGCCGGTGCCTTGAGTTCTGTCCCTACTGATGCCTATAACAATGTCCACATCTTATTTTTCTTTTATAATGAACACTAAGCAGCAATATTTTTGACATTTTCAGTGGAGAGGCAAAGGCTTCTGTAGTGTGAAGACTGTTGCATAAGCTGTGTATTGTAAGGCATTTTGGCAGGGGTACAAACTTTCTCACTCTCTGCTATATCTGCTCTGTGTATACAGAGAAACTCAGTCCCTAGAGCTATCAATCTGGCATCTTTCATCAGCACTAAATTTACTGAAAATATTTTTTATGTGCCTGCAAAAAAGTACTATTAAACCTTTGTGGACAGAAGCAAAAACATTCAAATAGGTGCATCTTCTGTTTACTCCTCTCAGAATTGGTCTTCATTGAGTTCTGATGGGCACATTTTCCTGACTCTCCTGTTCACTCAGCCCATGTGTGTATATATCTTGTCATAAGTATTTCAAGCGCTTTGGCAATGTTATCTTGTTCAAGAGCTGGTCACCCTAATTTTTTTTTTTACTTAATTATCTACTTGCTGTATAACTGTGATGTCTTTGAAAATGTGTTGCTAACTTATAAGGAAAGTGTAGAGGAGAAATATTAGTGTCAAATATTTCTGTAGAGAAATTTTGGTGTGTTGCATGCTTGGTTTTTTATTAAGAGTTGCTTAGTAGCATAAAGTTATTTATAATGTTACAGTACTACTATCTGTCCAAACAGAATTACTGTCTTGTGGCCTTATAATATGAACTTTAACACTGCTTTTCTGTATCCTTGGGATTCATTTAATTTTCTTGTTTTATTTTGTTTGGAAAAATAATATTACAGTGCAGGGCAAATTGAGGTTAATTCAAAATAACTTTTGGATTAAAAAAATAATTCTGGTATTTGTTTTATCTTTGCAATATGAGCATGATAGGAAGATTTTTAGGTTCAGTTGATGAATATGTCATTTAAATAATATGGACATTTGTAGTGAGCCTTGTAGAGTTTCTTTCCTAATGGTTAAAGCTTGGAATTTTGTGTACTTTTAACCTCAAAGTTAGCGCATGGTGATCTTATTACTTTAGAGCAATGTGTCAGCACAACTTACATCACAGTTCAGGTGTAGTTCATTCTGTTGTTGGTTTTACTGTTGACTCGTGGCAAAATAAACAATTTAGGGTGCTTCTGCCCTGAAGCTTGCAGGTCTCTAAGTTGTTCAGTTATGTTTTGTCATCTTCGTTTGTTAATCTCTATAAAATAGAGTGATATTCACAGTGCAGAGCTTGCACATTTGATCCCAGAAAGATTTTATAACAGCTGGCATATAAAATTACACTTTATCCAATGTTGTTTTGGTAGCTGTGTAGTTTCTTATCTGGATTTTTCTTTTTCTCATGGAAGACTATTGAAGTCTACTATTTTAGCATTGAAATATGACATCATTAGTACAAGGATAAATAGTAAGCATTCAACGTCTGTATAGGCTGTAAATATCTTCCTGTGTTGGTATCATTTAAAGTGAAATTAGCTTTTACCCTCTTACAGTATTGATGCTAGGTTTTATTAATGTTTATGGTATTTGGGACTTTCTAGTGGAAATGTGCCTTTTTTTTTTTTTAAATGGAAACTACTACCTAAAGTGGCCTTGATAATAAGAGTTTTCTGAAAAACTGATCTGAAACAAATTAGATGTCTCAAGTATTGCAAACATACATTTAAATTCTAATAGAAAAACTTAGAACTGTGTGTTACAGAAAACCTCACAAAGGTCTATTAATCAAAAATATGTGTAAATTATTAGAGACAGCTAATATAGCCAGCATCTATTTACACAGTTAGAGCTGAAATGAATTACCGTAATAATATCCTGTTGGAAAAGGGAGAGTTGAAACAGCACTCAAGGCTAAATTCACCACTGGGTTTAAGTGATCGCAGCTTCATTAACTTTAACCAAGTTACACCAGTGATTAATTTGGGGGGGATTGTGATTTGTTTAACACAGATCTCTTCTGGTTTATACATGACTGAGTTCTCACTCATGCAAGCACTCTCTGAACAGCAAAAAAACCCAGATTTAAGTGTCTGGTTTGTACTCCTTTACAGTCCTTGTATGGTCCCCTTTACCAAAATATCCATTTCACAGTCTTTCTTAGTGTATACGTCTTTTTTACATCCCTGTGAAATAAAGCAGTATTTTGTAGTTAAGAAATGAATTAAAGATTATGTAAGTTTGACAAACTTCATGGATGAGGTTCAGAGTAAAGAAAGGATTTGATCTCAGTCATTTGTATCTGACACTGAATAATGTAGAACCTAGGGCATCCTTCCCTTCTGAAACATAAAACCTACTGATGCAACGTTTTGGTAGAGCTGCTGGATATTTGAATTTTCTAATGGTGACAATTACTGAAGCTCTGAGTAAGCTTTTTTCTTGATTAACCTTCCAGTTGGACCGGCAGGCCTGAAAACAAAGGGGCCACAAGGGTGTGATACTTGCAGACAAGAATTGTTTCATAAATGTTATGGACAAATTTCCGTTCTGTTTGTGGTTGCTTCTAGCTTTGATACGATTTAGGACTTAACTGAATACTTTGACCATACTAATTTTCTTTGTATTGATGAAGACTATAAAACTTGCTCATCCCTCAGGTGTCAATCATGGAATTCAATCTCACTATGAAATTCAAATGTCAGTAAGTCTTGAAAACACTTGTTTCTTCAGATGGGCACTTTTACATAATTGCCTCATTCTTCCTGCATTTCCATTTCAAGGCACTGTGTTCTGTTATTTCTGCCTTTTCATACATGTTTAAAGTTGTTACCTGAGATCATGAGGGATTTTAGATCATTGTGCATGTTTTAGCTACCTCTTTTGAGGTGGTAGGATATATCAGCTTTCTTAGGGTCTGGTAAAATAAAGATTTGAATAAGAGAGAGCTGAACTGATTAGTTCTCATAAAAATAGTCTTTACTGATTTGCAGGACTTTTTTCTTTTTCCCTGTAAGAAAAAGTACCCATCTTACAAAAGATGCATAAATTTGTCTAGTAGGAAGTTTTTAATGAAGCTTGTGAACAGTTCTAAAGTATAACAACAATCTGGGACTTATTCAATTAGAAGGAAAACATAAAAATCAAAAATGGCAAATTACTTCTCATAAGACTTAAAAGGAGATTCATGCATCCTAAGACAGGACCAATTACTCATAGGTTTTTCCTGACCAAAGTTTGTCTAGACTGTTTATAAAAGCACTGCAGTGAGGGGAGTTTCTCCATCCTGACACAACAATCTATTCTACTGCCTTTCTACTTCTACGTGAGATATGTTCTGGTGTTGTGCTGCAGACAAGAACAAAAATGAACACATCAGATGGTGAGGTCCTTTTATATTATACCATTCAGTGAAATTTGGCCTATTGAAGCTTGAAACCCAAAACTTTTCAGACACTTGCAGGACTGATCATTGTATATTTTGAGTGCTGAAAAAAGAGCTTGCTTGTATGAAATTTTTGTCTGAACTCTGTCATATGTTCTAATAAAAGATGCTGTTTGTTTCCAGACAAACCTTTTGTATTTGGCTGCTGACTGAAACATATTTTTATAGTAATGTTAAATGTGGAAGAGTAGATTATGCCTGGCAGTATATGTTTATCATTGTTTATTAAAGCTGTGAATAAGCAATATGACTAGGAAGCTTAGAAGTTGAAAATAACATGCAGAACTTCCTCTCAAACCTCACTATTCCTGCTGCTTATAGACGTAAAGATCATCATGCCCTTAAATACCACTGTCACTTGAGAAATGTCACTTCAGTGTCAGAAAGTGCCAAACCACCAAAGTGTTCATGCTCAGACATTTTTTTTTTTAATTCAGTGAAATTAGACCAACCACTCACGTGTCTCCATACTTCTTGGAGGACAACAGACTTAACATGTTTGAAGAAACAAACGTCCTAAACCATGTATCAGACAGAGAAGCAGAAAACACCTATGAAGACATTTTTAGCCCTAGTACATTATTTTAAAGCTGAATTTAGGGCAAACTGAACAGCCAGGAGGATGATAATGAGATTCTCTCATAGTGAGGCTATGCAGTAATGGGATTGGATGTAAGACTATCTTGTGAAATGATAAACTGCTAGTGAGTCCATACTATAAGACAGCACAACAGTATGGTAACTTTTTTCTGCAGAGATGTGTGGTTGGATAATGGAAGTATACACATAAATATTTTTATTTCCCTTTTTTAGAAGCAGCAGCATACCAACCATTAAATGTTGCATATAAAGCACAATGCAGAACAGAATTCTGCTAGCTGGAAGTGATCTGGCTTTGGGAGATGATTATAGCTAAATGAATTGCATACGTTCTTTATCTGCTGTCTCTTTCCTTCTTGCAGCAAATTGTGTGATGATCAAGTACATCTTCAACAACGAATACTTTTTAGTGTTCTTTTTCTTGACTCTGGTGAGGCAAGGACACTCTGAAGCAATCTGGTGATAATATTCCAGGTTTCTTTAGGTGTATCTCGGCTTCCAAATCGGCAGAAGCAGCAAACAGTTGTAGAGAAATTGGACTTGTGGTTTCTCAAAAGATCATATGGGCTTTTTGTTTATTAGCTCCTGTAACAGCAGAGGAAGCATTGTCCTTTTTCTTGCAAGCTAACAAACTCATAATGGTGTGTTGTATGTAGTTTTTATTTTTAGATAGTACCATGCAGCTACTCTGTCATCTAGAGTTCCCTCTCTGTTCCTGCATCTTCATTTTGGTAGTAAATGTAACTTCATAAAATGAGATTGAAATGGTTCCTTGTATATTGAAATTAATGTGCAATAATAAGAATTTGCCATAAATGTTTTGATTTTGTGTGGCCGTGATAGTTTTCAGGTTGGTTTGTATTAATTTCTAGTAGATTATTTCTCAATACAAAATGAGATACTGTATCTTTACACCATCTATCAGAAAGATCAACACATTTATTCTTTTTAAGAAATATGTGCGTTAGGTTTAGTAATTTTTTGAATTTCCGTGTTTCTACAGTTTTTCCTTTTTTGTTCTAGTGGTAGAAGCACCAACTCTGTCAAGATAATGGTTTTAAAAAATACTATTTCCTTTTCACAGAATCAGAGTGAATATTTTTTCTCTAGGACTTGTGAAGCTGCTCATATTATATGAAAAAAATATTCTTAATCCTAGATACTATCTATGTTTTACCTTTCCTTAGAGCTGAGACTTGCTTAACTTCTTTAAAAGGATGGGGATTCCATGACATCTCTAGAGAGCCTATTTGGTTGTTTATATGGCAACCTCTTCTAGGCTGAGTAACTACTACCACCTCTAGTGCTGTCCACTCGTCTCTAGAACTCTCACCTCACTGTAATCCAGGTTCTCTTGTGTATGTCTTGGTTTTTGTCTATTTTGCACAAAACAAAGATACACGGCTGTAATTGATTAGTGTCTGATAGGACATAATGGATGCTCTTGTGCCTGTAACACTTGCCATAATATATCTCAGGAGGAAAAAATACCTTGGACTCACACTCAGTTTTCTGTTTGGTATCTTTTCATGGAATGCTTTTCATCAGAACAGAATGACTGGTTAATCCCTATTTCATATAGATGTACTTCATTTATTCTGAAAGACACAATGTGGTCTGTTGGTCGATTCCATGTTATTCCTTTTGGAGCACTTATTGCTACAATTAATTTTGAATTAAATACTCAAAAATACTTATGACTATTTCTGACTTCAGATTTTATGTAGCTGTTATGTTTTTTCATCAAAGTTAATGAAAAGATGGAGTAGAAGCAAGACTGGAAACCAATCTGAAATGCCCATTCAATTTGAATGGAGCAATATAGGTGATATAGTGGGGAGACTGACTTTCAAAGAATTAAGACTTAAATCTCCCTAATTAACATAGAATAATTAAGTGGCATGAGAATGAAGGAGGAACAATAGTGTCTTTGGCACAGGAAGTGTTTGAAGGCAGTCAAATGGAATTAAAAAAAAAATGCTGTAAACTTTTTGGGTGTTAGAACTTTTTTAGCCTTTTGACAGCAGGAATGGTGTTATGATCTTATTCTGTTCTGTAAGATACTTCTGAGATTAACAAATTAAATACTATGCTATATATTCAGTAGGCACTGACAAAATCCACAAGCTTTCCAAGATAAAGGAGCTGTGTTTAGTGTGAGGGGCTAGGGAGGTGGTGGTGGTGGTGGTGTTTGTTTGTGGTTTTGGTTTGTTTTTTTTTTTTTAATACTCTCTCAAAATTTTGGCTGTGTCAGATCAGGAAAGATCCCCAGTCCCTTTTTTTCAGAATATAATACAAACAACTATTATTTAAGGTGACGTTTCGTTAGTAAGGATAGATGGATGAAAGGCTCTGCACACACACAGAAATGAGCAACTAAAAAAGTTGTTGAAATTATATGAAGTAAATGAAAGAGAACGCTGAAGAACACAGGCTTTTGAAAATTGAAATTGACTTAAAAAAGAAGTGAGTACCATGATATTTCTGTAATGTACATACTGTTTGTCCTAAAGCAAACAGGCATACAACTAATTTCTTCAATACAGACTTTGTCTTTTAGCCACTTGGCAAGAGGAAAGATATGCTTAGGAAGAAGCAAACATTTTCTTAGAATGTTGTTTGTGTGTAGAATTCATTTCAATGACAAAACAGTAAATACTGTAACTGCATGTTAATGGTCTGTTAAATATAGTTCAAACCACTAGTGGTTTTCATTTGATTTTTGTTTATAAATATGTATTTCTACTTCTGTTTTTAGACAGCTGAAGTTAATTCTCACAGGACTTAGCATCACTTTGGTATCTTCCTGGTGCCTTGATAAGGTCAAAAGGCATAACAGCAACACCGAAAACTAGGAAGCAAAAAAAGTGTTTCATCTGGGGGTGAAAAAAATCCTTTTAAAAGATGGTTGCGAAGACTGTTCTAAACTCTTCAATCTAGCTCTTTCTCTAAAGCGTCATAAGGGTTATAGAAAGGAATAGACTTTCAGAGCTACTTTTATTTGGAGAAATATTGAGTTTCAAACAATAAACCAAGAAATGTTGATCTATGCTAGCTGCAGAAGCTCTCCAGCCTCTCAACTGAAGTGAGACTATCGTTTTAGCCACATGGTAAAAGGAAATGAGTTAATATTTTCTATCGAAATGTTAGCTTCCTCTATAGAAAATGTCACTTGTCAAAAGTGTCTTTTCCTCATTTTGCACAATCTAATAGGAAACACCTTGTTCAAATGTGCTCATGTTTCTGTTGCCCTGTGATGGCTGTTGAAAGGATAAGTTGTTGTCTACTGATAGAAATGAGAGTGGTGGTAGGACATCCTAATTTTTAATTACCACTGTTAAAACTACTTCTTCATTAGCTTTGGGCAATTTACTTCAACCTCTTTTGCTTGATACATCATTTAACCTATGATCTGGGGAGAGCAGCAGTAGTTATTGTTTCATATGTTAGGAAGAGTAAGAAGTGAACCTTTCAAGTTTAAGGTGGCATTTGGATTTATTTTTTTTTAATAATTTAGAACAGCTATCATCAGTAAATCAATGTAATTATGGTATGGGTGTCTATAAATAGTATCTTCTGGTTCAGATTCTTGCTAGTCTGATTAAGTTCCATCCTCCTTTTAACCTTTGATTTCATGTTTGACTTTCTTTGAAAGAAAAGGGCTTGATTAAGTGATTAAGAAGCATCCTTGTAATGAATGGATAGATCCATTCTCCAGGTAGGTATCTCCTCTAGTTTTCCCTTCTTTGTCCTTTTAGTGCTCAAGGAAAGCAAATTCTCTTATTTGGTTGCCAAAGGAAATTATGACTTGTGTGTCTAGTGTACAAGTCATGATTCTTCTCAAATAGAATAGAATGTTTCAATTGGAAGTGACCTTACAATGATCATCTAGTCTGACTGCCTGACCAGTTCAGGGCTCACCAAAAGTTAAAGCATGTTGTTAAGGGCAGGCTGACAGGCTTGGGGCATCGATCACCCCTCTAGGAACCCTGTTGCAATGTTTGGCCTCCCTCTCGGCAAAGAAATGCTTCCTCATGGCCAGTCAAAACTTCCCCTGGTGCAGCTTGTATGCTATAGGATAGACAGTATTTTTTGTTAGACTGGTATGGCTGGAAAAGGTTAACAAGGTCTTCAGGTTGGAAGCAGAGATGGAGTTGTCCTAGTTGGTGGGGACTTCTGCTTCTGTGTTGCCCAGCTGGTGGTGGCTTGTTGCCCTCTGCATGCTTCCTTGTAACTCCTAGGACATTCTTCTTGACAATACTGGCATGCAGTCCTTGGAACTTCCCCTGGTGTATGCCTGTCCAATTCCTAACCTTTAAAAAGCATGTGCAAATTGAAGTGTTGTCTAAGAGTAGGTGTTACTCAGGTCTTACCACTCCTGTAAAACCAGTAGAACAGTATTTGATGCAGGGGACCAGGAATACCTGAGCAGAGGAGAAGTAAACTTTTGCTAAGAAGGGTTAGAGTACTGAAGGTGGTATTAATATGCTTCCTGGCAACTGTTAGCTCAATAAAATTGATGTGTTTTTAAGATTAAAGTCTTTAGAAATAAGCTGTTCAGAAATGCTAACAAAAAACCATTTCGGGACAGGTGTAGAGGGCAGTCACCATGGGCCAGAATAATTGAAAGTAGTGAAGAAAGAGGAGTGGACAGTTACAAAGAGTTAATGCTGTAAAGTCTCTACTGGCTGTGCACCCTAACAGTTAGCATAGACAGTCAGCAGTAATTGCAGTACCTGGAATGCATATGAGCACAGGATAGTTTTTGTGCTGTCCTTTCAGACTCCACAGACTTGTGTCATTCCTCTTCATTCCCTCCTAATCCTACAAATGGAAAAAGAAATTCGAGCAAATTTTAGAGTTTCTGTAAATCAACTGTGCATACACATTTGACTTAAGAACGTAGTGTCTGAGTGAAGTTCTTGGTGTGATTTACACCTGTTTTCCCTCCTGTTGTGGCCTATATCTAATTAATGATCCCACCATACACACTCCTGGAATCTTATAGTTAATGTTGGAAGGAACTTCTGAAGGTTGTCTAGTCCAGCCGTCAGCCCTGTTCAAAGCAAGGAGAGCTAAAGTGTACTGATCAGCACCACAACCAGTTGGATTTTGAATACCTCCAAAGATGGCAGCTCCACAACCTATTCCGGGCAACCCTGTTCTAGTGTTCAATCACCCTTACAAGTTAATCTTCTTTTATGTTTGAACAGAGTTTCTTGTATTCGGTTTGTGTCCATAGCCTCTTATGCTTTCACTGGATACCATGGAGAAGAGTTTGTTACATTTATTTGCTCCTACCACATTTACGTATGTTGATTAGGCACCCCTATGCTAAGCCTTCTGCAGGCTGAACAATCACAGTGCTCTCAGCCTCACCTCCTGACTCATCTTTGTGGCTATGCACGGGACCTGCTCCAGTAAGTCCATGTCTTTCTTGGACTGGGGAAACCAGAAGTGGATCCAGCAGTCAGGTGTATCTTACCAGTGCTGAGTAGAGAGGAAGGATCACCTCCCTTGACCTGCTCTTCCTGATGCAGCCCAAGATGCCACAAGGGCGCTTTGCTGGCTCATGGTCAGTTGTTGTCCACCAAGACCCCCAAGTCCATTTTTACAGGGCTGCTTTCCAGCTGGGTGAACCCCCATGTGTGTCAGTGCATCAGATTGTACCTTCCCAGGTGCAGCACTTTACATTCCCCTTTGTTGAACCACGTGGAGTTTTTGTCAGTCCATTTCTGCAGCCTGTTGAGGTCCCTGCAAATGGCAGAACAAACATCTGGTGTATCACCTGCAAACTTGCTGAGGGTTGTCCCTGTCAATCACCCATATCATTAGTGAACGGTACTGGCCTTGCTGTCAACCCCTGGACACACACCATTAGTGACTGGCCTCCAGCTGGACTTCATTTGGCTGATCGCAACACTCTGGGCCCACCTGTTCAGCCAGTTTTCAGTCCACCTCACTGTTCATCTGTCCTGTACTTTGTATGCTTGTCTGTGAGAGTGTTACTGGAGACTGTCAAAAGCCTTACCAAAGTGTGGGTAAACCACATCCATTGTTCTGCCCTCCCCTGCTGAGACAGTCACCTCTTTGTAGAAGCCTATTGAGTTGGTTAAGCACTATTTAGCCATCATAAATCAACTCTGACTATTCTTGATGACCTTCTTGTCCTTCATGTGTTTGAAAATGGTTTCTAGGATTACTTGCTGTATCACCTTCCAGGGATTGAGGTAAGGCTGAGCAGCCTGTAGCTCCCTGAATCCTCCTTCTTGTCCTTCTGCAAGACAAGAGTGATGTTTTCTTTTTTCCAGTCCTTTTAGCAAACACAAAGGTTGTGGAGCAATAATTTGGGGAAAATCCTTTTAGTAGTCTTTAACAGAAATGTGTTTCTGTCTGTGAAGGAAAACCTACTTATTCTCTAGGGCATTTCTTCCATTTTCTGCAATTTGATTTCTTCTAGCAAGTAAAATGAAATATTATCTTGCATATTTAGCAAGTGTGTATTTCTGTTATTTTGGTTGTTTTGTATACCAGGACATAAGACTGAAGAAAGGCTGGTGAAGACAAATGGCTTTTAATTTAAAGGAAAGAATAGGAAGCTACTGTAGGAAGCTTGTCTAAGTTCTTCTAAAATAGAAGAGTGCTTCCTGATTTTTGGCTTTGCTATTTCAAATACGTGAGCTAAATCTAATGAGATGTACATAACGGAGCTGTATTTCACCTATATAGCTGCTAAGTGAAACCAGCAGTATTGCCATGCTTCTAAAAGCCAAAGGTAGGAGCTGATAGAGTAACAGTCCTGTATAAGTACCATGTAGCTCTGCTGCTAAGAGTTACCCTTTTTTTCCTGTGAATATGCATCTAATTGCAGCATTGCTTAGAGTTGCGTGATCACAAAAAGGGAAAATTGACCCCCGCTGAGAGTAGGTGGGGGATTAGGGTGTTTTTATTAACAAACCATCTGCTTCTGTGTATGCTGAAGACATGTTGAATGTTTTTTTGAAAATAAAGTGACAGTCTGAGTCAATAAACAGGTTGTACTTGCATCTAATTCTTGTAACAGAGTTAACCTATCTGCTTATTTGATGTGATACCATCAGTGACAGAATTAAAAGTTGTTCTGCTTTTATTCCTCCCTGGTTTATTTTTATTTCAGGCAAACCATGATCTTATGTGACAAGAATGCTTTTGTTTTAGCCATGGACTTAAGGGGGGGTGGTGGGGGTGGTTTCTGTTTATCTTTTTGTTTTTCTTGTTACCTCAGCTGTAACACTGTGAACACTGCTGTAAAGATCAGCTATGCTATTAGTCAGATAACTGGAACTGATTATAATTGCATAAAAATATGAATTTATAGATAATTGTTTGTGTGGTTTTTTTTAATGTCGATATGCTTCGCTTGAAGACTTACAATGGGGCAGTGTACTACTTTTCGAAATAATTTCCTCGTACTTTTAAACTGTATCACTTGCCTAATGCGATTCTTTATTGGCTGTCATTAAGTACAAGGTTATTCATCCATTATGATATACATATTATAAATATTTCTTCTGGTTTTATGTTTTAGGTCTAAAAATAGTTGGAGGGAGATTAAGTGTTCCAACAAGTAACGCTCTGATGGATGACAGAGAATTTCCACCAAATGACCTACAAATAGACTCAAAGGACAGTCTTCATGCTGACTGTAGGGTGAAAAGTTTGACATCTTGTTTGATTTCTTCAGCTGATGAAAATGAAAATCAACTTGACAATGATGGGAATAAGGTTCTGACCAGTAGTAGCATTGCTATGGGGCGGCAAGATAAAGGTGAGCAGGACAGCATCAATAATAATGAGAATATGGACAGTGGAGACTGTACCCCAAACTGTAAGGAAGGTGAGACTGAGAGATCTGTAAATGTCCATATGGACCCCCAGCTGGAGGAAAAGCCTATTACAGAAAAACAACCAGGTGGAAAAAGAAGTCCAAGAAGCAAAAGAAGCTCCAGTAAAAAATCTAAAGGTACTCTAGATAAACGTATTTTTGTTCTGTTTACTTCAAATAATAACACTGTAGTTCTAATCTGTGAGCTAATAAGATAGATTTCAGTTGTCATACTAATTATTTTTTAAATTTCACTAACAATTTTTAAAAATTTTCTTTCCATTAACTGTTAATTGTCCTGAATCAGATTTGTTTCTAGATGTTTTCATCTTCCATGTTTCCATGTTGACTGTGTAGCAAATGGGACGTGTTAAGGGAGCACAAGTAGAGGGAGGTGCAGAGTTTCAGTATGGAAATTGGGCTGACGTCCAAATCAGAATAGCCAGAAATTCAGGCAATACGGTTTTGTTCGTTTGAACGTTGTGCTCGAGTACAAGATTTTGGTGTCTTGATCCAGTGTCAAGATTTGAAATCTTGGTATGAGTATGAAATAAGTTGACCTTGGCCTGCTGCTGTCAAAATTTACTTAAATTTTTCAAAGCTTAATAGATAGTTCTAGGACATGCATTTTGGGTAATGAACCATTCAACAAATGTGTTTCTACCAATTTTTGATGTTACTTCTCCTTCAGATTGTTTGGATATGAATTGGATAAGGAGAATGTAAATCTTTATTACATATTCTTATTTGAGATGTTTCTTCCCTTTTTCAATGAGTAGGATTTGTCTGCATTAATAGAATGAGTTATTGTATTAGGTTTTTGCCGTGAATGATTAAGCTTATATGTCATAGTGCTGCAAATGTATTAATTAAAATCAGTGTGTTTCACTGCATAAGTATCTTTGGAAGTTACTTGGAACAACTGAATCATGCCTGCTTTTTTTCCCCCCATGTGTTGGTTTTTTCATTGAAAGACTGAGAAGATGGGGAATTTGGCTACTTAAAATAGTTTTAAAATACAGTTTTCCTGCTAAATGGCAAGACTTTTATGACCTAATCTGAGAAGGACTATAGAATACATAAAGAAAGGAAGGGAAGGAAGCCTTGCATTCCATATCTTGTATTTATAAGCAAAATCTAGAAGAGAAAAATTATATTTTGTAGTAGAGATAAGAGGATCCTGAAATCTGTCATTATAGGGAGAATGAGTTCTTATTAAATGATGCAGAAAGTAATTAAGTATGTATTTCAACTGTAGATTTAATGTTTAAAAATAGAAGAAAATATTTAACTGAAACAAGAGATTGGCAGAAGTAATTGAGAACCAGTCATCTGTATGACTGGAATAACAGAAAACAAGTTGATGAAATGTGATACAGATGTGTGAACAGAAGTGTCTGTAGCATGAGGAGAGGAAGAAAAAGGAAATTCACCCAAACACTGAAAGTTAAGCTTTGCCTGTATTCTCTCTCTGTTAGTTTGTATTGTTGATAAATGCAATCAGCTGATGCAGAAGTACCACAAAATGAGCTGTGCAAGGTAGGTGGCAATTTTAAGGCAGAAAGCTGAAATGTAGAAAATTTCATTGAAAGGATCTAGAGATGTAAAAACACACAACAAAGAACATCCTGCCTCCAAAACTTTTAAGAGTTTTGTTTAATTCTTATGAAAAAACTCTTACTACTTATTAATAAAGGACCTTGACTGTTTAGAAAGAAGATCAAAATATAAAATTACATTATATCGTGCATTGTTTATGGGCTAATTTACTTGTAGCTTTTTAGATATTCTCATATGATGGTTCTCCCATTTTCACACAACGTGGTGACTGTGTCACAATTTGTTGATGTTGCAAGTGTATTTATTTTAGTGAGAATCTTCCTTTTAATTTTTAACAACAGCTGTGTAAAACAATTCCCCAATATCCCTCTACATAGAAGAACCAAACTAGCTTTCTTGTCTTCATACAAATTCAGAGATAAAGGAGAGAATAATCAAACCAAAGAGGAAGATCCCTGAGTGGGTGACAGCAAAGCATCACACAGGCAAGCTGGAATCACAAACTAAATTAATGGATGGCGTGTATTACGGTGACTTTTTTTTTAATTTTTATTTTTAACTAATGAGAAATCATGGATGAGTTGCTTTGACTCACAGCTAAAGAAGAGATTTATGAATCTTCTTCTCTTTCCTGCTAAACTGTTAAATGTTGCCGTTCTGGAAAAGATATTTGATGTCAGTTGCCCATTCAGGACCTCCCCAAGTGGGAACTGATAGATTGTAATAGCTTACAGTGAATTTGTCACCTGGCTTACAGTTGGTTTTTTAGTCCATTTCAATGTCCTGGAGTAAGTAGTTCCAAGATTTCACCTACGCATCGTTTGGAGAAGCACTTCCTTTTAGCTGTCTTGATGCTGTAGTAGATGTATGAGTGAATAGACACATTTGGGAGCTTCCAGATCCCAAATTTCTCTCACATTCTTTTTGTATACTAATAGTAGTTTTGAATAGACTATGATGATATCTCTTTAAAGAGGACACTGGTGATCAAAGAAGTGATGTAAATTTAAATTGACAAATTTAAGCTTTGGTGATTATTCATGCTTGGATTCCTTGTAATGAATCGTACTAACTTTAGTGCAGTAGAAATAGTGATTCATGAAGTGTCATCTGCTTCAATGTATTTTTGTAAATGTGGACTTCAAATTATCCCTGTTCTCTGAAAATATTTTCATCTTTTTCTGAAAGATCAGTGCTGGCATAACTAGTGACTTAATATTGTAAAAATCACGCTGTGTAATTCCTTAACGTAGTATAGCGTGGTAACTTGCACTTAATAATTTTTCCCCAAGTTAAGTTCTGCAATGTACGTTTTTTCTGTAAATTATTCGACTTCTTTCTTGAAGCAGCTTGAAGGTGTGAGAAGAAAATTGAGTGGTTGGGGTGGATTTGATGTTGCAGCAAATGAAATATATGAATATAAACTGGTCAAATTATAAAAATAGTCAAGCTATATTATTTTATTTAGTGTTCTGTGCTGCACTAAACAAGATTTTGAGCTTGCTCAGTTAGAGTTACATCTTTACCACCAACACTTCTGTGTTAAAATCTCTTTACTTAAAAATGAAATATACTTTAAAATGCTGGTCTTTTTTTTTTTTTTGGTAGTTCTTGAATTAATCAGCCTGAACCAGCTTTCCGGTACTGAGTACCAAAGAATGTTTTAGAAAAGAAAAAAGATTACCATATGTTTTCTGTACTAGAAACTTCTGTTACTGGTGACTTAAGCTAACAGTACTGTGTGTGAAAATTAAATGTCAATTAAAAAACAGAGGACAATATCCATAATTTTATTTTGATAACTTTATTTGGTACCAAATGCCTCATGCTTGCACTTCTGACTCATTCTCAGGCAGTTGGCACAACCATCTTAATTTTTTATATGTGCAGTACTGACAAAACAAAAAAGGTGAAACATTGAAAAATGCATTTGTCATTTTTATTCACAAGGTCTATCAAAATTGGAACTTTTTGCAATCATGGGGCTGCTTCTGTGAACTCTTAGGGAAATTTTGAGAAAATTTGCTTCTCTGCATGCTTTAGGAAACATTGGCACACTCAACTAGCCATCAAAGATGTCAGTTGAAACCTCTGTGAGTCTGACAGAGCAGAAGCATGAACCCGGCTCTCTGCCATGTTCCTAGAGAGTGCTCTGCCCACTGGAGAGTTCATATGTTCTGTGGTTTTTTTCACACTTATTAAATAAAGGCTTTGGTTCCATTCTAGTATGGAACAAGATGTTTTTTTAAATATGAATGCTTTGCAAATTGAAATCTTAAGCCTTGCTTCCTAAAATATCAGAAATATATATATAACTCTTTAGTAAAAAAAAAAAAAACAAAAACAAAAACCAAAAAACTACTTGAAACAGTAAGGTTGGTTGATTCCAGGAAAAAAGCAGTGTTCTGTGCCCTTTTCATGAACATGGAGAAAAAATAAATAAGTAGGGATCTTATTTTATCATAAAGGTGTTATGGGCTAGCATTATTGTTACTACCTCAGGAAAAGCTCTTGGTTATAGTGCTGCCAAGGCACAAATGCTGTATTGTGTTTAAAATAGAACAAGGTAGTACTAACCTGAATGTCTGTAAGGCATTGCTTCCAAATCAGGGGGTAATTTGAGGGTAGAATTTTATTCCAAGTGAATGACAGCTCGACTATATGAAGCAAGAGACCCTCAAGATAATAGGCTCCAACCATTAACCCAACACTGTCACTAAGCTATGTCCCTAAGAACCTCATCTACATGTCTTTTAAACATCTCCAGGAACGGTGACTCCACCACTTCCCTGGGCAGCCTGTTCCAATGCTTGACAATCCTTTCCATGAAGAATTTTTTTCCTAATATCCAATCCAAACCTTGGCGCAACTTGAGGCAACTTGACAGTCACTATTGAGCATGTTTCATTTGATGTTCATGTTTTGATATGACAAGTGATTATTAAATACTTCATAAAGTGCAATTTGAACTGGCTTCTTTTTTTTGTTTGTTTTTTCTTTCTTTTTTTTCTTTTTTTTCTTGCTAAACAAAAAAGTTTGCCAGAACATGTAGACCCTCTTTTCTGGTTTCACGATCATGTGGTGAACAAAAAGCTGTATTTTTAAAGACAGCCATAACTGCATTCCTGAAAGTACTTCCTGGTTTGAATCTTGCATTCAGTTATTTCTTTGCTTGCTTTTCGCCCACAGCAAGCCCAAATAAATACTGGGAAAGCAGAGACACACATTAATATTGAAAAAGCAATGTTAAGTTAGACCCATATTTTGTCTGGCAATAAGCCCTGTGAAAATAGCCACCCACAGAGATTATTAGTACTCCTGACCTGGACAGTTTACTTAATAAAGAATTTAAAATAACCAAAAATAGAACAGCGGAGCCTTCAGTGGACAAGCCAATGCCTTTCTTAAGCCCTAAATCTTAAACCTGAATTGTCACTTTAGGGTTTCGCTTGCAAAGAACATGAGGGGTCTGAAATGTGCTGAGTGCCCAAGCTGTAGAAACAGAGTCAAAGTATGATGGTTACTTGAAACAGATCCCTTACATGTCTTACTTTTCAATGATAACATGATTTGCAGAAGTCAGGTGTATTAATAGTTGAGGAAGAATAAAGTACTCATCATAACTTGGGTTTATAAAAGTTTATTGTGCACATTTCAGTGGCCAAATTCTCTAAATTGTTTTTAAAAAATTACGGGTTATTCTTTCTTAAGTTCAGTCCTATGTAAATGTGTCAAATTCAATGTTGTTTTATAAAAAACAAAAGTTCACGAACTGATGGAATAAACTGTAGTTTTCTGATTACTCTTAAGGCTGTGTGTTATAGGAAACCATCATTTATTGCTTTTATTCTCTGATCTTTGTGATTAAACTGGTCCAGTCTGTATATGGATATTTGTTTTCTCCCACTGCTACTGCCTGCTCTATACTTCTTCCCTAATCTCATTTAACATTTCCTGATAACCGTCATATTCGTGATCAGCAATATACTTCAAAAATGCATTTCTAACAATAAAATGTGAGATTTGCACCCAGAAAGTTTTTCCTGTAATATTTTTACATTATCCTTCATACATGTTGCCAGTCTTCCATGTGGACGTCTGACTTTTTCAACTTCTCTTCTGGAGGCTAAATTGAGCTCACAGATCCTTGTGTCGTGGTTACTGATGTAGACCACTACTACTAGCTCATTTGCCAAACTCTTGAGTAAACTATCCAGCTATCTAGGGGGGTCTTCCTTTTCACTCAGCAGGACAGTTGCCCTGGACATCTGTCCCCCACAATAGAATCCCCCACTGTCATCATCTGCTTCTTTTTATCCTTTAAGATCCTGTAATCACTGCGAGGAATCACTTTGTTATCATCTGAAGAACAGGTCAAATTGTACATCCTTCCTTCCCAGGACTTCTCCCTGTACAACCTCCTTGGCAGGAGTGAAGAGACCAACTGAGAACGTCATTCACACTCTCCTTGCCTACCTTCTGTTTTACCTTTTTGAGTAAAACTGTGTTGCAAACAACCGTGCTTTCTGCCTCTGCTGTTATTACAGTTCAGTCTTAACACAGAAATTTGTCTGCTTGGATCAAAGTATTTATTTTTTTAGCTGAAACTGTAGCAACAGGCACAAAGCTTTTTATTTTAGGTCATCCTGGTCTTTTATTAATAACTTTGTAGAGCAGTTTAGATTAGGTGGGGTTTTTTTTGCTCCAAGTTAAACTCAAGTACCAGGTAGATATGTACAAAATTATCTAATGTATGTTATTGTGTTTTTTCAGGTTGATAAGATGACAGACCTATCACAGCTAATTTTGACAACATCAGTATTTTGTTTACTTGCAGGGATGCTATTTAGATACTAGATTCCTATTCATAGTTTTGCATTGAAATTTCCTAAAAAAGTAACTTGATTTATTTTTTGAATCCTAACCGAAGTACTTGTTCTTTTCAAAGGAATTCCTACAGTGGGAACCACAGCAATCAAGGAGGAAAATACTCTCATTACAGATTCAGATTCTGTGCGTGTCGAAGGTGCTGTTGAAGCGAATGAAAACTTTCAACAAAAAGAAACATTGCAGTCTCTTTTCTCTTTGCTCCGTGAAGAGGTTGAGCAGATGGATTCAAAGATACTGCCCCTGTGTCTCCATCAGGTACTTCCTATGATTATGGGGTGTTGCAATTTTGTTTTTATTCGAGACCTTTATTCATTAGGAAAAAATGCATTAATTCAATATATGCAAATATTCATATCTGGACAGTGTATTTTGATGTGTAACAGGTGGTCATGGCAAATATCTTCTCTAAGGTCTTCTAATGTATCTTAAATTATTAATTACCTTGAAAGTATATTCTGCAGTTAAAGGAAACTCTTATGGATGGGCTTTCTAATTCCTCAAATGACTAAATTATAGTTTCACGGGAAGATTTAGGAAAATCACTTATTGACATATTTTAAACATGGTTTGTAAGACACTGGTATAGATACAAGACAGCTGATGCCTAAATAACATTTTAAATCTGGATTTTTTTTTTTACTGTTGCAGACTTCTTTCTAGCATGAATACTGAGAGTCAGGGTTTCTTAGATTAAGCTTTAGCACAGTTGCCACACCTGCGAGACCAAAGGTAATACTGTGCAATATGAAAAGCAGTCTTTTTTACTAACTGGACAGTAGGTTTTTTCTTTGAAGTTTCTTTGAAACTTACCATTAATGTAAACTATTTTTACTTTTAGCTATGCTGAATTTGGTGGTCATACAGGAACTGTGACAGCCCTGAGAGCAGAATCTGCATTTCCAGATTCAAAGCTGTAATCAAACACCATCTCTTTTTTTCCTAAGAAATATCAAGCATTTTGAATGGAGTTTTTGAAAGAAAGCTAACAGAACTTAAAAGGTCATAACACACTTTTTAATCTGAGGAAAAAATAAAGGATTTTAAATATAGTATTCATGTTTTCATCTAAAATGAGTCTTATGATTTTTTTTTCCATTTCCAGTGAATTAACCTCTCATCTTCAGTCTTCTTTTCAGATTGCTAGTACAGCCTGCCAGTAACTTTCTCTTACGCCAAGTCTAGCAAATACTCTTCTATCACATTCTCTTTTTATTTTGTATGACAATACTCAATGTAAAATAAAGAGCTATGTCAGATGTTCTCGAATATTAACAGTCGGCATTGTTAGTGGGAAGCCTTAATTAAATATTTAAAGGCTGTGGAATATTATGGGCTGTTCTAAGGGTTAACTTTTAATTAAAATAGGATGTAATTTTCTTCCTGTCTTGTTTAGTATTTGTTACAGGATCTAAGAAGTACTTAAATATATAAAAAACATAGATATAAAGCTTTGGAAACTCCAGAAATCCTTAGAATACTACTGTGGATAGCAGTCAAAATGTGCAATAAAAAAAGAACCTTAGAAGTCACTTACCAGTTTTCTTTGGGAGGTACTAGGCTCAGAATGGTTAGTAGTAAGGCTAAGAGCCAGGAATATGCAACATATAATCTAGACTCCTCTGTCAAGTCGCTGTCTTTTTTGAGCAATCATCTTTAGACATTTACAGAAGGTGCCCTCTTGTTAAGCCTTTCAAATTATGAGTACCTAAATTGATATGCCTCAAAGATTTTGAGACTGAATGTTTGTGTGCTCCCACAGAGTCATTGAAGTATCAGCTACAAGGTGTCTCAACCTGAATGTTCAAATATCAGGGTGCCTGCCATTATTGGACACGTGTTGCAAGCGTGGCCCTTGCCACACCACGCATTGCAAATAGGAAGACAACCAGGATTTGCTGACCCTGAAGATTGATTAGTTAATGCTTGCAAAGGTCACTGATGCTCCAGAGTTCTGTGGAACAAAGTATTTTTACTTCTGAGGTTTATGGTTTTTGTATTTTATTCTGTTCGCAAACAAAGCCACCAGGATTCCTCAGCTTTCTAGGGAAGCCCTGCCCAGTTTTCTAGCAATCACAAATAAGTTTTGTTGTTGCAAATCTCAAAGATTATTTGTCAACAGAGAGAAATTAGAAGAAAAACATGTTGGTTACCATGTTAGATTTTCTATACAGTGTTACACTTTTTCCTTTCCAGGTATCGGGTCTGTTTTTTCTGTGATACTCCTTACGACCAACTCTGAGTCAAAGTGAAATTCTGATTCTCATTAGAAGCATGCTCATTTTCTGACTGTCTTTGGTACTTGCTTTCTCTGAGCTGGTTGTATGGCCTCTAGTACAATGGTGTCTTTGCCCTTTTAGTCCAAGAAATCATCCTTTATGCCAGTTCTCAAGGCAGAGGGGGAAACACCTGATACTTTTACTTGATAAACAGAAAAATTATTTTTTCTAACTGGTATCTCAGCTTTTCTTCTAGAAGATCTGCCATTTCTGTGCTTGTAATTTTGGCTTTGAAATAGCTGGTTGAAAGCAAAAGCATCACTAGGAAGAGGATAGTAAATCTGTTTCAGTAGTCTGCAACTAAAATATGTAGCTTTGGTATGGCAATAACTTGGTATACAGGAACATAATTTTCTCTTATGTTTGCATGCCCATGTTCTTAGTTTATATGCAGCTTCTCAGTGTATAAACCCTTGGTGAGCATATATATACTGTTTCTTTTTGCAGTGATCTGTCAAAGATGGGTGTTATAAAATTACCCAGCCAGGGGTGAAGTTGTTTTTTCGGATGTTGCAGCTAAATATCTTGAATGCTTAGGCATAGAGATCCATTGTTCAACTCCTACCTATTGGTTAAGGTAACAGTTGTTAAAGCAGCTTTTAATGTCAGCTTAACATTTTGTTAAGCAAGTACGAGAGATTGACTTAGGTATTCAAGTATTTTATATGTAGTCTGTCTTATGTTCGATTTTCCTGGTCTTCAGTAACTGCTTTGGAATGATTTTTGTTTTCTGTATTCAACCTCATTAGCACTTGGAGCTCTAAATGCAACAGGAAAAATTTGCTTGTTTCTTGTGTTGACTCCCTGGTATTTCTTTGTTTTGACGTATCTATATTAACATCCATCTAAAAGAACAAGTCTTGAAGAATTGTATTTTTTTTTTTTTTGGTGGTTGTCTTTGGCAGAGCTGTCTTGTTAAAAATCCAATTTTAATTGTTCTATTATGGAAATGTCAGCCTAAGGAGGAAGAGCCTCGGATTTGTTCCATGTCATAACAACTATGGTGCAAATCAAAGAACTGCCATCTGGCTTAACTCCATGACTTGCTCTCTTGTTGAAGACCTTCAGATATCAAGATGTTAGGCTTAGTGAACTGACACATGAGGTAGAGGATCTTTAAATATTTTTAACACAGCAGAGCAACTTCAGGAAAGGAAGTGGCAGAAGTCCGCTGCAATGGTGCTGCCTGGCTTCTGTGAGTGGACTAGGAGTAATACAGAAAAAAATTCAGAATTTGAGTGCTTTTATGTTTATCTCATGAATTTCAAATATTCATATTGTAAATATTTCAAATTCTATGTACTTTAAATTTTTTTTAATATAAACAGGAAGGTTGTTGGTATGTCTGACACTATGATAGGTGGTATTTTTAGTCTTTTATCAAAAGATTGTTCTTTTCTTATCAGTAAGGAAACCTTCATTTCTCCATTTTATCACATTGCACTGTAATGCTCAGGAGAACTCAGCAATGACTGTAATTTGATCAAACATAAGGAAGCAATGATCAGTAACAAAATTAAAAACTAAAAACAGAATTAAAACTCTTCAACTCATATCAGTAAACATGGTACTTCTGTTCTAGGTAATTTTAAAACTTTCTAATATGATCACGAGAAAGGTTTCTGAAATAATTGTTTGTTGTAACAGCATAAAACCCAGCTAACATTTGGGCAAATCCATTTGTGTGAGAGGACTTAATATCATGCAACAAAGAAATGTTATTTTTAAACATCTTTCCTAGAATAAGAATACACATATTCAGTCTCAACATTTGTATTTTACCCAAACTAAATGTGAACTTGCAAAACAGATCTCTAAAGCTGTTATAAAAAGATTGTATTTTATCCTTACCACTCTCATGAGAACTACAGAATCCTATTTTTATTTTTTTTTTACTTTTGCAGATAGCCGAGACCTATTTTCAAGAGGAAGAATGTATCCTTTTACTTGCAGAAATTTTTACGCGTTATTAAGATGATCTGGCATGATGAAATATAAAAGAATAATGCTTTACTGTTGACTCACAGGTTGTGGGACAGGGTTACAAAGAAGTAAACAGCCGTAATTTACCTATGAGTGAGTCCGCAATGTGTTTGCATGTCCTTCTTAATCAGACAGCTGGAATATGAGTTAAGTAATAAATCCACTTCTGAAAGTTGTACTGATACAATCATCAGTAGCTGTGCACAAACAAGGAAGTAAGAAAATGTTTTCAAAGAACTTCTGGTTTTGTAGGATAAGTTCTGTTCTAAGTATTATTAACTAGGAATACGTCCGATCTAGATAGGGTGTGTTTTCTATTATATCAAATAGGGCACTGTTATAGTAAGAAGAAAATTATCACAACAGTTGATTAGAATATGTACTACGAGTGTCTAGATTAGAATAAAAATACCAAACACAGTGAGCTAAGGGAGATCAGCAATCTTCAAACAACAGCAACATGTTGTTTTGCAAATGCTAATTAGTCAAAATCGTATCAAGATGGTTTGAGAAACTGTCGTAGGAAACTGGCTAATTACTTCTGGGAACAGCTAGTTCCATGGTTCAGTTTATTTTGATTTGTTCCTAGATAATATAAATAAGTTTGTTCAAAAAGTTATAATAGTTGAGCTGCTGCTAATTACTCTACTATGTTTCACTAATTGTGGGAGAGAATAATCATATTAAACCATGAAGTGAAATTATGTTTTTAGAAAAGGTGGACAAGGTATTCCTCCATTTGTTTTTAAGGGAAAAGGATCAGACTAAAAAGAAGGGTCAAGAGTGGTAAGCCCTTAAGGTATAAGTGATTCACTACGATGCATCATAAATTATGTAATCTGTTACAAACAAAATACGGCAAATAGGCAATTATCATGGTTAAATAACAAAGCATAAGAAACCTGGAAAGGTATCCTTGAAACTTAGCCAAATTATTTCAGCCTGTAGTACAAAACCAGATAAATAACTGTCATAATATTATAAAAACAATACATAAAGTAAGATATCCACCACTGTCTTAGAAGACAGTACTTCTGGCTTGGTCATCCTCATTCAATAGTATCTGTCTGAAAATCAAAAATATGCAGCACAAAGTAAAGGCATGGAAAATGTCTGTAGTAAATGATGGCTCTGCAGGGGGAAATGCATTCAATAGCATGATAGACAGTTTTTCTTTCATAGAAGTTGCTTTAATTGAAGGGCATTGTATTTAAAGCTGACCAAAGGAAATACTTTTAATGCAGTGTACACCTGATGTGTGGAATTCAACACCACTGTATAATACATATTTATGAAGGATATCTCTTCTGTACTTGCAACCGTCAGTTTCCTGAGGTTAATAAAGAACTAACTTGATCATGTTGCATTGTATTAATTATCCATGACAGACATTGTAATTCATCCAGTGTAGAACTTCATATTAACAATAATTCAGGGCTTGTTGCTGTGGTCCTCTAAGGTTATCTCTCTGATCTGTAATCCTGTTTCTAAGAACAGATTTCTTGAAGGCAGGGAATATTCTTTCCATTGATATTGTTGTTCATAAGCCATGCTATGTATATGTTGCATGATGTTAACAAGAATAACAAATACTGGTTGTGTTTTTGTAATAATTACCCCAGTATTTTAATGATCATGAATAATGGAATATATTTTTTCTGTATTACTAAAACCCTCATTCACTATACTAATAACCTCATAGTAACGTACAATCAGATTTCAAATAGCTGGCAAAACACGGCTTTAAACGGAACAACTAATAATTCAGGCTTCATGGGTCTGGAGTTATCATGACTATTACAAAATAAATAAATATCAGTATAACTTTGTGAACATCTTGATAACCCTAAGGGAGGCAGAAGAGATTTTAGCATAGAAGAAAAATAAGCAGAATTTTTAGAAAGAAGAAAAAAGTTGAACTCAGCTGTACATCAGTGTTGGATACAATGATTGAAAAGGAGGAGGGTATTTATTGCAAGTTTGAGTTGGGGTAATTTTTTAAATACAATCTCCAGCTGGTCAGTGGAAAGGAGACATATTTTCAATTAGTTGTGGTTATTGACATATATTTGTATTTCTTGATATACACATACTGCTATTTGTGTAATTGTTTTGCTTTTCATTTCCCAGAGATTTTGTTTTCTGATAAGAGTTGTCAGCATAACAGTATTTTGCTCATTTCTTTTCTAGAACTTTTGCTGGACTTAAGGCATGTCGGAAGGGGTAACTGCTGAAGAGAATCGGGTTTTCATTTTTGGAACTTTTCTCAGGTTATTTTACTTCTTACTTTCTGTTTTCATGTCTGCTATTGTTTTCTTCCTTACACAGAAATCTGGATGCTAGCCGTTATTCATTTTGATTCAGTTATGTCAAATTCCAGGTACATGATGATTGGCCTTTCAAATATGGTGCCAAATATAAATAAGTCATTACATGTCCATACATGTATGCATTTTTCTTTAACCTTGCATCCAGATGAAAAGGCAATGAAATTCATTCAGCTTGAACGACTGTATCATGAGCAGCTGCTTGCAAATCTTTCTTCCATACAAGAGCAGTGGGGTGAGTACAGGTTAAACTGATATGGTAGAAGAAAGAGTTAATTTGTTTTGTTTTTCTAAATAATGCAGTATAGCTTTTTACAGCTTAAAAATGTTACATAGCAAAAGCAGCATTTATATCAGAATTTCTGTGAGCTTGTTACAAGAAAAGGTTTCTTCCCACACTTTTTGTGAAACAGGTGCAAATGGTTCATCGTTCTTTATTCTGTTAATTGAGACTTTGAGCCACAGTTGTTCTGAGCTTATTTTTGGTTTAGACTTAGTGAATCTGGCGTGATGAAAAGAAAGTATATTGTGAAAATATACAGTGCCTTTTTTGCATAGTCTAAAACAAGATTGTGGAGCATACACAGAAGTGTTGTCAAGATTTCTCCATTAATTAGTTTCATGTATATGTTTAATGTTAAGCAAATACTATTTTTATAATACTTTGAGTAAAAATGATTTTTATTTTATTTAGAAAGAAAATGGAAAACAGCAGTTCCTGGTCCAGTTACAGCACTGAGAAATTCAGCTAAAGAACTGAGTGGTGAAGAATTAGAAAAGCTGACTAGAGTTTGCTCTTCTCATCAACAGTAAGTATAAGAATGTATTTTGACTTTTGCAGTACTAATACATTAACACAGCTGTTGTCTGCTTGCCAGTATAGGTCAATCTCAAAATAAAAGTTGCACCTCATTGATTTCAGTGAATTTGGTTATAAAGTGGTTGTTCTTTTTGATATGTGACTGAAATGTTTTTGTTACCATCAACTTTCACAGTGTGTTAATGCAGTTTGAGGAATGTATAGGGACTAGATCTGACCTGTTTTCATCAAACCATTTGTTTGCCAGAAATGGAGTTTTGAGTTAATTTGTGAGCATTTTCAGCCAAAGCGAAAACTGAGTAGTGTTAATTTAGGAAGAGAGAAAGACTGTAAATGATGGTGGTTATGTCTATACCTATTGTTTTAATCACTGTTTTTAAATTCAATTGCCCAGCATCTCAGACTCCAGCACTCACATCTATGCAATGTGATTTTATTCCCAAATAGTAGTAGTTCCCCAGGAAGGCAGTATTCTGAAAAGTAGTGAAATCTTAGTTTGTAACTGCTTTCCGTGATTCAGCAGCCTCCTGAATCAGTATGTCACAGTATCACCAACTTTTGGACAGTGCCCAGGGTGCTATTCTGGGCAGTAACACAGATGGGATTGTAACCATCAGAAAGGAGAACTGTCATTTCTTGGGTGAAAGACCTACCTACTAGATGTTGAGTTTAGGGACGGATGGAAAAAATTATACCGGCTGCCCCTGAAAAATGATCAGTCAACAATAATAAGGAAACTAATAATATTTAAAGGCTGTGAAAAGATCAGCCTGTGACAGGGGAGATGCTCTTAATCAGATGGGGAGAGAGAACTTTTTCAAATGCATTTGTATTGGCTTAGTCAGTCTGGCTGTAATAAAAACCAAAATGCTTCTGTTGTTCATAGAGAGTATGATTTGTCTTCCACGTTTTTTTCTTCTGGGTGACCGTACAGAAGTTTGAAAACATGCATGTTGCCAGAACCTGGGCAGGGATTGTTTATTTGTAGTCTGAAGACATTTGGGAGGGAACCCCTGGAGAGCATACTCCTGTGTTTCCACAGAAGGAGGAGGCAGCTCTAGCACCATAGCTGCATGTTTACACCCACAGCCTGCTGCTACTGCATGATCACACTCGGAGTGCCTGGAGGGTTCCTCAGCCTGCCTTTCCTCGCACATGACCTTGCAAGCCCATAGAAGGATTAAGATTCAAGTCTATTGCAATTTATATGCTGCAACAAGCAGCACCTCCCTATTGTGACCTTGATTGTCACTTTTTTGAGAATAACTCTGGTTTCTGCTTCTAAATCTTCCATGCAGCCTTACTTTAAAATACAAAATTTCAGTTATGTAACATCATTCCCACTTTTGACAAACCCTGCAACTTGATAAAAATTAAGGCTCATGTTCATTTGCCAGGATTGGTTCTCTGTGTTTAATATCATTACTGTTCCAAACTCTCTAGGCAAAAACCTGTTTGTTTTTATTGTTTCATATGTTTTTTTTTTTTCCCTAAGCTTTAATCGCAATTTATTTTGTAGTTAAAATTATACTTTACTTTTTAATGAATAACATGCAGGTCCCAGAAAATGTGGGCATTTTGCTTTTGTAATTGAAAGTAATATGACTTTTTCTGATACTCAAGGTCTACAGCTACATTCTAGACGTGTTTGTTCTTTAAAAGATAGTTTGGAGTATGCCTTATTGAAGTTTAAATGGTAAAAATTAAAAGTCAGTGCATCTGCCTGGGTTTTTTTCAAGAGTATGAACATCAGTGCTTTTCCCTCTTGTCTCTCCTACTTTTATTTTTTTTCAGTAGCTTTAAACAAAAAGTTTCACATTTTATCTTCATTGCTGTATGAAAGGCTGCAAGACAGATTGTACCTGATAAAACACATTCTGCATGAATCTCTACACAGTTTGCAGAGTCTGCAGTGACTGTTAGTGGTGCTGACTCACCTGTGAATCCCAGTACAATCTGTGGGAGCTCCTCTATCTTACATTACCCAGAAGATGTGTCCTAGTGTAAACCGTCTGTGAAAGGGAAATATATTTTATGGTTGTTTTGGTTTGGGTTTTTTCCCATTCCTCAATCTCTGTTATAGTGATTGGTATTTTTAATACTAGTAGATACTGAGTCCTTACACAGTTTTAAATGTTGTTAGAGTTCCTTCTGAGTATAAAGTTTTGCAGGAATTTAGACCGCTTGATATGTTGCAGTTAACTTTCTTCTGACTGCTTTCTCAATTAGGTGGAGCAATGTTTGGGCTAATTTGTCTTCTGATGATATTCACATATGGTACAGATCTGTGCTTGAAAGTACACTACCATGCTGACACCGTTTCAATGTAGGAAAAGTTCTGTGCTAATATTAGAGCAGAGCAAAGGCTTATAATATTTCACTGACATTTGTTATGAAGAATGTTGCTACTAAGTTGTTTAATTTATTTTTTTTTCTTTATTGCTGCAGGCCACAGGCATACAAAAATCAGGTAAGCAGCTGTTTAATTGAGTTCTGCTTTGTCAAAAAATGCTAATAAATATATTTTTAATATTATTAGGTACAGTTTTTCCAATTAAGTATAGAAACTGTTTGATGTTTGGTTGTCTCAAAAGGTCACAGTGTTCCTATTTAATTCCAAAAATTACAGGAAATACTATCATATTTTACAGCTAGTAGCTGCAGAAAATACGTGGGAAAGCAGTTGTTTGCTTCAGTTAATGGAATCAAAAAATGTAATGGAAAGAGAAGCTGCTGCTTTAAAATCAGGTATGTATGTACGTGTGTTTATGTTTGTTTTAAATATACTGTAATGACATAATCCTATAAATAATATGAAGGTATTTCGTTTGAAGCTACAGGATTTGTTAGATTCCCACAAATTAATCCATTTGTGCAAATGTTCATTTTTTTTCAAAACTGTACAATGGACATACTATGCTATTTTAATTAGTCATTGATATTCAGAATTGTAATTAAACTCTAACCTCCATCAAAAAGTCTTTTAAGTGTGCATGCATTTATAGCAGCCTACATAAGCTGCAAAACTGTGTAAAACTAGAGATAAGATACATAATTTGTATGTATAAAATATAAGGTAAACTGTCTGATCACAAATATTCTGAGTTGTGGCAATTTAGTATAGCTAATAGTATTAGTAGCTATTTTAAGTTACATATGATACACTGATTTTGAGACACATTTTTCTGTAACAACACAGAAAACTAGGAAGCTTTTATGGGGGACTTGATGAGAAAAACATGCTTCTGATAATTTTTTTCAGTATACACTTTTATGTCAGCTTCATTTTCCTCCTCCTGCCTTGAGGCAGTGGCTGTTTTGTTCTGAGTAATTTGCTAAAATCATTGGGTTCTTATGAAACATTTGCAAATTAATGAATTGTTAAAATGAAGACAGACGGGGAAAGAGCATTGGTACTACCAGGCTGTGCTTTCTCTCTCCTCTCTTTGAGCAAAAAGGTATTTTTTTTGCCATGTTCCAGTTTGCCAAAATTGGCCTAAACTTAGTACCTTTCCTTAAAAACAGCTAGAATTTCTTACAGTATGAGGGTTGGCCTGAGTGACCTCAGGAGGTCCCTTTCGAACCTAAACTATCAGCCAGGATGTTCAGGAGAATCAGGAATTAATGAACAGTCACAGTTCTCTACATGTGGGGATCTTCCTCATCTTCATCCTCTTTTACTTTGATCCCTCTATTGCTATTTCTCTGTTCTTGTAACCTAACTAAACACAAAACATTGAAAACACAAACCAAACATGTTCTACAACTCAGAATGCAGATCAAAAGAAACAAATGCTTTTTGGATAGCTGGAAATTCCCGTGGAAAAAATTTAGACACTTAGAGTTTTTTCATTTATTCCAAGCTGGGAACAAAAGCTTTCTGGAGAGTAGGATTTCTGAACATTTGAAACTTGTGAATTAAGGAGAATTTTGTGTCAATGTTAAAGTACTGTAGTAGAACACCGAGACATATTAAACTTACCGTGGAAGTAATTAATGGTGTAAATGGAATTTTTGTGCCTTTCTCTTAACTCATCAAAATGTTATGGAAATCTTTGGGTTCTTGTGAAACGCTTGTAAATTAGGGAAGCTATGTCATCCAATAGCAAGCAGTTCTGCTGAGAGTTTTCCAGCACAGCTTTTTCAATACAAAGATGCAAATATTTCGAGCCTAGCTCAAGTTTAAGTGCTTAAGATTTGCAAAAGGTGATTTTCACAAGATTAGCACGTTCGTGAGGATGCACCCTGCACCAGGTCTCTTGATCTGTTCAGGCAGTGTGTGGTCAGTTGACTACTGCTGCCCCTCACTGAGTCAACGCAGCAGCATCGCAGGCCGAACGCTGGTGTTGCAGTTAGAAGGTTGTGGGTAGGGAAGGCATCGGTATGAACTAATACAGAAATTGGACAAAGGTGATTTATAACTCTGAATTTGTATACACTGCTTAGTGTGGTGCAAAAAATATTTGAGGTGTGGCTGAGCGATCCAGCTCAGGACTAGAAGCAATATGGCAATTTGGGCATGGTTTTTGATTTTGCCTGAACACCAGCAGAATCCTATACTATAATAACCATAGAGTCTGTTCAGCATTAGCCTAAATGCATGGACCTTGTCATTGAAAACTTAGAATGTTTGTCTTCTGCTTTTTGGGTGTGTTTTTTTTCTCTGCATCATGAAAAATGAGAAGTAAATCTGTAAACTTTTTCTTCTCTTAGAAATTTATCTACCAATCTGCAGGGAGAGATACCTAATTTAGCTGCTGGTAGTGTTATAGAAGTATGACTCACAGTAAGACAGGAAAAGGAAATTTTCAAGTGGTTTGAAGACTGCCCTTTATTTCATGTGCTCAAAATAATAGTTTATCTAGTGATTATCAGTAAGAAGTAGTGTTAGATTATATGTAAATATATATATTACATTGTAGATTGTTGCATTATACTATGATAGCATCTTTGAAGTAAAATCACACTTCCTTACTAATCTAAAGCAGAAATTAATCCATTAATCTGTAGTTAGATAACAATGCCAGAATCATTTTTTACTTTCTTAGGAACAGATCCTTAAGCTCCAGGGACACCTTTCATGGTAAAGAATTTGATTTAATTTCCAATTCCATTTAATCTTTGTTGCAGTCGAAACTGCCAACAAAGATGCCTGTTGTAATGTGGATATATCCATTAAGAAAAATTGACAGATGGTAACAAAGTCTTGTACCACTAATACAGGCTGTGTTTGAACTCATGACCTATATGTGAAGGGCTCAGTACCCTGTTACAAATCCCTTGAGCTATCTACTCCTCTGTGTGTAATTTTCAAAAAATCCCTATTTCATACCGATTTTTTCTTACAATGTTTTACAGAAGTTAGACTCCCTGTACCCTTTCTTGCTGTTAATGTTGTTCTGATTTTTTTTTCTACATTTTGAGATGATTGGATATTCTCTTTTTCAATTTCCAAGCCTGTCTTTTCTATGCTACCTTGTATTTCGTTATCTTTCAAAATGGGGCTGGTTTATAATTTAATAAAATTGTTCAATACAATGAATTAATGCAAACATTTCTTTAAAGGCTAGTGAATGTGACCCTGTTTCATGTAACAACTTCAGGAAATTGCTTAGATTTTAAATGAGGTTTTGACAGGTGAAGAAGAAGAAGATTTACATGAAGATCTTCAGTCATTCTTGTGAGAACATATACTGTTAATAAGGGCATTGTTTGATCTCTTCGTTAATCTATTCATAAGACCCTTCTGCTTTTTGCTATGCACAAAAAACACAAATGTGTTTTCTAGAGGTATTAATTTGTTGTTTGAGGTTATTACTATTTCTGTAACAATAATCCTACTGTAATAATAGTCTTAACCTGGCTTTTATTAAAGTATGGAATAAAAGATAAGTTTCTGTCATAGGTAGCTTGCTTTGCTGTTCTAATTGCAAACACATCCTTTCTCTCTTCATAAACCTGAAAGAGGAGTTTTGGCTTTGAGCTTCTTGTAATGGCTAATGTCTAATAATTTTATTGACAGCTTGGGCTAACCATCTACTCCTTCATCAGCAAGTCATTGCCATAGTAGGTGAATTCACAAGCTATGTAGAATTCACCTTGTTTCTTTCTGAAATTTCAGATATGAAAAATCAGTCTTCATTTGTATTGTAAATGTGAACACAGAAATAATCTGTATCCAGTTGCATTTTTTAACATGTAAACTAACTTATGTATCCAAAAAGCAACATCTTTTTGTGCAGTCCGTTATGTAAAATATTCTAATGGGATATTTAATTCAGCATTAACCGAAGTAGTTAGTTACCCACTTAAAAGAATTGAATTTAAAATTTATTAAACTAGTATGATCTCAATCCCTGTGTGATAGATACAATGGCATCAAAATAGAGTTTTCTGTAATTAAGTGCATTTGTCTGTACTCCAGGCCTCCATGAGATGCACTCACATAAAATACGCCTTAGAAGAAATGTGGCTGTTCAGAAAGATAGTAACATACATATAGAGTTTGAAGTATGGGAGTGACTCTTTATAGGAGGGCACTAAAGCATGTGCTTTACCTGCAAGAATGTGTGCAAATACTTTGCTGAATCATGAGTCAGCTTTTCAGACCACTAACGAAAGTTTTATTCTGACTCTGGAGCATAAAATAACCTGCCCTTTATGCGAGTGCATTTTAAAGCATTAGGTTACAGTGTTATCAAATCACAGTATACTCTTTCCCCCCTGGGCTGATGCTTTGAATCATTTAAAAACACGGGAACTGTTTTTCCTGTTGCACTTAGGTACTGAAACTTGTCCTGGCATTGGACCAAAGAAAGAAGATAAACAGCGGAGCACTAGTTCTCCAGGTGAAAAACGAACTGAGAGACACACAGAGGCAGCAAGCGTTTGGGTAGCTGCAGGAAAGGACCACATGGAGGAGCAGCACTGCAGTGCTGAATCAACATTGGAGCCACACACCCAGTCCACAGGGACAGTGGGCAGGCCTTCTTCAGGCTGTTTGTCATCTGGGGATGCCAGTAAAGATAACAGTTTGCAGCCGACAGAAAGACAACTCTCTAAGGATGCAGAAAAAATAGAAGGCGCAGCTGGGGAGCCTGGAGTGAAACTCCCTCTTGAGCCAATGGTAGATGCTTTGGTTTTAACAGACGCTGATTCTATGCCTACTGATTTGGTTCCTGCTGATAAAGGTGTGCAAGCTGATAGAAATCTGCTCAGATCAAAACATGATGCTGACCCTTCAGAAATTACTAGTGGCCAGCCTGGAAACAGTAATTTAAAGCAGCAACAGAAACAGCCTGATGACGATAGATCTTCGCAGGACAGAACTGCATCAAATGTATGCTCTGGGTGTAATAAAGTGTCTGAGCATGAGAATACTGCCCATTTACAAGTATGCAAGGAAATACAGAGAACAGCAGGACAGGAGGAGAAAGTAAATAATGAAGAACAAGAAGATTTATTTCTCAGATTTTTGAATGGTAACATAATAGACACTGAAGAGTCATTTGCAAACTTAGGAAGCCAAGAGGACTTCGATGCTGTTCCAGATATTTCACCTGAACGAGCATCTTACAACTCACTGGAAGCTTTATCGCTAGATGACAGCTTTTCTTCTCTTGATGAACTTGCAAGAAGGATAGAGATTGCTGAGGTAAATACTGTGAATCCTATAAAATCTTCCATATTTATCTCAATTAAAATATTTTAGAAATTTACAGCTTCAAACTGTGATAAATATTCCTTCATATATCATTTTTTAACCTGTAAAGAAATCTATACTTATTAATTGTTCTGAGTAAATTCAGAAAAAAATATTTTACCTGTTTACCTCCTTCTCGACCAGCAGTGCTCTGTGTTTCTAAAAATTAGATTGGTTTTTACATATGAGTGTCAATGAATGTGAACAGCTTTTTTTTGGTTTTTTTTTTTTTTATTCTGACAGAGACTGTTAGGAGATGGGCTGACAGTTCCTTTTAAATCACAGTTTCATATCAGAGGTCAATATAATGCCTATGATGTAACATGTTTGTTTCTATTCATAGAATAAAATCTGCTTTTCAGTGCCTATTCTGTATAGGTGAGAACTACATATGTAATAAACTCTGTATATGAATGTATGGCTTCTAATTTTGCGAAGTTTAGGCAGTTTTGTGTTCAGCCAAAACTAAGAAAGAACTTTTAAGCCTGAAGTCACCTTTCTGCAGCGTTGCTCATAGACCACAACAAGGATGAGCGCTTCGTAAGCTAACTTTGTCTTCTGAAAATATAGAAGATATACTGCTTTGGGACTTTCTTGGAGCGCGTATGATGACATCTTCACTTTGTCTTCTGGTTGTGGTGCATTTGCAATCGTGGGACCTTAAAAGCTTTTTCTTTAAATGAAAAAATGAGATTATTGTGAAATGACACAGTTCCAGATGCTGGAGGGGGAACTCTTGTAAAAAGGTTTCTTCTTAGTTCATCTCTATTTTTAATGCATTTAACAGTACAACATCCCGTGGCAATAAAGTAACAGTACTTCTCTATAGATCAGAAGCTAATGCATAGAGAGCAAGAACCCGTGATTGCTGAGGGAGAGCAGCCAAGCAAGGAACTAAATACTGGGGATTCATGCTGATGTTATTACATTTGGCAAATTCTCCAGAGCTGGAAATGGACCTTTTTGTTTTTTCTCCCCACCTAAAGAGCTTCTTATCTCCTTTCCAAGATTATTCATTGTGACCTGTCCTAAAACACCTTGTCTTTCTGTGGGATGTCAGGAAGCACACCACATACCAGGACTGAGGGCCATATGCACAAAGATGTACACAAGCTCTTGCCAACATGCAGATGTGGAAGCCCATGTACATGTTCATACATGTAATCAAACTTTTGAACTAAATCCGTTGGCTTGTGGTCACTTAAAGGATGATTTTGAAGATGAGCATTTTGTTGACAGACTGTGCTAAGCCCATATACATGTACAACAGAAGAGTAAATTAAATATCGTCCCTCTGGATCAGTTTTCTTTTGAGCCCACTGCAAGTTCAGCATTTTAAGCTACAGGAGAGAACTGTTCAGTTTCATGTAAAAAAATCCTGAATTAATGCTATAGAAGCTGTTTTAAAATTGCTATGTTCATGCCATTTGCATTTTACAGGATGGGATGAGAAACAGCATATTGATACTGTTAGAAAGCTTATGCTTTACAGGGAATCTAGTTTCTTTTCTGGCTTGCTATCCCAGTGCTAAGACTTCCAGTACTCAGAGTCTCTGGCAAGGAAAAAGTGCCTTGAGCCTTTCCATAGCACTTTTTCTGGCCGTATAAAGCATAGTGTTGGCTAACACTGGTGGGAGTCTTTTTGAATTGTTCTTAACAAGAGGCCTGAGTTGTGTGTGAGCCAGGGGGGGTAAATCAGGGAGAAGAAGGATTAATTTCAGTACTGATTAAAATTTGTAATATGCAGCATCTGGGGCTGTTTTGCAATACCTGAAATTTCTCAGTGCGGCAGGGTGAGTTAAGGACAGCGCAGCAGATTGTATTGTTTCATTATACGCTTGTATTTTGCTTTTCCAGTTAATGTTACCAAATATTGTTGCCCTAGGGGTTGTTTTTCAGAAGTGGTGAGCACTTCCAGCTTGCCTGGAAGACACCAGGAACTGAGAGGGTTTGGCACCCCTGAGAAAGCAGTACTGTTAACTTGCTTTCACTGATACTGTTTTAGTACTAAAATAAGTATTAAAGTACTAAAAAAAGATTTGACTGATGGTTTGACAAGCAGACTGATCTTTGCACCCAGCCATAACATTTCTTCTTTTTTTGTCCTCCTGAAGCCTTTGAATTTGCATTGTTTGGGCTGTGGTCATCTGATAAGAGAACAATGTTTTCATACAGTGGTTCTGAAAAAAGCACCTAGAAAATGCAATGGTAGCACATGAATGAAATGAAATTAATTACATTAAATGTACCAACATGGCAGCAAAAAAAAAAAAAAAATCAATTTACTGTGCTAAAACATGTCATGAAATAAGTATTTACAAAATCACCACAAATAAGTTAGAATGGAAGGCAGAAGATTATTTTGAAATAAACAAGGTACAAAAATCATGTGGTAGGACAAAATTTCATTAATATTTTTAAATGGAGGTGTAATATTAATTTATTGAAAATGGAGAAAAGTACTTTTATATGTATTTACAGTTAAGAAGTTTTGTTTGACGTCATATTGAGATCAAAGAATCATCTCATGTAGTTGTCTAATTTAGATCCTTTATGTCACTTGCTTTTAGTCTACCATTTACAATTACTAATTACATGACTGAAAATCCACTAAATCCTGATTCTGGCTTTAAATAATAGCAAAACGGAAATACATATTGTAAGCATGCAGATGATGGAAAATCACTGTCATTTTATAGAAACTAGATTCATACAGCTAACAAAGAACTTTCAAGCACAGTTGACAGCAGCAGATATCAGAAGTGTATAACCTCTTCATAGATCTCTGCTGTCATTTCTGTGAGAATGAAATTATGTACAAGCAATCAAGCAAAAAAGTTCTGTTTTGCCACGTGAAATCAAAGTTTAGAACATAAGCCCTAATCTGAGTGACAGTTAGGGAAAACAGTAAAATCTTCATGTTTTTCCTTATTTGAAAATTATCATGTGAGGTTTTTTTCGTAAAGCAGAGACAATGAGACTGTCTACCATGACAAAAGGTACTAGCTTTCGGTTGGCACTTTTTGTACACCAAGACTTTAAAAAAGTACTGAGTACATAGTGACTAGTAGCTGATTTGATTGCAGAAACAAAGTCTCCGTCAATCTCTACTAGACCTGGAGACAGAGTCTCCCAGGGTGGCAGAGTCCTTGTTGAGATCCCCTGTTCTCTGGTATGGCTTGGGTCCTGTAGTTTTGAGTTTGCAAGAATTATAGAATAGAATCATGTAATAATTTCAGTTGGAAGAGACCCTCAGGATCATCGAGACTAACCATAACCTAATTATAGCACTAAACCACATCCCTAAGAACCTTGTCTAAATGCCTTTTAAACACCTCCAGGGATGGTGACTCCACCACTTCCCTGGGCAACCTGTTCCAATGCCTGACAAGCCTTTCCATGAAGAATTTTTCCTAATATCCAATCTAAACCTCCCCAACACAACTTGAGGCCATTTCCCCTTGTCCTAGTGCTTGCTACTTGGGAGAAGAGAACAACACCCTCCACGCTACAACCTCCTTTCAAGTAGTTGTAGACAGCAATAAGGTCTCCCCTCTGCCTCCTTTTCTCCAGGCTAAACAGCCCCAGTTCCATCAGCCACTTCTCATCAGACTTGTGCTCCAGGCCCCTCACCAGCTTCGTCAGCACCTCAATATCTTTCTTGTAGTGAGAGGCCCAAAACTGAACACAGTATTCAAGGTAAGGCCTCACCAGTGCCAAGTACAAGGGGATGATCACTTCTCTAGTCCTGCTGGCCACACTGTTTCTGATATAAGCCAGAATGCTGTTGGCCCTTTTGGCCACCTGGGCACAGAGCTGGCTCATGTTCAGTCATCTGTCAGTCAAAACCCCCAGATCCTTTTCCTCCAGACAGCTTCCCAGCCACGCTTCCTCAAGCCTGTAGAGCTGCCTGTGGTTGTTGTGACCCACGTGCCGGAGCCAGTGCTTGGCCTAATATTATGTATCCATATGAAATGCTTACAGGGTATCTGAGCTATTTGTTGGTATGTAAAGGGGCAAGCATATAAGCAGAAAAATGGTGCAAATCTGACGCCGTGGTACGAATACTGAATCTGCCAAGTTAGCTTCTTTTCAAAGTCATATTATTCATGTATCCAATATATTTTATTAGCAAAGGGGTTTGTCTGCTGCTTATAGCTTAACCCAAGGTAGTCTTGCTTTTTGTCAATTTGTTGTACAGTTCTGGATTACCACTTTAAAAAAATCTGGGATTGCTAGAAATAAAACTGTAGGCCTTTACCAAGTAACTTAATAAGGAATACATCCCACGGAAAGGTATACAAACAAAGCTCCTCCTTAAGTAGTTTTCTGCATTCAGACCAAAATACTTCATACAATGAACTTTTCTTCTGAAATCCCACTTTGCAGCCCCTTCAGTTTGGGGGGTTTTATTTGCTTCTGTATGCTACATATGATTCCAATAGTTAACTTTAATCCGTTTTCTCTCAGAGCTTGAAGTACAGGGCCTTATTTTCTTAGCAAAAGTATGTATAATGTAAGAAGGTTTTAAAATATTTTATTAGCAAATGCTGTTTTAAAAAGAGAAGAGACAGGTATTTTAATTAGAGCTTTTTTTTTTTTTCTTATTTTACAGCCAGGATATTAAACTTTATCCAAAAAAAGTATAAAACTTTTTCGAGAAGCAGAAAAACTTTGTGTTAATAGTGGTAAATAGAGAAAAGCTAAAACACTTAACAGAGTTTCAATTAACCAGCAGTCATTGCTGCTTTCCTTTTTGACTGTTGGTCAAAATGCCACCACATATCCATATGCCATTTGCAGTTCCTGTACAGTCATTATAAAAGTTCTGGTCAAAACACTTTGTGAGGGCCAGGAGAGATAAGTGAGTAAGCTCAGTTACACAGCTGTTCCCGAGACCATCTTTTGTTAATTATCTAACTTAGAATTAAGAAGAAGCCGTTTGCAGCCTGGTGCAAGCCTAGGTCTTTCCTCCTGTGGTTCAAGTCAAGCAGAGACTTGACTATGGTCAACTCTCTTAACTACAGTTCCCTCATTAACTTCCAATTTAAATAATGTATTCTGCCTTTTAAAATTCCTCCTGCCTTCTAAAGACTGGGATGGAAAACTTCAAGTCTTGCAAGGCAGCTAAGTCCCTCTCCTTGGATGTTTAATTAATGGGAGATGGAGCCAATACAATCAGTTTATATATTGCTTTGAAATCTTTCTAAATTACAGGTATGATAGAAAAATACATTTACAGTTGTTTTAATTGAACAAGATTTTATTTATAGCAAGACAGACCCTATTCTTACATGACAAACTTACAGTAATGACGTTTTTATGACTGAAAGTAAGAAAAATGTAGTGAAGTTTGCATTAAATAGTTTTGAGCTGCAACTGAGAATATGGTAGAAAAGAAGATGAAAATATTGCTTTATGCAGAATTCCATAAGTTTGAATTTTCATTTTAACAATAAAGTGTGTCCTGGTTACGAGGCATGGCTTTGTAGGTCCTCTGCAGAACAGAACATAAACCTTAATTATGTTACTTGTGAAATTCAAAGGCAGATGAAATATTCTAGGTGTGAATTACATCTCAGGTAAAGGGGGGACAATCTTAAAATGACAGTCTATGGCTATTGTTGGGACAAGAGAATAAGCCTAGCCACACTGATTTTTTTTTTTTTTTAATTCATAATCAAAAGCCCTTACTCTCCCTTTTTAAGCAAAAGAAGATATTCAGAGTAGAGAAAACTGTGCTGTGTCAATTAGTTCTTTATACTTTTAGAAGTAAATCCTGAAACCTAGCCATATATGCTGACAGGAAGAGTAAGTGAATCTCATTGTAGCAAGGCTTTCCTTTGCAAGCCTTTTACATAACTGTAATCATTGAAACACACATTTCCACATAATCCTGTCAGAGATCACCCTCTGATTTTAAGCTTGGAGAAGACAGAGCTTGTGATGCCGTCATTCTAAAAGTACCAAGAGCCACAATGAAGCATCTCAGTTTGAAATGGCAACTTGCAGAATGGCCCACCACATACTGATCTTAGGGCAGACTGGTACAAACACCCTGCCAGCCCTGGGTGACATTCCCTCCGAGTGCACTCCGAGCCACCTGGGAACACACGTGCCACACGACAGCAAGCTTGCTGCATGGGGGCGGGAGGAGCCATTGATCCTCTTTACAAAAGCAGTGCCACACACAGAAGCTTAAAATGATCTATTCTTTTGAAGGACATAGTTTCATCTCCGCCCTCCCAAATAAATAAATCAAATTAATGCACTCCTACGCAATCCCTCTTCCTTGTCACAACAAGGGAGCATATGCGTTAATTTTCTAGCTGGCCTGATAAATTTTCATGGCAGCTCTGCAAGGCTAATTTAACATTACCAGTATTACTGGTAGAAGCTTCACCCCAATGCCCTTGTCTGTTTTGCTGAGACACTTATGGGCTATTATTTCAGATTCATGAGTGCCAAATAGTGGTCCTCTATATGTTGACTTAGTTTATTTTCACCACCTCCTCTGTCCCTGCTTTTTAAGTACTTCATTACATTGTTTCATTAAATAATCCATTTAAGTTCTTGAGCAGATAATCAAAAGGGAACGTGAGTATCAAAAGGGGGAGTGTGGCAGAGATCAGGTTTATCTTCTCAGTTGTCATTTTGGGAAAAATGGTTAGACTGTAGGGATATACTCATGGTGACCAACTCTGTGAGTTGTTCAGAGCAACATTGTTCATCCACTTGAGGGCTATAAAATACTGCCCAGATAGAGACCTGCAAATGGAATTGGTACACTTACCAGTTAAAATGTTGCAAATGCCAAATGCTGTAGTTGCTGCAATGCCTATTCGATTGTGCTTGTGTTGCGCTGTGTTCAGTGCACCATCTCTCCAATTACAGCATGCATCAATGCATTGTATAAGCTTGTAGCACGAAGCAAGCTTAGGGATGTAAGTTATGAAGTCGTTTGTTTTCCGTTTTTCAACAGCTCTTATAGGTGCAACGCAAGCAAGTTTTTATGCATGGTCTTCTAACTTGATTAGATTATGTAGGGAGTTAAGCAATCAGTTGTCTGCAACTACAGTGTTATCTGAAAGTTTGGGGTTTTTTCTACTCAGAGTTTTAATGAAAATTATAGGCATTTGGGGTCATCTCCTGCATAGATGGGTTGCAAAGTCAGTTGCAAATGTGATATGTTTTCTTATCTGTTGCACAGATGTATACAGATTACTTTTCAATTTAACAAATATTGTTGCTGATCTACAGAATAAATTTTTTAAAGAGCTACTGAGATTTATGAAGAGATGACTAAGACTTTTTTTCAGGTCAAGATAATCTCTAGATTAAAAAAAGGCATGTCTAAACATGCTTCCTATTTTGATTTTTGTTTATTTCTAGCACACCGCGAACTGCTTGCTTACGAAAGAATTTTTCTGCTGATGCTTCCTCTACTTTTATTTCTCTAATACCTAGGAAATTACAGACTGCTCAGGCTGGTGTAACATCGTAGTATGGCTCAGTGTATACTCTTGCAGCTAAGCCAAATGCTGTAGCAAAGGCAAGAGAAGTTGCAGTTTATTGACTTGTTGACCATCACTGTTTGTGCAAGCCATTTGCATGACCAGCCTGTAGGGAAGGACTTTTGAACTGCCGCTGTATCCAGATAGCGTATTACAATGTGGAGCTGGAATCTATCCAGAGCATTGAAGCTTTCTTTTTCTCTGGTGTTACCTCTTTTTGGTTTTGTGACCCCACTGTAGCTTGTTGTCTGCCCTGGGGAAGCAGTTGCAATGCTGGAAAATTAATCTCGCAATAAATCCTTGGTAGTCTCTGCAGGATTATATCTTTGGAGAGGCAGCAGCAATGTGTCATTGACTTCTTATTGCCTTCTGATGATCATGTTTTTGATGTGAACCCTCCTCGCCACTGCCCCAACCCATGTGATTTAAGAACATGAGCTTCCAAAGGAACTGTTGCAGTGAATACAAAGTATGGTCCAAACAGTAAATGTATGTGTATTTAACTTTGATAGCAATTAAGGGCAAGTAGTGTCAGCAGACAGCAGAATGCAGCTGTCCTGCATGTTAAGGAATTGACATGTTCAGGAAGGAGGATTCACAAGTGCGCAATGTTTAAGAAAAGTAGAGTGGAAACGCTTTATAACTCCTTAAGGTCATTGTTAAATAGGTCTCACGTTTGGATTTTTTACATCCTTGTGCCACTCACTGTCTTTCCTGATAGATTGCCCCAGCAGAAGGTTTGGTGTCTATACTAAAGAAGAGAGATGACAGGGAAGGAAAAACAATTGCTCAAGTCCAGCAAAAGCAAACAAAGAGAAGAGTGCGATTCCAAGAAATAGAAGACACATTGGATCAAGGTAATTTAAAGCTGTTTATTCTTGGGTTGCACTCTTGTGTTGCAAATTATGTTGACCTTTTTGTTCACAAGAGCAAAGTGAGTGTTCATTGTCATACTGTCTTGGCTTTTTAAAACTGAAGTAATAAGTGAAGGTGCTTGATCAAAGATTGTTCTATACCAGGTTTGGGTAACAAGGCTACAGAAAGATACAACAAGTACACTTCTGTTTTAGCACTTGGCTGAGACTGAAGCCACAGACTTTTTCCTCTGACTGAATTATTTGCAAGTGACATCTAATGGACGTCCTTTCATTAACGTTTTGAGCATAAAGGTGGGAGGTGTAGGCTTTATCCCTAAATCTAATCCATATAGGTAAAGAGGGATGCAAAAGAAACAAGTCTGTTGTGCTTTGTCCACAGGTAACATTCCAACCCTTTCTAGTAGACTGTAGGATTGGAGAGTGTCAGATTTTAACCTTGCTTTATAACTAAATACGCATGTATATTTGCTAGCTGTCATTAAGTTTGACTAAGCACCTTACTGCCTTTTTGATGGGCTAAATAGCCTCTTAAGAAATACAATACATTATTTAGTTATGCTTTTCTTGGAGTTTAAAATCTCTATTACTAAAACTGAAGAGATGTTAAGAAAAATACTTTTGGTTACTAATGATACTATTTTCTGTATCTGCTGTGTGTGCCAGCCACTAAATGGTATTAATGGAGCTCTTTAGTGCTTCAAAGTGCATTAAGTGTGTCTCATACACTGAGAAGAAAATCCTTTCACTGCCCAAAAAGGAGCTTTTCCCATCTTTTTGTTGAAATTATTTTAAAACAATTTGTTGTTTTAAATAAAATTTCAATTAGAGTTTCTTCTATGATTTTTTTTTCCCCAGGGATTTAATGATTCAAAATGAAAGTTGTTTATTAGTATTTTAAATCTGATTTCAAACACCCAAAAAAAGTGCTTGAATGTTTCCTCTTTTTTTCTTCTTTTCCACTGTTTCCTCCCCATGATGTAGAATGAAAGTAGTTCAGTAATTTTCTTAGAACCTCTTCAGTCTGATAGAAGATGCAGATGTTGTTCATGTGTACAAATTACCAAGGACAAGTGAAGTTGTGAGGATGCAGCAGCACCTCTGCAACCTCTTGATTGCTCTTACTCTGGAATAAACAGTGATGCAAACAGTTACCACAGGACAACTGAGATGTAAAAGAGCCGTTCACATTAGCCTACCCTGAAGGTTTTGTGTCTATCAGTGTCTTACAGTCAAAATGTGAGAGCAAACACAAACACTTCATGTTAGCACAGCCAGTGTCAGTACAAATGAAGCAAGAATGTTTCATTATGTTTTATTTTCAAAGCTTTTCTTTTATTTCAACCATTTCCATGTAGGAAGGCTTTGGTTGTGCAACATTCTCATAGTTAAATGTATTTTGCTTCAGTTCAAGTGAAATCAGCAAGAACAGGTACACAGGTTGCAGAAATGAAGTTATATAATTATTTAGCTTTCTGAAAAGACTGGGTAGAGAAACATACAGTTCCTGGTATGTATTATGGTCACTTTGACACGGTGAGCATTAGTGAGTGTGTTTACCTCCTGACCCATTCATGGTAAAAACCTATCTCGTATTTTTTCACGTATGTTCATATTGTTTTGTATATCATCCTCTTCTGCTCTTGTATTTACAGATGAAGTAGCTGGTGGCTCCTGTATTTTGCTGGTCCTGCTGTGCATAGCAACTGTTTTCCTTAGCATTGGAGGAACTGCATTGTACTGCACCTTTGGTGATATGGAATCCCCTGTGTGTACTGATTTTGCAGCCAACATGGATTTCTATTATACGCAGATATTGCAGCGTATGGAAGAACTTAAACACTGGATAGCCTTCTCATAGCTGAAATGAGCAGAGACAAAAGACTGAGAGCTCACCAATGCTCACTGGAGAGGGCAGAAAAAAATTGTGATTTCAAGTTCTCAAACACTTGCCACCTGCAGGCAATGCGTATTTGATTATGTACTTACACTTGTACTTAGAAATCAAGAAAATTCTAGTTTAGCAATCAAGTGGCAAAATGTTCACATCTTAAGCTGTAGCAATGCGGTATGGGAGAATAAAAAGTTATTCTCTTCACGCTTTTGAGGGCAGGCGAGTAGCTTTTCGACAACTTGAGCAAGTGAAGAAGAATGAAGAAAATTGTTTTCTACATGCTCTCCCATTGCCACACATTGTGTAAGCAATTTCTGGAAGCTTAGTTACAGGACAGCTTTAATTTACAGCTGTTTGTGCAAAGGTGTTGCCTCCAGCTATCATGCAATAAGTCTGTGTTTTATGGAAACATTATTTTTCTTTTAAGTCTTACTATTTTTCTCCATTTTATTTCTCCCGGTGAGTCATGTAGTTATTTGGGTGGAGTGAGAAGAGTGCAGCGGCATACACAGAGCCCTCATTTGGCTGACCCTGTATCTTGTAGCTTACGGTGAATATCATGAGTGGGATGAATCTGCTGGCAGATTTCACTGAATTTCCTGGAACTTTACTCACAGTTTTGTGGGGGCTATTTGAGAAATGAAAGGTTAAAAAAGAAATCATTGGTCTCACTGAACATAGAAGCAAAAGTAAGATGTTAAAGGAATTATTTGTGTTAAATGTGGCTTTGGCCAGTTTTAAAGCACCTGGTAGCAGGTGTGGGGCTAACTGGGCTTTCTGTCCGGCTATGTCACTGACGTGCAGTAATCACTTTGTGCCTCAGTTTCTCCTCCATACATGGGGAACAATGATCCTTGCCTTTGTCTGTGAATATTTATTGCAATTAGGGCTCGTGTCTGATTCATCCCAGATGAGTGCACAGGATCACTGAACTGTGTGGCCGCAGCCTCTCTCAGTGAGCGAATGCTTGCGTAAAGTGGGACTGATCCAACAGGAGAGGTGCAGAGGCTCACTGCAGACCCACGCCCTATTAGCAGTCCGGGGCACTTGTTCCAGCAGATAAAGCACATTTGCATCTATTTGCCCTGCAGTTCTGAGACTTGTATTGTAAAATCTGTTCTTTTTCTATCAGCTATACGAACAAATTTAAGTCAGGACAAAGAGTCACTTTTTAATGGGTATTTCTATCACTTGGTGCTCAGCCCTCCCTGTATGGTACGTGAGAGAACCACTGATGTGACTGTGAAGGTGAGAATTAGATGCACAGGCCTTTGGCCCACACTGGTCAAAAAGCAGCAGCTGTGCTTGCACAGAGAATAATGGCTCAGCCCTGCTGAGGGTGTTAGTGTGAAATGATTCCTTTACACCTCAGGAAACAGCATTTTTGAGGAGTCCGCTTCACTCCACTCCGTCATTTCCTGCTTACTAACGTTGTATGATGCAGTGTGTTCAGGTTTAGAATACTATTGTGCAAAATACGATGAAATCTTCAAGATATTGCTCAGAAATGTAACTTTAAATGATCATGCTTTTTGGCATTTGCAAGGCAAATTGTCCTCCTAGTGAGCTTGATTGTTCCTAACACACTGTTATACTTAATGGGTTTTTAAAGTGAAAGTTAAAATCACCTTTTTTTCTAGAATAAATTGCATGTATGGTTTCTCTTTTTGTTTTCACTGGAGAGCCTTAGTTTATTTATACCTTAGGGAGCCTCATGTGCAGCTTTATATCAAACTAGCAAATTTTAAATGCCCAACCTAATGAAAACTTTTGATTTTAGAATGAAACTTGAGAATGGTAGTTTGGTAGACTTTTTGTTCATTGTCCTCAGAGTATTATGATGCTGGGCTAATCTAAAGGAGAAAGGGAAAGACACTTTTGTATTTTAAAGTGTTACTGGCTGGTTCAGTTTATTATTTGAAGTCTGGGTTTGTTTATTTATTTAGTTTTTCTTTTAAGAGAATCTTAATTTTCTTTTTTTGGTAATTTACTCACAGAGTAATTAAAAAGCATGCGTTCAGTTAAAATATGTATTTATTGTGACTGTGTAGTTAGAACATGTTTTGTTTTTCTGTAACTTTGCATTGAGTGTTTCAAGATATTAAGTTTGTTCCTAAAGAGACAACTGTTGATTTCAGCTTAAAAAATCTTTTTAAGGTTTTGTGCACTTCATCACCAAAAAGATCAAGTATATATAGAACTATTTATTCAAAAGTATATCAGATATGGAGATCAAAGACCCTTTACTTTTAGGTTGATTTAATTAAAACTATTTTAAACTAATTATTTTCTTTAGAACTGTAAAGCTATTTAAAGTCAAAACAATTTTTAATAAGCAGTTCAGTTTAAAATCAGTGGTCCAAATCCTGGTCTGTCCACTTTGTGTTATATTCCCAGAGCAAAGACTCACTAGTGTCAGCAGAACTGCCTGAAAAGAAGATCATGAAGAGTTTGAGCACCACTTTACCAGTGTGTACCCAACGAAAATTGAGCGTCCAGGCATTCTGTGTAACTCAACTACTTTATACTTGTGTTGTAACTTGGACCATCTTTCCAGCCTTCCTGGCCTATGCCAAGGTACCACACCTGCAACATCTCTCAGGATTTGAGGGAGCGGAAGGGCCACATATGCAGAGGCTGCCCAGCTCCTGATCTGAGCTGTTCGCTCCTCAGCTGCAACCAAGTGATTGAATCTGGATCTAATTTCTATTGGCATCCCTTTACAAAAAGCCGATGGTACTAATTCTTGCTTCGCGTGACAGTTCTGTTAGTGCAAATAGTTTGCATGGTCTGTAGTACATTATCAAACTTGCAGCTACCAAGGTAACAAAATTTGCTTTGTGTTGAACTCCAAAGAGCGTGCGGGTAGGCCTGATGTTTGCCTTCCTATGTACTCTGTTCTCTTTAGATTGCTGGTGACATTGCTTCCATCTGGGTGACCTAAGGGTGTAGGATCTTACAGTCAGGTAAATCCAGACTAAAATAAATTGTTGATCTGAACAGTTATTCCTCTTGTCTGAGCATTTGGAGGTAAAATAATACTGAGCAACATCTAAGATGGTTATAAGTAGGAAAAAACAGAGAGAAAAGGCTTTTTTTTTTTTTTTTTAAACTCTATGTGCATTTTAAAGCCCTTTGTGTATTTGATTCTGTTTCCTTCCCTGCCACTGTCATTTCTAGCTGTTCTGCTTGGCAGTAGGGGAAACACACTATGCCAGTGTAAAACTATTTGTAATTGGTAGGAAAATTCAGGGAATGGTTTAATATTTGACAGCAGTTAAAAGTAGTTTCTTAAAATATGACTGGATTTCAGGCTGATAGTGTACCTTCAAAGAAGTTGTGGCCACTTAAGCACCTGCAGCACACTACTAGAAATCCCCACCTTCCACTTGAATTGAGCATGATTATTTTGAAGAGATTGTCACAATAGAGCAAAACCAATGAGGCTCTTGATGTAGATTCAGCATATGCTGCCAAAAAGAGCTTTCTGATGACGTGAGTAACACCCTCACTCCAAATAGCCCAGACTACATAAAGAAAGGCAGTGCTATGGTGCAGCCACGCTATACTACAGGTTTGTTTTCAAAACAGTGTCATAAGGAAGCATCTTCCACAGCCCTGATATGCCAGCAGAAGTTCATCAGCAAGACACAGCCCGTGTTTTAAAATTATTCTGGTATCTTTGCTTTCCTACTTGGAAAATGCATAGTCCTGGTGACAAGCAGTAGGAAGTAGTCTAACGAAAAGGGAAACTCTTGCATAGGATGTTCTGGGAGTAATGGGCAAGCTCGAACTATCAAATAGGCAGAGTAGATTGGAAGTCCAGATTCTTGTGTGACTGGGTATTGTTCTACTTGATAACCTAAAGGGATCTTACCCTCCTAAGAAAATATGTTTGCCTACTTTGTACTGTAATGTAAAACCAAGACCATCTAAAAGGACTAATAACTATTTGTAACAAATTTAACTTAAGCTTCCTTTAGCAAAAGGGGTAAATAATTGTGTTTGAAACCATCACCCAAGCTTGTAATTTAAACACTGTAGCAAAAAAAAAATAAAAACTGTCCCAAAGAAAATATATGAATCTTTTTGGGTACTGTGATTTCTAAATGTATAAAATGACCGAGAAGATTTTTCTATGAAATTAAGTAAATGAGCAGTACCTCCAATAAGAATTTCATGGTCAAACCCAAACGTGAATGGAAAATGAGGATAAAACGCATAGGGTTTGGTTTGGGTTTTGGTGCAATGTAGTTCTCCTGGGTGGGATGGTTTGCCTTTGTTTTAATAGCTAAATGAAAACTCATCTTTCTCCCAGAGCCTGGTTTCCTCTAGACAGGTGGGTTTAAAGTACTAAAATGTTCACTTACTGCATCGTTCTGAAAAAAATTGACGGGTGTTAAGTTTCAGAATTCCTAGTAACTGAGTGGGTGACCCGGACAGTGATCACAGTACAGTCTGCTCTTTGAGTTCAATTAATTAAATAAATAGTAAAAAAAGACAATTCCAACTCAACCCAACCCAGCAGCCCCTGATTTGAATGGTAGCATGCCAACAATATTTAGCAACATCCCCCCCACCCCGCCCCCTACCTTTGGCTCTTTCCTCAAAAGCCATGGAATGAGGCCAACCAGGATTTTAGACTGCTAAAAAAGTTGTGAAATCCCAAGAGAAAATGAGGCAGCTTTATGCATTTTGGTTTTGTTTTATTTTCTTTGTGTTGCTTTGAAGTTGTTCTTCACAGTCAGAGAAAGTGAGAACTACAATGAAAAAGGAGAAAAAATAAGAGATTTTCATATAACTTCATTGAAACTTGTGAGATAATACTTCAAAGCACCAAACTAAATCTTAACATAATATCTGGCAACCTGGAGATGTGGCCTAAAAGTGCTCTTTATGTGTGGAAGTAAATTGGTGGTATAAATGGTTCTTCTGTAAAGACAGGAAGACAACCAGCTGATCTTCCACTTCTGAGTCTTGATCTGACTCCTGACCAGAAGCATTGGTAATCTTCAGGAACCTGGATGGGCTTCCAGAACTGGTCAGTTAACTCTTTTGTCCAAAAGACAGGCTTTGCCTTAGTCTTCAGCTTTGTAGAGACAGCTGTGCTGATTCAGTACTACTACAGACTGAGTTTGCTGAATCTGGCAGTCAGTGTTTTCATTCCTCGGTTCTCCTCAACAACCTTGTTATGGATAGTCTTCTCCCCATGCCTATATGAGGAGCTTCTGCAGTCTTTATCTACATCTTCATCCCAGTGAGACCCCTTTATTCCTTCTGCCTCCATCTCCCTTTACCATTTAATTTGCAGTATGAAATAGCATATGTTATATGATTCACAGGATCATAAGGCAATTGTGTTAGGAAGGGACCTCAGAAAAAGTGTCTAGTCCAACCTTCTGCTCAAGGTGGGGTCAACTGAGATCAGACCAAATTACTCAGGGTTTAATCCAATCAGGTCTTTAAACCCTCCAAGGGCTGAGACTGCACAGCCTCCCTGGGCATATTCCACTGCTTGGCTGTCCTCGGGGTGATAAAGTTCTTCTTTGTACTCAGTCTGAACCTCTGCTTAAGTTTGTTGTCTCAGCCTCCTGATGTGTACAGCTGTGAAGAGCTTCCTGGTAACCTCCTCCTGGTTACTGAAAGGCTGCTACTAGGTCCCCCAAAGCCATATGTTCTCCAGGCTAAACACTCTTTTCTAGCAGTGTCCTTCTGATCTTTCTTCTTACTTTATTGTCCACAGCATCTTCCTTCCTGATAGGGATCCCACATTCTCCCATTAGAACAGGAATCTTGTGTGCTTCTTCCTTTCTTCTTCCACTTTACACTCTCAAATTCAATACCAATATTTAAAAATCAGTAATGAGGCCACAGGTAAAACCGAAGTAGCCATGACTACTACTATTCCATTAAATCTATTGATGAGTCTCACGAATTCCTTAGTGTGTAGCAGTGATTTTAAAACTTAGGCTGATTCTTGTACTGCTCTTCAACAGCTGGTGTTTAAAGGATCACATGGTGACTTCCATGTGTCTTAATGAAATCATCTAAATAACTACCTAAGGCAGCCTAAAGTATTTAACCGTAAATTCCTTTTTTAAACAATGATTTTTTTTCAATATTGCTTCTTTGAGGCTCTTTTACATATCATTTGTGATTTGTATTACTTTGAATAAAATGTCACGGCAATTTTTTGGCATTAAATGAGTCTAGGCTTTACTGCAGTCACTAATGCCCAGAAATTGTGGTCATCTCCTGAGGAGAATGATGATGGGGAGTATATGCATGTCATTTTACCAAATTGCTCTGTGACAGCTAAGATGTGACAGAACTGATATCTGTATTTCAGTCAAAGGTCTGGTTCTGCACTTGCGTTCATCCTTAGTTTGTTTTTAATGGCTAACAGGCTAAAATTAAAAAAAAAAAAAGAGACAGCACTGAAACACTGAAACACACCCAAAATTTCAAAGGCATGTCCAATACCAGACCAAAGTCCTCCCTTAATCTAAAATTGTTGAGCTGCTCTTTCTTGAAAACAAGTTTGAATCCAGCTTCATATGACAATAGAGCAGTCAGCTCTCTTTTTTTCTTTTTGCCAAGAAACTGTCTGGCAAAGTGTCATCTTTTAGCCAAGACAGACCCCTCATTTGTTAGGCTGTTGGAGGAGTTTCCTGTAACACTTCTGGCAAATGACTGTTAATGACTGTGTCCCATTTCATTGCTTGGCATTGAAAATGAGTTTAAGCCCCACTATTGTGCTTTCATAGACTGGTCAACTTTAAAGCTGTTACCAAAAACCAACTTCAGAGTGAGAGCTATAGGTTTTTTTCAAGTGCTATGTGCCGAGTAGTGCAATGAGAAAACTTTACTGGCTTTCACAGTTTTGCCAAAACATACCCAGATGCCACAATTGCTGTTTGTAATGCATGGAAGCAGCGCCAGTGCAGTGTTTCCTGTGACGTGCCCCACAGCTGTTCGGCATTCATCCTGTGCCTCTGAACTGGCAGCCTTGCATGAGAAGGTAATGGTTGCAGCAGAAGTGGTGGTGAAGCATATATGCACTAGAAGTTGAGCAACATGAGGATATTGTTACTTCCACATAAACCTTACACCTAAAAGGTGTACTTTTTTTTTTTTTAATTTAATTTAGGAACCGTTCATCAATTTTCTTTGACATCTTTTTATTAGAGACAGCATTAGCCAATTCCTTCTCTTCTTCTCCAGGAACTGGAATTGACGCTTTTTGCCAGAGATAACATGAATCTTGCCACTTATATGGGATGCTGAGAATCCTCATATTTGCAAAGCTTGATACTTCTGGCCTTTCCTGCCAGAATTTCTAATGAAGTTGGTAGATGGTCTCCGAGGCTATGAGAGTGGCAAGAATACTTCCACGCTACTTCTCCTGAACTAGCTGCACTATAGAAAGGACTTGCAGAAAAGAAAGGAGTGAAAGGTTTGAATCGCTAAGGATCTATACAGTCAATTTCAGCGAGGCAAAACATCCCTATCTATCATCATAGAAACTGACAATGTTCCTCCAAAAAGGCCCACCATCATTAATTAGCAAGAGTATATCTGAAAAGAGTTACAAAGGAAAAAAATATATATATACAGAGGTTTCTTAGTGACTATTCAAAGATCTGAGGCTTTATGTACAAGTTAGTAAATGAAATAAGGGGAAACAACGTCTTAAAAGTAAGGACTGAGTATATTATAGGCAAAAGGGCTTCAGAAGTAATGTAACAGAGACCTTTGGTCAAAGATTATAAAAATATTTTATTAGTAAAGGATTAAAAATATTTCTGATAATGTTATCTATCCGTGATGTTTTTTTCCTTTCCACAATCAGATTTTATAGGAACAGGAAAAAAAATGCACAATAGTTTAACGGCATCAGGTTGGAGAGGGACTAATGGTTAAAATATTGCTGAATTATTTGTAGGACTCCTTGGGAGGAATTTAAGTGATAGGTGAAAGATCACACAGCAGTAAGAAGCAAAGCAGGACCAAAGCTTATAAATCCTATCTTCTGATCTTTTGTCTGGTCCCAGTTGCCACTGAGACAACACAGATTGAGGAAGATAAATGAGTACTCTGTTGTTCACATTATCTTTGACTTCACGCAGCTTTGAAGACTTTCTTTAAAGATATTTTTAGATTGTCATAGATTTTGTGGTGATCTTAGGTAGTAAAATGGATTCAAGAGATGAATTTCCTTTCTAGTATGCAGCACTAAGTCTAAATGCCATTTTAGCATATTTTTAGTATTTGGTATCATCATACCAATGGTAACTGGTTGCTATTTACAGGTATTAAAGCCAATTGTAACAACAGACCATATGGGAACACATTGTATAATGGCAACTCCTATCGTCAGAAAATGAAACTCAGTCTGTCTTTAGTCACTTTGTGTTTCGCCATCTAACCCTTACCACTTATGCTCTGTTAACCACTAGGAAAGTAACCATGCTCGGCAGAGCAGACCCTATTGAGAATCCTGTTTAAAATAATCAAGCCACAATCTCGCAGCTCTGCTGGGTTTCACACAATACCTATTGCTGTGCCAAGAGTGAGGAAACAAAACGATGTGGAAAGAAGCAGTGGTCACTAGATTCTGCCTCCCAGCAGAAACAAAGTTCTTGTGAGGCACAGAAATCTTTTGACCACAAAGTGGATGTTGTCATCACTGTCTGCAAGTGTGAAAGATGAAAATAATTTCAGATGTTCTTGGCATCCCTCAAAATACTTTTAATAACTTTTCTTTTCCTTTAATTTTTGCATTATTGAAATATTTTCCTTAATTGAAGACAAAGAGGAAAATTAAGCAATGGTAAATATTTTTTTAATTATTATTTTAATTTTTTAATTTTAATACTGCCTCTTATATTTTTCTATAAATAGGCCGTTGCTTTTCTCAGCTAATTCGCTGCTGGGTAATAGCCCGTGGTTTACCTGCAAAGACAAAATAGATGGCCGTTAGCAATAACTGACTCATGTATTATAAAACAGCCCCACTAAAAAGGACCATCTCTATCGACTTAAGCAGTAGGATGATGAAACAATATTCTCAGTGAACTGGCTGACTTTTGCAACGCAGAGCAAACTTTGCACAGCCCACCCACACTGTTAGCTCAGTCCGGCACTTTGTTCGTCTTGGTACTGGGACCTGTCACAGCTACGATTTCCCAGTATAGATCAGCCAGGAGGCAGATGTTCTTCCCTTTGCTGCTTTGATCACTGAGATGACCAGCAGCTGCAGGTCTCTCAAGATCAAACAGAACAGCATGGGTTGTCTATAAAGACCTCTAGAGTTTCAGTCGTGAAACCCCAAAACAGCCTGTCTTTTCCTACACTCCCTGCAGCTAGAGGTGAGGGAGGCAATAGGTGCCTCTGGAATCCATATCCGTGCAAGCCTGGAGGAGATGCTCTTTGCCACATAACCCCCTCTGTAAGAGGGCAGCATCCGTGACTGCGAGTCAAATGTTCTGCTGGCAGGAGATCAAGCAGCGTCCTTCAGGACTGGGCCTGAGATTGTACTGCGTACAGTCCAGCATAGAAGAGACTGCTCAGTACGTCCTGTGGCCCTTTCGCAAGTATTTCAAACTAATTACTATTCTGAGCACTCCCAAAACCTGCTGATCTTCCTCAAGTAGAAATATGTAGTATGAAGACTAAAGGCTTTAGGATCCCCCAGCAAAGGCATCATGGAAACCATAAAAACACTTGCAGAAAGTTTGGAATGGAAGCAGGGCTGCTGAGACTGCCTCAGGATTTCAGGATCATTCAGATATGAACAAGAAGGGCAAACTGCAAATAGTTTCTTAAGGAGAAAAGACTACACTCTGTGGCACTTACCATCACAGAGCACATAGCATCAGAATCATGAATTCAAATATGGTTTAACAGGTTACACTAGAATGGAGACAGGGTAGGTTTTAATATATATATATTTTTAATTATTATTATTTTCTGGCTGAACTACACTGTTAAATAGCACACCACTTGCTCTTCAGATCTGACCTTATGTTATTTTCTGTTTTATTTTCCTCAAACTTTCATTCCTGCCTCTGAATGACATCCCTTTTAACCAATTGGCTCAGTATTTTTTTTATATGGCCAGGAAAAAAAAAAAAAAAGGCTGTGGCTGAAAAAGTCTGTGACATGGTTTGAAGTTGTTGGGAGAGGGAGTTAATTAAATGATAAGAACATAAAACTGGAACTTGGGAGGGTTTGATTGAATTGTTTGGTCTCCCACAAGTTTCCTATAAGGTCTTAAGTATATCACTTGATTCTCCTGTGTTTCAGTACCCCGCCTATGTAATGGGGACAATTCTCCTTTGATGTTCCTGTGGGGATGTGGCAATGCACATGCTAATGTTTCTTACAGTGAGTGTGGTCCTGCTAATCTCCAAAGTAAAACATTTCAAGCAATATCACCAGCTTGCTAGTCACACTTTGAAATGGTTACCCTGCATTCTCACAAGTGCGTGCAATGAACCCTACATCTGAAAAAAAAAAAAAAGGGAAGAAACAAGTTTTCTATTAATATGATAGCTATTTCAGAGGGGCTATAGGAAAGAAGTTTTGAAAAATAGTAAGGTACACTTTAATATTCCTGCCAGTTTTTGTGCTGTGCCATCAAGTGAGGAAATTGCATCTGGTTTTATTCTTTGTGGGGTTTTTTTTTAGCATCATGATGGCTATACTGTGAGATTTTAAAGCTATTTTAGGCTGCCTATAGAACTATAAACTGCTTTTGCATCTTAGCATTTCCCTATGGGAATGAGGGGTAAAACAAGTTGCTTAATGGATTTCAGTATCTGGTATTTGCAGTATACAGGCTTGTTAGTCCTTCCCACTTTATAGTATCTGCAGTGGAGTGAAGATTTTACCAGTCTTCTCATTACCAGTGGGTCCCTGGTGGGGGGTGCAGGAACAGGAACAGTCTGGAAAATATGACCAGCTTGCTTTTTAAAGTGTTCATACTAGAAGCTTTGAGAGAGAATCTGAAAGTCTGTCCCCCATAGTATTAGCATTTATAGCAATTAAGCTTTTTGCTACTGTGTGACTCAGTGTAGTGACAGGATTAGTGGGGATTTAGTGTTTTAGATTTATTTAATGATTTTGATTTTCAGATTCACTGAGAAATTGTCCATCATAAACTATTCACTGGAAATCTCAGAAACAATGTGGGGAAACTGACATTAAGGAAAAAATGAGCCAAATTAAGGTACAGCCTCTGGTCTAAACACAACCTAGAAATTCCCTAGTGCAGTCACCTCTAGAAGCACCCTTCTGTCATAGATACTAGCTGTGGAAAATGCTCCTAACTGCAGAAACATTTTGACATATTGCCTGCTGGTTCTGTGGGGTTTTTTCCCCCTTTTTATAAGTGCATTCCTTGTGGGTTTTTGTCCTTTTGCCCATTTGCTTCCAAATATGTACCCAGGTGGTGGCAGAGAAGAATGATGCCATTGTAACCTCCTACTGAAATAGAAAAATAATGTGGTCACAGCAGGCAACACCCATTTTCAGTGCTATCATTGCATTTCGGTGCACTCATTTTTCAGACTCATGCATGTCCTATTCTTTTCAATTGGTGCTGGGAGTACTAAACGCAGAGAAGCCATCATTTAATGCTGCCTATCCCTATGTCACACAGGAAAACCAGATATGGACATTAGATGAATAATTGTATCATCCCTTATTAAAATTTGTTGTTAGATCTTCATGAGCTGAGGTGCTTATCTCAGCAAATCTCAGAAGTACTGCTTTTCAGCACGTGTCATCATTTCCAAAGCATGTGTGAATAAATGGTAAAAAACACCTTTAGTAGGGGGAGGGTAGGTGATGTAATTAGATGAAAATAGGTCATATGACTGGGATTTTTGTGGTGATGAAATACTCATTGCTGCCAATTTATTCAAATTGGGGAGGGAGAGAGGAGGAAGGGATGTTACTGTATTGTCCTTTCTTCAGGCTATTTCTTGTTTCTCATTGTCTCTTGACCTCAAATATCTCATTCTACAAAAAAAAAGTCATGGGCTCCTGCTGCTGCTGCTTCTGTTACTGTGAGAATCATTGCTTTTTTAAAGTATGTGACTGATAGACTAGGCCTGAAATGTCACCAGGACTGCATATTATCATTAAGAGAAGTTATTTACTTTGAGTATTCCTCCTCAGGAAGACAAATTTTGTTTAGGTGCACTGCAAATTTCCAGTGTAACTACATTTGAATTTCAAAATGATCTTTAAACCAACAAATGTACCATGCGTGATATCTGTACTTGGCCCAGCTTGCACTAGTTTAATGTGCATTGTAGAGCAGTCTTCTCTCAAATTATGGAAACTTGTCAGTGGAGATGAAGACTTCTGTCTTTTTAAGGCAGTACCTCAATATTTACAAGAAAGCCTCCGAGCACTGTAGTTAAATTAGTGCTAACTGGTCACTTCAAGTGAATAGTTTCATAAGCAGAACCTGATGCGGAGGAGGCATTCTAACTAAGACTTGAATCCACCCATTGAGTAAAGAAGGCAAAAAGAATACTGAATAGCTTCCTTGCATAAACAGGAATCCTTGGAGACAACAGGGTATGTTAATGTAATTAAAGACAACATCGTAATACATAGGTACCAAAAACCCAAATCACAAAGTACAAGCAGCCTTATTTTGGGCGATTGAGGCATTGACTTTATAATCTTAATAAACAGTGCTCTTCAGAGAAGCAGCAACAGAACTGCATTAGTTTAAAGTATGCAGCTCCATAAAAATCAGAACACTTAAAGTATTTGACTATTTTCTTCCAAAATAAAATCATAGCAAAATGGGGGGAAGCCTTTTGATAGCCTTGCAACATTATCTCTAGCTAGAGCAAAGCCAGACTTTAATATTCTCCCAACCTTCTTGCACAGAAATTATTGTACAGATTTGTTATTAAGCTTGGAGGTATGCATTTTATTACTATTATAATTAGTGTTTAAAGCCCATGAGGTGTCATACTACTTGGTGGTGCACAGGTCCTGATATCATGAGGCTTCTGTATATGCTTCACTTCTAGTATACGTCTACATCTCCATAAACCAGAGCCACTGAGTACACAGACAGACCTTGCTTCCCCTTCTTCCACCCCCAAAGTATGTTGTTCTTACCTACAGAAAATACCAGCACAAGAGCAGTAGTGCTCCCCGACACTGCACTTCTGACCCGCACTTTGACAGGACGTGGCTGAGGCAGAAGGGTGCTTAACTTCCCTCCCACCATTGCAGTGCAGCCTTGTAGAGGAATTTAATTTACAGTAGATTTGACACATACCTAAACTGATAAAATGCTGTGAGACACTCTTGCCATTAAAAAAATAAGTGAAAAAGAGGAGCAAAATATTCACCAACCTTAATGAATTTCAAGCTATCTAATTTTTTTTTCAATAAAAGACATACTGAAAGAATTCCATAACTAGCTGCTATAATTTCCCTGTTGTTTCTATATCTTTCTATCCTGGTGTAAATTTTATCTCCTTGATTCTTATAGCACTGCGGTTCAGAAACTGGAAAGCAGCATGACACTGCGTAATTCCTTTTCATGACACTGACATTCTGGTATTACTGTTTTTTTCCTTCCAGGTGGATTAGCAAGATAGGCTGGAAATCTATTTTAATAGCAGTTTTTAATTCTCCTGCAATTAATCTTTTTCATGCTGGCTGGGTAATTTAATTTGTTGTTGACCTAGTTTCAGTTATGAAAGATCAGATTATTCATTATCACAGAAGTTTCATCCTTTGGCCCTTAAAATAATAATTTTTTTGAAAATATATGCTATAGATTATTAATAAATGTTATGCTATAGATTGTTAATAAATGTTACAATATTTTGCTTATTGAATTCCTTCTTTCATATGAACATATTTTGTTTGTACACAGCCTTAATGATGATTCTTTTTTAATTGTAAGTTGTAATTGCCACCAGGAAGGGGGACATGAAAATTTAGCCAAGAACTAGTATTTGATCAGCATGGCACATGATGTTGTTGTTGTTACAGATACCACGGCTTCATTGCATGGATGTTTCCCTCCAGCAACATTGAGGCAGAAGCATCCACTGTAATTAGAGGTCTGAAACATATGTTGTGTAATTGGTTCTGCTACACTGCGCAGAATGAGTGTCCTTTTTAAAAAGTGGAAGAAGACAGATAAACAGGTTATCTAAGCGATTCTTGCTAGCTTCCTGCCTGTCTTGCCACCACCTCTAGGTGACTGATTCTTGCTTGTTTGCTCTCACTTTGGCAATCCTAGGAGGAGCAATCAGTTCTCTCAAAGCTTCTTGGCAATTTGTCCAACTCCTAACAGGTTTTGGGGAGGAGCTGGATCCAACTGACCTTGGACAAGAGGTTGCAGCTGTAAGGGCGATGGCTATGACTTTTTTGGTTCAACCTATAATGGGAATTTGCCCCAGTTCCATCAATGTGTGACTCATTTCCTGGATAGCTGAGCCAGCATAAATCTCTGGTGTGAGAAAAACTAAATTGTTACTAGTTATAGATACCAGTGGACTTAAGGTAAGTTCAGCTTTCTTTTTTTTTTCTTTTTTTTTTTTTTTTTTTTAGATATGCTTGATATTTGGATACAGGTCCAAGGTATTGCTGTTTGGCCAGAAATTTGGTGGAATCTTGGACAAATTCCCAAAGTGCCTCCAGGAGGCTTCTAGGGTGGCAAGATCTGCAGAGCAACATTCCTGGAGCTGCTCTGTGATTAACCATGAAGTCTGTAATAACATGTTCACTATAAATGTTTCTGCTGTTTTCCCTTCTAAGCATGTGTTTAGAAACAGTCTGTGGAGAACTTTGTGCCATCCATACCCACCAGAGTCCTTTGCCTTTCTGTTTGGCTGCCGTAGGGAACTTTGTGAGTGTGGGAGAGTGGCAGCTGTATTTAATAGTGAAGTTAGTTCAGCCTGGGAGAAAGCAAAAGGGCTCAGGGGAATGAGAGGGAATAAAACTGAAAATATTGCAGCTTTTGGATTTGAATGAGAAACTCCTCATGGGTCTTATTTGTAAAGGTCGTTTAGGGATATCCTTTTTGCAGTCTAGAATCCTTATCTGCTGCTAAGCAATCACACAATATCTTAGTTGAGATTTGAAGTATTTTATGCAATTAGTTGCTTCTAGGATAGTGATAATCAGAACTGAAGGCCTCCTGTGTGTGTTTTATTTCCAGCTCTTCATGTTTTACCTCAGGTCCAACACTATTTCTGTCGTGTCAACTAATGGGTGTACATTCTTCCTAGAGTCCAAATTTTTTAACATAAAAACTTCTGTCCCTTGTGGCTATAGATAAACAAATATTGTTCCAAAAGCTGTCCAGGGGAAAGGCTACGAGCTGCAGTATCACTGAACGTATACAGGGAGATCTGCACTCGAGGACACCATATGTGCATATCTAGGATGTGCAAAGGAAACGCAGCTCAAGCCAAGCGTCTATCTGATCCTGGATATGTCAGAAGAAAAAGGAAGCAAGGCTGAGACTTCTCCAGCCTGGTTTCATAGTGGTGCCATGGGCACTGGGCAGACCAGCCCAGGACTAGTGGTTTCCCAGACCCACATTGCTCACAGCTCCAAGAGGACTCTGCACACACCAGTGCATCATCTGAGCTGCACCTTGAACAGCACCACCACCACTCAGAAAGAAGCACTAGCTTTCATTGAACATCTCAAGACTTCACAATTTCTTTCACTTTAAAAATGCACTACTGAAGCTTGACAGATAATTAACTACCTCCTGCTCTAGTTTTTTGTTTCAGGGGATGAGCTGGAGACAGGCAATAATAGCCATGAAGATTAAAACAATCTAACTATTTAAGACCCTAATAACAATAGGGAATTGTGTTTATATTAGCATTTCCTGTAAGTTAACTGTAAGTTAAATGTAAAAAGACTCATCTTCACTAGATTTCTTTGATTGTTTTTACTACCTATTCATTGTATTTGAATATTTCAGAGTCAGTATTTATTGTCCATTACAGCGTACATAGATATTCCTTGTTTGTATTCATAAAACAGTGTTAAATCAATCAGCCAGCAAAACAGATATTGCAAAGATTAAGAAGTTATTAAGATGTTTGGCATCAAACCCTAACCCCAAAGTCCTTGGGAGATCCTCCAGGTGTTATCTAAGGAAGAGAAATGCCATGCACATAGGAGGACTTTCTAGTCATTTGCAAGCAAAAATTTGTGCTTCCAGTTTTTGAAAGACATTTGTGCAGAATCAAAATGAATTCTTGTTACCACATTAAACTGCGGAGATGTCCTCTCCCTCTTTGTTCATCACCAAAATGTGAGTGACTGTGTGAAGTCATGTGGTCCATGTTCTGTCTGCAAACATGGCACTTGCAGATGCACCAGAGAGAATGCAAAGAGGATGCAATTAGAAGAGGACACAAGTAGAGGATGGTGACAGAGGGAGTAAGCTCTGGGTACAGCTTGATGGATTCCAGGACCTGGAGGTAGACAGAGGGAAAAGCTAGAGACAATCTTGCTAAAGCAAGAGGCCAGGTAGAATAGTGCCTGCTCATTGTGTTTAGTCTAGTTGTGTGTACACCTTCAGTCTTATTTTTGGCAGAAATTATTATTTTCACTTTCATTCCTTTCCTCTTCTCTACTGCCCCTTCAACAGCGAGAAAATGGGGCATGTGGGGGGGGCTATTTTGAGAACAGATAGTGTTGAGAACTCCAAAAAGAAAGTTATCTGTAGTCTCTGAGAATGCTGGTAAGCAGACACCTCAAAACCAAACAAGCATCCAGATTTTTATTTCAAAGCAAATGCTGACCTCTATGCAGCATGTACTTTCCAGACTGTTGCTTCAAAAATAGAACCTTTCACACACAGGAAAGGACTGAAGGGTTAATTAGAGGAAAATAAGCCCGCATCATGTGGCTGTAATAGCTGACAACAGCACAAATCTGTTCCTCAGATCTAAGCAATGCTTAGTGATTTCTTTGCTCCAGCTAATTTCAGTGATCATCAATTTATCTCATGAATGCTTGGGAGTACATTTCAGGCTATTTGTAACATGCTCTGAACCAGACATGCAGGTTTAGCATGGTTTTTTAACCAGTAATTCTGATGAGCACCCATGGCCTGCATTCAGGTGATTTACATGCTTTAGTACTAATGAGTTATATTTAATCTAAAATGTCCTAGTTTCAGTTTCAACTTCACCTGCTGGATCTTGTTATTTATTCCTGTAAAGAAGATTGCTCATTTTTCATAAGAAGTAAAATTCCAGAGTGTTGTATAAAATAAAAGGCAAGAGGGACAGACAGAACTCTTAATATTTACCGTCAATATGGAACCATCATAAGACATAAAAGAACGATCATTAGAAATAACCTTTCTTCTGCAGGAACAGCTATTGCTGTTAGGTATATAATGAAATGTTAAGGGCACTTTGTCTCCAGGTCCATTAAAGAGCCTTTGGTGGTGCTACATCAGCACTCACTTTGTTTTAGTGATGTGTCATTTTATAACAAGGCCCTGGCATGCTGCCCTGAACTTGGTTTTATGCCCCTCGTGTTTTCATAGCCGCAGGCCAGATGGTTTCAGCATTATATGATTCCTCTGATATGGAATCCGACCACGGTGCTCCAAATTACTTGTATGGTACCTTTGATACCACACACTATATTTCTTGTTGTGTATCGCAGTGCATTCAGCATTGGTCATTTCAGCTAAAAAAAAACAAACCTAGAAACTTTTGCATGTTGTAAGCAGCGTATTGAGTTGGTGACTGAGCACACATGTCAGTGGGCTATTATACTCCTTGGAAGCCTCAATTACTGCTGAATTTGTAGCATCAGATAGAGAAACTGCTTTGAAAAGTTCTGTTCAAAAGCTTAGTTTGTGATCAAATGGTGAACTGACCTGGGAGGTGGAGAGAAAGTGCAGTGGTTTCTACTACCACAGTCTTTGGGTGCTTCCTTTCCTTCTGAGACCTTTTGTAAAAACAAGTGCACAAACCTCCTGTTGATGAGCCTATGATGAGCCTGATGTGGTGGGCAGGGAAATATTGCTGCTCGGTAATGTTAAATGCAAAGCTGCAGTTCTTAATTCTCTTCCTCATTTGTGTAAATTAACTTCCTCTACAGCTTTCGCTCATCCTTGACTGACAGGATAACAACTTCTCACCCTGCTCTGATTAACTTCATGGCTGCTGTCATGCCCACTCCTAAATGTGTACCTGGATTAGAGAACTTCTGAAATGAAGTCCAGGCAGGGCAGTGTGAGGACAGAAACTGTGAGGGAACCACTTCTCTGCTGTACCCAGAGTGGGATAGGACTGTAAAAGATTGTTAGTCCCAAATACCTAAGTGAGAGGGACTTTTTTGGTGGCACAGGAATCTTGAAAAAGGACGAGTACTTGAACAGCAGACAATTTGTGTCTGTGGCTAAACAATGCAGCAAAATGCAGTTGCATGAGCATAGCAGAATTGATAACAAGCCAGAGAACAGCAATGTCAGGAAACAGTAATGCTGACGTCCACAGCTTGCTGTAGCAGTAGTGCCTAGATCAGTGGTTACAACCAAGACCAGTGGTGTCCCGTATGCTACAGAGATGGACGAAGTAAACTGTGTACAGCCTCACAGCAAATCACCACCGGGATGAACATACATGTCTAAAGCTGTGTGTTCCACAAGTTTTTGTTTGTTGGTTGGTTTCTTGTTTGTTTGGGGTTTTTTATTTGGTGGGGGTTTTGTTTGGTTGTTTTGGTTTGGTTTTGTTTTTAATGCATTTTTTTAATGGCTTAAAAAATTGAACGATTTTAAACATTTTTTTAAAGTTTGAAAAGGGGATGTTATTGAAGGAAGACCCCAAATCCTGACATTTAATGAATTGTACAGTCTCCTTTTTAGGCTTTCAGTGGCAACGTTCATGTTACGTAAAAAAATTAAGCAGTCTGAATTTTTTTAAAAGTTAGTGACTCACCTATTTGCTTATTCCAGCAGATATCAAGTTAACTGATCTACATGCTAGCCTTATTTCTGAAAGTTGTTTTTCATTCATGACAGCAAAAGCCCTCTACCACACTCCCTTCTGTGTTTTAGAAAATATTTATGTTACCTGTAGTAGGAAGTTATGAGAGCCTGCTGCTTTTATTTGCAAGTGCTTTGGTGAAAGTCTAGTTTCTGTTTGTCTCTAACACCATTAAAACTTCATTTGTTCTTCTTTACTTTCCTGGAAACTCCTGAAAAGAGGAACGTGGCTTTGTGAATCAGAACTGATATGAACTGTTACAGGACAGGTACAAAGATCTTTTGCCTGTTTATTTGTTTTTAAAGTTTTTGGGTTTCAATTTGGCTAATCAATAAGTATATGGTAATAATAACTGGTACTGACCTTTGAGTGTAAAGAACCAAGAAAACCCACTAGAGGGAGCTCAGACACAGTTTCTGAGTCTAGCAAGCAGCTACCATACCTTACCCTGCTATTTGCGCTGTGTTTTCTCTGTAAATCACTCGCATTGATAAACTTACAGTTTCTGTGTGGGCAACTACATAACCTGCATTATGAAAAGTACACTGAACCTTCTGTTGCAGATAATTTGCAAAACAATACTGAACTGGGGCAGGAGGGTCTCAAACTTCAACTTGTTCATCAGCATAGGTAGATATTACCAGAACACGTTTTTCCACACCATAAAAATGGGTCAGAAGAGGTTTGTTTCCACTCCTGCCTGCCTCTGCCCTCTCAGTGCATTCTTTTCCTTTCAATAGATCTTCAGATCCCCATGCTGACATCCTTCTGCTCCATGTCATGCGCCTACAAGCTGGTGTATTTACCTTAGGTGCTCCATTTCCCTGCCTGAGTAACACACCTCACTCAGACCTTTTGCCTCTGCCCATCTACCGTGTGCCCCCCACCTAACCCACTCGCCTTCCTAAAGAACATTAGGTTTCACCAATACCCTGTGCTTTAACTTATTCTTTCCCCTTATTTTTCTTTGCTCCACCATCCTGAGCTGCGAGGGCAGGTTCAGGCGCCACCTAGGTTGCTGCTGGAGGCATTTTGAGAGAAGCAGATGAATGCGCTATATACAGCAGTGACTGTTGACTGGCTGTAACTGCTGTTATGAAAGTGTTTATCTAATGTTCAGGAAATGATTAATGAGTAAAGACCTTCATAAATATGCTTCCCTTGTGGTCAGGTAGTTATCTGCCATCAGGCAGCCCTCCCTACACCACACAGTCGCTGTTCACGTGAAAGTCTTTGGTCTTATTCAGACAAGAGTCAGCACAGCAGACTTGGAATCTGCTACTGCTGCCACATAAGCTGATTTTTCATTCAAAAAACACTTGTAAAAAAGTCTGTGTGCCACATATTTACTAAAGTAAAGCCTTAAATAACTGATTCTCAGCCCAGGTTAGATACCTTGATGCCATTCCAGAAATTCAGAAAAGTGGAAAAGTATTGTCTCTGTGTTGGTAGATGAGGTTCTGTCCTGATACAAACTGATACAGGGCTCTCTAAATGGGCCTTGCAAAGAGGGATGTTCGAGTTATGCCAAAAAAGATGGAAAAGTGTGCTGCACTGCAGATATATCCCATGTTGTAGAACCACTTGGTTCTTTAGTGTTTCAGTTCAGTTCAGTTACTGGCTCTGCATGCTGCTGAGCATGTCAGCTCTATAAAATAAGGTGAATTTGCTGTCTCTGCATTATATTCTGTGTTTGTATTCTTTCCATCCTCACAGTAAATGCTACATGTACTGACTTCTTAACTCTAAATGCAGTCCTGAGGGAAGACAGTGATCTGAAAGCTAAACTTTTGCTTTCTACAGAATGAACAAAAGGATATAGTTGATAATTTTTGTGGCAATTCTCTGAAAACCTCCTTGATGAGATACATTTGTGAGCTGCAGATTTTGGGAAATGTGCCGCATTCCAACATTACAGACCCTAGAGATCTGTTAGGATCTTTCCTATGAGGAAGATGAAAGACATCTTGCCTTTGTCCATATTACAGACAGATCTAAATTCAATTGCAGCTACCCTGCCAGAAGCTCAGTTAGGGCCTACTGAATAGTAGCTACATGGGAGACATAGAAGCAGTAGCTTTGAAGTGTTGTTGCTCGCCCATATTGCAGCATAGATATACCTCTGCAGGGTATAGTGGCTGAGAGCACAGGATATTTGGCATTCTGCTCTCCCAAAATTCTAAATAATTCTCTGACACAAAACATCCACACAGAGCAAGAACAGCTGCACAAAACTAAACGATGTGCTCGCTTCTCCCAGTTTCTTTCACAGGAGCAAGAGTGAGAAAAGCTCCACCACTGCACCATTTCTTCTCCCCTTATCAGCAAGTCCCTTCCCTTCAGTCTCTGACAGTTAATGAGGATGTAGCATAAGTGAGAGAGGGTGGTTTCAAGGGAAGTTGTGATGGTGCAAAGGTTTTAGAACTCCTATAGCGTTAGAAGGAGTAGCTATGTGCTCTGCTTGCAGAATGTGAGGGGGCTGTGTTTTGCACTGAGCTGCCATACTTTCTGGGATGAAGATCAGAGTTTTGTGAAGGACCATCCTCCCTAACCCTTACTGTAAAGGAAACAGATGCAGTGGACAGATGGCCTCACACAGGAGCTGTTCAAGAAAGTGTTGGGAAAAAGAAAATATTTTGGAGGTCACATGATAGAATATATTATCAGTTCAAAGACAGCTAAGGGTTTTGAGAACAGTAATGCCTGTGTGGTTCAGCTGAAAGAAGAAAAGTACTTGTGGATACTTTGATTAAAACTGACAGAGCATTCAAATGCACTGAACAGAGGCATCTGGGTCAGGCCTTGGCTGGCCCCCAAGAAGTTCTGTAGGTAACTAAAGTCAGCAGAGTACAGAGAGTAAGATTGCGGAAATGTATGGTTTTGCCTGCAAACAGTTTTAGCTAACTATGGCACATAGATATTCTCCCTTTATAATGACCTTGTGTAAATAAGATACAAGGAATATTTTAAGAACGATTAGACACTGTTGTCATATTCACAACATAATTGAGGGAAACGTGGCTAGATACTTTTACAATTCAGTCTAATGCTAAAGACTGCAGACAGACAAGAACAGGCGATCTATCTAGCTATCCGCTTACTCTTGCTGGAATGTATGGCTTCCTCACACTAACATTCTGGTGCATTGTTCCACCTACTTACACGCTCAGTTTCACATGTCCTGTCCATTGGCACTCATCAAACCACTGGTCTCATTCTCCTGTTGACACCACCCTTGCTGTGAGGAATGGGTTGCAATGGTCACTCCGTCAGCTGTGTTTGCACCACTTTTGTATTCCAAGTCCTTCACCCTCCATCCTTACAAGTTACATCCTCAGATATTTGCAAAGTGTTATCACACCTCTGCAGCTATTTTTAGCTTAAAAATACATACCTTTAATTTCTTTTTTTTTTTTTCGTGGAAGATGTCTCCATTCCTACACCTGGATAATTCATTATTTCCTGGATTGTTTTCTTGGAACTGTGTGTAATTTGGCAGTCTGCTCATTGTAGGGAATTGGCTGAACCAGAATGCAATGTCTAAAATGAGACTTTCAAATAGAGACATTTTTCTTTCCTTCTATGCAATTCGATGCTTCTGCTTTGCTAATATCTCCCACATTTGCCATTCACTGGCAAAATATTTATTCCTGTTTCTTTTAGCATAGCTGTCTTCCAGGTTTTAACTTCTTCAGCACAGATTAGTTTGCATTTTCTGAATTCTTTCACTCTTAAATTCTTAGCTGCCTCTAAATAATTTATCTGAAACTATGGGAGAAAGTTCCAAATCTTTAATTGTTGTCCTCAAAATGACTACTGAGCTGTGAGGGAGGGCAGAGCCCTGCAGTACCAAGCAAGAGCACTCTGCTGTTTAACTCTTTATGTCTTAATTTACTGTGCGGCCACTTTTATTATAGAGCATTCTAATGCAATGCTAGTTAATACTTAGTGTCATCAGAAAAATATGCTATTCCCCTACATTTTCTTGCTTGGTCTCTACTGAAGAAACTGTACATTTATCAGTCTTTTCATACCTGTAAGTGTTACAAGTTCATTGTGAGAACTGACAGTGGCAGTAAATATTGAATAAAGAGCCTGAACTCCAGAGGCAATCAAAGGCTCTGAACTCTGCCATACTTCCACGGATCAATGGTGACTTCATTTCTTCTTTTAAGATCTTGGTTAGAGTTGTGTATGAATGGAATTGTGTATACAGCTTATTAAAAAATAAAAATGTGGGATCTGCAGGTGCCATAGGCTGCCATGTGTTGTTTTGTAACCTCCCAATTTAGAAGTAAGTGAAATAGGCGGAAATAAATCTTAATTTCTTATTTTTATTTGGTTGAATACATATATGTATATAATATACATATCACATATATGTATGTATACATATATATTAAGATGGTCCTGCACTTGGGTCACAACAACCCCAGGAAGTGCTACAGGCTTGGGGAAGCGTGGCTGGGAAGCTGCCTGGTGGAAAAGGATCTGGGGGTGCTGACTGACAGCTGGCTGAACATGAGCCAGCAGTGTGCCCAGGTGGCCAAAAAGGTCAACAGCATCCTGGCTTATATTAGGAACAGTGTGGCCAGCAGGACTGGAGAAGTGATCATCCCCTTGTACTTGGCACTGGTGAGGCCTTACCTTGAATACTGTGTTCAGTTTTGGGCCTCTCACTACAAGAAAGATATTGAGGTGCTGACGAAGCTGGTGAGGGGCCTGGAGCACAAGTCTGATGAGAAGTGGCTGATGGAACTGGGGCTGTTTAGCCTGGAGAAAAGGAGGCGGAAGGGAGACCTTATTGCTGTCTACAACTACCTGAAAGGAGGTTGTAGCTTGGAGGGTGTTGTTCTCTTCTCCCTAGTAGCAAGCGATAGGACAAGATGAAGCAGCCTCCAGTGTGCCAGGGGAGGTTTAGATCGGATAGTAGGAAACGTTTCTTCGTGGAGAGGGTTGTCAGGCATTGCAACAGGCTGCCCAGGGAAGTGGTGGAGCCACAGTCCCTGGAGGTGTTGAAAAGATGAGGTTTCTTAGGGACATAGTTTAGTGGTGGGCTTGGCAGTGCCAGTTTACCAGTTGGCCTTGATGATCTTAAGGGTCTTTTCCAACCTGAATGATTCTATGACTTTTTTTTTTTTTCAAAAAGTTTAGGTTATATTTTAATTTTTAGTAAAATTAAAATAAATAAAGCATTCCTGAACTGCCACATGTGCCAAACAACTCTCTGTTGGATTCTCTGCAGTTTTAAATTTCAGGCTCCTCTTCTTTGTCCCTGTCTAAATGATCTGGTTTATCACAAATTCTGAAGTTCTGTATGGGGTGGCTTTTTGCAGCCTATTGCCTCTTGACCATAAAGTAATATTCTGCATAAATTAATGATAAGATACAGCACAACACTAAGAACTGGGGGCTTTGCTCCAGAAAGATTTTTTTTCTCATGATTTTACAGTACTGGGCAACTGTAGCAGGTACATAGATGGCTTTTTTTTTTTTTTAAATCCCTTATATACCAACCCACGTAGTTCTTCATACCCCGTAGTGAATTACCCATGCATTGTTAATCAACCTTATTTCCCAACACCTCTGCCTACTCTTGTGCTCTATTTTTCTGGTGTTCTGTAGTAACTTTTGCAATGATGCAAGCCAGTAATCTTATTTCATCCTTTAGGGTACAAGACAATTACCAAGTTGTATTTAAGAAAATTGCCTTCATACAGCATTGTGCAATTGAAGTCATATTGCACTCTTTCTGCTACCATATTATTACACTAATTAAAAAGTAGTCATGGAACAACATCCGCATTTCCACTTGAATAAACAAAAGTTACCCTAAAGTTATGAATGAATATAAAAACTTTACCACAAATATTGGTGTCCAAGAAATATATACATATTGATAAGAAGGATTTTTATCAGAACATGTACTTTACAAAATGATGGGACATACATGTGCTCTTATAAATGCTTACACAAACTCCTCGGACCCTGGGAGAGGCTCCAGGAGGAACAGGAGAAGCTAGCAAGGGGAGGCGTACTTCTTTTTATTTAAGGCATTTGAAAAGATATGACTTGTGTGTGTATGTGCTTCTCTGTCCCAAAGAAAATGGCAGAGACCTCTATGAACTGAGGTTATTTTAAACTGAGTCAGCCTGGCTAAAAGAGGCTTTATTTAAAGCACTGAAGTCTTTAAATATCTGTCTGCAGATATACATGGGAAAAACAACAACAGCAAAAACAACAACAAAACAATACAGAAACAAAAGCACCTTCAAATCTGAAAAGCAAGATTTTAAAAGAAATGGCAATATCTTTTCTTGTGAGATTCTAAAGCTAATTCAAGTGGGAACCTCCTTTGCAGAACTGCACTTGGCAGCAGATCTTGCATTTCTTGTCTTCCTATTGGACAAGGAAAAACTGTAAACCTTCCTACTGCTTTCCCACAGAATAATTTTTGCAATCCTGTGTTGGCAACACTAACTAGGGAAACAGGTTAACCTTTGTCTTCAGTCAAGACCGCTGTAAGCCTCCCATTTAAAATCAGAGCCTTGACATTCCCTTGATATTTGCTATTTTGAAACTTCCCCCTCTACTTGTTAGTTTCACAGGCAGGAAGGAAAACTGGCTGGGAGACTTTGCTTTTTGTTCTTTTTTAACCCAGTGAGCTGGAATGAAACTGGAGATTTCTAAAACAGAACACTTCCACTTGCCAACCACAGGTCTCTCCTGAGAAAAAAATGAGTTGGAGCTACCATAACAATATTCTACGTGAGCAAAACAAAACAAAACAGGTTTGCTTCATGTTTGATGCTGCTCTAGTTGGTTTTCAGGTGTCCCTCTGCAGCTCTGAACATCTGATTTCTTGCTTGTGTAACCTGCCATTTACATAAATTATCTTGCTCCAGCAGGTGTGTTTTAAAGAAATATAGCTGACCTTGAACAAGTAGATGAAATCTTGAGAGTTGTGGATTGACAAACAGGATGAGTCTGCCCAATATGGTGTAAAGTTTCAGGCACTGAAAGGAGACAGGGTGCTCAGCACTGCATACAAGTTTGTGCTTGCCAAGCCACAATGCAAGTATTATCAAATACATACAGCCCAAGGAAGCTGGTGCAGTCCCGGCTCTTTATAAATGGTTAAGTCATATTCACAGGTTTATAAATTGCCTTGTTTTCTGGGAGTGACAGAGGATTAGATGTGAAAAGGAGATAGTATGGGAGAGGGAAGCTTCTGTAGGAAAGGGATGAAGAAAGAAGGCTGCGGATCCTAGCCTGCCCTGCAAGCGATGTCAGAATCTCTCTGCAATTTCCAGACTCCTTACAATCTCCTGTCACTGAACAATTTTAAATATTAATGCTTAGTTGGAAGAAATAATTATTTTTGTTAACTTCAGTTTGGGGGAAAAAAAAATTGATTGCTTATTGTTGCAATGTTTTTGCAAAGCTTGTGCAAAGCAGAAGGGAGAAAGGAAGACCAAAGACAGAAGCCTTGAAGAAAGCAGACTTTACTTTGAGAATTGGTGGCAGAAGAGAAAAATTGAGTGTAAGAGGAAAGTAGCTCAGAGAAGTTCAACCGTATTATGAGCACAGCTGGAAATTATCCCAGTGTGTAGGAAGGACAGGTAGGCAGTAAGGGACCAGCTCGAATAGTGAGATGTTCAGTGACCTCAAAGACAAGAAACTGGTTTTGCAGGGTTGCTCTGTAAATCAGATCAACAAGATGATCTGGGTTAAAGAAGAACACAAAACCAGGCTTTGTCCTTCACTCCCTGACTCTTTGTTTTTTGTTAGGCTGAGTTGTTTCACTGATACAGCTGATAGTGTAGGCCTACAAACAACTGCATCTGCGCTACTCAAGGAGTTGATGCTGATGTTTAAGAGGTGAAGAGAAGGCGTGGGGAACAGTGTGAAAGTGTCTGTCACTAGAGGTTTTTAAAACAGGTTACACAGCCATCTAGCACGAATGTTTTACATATGGCAGACGTTCCCTGGGAGAAATGGTTAGCGCGCAGGATTCATGAGGTTGCTTCGCAAGTGACTTGCTGCAAGCCTCTGGACTCCAGGTGGGCAGCCTGGCCATGAAAAGCACAGAGAACACAACAATACCTCAGCGCGCTGTGCAGTTGTGAGTGCTCCTTACCATTTGGGCTCTGCAGGGTCAGTGCTTCTCACCACTGCAACAAGAACTTCAGATGTTCCCTTGTTCTGCTTTTGTTGTTGAGCGAAACATAAATACTTGCTGTGGTTGTAGGGGAAAGAGAGTGTTTCATTTTACTTCTAGGTCATTAAGGTTTTCTTTTTGATTACTAAGAGTCCTCAGTTCACGTACATTACCTGTGCTGAAACGCTTATGTCAATAACTCACTGTAATGACCCGTGCTCAGCAGGAGACAATGTCTGCTGTGGGTCAGTGATGTTGACCTCTCCCTACACAGGTCGTTGCTTCAACTGCTGGGGTCTGAAACCACTTGCCCAAACCCTGGTACACTTTCATGTGTTGACAGTAAGTTAAAACTCCCCTCAGAGAGCTCCTCCCCCTCTCTCCTCACTGCAGGACCGAGAGCAAAGTCACTTCTCCCGGCGGCGCCGGTGCCGGTTGGCGCGGGGAGCGGCTCAGGCCCCTGACACCGCCAGGACACCGAACCCGTAACGGCCGCCCCGCGAGCGGCCCTCGCGCTCCGCCCCTGTGGGGGGGCGAGGGGCGTGTCCTGGGCGTGTCCGCGCGGTGCGGCCGCTGCCTGGCGCTGCGCGGGTGCGGCGGCTCCTCTCGCCATGGCGGCCGGCGGCGATGGGGCGGGCGAGCGGCCCTACGAGCTGGTGGTGTTCGGGGCCTCGGGCTTCACCGGACAGTTCGTGGTAGAGGAGGTGGCGCGGACGGCGAGCAGCGGGGAGCTGCGCGGCGCCCTGCGCTGGGCCGTGGCCGGGCGGAGCCGGGAGAAGCTGCAGGCGGTGGTGCAGCGGGCCGCCGAGAGCCTGGGTACGGGCCGCGGCTGGGGGCGTCTGGCGCAGGGCTGTCGTGCGGGGATGGCGGGGCCCGCGCGGTGTCCGGTGTCCGGGCCCCGTATGCTCGGAGCGGCCCCCGGGCGGATATGAGGGGAAGGGCAGAGGGCCGAGGCGGGAGGAGCCCCTGGCAGCCGGGGCTGCGCCGGGGAGGTGGCGGCTCGGCCCGGGCTGGGCAGGGGTGCGGCGCGGCAGGCGCTGTCGGTGACGGCGGTCTCCGGTGCGCAGGGAAGGCGGCGCTCGGGGCGGAGGTCGGCGTGCTGCTGTGCGATGTGGGCGACGCGGCCTCGCTGGCCGCCATGGCGAGGCAGACGCGGCTGGTGCTCAACTGCGTGGGGCCGGTGAGTGCGGGGATGCGGCCGGTGCTGCCGTGGGGTCCGCTGGGCGCGGCTGCCGGCACAGCCCGGGGCGGTGTCTGCCCCTCCGCAGCCGCTCCTGGGCTGCGTGCGGCCGGGCGCCCGCCTCCTCGAGTCAGGGAAAGCAGCGGCGGCTGCCGATGATCCAGTGCGGGGCTCCGGAGTTCCCGGAGCCGTCCGCGTGAAATGCAGCTCTTTGAAATGGAAACCAAAGTACAGTTGTATACCGTAATTGTCTGAAGATTTCTCAGCAGAGTCTGCAGAGTGCTGCAATTCGTAGAGGGTTGGGGTTTTTTATTTCTTTCAAAGGTAGCATAGCAAACATTGTGAAGTGGGGAGGAGTTTTGGGTTGGGCTAAAGTGTTTTAAGTGGCGTTCTGAAGACAGAGCTGGAAAAGAAGCCAGGAGACCTGCTGGTTTCAGTCTTGGTCTCTTTGAACCTCTCAGTGTCAATATTTCCAGCGCGTTCAAGAGGGGATCAAAGTACAAGAGCTGGAAGTTGGGTCATGACAACGTCTTTGAAATTAAAGAGTATTTAAGTAGAGAATATGCTGGTAATATGAGTGCAGAAATCATAAATTGAGATTAGCTATATTAGATTGGCTTTGGCAATCTCATCTTAGAAAAATACAGTGGAGTAATCTGCACAGGAAACTCATTTACCAGCAATGAAATTTGTTATGCTGTTTCTTCTCCCCACCCTCTGAAAAAATACAAGAACTGTTAAATTTTTGCCTCACTTAGTAAAAGGAGTAGCCATCAAGCATTTAATTCTATTGTAGATACATATGCTAGATAAAGCACGTTGGGTGAGTTGTGTTGTGTGGGTTTTATTTTGTTATGTGTGGTGTTCTTTCCTTCTATAGTATAGATTCTTTGGAGAGCCTGTGGTAGAAGCTTGTGTTGAAAATGGTGCAAGCTGCATTGACATCAGTGGAGAACCCCAGGTAGGTGACAGCAGAAAAATGCTCCTTTATATCAAGGATCTGTTTAAGGAGTATTTGTTTAGTATGTTTCTGCTAATGTTTTTGAACATGAAGGCAAATTATGCCTCCTGATCTACACTTCCAATATGCATTAATTATTTTAAAGTACATTGATGTATATTTGTTGTATATTTTTCTTACTTTTAGACAAGAGCCTCTCAGGTTCTTTCTGGAAATCCAGGATTTTTGAGTTCTGCTTCAATTCTCAGTTGTGATTCTGTGTAGGAATTTTGGTAGATCACATTTCATTGCACTTGTTTGACGCTTTCATAGCATAAATCAGGAATAATATGTATCCATCTAAAGATTCTTCTGAGTGGTTTAAAGTATGACAGTGAAGTGCTGATGGCCAAATATGGAGTTCTGCTTAAAATATTTGTTCTGACTTTGTTTTAGTTTCTGGAAGGAATGTACCTGAAATACAACAAAAAAGCTGCGGAAAAGGGAGTATACATCATTGGAAGCTGTGGCTTTGACTCTATACCAGCTGATATGGGAGTACTCTACACCAGAGACAAGTTGAAAGGTGACTTATATAAACATGACCTCATGCTGAAAAAGAAATGTAGATGATGCTTTCGTCTGGTTTCCTAAAGAAGCAACACTTATGTGGAAACTCTTTCAGTGTCTCTTTTGCCTGCCTTTACCAGCTGACCAGTTTCAACCAAATCTGGTAGATGAAAATTTAAAAGTAAATTAGATTCCCATTAGATTGGAGAAAGTTGGTCATTAGATAGAGGAGGGATTCAAGGTAATGCTACTCACTGAGAGAGCAGAACCTCTAGGCCGCTCAGCCTGTGTTGTGGATGTCCTTAGGCAAACCTCAGCACACTGCCTCTTGTGGAGTGAGAATCTTGTGGGGCAGAGACACTGGGGACAGGAAGGCGACGGGAAAGGGATTGCAAATGAGTAGATAATCTGGTTTCGTAAGTTGTACAAGCTCCATACAATGCCTTTTTCTTTAAGAGGTGATAGGTAGTAACTGAAAGGTAACTATTGGAGAAAAGATTTGAAATTATTTAATTCTGTGTAAATCATGCTTGATCCTAATCTCAAATGAGGATGCTTCATTCATGAGGTCTGATTTTCAACTGCAAGGGCTGATAAAAGTAGCCAAATGTTTTGCTTTTATGTACTATTAAAATGGCTATTTTTGGGCTTGCTTTACATTGGAGCATGTCATCAACTCTCAGTTTAAGAAAATAATCTGGATCTGATTGGAGGGGGAGGAGTGGCATGGAAATGGGGTTATAGCCTCATTGCTCATGGGGTTATAATTTGATGCTCAATACTAGATTTGAATGAAGATGTTTTTTATCTCTTCCTGTTTTTACTTTATGGTATCATCTCCTGTCTATCCTGTTGCTTGCTGTGTTGAAATTTGCCCATACAAGTACAGTTTTACAATCTCAGAAGGAACTGAGCAAAGCAAAACAAAGAATTTGGAGGAGTTGTTTTGTTTTGCTGTTCATCACAACTAACCATTCTCTGCAGAACACAAGATATGCTAAAATTAAATGTTTTAGGATATCTTGTGTGTTTCAGGTTTTTTGTGGGTTTGATTTTTTTGGGGGTTTTTTGTTTGCTTGGTTTTGGTTTTGTGGGGGATTTTTTGGTTGGTTTTGTTTTGTTTTGTGACTAGAAAAGGTCTACCAAAATCCTTAAGTCCATCTCAGGTTTCACAGCCTACACCATCCTTTATTTTGAAACTTGGAGGAAAACTAAATATGGCTCTTAATATTATTTTCCTTTTTCTAAATTTGATTATTTACATTATCTTGTTAACTAGATAAGACAAACAAAAAATTAGTAAAGATAATATTAGTGACCTTTATTGAAGTACTTTATGTTACAAGTTTGATCCTTGCTAGGTAAAATAGCTGTGGAACTTAATCTTAGCTTGTTGTACTTCTGAGATGAAGATGTGGCTCTGCCTTTTCAGTAATGTCAGTGTGCTACTATTTGAGTATACCAGAGTGTACTCTGGTTTTGTGAACTAATGACTGTATATGCCAAGTAATGTTTTCCCCTTCCTTAAAGGTACGTTAACTGCTGTTGAAAGTTTCCTGAAGGTGAAATCTGGACCTGAGGTGAGTTGGGTTACACCTTCTTGGAAACTCAGAGGTATTTGTGATAACGTCACTGTAGCCCATTAGGATAACTGTTATGTTATTTCAGACCAGAGAATAAGCTGGCAGTTCTTCGATGATGAGTCTAAGAACTTTATTCTTCAGGAGCTAATAAAAGTATCCCAAGCAAATGCCCTTTTGTAAGGTTCAGTTCCATAGGGTGTCTACCTAAGGGTTTTTGTGTTAAGCTGTTCCAAGAAATCAGCTTTTAGAGAGATGTGGGAAGGAGTCCTACTCAAGTAAACTATAACAGATGCAGAGTGTGTTGGCAATAATCCTAGTGTTTGGCTGTTGGTCTTTTTTCTATGGTGGGGGTTGTTTCAGTATATTTCAATGCATGTAAGCATTATACATATACATAATAATTGTAATAATGTGTAATATATGTAATAATTCTAAGGTCATTATTACAATAATGCAATGATGACCCAAACCAAGCTGGTGTTGGTGGCCGACAATCAACATACTTCTTTACCAGTCCTGAGCACCTATCTTGACAGATGGGGTCCAAGTCATAGGCTGTTCTTAGGAACGTCTGGAGAAGTGGAGGAAGCCCATGGAATGGGAGAGTAATATCTGTTAAAGGACAGGGGATAATAGTTAATGAGAATGCATGAATCTGTATGGTGGGTATAAGGGTGGTTTAAGTATGTAATGTAAGTTGTAAGTGTTGGTAAGAAGGGATTTCAGTAATGAGAATTAAATGCAATGGGATGGTTAGAAGATATATATATATACACACACACACACATATACATATGTGTGTATAGATACACACATATATATATGTGTATGTGTATACACATATATATATATATATATGTATTAAATTATGTGGGACCTGAGCATGATGCAAATTGTGTAGCATAAGGGGTGCAGACTGTATTTGATCTGGCTGAGATGGAGTTAATTTTCCTAATAGTAGCCCTCACAGTGTTGTGCTTTGTGTTGGTGGCTAGAAGGGTGTTGATAACGCACCGATGTTTTGGCTATTGCTGAGCAGTGCTTGCACAGCATCAAGGCTGTCTCTTCAACGTTCCCCCCCTCTTCAACGTTCCCCCCCTCTTCAACGTTCCCCCCCTCTTCAACGTTCCCCCCCTCTTCAACGTTCCCCCCCTCTTCAACGTTCCCCCCCTCTTCAACGTTCCCCCCCTCTTCAACGTTCCCCCCCTCTTCAACGTTCCCCCCCTCTTCAACGTTCCCCCCCTCTTCAACGTTCCCCCCCTCTTCACCCAGTATGCTGGGGGTGGGCAGGATCCTGGGAGGTGATGTTAGCCAGGACAGCTGATCCAAAATGACCAAAGGGATACTCGATACCATATGATGGCTGCCCAGCAGTAAAAGCTAAGACGAAGGAGGAGGAGTGGAGGGCATTTGTTATCATGACTTCTGTCTTCTGGAGCAACCACTATATGTACTGAAGTCCTGCTTCCTGGGAAGTGGCTGGACATTGCCTGCATTTGCAAAGTAGAGAATATATCTGTGGTTTTCCTTTGCTTCCGCCTGCGGACTTTACTTTCATCTTATTAAACTGCTTTTATCGTGACCCCTGTGGGTTTTTTTACATCTTATTTTCCCCCCTCGCTGTCATACTGAGGAGGGAGGTGAGTGATAGAGAGGCTTGGTGGGCACGTGGTGTCCAGCCAAGGTCAACCCACCACATTTCAATATACTTTAATGAATGTAATTGTAACATATATGTAATAATTGTAATAATATTTAATACATGTAGTAATTTTAAGGCTGTTACTAACATAACATGTGAAAGCTTTGGCTACTGAATTAACTTGCATGTCATGGTATGTCACAGGGTACTTGTGTACATGATGGGACCTGGAAGTCAGCTGTTTATGGCCTTGCGGATCAAGACAACCTGAGGAAGCTTCGAAAAAAGATAGGATATGCGCCTGTTCCGGTAGTTGGTGCAAAACTTAAAAGAAGGTATAAGAAGCCTAAGATGTGAAACATGGCATCTCCTAACTGTTCCAGTATTTATTATATGGCTTGTTAGCATATTATTAAATACTAAAAAAATCCATTTAGGACTTTAGTACAATAAGAACGCATGGATGCTCATCTAGTAGAATTGTACATGTGTTCTGCTTAACCGATTTGTTCATTTTTTATTGAAAAAAGAATGTCTCCCTGCATTTACTGGCTCTCAAAGTTGTTCTAAGAGACTTGTGGTGACATGGCAAACTTTGAGGCTGGCTTTCAGAAGTGATGAAAAGAAGAGAATAAAAAATGTGAGGAGAATATTCTTCTGATTATCAAACTCATCCTTGCTAGAGGGCGTGGAATTTTGAGTTGAGAGGGTGATAAATTTGGAGTGGTTAGCTTTCAGTGCAAAGAGAGAACGTCATAAAAATGCTTGAGAAAAAGCCAGTCTTAGCAGGACCATTCTGATCACTTTCTTGCAGTTTGCATGAACATTTGAACCTTTTTTTCTGACTTTGTTTTTTTTCCCATTTGCAGAGGACTTGTGTTTTTCAATCAGGAATTCAAAGAGTACTGCATTCCATTCATGGGATCTGATGCTTCTGTGGTGAAACGGTCTCAGCGTTATTTGCACACAGAGTTGCAGGAAACACCTGTAAGTTACTATTATTAGTATACTTTGTCTGTATTACCATTATCAGTGAATCTTTCCTTTGTATAATAACTGTTCTTGGTGCAGATCTGTGTAGCAGGGTTTCTGTAGTTGGATAAACAGTAAGGACTGTGATGTGCTTTTGCTTTTATAGAGGAGGCTTGTTCTGTTTGTCCCCTTTGGAAGCTCTGATGTGGTCCAGGTTCTTCTGTGTGCGTGGGCCTGTTTCATGCTACTTGATACTCTGCCTGATGAGCGTGGTTACTGCTGCTCGCATCATTGTTCCGGGAGTCTCTTGTAGGGTTCTCATGCTGTCTGATTCCTGGGTATGGTTTTGTAGGGAATGGAAGCCTTGAGTCACAGAAATATTTGAGAGGTAGGTTCTGTGATTCTGGGGAATGATAAGTATGTTTAATTCTGTTTCTGAGGCTTTCTTTTTTTGTATAAGTAGAGTTTCTAAAAGCATCATAATTGTAGTCTGTGCAACTACAGTCACGTCAGTGTAGTGTAGTAAATATTCTGGTAGAGAATTCATACACTGCTCATTTGTATCTGGAATTTCTTCGATGCTTGGGTCTCTGGTGTGGAGAGTAAAGGCAATGTGAAGTAGTGGTGGTAGAAAAATGTTTAGTTTTTATTTTTTTTCCATGGTTTCCCGAGAGGAGACCAGCACTAACAATCTGTTACAGCTGAGCAGAATGACACGCATCTGTTGTTGAGATATGAAGCTGAGAAAGCACTCTAAAAATACACTTGGAAACTACTAATAAGAAAGGCTTGCCAGTGTTATTGCAGAATTTTAAAGCAAGGCCTTGGTTTCTTCTCAACTAAAACACAAAGAGGAGGAAAGAAGATCTGAGGAGAGAAGCCTGAAATCAGATACCAAAGCACATCTTTCTTTAAAGTTTTCCGCTCTTGTTTACCATGCTCGTTCCCTTGCCGTTCTGTAGTTGTATTGTCTATTCATAATGAATTATAAAATGAAGTATTATTCAAAGAGTTGTTTAGAACTAGGAGAGTTGTTTAAGGCTCTATTTAAACAGCTCTCTATAGTATCAAACAATTGCATCATAATTTGGGGGTAGGTTACTTTTTACAAATGAATTGATGCAAAAACTTTAATGCAAATTGTATAACTGAAAATGTGTTTGCTTCAGGTGCAGTACGGCGCTTATGTGAACATAGGTGGTCTTGGCTCTGTTATCAAGCTGATGTTTGCTGGCATTTTATTTCTTCTTCTTGTGAAGTTTAGCTTTGGAAGAAAACTTCTGGTAAAAGTAAGTGTTCAAGACTCAAAAGAATTAAGTGTTTGGGGATTTTTTTTTTTTCTCTGTAGTTTATTGTTGGTCTTTTCTTTTTTTTTTTCTTTTACCTTCTTATTATGTAGTACCCAGAATTTTTCTCTGCTGGACACTTCACAAAGGACGGACCAACCCAGAAACAGGTAACCGACTGTTTTCCATCGCAATTATTGAACTCATTTGTTATGGTGATGGTAGAATAGTAATCTAGGGTCAACTGCTTAGTTTCAAATGATACCTAAATGCGCATTTTCTGTGCCTGTTGAGATAGCTTTGAATATTTAAATAATCATCAAAGTATGTGGAACAGATAGGAGAAAAAAATGGATCATGTTGCTGGGTCTGATATATTTGCATGACTGGCTCACTGCACTCAAATGATGATGACATGGGGAGACTGAGTAGTGGAAGCGGTGGACTGGAGGCACTGAGATGGGCTTTAAAACAATACCAGTTCCAAGAAAGTGGAAGTGATTAAAAATTTGAGATTGCACCTTGTAAGCAATACTCAAAATAATGACACTCATGTTTATATGGATCATAGTATTTGGCACAATAAATACTTATATTTACTACTTGTGCTTGCGTGATGTGAGTTACTGTTTTGGTGACCGCACTTGTCTTGGCCACTACAGATGGATGGAACCTCTTTCACAATGACTTTTTTTGGCGAGGGTTACAGTGAGGGCCAAGATCCCCAGAACGGCAAACCAAATGTAAAGATCTGCACCGAAGTCAAGGGTCCAGGTATGTATGTTAGTAGCAGCTACTGCTTTTTCCTCACATTCCCTGCTCTAAAATGGGTTTATGCTTCCATGGCTATTTTCATCCTCAAGATGTTCTTGCAACATGGACAAAGTCAACAGCCTTTATAGAGTATTACCTTGGATACTAGCATTCATTATGACTTTTTTTTTTTTAAGTAGCTAATTCATTTGCATTCTTGTAATTCTCATTCTTTCTACTAGATGATCTTTCGAGGTGCCTTCCAGTCCCTGACATTCTGTGATTTCTAGCTATAACATACTTGCGTTCAGATCATTCCTTTGAGGGGAGATGACAGCTGAAGTGAAGTTTGGAGACAGTAAGAATGCATATTCAGGAAGGACTTAATGAAGCATAGCTTCTTTAAGTAACTAGAGATGTAGCCAAATGTGCCAGTCTCACAGCAAAAGCCTGAATTTAAGCATGGGATGGGGAAAGCTCTTGCTGTAACAGAGAGCGCTCTGTCACTGAGAGGTGATTGCTTGTGGTTGTTGTCAGTTTATATGCCTGTATTTGAAGCAGTATTTGTCCAGATTAGATCTTAGGGACTTCACCAGTTACTGGGGATGATTGCCAGGTAAAAAAGCTGTTCTTAGATGGGGAAGGCTGTTTCATTGCCAAATAGATTATCCTTCAGCATGCTGTAGGTAAGAGCAAGATTACATTTTGCATCTCAACACCCTGTACATTGTTTGTTTGGGTTTTTTTTTTTTTTTGGCAGAACCTGGCTATGTTGCTACACCAATTGCAATGGTTCAAGCAGCTGTATCTCTTCTGGAGGATACAGCTTGTCTGCCTAAGCAGTAAGTACTTTCACCTGCAGAACAGCTTCATCTCCCTTAAAGCTACTCTGTGTGTATTTTCTCTTTGAAAAGACAGAACTCATAACCCTGTGGATTTCTGTGATACCCAAATGGCTGTGCAAAGGAGATACTTCACCATGAGCTGATTTAAAGCTACTTATCCTTCCTCTGCCTTTCAATTTGAAAGGATCTAGTGATAGGTTTTTGTTAATGCTTTTGCAGCATCTATTTCATCAGTGTCTGTAGTTTCAGTTACTGGAATGGTTTCTGTTGAGTTTGCTGGATGCAGAAATGGAACTATGAATATAACCAGCTTGCTCTCCTGTGGGATGAAGTGGCTTTTTCTTTCTTGGGTGGGAAAACACATCTTTGACTTCAAAAAAAAGGTGCCAGTCACCACTAATGTTTTGATCTTCTGATTTTCAATACAGAGGCGGTGTATATTCTCCAGGAGCGGCCTTCTCCAAAACAAAACTGATTGATCGCCTCAACAAACGTGGTGTGGAGTTCTCTGTTATTAGCAAGCCTGAAGTCTGAAGTCAGGACATGACTGTATAAACTAACCTTCCCTGGGTCTAACGCCAATAAAACTTATTTTGCTGTAAAAGCCTAATCATAAAATAGTTTCACTGTGGTATTGTTTACAGAGAAACAGAAGAAAAACTGAGTTAAAAGTTAAAATACTATTTGCTATAGTGAGCAAACCCATAAAGGGTATTGTTTTAATTAACAAGTATGTTAAATCTGTGACTTACTACGTACTAGTTCTAGAATTTTGTTTAATCTCTTACATTAACTTTTCAGTTACTACTTACTGGAACCACTATGGCACCTGCTTCACAATTAACCACAGCTGTCTTGCTTTGCCCCATTTCCCAACTACTAAAAGCAGGCAGGCCTTGGATAACAAGTGCCTTAGCAGCTGAAACCACTAGTTACTTCCCATGCCTGTTGGGGATTGGCGCTATTACTTTGTGGTGTTCCTACATTTAAAGCCTTGATGCCCATAGTGAAATAAAAGAGGAGTAGTTGTTTCTCAGAGTTGAAGGCATAGTTTTGTCTTTTTTTTCCTGGGCTATTATAAAGATCAGCTGCCACTGAACTGTTGTCTTAAGGTACATTAACTTCCTTACTTGCTTGCATGTAGTAGGCTGTGCTAAAACGGGAGAGGAAGTAACTTGTAGGGTTTGGCAATAGGACGATGACGAATGGTTAGGTGGCAGGGCCCGCGCGGTCCCAGTGTCTGGGCCCCGTACGCTCGGAGCGGCCCCCGGGTGGGTGTGAGGGGAAGGGCAGAGGGCCGAGGCGGGACGAGTCCCTGGCAGCCGGGGCTGCGCCGGGGAGGTGGCGGCTCGGCCCGGGCTGGGCAGGGGTGCGGCGCGGCAGGCGCTGTCGGTGACGGCGGTCTCCGGTGCGCAGGGAAGGCGGCGCTCGGGGCGGAGGTCGGCGTGCTGCTGTGCGATGTGGGCGACGCGGCCTCGCTGGCCGCCATGGCGAGGCAGACGCGGCTGGTGCTCAACTGCGTGGGGCCGGTGAGTGCGGGGATGCGGCCGGTGCTGCCGTGGGGTCCGTTGGGCGCGGCTGCCGGCACAGCCCGGGGCGGTGTCTGCCCCTCCGCCGCCGCGCCCGGGCTGTGCACCTTCCTGCCATACCAGTATTTGAAAAGGTACCACAGGAAGCTGGACCAGACATTGGGAACCATCACAGCTCCTAACAACACTTGAGTAAAAACTGCCAAGGTCACTGCTTGTTTTGATGAATGTGGTCCTGCGGGCATGGGATGCTACAGAAGGTCTGATTTCAAATTCCAATTCTCAATATAAGGGGTTTTGGTAATTTTTTAAAAAATCTAAATGAAATCACAGTCTATAAAGCCTTTAACTGTAAAAACCACCAACGACAGCCCAGCTTACCTTAACAGTCCCTTTTGCTTCCGAGTTCTCTTCCCTGAAATATAGTCTGGATTCCTTTGCTCTTAGAGGAGGAGTAACTGAATGTCCTGGAAATTCAGAGGGAGTTGCCAGGGGTGTGGTGTGAAGGCTGGATCTGAGAATAGGCTGAGGAGTAAACCCAGGAAAAGCAGAAGCAGATGTGGCCAGAACTTTAGTTTTCTATGAAAATAAAAACTTTTTTCTTTTAATTTTTAGTGGTTATTTTTTAAAGTGCTTTTAATTTAAAACCACTTAAATCTTCTAAACAGCCTCACTTGTCAAAAGTATTATTTTCAATTACAAACTGAGTTTGTACCAGCAGGGAGGACAAAGTTTAGCCTCTGTACTGCTCCTTTTCCAAAGGTACAAAAATCTTGATGATAAAAACCTGTGCTTTGTTTTGGTGTTGTGGTTTTTATGCCAACATAAAATGTTATTTTTCAGATTAACTTCCTGAAGAAAGAAGGATAAGGCAGCTCATTGTTTGCAGTTTTCTCTGCTTTCTGCCTTTTTCCCTTTTTTCTCTACCCTGGATAAGCTGTTTGGGACCAGGGAACTCTATTTCCTGAACTGGCTGCTCAGTGTGGATGCAATTCATGAGGCATTGAGTATCACTTTTTTTTTTTTTTTCATTGGCTCCCAATGTGGGGCAAGAGGGACTAAAATTTTGAGGTTTGGTGTTTTTACTGGCACGACTCAAGTTCAATTTTCTTGGCAAGGTACCAGCTTGAAGGGTTGAGAGAATCACAGATCTGTGTTCTTGGGGCATCATCTAGCAGTGGTAAAGCAGAATGCATTTATCATATTGGTTTAAAAATTCTGTGTGAAGCCTTGTGTCATCATGCTCTCTGAACTGTTCTGCAGTACCGTATTTGTTCTGGGCATATTTTACCGGTACTTTTGTGCAGTCTGTCACTGCTGGAATTTGGTCTACAGTAATGGTTTTACTGTGTGGCTTAGCACTGATATACTTACTTGTACTTAAGCCAATAGTGAATTTATATTCATTATTGTTGTACCTTGAGAGCCCTCCAGTGGAAATTAAAGATAATTGTACCTGTTTTTTTCCATTGGATGAGCCAGGCTATAGAAGAGCTATCTAACCACACCCTTCCTTTTTCATTAGGACGGAGTACTGGTGTTTTTGAGAACTTAGAATATCCTTGGGGATTTGATTGTACCCTGTTGGTATTGCCAGGTTTGCTGAATGTGTGTCAGTTCTTGCTGGCGATAACATTATTTAAGGAAATAAGGCTAATTAGGACTGCAGCTACTCTGGCTCCTGTGACAGATGTTGGATCTGCCTGAGCCTCAGTGACACACAATGCAGCTACTGCAGCTCCCACACAGCCACCTCAGTCACTCCGCCCCCCACGTCTGGCACTGCTGCTACTCCAACCCTGACAGCAGGTACTGCAGCTACTCCAGTTTTGGTGACAGCCATTTCAGCCACTCAGTCCCCTGCAGTGCACACTGTGACTATCCAGACTGGCAATAAGTCAAGCAGATGACCGGCCTGTGTCAGCACCAGTCACCGTTGTAAAGAAAGTCACAAGAAAGACTAACATAGCAAATGAGGATGAGGGAGTGTTATCATCATGGTGGGGGGCAGAGCAAGAGATAACCACTCATTCCTTTTCTCAAAATGAGCTGTGAGATATGCCAAGAGATTTCAGTCATCATGAAGTCAAGAATACTGTAACATGGCTGCTCCGATGCTATATATCAGATAATGGAGCCAGTGGTCTGGAACTAGAGGGTAAGGAAGTGAAGCAGCTGGGATCTCTGTTGAGGGAAGCGGCCCTTGACAGGGTGATTGAAAAGAGGAAGAATTCTGTAGCCTCTGGAGGTAACTCCTGACAGCCACAAAGGCAACGTATCTCTTCAAGCATGATGTTGTATGTCATCCAGGGAGGTGGAACACTGTGGAGAGACGTACCCTCTGCCTGAGAGAATTAGCTCCGTGGGAGATAGTTTATTTTGGCTCAGGCAGTCAGGACTGAACAGATCCAGGTGAAATCAATTGTAGATGACCCATGTGGCAGAAGTTCATTTAGACTACACCACTGTCATGTGCTGCGTCCTTGGCAGGAATGAGGTGGACAAGCACAGGTACGCAGAAGGTGAACGAAGTAGCTGACCAACTTTGGGACTTAGAGAACAAGCTCGCTACCTCTTTACAGACCTGTGTTTCAGCTGTGGAGAGACTGTCTGAAAAATCTGAAGAGCGGTTTGAAAAGCTGTTATAGGAAATCAAGGAAATCAGATCTATTTTTTTAGGAATGGCAAGATGAATGTTGTCAGATCCCAATGTCAGATCAATAAAACAGCAGTTATGTCTCCACCAACTAATAAAAAGGAGACACAAGCTTTCTTGGGTGTTCTACGTTTCTGGAGAATGTACATTCCAGACTAGTCAGACTGTGAGCCCTCTCTATCAAAGTGACTTCTACATACTGTAAAAGGAGATGAAGTCCCTGCAGTACACGTGAAAACTATGTTAGGGAAGGCAGTCTGGGTTACTCCTGCCTCAGGCAAAGGCAAACCCATTCCTGTGATTGCTTTTGCTCAAGGACCTGGGAGCACCTGGTGGATGATGATGAAAGATGGAGAAGTCTGATGTGTATCTTGGAGAGATTTCATTCTGGGTGAGAATGCTCAATATTGAACTGCATAATGTTAATTGCTACATAATACTGTCGGCCATACTAACTGTGTTCAGTAAGCGTCTTTCAGATTAATGCAGTGATGATGAAACCAGAGCTGGCTTCAACAAGTGGCACCTGGCAATTTCCTCGAAGTTGACATCTTTAACTCGTGAACTGTGGGTATGAGCTGCAGTAAATACACCATCTTTTCCGAGCTGGAAGACTGTTGTGATAAAATGAAGCTCAAACTCATGAACTAAATGAATTCAATGAATATTTCAGAAGGAAGGCCCATGGACTAAGGGAATGATATCTGTTTGTATATATGTATATGTGTGTGTGTATATGTATATAGTAGTAGTAATTAATTAGAGTGTATTAGTAATACCTAAGCATGACATAAATGATATGCAATAAAGGGGTGGAATGTGCTGGTTGACTTAAAATGAGTTCATTTTCTTCATGCAGTTGGAAGCTCTTATTTTTCATAGCTAACATGGTCATTGTTCGGATTTCATTTGAGAACAAGATGGCACCTTGTGCCAGAATTAATATCCTTTGTCATGTAGCTTTCCAGTGTTTTTGTGTTGATAAGAAGAGAATGTAAGAACTGTTACCTTAGCTGTTGTCTGTGAGACCAAGGTCTTTTTGGGCTTTCTATCTGCAGATGTGAGGCAGCTGGAAAGGGGGGCATGGATGGAACAGACCTTGACTGACATCCAGGCTGATCAATGAGAATATTCCATGCCATTAGCATAATGCTGTGTATTTAATGACAGTGTGGATTTCTGGCTAGGGAGACCTCTTCCAGCTCAGGTCTGTTTTGGTTGAGTTCCATTCAGGAGTTCCTTTAGTTTGCTCTTTTGAAATTCTGCCATTTTGCAGTTGGCCTCTGGGACTTTCTGCCTATTTGGCCCTTTTTTTTTCCTCTTTCCTCAGTATCAGCAGTTTGGGACCAGGGTGCTCTCTTTCCTGGACTGGCTACTTGAGATGGACGGAGTTACTGAGGAATTGCTTTAAGAATCACTTATTTTTATGTTTTATTTTCATTTTCTATGTATTTTTATTACTAGTAGCATATTAGTATTATGTTATTGTATTGAACTGTTTTAATCTCAATCCATGCATTTTAATCTTCCCTTTCAGTTCTCTCCCCTACAAGGTTTTGATTGCTAGCTGGGGTTAAACTAAAACATCACTTTCACTCAAAAAAGATTTGACAGTATTTGAAACGGTTTTAAAAGAGGACAATGAAACACGCTTAATGATATGGATCATACTTAATAAGAAAAAAACGGTTGTAATTTGGAGAAATCACAACTATTTTGTTCAGGTAGGCAAAGGCAAAAAGAATAGCACCAACAAGACAGGTCAAATGTTATTTCCTCGCATGATAAGTTTGATGGCGGTGAATATAAGTACAGTTGAACACAATGACTAAAATTCCTGCAAAAAGCCATCACTGGATTTGATAGAGACTGGCATCACTTAATTGACATCACTCAGTTGTCATTCACTTGACCAGATTAAGAAACTGAAGCAAATACATTCATGCTTCTAGGTAAGCAAGACAAACTATACAGAGCTATTGAGCACTTAAATAATAAGGTGGTTAATCTACAAATTGCATCTTTAAGTATCTAAGTGTATTGAAAAGTCCAGTTTTAACTTCCTTTGTTCCATGCAATAAAATCAAGTGTGTTTCAAGAAGCATACTACAACTAGCTTAGAACTAAACTCTTCAAAACTGTTCCCAACGTGCTGCTTCTGAAAGGTCTGTAGATACAACAACCACATGATACTGAAAATATTCCACAATTTCAATCCCACAGTGTTTGTGATAAAATACTTAGGTGTTTTCATTTTAAATGTAGCTTACAGGCTTTTGGTTTGCTTGGTTCTTCCTGTTTTCTCAAATTACAAACCTTAACCACAGGGGGAGTCTCTAGTAGATTCAGTTGTGATGATCCTGAAAAGTTCCTTTGTGGGATGGAACTGAGCAGATCTGATTTCAAGGGGCTGGATGCCATGAATGAAGCAGAAGCTCCACATGGTGACTGCCAGCAACCACCCTGTGCTGCAGAACATGAAGGAACAGGATGAACCACCGAATGAAGCAATCTATTAAGAGACACAATTGGGAATATGAAAATAAATAATTAAATGGGAAAAAAATGTGTTCAAGAAATATAAGAAGATAAAGAACAAAAACATGAACAAGAAATGCAGGTGAACCCTTACTGTTGGGGTGACGTTATCAGGCCCATGAACAAGTTACAGGCGTTATATTTTTTTTACTTATTTCTTAACATTTCGTACTTAGTTTCCTAAATCACTGCCTCTAATAAATGTCAATCTAAATGTAAATTCAACACTGAAACCACAGCAAGTGTACAGCGCACACACACACAATGGGAAGCAACACCTTTTTGAAATACTCACACTACCTGGAACATTTCGGTGAAAATTTTGTAACTGGTGTCCCAACAAATACATCGGGCAACTCTGCATCAGGGAGACGGTGTGTCAGGACTGGTGGTTCTGTAACTCTACGACTGGAATTAAAAGGAAAATTTCACTGACTTTCATCCCCCAGAACTCCAAACATCCCAGAATTCATGTTTATTTGACCATACCACCTGTAGGAAAATCATCAGACAACTACTAGTCTCTTTTCTGCTCTTTATAATTCTGGGTTTGTTTTAAATAAAAAGAAGCAGAAATAAGCCAAAACTGGGCAGAAAGTGGTAAAGGATTACTGTTTGATCACACAATCAAGTCTGTCAAACTCTCTACACCAGTAGCTTTATAGCAATCATCAGTTTCAGCTATCTGACATACTGTAAACACATTTACCATCATGTAAATATATTTATGTGCGTAAATAATATTATCATAGCAGAAAAACTCTCCAAATATTATTTATCATTTTTTATACCTAAAAGCCTTTACATTGTATGTGCAAAAAAGCCAACCAAAGCTCCCTTCAGGTGCACCTTCCCTCCAAAACACTGACATCATTCCAATGGGTTTTCCTCTCTCTCTCCAAACTTGTAGCTCCAGACTAAACTTTGTTCAGAGGCTGCTTACCTATCATATCCTGAGAAACTGGGTTTCTGCTCATTTCCTACCCACACTTCTCTAATTTTGGACAACACATAACTGATGAAAATACACACATTTCCTGCATTGGCTTTTGTTACTGTTGATAATGGCTTTGGTCTGGAGACTGGAAAGCAAGAAGGAAAACATATCAGCCTTGTGTAACCGATGTGATGGCTACCCCCTAAAACTTACTTCCCCTAAAACTTACTTACCTTCTCTCAGGACTGATAAAGGCAAATGGTAGAGCTCAGCTCTCTCTGCCACCAGCTTCCTTTGAACTCTAGGAAGGATCTTGTCATATTGGTCTAATACAGCATTTCTGACAACTGCTTTGTCTCTCAACTGAAGATCACATTCATTCTGATGAATGAAAAGCATAAAGCAAGAAGTTAACTACTTAAAAGAAGTTCATTGCACGGAACTATCTGTGCTGTTTCGAAGTAGTGGATACATTTCCTCTAGAGACAGAGTAAAATCCACCTTATGTTTGATTCACTGAGAAACTGTGGTTCTGGAAAACACCAAGAAGTGCATCACAGAGTCGTAACAGAAGTTCACAGACTACCCAGTTTGATTTGGCTATTCTGAGAAATAGAAGTTAGATATGGATTTCTGTCATAAACGTGGTAACATTAAATTCACACTGTATCTTTAGGAAATGAAAAAACAAAACAAAACAAAACCACAAACAAAAACCAACAAAAAGCACCACACCAAAACAAACAAACAAACAAACACAATTTTTTACCTGTGGATCAGCATAATGTTTCAGGCAAGATACAAGAGACAAACTACAGAAAGCAGTGACTTTCAATAATCCACACAATACTGAATATCAGTATTTGAATAACTGAATTATAAGTTTGGCTGAGAGAAAATAGATATGTATGTTTATTCCTCACATGCAAACAAATTATTCGAAGTGGAGTCAATAAAAGTCGATAATATTTCATATATAACTTCACAAGAGTCACTTTGGAGCAGTGAAGTATTTTGTTCAACATTTAGGTTTGGCTGTAACTTATTTCTGGCAGTTCAAATAATGGTACAGAAAAAAAAGCAGGATTTTTAGTGACTACTATCAGAACTCATCAGTAACACATAACTACTTTAAGTGGAGTAAAAATGGTGTGAATATTTAATTTGTAATTTCATAGAGCAGCTTTTGATTTGTGAAGTATTTTGTTCAACTTTTAGGTTCAGAGGAAACTTAGGTGTAGAAACTTATTCCTAGTAGTTCAAAGAAGGATACAAAAAACAAAGCAGGATTTTTTGTGACTACTACCAAAACCCATTAGTAACACCTAGCTGAAGGTTGCACACTTGACAGAACTTTAATGCTTACCGTAGGATTAACCTTCATTGACTGATGCAGCCGTAGTGCTGGGATATAGTTGGCACGTTGCAGATGGTGGACTAAAAGAAATTCACGACTCTGGACACCAGCATTGGTCTGTAGAAACTTCTCCAAACACTCCTGTGAGAAATAACGCATTCCAAAAATCTAGTAGGATTCTGCCTCTTCTCTTTTCAAAGAGGTGATTATCACTTTTTTCCTTGTCCACACTTACTTGTTCAGTCTCTGTGAAAGGCAGCTTCAGCAAGTCTTCCATTAGTCCCATCTCCTGACAGATTTCATACATGTGTTTTAACAGCTCTTCGATGTTTAACTTGGTGGTATGTTGCTGCAACAGACTCCAAGCCTCCACCAGGCACCTGAAATTCATTTATTTGAGATGTAAAGGAATACAAATGGTATAACCAAAAAGATGCTCCAAAACTACTGCGTTCAAAGTTTAAAGGAAGTGTAGGGGGTTGTGACTGGTATTATTTGTTCTCCACCTTTCACAAGACTTGAAGGCCAAACAGTGGGACGTATTTCTTTACCTATTGGACAACAGCACAGTGAGGAAAAGCCGCACTTCACTGCTGCTCGACACTGGTGGCTTCATCATCTGGATGTATCTGAGCGCTTGCCTGTGCTCTCCTTGGCACATGAGGGACTGAAGAACTCTCACATGTTGCCATGACACACTTTTGATTGTAGCTGGATGAAAGAGCAGGGCCAGTGCACTCTATAGTAGGTAGAGATCAGCTTTGTTAAGAGATACACATACACACATGCAGCAAAAATAGTCAAAAGTTTCTTAAGTAAGGGTGTGTTAAATGAACTTATATGACCAACTAACAAAATACTTGATACTGGACAAGTGCTCAACTCTTCTGCTGAAAACAACCTGAATGGGTGGCTCTGTGAATTCAAATATCAAGCATTATTAAAGGTGATGTCTTCTTTGGTTTAATCAATTTCCTGTCAAAGTAATTAGAATAAATTTTCACATCATAATTTATTGTTGAAGACATTGTAGCACTATTGCAAAAAAGCTTCTAATGTTTTAAGACCTGTTATTAACTAAGCACCATTTAAAACAAATATTTTATAGACAAAAGTTTTGTATTGCAATGCGTGTGTAACTAAACTGTAACATACTTACTTCATAATCATTGTGATCTAGAAGCCAAAAACCTTGAATAAGCTTAACAAGACCCCAAGGGATAGCAAAGGCAGTTGGAAATGAGTCAGTTGAAGTTTCTGTTCTATTTGGAAAGGAATGCTTGATATCCAGCAGCAAGTAAATTGTCTGGTATCAAGTATCTAATTAAGGCAAATAAATTTGTAAGACAAAAATTATATCACATTGCACTTAGAAAAAGACACAATGAAATGAGAATATAAAAGTGGTAGGAAGCAGAAAACACAAATGTCTTGGCCTTGCCATTTTAAGCTGTTATAACCCGAAGACAGTCATGTCCTAAGCAGAAAATTGCATTCTGGGTAAATCAAAAGAAATTGTCTTTGATTTCTCTAAGGCATTCAGAAAGGTAAACTTCAAATATTTAACTACTTCCCTTATAAACTTAGGCTCCCTCTTTAGTCAGTGGAGCTACCAGCTGGACATTCAACAAATTTGAACATTCAATGCTTCATTATTAAAGAAAACAAATCCTACTGTTGTTGGGTTTTTTGTCTTTTTTTTTGTTCCTCATTACCAGAGTATATTAAACAATGTAAACTATGGAGTGCTTACAATAAAACTTACAAGAAAACTGGGGTTAAACACTATGTGGATCACTCATTGGTAGTTTCATTTTCTGACATCCCTTTTTAGGGCCATACTCTCAGAAGATGGCATGGGGTAGCAGTTTTTAAACCTCTTGCTCTCTAGAGAATCCCCTCTCAGGATAGCCAACAAACAACAAAAGCAATTATATACATTTCAGCAGCTTAAAAATCAAGTTTCTGCCCAATGACTATTTTCTTATCTCCATTTATTATTCAGTGTGCCTGCACTTTAAAGAAAACAAAAGCAAGACTTGTTAGGTGTGCTGGAAATGGGATGAAGGTGTAATAAAAATAATTAGAAAGGATACAATTGCATGTTTGTAGCTTTCTTCAATGCCTTCTAGCAAATAGACATCCAGCAGTGCCTGAAATGAAAAAGATACTCTAAACCTCTTGTCTTTCCTAAATCGTTGGGTTTTGGGTGGGGTTTGGAGGGGTTGGTTGTTGTTTATTGTTGTTTCCAGAGAGCAGAACACTCACATGTAAACTAGCAGGTGGATATTTCCCAGTTCCTCCTTCATCTCTCTGCCACAACTTCTCAACTTGATCTCCTAGCTGGGAAACCAATCCATCAATCATCAAGCAGTCAGAATCCCATTTTCCTCTGCAACAAAAGGTACCAAGAATTTGGGCAGAGCCAAACACTAATTCCAGGCTCTCCGTGTAACACGTTTCCTCCAGTCAAAACCAAAAAAAAGCTCCCATGACTCCAAGAAAATAACAAACATACAAAGACATGATGATGACTTGAAATGCACATGGAAGACATTTCTGAGTCAGAATGACAGATACTTGCTAGACCCTATTCATTTATTAGTGGAGTTCCAAAGAGAAATCCTAAAAACTCTCTTAGGGAGGGAAAAGTCTCAATGACCTTTTAGGTTCCAAGTTTTCTTCTAATACCAGGAAGCATAAACAAAGTGTTGTAAGTGCCTAAGTAACCACTCCTATATTGTCTGGCAGAGGAAAGGTAACAGTATCAAAATAGTAGGACTATTCTTCATCACAAATCTAATGCCTCAAGTTGGAGTGTTCCAATACACAGCTGTGTGACAATGTAATGGAAATTTCAGACTTTGTTCTTGGCACCTCACTTTTGTTACTGAAAAAAAAGATATTTTCAGAAAGCTAGAACACACAGATAATTTTAGTATCATCTTGATCAGTATTTATGTTTCTATACAAATACGATTTCCATTTGGGATGGCTGAACTTTTAAAAAATCACATTCTTCAAAAGCCCATCACAGTCTTCTGCTGTGACACTACCCTTTAGATCCCCGATGATAAAAAGCAGCAGAATTATACCAACTTACTTGTGAGTAGGAGATCTAGGGAAATACAATTTTTATCAGTTATTACCAGTCAAGTTTTTAAAAAGGTATGTGTAGGATATTTGAGGGATTTTCTTGAAGTTAATGGACATTGTATGGAACTGAACTGAACAGGCCTCTGAGGCCTATGTGTCCAGCAAGAGAGCAAGAGTCAAACAGCCTACGTGTCTTACGTGACTTTGTACAACCTTGAGTAATACAAAAGAAGGACTATCTAGTGAAGAAAAGAGTCAGCAAGTCAGCTGTAATATAGATACATTTTGCTTAATATTAGAGCTTGTGCAGAAATTTATAATCCAATCACCTATTAGTTTGTGGCGCGTGAACAGTAGCTATTGACCAATTACAAGCAGCCTTCTGATGTGTTGACAGCGTGTGGACAGGTCAAAAGGTACTTAAGGAGAGTTGTAACAAGCAATAAATGGCTTCACTTAAATTCACATTGGATTGTGTGGAGTCCATGATTTTTCATCCTCACAAGTATGCTTTCTTCTGTGTCCAAACAATTGTTCTGTGAACACTGGCCTTTGCTGAATTGGAGATAACTGATCTTATACTAATCACACGATCTTTTTCAGTAGCAGCAAATTATATAGGTTAGATAATGAATAAAGTACGCTGCAAAAAATGATAGCAGCAAATGGTACTAAGCAGAGGTACATATAAACATTTTGACATATGAAAGTAACCTCTGTGTTGCGCAGAACACGTGCATCACTGAAGTCAAGAGTATTGCCTGCAAAGGCATTAAACATAGCCAATTCAACTGTGGATATGAACACCATTCACTTCCTCTTCTGAATTTGCAGTGGAAGTGTTCTGAAGTTTTCCTGTGAGTCTTACCTTGATAAATGCTCAAGTTTCTGTCGGTGACCAGTATAGTAGCTCTGAATCAGAAGATAATTGTAGAAAGGTCTAGACAAACGCATATCATCATCTACAGGGAATAAAGTAAAAGCAAGTTAGAGAAGTAATATCACATTTTTATACTAAAATTTTTGACTCAAATGACAGACAGTCATACAAGTTATGCATCAAGAAAGACAGAGAAGCCTCCCATTCAAAACAAAGCCAATCTTCTTTCTGCCTTTGCTCAAAATGGTTCAAGACACTTTCAAGGTATGATGTAGCATGCGGTACTGTAAGTGCAAGTTCACCATTAAAAAAAAACTGTTCTCAAAGGGAATGGTTATTTCAATGTCATGTGAGCATTTGTAAGACAATTAAGGATAACAAGCTCAAAACATGCAGGTGATGCTTTTACTGTAAAAACAAGCATTCAGATATGTGTTGTTTAATAATAATTTGTTTAATATTGCAAGCATTTTAAGCTGAAGACATGAGCAACTCTTTGAAGTCAGAGGCTTATTGTTATTTCTAAAAAACATCCAGGAAAGAAACTGCTTCCAGTATTCTACACCAAGTACTTGAAAAAACAGTTACCTCTCAGTTTCACCAGCAGACCTTCAGCATGCACTGACACTGAAAAACATGACTTGTTCACAGCAAAACGTTTACAAAAGCACAGCTAAGCTTGTGTTCATATGAATCTTGTACTGGATGTTCTCCTGTTACCAATGTACGAGAGCTGACGCTTACCTAAACCCTCTGGAAGGAGACTGGATCGACAGAACCAGGCGACCACTTGTGCGTACAAGGAAATGAGGCTGGTGACCATGTGCTTGTTTGTCAAGTCTGCAAAACCTGAAAAAAAAGGCATAAGATTATTTGTGTTATGCAATTCTTTTAGTTTTTACAAAACTCCCTTCATCAGACTACATAGAAAGTCTTGAACTAACATGGCCGAAAACTTTCTCTCGGCATTTTTCACCCTGTATCACCTTCTTAATTGAAGAAAAAGCCCACAGTCACCACCAAAACAAAAAACAACCCCTACAAAGAACCAGATTCACTAAAGGCTAAAATATTCATAATAATGAAAAAAAGCCTGAGCTCTTAAATACACTCATGAATAAGACGTTATTTTTTCATGTAGCAGAGATTTTTAACACAGCAAAAGGATATTCTTTCCCCCCTCCTCAATATACCACGAACAATTGATATTGCCGAAAGCTATAGAAGATCAGGCAACTTACTTGACAAGTTACTCATGTATGCTTCCCGTTTTTTAGTAATTTGCAATACAATATTTGCATGCAATTATAAATTGCTAGCTAAGTATTAATAAGAACAATTTTCAGCATTACTACATTTGATTTCTGTCATTTCAGCCCAGTTGCTTACACAGCTTCTTGCTGAATGTAGCCTCCCTGACCCACTTGCAGGAATTCCACAACAACTTATTTCCCTGAACTCAATCCATATTAAGGGGTGGTCTCAGCCTCTCAGCCTTGAGCCTCTTCTCTCTGCCAGCTGAATGTGACTGTCTTCTAATCATCAAAACCAACAAAAGCTCATGTTTCCACAGTTACAACCCAAGCATAATTACAGATCTTCATAAAAGAGATCAATGATATAGTAATATTATTACAAACCTTTTTCAGTAAGCTCTTGTGCTTCTGTTAGAAAACAGTTTAAGACTGTCCTAAGGCTGCGCAAATGCAACTGGCAGCGCTGAAGAGCCTGTAATGCCCGTGGGTCAGTAAAGTTGCAAGAGCCATCAAACAGTGGAACACCTGTACAAGAATAAATACTAAATCATTAGCTTACAGAGCAATTGCAGAGTTTCAAAGTACACTTGAACAACCACATGTAATATTATATACTCACAGATTACTGAATAAGCTCAGTTAGAATAATTTTATGTGTGTAGAATTACTCTAGTAGTACTCACATATTTGGTCAAATTCAGCTTTTGTATAGATCACTTTGTTCCATGTCCACTGCAGAACAAACCGTAACTTAGCAGCAGAACTTGGCTGCTCTTTAAAGAAAGAAAACAAAGACGACATGAATCAACAATTTCAAACAAAAAATATCTATCACATTAAAACAACGTAAGTGTTACCTTCTGATGTCCAATGTTTAATGCATCCAGTCAGAATTTCTAAAGAACCTGTCTGGAGAGCAGCTGACAATATCGCTTCTAACTGTTCCTCCTAAACAGAACAGACAAAATAAAATTAGAATCTTACATACTTGCAACATCTGAACCATCAACAGTAAGCATTTGTTTCTAACTGTATAGTCATTTAGTATTACAATATTTTAGTTTCATAATTATTTCTTCTGTTGTGCACTAATAACCTATTTTCTTTACATCATAGGAGACTGCAACTAGTTTTATAGACTAGATGCTGGGAGCAACACAAAGTTATTAAAGGGAAATGTATATAAATAAATACAATTCATAGGTGTTGCACTTTTGTGGAGAAAGATTATGCTCTGAAGACTGGGATTGGAATCTCCTACACTTCAATTCACAGCACTTTCTTTGACAATATGTTCCAGTATCTTCTGCCAGCATGAAAAGAATGAGCACATGAAACATGGGAACTGTAATTCAGAGTCCGCAATAATGCATGAGTCAACATTTGGGGAAAACGTTGCTGATGGCAAAGCCAAGATTGCAGGACACTACTGCAGCCAGCCTGACCTCTCTGCCAGCATTCACAAGTAGCAGAGATCAAGTTCCAGGTGGGAGAACTTCTGTGTTGTAGTTTTGCTGGGTTTGATCATTGTGATAGTTATCACTTGTGATCATTTCAAAGTGACAATGGGATGAAGTTTTGCAGTGTATCCAGGGGCTCCAGAGAGCAAAAAGCCCCACAATGTGATGAACACTCTGGCTTAACTTACTTTTAATTATTTAATCGGTGTGTTTTATGAGTAACCCATCATACCAATAATACACATATACAGATAAATAGGATTGGTGAATAGCATCTTTTAAAAACCTTCAATATCCAACTGTTTTGATAGGAGCCTTCAGCAATGCTGTAATGCTGAATAAGAAAGGAGGAATGATCACAGAATATTATCATGAGGAGCAATTTCAGAAGAGGAAGAAGAAGACAACCAGCTGATGTATCTGAAAGAGCAGAAAAAGGAGGCAACCAAACAGAAACATCATATTCAAGACAAGTACAGGACAGGATAAAGCAGTGGGGATATACTGTGCAATGAACAAAGAAAGGGGGTACTTGGCAGAGCACACCTAGGAAGCGATAACCAGGAAAAAATTGAAGTAGGAGATAAAATAGGTAGTAAACTATGCTTCTGTAGGAAAGGGATGAAAAGAGAAGGCTGCGGATCCTAGCCTGCCCTGCAAGCCATATCAGAATCTCTCTGCAATATCCAGGCTCCGTACAATCTCCTGTCACTGAACAATTTTAAATATTGATGCAAAGTTGGAAGAAATAATTATTTTTGTTAACTTTAGTTTAGGAGAATAGTATCTATTTCTTATTGTTGCAATGTTTTTGCAAAGCTTGTACAAAGTGGAAGGGAGAAAGGAAGACCAAAGATAGAAGCCTTGAAGAAAGCAGACTTTGAGAACTGGTGGTGGAAGAGAAAAATTGAGTGTAGGAGGAAAGTAGCTCAGAGAAGTTCAACAGTATTATTAGCACAGCTGGAAATTATCCCAGTGTGTAGGAAGGACAGGTAGGCAGTAAGGGACCAGCTCGAATAGTGAGATGTTCAGTGACCTCAAAGACAAGAAACTGGTTTTGCAGGGTTGCTCTGTAAATCAGATCAACAAGATGATCTGGGTTAAAGAAGAACACAGAAACAGGCTTTGTTCTTCACTCCCTGACTCTTTGTTTTTTGTTAGGCTGAGTTGTTTCACTGATACAGCTGATAGTGTAGGCCTACAAACAACCGCATCTGCGCTACTCAAGGAGTTTATGTTGATGCTTAGAGGTCAGGATCTCCTGCTGCCTTGGAGGTGAGATGTTTAGAATGTATTCACAAAGGACATTAATCTTCACTACAAATCTGAGAGGGGAAAAGGCTGGCTAAGCAGCAGTGATTTGAAAGAGCCTCTGAGGTAGAAGAAAAAATCAGCTGCATCTGCATCAATAGTGTGACACTTGCAAAACAAACAAAAAAGGCAAATATTTGGGGCATGTAGAAACTGGGATAAATTCATGCACATCATATAACCTTCTCAATCGATTTGGTAAAGACTAATGTCAATGTGGGGCCTAGTAGCAGGCACTATATTTCAAGAAAAATATAAAGCTGCTGGAGAGTTCGCAAGAGAAAAAGAATATTGTATATATGAAGTGGTCTATGAGCAAAGATCAAAATAGTAAGTGCTTTTTAACCTAGGGAAGACTGAGAAGATTCATGGATGTTTCCAACTTTTTATGTACTCCTCAGGGATTATATCTTTTACCAATGTCCTCTAGAAACAGGAGATACAAGGTATGGAGCTGAAACTACAGAATGTGGAGATCTAGCTTCTTGTCTCCAGTCATATGCGTAACAAAGTGCAGGAGGTGATGGCCTGGGGAACAGCATGAAATGTCTGTCACTAGAGGTTTTTAAAACAGGTTATACAGCCATCTATCACAAATGTTTTACATATGGCAGACGTTCCCTGGGAGAAATGATCAGCGGGCAGGATTCACAAGGTTGCTTCGCAAGTGACTTGCTGCAAGCCTCTGGACTCCAGGTGGGCAGCCTGGCCATGAAAAGCACAGAGAACACAACAATACCTCAGCGCGCTGTGCAGTTGTGAGTGCTCCTTACCATTTGGGCTCTGCAGGGTCAGTGCTTCTCACCACTGCAACAAGAACTTCAGATGTTCCCTTGTTCTGCTTTTGTTGTTGAGCGAAACATAAATACTTGCTATGGTTGTAGGGGAAAGAGAGTGTTTCATGTTACTTCTAGGTCATTAATGTTTTCTTTTTGATTACTGAGAGTCCTCAGTTCACATACATTACCTGTGCTGAAACGCTTATGTCAATAACTCACTGTAATGACCCGTGCTCAGCAGGAGACAATGTCTGCTGTGGGTCAGTGATGTTGACCTCTCCCTACACAGGTCGTTGCTTCAACTGCTGGGGTCTGAAACCACTTGCCCAAACCCTGGTACACTTTCATGTGTTGACAGTAAGTTAAAACTCCCCTCAGAGAGCTCCTCCCCCTCTCTCCTCACTGCAGGACCGAGAGCAAAGTCACTTCTCCCGGCGGCGCCGGCGCCGGTTGGCGCGGGGAGCGGCTCAGGCCCCTGACACCGCCAGGACCGCGTACCCGTAACGACCGTAACGGCCGCCCCGCGAGCGGCCCTCGCGCTCCGCCCCTGTGGGGGGGGCGAGGGGCGTGTCCTGGGCGTGTCCGCGCGGTGCGGCCGCTGCCTGGCGCTGCGGGGGTGCGGCGGCTCCTCTCGCCATGGCGGCCGGCGGCGATGGGGCGGGCGAGCGGCCCTACGAGCTGGTGGTGTTCGGGGCCTCGGGCTTCACCGGACAGCTTGTGGTGGACTAATGTGTAATACGTGTAATAATCCCAAGGCCATTATTAAGATAACACAGGAAAGCTTTAGCTTCTGAATTAATTCACATGTCATGGTATGTCACAGCGTGCTTGTGTACATGATGGGACCTGGAAGTCAGCTGTTTACGGCCTTGTGGATCCAGACAACCTGAGGAAGCTTCGAAAAAATATAGGATGTGCCCCCGTTCCGATAGCTGGTGCAAAACAAGAAGCCTAAGATGTGAAACATGGCATCTTACAACTGTTTCTGTATTTATTATATGGCTTGTTAACATATTATTAAATACTAAAAAAATCCATTTAGGACTTTAGTACAACATGAATGCATAGATGCTCATCTAGTAGAACTGAAGATAAGTTCAGTTTAGCTGATTTGTTCATTTTTCACTGAAAAAGAACATGTCCCTTCATTTACTGGGTCTCAAAGTTGTTCTAAGATACTTCTAGTGACATGGCAAACTTTGGAGTTGGATTTCAGGAGTGATCAGCAGAACAGAATAAAAAATGTGAGGAGAATATTCTTCTGATTACCAAATTCATCCTTGAATCCAAATTCATCCAAATTCATTCCATTACATGGAATTTTCAGTTGAGATGGTGATAATTTGGAGTGGTTAGCTTTCAGCATAAAGAGAGAACGTCATAAAAATGCTTGAGAAAAAAAGCCAGTCTTAGCAGGACCATTCTGATCACTTTCTTGCAGTTTGCATGAACATTTGAACCTTTTTTCTTGCTTTTTATTTCCCATTTGCAGAGGACTTGTGTTTTCGATCAGGAATTCAGAGTACTGCATTCCATTCATGGGATCTAATGCTTCTGTGATAAAACGGTTTCAGCACTATTTGCACACAGAGTTGCAGGAAACACCTATTATTAGTATACTTTGTCTGTATTACCATTATCAGTGAATCTTTCCTTTGTGTAATAACTGTTCTTGGTGCAGATCTGTGTAGCAGGGTTTCTGTAGTTAGATAAATAGTAAGGACTGTGATGTGCTTTTGCTTCTATAGAGGAGGCTTGTCTGTTGGTCCCCTTTGGAAGCTGCGTGACCTGATGTGGTCCAGGTTCTTCTGTGTGCGTGGGCCTGTTTCATGCTACTTGATACTCTGCCTGATGAGCGTGGTTACTGCTGCTCGCATCATTGTTCCGGGAGTCTCTTGTAGGGTTCTCATGCTGTCTGATTCCTGAGTATGTATTTGTAGGGAATGGAAGCCTTGAGTCACAGAAATATTTGAGAGGTAGGTTCTGTGATTCTGGGGAATGATAAGTATGTTTAATTCTGTTTCTGTGCTAAGGCTTTTTTGTTGTATCCGTAGAGCTTCTAAAAGCATAGTAGTTGTAGTCTGTGCAAGTATTTCTAAATGCACATTGTGTGTGCCTGGTGAGATAACACTGAATATGTAAATAATCATGTCTGCTGTTATTAGTCATCAAAGTATGTGGAACTCATAGGAGAAAAAAGATGGATCACGTTGCTGGGTCTGATGTATTTACATGGATGTGTCCCAGCACAGTGTCCAACATTATGACAGGGGGATACTGAGTAGCAAAAACCCAGAACTGAAGGCACTGAGAGAATAAATGGACTTTAAAATAATAGTAGTTCCAAGAAAGTGAAAGTAATAAATTTAGATTACATGATACCTTTTAAGCAGTAACTTAGATTAGTGCCTCTTGTATTTAAATGGATCATAGTATTTGGCATAGTAGATACTTATATATATTTTTATTTGTGCTTGCCTGATGTGAGTTACTGGTTTGGTGACCGTACTTGTCTTGGCCACTACAGATGGATGGAACCTCTTTCACAATGACTTTTTTGGCAAGGGTTACAGTGAGGGGCAAGATCCCCAGAATGGCAAACTAAATGTAAAGATCTGCACTGAAGTCAAGGGTCCAGGTATGTAAATGCTCTGAAAATTACTCTGAGATAAAAATCTCTCCATCTCCCTCAGCTGCATCACATTCACCATCTTTATTATCAGGCAAAGCACATGCAAACTGTTGTTCTGCAGTCTCATAGCTGTATTGAAGATTACCTGATGGATGTAATTCACTATAGCATGATGGTTCAGGTGCTTCTACTAAGGTTTGTGCCTTAACACACTATCTTCAATAACCTAAAGTTAAGAAATTACTGTTAATGCATTATTAATTAGCAAACAGACTAACTTCAAACTAAGTTAGATGAAATCGAGGACAGCAAAACACCGCTTTTCCTTTCAGATCACCTCCAAATGTAAAGTTAGAAACATACAATGTACTCTCTACTAGAGACAAAAGACAATGTGTTTAAGGGACAGAGAACAGAGTGCTCAGCAAATGCCACCACGCGTTCCATTTCTGATGTTTCTGTTCATGAATAACAATTTGCCACCACCCGTGAGCAAGGCGAGAAGCTTCACAGCACAAGTGGCAGAAATCATCCCACTGCAGGACTCTCTGGACTGGCTACAAATCCACACAGAGTGACCAACTCTGCATCTATCAGGGTAACATACAGTTATGTTACTACAGTTTAAAGTTTCAGTCATGATAGTTGGTCAGACTGGCGGGGTATCTCATCCGACAGCTCAACACTGCACTTGATAGAGTCACTGGGAGTGTGTGAGACAACACCTATATTCTCAATACCTCCATCTTCTTTCCTTCTAAATCCACATGACATACTCAGGCTTTTATGTTGAGAACAAAAATAGTATCTTTTAAGTATTTCAAGTGACTCAAGATGATCAAGAGAATTTAATCACTGTGTAAAGACCTTTGCCCAACCATCTGAGTTATAGTGCCAGCTAATGATGGCAGAAGGGAGAAGCCACTCAACAGGAGTCTCCAAAATATCTGCTTATTTTCTTGCCTCCTGCCTTGTCAGAAGTTGCCAAAGCATCATACGATAGCAACATGCCATGCTTCAACACTACATTCAAGAAATACTCATCTGCAAAAAGTTTCCTTTTTGCTTACAAATCCACAAACAAGAAAGCAGGAAGTAGTTTGTCCTAAATTCAGTGATGGCAGACAAGCCAGAAACAGATGTTTACACATAAAACAGTAAGAACCAGTTATAAAAAAAGCAGAAAAACCTTCACTGTACTGCTACAGGAATGACTGCAGCAGCTTTGGGACCATCTCCTGTACCTGCTCCCTTTCTCATGTCACAAATTTTCCATTTACTCCCATAGGAGATTTATGTATTCCCAAGCCCATAATCATCATCTCTACGGTGTTGTGAACAACCTTGTGAAATTTGTGTTTTACAAAGTTTAGCTGTTAAAATCCCATGTTTTCATATTAAAAGGTTTTAAGTAACTGGAAATATCCTTTCCAACTTGCATGCACCACTAAAATATCTGAGTGTTCGCTCTGCCTGTAGCATGGAACCAGTACATTAATCTGGCCACACTGCTTTATTACAAGAACTCCACATATGAGAGAGAGGCTCTTTGTGACAACTGAGTAACTCTTTATAACAGGCAATAAAAGGTGCCATAAAACTAGATTATGACAATTTGTTAGTACACATACAGAAAGCCCATACATGCAGATACTAGCACATGCCCTCGTTCTGCACTGGATTTCGGAACATGAATTTGGCATCTGCATGATGAGCAGGATCAAGGAATCCAACTGACAGAGCAAAAGGAGGAGTAGAATGGGGCAAATTTTGGATGGACCAGCTTCATTTGACAGCTCCACAAATCCTGTCCCTGGTGCAAGGCAAAAAGCAACACCAAGAACATGACAGCCAGAGCAGAGACAACAGTACAGCTCTTTTCATCAGGAGTCTGCTTTGACCACAGCTGAAGTAAACCCAGCCTTGCAAACAGAGAGACTGACAAGAAATGCAGCTCATGCCTTTGCTTGCTTTAAAAGATGCTTCATTCACAAGGTTTAACAACCCAAACAACTGGCTCAATCTCTAGTCCCTACCTTCCTGCCATACCAGCATTTGAAAAGGTATCATGGGAAGCTGAACCAGCCATTGGGAACCATCACAGCTCCTAACAACACCTGAGTAAAAACTGCCAAGGTCACCGGTATTTTTAGTGAATATGTTCCTGCAGGCATGTGATGCTACAGAAGGTTTGACGTAACCTTTTTGACCAATTTCATGTCTGCCATTCCGATTTATAATTTCAATTCTCAATATAAGGGGTTATGGCGAACTTTGAAAAGATCTAATTCAAATCACACTCTATAAAGGCTTTAACTGTAAAAAACCACCAACGACAGCCCAGCTTACCCCAGCAGTCCCTCTTGCTTTCGAGTTCTCTTCTTTGAAAGATATTCTGGATTCCTTTGTTCGTAGAGGAGGAGTAACTGATCGTCCAGGAGATGCAGAGGGAGTTGCCAGGGATGTGGTGCGAAGGCTGGATCTGAGAATAGACTGAGGAGTAAACCCAGGAAAAGAAGACGTAGAAGCAGATGTAGCCAAAACTTTAGCTCTCTATGAAAAGAAACAGAAACATTTAATTGAAAACCATTTAAATCTTCAAGACAGACAACTTCACTCGTCAAAAGTATTATTTTCAATTACAAACTGAGTTTGTGCCAGCAGAGAGGACAAAGTTTAGCTTCTGTACTGCTCTTTTTCCAAAGGTATGAAAACCCAAATAATAAAACCCCATGCTTCTTTTTTTTCAAATTAATTTCCTGAGGAAAGAAGGATATGGCAACTTGTTGTCTGCAATGTTGTCTCCCATCCCAGTAATTTTTGCAAATTCTACACTGCTCTTCTCACAGACATACAACTTCAAAGGTTACCCCAGATACAGCAACTGAAAACACTGCTGTGAGAAAAGACAATCAACAAAGCGACAGCAATAGCTTGTTTTTCACCAATTAAATAGTCTTTGCACAAGAATAAATCAAGTGATGCTGTAAAAATACACTGCTGTAAAAGTACCCACACATCTCCATCTAGAAGCATTCAGGTCTTCTTATGTCTGCTCAAAAAGGATTTGACAGTATTGAGAGGGCTTAAAAGGAGGGCAAAGAAACAAGCTTAATGATATGGACCATATTTAATAAGAAGAAAAAGGTTATAATTCAGAGAGACCACAAATATTTTGTTCAGGTAGGCAAAGGCAAAAAGAACAGCACCAACAAGACAGGTCAAATGTTATTTCCTTGCATGATAAGAGTTTGATGGCAGTGAATATAAGTACAGTTGAACACAATGACTAATATTCCTGCAAAAAGCCATCACTGGATTTGACAAGAAACTGACATCACTTAACTGAGATCACTTAGTTGTCATTCACTTGACCAGATTAAGAAACTGAAGCAAATATATTCTTGCTTCTAGATATGCAAGACAAACTATACAGAACTATTGAGCACTTAAATAATGAGATGTTCAAGATACAAGTTGTATCTCTAAGTATTTAACTGTATTGGAAAATCCAACTTTAACTTCCTTTGTTCCATGCAATAAAAATCAAGTGTGTTTCATGAACCCGGACAACTTGCATACTACAACTAGCTTAGAACTAAACTCTTCAAGACTGTTCCCAATGTGCTGCTTCTGAAAGGTCTGTAGATACAACAACCACGTGATACTGAAAATATTCCACAATTTCAATCCCACAGTGTTTGTGATACAACACTTCAGTGTTTTCATTTTAAATGTAGTTTACAGGCTTTTGGTTTGCTTGGTTCTTCCTGTTTCCTTAAATTACAAACCTTAACAACAAGAGGAGTCTCTAGTAGATTCAGTTGTGATGATCCTGAAAAGTTCCTTTGTGGGATGGAACTGAGCAGATCTGATTTCAAGGGGCTGGATGCCATGAATGAAGCAGAAGCTCCACATGGTGACTGCCAGCAACCACCCTGTGCTGCAGAACATGAAGGAACAGGACGAACCACCGAATGCAGCAATCTATTAAGAGACACAATTGGGAATATGAAAATAAATATAAAAAACCTACTGCATTACAGAAATCTGAGATGATACAGAACAAAGACATACAATGAACTAGAAATGCAGGTGAACCCTTACTGTTGGGGTGACGTTATCAGGCTCATGAACAAGTTACAGGCATTTTCTCTTTGATTGCACCAGTTATGTCATTCTCATGTCAGAAGAAAATTTATCTACATTCAATGATGGGACCACTTCAAATTCTCCACTTAGTTGTGTCCCTAAATTGACCTTTTCTTTGATACCAATCTAAATGTCAATAAAACACTTTCAAAACACAGAAAGTGTATACATACACAGACATACATATACATACATATATATATATATATATATATATATATATATATGACACCTTTTTGAAATACTCATTTTATAGAACTACTATACTATACCTGGAACATTTTCAGGAATATTTTGTAACCAGTGTCCCAACAAATGCATTGGGCCACTCTGCATCAGGGAGACGGTGTGTTAGGACTGATGGTGGTTCTGTAACGCTAGGACTGGAATTAAAAGGAAAATTTCACTGACTTTCATCCCCCAAAAGTCCAAACATCCCAGAATTCAAGTTTATTTGACCATACCACCTGTAGGAAAATCATCAGATAACTACTTTTTCACTCTTCATAATTCTGCGTATCTTTAAATAAAAAGAGGCAGAAACGAAGGCAAAACTGGGCAGAAAGTGGTAAAACATTTCTGTTTGATCAGATAATCAAGTCAGTCAAACACCAGAAAAACATAGCAGAAAAACTCTACCCCCTAAGATTACTTACGATGTTTTTATTTCTTAAAGGTTCTTCACTATGTGTGCAAAGAAGCCAACCAAAGCTTCCTTCAGGTGCATCTTCCCTCCAAAACACTAACACCATTCTGATGGATTTTTCTTTCTTTCCAAACATGTAGCTCCAGACTAAACTTTGTTCAGAGGCTGCTTACCTATCATATTGTGAGAAACTGGGTTTCTGCTCATTTCCTACCCACACTTCTCCAATTTTGGACAATACATTATTGATGAAAATACACACATTTTGTGCATTGGCTTGTTTTGTTACTGTTGATAACGGCTTTGGTCTGGAGACTGGAAAGCAAGAAGGAAAACATATCAGCCTTGTCTAACCAATGTGATGGCTACCCCCTAAAACTTACCTTCTCTCAGGACTGATGAAGGCAAATGGTAAAACTCAGCTCTTTCTGCCACCAGCTTCCTTTGAACTCTCGGAAGGATCTTGTCATATTGGTCTAATACAGCATTTCTGAAAATTTCTGTGTCTCTCAAGGAAGGATCACAGTCATTCTGATGAATGGAAAGTGTAAAGCAAGAAGTTAACTACTTAAAAGAAGTTCATTGCACAGAACTATCTGTGTTATTTCTAAGTAGTGGCTGCATTTCCCTTAGAGACAGAGTAAAATCCATGCCCTGCCCAGAGCAGCAGCAAGTTCTACCCATCAACTCACACCAACTTCACCTGGTATTTTTAGCAAAGCAGAAGGCAGATGGGAATAATAACAGAACCCTCACCTTTAAGTGAAAACAGTTCTGGCACTCTGCAGAACCTTATTGCGATACACATGTTATCACCTGTACTTTTCAAATGGCTTGTACAATACAATAGCAGGTGTGCCTTGTTTTTCCTGAAACACCAATGTCTGAAGTGACTGAATGCACAGGGCATCTGCAAATTACCTTGGACAATATGATGTGGATATTAACATAAGTAACAGAAAGCCACCTACACACACCTGGCTGGATGAGTTTTCAGATATAGAGACCAAAAAGTTCCAAGACCACCTTATAAGTTTGATTCACTGGAAACCTACGGTTCCGGAAAACAGCAAGTGCATCACAGAGTCATAACAGAAGTTCACAGAACACCAAATTTGATCTGCTTATTTTGAGAAATAGAAGTTAGATATGAATTTTTGTCATAAAAGTGGTAACACGAAAGGCCAGGAATTGTAGAGCTCACACTACAATTTGAGGAAATTAAAAAAAAAAAAAAAAGTAAAAAGAATACCAAACAAATTTTGAATTTTGGGCCATCAGACTGCTTTCAGCTAAAAAAATCAATTTGCAGGCAAGATAGAAGAGATGACATACAATATACTCTTCATTCCACAGAAAGGAGTGACACAAGCAATTTCCAGTAATCTAAGCCTTACATGACACATATGTATCTGAATAACTGAATTATAAGATTGACTGAGAGAGAAAATATATATTTATTCCTCACATGCAAACAGATTATTTTAAGAGGAGTCAACCGTGGTCAATAATATTTTATTCAATTTTTAGGTTCAGAGGTAACTTAAGGTGTAGAAACTTAGTCCTAGTGGTTCAAAGAAGGGTACAAAAAACAATGCAGGATTTTTTGTGACTACTACCAAAACCCATTGGTAACACCTAGCTGAAGGTTGCACACTTGACAGAACTTTAATGCTTACCGTAGGATTAACCTTCATTGACTGATGCAGCCGTAGTGCTGGGATATAGTTGGCACGTTGCAGATGGTGGACTAAAAGAAATTCACGACTCTGGACACCAGCATTGGTCTGTAGAAACTTCTCCAAACATTCCTGTGAGAAATAACGCATTCCAAAAATCTAGTAGGATTCTGCCTCTTCTCTTTTCAAAGAGGTGATTATCACTTTTTTCCTTGTCCACACTTACTTGTTCAGTCTCTGTGAAAGGCAGCTTCAGCAAGTCTTCCATTAGTCCCATCTCCTGACAGATTTCATACATGTGTTTTAACAGCTCTTCGATGTTTAACTTGGTGGTATGTTGCTGCAACAGACTCCAAGCCTCCACCAGGCACCTGAAATTCATTTATTTGAGATGTAAAGGAATACAAATGGTATAACCAAAAAGATGCTCCAAAACTACTGCGTTCAAAGTTTAAAGGAAGTGTAGGGGGTTGTGACTGGTTTATTTGTTCTCCACCTTTCACAAGACTTGAAGGCCAAACAGTGGGACGTATTTCTTTACCTATTGGACAACAGCACGGTGAGGAAAAGCCGCACTTCACTGCTGCTCGACACTGGTGGCTTCATCATCTGGATGTATCTGAGCGCTTGCCTGTGCTCTCCTTGGCACATGAGGGACTGAAGAACTCTCACATGTTGCCATGACACACTTTTGATTGTAGCTGGATGAAAGAGCAGGGCCAGTGCACTCTGTGGTAGGTAGAGATCAGCTTTGTTAAGAGATACACATACACACATGCAGCAAAAATAGTCAAAAGTTTCTTAAGTAAGGGTGTGTTAAATGAACTTATATGACCAACTAATGAAATACTATAAAAAGCAAAGTACCTAAACCAAACAGCTATGCGGAAAATAAACTAATCAGCTAGCTCTGAGAATTCAAATGCAACAAAAACAGTGAAAAGTTTCTTAGGGGTCAATGTGTGTTAAATGAACTTAGATGACCGACTAATGAAATACTTGATACAGGACATGTAAGTGCTCAACTGGTCTGCTGAAAATAACCTAAACAGATGGTTCTGAGAATTCAAATATCAAGCATTATCAACAGTGATGCCATCATTTGACAGATGACAGCTTTGTATTGCAATGCGTGTGTAACTAAACTGTAACATACTTACTTCATAATCATTGTGATCTAGAAGCCAAAAACCTTGAATAAGCTTAACAAGACCCCAAGGGATAGCAAAGGCAGTTGGAAAGGAGTCAATTGAAGTTTCTGTCTTATTTGGAAAGGAATGCTTGATATCCAGCAGCAAGTAAATCGTCTGGTATCAAGTATCTAATTAAGGCAAATAAATTTGTAAGACAAAAAATATATCACATTGCACTTAGAAAAGACACAAGGAAATGAGAATATAAAAGTGGTAGGAGGCAGAGAATACTAATGTCTTAGTCTTGCCATTTAAGCTGTTATAACCTGGAGAGAGTCATGTCCTAAGCAGAAAATTGCATTCTGGATAAATCAGCCATACTAGTCTTTGATTTCTCTAAGGCATTCAGAAAGGTAAACTTACATATTTAACTGCTTCCCTTATAAACTCAGGTTCCCTCTTTAGTCAGTGGAGCTACCAGCTGGACATTCAACACATCTGAACATCCAGTGCTTCATTACAAAATAAAACAGATCCTACAGTTGTTTGGGTTTTTTCCTCATTTCAGAGTGTATAAAACAATGTAAACTATGGAATCCTTACAATACAACTTAGCTGTGAGTGATTAAAACTGGGTTTAGATCGCTATGTGGATCGCTCACCAGTAGTGTCATTTTCTCCTTCTGACATCCCTTTTCAGGGCCATACTCTCAGAGGATGGCTCCGGGGTAGCAGTTTTTAAATATCTTCTTCTCTCAGAAAAGGGATAATTTCTCTTGGGAGAAGGGATATTTCAGCAAAAATCACGTCCTGGTAAAGCACCGTTAGAAATCCCTTAGCTGTGATGCAGCCCCTTGTAGTGGATCATTCTAGTAAGCAGCCATTTGCCATAGACAGGCCTGCTTTTAAGGGGTGCTTAAAAAAATTAAAGACTAAAGGGGCTTTTTATCTTTAACATTTCAGGAACCCTGCTTAATCATATCAGAAGAGTTTTTGAAAAAAAAAAATTTAAAATCATAAAAATTACACCGTACAAAGACCTGAACCAATGCCCCAGTCAATGATTTCATTCTGAACTAAATGTTTTCACTTGCATTGTGTTTGAAGCATTAACTGAAAATGGTATTAGACACACAGGTGACAAACATGTAAGTATATTTATGTTCCTGTAGTGAAGGTGTAATAAAAATAATTAGAAAGGATACAATTGCATGTTTGCAGCTTTCTTCAACACCTTCTAGCAAATAGACATCCAGCAGTGCCTGAAATGAAAAAGTTTTATCAAACCTCCTGTATTTCCTAAATTGGTGGGGTTTGGGTGGGGTTTGGAGGGGTTGGTTGTTGTTTATTGTTGTTTCCAGAGAGCAGATCACTCACATGTAAACTAGCAGGTGGATATTTCCCAGTTCCTCCTTCATCTCTCCGCCACAACCTCTCAACTTGTTCTCCTAACTGGGAAACCAGTCCATCAATCATCAAGCAGTCAGAATCCCATTTTCCTCTGCAACAAAAGGTACCGAGAATTTGGACAAAACCAAACACTAATTCCAGGCTCTCTGTGTAACACGTTTCCTCCAGACAATACACAAAAAAAAGCTCACACGAGTCCAAGAAAGTAGCAAACATACAAAAACATGATGATGACTTGAAATGCAGCAGCATTTACGTTTCTATACACATGCCATTTCAATTAGGGACAGCTGTACTTTTAAAAAATCACAGTCTCCAAAAGCCCATCACCATCTTCTGCTGACTGTGATGCTACCCCTTAATTTCCTGATGATAAAATGCAGAAGCAGCACACTAGAGGACTAGATGTTGTAATGCTTCTAAGGAGCTTGACGCTGTATGTAAGTTGAGCAGCTGTGCAGGATGAACTTTAAAGTCAACACCGAATACACTGCAGCTTCTACCTTAACTCATACTGCAGCATCTCATTCTCAGTGCCATAGCCTAAGCTTCTTTAGGTCTTCCTTTACTTTTCAGTACCATTTGCAAAGAAAAAACTATTGTCCTCTAATCCAAGACATATCAGCTGCATGCTAGTAAACCAGTCCAGAAAAGAGTTTACATGAGCAAGTGACTTTGATCCAATAGCCAGGACAGGGTGAGGTGTGCCACCTACATGGAATTCGGACTATGTTACTCAATTACAGAAATGTACTTCTGAGTAGGAGATTTAGGCCAATACAATGGGGTACAAATATGATAAAAAGCCATCAGCTGTCCGCTTGAGAGCTCTGGACCTTATCGGGTTGTGTGCAACTGTCACGCCAACAAATGGTATAAGCAGAGGTATATATGCACATTTTACCACAGGAAAGTAACCTCTGTGTTCAACAGAGCACGCACATCACTGAAGAATACTGCGTGTAAAGGCATTAAACGCAACCAATACAACTGTGGATATGAACATCATTCACTTGTTCTTCTGAATTTGCAGTGGCAGTGTTATAGAGTTTTCCTGTAATTCTTACCTTGATAAACGCTCAAGTTTCTGTCGATGAGCAGTATAGTAGTTCTGAATCAGAGGATAATTGTAGAAAGGTCTAGACAAATGCATATCGTCATCTACAGGCAAGAAAGTAAAAGCATGTTATAGCATTAATATCACAATTTCAAACTGATTTTTTTGCCTAAAAAGACAGTTGCCCATACTAGCTAAGCATCAAGAAACACAGGCAAGCCTCCAGCTTTGAAAGAAGCCAATTCTGTTTCTGCCTTTGCCGAAAGAGATGTGAGACATGAGACTCAATTCCTTCTCAAGTGCCATTTCAAGTTTACAGTTGATGTAGCATTCAGAACATGTAGTGTAAGTGCAAGTTCACCATTAAGAAAAAAAAAAAAGTATTTTTTCCTCAACCAATAAGGAATTCAAAACATGCAGGTGATGCTTTTACTGTAAAAACAAGCATTCAGGTATGTGTTGTTTAATAATAATTTGTTTAATATTGCAAGCATTTTAAGCTGAAGACATGAGCAACTCTTTGAAGTCAGAGGCTTATTGTTATTTCTAAAAAACATCCAGGAAAGAAACTGCTTCCAGTATTCTACACCAAGTACTTGAAAAAACAGTTACCTCTCAGTTTCACCAGCAGACCTTCAGCATGCACTGACACTGAAAAACATGACTTGTTCATAGCAGAACGTTTACAAAAGCACAGCTAAGCTTGTGTTCATATGAATCTTGTACTGGATGTTCTCCTGTTACCAATGTACGAGAGCTGACGCTTACCTAAACCCTCTGGAAGGAGACTGGATCGACAGAACCAGGCGACCACTTGTGTGTACAAGGAAATGAGGCTGGTGACCATGTGCTTATTGGTCAAGTCTGCAAAACCTGAAAAAAAAGGCATAAGATTATTTGTGTTATGCAATTCTTTTAGTTTTTACAAAACTCCCTTCATCAGACTAAATAGAAAGTCTTGAATTAGCATGGTGGAAATATTTCTCTTGGCATTTTTTGCTCTCATTTTCTTAGTTGAAGAAAAAACTCACAGTCACCACCAAAACAAAAAACAACCCCTACAAAGAACCAAATTCACTAAAGGCTAAAACAGGAACCATAATAGAAAAGCCTGAGCTCTTAAATACACTTATGAATAAGACACGTGGCAGATGTGTTTACTACAGCAAAAGGAAATTCTTCCATCTCCCTCCTCAATATGCCCAAAACAACTGATATTATTGAAAGCTATAGAAGTTCAGGTAATTTACTTGACAAGTTACTCATTTATGCTTCCTGGTTTTAGTAATTTGCAATATAATATTTGCATGCATTTGTAAATTGCTAAGAATTAATAAGAACAATTTTCAGCTTTACCACATTCAATTACTGTAATTTCAGCCCAGATGGTTACACAGCTTCTTGCTGAATGTAGCCTCCCTGACCCACTTGCAGGAACCCCACAACAACCTATTTCCCTGAACTCAATCCATATTAAGGGGTGGTCTCAGCCTCTCAGCCTTGAGCCCCTTCTCTCTCCCAGCTGAATGTGACTGTCTTCTAATCATCAAAACCAACAAAAGCTCATGTTTCCACAGTTACGACCCAAGCATAATTCCAAATCTTCATCAAAAATATCAAGGAGATAGTGATACTATTACAAACCTTTTTCAGTAAGCTCTTGTGCTTCTGTTAGAAAACAGTTTAAGACTGTCCTAAGGTTGTGCAAAAGCAACTGGCAGACCCGAAGAGCCTCAAGTGCCTGTGGGTCAATGAACTTGCAAGAGCCATCAAACAGTGGAACACCTGTACAAGAATAAATACTAAATCATTAGCCTACAGAGCAATTGCAGAGTTTCAAAGTACACTTAAATAACCATGTGTCATATAATATACTTCCCAGGTCTTGCACGTGGGAAAACATAATCCAGGAATGCAGCACAGTCTGGGATCTACCTGGCTGGGGAGCAGCTCTGTGGAAAGGAATGTGGGGGTCCTGGTGGACAACAAGCTCAATATGAGTGAACAGTGTGTTGCTGTGGTAAAGCAAGCCAACAGGATGCTGAGCTGCATTAGCAAGGACATCACCAGCAGAGACAAAGAAGTCATTATCCCACTCTACTCAGTGCTCATCAGGCTGTTCAGTTTTGGTGCCTACTAAACAAAAATATGTGGACAGGCTGGAGAAGGTCCGGAGAAGGTCCACAAAGATGATCAAAGGACTGAGAAGCCACCATGTGAGGAAAGGCTGAGAGAACTGGGGGTGTTCAGCCCAGAAAAAAGAAGAAAGCTTAGGGGAGACCTCATCACCATGTTCCAGTATTTAAAGGGTGGCTACAAAGCAGATGGAGACTCCCTTTTTACCAGGAGTCACATGGAAAAGATAAGTGGTAATGGGTTCAAATTACGGTTGAGGAGATTCTGATTGGACAGATGGAAGCTTTTCTTGATGAGAATAACCAGCCATTCGAATAACCTTGCCAGAGAAGTGGCAGATTCCCAAACATCGAACGCTTTAGATTCAGCTGGGCAGGGTGCTGGGCCATCTTATCTAGACTGTGCTTTTGCCAAGAAAGGTTGGATCAGATAATTCTTGTGGACCCTTCCAGCCTGGTGTCCTATGATTCTACAGTTCTCTGGTATACAGGCAGGTTACTGAATAAGCTCAGTTAGAAAGAATAATTTTATGTGTGCAGAATGATTACACTAGTACTTACATATTTGGTCAAATTCAGCTTTTGTATAGATCACTTTGTTCCATGTCCACTGCAGAACAAACCGTAAGTTAGCAGCAGAACTTGGCTGCTCTTTAAAGAAAGAAAACAAAGAAGAAATGAATCAACAACTTCAAACAAAAAAAAAAATCTATCACATGAAAACTATGTAAGAAGTGTTACCTGCTGATGTCCAATGTTTAATGCATCCAGTCAGAAGTTCTAAGGAACCTGTCTGGACAGCAGCTGACAATATTGCTTCTAACTGCTCCTCCTAAACAGAACAGACAAAATAAAATGAGAGCCTTACATACTTGCAACATCTGAACCATCAGCGGTGTTTGTTTCGGATTGCATACTCATTCAGACATCTCAAAGTCAAATAGTACACATGCAACTAATTCCGCATTCTTCTTCATTTAGCCACAGGCTGGACTGCTCACTGGTGTGAGCAACACGCGGAACTTTCCTCTGATATTTCAACCTAATGAAGGCTATTTCAAATCTTTATTCGCATGTCTCTGCATCATAGTCTCAACTTACTGAGTTCCCACTAATCATTTCAGTAACATCCTCTGGTAATACCCAAGAGGCATTATGTGGATCTAAGTTTGTCAGCAGGAACGCACAAAGGGAACAGAACAAATACAAATCTGCCATGCTTGCATGGAAACAGGGGCACTAAGGTCAAGGAGCTTTCTAGACTGCAAAGACATGAAGCAGGTCTGACACACAAAACATTAAGTTGTAATTTTCTAAAATGACACAAGTGAAACGTAAATTCTAACAGGTTTAAATTCTAGGCTGTTCAAGGACTGTATTATAATGTGGTGGCAATCCTATAGAAAAATAATGCCCAGGTATGCCTTTCAGGTTAAATTATCTTTCATAAAAACAACCAACCAAACAACAACTTTGGCTGGCTGTTTTTTTTAAACACCTTGAAAAGTATCTTTCCCTTTGTAGTAAATTCACTACATTCAAAGTGATTTCTACACATCAGAATACACGTGATATTTCCAACGTTTTTCTTAACACTGGTTTCAGACAAAGAAACACACCAAATACTATTTTACAGAGGCAAACAAAACTCTAAACCATGCTCCCTGACCATAACTCTGAAATGTGTCCTGCTAACATTAAAAAGAAATGTCTGCTCAAACGCAGAACAAGACTCTACATGATATAGCCACAATTCAGCAACTGCAGCTGACATCAAAACACCTGATTAGAGTGCAAGAGCCTACATCAGGCTGTGGGCTCAACCAACTTGCCAAGAGATTTCTTTTAGCTACCACGCTGGGTAGAAGCTTCATCTGCCCTAAGGCACTTCCACAAATCTGGTGAAGAATCCAGTAGGCAGGAAGATGAGGCCACTGGGGAGACTGCTCTCCCTTTCCTACTCATTGCTCCACTGCACAACGACTCGCTGATCATCTGCACGCTTCCTTGTGCACATCTGTGGCACAGAATCAGCAGATGGGTCTCTCAAGACAGATCTAAGAGGCCTGGTCCCTGTCAAGCTCAGTTGTTTGGATCTAAGAACGCACACTTTTGCTAAATCAAGTCAGTGATCTCTATTTCAATGCAACTTCCAAATAATATGAAAATCAGATGATCTTGTCTTGTAGCCTCTAATGCCCTGCCAGACAAGCTGGATGCGTTTGACCTGGATTCCCTGATGTGCACTCACCTGACTCAAGCTGGATGGCTGGACATCAACTAGTCTTGGAGACAGCAGGCCAGCTACAAGACACCTATTGTAGCTCTCGTGAATGGCTTCACTTATTGAAGGACCGGATTTCTTTAAAAAATTCAAGGTCTGAAACATCAATCAAACCCCACAGATTTAGACAGCATTCTTATCCAATCCCTAAGGTTCTGGATAACCACAAAGAGAAGTAATAATATAAATGTTCACTTAAACTGCCAGAAAGCTTGCATCAGGAGGATGCTGTAGGTTAGCAATCCGAGTAAGCAGGACTATGGAGAGTCTTAAAGATGGCAACCAAACCAACAGTTACAGTTTAAAAAAAGAAACTCCTGTAAAACAGAAGGTCGGCCCTTGCAATGCTTAATCAAGGATTGTCTAATTTTCTGTCAATACACAGGCTGTTCTTTTTCCTTCAGCACCGACACAAAAGACATTCTATACAAACTAAAACTAGCACACAGCTTTAAACCCCACTTTGGAAAACCCTTTCTATGCCTGTTTGTGGAGAAGCTCATTTATGTTGGAAATATTTAGTCAGCTGAAACTTAATTCAAAATTATCTGTCACAACCTGTGCAGCGCCAAGGAAGTTATAATACAGTCAAGCTTGGGAGAAAAAAAAAATTAATTTATTTTCAAGCACTCAAATAATTTTTCATTTTCTCCATTCTGTCCTCCCTTTTCAAGTGAATCAGAGATCAAAACCCTAACTCAAGATCATGCAGGCAGTTTGACTGATGGGTAATAAAGAAGGAACAGCTTTCCCTAACTTCCACAATGTTTTTGTTCTTGCTCCTAGAGCAATGTTGTATTCCTTTCTAGACCTTCAATCCCTGGTTGTGCTTCAACAGGAGACAAGGGTACTTCTGCAGTCCCAAGTGTGGACCTCAAACATCACCAGCTGCAAAAAACTGGCAGGATGTGATTGCAATTATGTGAATGGCTGGGGAGGACGAGCATGAACTACTGCACTGAGTGCAGGGCAACAGAAAACTTAGAACAGGTACATCTCTTGACATTCTCAATAAAGAATCAGCCAAAGATCACCTCCTTCTGGACGCCAGTACAAGTCATGTGAACGACTCCGGAGTTCAGCAAGCACGTACCATCTGCAGAAACAAACATTTGACAAGATTCTGTACTCTCACAGTTCTGTTCTGACCAGCTCACATGTTTTAAACAGCAGTATCTGAAAATATGTAACTCAGTAGCTATTTTCTTCATCAGATCACTTACAGACTTCTTCTAAAAATATCATAACTGTGTGTAGAAATTCTCTCTCTACTCCTGCTGAGGTGCTGTGCTTAGAGCTTCAGTTCAAAGTCCTTTCATTTGATAAATATCATCCCTGCACAGGCTACGTTACAAAAGCGCAAAACCCTAAACGCAGCAGATTCTCAGCTATGTTTCACTATATTATATACTTCATTTGTACAATGTAATCCGAGTTTGGCTTTTAGGGCTTTGGGATTTTTTGGCTCGGTTTTTCAGTGACAAGCAAGGAATAGGAAAACAAATAACTGGCATTTGACATCAGCTTAGCTCAGCGCTACTAAAAGCGGTGAAATACTCACCAAAATTATAGGTGCTTGGATTAAAAAACTGCTCAGGTGGTGGATAAGAAGGAGGAACTCCCCTACTTAGACTCCGCTCATGTACCAGAATATCCAAAATGAGGTTTGGAGAAGTCATGCTTACTACAGCATCCAGTGACCACAATGCAAAATAGGGGCAATCAACAAGGAATTCTTCTGGCCTTGAAGAAAAGAAGACCATGAGCTAAATGACGACTGTCAAACGCATTATTTGCACAGATATTGAAAACAACCTTAGCAAAAATCTACCTTAGTGAATCTGGCATTTGAGCATGATACCAGCGATTGATGTCAAACACACCCAAATAAGTAGATGGTTTTCCCTGACCATAGGTATTCACTTGCCAACTGAAGATCGATACACTGGTGTCAGGAGAGATTGCTGTAGAAGACAAGACATTGTTTCTTATTTGCAGCAAAAATATCACATACCTGGTATTGTTAAAACATCGCTTTCTGTTTTGGCTGAATTCTGTTATATACCTCAGGAAACATAACCTTTACTAAGAACAATTTAAAAAAAATCCACAAAATAACAAACATCCTTGTGATAAGAACTTCCAGGTGTAAGGACTTATCAGAGAGGAAAAATGGACAAGCGGATTGCAGTTTCATAGAATCATTTAGGCTGAAAAAGACCCCTTGATCATTGAGCCCAACCCTAAACCTGACACTGCCAAGTCCACCACTAAACCACGTCCCTAAGCGCCATATCTACACATCTTTTAAACACCTCCAGGGACGGTGACTCCACCACTACCCTGGGCAGTCTGTTCCAATGCCGGACAACCAGCTTCATTGCTCTGCTTTGGACACGCTCAACCACCTCAATGTCCTTCTTGTAGTGAGGGGCCCAAAACTGAACACAGTATTTGAAGTGCGGTCTCACCATGGCCAAGTACAGGGGGACGGTCCCTTCCTTAGTCCTGTTGGCCACACTGTTTCTGACACAAGCCAAGATACTGTTGGACTTTTGCCCACCTGAGCACACTGCTGGCTCATATGCAGCTGACTGTCAATACCCCCAGGCCCCTTTCCATGGGGCAACTTTACAACCACTCTTCCCTGAGCCTCTAGCGCTGTCTGCGGTTGTTCTGACTCAAGTGCGGGACCCGGCCCTGGGCCTTGTTAAACCTCATACAACTGGACCCAGTCCATCAAGCCAGCTGGTCCAGATCCTTCTGTATGGCCACCCTACCCCCAAGCAGATCAAGACTCCTGCCCAACTTGGTGTCATCCAAGGGTGCACTCAATGTGTAAGACTTTCAGGCAGTGGGTACAGAACAGCATTCACTGCTTAGATTTCAAACCCGTTTCTTTTAGAATAACCAAACACAGGCATCAGAACAAACCTTCATTAATGCTGTCCTCTCTGTCAACATGGTTGCGAAATTTTTCTACAGTCTGACAGCTGAGTAATCTGGTATTGGTGGTCTGCCCTCTCAAGGGAAAGATTCCACCCGTGACATCTAAACTGTACCTTTCGTCACAGTATTCCAGACTCTGGGGAAAAATAAAAGAAAAGAGAAAAGGTCGTTTTGACATAAAAACGTACATTATACCTAAATATGAAAGAATGTGTATATCCAATATAATATGCATGCTATATATGTGTATTTCCCGTGAGCTTCTTTCCAATGGCAAATAAAAACTGCATCGGACACGCAAGAGAATGAGGCGTGAAATCGTAATGGGTAAGCTGGGCTGTAAAGGCTTTGCATGTTTTCCAAATTTAGCATTTCCCGTAGCCATGGCATTGCAGCAGCTAAGAAAACTGCACATAACGAGAGGACATCCATGTGTAGAACATCCTGAATCTAGTTCCAACACAAAATTCTGCAGCATGAAGTTGTACAACTTGTTTTCAAAAAGTGTGCACAAAGGCCATGCCCAAGAAGATTTGGCAAAAGATTTTTTTTTTCTCATCTCTCAATTTGGATGGTAGATATGACCCCTGTCAACTTAACTGATACTCAGAGAAAAATGACCTTTTTCTTCTTTGCACATACATGCACGTCTTACCTCATACAGGACTTGTCCTGACGCCAAGCGCTTTCTGTCACCAAATGCTAACTGCAACAGATGCAAACTCACAACATCACCTTCACTGAAAAAGGAAGCAATTATGAAATTTGAGTACAAAGCTGCTTTATAGTCCTCCTTCTCATCTTATTAGATCTTGACTGAAGTTTCTTAATGGCATGCTCTTGCTGAAAAGGATAACACCGCTTCCCAAAACATGATAATTGGTCACATTTAGCCCTTAAACCAAAAACGAGGTGATGTGACACTAACAGCTTCAGGGGCAAATGCTACCCATACCATTTGAAAGCTTTAACACCTTGTACGGACTAAACATTGTTGGAAATAGTTCTTCACAGTGAAGAGCTCTCAATCAAAACTGCTGTAAAGTCAAACTTAAAACAATTGTCACTTTGTGAACAGCTGAGCTGATGAAGCAACTTGCTGATGCTCAAAGAGAGAGGTCTCTCCCCTTCTCTTCCCACCAAAGTTCCAGTCCCTCTCTTGCACACACTGCACCCTTCCACATACTGGTTTGATTCATCAGTCCAGCAGGAAACCCTTGACTTTTCTGCTGAACAGGGATTCCTTTCTCCCAGGGGAACTGAACATGAAGGCTCCAAAGGCTGCTGAAGTTGGCACCAGGGAATCAGCAACACCGTCATCACCCTTCTTTAGGGTCAGAGGGCTCTTATCAGTGCGTTTACTATCCTAGATCTGCAGCCTCAAATACTTCTCATGGTATTTTCAATACAATGGTGAAGCAGTCTTCAAGAAACAAAGGAATTCATGTAGGCAAAAATATAAAGCCTCTGTTGCTTTGCCCGCTTTCAGAAGGTAGGAACAAGTAGGTCCTTCTTCATGTCTGTTCAACCCTGTAAAAACCGCACTGTAAGCTTAACAACTTCCGTACCTGAGGAAATATCCTCCACTGCTAAATAAACAAAACAAATATACATGTCCTAACTGTATGTGAACAAACAGAAAGTAAAATACATCAGCGGCTTATAGTAAGTTTTTATTCACCTTTCTTGTGTAGACTGAACAGCCCACAAGTAGCAACAATTCCGAGGATCGTTCTCGGGCTCTTGAAAAGTAATGGCATAGACAGGAATCCTTCCTCCTTCAAGCTGGGAATGGTACCTACAAGTATTTTTTTAAACAAAACAAAAAAAGGTCAGGGAGGGGAGTATTTCTAAACATGGCAAGATTATACGCAAAATTTCAGCCCCTGAAAAAGTTCTCGTTAATATACTTCTTTCAGAAAACAACTGAGAACCCTGCCCCTCCAGGCATGGCCAGGTGTCAAGGCCTACTTACTCCCTCTTCAAAGTTTTCATATTCCAGAGGGACAGGTAGCCATCTGAAAAACCCACAGCCAGCTGATTGCTTCTGCTTATGTAGCACAGGGTTGGTATTGCTGTTCCTGAAGGATTTTGTAATTGAAAGGACAGATGTCTCCCTTCTCTGGTCACAGTTTCTCTCCTTTGTGGAACTTCAGCAGGAATTCTTGTGACAACTTCTAGATCTACACACACAAAACCAGGTAATAAATCAATGTGTTATGCCATTTGGGTGACAAGATGTATAATCTGATTCTACCATCCCAGGTGAAATACCCATTTACACAACACTTTTTTGGCTATGTCCATTTTGCTTGTATGCAAAGAACAGAAGAAAACTCAGAGCAGACAGGTGTTCTCACTCGCATTTCAAAACCAACTAACAGTGTAACCTTCACAGATAAATTCTTCTTGGACTCTGTAAAGCAGGAATTTGGGCCTCATGATGAAGCTATTTGAAGTGACCTCAACTCCTGAAGCCACTGATGGAACAGCTGAATCAGTGGATGCAGTCTGAGTAAACAAATTAGAGATTTTATTCACCCAAATGCACTATTTTTGACACGTCGTGTTGATTTTAAAAAACAAGCCTAAAATTTGCCCCAAGGCCACTAACAGCAGCAGCAGAACATTCTCAAGAAATAGGGCAACCCTGACTAAATTTCCTCCCAGGCAGCTGAACTGACTCAGGTGGTCAAATTCCTACACCTGGCTGGCAAGAATCAGAGTGACACAGGGAACCTGGTGGGAAATGGGCATTTAGGACACTAGAAGGAGTACTAAGCCACTCGCAGTTTGAAGCAGAGGTCAGGACTACACAAGGTCAACTGCCACCTGTAATCACTTGTCATAAGTGTCTGCACACCAGTATCTTCAATGCGGGATGCATATTGGTCGTTCAAAAGACAGCAGCTTTCTTTCTTTTAAATTCTAGGAGGAAAACCACAAGCTTACCTGATGCTTCAATTTCATTCTGACTGCAAGACAAATCATCCAAACAAAGGTCAACCAGGAGGAGATGACCCACATCTGTAGCCACTGCAGCCACTCCAAAGAGCCAGCGCAGACCCTGGTGCAGGTGCTGAGTGCTCACACTGGCTCCTCCATGATTAGTTATGGGCTCTATAGCAGTTACCTACAGGAAACCCACAAGTTAATGCTTAAGCTGTTTGACAGGCTAAACAGAAATCACTCACAAGTGAAGCCAGAACTAGCACGTCAGAAACAAGAAAGTAAACACAGAGCATAAGGCTCAAAACCAAAACATTGTTTCCAATCATATCAAGAAAAACAAAGTGTGACCTGTTCAAAAAGCTGTAACTGCCTTCCATTTTCTAGATTTCCTACAGTTTTTGAACTCAGTTGCAGTGTAAACGGTGCATTCTACTATTACAGCTTACCAATTTCCATTTCCTACTTCGGAATAATTAACCCCCCAGGGCAGGGACACAGCACACGGACATTCCTGCACTACAGCCAGATAACAAAACAACATGGGCCATCGTTCAGCCTTCTTACAAAATGCAACACAATGAAGACAGGAAACTTTACATGAGCAACAAACTTTTACAGGAAAATAAAACAAATAAGTGAGCATCATAAGGGGGTCCACTTCTTTGTGTTTTTTATTTTACCCACAGAGGTGGGCAAAAATAACCAAGCCCCTAGGCCCCAAAGGTTTCTTTCTCCCCCATCAAGCACTTGCTATGACTACGCTGCCTGGCAATCCGCTACAGAATTTACCTTTCAACTTGCTTAAAATTTCTAATCTTCTCTGCTACTTGAAGGACTATCAAGAGCATTTTGATTATTCAAATTCTTGCTCTGCCAAGTGTTGACAGCCCTTATGAGGAAAACAGAGCAATAGTACATATCTTGCTGCAGAACTAACCAAAGTTCAAGTGTTGATTCTAACTTGTATTTCTTCTAAGATTTTTTCATTGTACAAATGTTTCCCAGTTTTAACACTTCTATTTTCCCCATAGAAGCTCCTGAAATTGCACATTTTTCCACTGCACTATGCACTCGCTTTTCATAGTCTTCTAGACTACTGCCAGCTCATTCTGGGAATGAACAAAGAAGTTTGTGTTAACCTCTACAACTTAGATGCCCACAGAAGATATACCCACATGGAAAAGAGTCAGTCTTCCCACGGACTGTCAGACAACTCACTGAAGGCTCTTTTTCCCTATCCTAAGTCAGCACATTTTTATGTTCTGCTCTGAAGTCACCTGCTTGCTGGGCTGATTCATGGCAATGTGTCCAAGCCATTTACAGCACAACCAGGGAAGTCTGAGATAGCTAAAAGACAGTCTTTCTGACAGAAATCAAGCATTTAGGAGATGTATGTTACAGACACTCTGAAGGGTGAGGTTTCTTTGCTTTCTTTTCCTTTTCTTTGTCTTTTTGTGAAAGTGGAGATTCAGGCAACTACGTGCTCTACAATGAAATCAGAAAACTTGGTTTACTACCAGTAAACTCAAAGGATAATGGTGCCATTAACCCCAAGATTCTACATCAAGGCCCTCTTGACTGGACACTCTGAAGTGAACGTATATTAATGCAACCTAGAAAAAACACCTCCTACAAAGAAATGCTCCAAAGCAAAAAAGCTGAAACGGGATTATGCAGCACTCAACAACAGAAAAGCTTTGGTTCTGCAATAGAAAGCACATACCCTTCCTGGAAGAACAACTGCTTTAACCACTCGTGATATTCCAAGACCATACAGACAAAGAACACTCCCCTCTGCTTCTTCCAGCCCGACCAAGAGTCCAGTTCTCTTCTGCCAGGAAAACTCCTTGACCACGCGAACGATGGGCGGCTGCTCATGCACTCCGCTGAAACGGTACGCAGAGAGCCGCTCTCCTGTCAATGAGTTCACGACCTCCAGTTGAGGGCCACACGCCAACCAGGCCAGGCCATTTCTCCCTGTAAGAGAAAAGAGAGCTGACTACAGCAAATTTCCAACAGAAGACTGAAAACAACTCAACAACCACTGTAACTGCCCCTTCCCTCCCATGAAAGTACCAAAGAAATGAAGACTGACTTACCTAAGTCTTGGTCAATTATTTGAAATCACCCACTGAAATCCTCAAGCAATACATCTTAAAATTAGCCACCTTATTATTTTGCATTTGCACTTGTCATTCCTGCACTGGAGAATTTCGATTGTTTGGGAAAGAGATGGCAATGTGTTGATCTACAGGCTTTAGACCATATTTGGCTTGGTTTTGCTAGAAATCATCTAAATGCATATGGGAATGCAAGTCTTCAAGCACACTTCAAAAATAACAAATCTAAGCCAACTCCTTTCTAGTTCATTAATATGACCTGACACATGCCTACTTCGGGCAGGGATTTGGACTTCAACAAGAAATTATCTTAATAGGGGCACTGCAGGAGTAAATTCAACCCTTCGCACCTGCTGATCACAGAAACAATGTAATGTATCGTGTTTCACAGAACCACTTCAAACTCCAAGGAAGTATTAACTCAATTACTGCATTTACTGTCAGGTTCCACCTGCCCTTTACAGAAGCCTGGACATCCAGACAGGCACCCAGCTCTACTTCCCAATCACCTAGAAAGTCAGCTACCTAATCTGCTTAGCCACTTGCAGCAACTCTCACTGGATACTCATCTGCATCCTATTAAATACTTTGGAAACACGGCTGCAGCGCTTATCCTCTCTTATCCTCCCTCTTCCTTCTGTTTTTGTTCAGACTAGAAGAGAAAATGCAGGGGGTTTTGCCTCTGTAACATCACAGGAGAACTATTTCTGCATGTGATGTTATGATGATGGTCATAGACCTTGAGCCGGTACAAATAAATATGGCCCAAAACAACGCTATTACTTTTCTGAAAACTGCCCTTTTTTTTATTTAAAAATTGAAGAGGTCTCACTGGCTCAGCATGTTTCACTAAATTATTTCCATAGCACAAGGTGCAGGTTGCTGTAATTTCAAAGTTCGACCATACTGATGTTTTAACATTAGCATTTTTAACCATTAAAACATCCTTTCTGTTCTCTCTAAACATGATGCATCTTAACAACCCCAGCCCGACACAGCTGATACTACAAACCTACGCTTCAGGTAACCTCCAGGCAATAACAACTTAATACCAAAACCAAATTGAAAGGAAAATGCTCACCTCCAGAAAACTTCCCAAACAGCACAGAATCCAGGGTTATCTCATCTTCCCCAAGTGCCTGAATAGTCACCTCCGGAAACAGCAGCAGACTGCTCGTTACCTGAGCTGTTAGGTCTCGCATTCTTCACTGCAAATGAAATAAAATAAAAATAAAAAAAATAAATAAATAAAAACCAGAAAACAGAAATACTCCTGTCAGCCATAAACATTTTTGAGATTGACAGAAGTTTCATCAGAATGCAGTGAATAATCTCAGATACATCGCCTGTGGATCGTTTCCTCAAAAACGGCACTCAGGACAGTTTTTGATCTCACATTAAAAGGAGAATCCTTTGCTTTTCTCATGCCTATGAGATCACCACTAGAAAGTGACACAGGAGTATTGACAAGATAAAAAATGGGGAAAACCAATACACTGAGTTCAAGTCTACCCACATATTTTAGTAAGATGCTATCTGAGAAAAAGAATATTTAAAAAAGCTTCTCAGTAACAGATACAAGTTTCTATTTGTGCTTTCTCTTGTGCTTTACACTTTACTATTTATTGTCAATTGTCTCCCAGTAGATTTCACACATAATTTATCTCTTGTCCACTTTTTGCATGTTTATTTTAACATTCAGGTATATTAAGTTCTTAACTACCCAATTTCCAGCTGGGCAGCCCTAGTATATACTGGTACATGGGGTTGTTCCTCCCTGGGTGCAGGGCTTTGAACTTCCATTTGTTGAACTGCGGGAGTTTCCCATCAGCCCATTTCTCCAGCCTGCCCAAGTATCTCTGGATGGCAGCATAACTGGTAAAGAGGGTAACTACTGACTTTTAAAATTCTTATTATTGACTGGTTCAATGACATTTTTGCCAGAAATAACGGAAGCAACTCACAAGCATTGGAGGAGCAGCAGATGAAAAGACACCTTCTGCACTTCAGTAGTCAGGTTCAGAGAATTTGTACTTTGCCATATTTTACTCCTGCAAAAAGAACATTTAGTGAGTGAGTGAGCAGGCGATTTAGCGAGTACCACTGGGTCATTTCTTTCCCACTTAGGCAGAAAACCTCCCCATGATGTTTTAAGCAAAACCCCTACATTCAATCCAAAACCCAAGTTCTAGTCTAAAAAGCCACTAGCCTAACAGAGATAGTCTGTATCAGAATTCCACAACCAGGCTTATTTCCTTCAAGTGCAGCAGACAGACTGTCTTGCAGAGCTCACACGGATGCTCCACAAGCTCTCCAAGCAGCACAAATCTGCAGCAGAAGGTGAGAATAAGAGAGAATTTCAGCTCTCTATCCCAACAGACCCCAACAACTAAGATCCTGTACCTGATGCAGATCATAGATTTTATTTCCATTTACATGAAAAAAAAACAATCAGAAGCTGACACTAGAGCCAGTTTACTCAGCTACCACCTATAGTTATGCTCTAACATGACTACACCTTTAGTGAAGAGTGGCAGTCCCTGTCTAATGTGGCTGTGCTAGCAAAAGTTCCTGAAGTCAGTTCTGAAATTGTGTTCTTTTCTACATTGCCTGGTGTAGAAAACCCTTGTGCTTATCCCTACCAGCACAAATTCCGGAATCACGGCATCACAACTAAAAGGGCTTCCAGAATCACTGGAGGTCACCTGCTCCAGGCCCCCTGTTCAAGTAGGGCCACTGAGAGCAGGCTGCCCAGAACCACATCCAGATGCTTTAAAATATCAAATTCTGAAACATACTTCTACAAACAGCAAATCAGTGCAGGAAAACAAGTTGATGCAGTCAGGGAACGAAGAGGTGTCCTCAGCAGAACATTGTACAGGACCGTGTGCCCAAACACACAGCACAGCTCCCAGCCTGGACTGATACAATCATCCAGACTGATGGCCCTAAGGCAGCACGTGAAATACAGGGTCAGCATTCCCAACAGAATTAAGCCCCTAAATTTCCCATAATTTCACAAAACAGGATCAAGAAGCACATCTCAGGCTTTATTCATTTAAGTATCTTTATAAGCCACACAGCAAGAAATCCTGAATGGAGGGAATTATTTTTTTTTCATATATAGAAATCTGTTTCATTCAGGAAAGGTTTTAAAAAAACAAACTAACAAACCAACCAAAAAGATGACATTTTCTAGTGTGGTTAGATTTACACATGTTCCTTCCTTCAGTCTGTCCCTTTCAGATCCTGAGGATTTTGCCTTTCACTCCCTACTAAATCCATCACATTTATAGCTGACTGTTTGGTGATTGTTCCATCCAGAAAAACCTGTTAAAATATTATATCAGCAGCAGAAAAACCTGTTAAAGTATGATATCAATGGCAGGAAAAACTACCAAATTAATTGCTCTGTATTAAGTAAAATACAGAAAATGACACTCCGCGGAAACACAAAGGAAATAGGCTGTGATAGTTAACTGTATCAGAACATCATTTACATGAAGAATTGCTTTAGATACAAGAACAGCAAATGTGTGCCTAAAAACAAATGACCTACTGCCTCTCAGGATTAAGCAACAGGCAATACCACTCCCCCTGCACCTGTAGAAAGGGGGTACAGAAACACCCCTGGCTGCAGAGATGTCTCCCTCCCGTTGCCAGAGGAGCCCAGGACTGGCCCTGCCTGCCAGGGCTGAGCAGCTTCTGGAGCTGCCTGGGTGAGGAGCTGCAGGGAGCTGAGCTCCTTGTGCTGCAGAGATGGGTCATGGGTGTCTGGCCCTGCTGGAGCCCCCTCCTCATCCTCACCAGCCCCAACCCCAGGCTGTCCTGTGTCACCTGCTCTGCAGACACCTCTCCACCTCTGCCGACAACGGACTTCAACAGGCACTGGTATTAAATGTTAAGAGATGCAATAACAAATCCACTAACACCAAAAAGAAACCTGTTCTCTAATGGTTAAGACCAGGGTTAAGAATGAAAAATAAAAATAAAGATCCAGGACACGATTTTTTTTTCCTCTATCCAAGAACTGTCTGGAATAGCAGTAACTTGACTTCAAATAGGGTTTTGCTTTTCCATGTTGATACGGTGAGATGGGAAGGAATGGGTTTCCACTGTTGTGTTCATCACAAGGGCGCACAGTTGATGATGTCAAAGGAACACAAAACACGTGGCTGGCACAGAGCTGCGGAGGCTGGTTAGGGAAAACAGAGCGCTCTTTCTCAAGGGAAGTAACACAGGAGTAAGTCACAAGCAGCCTTCAGGAATCAGGGTGGTGCTCTCGCAGACAGAAGGCACCACTGCACAGGAGCGCAGCTCTGTGCTTGCAGCAGCGCTGGAACCCACTGCACTGCAGGCGCCGCAGGAGGCCGGTGGAGCAGGAGCATCCAGCAGCTACAAGACTGGACTGCACAGCTAAAACCAGCGCTCCTACTGTACAGGGGAGGTATGGCGCTGTAAAGCTTCTGTACCCTATAAAGGCACACAGAGGAAAGCATTTTCTTTACTGAGGCGCTGGAAATACTCTCTCATGAATATGCTGGTAAGAGTGAAGTTAGGACACATAAAGGAGATTAACGATCAGCTCACTTTATGGTAGTTAAAGGAAGATTAGTGTTGGAACAGTTGTTAAAAAAGGTTTACTAAAAAGTAACATGCTCCATTCCTATATTAGGGATCAATTAATTACACCTGTGACAAATTATTGTTCTAGGGTTTATCTGTAAATCTAGCTATAGTACATCAACTTTTTATTCAATGCTATTTTATAGGATCCATTACGGATTTTAGGTTGTTCCATATACTCACAGTTTCTATTTTTGCTCATTTGAAATTAACTGAATCTTTTATACGTGCAACTTGGAAAAATCTTGGAAGCAAACGACACTTTGTGCTAATCCCACCTGGTACTGCTGCTTCTTTTCCAGATTCCAGGTGCATTTGAAGAGCTTCTCGCACAATGGGCACCAGGCCTCTGTTTGTACTGCATCCGATCATCTAATACCTCTTCCCTGAGCTGGTCTGACCACACGCCAGCAGAGAAGCGTTACAACCTTGCCAGGCATTCTCCAACACTCCTTGTCCAAGATCACAAAAGACCTCTCTCTAAAATACAATCAAGTATAAATGAGCAAACAAACGCATATGCAAGCACTGCTGTCTGGTAGGAACTAACAGGTTAAATTGAGAATCAAGATTTCCAAACACACTTGAAAATAATACTGACTTCTGGGACAACAGAAATGTAGATAAAATCTAGATAATTCTTCAAACCAGTAAATTGATAAATGCCAGTCATTTGCATTACACTGACATGAATGTTAACAATGGGAGATAAACAAACTGACAAGTCTACAACTGTATATTAACTAGAACTGCTTTTAGTTGGTTCTTTGAATAAAATCTTACCTGGCCTGCAAAACTGTTGGATCCTGCCAAGAGGAGTACACCATTCTCTTCCTTTACGAGGCTGCTATGAGACCCATGGGCCAGATCAAAAGTACAAGTTTTGCTGGGCCCTCAGTTCCTGGGGTCATACATGTTTGTGCTGTTGGCGTTCATAGGAATCACACACCTACTTTTCCTGCATCCTTCTCTCTGTGTATTAAAACTAAAATTGCTGTATCAAAATAGAATCAGTTATTCACTAATAACTCATGGTTTAGTCTGGATTTAAACTAAGTTCAACAGCAATGCACACCACAGCAATGGCTGCTGTGGGACAAGCCTGTGCCAGGTGACACTCAGCTGAGGAGTAAGTGACCTGAACGAACTGACAGATCAGTAACCGTAACTTGCATTTTTCCCTCTACCTCACGTATTGGTCACCCACACAGCACAAAATGCATTTTATTTTAAGAATAGCTTTAATTCAAAAGGAACCACAGTACATTTATCTCTAGGCATATCAGAGAGACTCATTGTCTTGGCTATTTTGGTGAAAAAAGCATTCCTGGAATGGGAATCTGGAAGTTTTGCACAGGAGACAAAAAGACAAAACCAAAAAAACCCAAACAAACAAACAAACAAACAAAACAAACAAAAGCACACACACACATACACACACACACAAAGGAGAAATAAGCTATCTTATTACTTGAAATTCTATTACTTCATAGCATTTTCAGATCGGCCTAGACCAAAAGGTTACAAGCATTGCCTAACAACTCACAAGGAACTATGAATTTGCTTCTGCCTGTAGCTTATTTTGTTCCGACCAGAAATCAACAAATAAACTATATATGATTAGTTACATGGGAACTGATGAAATTGCAGTAAATGAATTTATTGCGCTGACAACCCTGAGAGTAGTCTTCCATGAGAGGAAGTCCTGATGGGGTATTAAATCAGTTATCCGCAGCCTCGTTTGCACACTGGGGCTGTACAAATATTAAAGCAAATAAACTAAGTCAACATGAATCAGTTAACGCTTTAAGTACCAACTGGCTATCGAAAGTAAAATAGATTTGCTTTAATTCTCCTTGATGTTACAACCTGGAATGAGTACTTTCCTCAGCCTGGACTTCTGAACATTTGAAGAAAAAAGTCTTGTGAACATTTGCATTAACTCTCAGAGATAACCCAGGGAACCACTTCTACTGGAACATGTAGTTTCTTGACAACAGTCTAACAACAGTCCTTCTAACAACAGTCCCTCAACTTATTAATATTCATTCTCCCTTCACTAATATTTCTCGTTATGTGTCTCCTGGAAATAAAATCAGCCATTACACCTATTTTTATTCTTTCTGAAAGGTAAGAGTCTGCTACCCCAAGGCAGTGGTATTTTCTCTGGGATTACAGCCCCAAAGGTACAGATGCACAATTTAGCTTCAGCTTTTAGCCATCTGATACGAGATCCAAGCAGATGCATCAAAACACTCTTGAGAAACTCTATTTTTTTCTTTAGGGGGAGAAAAAACACACACCCCTCCCTCAAGCAATTACATTTTCTACAGAAAAACTTCAGAATTGCTCTGTTTAGTAATGAACTGTGCCCAGTAGCTCTTGGGAAACTCTCTTGCTCACAGAACGGCTGCTCCACACCCCTATAGCCTTCTGCATGCAGCCACCACAAGGAGGCATCACCCTGTTTCTCTCGCAGCTGCTCATGCTCTTCTCTGGCATCACATTATTTTCATCTCAGATACAAATATCTGCGATTGTTAAGCCTTCTGGCCTGCTCTGCCACTCACTGAGGCAATTTTAATATTTTAAAAGGCAGTTTCCTCCCAGATGATCCCCACCATGAAGAAGCACTGCCTGGATCCCTGGATCTTCCTCACCCTTGTTGAAACAATTTTTTCCACTCTGTCCTTCGCATACTTGTAGCAAACCCACACAGAAACACCCAAGCCAAAACCATTTTCTCCACTTCATTCTAATCCCATCCTGGAGTTGCCATCCTAACGCCGTTAGCCAGCTTCTCTTGCTTTTCTGAGGCCCCACGTAAAAATTCCCAGTGCCTGTTTTTACTTCTATTACCCTCCTTGGCATTCAGCTTTCTGAAATCCCATTCCTTGTCACACATTATGCTTACGCTCCTTTTTAAACTGCTCCCTGGGGAAACTGGTCAGCACCCAAGAACTATGCACTGAATCTATGCAACTGAAAAAAAATGGAGGAAAACATTTTAACACATAATTGGATTAAACCTCCTTTACAGTAAAAAATTACTGGACTACTACAAACCTCCAGGAAGTTATTAAACCTCATGCCAATTTTGTTGTTATTACGATTGCTTTCTTTTTCCTCCAAAGCACTGCCAAATGAGAATTCAGCTGAGCTGGTTAGAAAATAAAGAGGCTAAAAAGTACTACAAATTATTGATAAAATCAGCTACTAGAATGTTTTCATTTGTTCTAATTGGTTTTCATACAAAAAAATACATTCCAAGTATAAACCACAGGAACATGTTAAAACCCTATTCAGCAATCTTCAGTAGCATTCCATCAGTCACTTCTCTTAGATCAGGAACCGGAGCATTCTATAAATACTCCTGTGCTCTACACAAAATATATATATTCAGATTTGACTTCCATTTTCCAGTCTGGTTTGAAAGATCTTTTACCCCATTTTCTGAGCTATTCATTGCATTTCTGTATAATGAGAAATTTAACAAGATTGCTGGAACTTCCCTGGTCCCTTTCCCTTTTGACATATTTATGTTGTAGTTCAAGTACAATATTCAGAGCAATTAATAACTAACCTGACTGAAAGGTCTCAAACTGCCACTCCCACACTGTCAACATGTGGCATTTTTTAAGCTTTCATGCAGTCATTAAATATTCCCAAGGAGAAAAAGTATCCAAGTGGATGCAGCTGCTTCTCTAGAATGACCTGTTCTGAGACAGAAAAATCATGGCCCCAGAAAATACTTTTTACAAGCCTAGTCTGTTATTAATACATTCATCTATTAGGTACAAGGTATTAGTTAAGCAAGAAATCATTTCTTAGAGTAACTGGAGTAGTTTTTACTAATTGAAAAGTTTAATGTCAGGTTCCACCATTCTGTAGTCTTCAAAGTTGCATCCATATATAAATTAACATACATAAAAATAATCCATTGTCTAAAAGACTGCACATCAAAATAGTACTTCCATGTCTGCTTTTAAAAGAATAGGTTTTTGAATTTATTTTTACAAATTGAAGCTTTATAGGGACATTTACTCCATAACCCAAGATTATTAATGAAATAATAATTCAAAAATATGGTTTGTAACTAAGATTTCTGTACATTTTTGTACCTTTTTCAGACTATTATGTTAGCTTTACCACCATGTTTACAGTGCTATAAGATATGCAGGCTTCAAATACTGCAAAATATGTTTACAGACAAGAATTATTTTAATTATAATAGCATTCCAATTAACCTTATAAAATAATTTCGGCTCAAATTTCAAAGTATGTGGGTAATATCCCTTTAAATTTGATACACATCACACCCTCTATTTTGTTAACTTTTTGCTGACAACAAATTGTAAAAAACAGTGAAACACCTGAGGTGTGATGTGGTTTTATGAAGTGAGGAGCAGCTTTCCCAAAGTTTAAGACAAATACAAAAAAATATTGCACAGCTTAAAATACAATTGTTTACATTCTGACTTCAATATAGTACAACTTAACTGTGAATGTAAAGAATTACCAGTTTGCATTGAGTCCAATTATTTGTGCCAGAAGGTCAAACATCATTTATAAAATTTAAACGAGTATGTTTTAAATGTTTATTTCTCATAGCAATTCTAAGCAAACTTTTAAAAAGCTTAAAAAGCTTCTGGCCTCACTTTTAAGGGTCAGCAACTCTTGCAAACCAACAGTAAAATTGCTGAGCAATATAGGCCATTCAACCCACTATTCACTCAAAAAGCTATCAGACAGTAAGCATATTGTGAAGTATACATTTTTATTTAACATCCCTAAAATAAGCTGTATTTACACATTTTATAAATGTATGAAGTCTTAATATAAAATAGAAAACTGCATTGACTGAGGAAATTGCACTCCATATGGAGTTACTTATTGAAGACCATTTGTTTATGAAATTTTACAATAATTTATATAAATTATCTCTCCCAAATTAGATGATTTTTTTTTTTTACTAATCCAGACAATTGTGATGACTTTACAAACAGTGGTGTACACTATAAACTTTAAAAACAGTTACAGCATCTTCCGGCGCACAACTGGCTTTGGAAAATTAGACAGTCTTGTTCTGTTCTTTCGTAGATTCTTCTCTGCTGCGTCTGAGGTTTCTTTCTGTTTGCTTTTTGTTCCATCCACTGGACTTCCGAAAGGAGAGATGAATTTTATTTCCACTGGGGGAGGTGACCAAGAACCTTTTCTTGTGGTTCTGAAAAGAAAGAATCAAATTGATTTTTTCTTACCAACAGTATTTAGTTAAGGAAAAAAACCTGTGGAATTACGAAATCAATGCCAAAGAATTATTTATGACCTTCTTTGCAGGTAGGATCAAGGCAGAAAACATACCTAGACAAGCATCCCTTGACTTCTATTCCTTACCAGACTGTCCCAAGCATTCTCAGTCACTGTTCATGAGCTTTTAGAGGCCTCCCACACCAGCTTTTAAAAAGCAGATGTCCTCTAACAGCATGCCAGAAGGAAACAGAAAACGTGCAGAAACAAGCAGTTCTCCTTACTCACTGTCTGACCCACTCCTGCCTTGTATGGGGAACTAAAGACTGTCAGAGCATGGTTTCGTAAGGTAGAATAAGATGCCATTAAGAGTACACCACCACTGCAAAGAATAGTATCCACTTGCCCTTTTCTATTCCCTCCCTCTTTTGTTTCCATGAGAAAACTAAACCATTAAGTGGGGGAAAAGGTGCCTATTAGACCAGCAGGCTGGACAGACTCAAAGTCAGAGCACAACTGCACAGACAGGAGAGGAAGAGGAAGTTAGGTGGCTAACAGCTGAACCACTAACAGAATAAAGGAGTAAGTGTCTAAAAGAATCGCGTACTTGCTTGCTTTCTTCATTTTTGATTTTGCAGTTCCACTCCTCTTTATTTTTTGCTTTCCCACAGACTCTATGGATTTGGCATCCTCTTCCTCCTTAATTGGAAGCTCCTATGTTAAGGCAACAAAAACATTACTCATACACAAGTTCTTACACTTGTACAGAACACAAAACAATGTTTTTTTCATGAACAAGTCATGCCAAAGTTATTTCTGAACACATTACAGGTACTCTCCACAAAAACTAACCTTATACCTCAAATTACTGTACCATCCTAAAAGTTCAAATTCTGAAATTAATAGGCAACACACCAAGTTTAAAGAAAGCCACTGCGCCTTTTAGAATCAAAGGTCCCCTAGTCCAACTCCCTGCCATGAGCAGGGACATCTTCAACTAGGTCAGGCTGCTCAGAGCCCCGTCCAGCTTGGCCTGGAATGTCTCCAGGGACGGGGCATCTACCATCTCTCTGGGCAAGCTGTGCCAGTGTTTCACCACCCTTTCGTTAAACGTAAAGCAATACATATTCATTGACTTAAACAGATTCAAAATTGATTTTTGTAGCTAGTTTTCATCAAGAAACAACCCCCCCCACTGTTTAGCTATTAATTTAAAGTTCTCTTTCAGATAAACATCCAAGGAAAAAGGCAAGACATTGCAAAACATTATTTGAAAAAGCAATACAGAGCACAAAACAAGAACATGGGACAACTAAAGTTTTTACTTACTGGTGCTTTCACAATTTGGGAAATGCTAGATACATTTTTGCTCCTTGACCTCAAAAGAGGGGGTGAAAAGACAAATTGAGAAGACAAGTCCAGGTCTAAATCCTTAAGCTGCACAGGATAGTCTTCTTTTCCAGCTAAAATGACAACGTATTGTTAACATGCACGTACATTATACAAAAAGAGTAGTGATGTTAAATTACAGCTGATCACAGAATGTTAGGGATTGGAAAGGACCTCGAAAGATCATCCAGTCCAATTCCCCTGCTGGAGCAGGAACACCTAGACGAGGTTACACAGGAATGTGTCCAGGCGGGTTTTGAATGGGTTTTGAATGTCTCCGGAGTAGGAGACTCCACAACCCCCCTGGGCAGCCTGTTCCAGTGCTCTGTCACCCTCACTGAAAAGAAGTTTCTTCTCAAATTTAAGTGGAACCTTTTGTGTTCCAGTTTGTACCCGTTACCCCTTGTCCTATCATTGGTTGTCACCAAGAAGAGCCTGGCTCCATCCTCGTGACACTCACCCTTTATATATCTGTAAACAATGAGGTCACCCCTCAGTCTCCTCTTCACCAAGCTCCAGAGCCCCAGCTCCCTCAGCCTTTCCTCATACAGGAGATGCTCCACTCCCTTAATCATCTTCGTTGCCCTGCGCTGGACTCTCTCCAGCAGTTCCCTGTCCTTCTGGAACTGAGGGGCCCAGAACTGGACACAATATTCCAGATGTGGTCTCACCACAAGATAATCAAGAGCACAATAACTTTGTGAAATGAAAGTTCCAATCACGTTTATAAATACTCACTGTAGAGGTATTTTTTCCCTAGTAACTGTCTCTTAGGATCCATTCTCTTACAGTAAATTGTGACACAAAAATAAGCCAGAGTAGTGATTTTACCTGCACTTACATAAAGATATTATGCTCAAGTGGAATCAACAGTTCTTACATATCTCAAAATTTTTTAATCATGTACTCTAATAAAAAGAACCCTATGCACAGTAACTTCATTAACAAAATGTATGGCCATGAAAAACAATCACATAATTAAACAGCTGTGCAGTTGTTGCAAGATGCAGCTCATTTTAAGTTAAAAACTGAACAGAACATGGAATCATGTCTCCTTTATTTCTCTGCTGGAGGAAGGGGTGGCCATCACATATTGACAGATACCCTCAGTTTTTGAAACTGATAGAAATTTAGCTCATGACAAAAAATAAGCTTAAATTTCATTTCACTCTTACATCAGCCTCCTTCCTCATCTATTCCCACCACAACTCACCAGTCAGTCACATGGAGTTCGGGGAAAAGATGAATTGCCTCTTTCCAATTTTTTTATTTTGCATGTTAAGTGCTTTAAAATACTTAAAGCCATCCTCACAGTCTGTTTTCTGTAGTTTACCAAACAGCAATATGCCCTGTTTTGCATATATAGTGCTCTTACCTTTCTTTGTCAGCTTTGTGAGAGGAGGAGAGAAAATGAAGGACTCATTTTCCTCAGCAGACAGTTTCTGACGCATGGCAGTATTGCGGGATCTGGTTCTTGTCATACGATCAGTCAGAGTTCTTGGTGTTTCACCATGTCCTGATGGGTTTATGTCTTCAAGCAGCAAAGGACTGACACCAGGTCCTTGGGGCAAGGCCTCCTCCTCCAATATTGATCGTCTCTTTCTGCCCCGACGCCCTGTCCTTACTGTAGTTCTGGGTGTGGTGGATTCCTCATTTGGCTGTGTAGGTGTTTGCTCATGAGTATCCATTTTTTCTGGTGGAGCACGTGGAGTTCTTCTTGTTCTTCTCCTAGGAGTATCAAGGATTTCCACTTTCCCACCTGAATGTATGTCTTCCTGAGTAGAGAGAGATTCTGTGTCTGCCAAGAGACTTTGTGCCTGCTTCCTAGCACTTCTTCTAGGAGTGACAGGAAGTTTAAATTCTGTTTGAGGAAGCGATGATTTAGACACATCAAGCTCAGAATTGTCTGAAACTTCAGATAAACTCAATTTTCTTCTTCTGCCTCTTTTAGTTGGCACAGGTAAAAGGAGTTGGTCACTAGGTTGCACCTCTTGATCCTTGACAACACTTTGAGTAAATTCTAAATTAATACTTTTCGGTTTCCTTGCACTTCTACTGGGACTGACTGCTGGTTTGATCTCATGATCACCGTAAGTGTGGGCAGTTTCTTGATCTCCTGCTGAACTTTTTCCTCCTCTAGTCCTCTTGGAATTAGCAGAAGCAATGAGGTTACCTTCAGCAAGAGATGCTTCCTCATTAGCCTCTTCCAAGAGCTCAGATGCAGCTTCCTTTGCTCTCCTTAATCCTCTTCTTGGAGTAACGGCTACGGACTGCGTACTGACAGACAATACTGGCCCACTGGAGGAGTGGCTGCTCCCTACTTTTTCTAAATCAGGCTGTTTTGGCTTCCTGCCTCTCCTGGGAGTAACGGGGGTCACAGGTATTTGCTGATCTTGAGCATTTTGTTCTGTTTGAAGACTGAAAGTCTCAGATGCTGCCTTTGTTCGCCTGGTACTTCTCCTAGGAGACAGTCCAAACAGAACCGGTTCATCTGTCTTCAGCAGCTGCGGAACCCCTGCCGATGGAATAATTAGGTTTCTACTCAGTTGTCTCCGTGTGCGTGTTCTAGGAGTGACAACGTGCTCTACTTCATGTCTGCTGGTTTCATCTTCCATTCCTTCTGGCACCATTGCTAAGGCAGCTTTTGCCTTCTGGAATCTAGTTACCTTTTTCCCTATGCTTTCATGAAAAGACTGGTCTACAACTTCAGATGTAAATTCTTTACTTCTTGTGTCTTTGATTACATCGAGTAAGTTCTCAGCAATAGCTGCCTTAATGGGTTCTGGCACATATGGGAGTGACTCTGCAATATTTTGAGATTCCTGATCACTAGTTACTGTAGACACTGAGTTCGTAACATGTTCTTGGTTTTCAATGTTTCCTAAATTGTTTACAGGCCTTTCCTCTGTTGTTGTGCCAGCCAGTTTAGAAGCATCTGCCAATGCAGGGTCTCCCATATCTGCTTCACCTTCCTCTCCTTCCAAGACTAAAGTAAAATTACTCTGAGATATAAAAAACTCGCCATCTCCCTCAGCTGAATCACATTCACCATCTCTATTATCAGGCAAATCACACGCAAACCGTTGCTCTATAGTATCATAGGGGCACTGAATATTGCCTGATGGATGTAGTTCACTGTAGGGCGATGGTTCAGGCGCTGCTTCTGAGGTTTGTGCCTTAACCGTACTGTCTTCAATAACCTAAAGTTAAAAAATGTCTGTTAACATATTAACTAGCAAAAAGATGAACTTCAAAACACCGCTTTTCCTTTCAGATCACCTCCAAATGTAAAGTTAGAAACATACAATGTACTCTCTACTAGAGACAAAAGACAATGTGTTTAAGGGACAGAGAACAGAGTGCTCAGCAAATGCCACCACGGGCTCCATTTCTGACGTTTCTGTTCATGAATAATAATTTGCCACCACCCGTGAGCAAGGCAAGAAGCTTCACAGCACAAGTGGCAGAAATCATCCCACTGAAGGACTCTCTGGACTGGCTACAAATCCACACAGAGTGACCAACTCTGCATCTATCAGGGTAACATACAGTTATGTTACTACAGTTTAAAGTTTCAGTCATGATAGTTGGTCAGACTGGTGGGGTATCTCATCCGACAGCTCAACACTGCACTTGATAGAGTCACTGGGAGTGTGTGAGACAACACCTATATTCTCAATACCTCCATCTTCTTTCCTTCTAAATCCACATGACATACTCAGGCTTTTATGTTGAGAACAAAAATAGTATCTTTTAAGTATTTCAAGTGACTCAAGATGATCAAGAGAATTTAATCACTGTGTAAAGACCTTTGCCCAACCATCTGAGTTATAGTGCCAGCTAATGATGGCAGAAGGGAGAAGCCACTCAACAGGAGTCTCCCAAATATCTGCTTATTTTCTTGCCTCCTGCCTTGTCAGAAGTTGCCAAAGCATCATACGATAGCAACACGCCATGCTTCAACACTACATTCAAGAAATACTCATCTGCAAAAAGTTTCCTTTTTGCTTACAAATCCGCAAACAAGAAAGCAGGAAGTAGTTTGTCCTAAATTCAGTGATGGCAGACAAGCCAGAAACAGATGTTTACACAGAAAACAGTAAGAACCAGTTATAAAAAAAGCAGAAAAACCTTCACTGTACTGCTACAGGAATGACTGCAGCAGCTTTGGGACCATCTCCTGTACCTGCTCCCTTTCTCATGTCACAAATTTTCCATTTACTCCCATAGGAGATTTATGTATTCCCAAGTCCATAATCATCATCTCTACAGTGTTGTCCTAATCCCAAAGCCGAGGTGAGCCAAATAAGTGACTGCCTGTTTAACTTCATCTGAAATCTGGGACACTGAAAAGCGTTTTCTGTTACTTAAGACCAACCTACTTGTGGTACGCCTGCCTTTCAGTTTGTGTTTCACTTGACTATCATGAATTCCTGTGAGTACAGTTCTATAGGAAATTGACAGTGTATTCTATACTGTACTTAGGGGACATCCACAATGATTCCAAATAACTCATTATCCCTAGAAGAAGTAAGAACAATGGTGAAAAACTTGGGACAACTGGAGAATCTCTAGTTCTAATTTTCACTACATGTGAGCAACCTTCTCAAATTCATATTTTATGAAGTTTAGATGTTAAAAAAAATACACGTTTTTGCAAAAAAAAAAAGTTTTAGGCAGCTGGAAATATCTTGACACTGATATTAACTCATTATTGGGAATTCTGTTTATGTTAGTAAGGAATAAATAGTGAAGTATCTAAGTACCTACATCGTTCTGAAAACGAGTTTGGTTCCCAAATAATTTTATCATTTGGTACATAGTCTCTGATGTTGAGAAGTTACACTCCTGAACTACTCCCATGGTCTTTAACATTAAATCTATTTGGTTTTTAAGTCAAATAATTAAGTTATAGTAAAACAAATGAGTGCATGGTTATTTTAAAAAAGTAGTTTAGGTAGGGATTTTTTGTACTATGACAGCTCTCAAAGATGCAAGTCTTGACAGGTTCTATTCAGTGTTAGCTGTACAGAAAATGCATAGGATAAAAACGCATCTGCCCTTTGTTTTAATTTGTGTTAACTAGCTAAAGAAATGGATTTTTGTGTGCCTTCTAACGGTCCTCAATTTGCCAAGTGTTTTCTATTTTGTAGAGATGGGAAAAAAGTTTACTTACATTCATCTCCTCAGTTTTAGGAAGATTGTTAGAAACAGTTATTTCTTCCTGCAGAAAATGAACATTTTCTTCAGCTTCAGTTGCTTCTAGGTTATGTTCTTTAAGTAAATCCACATGCTTCCCCTCACTGCGATTTTCTGAATGACTACTGGCCACATCCTCACTATCAAGGACACTTATCACAGCTGGAAAAGATGTATATAATTTTAGTTTAACTTCTAGAGAAATGACACAGGTTTAAGCAACAGGAAGTAACATAAGGAGCAGGAGCCAACAGTACAGTTCTCCATTCTGCCACATCTATTGGCCTTTCTCCAAAAAACAGAAGCCAGAACTATCTATCTGCTAAAGATGGTATCCCCACAGTAAAAAAAAAAAAAAAAATTAAAAAAAAATTATTTTTTTTTTTAAAAAAGAAGGGGAAAATTAGCTGGCAAATCCATAGAGAAAAGGAACAACAGGGGAAAGGGTGGCTGTAGAGGCACTCCAGTAGCTAGTGTTTGTTCACAATCTGAGTACAGAGGATGCAGCATCTTTTAAAATAGTAACTACACATTTTGCTTCAGGAGTTGAGCTACCTTAAGTCACATAATACCCCCAACATACTGTACGTACATTCACTGGCTGCCTCTGGCAATTCAGAAAGCTGTGGATTTATTGCAACCGGTATGGCTTTTTCTTCCAATGGAGAGGAATTTTCAGACTCCTGGTGGTTTGTTTCACTTCAAGAATAGAAAGAGAGAAATTATTCATAAAGCTTCAAAACAAATCCTGAAGAGCTTTACAAATTATGCTCATCGTAAAATGTTCAAGTTTCAGAACAGGAAAAGTTAAGAAAAATCAGAAGTTCCTTCACCAACATATCTACATTCAATTTGTGACTCATGTTATACAATGAGTCAAGTACTTCACATTCTTCCCGGCTACCTAACACTAGACAATAACGTAACAACAGAGCTGTATTAAAGAATAATATATGATTTGTCTTCTGTAGAAAGACTGCAACTGCTATATTGGAGGTCTGGAACAAACTGAACCAAAGTTTGTACCAGTGTATGTTAACACTTGAAATGAAAGGTTATTTACTAACATTGTCTTTATCACTAAACAGTTGCAGTTTTTAAAGTATCTTGTAGAAAAACGTCCTTCCATTTCCATAAACAAACAGATGGCAACCGAAAGCACAAAGAAAAAGAAGTGTAGAAAATATTGCCAGAAAATATTCAAACCCCAAAAGAAACCCGCTAAAGTTACAAGAATCTCAGGGGTAATTTTTAGCTCCACAGATTTGACAAAAGCAGGGCTTAGGTTCACAGTATCTGCACTTAGTAACCCTCGAACTGTAACACGTTTTATGCAGACTGTCAAATCTTTATGATCATACTTTGGAGTTTGCAATGATTTGAGAAAAAAGGCTCAAACTGACAGCTAGTCAATCTGACTTATATTAATGCCAAATTAGTTATTTTCACAGACAGAAAATAATAGAAAAGCCATTACATTTAAGAACACAGGGAGTAACCAATATCAGGTCAAAACGATAGTTTTCAAACACAGGAAATCCAACAGTTGCATGTTGTGTGAACCCAAAGATATATCTATTTTATAATCTTACCCTTCATTTGAAGTCCCAACAGTAGCAGCCTCAGCAGCTGTAAACACCAGTTTATCATCCTCAGGAAGGGTAAAACATCCAGCACTTGATTCTTCCACAAATCCTACAAATACAGACAGATGGATGACCTCCCTGGGGCACTTAACAGCATTTATTTTAAAATGCTCACACAATTTTAAAATGACCCTTTATGTATTTTATCTAGGATAGTGATCTACACAAACCAACACTACCAAGACTTCAAATGCACAGAAAGTCTGACTTCTTCTTTCAAGTAAAACAAGTCTGATAAACAAATTCAGTCAAGAAAACAAAATGATCATTGCTATTCTGTTTACAAACAAAACTTGATATGTTAGTGACCTCATACATAAAAACTTCAGAAAACACCCCTCCTTGTTAAAATTGGGTAGTAAGTTTTCTTATTTCTCTTAGGATACTTATCTCATTCCAGCAATGCTGCTTTCCTTTATTGACTCCATTTCCCCTCTTCTACAAAAATGTTTCTAAGGTCTTTTCTTGTTTTGTTTTTTTCTCTACTGCTTGACTGGTGGTGCAGAAACCCAACTGCTTGCTAATCTCTTTTTATCTCAAAAGATTCAATTTTAGAAACATCCTCCTTTTCTTTTTTTTGTTTCTACTGTCTACTTCGCCCAGATCCCACAATTAATTTTCCAGCCAGTATACAGGACTGGGAAAATTTTGCTAGCTCAGGCAAAACAAGAGCTATACTGACTGGCCTCTACTGCTTCCAGAGGACTGAAATTGTAGAGAACTGTTTGTACCATAGTCCAGCAACGACAAAATTTATTAAGTTATTCTTTAATGACTAGTACCATAGCATTATTCTTAATGAAAAGCACCTTTGGTTTCTCATCCAAATAAAAGACAGCTAAACTAGGGCAGGCAAATGTTTTCACCTGTCTTACTAGAAACACTCAGACTTGGAGAACCCTTTGTTTTTTTTCCCCGAAGAAAAGAAGCTGAGAACTTCAGTAGCAACAATTACTCAATTACTCTCCAGGATCCTCCAGAATCATCTCAGACTTAGGACTGAATCAAGATGAAGATGCACTGACACTGGAGTACACAAACTATTACAAGACCTCACACATAGAACTGAGACTTGCATACATGTCCCAGGAATAGCAAACTTCCTGCACTTCTTCTCCCTGTTCCTGCACTACTTTAATTCCCAGCTCTTCATCACTGCTCTCCAGCTAGTAAGCGACATCTCTTCTAATCTGCCAGCAGACCTGCTCATATGAACACATCCTCAGAAGCTGGACTGGCTTGAATGAGTTAAATTGAGCTGAATTACCAAAGAACAACTGAAACAGGCTTGCAAAAGGCTGCATAAGCTGTTCAGCTAGCAAAAGGAAAAAGTATAGCTGTAATAAGAGGCAGAAAAGCAAGCAGACAAACTTCCAGAAGAAAACAATTTAACTGGGCACTAATGAGGTGCTTAAAAATAAAGAAAAAAGCCCAAATAATCTAGTTAAAGCATGCCATACAGTTAACTTGCTGTTAAAAAACCTGCAGCCTACAGAAGTAGCCCTAACGCATAATCAGAAGCCTACATTTTCAACTTTTATCCCTCCCAAAACTCCTACAAATCACCACTGCCTCTCAGCTGCAGTTACACACAAGAAACACCAGTAACAGCAGCATACATTCATAATGTCCAGGATACCTAAATAATGACAGGGGAGTTTTAAAAGCCTAAGAAGGAAGTGCCTAGGACACTTCTAAGAGCTCATTGTTAAGTGTTGTGCTCATCAGTAATTCAACCTTTTGAATACATTTGAAAAATTCAGAATCTTATTAGAGTTTCATAGGATGAAACACACCAGCTTCTCCTCTTAGTTCTGATGACTGTGGTTGTTTGATCTGGAAAGATTTATCTTCAACCATTTCACTGTCAGCTTCTTTCTCCAATTCTTGAAAACCATCAGTTTCTTTAATGGAAGAATTAGCTGATTTAGTAGCTATAAAGATGACATCATCCTCAAAATCATCAGCTGATTTTGCATCATGATACTCCAAAGTAGTTTCATCTGATCTGGCAGATAAGTTACTATTTTCATTGCTGACAACCCTTTTCTCCAAACCATCTCCAGGTATGCTTTCTGAAGACTCCTCCATTTCAGCACGATCATCCTCAGGGTTGCTCAGAATAAACAGATTTGTTTTACCTCTACTTTCAGACCAAACATCCTCCACCACTCCCTGATAATGCTCAGATGAAGCTCCAGACAAAGCTTTATCATCTTCTGTTACCTTTATTAAAAAAAAAAAAAAGTTAACAATCCATGACATGCATATGTTTTTTGTGAAAGCAAGAAAAAAAAAACCACAACACAAAAAACCAAAACCAAACATGATATTTCTATGTTTTACAAGTGTCAGTTTAAGTAACAAAACTAATTCTCATTCTAGCACTATCTTAGCTTTTAAAAGCTGACTGTAAAAATTAATTGCGCTTTTGACTACTTATTGAGTTTCCACAGCCTTGGGGAGTTAGGTGAAATTGGTCATGTAAGTGCTTGTTTATACTGCCATCTCAAGCTGTTCACTGGATTCACCACTGCGTTTTCTAGAAGAGGAAGCTTTGCAGGAGTAAAATCACAACTCAAGACTTCTCTCTGTTTATGTTTGCCTTTTCAGCTTGCATGCACCACTAAAATATCTGAGTGTTCGCTCTGCCTGTAGCATGGAACCAGTACATTAATCTGGCCACACTGCTTTATTACAAGAACTCCACATATGAGAGAGAGGCTCTTTGTGACAACTGAGTAACTCTTTATAACAGGCAATAAAAGGTGCCATAAAACTAGATTATGACAATTTGTTAGTACACATACAGAAAGCCCATACATGCAGATACTAGCACATGCCCTCGTTCTGCACTGGATTTCAGAACATGAATTTGGCATCTGCATGATGAGCAGGATCAAGGAATCCAACTGACAGAGCAAAAGAAGGAGTAGAATGGGGCAAATTTTGGATGGACCAGCTTCATTTGACAGCTCCACAAATCCTGTCCCTGGTGCAAGGCAAAAAGCAACACCAAGAACATCACAGCCAGAGCAGAGACAACAGTACAGCTCTTTTCATCAGGAGTCTGCTTTGACCACAGCTGAAGTAAACCCAGCCTTGCAAACAGAGAGACTGACAAGAAATGCAGCTCATGCCTTTGCTTGCTTTAAAAGATGCTTCATTCACAAGGTTTAACAACCCAAACAACTGGCTCAATCTCTAGTCCCTACCTTCCTGCCATACCAGCATTTGAAAAGGTATCATGGGAAGCTGAACCAGCCATTGGGAACCATCACAGCTCCTAACAACACCTGAGTAAAAACTGCCAAGGTCACCGGTATTTTTGGTGAATATGTTCCTGCAGGCACGTGATGCTACAGAAGGTTTGACGTAACCTTTTTGACCAGTTTCATGTCTGCCATTCTGATTTATAATTTCAATTCTCAATATAAGAGGTTTCGGCGAACTTTGAAAAGATCTAATTCAAATCACACTCTATAAAGGCTTTAACTGTAAAAAACCACCAACGACAGCCCAGCTTACCCCAGCAGTCCCTCTTGCTTTCGAGTTCTCTTCTTTGAAAGATATTCTGGATTCCTTTGTTCGTAGAGGAGGAGTAACTGATCGTCCAGGAGATGCAGAGGGAGTTGCCAGGGGTGTGGTGCGAAGGCTGGATCTGAGAATAGACTGAGGAGTAAACCCAGGGAAAGCAGACGTAGAAGCGGATGTGGCTAAAACTTTAGCCCTCTATGAAAAGAAACAGAAACATTTAATTGAAAACCATTTAAATCTTCAAGACAGACAACTTCACTCGTCAAAAGTATTATTTTCAATTACAAACTGAGTTTGTGCCAGCAGAGAGGACAAAGCTTAGCCTCTGTACTGCTCTTTTTCCAAAGGTATGAAAACCCAAATAATAAAACCCCATGCTTCTTATGCTTCTTTTTTCAAATTAATTTCCTGAGGAAAGAAGGATATGGCAACTTGTTGACTGCAATGTTATCTCCTATCCCAGTAATTTTTGCAAATTCTACACTGCTCTTCTCACAGACATACAACTTCAAAGGTTACCCCAGATACAGCAACTGAAAACACTGCTGTGAGGAAAGGCAATCAGCAAAGCTACCGTAATAGCTTATTCTTTTCACTGATTAAACAGCCTGCGCACAAGACTAAATCAAAAGATGCTGCTGTAAAAATACACTTCTTCCTCTAGAAGCATGCAGGTCTTCTTACCTCTGCTCAAAAAAGATTTGACAGCTTAAAAGGAGGACAATGAAACTAACTTAATGATATGGACCATATTTAATAAGCAGAAGGTTATAATTCAGAGAGAGAAATACTTTGTTCAGATATGCAAAGGCAAAAAGAACAGCACCAACAAGGTAGGTAAAGGGTAATTTTCGTGCACGAAGAGACTTTGTTTGATGGCAGTGAATGGAAATATAGTTGAATACTATTAGTAACTGAAATTCCTGCAAAAAGCCGTCACTGGCTGACATCACTTAACTGACATAACTTGGCTGTCATTCACTTGACCAGATTAAGAAACTGAAGCAAATACATTCTTGCTTCTAGATATGTAAGGTAAATTATACAGAGCTATTGAGCACTTAAAGGAGATGGTCAAGATACAAACGGTATCTTTAAGTGTATTGAAAAGTCTAATTTTAACTTATTTGTTCCATGCAATAAAAACAAGTGTATTTCATAAAGCTATGGGATAACATGCATACTGCAACTGCCTGTGAACTGAACTCTTCAAGATGGTTCCCAATGTGCTGCTTCCAAAAGGTCTGTAGCTACAATAACCACATGATACTGAAAACATTTCACAATTTCAATCCCACAGTGTTTGTGATACAACACTTCAGTGTTTTCATTTTAAATGTAGTTTACAGGCTTTTGGTTTGCTTGGTTCTTCCTGTCTTCTTAAGTTACAAACCTTAACAACAAGAGGAGTCTCTAGTAGATTCAGTTGTGATGATCCTGAAAAGTTCCTTTGTGGGATGGAACTGAGCAGATTTGATTTCAAAGGGCTGGATGCCATGAATGAAGCAGAAGCTCCACATGGTGACTGCCAGCAACCACCCTGTGCTGCAGAACATGAAGGAATAGGATGAACCACCGAATCCAGCAATCTGTTAAGAGACACAATTGGGAATATGAAAGTAAATGAAAAAACCCTACTGCATTACAGAAATCTGAGATGATACAGAAAAAAAAAAAAATCAATTGAACAAGAAATGCAGGTGAATCCTCATTATTGGGGTAACGTTATCAGGCCTATAAACAAGTTACAGGCATTTTCTCTTTTATTGCACCAGTGATGTCATTCTAACGTCAGAAGAAAATTTATCTACATTTCAATGCAAGGACAACTTGAAATTCTCCACTTAGTTGTGTCCCTAAATCGACCTTTTCTTAAATAGATACCAAACTAAATGTCGATAAAACACTATGAAAACACAGAAAGTATACACACACACAAACACACAGAAAAACACACACAAACACACAGAAAAACACACACAAACACAACGAGCAACAACTTTTGGAAATATTCATTCTGTAAAACTATTCTACCTGGAACATTTCTGTGAAAATTTTGTAGCTGGTGTCCCAATAAATGCATCGGACAACTCTGCATCAGGGAGACGGTGTGTCAGGACTGGTGGTTCTGTAACTCTACGACTGGAATTAAAAGGAAAATTTCACTGACTTTCATTCCCCAGAAGTCCAAACATCCCAGAATTCTAGTTTATTTGACCATATCACCTGTAGGAAAATCAGAGAACTAGTAGCTTCTTTTCCGCTGTTTATAATTCTGTTTCTCTCTTAAATAGAGGCAGAAATAAACCAAAACTAGGCAGAAAGCGGTAAAAGATTTGTGTTTGATCACACAATCAAGTCTATCAAACTCTGCAAACAAACAGCTTGATGGCAATCATCATTTTAGTTTCAGCTATCTGACATACTGTAAACACATTTACCCTAACATAAATATATGTATTTGCATAAATAAGATCATCATAGTAGAAAAACTCTCCCCCCAAGTATTAGTTACAATGTTTCGACTCTTGAAGACTTTACATTGTATGTGCAAAAAAAGCCAACCAAAGCTCCCTTCAGGTGCACCTTCCCTCCAAAACACTGACATCATTCCAATGGGTTTTCCTCTCTCTCTCCAAACTTGTAGCTCCAGACTAAACTTTGTTAAAGGCTGCTTACCTATCATAATGTAAGAAACTGGGTTTCTGCTCATTTCCTACCCACACTTCTCCAATTTTGGACAACACATTACTGATGAAAGTTGCTCGTGTATGCACATTTCCTGCAGTGGTTTGTTTGGTTACTGTTGATAATGGCTTTGGTCTGGAGACTGGAAAGCAAGAAGAAAACATATCAACCTTGTGTAACCAAAGTGACGGTCAGTCATCCACCACATTTCCCCCCTTAAAACTCACCTTCTCTTAGGACCGATGAAGGCAAACAGTAAGGCTTAGCTCTCTCTACTGCCAGCTTCCTTTGAACTCTAGGAAGGATCTTGCCATATTGGTCTAATATAGAATTTCTGGCAATGGCTCTCTCTCTTAGGTGAGGATCACGGTCATTCTGATGAATGGAAAGTGTAAAGCAAGAAGTTAACTTATTACAAGTTCATTGCACAGAACTATCTGTGTTATTTCTAAGTAGTGGCTACATTTCCCTTAGAGACAGAGTAAAATCCATGCCCTGCCCAGAGCAGCAGCAAGTTCTACCCATCAACTCACACCAACTTCACCTGGTATTTTTAGCAAAGCAGAAGGCAGATGGGAATAATAACAGAACCCTCACCTTTAAGTGAAAACAGTTCTGGCACTCATGGGAATAATAACAAAACTCTTACCTTTAAGTGAAAACAGTTCTGGCACTCTGCAGAACCTTATTGTGATACACATGTTATCACCTGTACTTTTCAAATGGCTTATACAATACAATAGCAGGTGTGCCTTGTTTTTCCTGAAACACTAATGTCTGAAGTGACTGAATGCACAGGGCATCTGCAAATTACCTTGGACAACAGGATGTGGATATTAACATAAGTAACAGAAAGCCACCTACAGACATCTGGCTGGATGAGTTTTCAGATATAGAGACCAAAAAGTTCCAAGACCACCTTATAAGTTTGATTCACTGGAAGCCTATGGTTCCGGAAAACAGCAAGTGCATCACAGAGTCATAACAGAAGTTCACAGAACACCAAATTTGATCTGCTTATTTTGAGAAATAGAAGTTAGATATGAATTTTTGTCATAAAAGTGGTAACACGAAAGGTCAGGAATTGTAGAGCTCACACTATAATTTGAGGAAATTAAAAAAAAAAAAAGGAAAAAGAATACCAAACAAATTTTGAATTTTGGGCCATCAGACTGCTTTCAGCTAAAAAAATCAATTTGCAAGCAAGATAGAAGAGATGACATAAAATATACTCTTCATTCCACAGAAAGGAGTGACACAAGCAATTTCCAGTAATCTAAGCCTTACATGACACATATGTATCTGAATAACTGAATTATAAGATTGACTAAGAGAGAAAATGTATATTTATTCCTCACATGCAAACAGATTATTTTAAGTGGAGTCAACCGTGGTCAATAATATTTTATTCAATTTTTAGGTTCAGAGGTAACTTAAGGTGTAGAAACTTAGTCCTAGTGGTTCAAAGAAGGGTACAAAAAACAATGCAGGATCTTTTGTGACTACTACCAAAACCCATTGGTAACACCTAGCTGAAGGCTGCACACTTGACAGAACTTTAACGCTTACCGTAGGATTAACCTTCATTGACTGATGCAGCCGTAGTGCTGGGATATAGTTGGCACGTTGCAGATGGTGGACTAAAAGAAATTCACGACTCTGGACACCAGCATTGGTCTGTAGAAACTTCTCCAAACACTCCTGTGAGAAATAACGCATTCCAAAAATCTAGTAGGATTCTGCCTCTTCTCTTTTCAAAGAGGTGATTATCACTTTTTTCCTTGTCCACACTTACTTGTTCAGTCTCTGTGAAAGGCAGCTTCAGCAAGTCTTCCATTAGTCCCATCTCCTGACAGATTTCATACATGTGTTTTAACAGCTCTTCGATGTTTAACTTGGTGGTATGTTGCTGCAACAGACTCCAAGCCTCCACCAGGCACCTGAAATTCATTTATTTGAGATGTAAAGGAATACAAATGGTATAACCAAAAAGATGCCCCAAAACTACTGCGTTCAAAGTTTAAAGGAAGTGTAGGGGGTTGTGACTGGTATTATTTGTTCTCCACCTTTCACAAGACTTGAAGGCCAAACAGTGGGATGTATTTCTTTACCTATTGGACAACAGCACGGTGAGTAAAAGCCGCACTTCACTGCTGCTCGACACTGGTGGCTTCATCATCTGGATGTATCTGAGCGCTTGCCTGTGCTCTCCTTGGCACATGAGGGACTGAAGAACTCTCACATGTTGCCATGACACACTTTTGATTGTAGCTGGATGAAAGAGCAGGGCCAGTGCACTCTATAGTAGGTAGAGATCAGCTTTGTTAAAAGATACACATACACACATGCAGCAAAAATTGTCAAAAGTTTCTTAAGTAAGGGTGTGTTAAATGAACTTATATGACCAACTAATGAAATACTATAAAAAGCAAAGTACCTAAACCAAACAGCTATGGGGAAAATAAACTAATCAGCTAGCTCTGAGAATTCAAATGCAACAAAAACAGTGAAAAGTTTCTTAGGGGTCAACATGTGTTAAATGAACTTAGATGACCGACTAATGAAGTACTTGATACAGGACATGTAAGTGCTCAACTGGTCTGCTGAAAATAACCTAAACAGATGGTTCTGAGAATTCAAATATCAAGCATTATCAACAGTGATGCCTTCTTTGCTTGAATTAACTTCCCATCAAAGTAGTTAAAACAAAATTTCACATCATAATTTATTGCTGAAGATGTCATAGCACTACCACAAAATATTATTCTAATGATTTTTCTAAGCACCAAATTTTTTAAATCATTTGACAGATGACAGCTTTGTATTGCAATGCGTGTGTAACTAAACTGTAACATACTTACTTCATAATCATTGTGATCTAGAAGCCAAAAACCTTGAATAAGCTTAACAAGACCCCAAGGGATAGCAAAGGCAGTTGGAAAGGAGTCAATTGAAGTTTCTGTCTTATTTGGAAAGGAATGCATGATATCCAGCAGCAAGTAAATCGTCTGGTATCAAGTATCTAATTAAGGCAAATAAATTTGTAAGACAAAAAATATATCACATTGCACTTAGAAAAGACACAAGGAAATGAGAATATAAAAGTGGTAGGAGGCAGAGAATACTAATGTCTTAGTCTTGCCATTTAAGCTGTTATAACCTGGAGACAGTCATGTCCTAAGCAGAAAATTGCATTCTGGATAAATCAGCCATACTAGTCTTTGATTTCTCTAAGGCATTCAGAAAGGTAAACTTACATATTTAACTGCTTCCCTTATAAACTCAGGTTCCCTCTTTAGTCAGTGGAGCTACCAGCTGGACATTCAACACATCTGAACATCCAGTGCTTCATTACAAAATAAAACAGATCCTACAGTTGTTTGGGTTTTTTCCTCATTTCAGAGTGTATAAAACAATGTAAACTATGGAATCCTTACAATACAACTTAGCTGTGAGTGATTAAAACTGGGTTTAGATCGCTATGTGGATCGCTCACCAGTAGTGTCATTTTCTCCTTCTGACATCCCTTTTCAGGGCCATACTCTCAGAGGATGGCTCCGGGGTAGCAGTTTTTAAATATCTTCCTCTCTCAGAAAAGGGATAATTTCTCTCGGGAGAAGGGATATTTCAGCAAAAATCACGTCCTGGTAAAGCACCGTTAGAAATCCCTTAGCTGTGATGTAGCCCCTTGTAGTGGATCATTCTAGTAAGCAGCCATTTGCCATAGACAGGCCTGCTTTTAAGGGGTGCTTAAAAAAATTAAAGACTAAAGGGGCTTTTTATCTTTGACATTTCAGGAACCCTGCTTAATCATATCAGAAGAGTTTTTGAAAAAAAAAATTTAAAATCATAAAAATTACACCGTACAAAGACCTGAACCAATGCCCCAGTCAATGATTTCATTCTGAACTAAATGTTTTCACTTGCATTGTGTTTGAAGCATTAACTGAAAATGGTATTAGACACACAGGTGACAAACATGTAAGTATATTTATGTTCCTGTAGTGAAGGTGTAATAAAAATAATTAGAAAGGATACAATTGCATGTTTGTAGCTTTCTTCAACACCTTCTAGCAAATAGACATCCAGCAGTGCCTGAAATGAAAAAGTTTTTTCAAACCTCCTGTATTTCCTAAATTGGTGGGGTTTGGGTGGGGTTTGGAGGGGTTGGTGGTTGTTTATTGTTGTTTCCAGAGAGCAGATCACTCACATGTAAACTAGCAGGTGGATATTTCCCAGTTCCTCCTTCATCTCTCCGCCACAACCTCTCAACTTGTTCTCCTAACTGGGAAACCAGTCCATCAATCATCAAGCAGTCAGAATCCCATTTTCCTCTGCAACAAAAGGTACCGAGAATTTGGACAAAACCAAACACTAATTCCAGGCTCTCCGTGTAACACGTTTCCTCCAGACAACACACAAAAAAAAGCTCACACGAGTCCAAGAAAGCAGCAAACATACAAAAACATGATAATGACTTGAAATGCAGCAGCATTTACGTTTCTATACACATGCCATTTCAATTAGGGACAGCTGAAGTTTTAAAAATCACAGTCTCCAAAAGCCCATCACCATCTTCTGCTGACTGTGATACTAGTAAACCAGTCCAGAAAAGAGTTTACATGAGCAAGTGACTTTGATCCAATAGCCAGGACAGGGTGAGGTGTGCCACCTACATGGAATTCGGACTATGTTACTCAATTACAGAAATGTACTTCTGAGTAGGACATTTAGGCCAACACAGTGGAGTACAAAAGGTGATAAAAAGCCATCAGCTGTCCGCTTGAGAGCTCTGGACCTTATCGGGGTGCGTGCAACTGTCACGCCAACAAATGGTATAAGCAGAGGTACATATACACACTTTGACGCAGGAAAGTAACCTCTGTGTTCAACAGAGCACGCACATCACTGAAGGGGATTGCCTGCAAAGGCATTAAACACAGCCAATACAACTGTGGATATGAACGTCATTCACTTCTTCTGAATCTGCAGGGAAGTTTAGAAAAGTTTAGAGTTTTCCTGTAATTCTTACCTCGATAAACGCTCAAGTTTCTGTCGATGAGCAGTATAGTAGTTCTGAATCAGAGGATAATTGTAGAAAGGTCTAGACAAATGCATATCATCATCTACAGGCAAGAAATTAAAAGCAATTTATAGATGTAATATCATATGTTTAAACCAAAATACTTGACTAAAAAGACAGACACTCGTACAATCTAAGCATCAAGAAACACAGGCAAGCCTCCAACTTCGAAAGAAGCCAATTCTGTCTCTGCCTTTGCCCAAAGACATGTGAGACATGGGACTCAATTTCTTCTAAAGTGCCATTTCAAGCTTACAGTCGACGTAGCATTCCAAACACGCAGTGCAAGTGTAAGTTCATCATTTTAAAAAAGCTGTTCTCAAGAGCAACTCCTTGAAGTCAGAGGCTTATTGTTATTTCTAAAAAACATCCAGGAAAGAAACTGCTTCCAGTATTCTACACTATGTATTTGAAAAAACAGTTACCTCTCCAGTTTCACCAGCAGACCTTCAGCATGCACTGACACTGAAAATCATGACTTGTTCATAGCAAAACGTTTACAAAAGTACAACTAAGCTTGTGTTCATACGAATCATGTACTGGATGTTCTCCTGTTACCAATGTACGAGAGCTGACGCTTACCTAAACCCTCTGGAAGGAGACTGGATCGACAGAACCAGGCGACCACTTGTGTGTACAAGGAAATGAGGCTGGTGACCATGTGCTTATTGGTCAAGTCTGCAAAACCTGAAAAAAGGCATGAGATTATTTGTGTTATGCAATTCCTTTAGTTTTTACAAAACTCTATCAGATTGAATAGAAAGACGTGAATTAACATGGTAGAAAACTTTGTCTTGGCATTTTTCACTCTGTATCACCTCCTTAGTTGACGAAAAAAAACCACAGTCACCACCAAAAAGCAAACTGTACAAAGAACTAGATTCACTAACGGTTCAAATAAGAATAATAAAAACAGCCTGAACTCTTAAATACCCTCATGAATAAGACAACTGTTTTTCGTGTAGCAGAGGTTTTTACTACAGCAAACAGATATTCTTTAGTTTCCCTCAATATGGCAATATAAAAAGCTATAGAAACTAATGTAATTTACTTGACAAGTTACTCATTTATGCTTCTTGGTTTTAGTAATTTGCAATACAATATTTGTATGCACTTGTAAACTGCTAGGTAAGAATTAAAAAGAACAATTTTCAGCTTTACCACATTCAATTGCTGTAATTTCAGCCCAGATGGTTACACAGCTTCTTGCTCAATGTAGCCTCCCTGACCCACTTGCAGGAACCCCACAACAACCTGTTCCCCTGAACTCAATCCATATTAAGGGGTGGTCTCAGCTTCTCAGCCCTGAGCCCCTTCTCTCTACCAGCTGAATGTGACTGTCTTCCAGTCATCAAAACCAACAAAAGCTCATGTTTCCACAGTTACAACCCAAGCATAATTCCAAATCCAAGCATACCAAAGATGTAACCATATTATTACAAACCTTTTTCAGTAAGCTCTTGTGCTTCTGTTAGAAAACAGTTTAAGACTGTGCTAAGGTTGCTCAAAAGCAACTGGCAGTGCTGAAGAGCCTGTAATGCCTGTGGGTCAATGAAGTTGCAAGAGCCATCAAACAGCGGAACACCTGTACAAGAATAAATATTAGATTCATTACCCTATAGAGCAATTTTAGAGTTTCAAAGTACCCTTAAAGAATTGTAGGCAATATCATGTACTGGCAGAATACTGAATAAGCTCAGTTAGAATGACTTTATGTCTGCAGAATGACTACACTAGTACTCACATATTTGATCAAATTCAGCTTTTGTATAGATCACTTTGTTCCATGTCCACTGCAGAACAAACCGTAAGTTAGCAGCAGAACTTGGCTGCTCTTTAAAGAAAGAAAACAAAGAAGAAATGAATCAACAACTTCAAAGAAACAAAAAAAAAAATCTATCACATGAAAACTATGTAAGAAGTGTTACCTGCTGATGTCCAATGTTTAATGCATCCAGTCAGAAGTTCTAAGGAACCTGTCTGGACAGCAGCTGACAATATTGCTTCTAACTGCTCCTCCTAAACAGAACAGACAAAATAAAATGAGAGCCTTACATACTTGCAACATCTGAACCATCAGCGGTGTTTGTTTCGGATTGCATACTCATTCAGACATCTCAAAGTCAAATAGTACACATGCAACTAATTCCGCATTCTTCTTCATTTAGCCACAGGCTGGACTGCTCACTGGTGTGAGCAACACGCGGAACTTTCCTCTGATATTTCAACCTAATGAAGGCTATTTCAAATCTTTATTCGCATGTCTCTGCATCATAGTCTCAACTTACTGAGTTCCCACTAATCATTTCAGTAACATCCTCTGGTAATACCCAAGAGGCATTATGTGGATCTAAGTTTGTCAGCAGGAACGCACCAAGGGGACAGAACAAATACAAATCTGCCATGCTTGCATGGAAACAGGGGCACTAAGGTCAAGGAGCTTTCTAGACTGCAAAGACATGAAGCAGGTCTGACACACAAAACATTAAGTTGTAATTTTCTAAAATGACACAAGTGAAACGTAAATTCTAACAGGTTTAAATTCTAGGCTGTTCAAGGACTGTATTATAATGTGGTGGCAATCCTATAGAAAAATAATGCCCAGGTATGCCTTTCAGATTAGATTATCTTTCCTAAAAACAACCAACCGAACAACAACTTTGGCTGGCTGTTTTTTTTAAACACCTTGAAAAGTATCTTTCCCTTTGTAGTAAATTCACTACATTCAAAGTGATTTCTACACATCAGAATACATGTGATATTTCCAACGTTTTTCTTAACACTGGTTTCAGACAAAGAAACACACCAAATACTATTTTACAACGGCAAACCAAACTCTAAACCATGCTCCTTGACCATAACTCTGAAATGTGTCCTGCTAACATTAAAAAGAAATGTCTGCTCAAACGCAGAACAAGACTCTACATGATGTAGCCACAATTCAGCAACTGCAGCTGACATCAAAACACCTGATTAGAGTGCAAGAGCCTACATCAGGCTGTGGGCTCAACCAACTTGCCAAGAGATTTCTTTTAGCTACCACGCTGGGTAGAAGCGTCATCTGCCCTAAGGCACTTCCACAAATCTGGTGAAGAATCCAGTAGGCAGGAAGATGAGGCCACTGGGGAGACTGCTCTCCCTTTCCTACTCATTGCTCCACTGCACAACAACTCGCTGATCATCTGCACGCTTCCTTGTGCACATCTGTGGCACAGAATCAGCAGATGGGTCTCTCAAGACAGATCTAAGAGGCCTGGTCCCTGTCAAGCTCAGTTGTTTGGATCTAAGAACGCACACTTTTGCTAAATCAAGTCAGTGATCTCTATTTCAATGCAACTTCCAAATAATATGAAAATCAGATGATCTTGTCTTGTAGCCTCTAATGCCCTGCCAGACAAGCTGGATGCGTTTGACCTGGATTCCCTGATGTGCACTCACCTGACTCAAGCTGGATGGCTGGACATCAACTAGTCTTGGAGACAGCAGGCCAGCTACAAGACACCTATTGTAGCTCTCGTGAATGGCTTCACTTATTGAAGGACCGGATTTCTTTAAAAAATTCAAGGTCTGAAACATCAATCAAACCCCACAGATTTAGACAGCATTCTTATCCAATCCCTAAGGTTCTGGATAACCACAAAGAGAAGTAATAATATAAATGTTCACTTAAACTGCCAGAAAGCTTGCATCAGGAGGATGCTGTAGGTTAGCAATCCGAGTAAGCAGGACTATGGAGAGTCTTAAAGATGGCAACCAAACCAACAGTTACAGTTTAAAAAAAGAAACTCCTGTAAAACAGAAGGTCGGCCCTTGCAATGCTTAATCAAGGATTGTCTAATTTTCTGTCAATACACAGGCTGTTCTTTTTCCTTCAGCACTGACACAAAAGACATTCTATACAAACTAAAACTAGCACACAGCTTTAAACCCCACTTTGGAAAACCCTTTCTATGCCTGTTTGTGGAGAAGCTCATTTATGTTGGAAATATTTAGTCAGCTGAAACTTAATTCAAAATTATCTGTCACAACCTGTGCAGCGCCAAGGAAGTTATAATACAGTCAAGCTTGGGAGAAAAAAAAAATTCATTTACTTTCAAGCACTCAAATAATTTTTCATTTTCTCCATTCTGTCCTCCCTTTTCAAGTGAATCAGAGATCAAAACCCTAACTCAAGATCATGCAGGCAGTTTGACTGATGGGTAATAAAGAAGGAACAGCTTTCCCTAACTTCCACAATGTTTTTGTTCTTGCTCCTAGAGCAATGTTGTATTCCTTTCTAGACCTTCAATCCCTGGTTGTGCTTCAACAGGAGACAAGGGTACTTCTGCAGTCCCAAGTGTGGACTTCAAACATCACCAGCTGCAAAAAACTGGCAGGATGTGATTGCAATTCTGTGAGTGGCTGGGCAGGACGAGCATGAACTACTGCACTGAGAGCAGTGCAACAGAAAACTTAGAACAGGTACATCTCTTGACATTCTCAATAAAGAATCAGCCAAAGATCACCTCCTTCTGGACGCCAGTACAAGTCATGTGAACGACTCCGGAGTTCAGCAAGCACGTACCATCTGCAGAAACAAACATTTGACAAGATTCTGTACTCTCACAGTTCTGTTCTGACCAGCTCACATTTTTTAAACAGCAGTATCTGAAAATATGTAACTCAGTAGCTATTTTCTTCATCAGATCACTTACAGACTTCTTCTAAAAATATCATAACTGTGTGTAGAAATTCTCTCTCTACTCCTGCTGAGGTGCTGTGCTTAGAGCTTCAGTTCAAAGTCCTTTCATTTGATAAATATCATCCCTGCACAGGCTACGTTACAAAAGCACAAAACCCTAAACGCAGCAGACTCTCAGCTATGTTTCACTATATTATATACTTCATTTGTACAATGTAATCCGAGTTTGGCTTTTAGGGCTTTGGGATTTTTTGACTCGGTTTTTCAGTGACAAGCAAGGAATAGGAAAACAAATAACTGGCATTTGACATCAACTTAGCTCAGCGCTACTAAAAGCGGTGAAATACTCACCAAAATTATAGGTGCTTGGATTAAAAAACTGCTCAGGTGGTGGATAAGAAGGAGGAACTCCCCTACTTAGACTCCGCTCATGTACCAGAATATCCAAAATGAGGTTTGGAGAAGTCATGCTTACTACAGCATCCAGTGACCACAATGCAAAATAGGGGCAATCAACAAGGAATTCTTCTGGCCTTGAAGAAAAGAAGACCATGAGCTAAATGACGACTGTCAAACGCATTATTTGCACAGATATTGAAAACAACCTTAGCAAAAATCTACCTTAGTGAATCTGGCATTTGAGCATGATACCAGCGATTGATGTCAAACACACCCAAATAAGTAGATGGTTTTCCCTGACCATAGGTATTCACTTGCCAACTGAAGATCGATACACTGGTGTCAGGAGAGATTGCTGTAGAAGACAAGACATTGTTTCTTATTTGCAGCAAAAATATCACATACCTGGTATTGTTAAAACATCGCTTTCTGTTTTGGCTGAATTCTGTTATACACCTCAGGAAACATAACCTTTACTAAGAACAATTTAAAAAAAATCCACAAAATAACAAACATCCTTGTGATAAGAACTTCCAGGTGTAAGGACTTATCAGAGAGGAAAAATGGACAAGCGGATTGCAGTTTCATAGAATCATTTAGGCTGAAAAAGACCCCTTGATCATTGAGCCCAACCCTAAACCTGACACTGCCAAGTCCACCACTAAACCACGTCCCTAAGCGCCATATCTACACATCTTTTAAACACCTCCAGGGACGGTGACTCCACCACTACCCTGGGCAGTCTGTTCCAATGCCGGACAACCAGCTTCATTGCTCTGCTTTGGACACGCTCAACCACCTCAATGTCCTTCTTGTAGTGAGGGGCCCAAAACTGAACACAGTATTTGAAGTGCGGTCTCACCATGGCCAAGTACAGGGGGACGGTCCCTTCCTTAGTCCTGTTGGCCACACTGTTTCTGACACAAGCCAAGATACTGTTGGACTTTTGCCCACCTGAGCACACTGCTGGCTCATATGCAGCTGACTGTCAATACCCCCAGGCCCCTTTCCATGGGGCAACTTTACAACCACTCTTCCCTGAGCCTCTAGCGCTGTCTGCGGTTGTTCTGACTCAAGTGCGGGACCCGGCCCTGGGCCTTGTTAAATCTCATACAACTGGACCCAGTCCATCAAGCCAGCTGGTCCAGATCCTTCTGTATGGCCACCCTACCCCCAAGCAGATCAAGACTCCTGCCCAACTTGGTGTCATCCAAGGGTGCACTCAATGTGTAAGACTTTCAGGCAGTGGGTACAGAACAGCATTCACTGCTTAGATTTCAAACCCGTTTCTTTTAGAATAACCAAACACAGGCATCAGAACAAACCTTCATTAATGCTGTCCTCTCTGTCAACATGGTTGCGAAATTTTTCTACAGTCTGACAGCTGAGTAATCTGGTATTGGTGGTCTGCCCTCTCAAGGGAAAGATTCCACCCGTGACATCTAAACTGTACCTTTCGTCACAGTATTCCAGACTCTGGGGAAAAATAAAAGAAAAGAGAAAAGGTCGTTTTGACATAAAAACGTACATTATACCTAAATATGAAAGAATGTGTATATCCAATATAATATGCATGCTATATATGTATATTTCCCGTGAGCTTCTTTCCAATGGCAAATAAAAACTGCATCGGACACGCAAGAGAATGAGGCGTGAAATCGTAATGGGTAAGCTGGGCTGTAAAGGCTTTGCATGTTTTCCAAATTTAGCATTTCCCGTAGCCATGGCATTGCAGCAGCTAAGAAAACTGCACATAACGAGAGGACATCCATGTGTAGAACATCCTGAATCTAGTTCCAACACAAAATTCTGCAGCATGAAGTTGTACAACTTGTTTTCAAAAAGTGTGCACAAAGGCCATGCCCAAGAAGATTTGGCAAAAGATTTTTTTTTTCTCATCTCTCAATTTGGATGGTAGATATGACCCCTATCAACTTAACTGATACTCAGAGAAAAATGACCTTTTTCTTCTTTGCACATACATGCACGTCTTACCTCATACAGGACTTGTCCTGACGCCAAGCGCTTTCTGTCACCAAATGCTAACTGCAACAGATGCAAACTCACAACATCACCTTCACTGAAAAAGGAAGCAATTATGAAATTTGAGTACAAAGCTGCTTTATAGTCCTCCTTCTCATCTTATTAGATCTTGACTGAAGTTTCTTAATGGCATGCTCTTGCTGAAAAGGATAACACCGCTTCCCAAAACATGATAATTGGTCACATTTAGCCCTTAAACCAAAAACGAGGTGATGTGACACTAACAGCTTCAGGGGCAAATGCTACCCATACCATTTGAAAGCTTTAACACCTTGTACGGACTAAACATTGTTGGAAATAGTTCTTCACAGTGAAGAGCTCTCAATCAAAACTGCTGTAAAGTCAAACTTAAAACAATTGTCACTTTGTGAACAGCTGAGCTGATTAAGCAACTTGCTGATGCTCAAAGAGAGAGGTCTCTCCCCTTCTCTTCCCACCAAAGTTCCAGTCCCTCTCTTGCACACACTGCACCCTTCCACATACTGGTTTGATTCATCAGTCCAGCAGGAAACCCTTGACTTTTCTGCTGAACAGGGATTCCTTTCTCCCAGGGGAACTGAACATGAAGGCTCCAAAGGCTGCTGAAGTTGGCACCAGGGAATCAGCAACACCGTCATCACCCTTCTTTAGGGTCAGAGGGCTCTTTTATCAGTGCGTTTACTATCCTAGATCTGCAGCCTCAAATACTTCTCATGGTATTTTCAATACAATGGTGAAGCAGACTTCAAGAAACAAAGGAATTCATGTAGGCAAAAATATAAAGCCTCTGTTGCTTTGCCCGCTTTCAGAAGGTAGGAACAAGTAGGTCCTTCTTCATGTCTGTTCAACCCTGTAAAAACCGCACTGTAAGCTTAACAACTTCCGTACCTGAGGAAATATCCTCCACTGCTAAATAAACAAAACAAATATACATGTCCTAACTGTATGTGAACAAACAGAAAGTAAAATACATCAGCGGCTTATAGTAAGTTTTTATTCACCTTTCTTGTGTAGACTGAACAGCCCACAAGTAGCAACAATTCCGAGGATCGTTCTCGGGCTCTTGGAAAGTAATGGCATAGACAGGAATCCTTCCTCCTTCAAGCTGGGAATGGTACCTACAAGTATTTTTTTAAACAAAACAAAAAAAGGTCAGGGAGGGGAGTATTTCTAAACATGGCAAGATTATACGCAAAATTTCAGCCCCTGAAAAAGTTCTCGTTAATATACTTCTTTCAGAAAACAACTGAGAACCCTGCCCCTCCAGGCATGGCCAAGTGTCAAGGCCTACTTACTCCCTCTTCAAAGTTTTCATATTCCAGAGGGACAGGTAGCCATCTGAAAAACCCACAGCCAGCTGATTGCTTCTGCTTATGTAGCACAGGGTTGGTATTGCTGTTCCTGAAGGATTTTGTAATTGAAAGGACAGATGTCTCCCTTCTCTGGTCACAGTTTCTCTCCTTTGTGGAACTTCAGCAGGAATTCTTGTGACAACTTCTAGATCTACACACACAAAACCAGGTAATAAATCAATGTGTTATGCCATTTGGGTGACAAGATGTATAATCTGATTCTACCATCCCAGGTGAAATACCCATTTACACAACACTTTTTTGGCTATGTCCATTTTGCTTGTATGCAAAGAACAGAAGAAAACTCAGAGCAGACAGGTGTTCTCACTCGCATTTCAAAACCAACTAACAGTGTAACCTTCACAGATAAATTCTTCTTGGACTCTGTAAAGCAGGAATTTGGGCCTCATGATGAAGCTATTTGAAGTGATCTCAACTCCTGAAGCCACTGATGGAACAGCTGAATCAGTGGATGCAGTCTGAGTAAACAAATTAGAGATTTTATTCACCCAAATGCACTATTTTTGACACGTCGTGTTGATTTTAAAAAACAAGCCTAAAATTTGCCCCAAGGCCACTAACAGCAGCAGCAGAACATTCTCAAGAAATAGGGCAACCCTGACTAAATTTCCTCCCAGGCAGCTGAACTGACTCAGGTGGTCAAATTCCTACACCTGGCTGGCAAGAATCAGAGTGACACAGGGAACCTGGTGGGAAATGGGCATTTAGGACACTAGAAGGAGTACTAAGCCACTCGCAGTTTGAAGCAGAGGTCAGGACTACACAAGGTCAACTGCCACCTGTAATCACTTGTCTTAAGTGTCTGCACACCAGTATCTTCAATGCGGGATGCATATTGGTCGTTCAAAAGACAGCAGCTTTCTTTCTTTTAAATTCTAGGAGGAAAACCGCAAGCTTACCTGATGCTTCAATTTCATTCTGACTGCAAGACAAATCATCCAAACAAAGGTCAACCAGGAGGAGATGACCCACATCTGTAGCCACTGCAGCCACTCCAAAGAGCCAGCGCAGACCCTGGTGCAGGTGCTGAGTGCTCACACTGGCTCCTCCATGATTAGTTATGGGCTCTATAGCAGTTACCTACAGGAAACCCACAAGTTAATGCTTAAGCTGTTTGACAGGCTAAACAGAAATCACTCACAAGTGAAGCCAGAACTAGCACATCAGAAACAAGAAAGTAAACACAGAGCATAAGGCTCAAAACCAAAACATTGTTTCCAATCATATCAAGAAAAACAAAGTGTGACCTGTTCAAAAAGCTGTAACTGCCTTCCATTTTCTAGATTTCCTACAGTTTTTGAACTCAGTTGCAGTGTAAACGGTGCATTCTACTATTACAGCTTACCAATTTCCATTTCCTACTTCGGAATAATTAACCCTAAGAAAATAGACAAAGACAGTTATTGGCAGGAAACTTCATCCTACGGAAGGGCCTTCAGAAAGAAAGCAGGACAAAACTAAATCCAGCTATCCACTGCTCACAGCCCATCAGTCTGTGCCTTCTCGGCCAAACAGGTATCACGATAAATCCTGGTTTCAAGTCAGACCAGGCAGCACTCAGGCTGCATGGTGGACAAACCATTTCCATGGGAATGAAACATCTTTAGAAAGTGACCAAGGGAGAACCTGGATCAGTAAAAAAAAAAAAAAAAAACAAAAACAAACCACCACACTTTTAATGCACACCAGCACCTTAATCAATGTTAACAAAGATTTCAAAAGCCAGTCTAAAACAACAGCAAAAGGAACAGTAGCTTGATAGATCAAAAGCCAACTCCAGCTGAGGAAGAAGAGCACCTGGCTCTCTCACACATGGAGCAGCCCCTGTGCAACTGGATCACAAGGTGCAGCCAGACCCTTTGGCACACACTGCAGCACAGCCCAGGACAGCACTGACTGCTGGGGCAGGGACACAGCACACGGACATTCCTGCACTACAGCCAGATAACAAAACAACATGGGCCATCGTTCAGCCTTCTTACAAAATGCAACACAATGAAGACAGGAAACTTTACATGAGCAACAAACTTTTACAGGAGAATAGAACAAATAAGTGAGCATCATAAGGGGGTCCACTTCTTTGTGTTTTTTATTTTACCCACAGAGGTGGGCAAAAATAACCAAGCCCCTAGGCCCCAAAGGTTTCTTTCTCCCCCATCGAGCACTTGCTATGACTACGCTGCCTGGCAATCCGCTACAGAATTTACCTTTCATCTTGCTCACGAGAATTCTAATCTTAGAAGTACCTATGGTAATTTAGACAACATTCTTTTCCAGTCTTCCTATAAATGGAATAAAAATTCCAATATTTGCTGCTACTCGAAGGACTATTAAAAGCATTTTGATTATTCAAATTCTTGCTCTGCCAAGTCTTGATGACCCTTATGAGGAAAACAGAAAAACTGTACATATCTTGCTGCAGAATCAGCCAAAGTTCAAGTGCTGCTTCTAACTTTGTCTTCCGAGACTTTTTTTGTTGTACAAATGTTTCCCAGCTTTAACACTTCCATTTTCCCCATAGAAGCTCCTGCAACTGCATATTTTTCCACTGCACTATGCACTGACTTTTCATATTCTCTTAGACTACTGCCAGCTCATTCTGGGAATGAACAAAGAAAACTCTTCTCAGTTCACTGAATCTGAATGCTGCCCTTCTGCCTCATACAAACCAGGAATATTTGTGATAATACAATTCAAGAATTCTGAAACATACAACTATTATAAACAAATTTAATTTAATTAATGGGTTTTGTTCAGATTTGCTTTTACTAGAATCCAATTCAAATAATACTGCATCAACACTTTCCCTTTTCTGCTGCATTTCACACGTATATCCAGTGGGCAAGCAGAGACAGAACCCCACAAAAAAAAAGGCAAAATTCTTTCTACGCTTGAGAGTTTGGTATTTTTAACTCATTCCTTTACTCTCTGAATGACTACACACCTACTCTTACAGTAGAAGGCAGGCAGATGGTCACTACAAATACCCTGTATTAATACATTAATGGCTTCACATCTCAGACCAGAGCTACTCTAAGTTCATGTTAACCACTACTACTTAGTTGTTCACAAACATATACCCACACAGAAAAGATTCCACGCACTGAAGTGCTTATTAAAGCCTGAAAATAGTAACAACAAAAACTGCATTAAGTGATGTTAACAACAGCTCTGCATTTTACTTCTAAAAATAATTAGTGTGAAAATCAAAGAAATGTTCAGGCATATTAAAAACACTGATTATGTAATGTATTACTTGGACATATGAGTGACAGAATAAGTTCAAAACATACAGACAATGGCCAAGTGAAAGTTTTATGTATTTGTTTTTCCTTATCCTTACTCCCACTCACCATTTACAAATTAACAGTCAAATTAGCAAGATCTGTGTCCCTGTCTATACTGACCTAACTAATCTAACAGTAAAATGATAGGAAGTCAGATGAAAGCAACAGACCAAACATACTTGTAATCAACAGCACTCAGGGAATAAGAGCTAAAATTCAGATAAGCTTTGGCTTTATTCCAAAATCCATAACCTTCATCACACAACAGCCAGCTCTTCCCCCCAAGGCTTCTTCATATTTTCTCCTGAACCATTCATTTTTGAGGGGTATAGAGGGTGTTTCAAAAAGATGGACACGCTTACTCAACACTGGATAGGTCACAGGGAACCCCAAGACTTGTCACCACAGTCTTGGTCCCCCAAGATCCCCTGACATTACACCCTGCAACTTGAGATTGTGTTTTTGTGCCAGCATGAACTGTAACATGCTCCCATCATAAAACATACTGCTTTGAAACTGGGTCCATCTTTTTGAAACACCCTGTAGTAAAACACCCTACTATTACCAAGAATAAAATTAATAATACAACTGATAGTTATAACTACAGTCTATTTCAAATCACTTCTGCAGACACAGATTCAGGATGTGGCATGTTGCTTCTTAACCTTTCCTTTTCCTATTCCCAGCACACTTATTAAGTAATAAAGCTTAACAAAGCCATGTCATTTTTCACAGACATAATTTAGTTATTGATTACATGCTTATGTCAGCACACAGCTTGTCCTTCCAGCTAAAACTCTAAGATTCATCAAGATGATCAGCAAACTGACACAGAAGAGCACCAACTCAACTCATAGCCTTAGAAATTATCACAATATACATGCTTTCTACTAGTAATGGCAATGTAGCATGACAAACAAACCTCCACCTGTATTCCACCGAGTCAAACCCAATCACTTTACAGAAAACTGAGTAATAACTAAGTATTAGGTTGTTACAGATTCTAAGGTAATAAAAAAATACGTTCTACTAACTTCGCCTGATTCGTTGCTTACATGAAGAGAATGAGACTATGACATCATGGGAATGTATCCAAGCCATTACAGCACAACCAGGGAAGTCTGAGATAGCTAAAAGACAGTCTTTCTGACAGAAATCAAGCATTTAGGAGATGTATGTTACAGACACTCTGAAGGGTGGGGTTTCTTTGCTTTCTTTTCCTTTTCTTTGTCTTTTTGTGAAAGTGGAGATTCAGGCAACTACGTGCTCTACAATGAAATCAGAAAACTTGGTTTACTACCAGTAAACTCAAAGGATAATGGTGCCATTAACCCCAAGATTCTACATCAAGGCCCTCTTGACTGGACACTCTGAAGTGAACGTATATTAATGCAACCTAGAAAAAACACCTCCTACAAAGAAATGCTCCAAAGCAAAAAAGCTGAAACGGGATTATGCAGCACTCAACAACAGAAAAGCTTTGGTTCTGCAATAGAAAGCACATACCCTTCCTGGAAGAACAACTGCTTTAACCACTCGTGATATTCCAAGATCATACAGACAAAGAACACTCCCCTCTGCTTCTTCCAGCCCGACCAAGAGTCCAGTTCTCTTCTGCCACGAAAACTCCTTGACCACGCGAACGATGGGCGGCTGCTCATGCACTCCGCTGAAACGGTACGCAGAGAGCCGCTCTCCTGTCAATGAGTTCACCACCTCCAGTTGAGGGCCACACGCCAACCAGGCCAGGCCATTTCTCCCTGTAAGAGAAAAGAGAGCTGACTACAGCAAATTTCCAACAGAAGACTGAAAACAACTCAACAACCACTGTAACTGCCCCTTCCCTCCCATGAAAGTACCAAAGAAATGAAGACTGACTTACCTAATTCTTGGTCAATTACTTGAAATCACTCACTGAAATCCTCAAGCAACACATCTTAAAATTAGCCACCTTATTATTTTGCATTTGCACTTGTCATTCCTGCACTGGAGAATTTCGATTGTTTGGGAAAGAGATGGCAATGTGTTGATCTACAGGCTTTAGACCATATTTAGCTTGGTTTTGCTAGAAATCATCTAAATGCATATGGGAATGCAAGTCTTCAAGCACACTTCAAAAATAACAAATCTAAGCCAACTCCTTTCTAGTTCATTAATATGACCTGACACGTGCCTACTTCGGGCAGGGATTTGGACTTCAACAAGAAATTATCTTAATAGGGGCGCTGCAGGAGTAAATTCAACCCTTCGCACCTGCTGATCACAGAAACAATGTAATGTATCGTGTTTCACAGAACCACTTCAAACTCCAAGGAAGTATTAACTCAATTACTGCATTTACTGTCAGGTTCCACCTGCCCTTTACAGAAGCCTGGACATCCAGACAGGCACCCAGCTCTACTTCCCGATCACCTAGAAAGTCAGCTACCTAATCTGCTTAGCCACTTGCAGCAACTCTCACTGGATACTCATCTGCATCCTATTAAATACTTTGGAAACACGGCTGCAGCGCTTATCCTCTCTTATCCTCCCTCTTCCTTCTGTTTTTGTTCAGACTAGAAGAGAAAATGCAGGGGGTTTTGCCTCTGTAACATCACAGGAGAACTATTTCTGCATGTGATGTTATGATGATGGTCATAGACCTTGAGCCGGTACAAATAAATATGGCCCAAAACAATGCTATTACTTTTCTGAAAACTGCCCTTTTTTTTATTTAAAAATTGAAGAGGTCTCACTGGCTCAGCATGTTTCACTAAATTATTTCCATAGCACAAGGTGCAGGTTGCTGTAATTTCAAAGTTCGACCATACTGATGTTTTAACATTAGCATTTTTAACCATTAAAACATTCTTTTTGTTCTCTCTAAACATGATGCATCTTAACAACCCCAGCCCGACACAGCTGATACTACAAACCTACGCTTCAGGTAACCTCCAGGCAATAACAACTTAATACCAAAACCAAATTTAAAGGAAAATGCTCACCTCCAGAAAACTTCCCAAACAGCACAGAATCCAGGGTTATCTCATCTTCCCCAAGTGCTTGAATAGTCACCTCCGGAAACCGCAGCAGACTGCTCGTTACCTGAGCTGTTAGGTCTCGCATTCTTCACTGCAAATAAAAAAAATAAAAAAAAAAATTAAAACAAAAACAAAAACAAACAAACAAACAAAAAAAAACACAAAACAAAACAAACAAACAAAAAAAACCCAGAAAACAGAAATACTCCTGTCAGCCATAAACATTTTTGAGATTGACAGAAGTTTCATCAGAATGCAGTGAATAATCTCAGATACATCGCCTGTAGCTCGTTTCCTCAAAAATGGCACTCAGGACAGTTTATGATCTCACAGCAGAGTAAAAGGAGAATCCTTTGCCTATGAGATGACCACCAAATAGCAACAGAGGGGTATTAACAAGGTAAGTAATGAGGAAAAAAACCCAATTCACTGAGTTCAACTCTACTCAGATAAGTTAGTAAGATGCTGAAAAAATAACGTTTTAAAAGGCTTCTCAGTAACAGGTATAAGTCTCCATTCGTGCTTTCTCTTGATTTTACACTTTATTGTCAATTGTCTTCCAGCAGATTTCACACGATTTATGTCTTGCTCACTTTGTGAATGTTTATTTTGAACACTAAGGAATATTTCAGTTATTAGCTACCCACATTCTCAAATTCTTCCAGAAAATGTACTGTTGATTTTTTCACATTACAAGCTATACAGACATGCATAGCTCACCAGTTAGAAAGTTGTTTTCCATATGCTCGTGGTGTAAATATAGCACAGCACTTTAAAACATGGATTTTTTTTTCTATATTTAAATTGTCATAATTCCTTATTCCAGTTCCTTCCTTCCTATTGCCTGTCCTTATCACATCTCTGCAGTATTTTGCAAAAATTTCTAGGCCTTTCAGACAGTTTGCACACTGCTGTAAGTGCTCTGCAAAGAGTTCACATTTCAGTATGTCAAGATTTTTTTTTTTTTTTTGTGGAAAACCTTAAAAGCTGAAGTGATTTACAAGATTAAATAGGAGGCTAAATAAGATATATTCCATACACATGGAAATACAAGCTACTTTAAGTAACTATGCTTCACAAGCTCTCTGGGTTATTGAAAAAGCCTTTGGAAGACAGGCCAGATTCAGTTCTCTTGTTCAAACAGCACCGCTTTCTGCATGAAGAAATATACATAGTTCACTATTCCTGGGTGTTACACATGCTGACCAACTTGGGCATCAAACAGAACCCTTACCCTACACTACAAACCAGTACAGCCAGGCACTTACATGTGCACGCAAAGCCTATTGCAGTAACTCTACCCTACATGCTTTCCTGCAAATACAGTTTTATGATTCTTTCTTCCAGCATGTACTAATAACCTGTTTTCCTTACAGCACAGGAGGTTACAGGTAGTCTTGAAGACTAGACACTGGGAACAATACAAGATTAAAGAGAAATGTTTAGAAATAAATACAATTTGTATGAGTTGTGCTTCTGTGGAGAAAGATTATGCTCTGAAGCCTGGGCACTGGAATCTCCTACATTTCAAGTCACAAGCACCCTGTTTCAGAATATGCTCCAGTATCTTCTGCCAGCATGAAAACAAGCATGTGAAACATGGGAAGTGTAAGTCAGGGTCCGCACTACGCATGAGTCAACATTTGGAAAAATGTTCTCTTCTCCAGGCTGAAGAGTCCCAGTTTTCCCACCCTTTCCTCATAGAAGTGCTCCAATCCCCTGTAACCATCTCCGCAGACCTTCACGGAACTCCCTCCAGTAGATCCATCTCTCTCTTGTGAGACTGAGGAGCCCAGACCTGGACACAGCACTTCAAGTGTGGCCTCAACAGTGCCAGTTAGAGGAAGGATCACCACTCTCCACCCACGGCCAACGCTCCTCCTCACACAGTCCAGGACACCATCAGCCACCTTTACTGCAAGGTCAACTTGGTGTCCACCAGGATGCCCTGGGTCTGTTCTGCAGAGCTGCTTTCCAGCTGGGCAGCCACCAGCATATACTGGTGCACGGGCTTGTTCCTCCCCAGGTGTAGGGCTTTGCACCTCCCCTTGTTGAAGTGCATGAGGTTCCTTTCAGCCCATCTCTCCAGCCTGTCCAAGTCCCTCTGGATGGCTGCATGACCTCCTGATGTCACCACCACCCTTCCCAGTTCTGTATCATCGGCCAGTTTGCTGAGGGTACACTCTGCCCCATCATCCAGACCATTCACGAAAACATTGAAAAATGAACCCTCCCCCAAAGTAGCCTATGTCACTTTTGACTGATGGTAGTACATGAAAATCCATTTCAAATGCCAACATTATGGCCATACTGAAGAAAAAGCTAAAAATATGGTCAGTCACAGCTCAAGATATGATTTCATAGAACACCTCAACTTCAATGGCACCAAAAGAGAGGCCTTACTACTGTTCCCGTCTCTCCGTCTGCTCCTTTGTTCTACTACTAACCCAGAAAAGTAGGTAGTTTTCCACCAGGTTAGCAAGTTAAAGTGTCTTGCACAGAGACCTAGCAAGCATCACAGCTGGTACAAGGAAGGAGGCAGGACAATGCATTGGGAAGGAGAGGGAATTCATCCGTCTCCACTTTGTGGCAGTAAGCCATTATGACAGCTCATACACATCTGAAACTACATCCTCAGTTTGCAAGGAGAGCTAAAAAACCCTTTTAGAAAGGACACCAGCCAAGACAAACCCAGTCAACTTTTAACTCCCTCTTGCACTAGAGACTCACTATCTCAATGAAAAAGGCTGCAACTGAAAGGTGTCATTCTGTCATTCAGCCAGATGTGGAAGCTAAAGTGATTTCAGGGAGACATTAATTGGTGATGAGAGAACATTGTGTGACACTATTCACACAACATTTTCAAAAGGAAATGGGGAAAAAGAATAGGAAGAAGTCAAAGAAGAAGAAATCGGAGAAAAACTAAGTTATTTTAAGAAAACCAGTATCCTCTTTGTTGAATAACAAGTGAAGATGGCAACTATAGAATTTGTTGAATTATTATTAATGACTCCTTCAGTGACATTTTCTCCAGACAAAAAAAAAAAAAAAGCAACTAAGCAACTCACAAGCATTAGATGAGCAGTGGATGGAAAAGACACTTTCTGTACCTCAGTAGTCAGGTTCAGAGAATTTCCACTTTGCCCTGTTTTACTCCTGCAAAAAGAACATTTAGTGAGTGAGTGAGCAGGCGATTTAGCGAGTACCACTAGGTCATTTCTTTCCCACTTAGGCAGAAAACCTCCCCATGATGTTTTAGGCAAAACCCCTACATTCAATCCAAAACCCAAGTTCTAGTCTAAAAAGCCACTAGCCTAACAGAAATAGTCTGTATCAGAATTCTGCAACCAGGCTTATTTCCTTCAAGTGCAGCAGACAGACTGTCTTGCAGAGCTCACACGGATGCTCCACAAGCTCTCCAAGCAGCACAAATCTGCAGCAGAAGGTGAGAATAAGAGAGAATTTCAGCTCCCCCAACAGCCCCCAACAACTAAGATCCTGTACCTGATGCAGATCGTAGATTTGATTTCCCTTTACATGAAAAAACAACCCAAAACAACACAGATCAGAAGCTGACACTAGAGCCGGTTTACCCAGCTACCACTTATAGCTGTGCTCTAACCTGACTACACCTTCAGTGAAGTGGCAGTCCCTGTCTAACTTGGCTGAGCTAGCAAAAGTTCTGAAGTCAGTTATGAAATTACACTCTTTTCTCCACTGCTCGGTATACCTGGACAGACAGATATTGGTGCTGAGCAGCTCAGTACAGAATGCACATGCAGCCTTCCTCATCGAAGGAGACAAGAGCTAACAAGATATTGCCAGCATACCACACTGGTGCACTATCACAACGCTTGCCCCTACCAGCACAAACTCCAGAATCACAACATCACAACTAAGAGAAAGGGCTTCCAGAATCACGGGAGGTCACCTGCTCCAAGTCCCCTGCTCAAGCAGGGCCACCTAGAACAGGCTGCCCAGACAACTTTGCAATATCCAGTTCTGAAACATACTTTTACAAACAGCAACCTGACAAGGTGAACAGCAAAAACATTTGCAACACACACAACAGGCCCAGGTGTTTGCTGACTCGCTCATACCAACTTCAGTATTCTCTCCACTGCAAAAATAAAGCAATATCACACCAGCAAAGGTTTGTCAACATTATTTCTCTAAAACTACATCCGACAGCTTATTAGGCAGAAGACACAAAATTAACAGAAGCCTCATTAAGTTCTTTTCACTGTCTTAAAGAAGCACACACCCAGCAAATTGATGCAGGAAAATGAACTGATGTCAGGGAACGAAGAGGTGTCCTCAGCAGAACATGGTACAGGATTGTGTGCCCAAACACACAGCACAGCTCCCAGCCTGGACCGATACCATCGTCCAGACTGATGGCCCTAAGGTAGCACATGAAATACCACGTTTGGCCATACACCCCAAACAGCGTTCAGCATTCCCAACGGAATTAAGTCCCTACCTTGCCCATAATTTTACCAAACAGGATCAGGAAGCAATTATTAGACTTAAAAGACTGACATCACGCTTCTTTCCAGAGGCAGAAGCTCCAGATCTAGAGTCACACTCTATTAAGCAAGAAATCAAGCATTTTTGTTTAAGTCAGCAACTTTGCTGCGTGATGCATGCCTCATGCAGAAAATCAAGATATTCCCACAAAACGCGCTGGATTCCTGTAAAGCTCTGCTCTCCCCATTAAACCCAGCCTCTCCCCGCGACCGCCGCTCTACGCAGAGAGCGAATTTCCCGCCTCCTCCTGGAAAACGACACCGAAAACGAGGAGGGCGGGGGATGGGGAAAAAAAAAAAAAAAAGAAAAGAAGATAAATCAAAGGAAGACCCTCCGAAAAGTCACCGAAGCAGCGAGAGGCGGGGACGTGCGCCAGCCGAGCGGCGGGTGGCCGGGCAGGAGGGAAGTCTACCGGCGACAGCCGCCACATCTCCCACGCCCCCCAGCCTCTGACGGCCGCCTCTCGGCTGCGGAGCCGCCTCTTCCCATGTGCGCTGCCCAGGCCGCGCCGCCGGCCGCCCCCGACCGCGGCCGGGCCACGTGTAGCCGGGCACGGGGCCGCAGACCAGGGGGTCACTTACATAAGGGCCGGGAGACAGCGGCCGGGCGGCCTAAGGCCCCCGCCGGGCCCGCGCTGCGCCAGAGGCGGCGGCCTAGCCGCTCCAGCAGCAGCCGGTACCGGCCGGTGCGAGGGAACGCAGGAAGCCAGGCGGACAAGCGCGCGGGCGGTGGTCGCCACCTCCACCTTTCTCTCCCTGTTCCACCCCCCCCGCCCCAGCCCGCTTTTCCCCCGTACGTGCCAGTGAGAGCGGCGGCATCTCCCACAGCGGTTACGGCGGCTCCGCCCGCGACACACTGGGCTCCTGCGCAACCGACCGCGGCCCGTGCTGCGCTGCCGCGCGCCCCGTTCCGCTGCGCCCCGCGCCGCTCCCCTCCCCCGCGCGGCACCCACCTCGCTCGCTCACCCGCCGCGCGGGGGGCGGGACGGGGGGCGGAGTTCTCGCGAGAGCCGCCGCGGGCACCGCGGGAATTTTCAAATTCTCGGGACACGGCCCTGAGCGGCGGCCGCTGCTGCACTACGCGTCCCAGCGTGCCGTGCGGCCAGCCGCTTCCGCTCCCCGCCCGCCCGCTTCCGGGAAGGCGCGGGGCACGCCGGGAATTGTAGTTTCTGGCCTGCAACAGCGCCCGCCCGTTCGGCAGAGCGCTGCGGCCGGAACCATTGTGCCTCGGACCGCAGTTTAGCCTGGAAATCGAACTCCTCACTAGTACCTTGCAGCCTTGGTTTGTGTTTTTTTTACACCTCATTACAGACTCGTACCAAGCACAGCTGTTTTAGCAACAAGTGCAGTCTTGGCAGTGCCAGTGAAAACTCGGGAGAACATGGGACTATGTTTCAGTGAAGCATGAGCTGCATACCAGTGTGGGAGGCTTGAGAGAGTCCAGCGGAGGGCAAAGAAGATGATGAAGGGGGTGGAGCATCTCCCTTATGAGGAAAGGCTGAGGGAGCTGGGGCTCTGTAGCTTGAAGAAAAGGAAACTGAGAAGTGATCTTATTAATGTTTATAAATATATATATATATAAAGGGTAAGTGTCACAAGGATGGAGCCAGGCTCTTCTCGGTGACAACCAATGGTAAGACAAGGGGTAATGGGATCAAACTGGAACACAAGAGGTTCCAGTTAAATTTGAGAAGAAACTTCTTCTCAGTGAGGTATCAGAACACTGGAACAGGCTGCCCAGGGGGGTTGTGGAGTCTCCTAATCTGGAGACATTCAAAACCCGCCTGGACACATTCCTGTGTAACCTCATCTAGGTGTTCCTGCTCCGGCAGGGGGATTGGACTGGATGATCTTTCAAGGTCCCTTCCAATCCCTAATATTCTGTGATTCTGTGTATCTGTAAAGGCCGTTGGCCTGTACTAATCTTCAGCACTCTGAATGGGGCTTATGCCAGTAGTATTTGCTCATAAAATATGCTGAGTGTCAATGAGAAGAGGATTCTGTGCGTTTTCCAGGCTTGCGTGATCCCTGATCTTTAGTTTATTGCAGTTGTTCCTACCTGCCTGCAGCAGCCTAAACAGCACAAAAGCAGAGCCATAGTTAGACTTTAGTGAAATAATACTGGCAATTAAAAATACTTAAAATCATTAAGCTGTAGGCATTAGATAAAATTTCAGACTTTAAAAATACCGATATGACAGCATAAATAAGCATTTTTTTACAGATAGAAACCATTACTATTGCACACATTCACCTCCAAAGCCAGGGTAGCTGGAGGTACTTATCTGTACAAAAGTATCCTTTACAGCCATCATTCTTTGTGTCGATTTACCAAGCTGGGTTGTAGCCTTTTTTCCATTCACTTCACAACACAACGTGATGTCACCATCACGTTGACAAGATACTTACCCTTTTGGATTTTACTTCTTGGAGGCAGAACATCAGCAACATTAGGAGAGAAAAGGATCACTGTACTTGTGAATTGCTGTTCTTTGAATCCTAGTTCATGACTTTGATGTTCTGGATGTTGTTTCAGTTAGGATGAGATGGTACTAACATACCGATGTATCTCTTGTGCAACACTGTTTTCGAACAAAGGATGAGCAAAGTCCCACTTTCTTGTACTGAGCAAGAATTAGATGACAGACGATACTTCCAACCCCCTTTCCACCTAACAATTGTCTCTAGGACCCCATCTTTTTCTGCAGGTAGCCAGGAATTAGGCATTTTGCTCTTTATGTTGTGCATATTCAAACCTCCATCACTGTGCAGAAGGCAGTTTTTAATCAATCTGCATGTACCTGTTCAGAATATGGCACTCCTTCTATTTCAGCTACCAAAAGACCTCTATTTCTCTTATACTCAGCTGAAATAAGCAAAATCCACTAGCCATACCAGCTTCAACAGAGCATAATGCGATCACTGACATGCTTAAGTAGCAGCAACCTAATTTATTTAATGTGAGTATTTTGCTATTATCACAAGTTGACTAAAGCTCACTGAACTTACAGTAGTGCTTACAGCATAATTAATTGTCATCTCTCTGATTAAACTAAGGAACTAAGTCTTCCTTTCAGCTTTAAAAACAAAATGAGAGAATTTTAGTTTTTGGCATTTTAACAGAATTTTCACTTTTGTGCTATTTTTTTCTCCAGCCCACATAATATCAAAGATATTCTCTTCACAAAGAGATTCATTGCACATCACATTCAAGATAATTTTCATTACAGCTACAAATTGTCTGGAAAATACCAGAGCTATTAAGTGTCAATCCAGGAGTTTAATACCTACCTTTTCTCTTACACTCCCACATTTACACCCTAAAATACCCTACAAACGGTAAGAGTGAAAAATCAGACTACAAACCAGTTCTTGCGTTCTAGACTTCTTCAACTCATCCATAATGAGTTTAGTTTATTTTGGAGCAAAGCAGCTAAATTTGAGATGAGTGTTCGAACCTGCAACACAGTAATACGTGCTCAAAAAGGTTTACTCAAAAGAGAAACCCCCAACAGGTAATAACACTAAATGATGCTACTTGAGACTTCCTTATACTCTTTCAGAAAAATAGCTTCTTTTAAGTAAGGACTGATCTGTTTCCCATTACAGCAAAGACTCCCTGTTAGAGTTTCTAAGACAACTAGCAGACACTCACCTCTTTCTTCACTCTTTCCCAGGACAGGAAGCCCCTGCCAATACCTGAAACTCCCCTGATAACTGCTTTCCCCACCCCAGTCCCTCTGGATTTTAAAGGAGTAGGCTATTTAGCTGCAGTTTTGTTCTTATTTTTAACAACAAAGCATATGTAAAAAGGCCAGCAAGTTAACATAAAATTGAGGTTACACCATTAGTGACTGAAAGGAGAGAAAGTAACTGTAAAGTTGAAAGTGCAAGTCTAATGCTGCCCCTTTGAGTGTATGTATTGTAACATGGTCAAAACACTATTTGACTTTAGAACAGGTATTTTTTATATTAATTAAAAAATCTGCAATGCTTCTAAGAAGTGGCAGGATCATCAAAGGAGTGACTAATATGTTCAACTTCTTCCAGCACTATTAACAGCATACATTTTCTCTAAATTACAGCTGTGCCTCTTAAGGTTGTCTACCATTCTTTTTATTATTATGCAAATGCCAACCATGACTCGCTCAATGCTGTTGCCATTTTAGATGTATTAATTTGTAGCACATAAGAGCGCCAGTCACGGACAAGGAGCCCACCACGCCCAGCAATGAAGGTGCACAGGATAGCCTGGCTGCTGACTGACTGGAGGAGATTGTGTGCACAGTCACTGGGCATCCGTGAGATGGTATTTGCCTGCACAAGAGGAAGCCTGACCCTTGCCAAGTGTTTCTGGTGAGGAAAAGGGGAATTCTGAAGATGTGTTGGTTTTGCAGCTGTACACAGTCAGCTCCTCCCAGACGAGCTGAGCAGCGTGACACCGGCGGGGCCAAAGAGACTGATCAGAACAGAGCACGGGATCTTTAAGTTGCTCAGCAGCTGAATTTATGTTTGTGGTTTGGATTACCCAGAGATAAGGAACAAAAGAGAAAGAGGACAAGGACAGAGCTTTATACTGTCTGTGCTGGAGTCTGGAAGGTGAGATAAAGAGGAAACTCCACAAGCTTTTGCCTTTGTGTTGCTTGAGTATCTGCAGATCTGCCTCAAAAAGATAAAATGGAAAGTGTTGCATGTTTGATAATATTTTTTTTCAAATCATCATGAAGAGCATACAGTAGCATCCACTAATAGCACTTCTTAGTTGGTGCTCATGGTCTGAAATTTTCGGTAAGCTGTACCAAGATCAAGCAGATCCTCATATGAAGAGAGCCCTGTGTTAAAATGAAGTTCAAACTGTAAGCATATATCAGGGGCATAAAGGCAAAAGAAAAAAGAAAATGCTGCTGTGGTGTAATAATTATTCTCAAGCACAGGATTGTTTATAAACACAGGATGCTCAGAGATTTGTTTATACTTATCCAAATATGTAATTACAAGGATACAAGTTTAAAAACAAGAATTAAACACTACCTTTTAGTAATTATATAGAAGGAATCTATTTGGAAAACATATCCTGTGTCTTTAAAGCCAGCTATTAAAAATACTCAGACCCAACAGGCAGGAGTTAAGGCTGTTTGAAGGGCTTCATTGTGAATTGTTTCAACTGAGATTTTTTTTTTTTTTAATTTATGTTTCATGGTTTTTTTAAAGACTAATCTTAATTTAATTTTCTGGATTCAGAATGCCAGCTTATGCCATACTAGCAATTAGTTTTAGACATTTTTTGCTCTTAAGTAATTTATAAATATTCTCAAACTTTAATTCTACTATATCTTTAGTGGGGAATAAATATTTTCTATTTTTCCTTTAAAATGGTACTCATTCAATTGTAGGGCACTACTCATATTACACATTAAAAGCATTAATTACTGCTTTTCAATATCAAATCTGAAGTAATTACAAGCTTAATGAACCAATAATAGTATAACAGGATCTCTTCTTTTCTCCACTAAAGTGGCAATAATTTAATATAAAGAGAGGCACTGCAGAATTTCCCAGAGAAAAAAAAGACTAAATGGTTGTTGGAACTGCAGTTGCTAAAGAGTCATGCAGTCATTAAAAAAGGAGAGAAAGAAGTGCCCACATTTCAGTTCAAGCAGAAAAAGGGACCAGAGAAGACCTTGAAAACTGCTTTCTTGAGCAGCACACTGTGTGTTCGTCACATCTTGAGTTAACCTGTAAAAAATGTAACAGTTTGATTGTCAAAGATACTCCCAGTTGCATTTTATGCCTTTTCTTTTTCCCCCCCTCTATTGTAGGCAATTGTTTGAAGCCTAGACATCTTCCTCCTGCTGATTAAAAATGTGACTTTTCTGTCCTTAAATCCAGTTGGGACAGGAAGGCGGTTTCTGGATCTGATCCTCTGTCACCCCTCTGCTGTGTGTGGCAATTGAGGAAGTCCTGTGGTTAACAAGTTTGGTGTGAACTGAGGTGCTGAAGAGACCTATCTTTGCTCTAACAGCTTGTGCACACGTGTTCCCAGCTGAGCAGCTGAGAGATGACAGATGCTGGAAGGTCTGGCTTCAGGGAACCTCTGAGTAATATTAGTAGCTTGACTAACGCCATTCAGGCTTTAATTTCATAATTTAGGGACACTATGTCATCTCCTTAAGATCTAGAAAAAGCAGTCACTTAGAAGCAAGGAAACCACTGTAAGGGTTGGTCTGAAGAACAGTATTTGCCTGAACATCTTCAGAGACTTGGAGAACAGATGCTCTGATAGAAAGAATTGTACAAGGACTTGGAGAGAGGCTTGAGGAAAAGACTTGTGTTGTACAGGTCTCTCCGACCTGGGGCTACAGGTAACAATAGCTGCTGTCCAGAAGATGGATTTCACCTGCTGCCTCAGCCAGCCTTGCCCCCCACCTCCTCCCTGTTACTAAGGCCAATGAAGAAGAGCATGTGCAGAGGCTTGCAGAGGATCTTGAGGTCACTCACTGCTGAGTAAGTAAGAGAACTCTGAACGTGAGGTGACGCAGGCACAGACAGATTCTGGCAAGCGAAGCAGGGACTCTTCGGGCCTGCTCAGTTAAGCCTGGATTGTGAAACAAAGGCGGAGATTGGCCTCAATCCATGGGAGCAAGGCAGGGGGTGAAGAAACATAAAAGATGATTCCCAACTGGACATCGTTGAGATCTCCCCACCAAAGGATCACAGGTCATGACGCGGTCCTGACAGGAGGCCGCTTCGAGATCTGAGACCGTGGGGATGCCTTGAGACTCGTCGGTGGTAGCTAATCTTCTTTCCCCCTTTTCTTTTTCTTACCTTTTTCTCCACTTTCTCAATCGCGTGCCGCTTTATGGCCAAAATAATAAAGTAACACTGTTTGATTGAATTATAACCCCTTGACATTTTTGATTGCTTTAATTTTGTGCTTCGAGATCCAGGTAAATGAACCATCACAAGTCCATCACCAAATGCACCATGACACCCACATAAGCAGTTTTTTCCTCCTCAAGTACATGCATTTCTTCACAATGCAATAACCTTCATGTTAACCCAAAATTAATATTGTTCTGTCAATAGCAAGGCTGAGAAGGAATGCAGATTTAACTCCAAGGGAGATGATTGCTTCTAGAAACAAACTGGTCATTATGACAGGATTTGTCTCATCTAACTTTAGCTGTGTGAAAGATGAGCATCTAGTTTAAATGTGCCCGAAAGACTGGTTTTCTTCAGCTATGCTGACTGACCCATAAATCAGATTTCCCTCACTTACAACCCTGCAGTGCCCTGGACCATACACCCTCCCACCTACATCTACCTCTGACAATAAATTAAATGAGTCATCTGGACTCCCTCTGTAGCTGGGTGACGGAGTGTGCACTTCAGGAGACCTTGTTTGTCTTGTGGCAGGAGAGGCACCTGAGTGGGTCAGCATGAAGGTCCCTCTGGGGTGCCTGAGTCTCCCTCTAACATCAGAGGGAACCCAGACAAATTGCAGAGAAGGGTGCCTTGCTTTGAGCTGGCTACCCATGGCTAGAGGAATCGCCCTGTTCATCACGGGTTGGGAAGCTGCTGCTGCACCTTGCTTAGCGCATAGGCAATTAAATCTCAAAGCCAGCTTCTCCCATATGTGGTGCTTGTTAGACTGCTCTAAGACCTTCCAATTATCCATACTGATCATGAAACGAAGGACAAAATAACCCCCAGGTGCAGGAGTCCCTATTTATGTACACAGTTCTTCATAGGGAAGTTAATGTCCCATGTTTATTTACCTTTCATGTTTGTTTTTAGGTTCTTGCAGGTAAAGCTACGTTGTTGCTTCAGTGTGTCTAGAATGACCAATATATCAAAACAAAGAGTAAACTGTGCTGATGTGGATATACCTTATACCAGTTAATTCAGAGCAGGCAGTTTCTTTCTTTTCAGCTTTTTTGTGACTGACCACACAAGAAATTGCCAAGTTCTCCAGCAGCATTTCACTCACCCAGCCTTTATGATAACTGATATCCCTCATTGTGCAACGTGAAGGTCATGTCAATAGAGTCAACAAAGTGAGACATTCACATTCTGGTTGTAGCACTTGGTCTGTATTACACATCTTGAGAAAACTGGGGTTTATACTCGATGGTGTAAACAACAAATACTCTTTTACATAGGCAAGGAATAAAAGTTCCTACATAGCACATGTGCAATGTGGCTGAATTAATCATACTGTTCAAGTGTGATGGTCTTTATGCCTATGTTTTGCTGATAAATCTCAATAGTAATTAGTCCCAAATCAAGCTTTTCACACAAAATAAAAAAAGATAATTTGTTTAGGTCTGAGGTGGTATTTCTGGTCTCTCTTATGGCTCTGACAAACCCCCATAACTTTTCATATTGAAACAAAAGAACAATGAGTTTGCACATTTGGTACAAAATAAATTAATACTGAAGCATAAAGTCTTAAAATCTATCTCTGAAACACTATTTCCCTGTGATTTCTGTTGCAGAGGGAGTTTTGAACTCAGTTTATGCAGCACAAAGCAACAGGCAGTCCACGGGAGCTGAGAAGTGGGCTGCTGTGCTGAGGTGCTGCAAACTACCCTGCAGAAGCTTTCTGAGGTGTAAAATAAGAACACTCCAATAATTAAGAGGGTGGTGATTTCATTGGCACCAAAATCACTCTGCTGACTACATTTCGTTATCACTGTGCAAATAATGCATGTGTAAGGTGGTTTATACTGTGCTCAAATTTGGAGTGCCCTAATTTAACACAACTGGAGCTGGGAAGGGATCAGTGTGAGATTGTTGGTATTAGGTGTTTTCTTTGGTCGTTATAGTCTCTGTGCGTGACCTTAGGTCAAAATGCCAAAAGATGTAAACTGGAAAGCTTAGAAGCAATCAAATCCAAATGTATGTAGCAAAAATACAAATGCTGGAAAATACAACCTGAAAAAAGGAAAATAAATCAAACTGACTTCTTTTCACAGGGAATGTGGTCATACATGTTGAAATTGCTGTCAAGTACAGATTTTTTAAAAGTGTGTGGTATCCAGCAGTTCCTCTCTAAGCAGATGAAGCAGATTATGCAAGTTCCTCATGACTTGTGTGCAGGGGAGTGCAGGATGTCCGTGTTTCCTCAAACCATCTGTAACAGACCAGCTATTGAAAATATTTGAGCTGAAGAGTCATTTCCCTGCTCAGGTAAGGTTTAATGTCAGTGTGCCCAGCTGTGCGAGAGGCACTGCTGAGTGTGAGCAACTAATATATTTGCCAGCACAGCAGCTGTGATGTCTGATTTATTGCTGTGTAGGCTGTCTGGGTAGCTCAGCCCTGCAGCCTTTTATTCTGCCAGATGCTGATTGCCTCCTGAGAGGTGCTAAGACACCTCATTTGTCAACGGGTGCTCGGTGCCTTGCAGAAAGTGATCAGTGCTTTGTTGGCTTTGACCCACGAGTATTGAAAAATAAAGGTTAATCCATCCTCTTGCGTACAGAGACAGCACAAAGCTAGTGCCCTTGAAAGAGCCACAGTGACCTCGGGAGTGAGCAATTTAGAGGAGGAGACATCACTCAGTCTGCTGAATCTGCTCATTAACTGCTGGAACAGAGATTCACTGTGAATAAATAGTCTTTTTAGCTTCTCTTACTCCATCATTTCAAAGCTAGAAAATATTATTCTGAAAGTGACATGAGGGAAATGAGCTGAGTGCCAGCAGCTTGAGGGTCTCCCTGGGCAGCTCCCGGCACTGGCACTACCTGACCTGCATCAGACCTTGCTTCTTTGCCTGGTGCTCTCAGGGGCTTTCTGGGGAGGGGTCTTTTCGCTGCCAGAGAGCCCCAGCTTGTACGTAGCACCAGCTTCCTTGGAACATGTCACCTGAGACAGAGATCAGCTGGGTTGTCTCCTCATCTCCACTAGAAACTATACCAGCAGCTTTGTACCATGCTAGTTAAACAGGTTGGTGGAGCTTTTACGTGCAAAACGGATGCTGATGTCCTACAGGAGCATTGTAAATGAGTTTGTCTGCCAACTTGTGTTGCTGTTCCTTGCGGATTGTAAGAAAATATTTCTTCTAAGTGAGGAAACAAACAGGTATATTTACTATTTTCTCCCTTCTGCTAGCAAACATTTCTGCTACAGGTTGTATAGCTTTCAGCATCAGTGAGTGGGAAAAACATGAGGTTCCCTGAAAAAATGCCGACAAGAAGTAATTTATTTTCTCATTTCTTTGCCCTCTCCTTGCACACAAAGACTCAAACAGTGGACGAATCTAGGAATTATGTCAAAGTAGGGCTGGGTGCTGCCCCCCTGCTACCAGCTCCTCCAGCAGAGCCATCTGCTCCTCCTGGGTGCCACTGCATGCAGCATGTCCCCATGCTGCTGCACCATGGCTGGCACCCTGGTGCCATGTAAATACATGGTGTTTAGCTTCTTCCCATGAAGGATTATGAGCAAGTTGTATGATTTCACTTACAATAATTTATGTTACTGTAATATTTATTGTGATATTAATATATTTACATTACTACATATATTACTATATTATTATAGGGTAGTTGAGTCATCATCCCTTGAGGTGTTTAAAAAATGTATAGATGAGGTTCTTAGGGACATGGTTTAGTGCCAGAATTAGGTTAATTGTTGGACTCAATGATCCCAAGGGTCTCTTCCAACTGAAATTATTCTATGATTCTATGATTCTATTTTATTACAGTAGTGTTTAAATCAGGACCAGTCACTGAGAGGACTCTGGTTGGGGATCTCACTGAAAGCAAGTTTTAGCTAGTTTTGCTATGTGAATTGTCCTGCAGTCCTAGAGGAGATGTGAGGTTTCTTTGCAGTCTGCCAGTCACTGCAGTGTGCCCCTGGCTTTGCTGCTGACAAACAGGCTGCTGAGCTCTGTTTTTTGGGTTGTTTTTGTTTTTTGGGTTTTGGTTTTTTTTATATATCTAGCTTAAAAAACCTAAGTTCAACAAGTTTGGTCTAGATGCACTGGCTGAGATCAGAGTCCTGTTTCATTAGGCTTCATATAAAGACAGGATTATGCTCAGCCTCTCACACAAAGTGCTTGCAGCTTTACCAGCTGAAAGGGAAACAGCTATAACGAGAAATGCCTTGCCAAAATTTGTGCAACAGTTCCAATGCTGAGCCAGAAACATTAGCCAGGTATTCCAGTTCTTGCAGTCACTTGTTCAAGTAGACTTGCTTCAAATTGGGTAGTATGTGCAACTGGGTATTTATTCATACCAGCAGCTGCTGCCTCTTAAGAAATAAACTCAGAAAAATACACTGCTAAATTGAATATACTTTGGACGCATTTCTGGCCGCTGGCTGAGCAGCACTTCAGCCAAGGAACAGCTCCAGCAGCAGCTGCTGTGCTGGGTGATTAACATCACCTTCCTTGAATTTTGCAAAGCTAACAGCATGCAAGGACCTGCTGAAGGGCCAGATGGCACCATTGACTTCTAGTCCATAGTTGCCCTTGATTTCAACAGGGAACTCAACCTAAAAATAGTGACTGTGACTTGGCCCTGGCTCTAGAGAATGAAGATGCATAGATTTTTCAAGCTATAAGAGGCTAATTCAGTGTTCTAATGCCTCTTTCTGCATGAGAACAAATCACTGGCTTTTACCTACTCACTTCCATGTCGAGATTGTGATTTTTGGTCAAATGACAAATTATACTGCTGTAGTATGCACGCTAACTGAGTCTCTCACTTCAACTGGAATTGAACTGTGGGAATGGGAGCCCTCCTTCTCAGCCCCTGCCCTTCTGATTGAATGTGGTTTGTTCCAAAATGTCACAAATCATCTTAGTTCCTTGCATATGTGATAGATTCTAGCTGCTCTGCATCGTCAGCTTTATTAATCAAAATCAGCTCCCTGTGATAGAGGGATAAGTTTAGAATTTGCTTTGGACTGTGTTGCCTGTTAGGTCTGCCAGAAAAAAAAAACTACTGCTGTAACTCAAGAAACATAAACCTGGAGACTGATACACTGGATCCCTAGGCATGCACTCAGAATTGTGTTCTTGAGAGTTCTGTTGTGGTTAACCCTCTGCATTTTTAATACGGGAATCCAAAGTCGTTAATACACTAGTCAATGTCTTTTAAGACTTGCAGTGAGCTGATTTGAATTGTTTCATCTCATCCTGAAGCCTTTTTGAGCAGTACCAGCATATAGTGCAATGTACCAGTGAGACGGGCAGAGGGACAAACGTGAGGTCCTCGGAGTGAAAAGGAGAGAAACAAGGAACTGAATTGTGGGGATTACATATGGTGTTAAAACCCCATGGCCAACTGAGGGAAATCAGGGATGATGCTGAAAATGATAACTGAGCAGCTTGGCTGGAAAAAAAAAAAAAAAAGAGAAGAAAAATCAGACCTCAGGTGTTGCTTGTACTGAGAAGGTGAATTTTTTTCTGTGACATGTAGTAATAGGGATTGGGTTTGCTAGCAAAGGTTTAGTTGCCCCATAGGACTAGCACCGTGTGGGTTGCTGGTTGCTGTACATCCCAGGCTGCCTCGACAGAGCTTGAGCTGAGAAGACTGTTCTTGTGGCCTTGACACTGAACAACTATAGGAAAAAACTGTGTATGCCACCGAAGTGATGTGCTTCCATCTACTTCATCAGGTAAGGAGGTGTTGTGTTTTTGAACCAGACAGAGCTTGCAAGTGTCTGCCAGCAGCAGAGAGCAGAGCAGGCGAGCAGCCACGCATCGGGGAGTCCCGTCGTGCCGCTGCCTTGTTGCAGGGCAGGCGTTTTCTTGTGGCTCAATGCAGGATGAATATATAAAGTTTCCATCAAGAAAGCCACTTGCTGCCAAGAGGGAGAAGGAACGCAGTTGTTGGTACAGCAACAGAAAAGGACTTGTAGGAAATCTGAGGCAGCGCCCTGCCGAGTGACAAGGGGTGATAATTTCTTCTGCTGCTGCTCTTCTTCTGAGGTTAGCAAAAGGGACAGGTCTGGTTTCAGGGCCATTACAGCTTCATGTGGACGGATTATTCACTTTTCTTATTTGAGTGCCAACCATGGGAAATGAGTTTGATTCATGGCGTAACTTCTATCACTCTTGTGTTTTGTTTGTTTGTTTGGTCTGTTATAAAATTCTGTATGGGATGAATATCAATAGGGCAAAAAATACACTTGCCAGAAGCAACAGCTGTTATACTTGTGCTTGAAGAGGAAGAAAGAAAATCTTTTTTCCATTATTGCCAACAACGTCTTCATGCTTTTTGGACAAGAGTGAAACAACAGCTGGTACAGACATGTGTTGCTCTCCCTTCCCATCTTGCGGTATTAGCAACTGTTAGTGCGAGTCAAAGTAATAGTCATTTACTAGTAATAAGCAATTTCATCTGAAAGTAGTTAATTCCCTACATGTGGGAACTCATTCTCAAATGGAAAGATACAAAGTAGTCATGGTAATTTTCTTGAAGTAAATGGCAGTTTAGGCTGTTTGGACTAAAACTTGTGCAGCATCTGATGTTTATGGCTATAGCAATAGAACAATCATGATATTTTCATCAAATCATTTGAATGAGAGGTTAGAAGCTTGTAATGCTCTGAGAAACTAGTAACGTGAACAACATTGCATTAGGCAATTGCAGCATTGCAGTTGGTAGGAAGTGAGACTGTCAACATCTCCTCAGACTGAGGGACAAAAACATCACCAAAACACACTTTGCTGCAATTTAAAAACCCTTCCAATATCAAAGGGTTTAAAACCCAGCATCAAGAGCAGGTCACATGCAGTGCTTGGCCCAACTCAGGCAACGTGCTGTTGATGAGCTGCTCCTCAAACCACCTGCCTTCTTCAGTCCTTGATCCCCAGCGAGAAACAGGCCCAAAACACCTTTGCTTTCACCATTTCCCCTCAGGATAATGTATCGTTGCTTCTGTTACCTTCCTCAGCTCAGGGAAGAGGCAGGGAAATAAATGTGTCCTATTTTGGGTGCATATATATTTTCTTTTGCAGGAGAAGGAGTTTGCTTTAGTCTTTCATCTCTTCTGAATATGTTTCTTAGCCTTTCCTTCCATTTCCCGTTATAGGAGCTGGACAACATGTTTTCCTACAGAAGAACTGTCTCCAGCAGGATGGGGAGGGCATTGCATCCGCCTCAGGAGAGTGAGCTTGCAGCTGGTTCTCACAATAGCTTCCCTATGACAGCTCTGGCAGGAAGGTAGTGCCAGGAGCTGCTTCTTGCAAGGATGAGCTGCTAAAGCTGAGCAGTTCTCCAGGCTGGATGAAGCCTTCACAGGACGTCCTTCCAAGTCCCACATTGATCTCCTGGGCAGGTATAATGGGTGTTCACCATGGTGCACTAATCAGCCTCAGGATTATGATGAGTCCCCAGTGTGAGACAAACATGACACAAGGTAAATATAGTTGTTAGATGTGTCACACCAGGCACTTGCAGTAAGCTTTGGTGATAGCATAAAAAGGCAGAGGTTGAGCCCTCGCCTTCAATCCCATGACTAAGCCTGGTCACCCGTGTTCAGGGAAGATTAAGTCAGATGGAAGCCGGTGAACACGTGGGACATTTTTTAGGCAGAGAATATGCCAAGAAGAAGTTACTGCAACCTTTGACATCCTCTCCAGCCTGACCACTGCCTGAGTCAACCCTGTGATACAAGGCTGCAGTGGGCCTGTGAGCCAGCTCCACCTCTGAGCCATCTCCTGGTCTCCAATATAGCACTGAGTCATCCCTCCATGGCTGTTCCTCCTCTCAGAGTTTCAGCACGGCAAAAGACCCCAAACAAAAGTGTGTCGGGTAGAGGAAATGTAGTGCTTTTGTCAGAAACTGTCACACACTTGCTACCCTCCTGGAGCTTGCCCAGGCAGGTTTTCTGCTGCAGTTCAGGTCTTTTCTCCTCTCTAATGCACTAATTGTCTGGGGTATCTGGCATAATCAAAGCCATTCCTTTGATTTACTCAAATTCCAGTTTAGTCAATTCCCAGTCACTGCTTCACCCAGGGAAGCAGGGATGTTCTCTGAGTAGCAGCAATGACACATTGTCAGTAGACCTCAGATGAGGTGTGCTCACAGCTAGAAAACCTCAGGAAACACAGTGCTATAGCACCAACTGCCCTGTAAAGCCAGGGCTTGGCCTGAAGGTGTAGTTCGGTTTCACTGAATGTTGGTTGCACATTAATGATAACAATTAGTTAGGTAGAACCCGATGATGTCTGGATTACAAGAACAGAAGAGATTTAGACAAATGGTTAAGTTTGAGGCAGCACCAGGATCCACCTCATCTTATAAAGGAAGTCCAATTAGTATACCTTTTCTTGGTAGCCTTTCTAACCCAAACTCTTCGAGGAGGTTGTTTTTGGCACACGAACAAGAGAAAACGAATGCAAACTGTAAGTTAATCAAGTGGGATCAAATGGTGCAAGATTTTCCCCTCATGGAATGCCAAGGGAGGAAGAGCTGTGTGGGTTGATCTCAATCCTGCCAGAATGGCAGATGCGCTCATCTGGGCTGCAGGAGTAGCAATCTCTACTTGAACTGGTGGCTAAACCAGACTGGAAAGAGTTACTCTGATAACAAAGAGAAGGGAAAGGCCTAGGGATACAAACTCATTCTATTCTACTCCCCCTTGCAGGTGATGCATTTAGACCCTAGGCAGAGAAAAAATTCTGAAAATACCTGTGAAATGGCATCTCAGTCAGAAACAGGGGAAAATGGCAATATTGCTTTATGAAAAGCAGCTTGCCTGAGTTGCTATGGCTAACACATAGCTGGATACTGGGTAGGAACAGTGCTGAAAATCACTGGCTACAGGCCACTGATATATCTGAACAGAGGAAAACATGAGTGAAACCAGAGCCTTGCTGAAGTCACAGAGAATTTCTCCATTTGATGTGCTGAGAAGTGCTGGTTGCCAAGCCTGAGTTCAGCCCAACATTCCTAGTGCAACTCCAGGGTGTTCATCTCAGTTTTGGGACAGTCACCGTGTTCTGCTCTTTTTTAACTTTGTCTATAGATGTGCTAATGAACACTTGGGCTGCGGTTCTAGCTTGCTGGCTGTGAAGCCCAAGTTGTATCACACATAAGTAGACTGCCTGACATAGCTCAGTTAACATCTCAAGAAACATTTCTCAGTGTGCAAGGCTGCCAGGACATGAGGGTAAGTTTTCACCCTGCTGCACAGAAGGCAGGATTAGTACGTTCAGTGCTGAAATACACATTTTCCTATTTAGTACCAGAGTGCCAGTTTGAAATTCCCAGCAGAGGGAAAAGAGGATTTAGATCAGACAGCTCCATTGATGCAAATGTATTTTAATTCCTTCAAACCAGTTTTTTATCCTAAGAGTGATGTTTGCTGGTATTTAAAAATGGGCCTGGTGGAGCCAGCTTCCCACATCTCTAGAAATTCACCATGAACATTTTCTTGGTTTCTTCTGCTTGAACGCCTTCCAAGTTTGTAATTGGTGAAAGGACAGGTTTTCTGTTCCTGCAGAGATCTGAAACACAGATTTTCTGGTCAAATGGCAGAGGTACTATTTTGGCAGAGGCAGATTACCAAATCATCCGCAAGCTGCTCTCTTGCCGGGGAGACAGGAATAATTTGAGAAGTTTCCATCACAGAAAGCAGATTCACTCCGGACAGCATACGTGTACCTGGCCACAGCGGGCGAGGAAGGCTTTGCTCTGGTGCAGCATCTCGAGCCGCGGCAGTCCCCAGCTAGGGAGGGTGAGAATGAAGAAGATGAGGTTGAGGATGCGGATGAGGAGTACTCTCCTGGGGTTACTGGAGAGCTGAGTTCCCCTTCACTGATGTGATTCTCATTGCCCTGTGGGCAGGGGGAGCCCGTGAACAGCTCCTGGGGGTTGGTGGGCTCAGCATGGGAGGATGGGGGGCTTGTGGAGCTCTCACCACTCAGCCAGGCAGGGGAAACCCACTCCATCCAGACTCATTTCAGGCCCAAACAAGGTTGCTGCGAACCCATTAAAATGAACCCCTCAGCAGCCTCTTCATCTCTAACGACACAGTATGAAAATGCAGCACATCCCCATATAGCGAGGGGCCCTTCCTCGTGGCAACAACATTGCAGGGTGAAAAAAACTCAGTCCAAGAAAATGTGGCTTGTTTGGTATAGTAGGGAAACATGGCTGTGACAATATTATGTGTAATTTCACATGGCAAACTTGGGAAAAGTAGCCAAGTAGACTGAAAAGCAGCCCGGCAGATGCCTGTGCTGATGGAGCTGATATGGGAAGTGTTCAGATAGGATAAGCTCAGGTTCTGGGAATGACACTGTGGGCCAGAGGGCCCAAACACAGCTGTCTTCCACCTGACTGTAAGCAATGCATATGCCCTTCACGGATGGATGTGGGCTCACTGGGGTGTACTTCTAGCACAACTGTCTCCTACGTAGGATTGTGGGCTTGAAGTTCGGGTGTTGTGAATCACTGCCTGAAGGACCTAATGTCTCTGCTGGTGAGGAGAGGCCTCAGCACCTGGCTGAAAGTCATGGTGCTAGGAGAATTCCAAACTTGGTGTCAGTTAAGCTCAGTCTGTTCTCTTCTGAGTATGCAAATGAACTAACTTAATGAACTTCTGAAAACTGTGTTGTTTTCATTTACCTTTTAGACTTACAGTAGTGAAGACAGGTTCATTGGAAAGGCACTTGTAACTTGTGGTAACATAAACCAGAACCAGACCTTAACATCTTCCTTTACTTTTCCTGGTGTCACCATTAGGCACTTCTTGATGTCTGCCCATTGACTTTACTCCCAGAGAGAAGAGACTTGCTGCATCTGTTTATAAGTGAATAATGGCATATTCTTGAGGTGCTCAGTGGCCATCAATGCTTTTACTCACAGAGTATGATACTACTTATGAGGAACTGGCAGGCCCTGGCCCTGAATTGCTATCAGAGATTCATGTTTTCTAGATCACTTTACTTATGCAGGGACAGCAGTGTTTGAGTTTGAGAGCAGACATCTCTAGAAAAGCCTTCTCTGAGAGATAAGGAGGACCCCAGAAGTGAAAGAAGAGAGGATATCAGGCTTCCAGGAATATGCTTGGATTTAAATGAGACTCTATGGCGGTTTGCATTAAAAATATTTTGCTAATTTGGCAAGTGAATCAAATACAAGTAGGCAATCCCTCTGCTGTCAGCAAATCATTCTAAAGTTCAATGGGTGACATGTACTAGCATTTTTCTGTGATGAAATATCACAGAAATATCTCCTTAAGATGCATTTCAGTGCATTTTGAGATCTTACATGTCTTTAGAGTATTTTGCAATATTATGATATTATAATAACATGATGTCCCAAGAATATGCAACAGGCTATTTGTGTTATATTGGTACCTACAAGCCTCAGTTGAGTTTGGGATTACTTTGCCAAGTACGATGAAAACAAATCCTGGCCTTCAAGACCATTTCCAGAAACAAACAACAGAAGGGAAAACAACCCCAAAAGTGGTGAGTACCTTGCTGAAGTTCATCAGTCAATCAGTGACACCATCAAGAGTACAAAACAGATAATCTTGAGCCCAAACCATTAGAGCACTCTACTTACTTAGGGAGTTACTCGGTATTTGTGGTTCCAGGGCACACCGTGGTTTGGTATTTCAGAGAAGTATTCAGGGCTTCTGGCCAAGTGTAAGAGGCTTCATGTTCCAGGAGAGTAACAGGAGCCGGAGTGCAGCTCCCAGATGAGTGTTTTTTCTAAAGACAATTACTCAAGGGCCAAAATTGCCTTTTTTTTTTTTCCTTTTGTGTAAACATATTATGTAAAATACATCCTTTAAAACAATAGATACAAATGCCCTACATTGCCTGGAGCTGGTTTTCTATTGTCTTGAGTGACCTCTCATCTGAAGCATGGACTGAAGCCAAGCAAAGGCTGAAGTGTGTGTGGTGCACAGAGATGGGAATGAGGGCTGGCAAGTGCCATTGTTCTCCTCTTTGCCTCCCAGTGAACAGCATTTAATTCTGGGTTTGGTTGTCAGAAGAGATTAGATATTTAAATTATAGTACCAATAAGTGGTCTGTCTGATCACTTAGGTGCAGAAAACATGGTTCACAGAAGAAACTGTCAGATGCATGATTAAACCGTCTGTGTATTACCACAGTAGTATAGCACATGTTTACGGAAAGACAGCTTTTGAAAAAAGCACTTGAACAATACAAAAATAATTAAATTAACAAGAGTCCTGGGGAGAAAGGATTAATTTTCCCAGCAGACTGCCAGCAGGGACGAAGGCTATGTTATCAGCTCCACGTAAGAGAGGTCTTTCTAGCAGAGCAGCAACAGTCAGAGCTGTCCTCAGGAAGGCCCTCTCCAGGGGAACAGAGTCCAAATATAAATGATCCATGAAGATAAAGGAAAACTGAAATGTGAATGATGGGAGGAAACCAAACAGAAGAACAGTATTGCAAAAGGGGAAGAAAAGGAATGAGCTGCTATTTTAAATGCTTACCATTAGAGGACACTTCTGCTAGCTTTTGGGAGAACAAAAGGACATTGCAAAGAAAGTCAGAAAAGTGCCGCTTTTCAAAACATTTTACAGTCAACTCTGAGATGGTATGTGCACATGGCCTCCAGAGGAATATGAAAACGTCTACTGTGTTTTTCTCCCAGAGACAAGGGCAATGTATTTTTCCTTATAAAAATAAGGGACGAGGAAATAAATGTCTCAGCAGCATTGTCCCCCCAGGTGTGCTACTCTGGAGCAGATTGGTGTTCCTGCAGGGGAGGTGGCAGCCATCAGCCCCACTGAGGAACTCCACATGGGGAAAACTTGTCTCTCCGTCACTATTAAGTGCAGTCATTGCTTGTAGGGGGTTTAAAGCACACGTGTTGCTCCTGCTCTCCAGAAATGCCATGGGGCAGGGTAGTAGGAAGATGTGTCCCTTTCCTACCTGCAGCCTCTTTCCACACAGCGTGTCCAAGGCCTGTGGCAGGGGGTAGACTTGCTCCTGCAAGGCATCCGGCATCCTGAGGCACCCTGTGCTCAGGGGCGCAGGGCTGCAGGGCACACCCAGCCTCCAGGCAGGCCAGCTCCCACCTCTGGCCAGCATGGGTTCTCCCACCCTGATCCCCTAATCCTTGCAGCAGGTATCTGGTCCCAGGACTGATAGTGGTAACAGTAACGGTCCATCTGGTGTAAATATTAAGCCAGAGAAAATAAATGCAGGGAGTAGTCCTATTCTGACAGAAAGGGTAGGTAGGAGGGTTGGAGAAGTCTGCACGAACCCTGTTCTGGTCCAAAGGATGAGGCAGAGATTGGTCCCTGCTCACTCCCCAGGTTCAGCAATAGATGGAGCAGGCAGCAGCCATGGACACGGGCACCAACGGGCTATTTGCTCTCTCATCACTTGTGAGGCTGCTCACGTTCAGCATCCACTCCCTGGGGAAGAGGCTGTTCCCTCCCATCCGGCATCCTCATCACTTCCAGCCTTTCTGTCCCTGACTTCACACCCAGCAACTCCCCCTCCCTGGGTGTTTCCATAGGGAGGATTTAAATAAGGAAACCAAAAGAAAATACATTTGTGGTGTTGATGTGAAATTCAGGGCCCGTGCAATGACAATTCTGCTTGTGCCTTATTTCATGGTTCCCTTACCTTTGCCTACATATGGCAAAGGGTCCGTCTCTCCTGTGCGCTGTACAGGGACTAGTGCAATAGGACTCAGCCTCACCTGCCTGCTCTGCTCTACGGTAATGAAGACAATTAGTAATACAAGCAAAGAAGGGAGGATTTGACCAGAAGGAGGAAGCCAGCATGAGCAGGCCTTGGTCAGCAACATCACAGAGACTTGTTTCAGCAAACAGTAAGTTATAGGGTAGCACAGCTCTGTTTTACATAGATTTTATTGTGTTTTGAAGGAAATTGTGTACAGTCAATGAGGTGACTCCAGCAGCAGGCAGAACGCTTAGTACGTGAGGTCTGGTCTTTTTCTTTCCAGATACTCAGCATGATTCTTAGCAGGATTTTATGCTCTAAAGGGGAACTAAAATGATCAGCATCCATGGAGATGTCTCCTCCTATTGTGGTTAATTACATTTTTGGGGAAATTCGTAACTATATTCTGAAATTAAGAAGATATACCCTGTGTTTTTGTGAAAATTCAATAATATCTTTGTATCATTTCCTAATTTGAGTATCTGTAAACATTCTCCATAGACAAAACATATTGTCAGCATTGGAGAACACTTTCTTCAACACAGAGCTTTTTATTTGTTGCATTTTTGGTCATACATTACCATCTCAAGCCTTTTAATGAATAACAATTGAGTGATTTTGAGAGGACAAATTTTTATTCTGAAAAGAACTCTGGATTTGCAAGAGAAAAATATCCTGATGAAGCTGCAATTGCTTTAACAAAGTCCATTTAAATAAAGAAAAACAACAACACCCTGATGGCTGAAGATTAATCATCTGACAGTGAGGAGAGTATTGCTTAAGGAAGAAACACAGACACTGTGCTTATGAGTGCCAGCTTTAGATCCTTCCATCCCCATGTACTTCACATCACGCCTGTGCTATGGCCCACTGCTCCCAGCCTTGTGCCAGCACAAGTATCCTCTTGTTGCGTTATGGTTCTGGGAGCTAAGCTGGCTTTTAGATGAAAAATAATGGGCTGAGTTATTTTCCTGGCAAAGGAGACCCCTACTTCCCTTTGAAGTGTGGCAGCGCCTCGGGCAGTGCCGACAGGGCAAGGGCACGTGTGCTCTGGCATGAAGGCAGGAAGAAGCAGCTGCAGAAGTGCTATAAATTGGACTGGCTGCTGAAGACTTCTTCTGAAATCACGGGCTTACTTTCTACTTTTTTTGCACCAGTTTTTAGCCAATGCTTTTTCTTAGATGTCAGTGCAGTTATATATCCATTTTCCACAGAGGGAACTCCACTGACAAGCAAACATGTTGTTTGGGGAGGCCATTTGCCCACAACTATCTGCAATTTCCTCTGTAATTAAAAATAAGAACTTCAGTTCCAAATTACCTTCTTGCCTGTTACAACCCCAGGTTATCTTTTGTACAATTAGTTATAGTCAGACCTAACATTAAAACTAGGAATTGAAAAAAAACCCTATAAAAACAGAACACAGAGTCCATATTTCAGTCATTAAAAAACAAAGGGAATCAAGGCTTTCCTTGATTTTGGATAGTCCGTAAATGTCTTGAGATAGTACCTGAAAGAAAATAAGCAAGAGAGTGAACCTGCATACACACAAGGAAACCACACAGTTTCAATACAGCTCAGCTGAAGAACCTTAAAACTCCTCCAAACTGCCTTGCTTTGTAACCTTGGTGTGTTACTCTGCAAAAAAAAAAGGCATTTCAAAACTATTTACACCAGGTTATTTGATTAAGCAAAAAGTGATAATACTGTTTAGGTTCTGACAGACCCAAAGGAGAAACTTTAGGAATTCAGAGCAGGGGACCATATGTACTCTAGAGCACTGCAGAGGTTGCAAGGGAACCCTTAGGAAAGGTTCACATTTATTATACAAGGCTCAGTAAAAAGAGGCTTTAACATGGCAGAAGCAGTGATGTAACTCATGTCAGATTAAATAACTCTCAGGCCCACTTGTCTCAACAGGGGGTCTGGCTGACTGCTTTACGTTCACCCAGTCATAAATAAGCTGATACACTTCTTGTACATAGTATTAAATTTCAATCTTATCTTGAATCCTGGCCCTGCTTCTCTGCCCCTCCCTGGTATTTTGCAGACTGCGCTCCAAGAGCAAGAAGCAGCATACAGCGAGAAAGAGTTTGATACCTGTGATGGTGATAAGCACGTGGCCCGATGCAGCAAAGAGTAAAAAAGGCAAAGGCGAAGGCTGGTAGGGACCAGGTTGCTATGGCAAAGCCAAACCATTCCACAATTTCTCCAAAGTAGTTGGCTCCAGAAACATAGGTGAACAGTCCCCCTGCATCAACAGACAAAATATGTAATTTTTAAAGTCATCTCATGCATGTGGAAAGTTCTTTCCCATAAAGTCAGCAGCAGAATATGCTACCTTTCTTATTTAGAGCCCATAACAGCAACCTAAACCTACTGCCCTGAGGCCAGTGGAGCCATGCCAAAGAAGGATCTTGTATAATACAAGGCTCTTGTACAAATACAATGATCAAAGATGTTTCTAACCCAGAGACTTACAGCACTTTCACAATCACTTATTTTCATTTGGGAAAGGGCTTAAGAAAGTCCATTATTAGATTTAAGTGAAATTATTAACATTAGTAAATTCTCTTCAGGGCCTAAAAAATATTTTACAACTCCATTGCCATTAGGGTATGCAAAATCTGGATGTCAGTTTTGCATCTTAGCTAATCACAACATCTGCAAGAGGCAGGTAATTATTGGAGGTGAGAAAATCTAGGGAAGAGATATCACCATGTGTAACAAGCCAGCAGAAGGAGTCAAGACCAAAACCAGGAACCTTCTTGATCGTCATCCGTATTGCTCTACAGAGATAGACCTTTCCCAGTTCAGTGATCTGGCCCACAGCCATACTTCCTCGCCAACCTCCACCTTGAAGGAGACGGAAAGGAAATTCTACACCTTACATCTTTGGCGTTATTTTTTTCCCCTAAAGTATACACTTTGAGTCTCCTTTTTGCAGTGTAAAAAGTCCATGACTACTTCTTCCTGGGCATGGAGGAGAATATTTCCTTCTTTGCAGCTGACTTTTACAAGGCTAAAATCCTAAAACCTCTCCTCACAGCTCATGTTTTCCAGATACTTTTGTTGCTTCTCATGGACTGTCTGCAGTCAGATCACACTGGTCTTTGCAGCTCAGAGGGGCACCTGAACGGAGTACCTGGTCAGTACTGGCATCACTGCTATTATTGTCACTTTGCTGTGAATTCAGTCAGAAAACATTGTCTATTCTGCTGACCTACTTTCTCCAAGAAGGTGGGGGATAAGTATATACCTTGAGGAATCTTGTAAGTGACTTCCCCAGGTTTCCTCAGCTGGCGCAGGAGGAGATCACTGTGAATGTTGATTCCCATTCCCAGCAGAAACAAGAGGAGGCCTAAGAAACAAACAATTAGATTAGAAAGACAGCAGCTGTGGACGTTCCTGCAGAGCAACTACTGAGCCGTAGGCAAGTACCATGACTCTCGTTTACAACTGCGGAAAGAGGAGCACAGACAACACAAACTTCTCTGGCACATCGCTGGAGCCAGGAAGGGAACCCACACCTCAGTGCAGCGTGGTCCACTGCCAGCAAGGCTGCCTGGGCAGAGCTATGGGTATGCACAGGAAGCCATGACTCGCTGAAGGTTCCTGACAGCTTCTGGCCAGAATGATTCATTGGCCATACTCTATTTAGCTGAAAAACTAGAGGCACTTGATTGAGAAACTCTGCAAAAGACATGCCCTACATTTCATGCCACATTAGGCACTGAGAAAACTGTCTCTGACAGTGACTGGGAAGAAAGGAAAGAAATAGAGGTGGTGTGTGCTACAAAGTGTAGGAAAGACTAAGTGCTGATAAAACCTCAACACTTCCAGTAGCAAGAGAAAGTTGATAATTGTCTGTAGAGGCATAACATACTGTTTGATTTTATTTAATATTTCAAGTACTGGTAATGCTGATTTACTTTTTTTAAAAGTTAAATGCATATTTTATTTATCATGCAAGTTATGTGATGTGATGTTTTCTTTGTTGGGTATGGGAGCTCTTACTAAACACTGTCCAGGATTTTTAATATGTGATACTGTTTGAAAAGTCTGAACTTGCATCCACTGTCTGAAACAGCATACAGAAAGTAAGTTGGTTATTTCATGCCTGTCATATCCAAAACATTTCCTCAGACCTCCATGTTAATCTTTATTTCTATGTGTGCATTTAAAAAACATGCTCTGTGCAGCACATAATGTGTAATGCCACCTAGCTGCTCCTGCTCCATTGTTCTCTCAGGGATTTACAGGGTGAAATTCAGCTAGGCTATTAAGTTACGGAATATAAAAGAACCATATTAACATACAACCAGACTGTGCGTGATCTCTAATCTTCCCACGTGCCTTACATGAGAAAAAAGAGCCCTTTGTCTCTAAAGCCTCATTTATGCTGCGGTTTTGCCCTTCTATTCTCTCTCACAGTTGGAATAGCTGCATCAAGTGCAAAAAGCCCTGGCAGGGAAGAGAAGGCCACAGTTTGTGTCTGCACATGGTGGCTGCTGGGTGGACACTTCTGGCTGAGCAAGGGCGCATCCCCATTCAGCCTAAGCCTGAGATTGCATCTCCACCACCTGTAGCAGTAGGAGGCTCTGGAGTGGTGTCAGTAAAACAAGGCTGGTGATTTGAGACTAACATATAACATTGTATGCCTTCAAAGGTGGCTGGGGAAAAAAAAAAATCACTGCACATTTATGTGTTTTATCTGGGCCAGCAGGCAGGTTTTATGCTGATTTCCATCACAACTGATTTAACTTATATGTTCAGTGAAGATTAGGATGTAATTCAAAATGCTAACAAATTGCTTGGAGATTAGATCTTTGGAATCCTGCAGCTGTAATTACCTGATGTAAATCTGATGTCAGTGCACCAATCGTTTGGATATTCAGCGCAGTAAATCAGGTAGTAGCCCTGGAGGAAGCCATTATAGATACAGAATAACGTGCCAAAGAAAAGCAATTGCAGTGGGAAAGGTCTGCCTCTAGTGAAGAAAGGGTAAATAAATGTCCTAAGGTAGATAAGAAAATAAAGTCAGCACATTACTCATTATAACACTGTATTTTCAATTTCTCTGCTGTAGGGAAAAAAACAAAACCAAAACCAACAAACCTTTAACAAAACACAAAATATTTAAAAGGTCAATAAAGATAAAAAAATGGAAAATAACTGAAAAAAAAAATGGAATCAGCAACTAATGGGATCAAGAAATACTGTAAATACCCATATTTTCTGGTCCTTCAGGACTGCACGCAAGGTGGGAAGCTAGAAATCTCATTCAGAATTGCTCCTGCCAAATGAGCGTTACTGTGCTACAAGCACTGTGGAGGAGCTTTGCTATGGAGAAGACATCTGTGATCCCACTACTGGGACTGATCCTTGAGGGCTTTAGCCCATGGAGGCAGGTGGAGTTGAAGGCAGTGTCGAGACCCCTCTGTCCCTCTCATCCCCTGCAGTGTACAGCCCAGGCTGTAAACCCCCTCCCCAGCCCTTCCTGCCCCACTTAGAAACTCTGCTCACCTCCAACAAAGAACAGCTCTGTCCTGCTCTGCTCGGACACTTAGGTGCAGAGGCACAGCACTGCTGTTGGCTGCTTGAGGGGAGCTGCTTTGCCTCCAGTTCCTGCCTCTCCTGCATGCTTTCAAGGTTTTATTTAAAATAAGAAGAGCTAAACCCCTAAGTTTAATATGCTAATCATGAAGGTTTCTGTGTAGCTCCAGCACCTAGGGCTTCCTTAGGCAAAAGTTGTGCTAACACTAGCGTTAAAATGTGTAGGAGCAAATAATTTGTGCTTGTCTATTTTTTAACGTTCATATAACTTTTGTTCAGGTGGGCTTACCCCTCTTGACACTTTGGAGAATCCATATCATCCTTGGGAGAGTGAAATGGAAAATTCATATTCATATTTGTTAGGTATTTTCTTACCTGGCCAATTAAGTTCTGTATGCGGTAAAATCTACACCCTTAATTTCTTTCTTTTGCCCTCTTGAGCTTTGGATGGTGCTCATCACAGCAGTATATAAACATTGTTGAAAGGTTATCCACATCCCATTTTGCCAATACCAATTTAAGCAAGCTGAGGCATAAAATGTCATAACATTATAAATCTAGATCAAATCATATTGAGCATGTCTGAAAGTGAGTAAGCAGAGTACAAGCAACAACATGTTAATGTATTAACTGCTTTCCAAAGGAAGGTAAGACAGATTTCCAGCAATTAAGACATTTGTGATGAAAAGTGCTAAATACTTCTATAGTGAAAACTAAGAGGTATGGAAAATATTTTTCAGACAGTGGTATTACATTTGTCCTATTTATTACAATATGGAAAGGAAAGCTCTCTGGAGTAAAGTTACCAATAATTATTGGTTTTGCTCTTCAGGAATGGCAGGCTGGAGTTACAAGTAGGCAAGGCCAGTTTTAGCAATCTGACCTGCCTGTTGAAGTTGTATTGACAAATTTGGCCTGAACAGCTATGAGAAAAAGTGGGGAAATTACAATGGAAACCTGCAGAAAGCAAATAATGTAGAAAAGAGAATTATATCAAACCACACAAAGTGAGTTCAGAAAAAGATTTATACAGCAGATAGAAGTGGGACTTGCCTTGCTTTATCCTTTGTCAAAACCAGTTATGTTTGTGAGTCTCTTAATTTTTACAGCTGATGCAAATAGAAGTTTCTAGCACAAGCTGGCCTTTCTCAGCTCCCAGCAAAGTTGATTGTTGCCATGGTACTTCCCAATGCTGCTGTTACAGGATAAAGGTTATATGCCATTGAAAGGTGACTTATCCTGCAGTAACAGGAGGGCAAAAATCAGCTACAGACCTATCTACCATGGATACTGTGGATGCAGGACAGAAAGAACCTGCATACAAAGCACAGTCACAGGGGAGCCAGGAGGCATCAGCTTTTTTTTTTTTTGTTGAGGGAGTGAAATCCTGGCATCACTGAAATCATGCCTCATAGCAGTTTTGAAAATCCAAGTAAGTATTTCATCCAAGAACGTTTGTTGCAGAGCAACCTCTCTAAGGAAATCTCCTTGGGTCTGTAAATCCAGAGGCCAGATTCAGTTCTCAGTATCTAACAATGCCCTAAGTCTTTGTTTTAATACAGCGCTTGTTGGCTTGTAGCTGCTTGAGGGTTCACAAACTATTCCTGATGGGTTTTGAAAAAGCAATAGAGATAAAGCAGGGAGATTTAATAGGTTTAAATATTCCATGGAAGAGTCTGCATCTCTGCTTGAGTTATTTTGCACTGTGAAAATCAAAGGGGGACCGAAGGTCATCATTTTAGAATAACAGAACAAAAACTGACCTTTTGAATTTAGACCAATGACAAATTTGACCTTTTTCTTTCAGTGCAGTATTGATGACTAATCCTTTATTCCTTTACTATCTTTACTGGCCCAACGCACTGCATCTGACTAAGCCATTGCCAATAGCTTATTTTTAAATGAGTCAATAATATTCATCTTCTTCTGCATGATTTATTTTCCAGAAGAACAGATTTTGAAGAGAAAATCATTTGACATTGCATCAAATTTTGTCTTAGAGATATTAGTCCAGCTCCTTGAAAACTCCAGAGTCCCTCACCCAAATGGGGGAAACTGTAGGTTTGGCCTTCTTTCCACAGAACATGGAAATCTTTTCACAAATGCTACCATAATCCACTAAGAGTGGACTCTCAGTCCTCGTCCAACAGCTTGTTAATTGGAGACGCTTATGCTGCTGTAGTGTCTTCTCTCCAGGGCCCAGATGCAGTAGGTCAGACAATAGCAACTCACATTTTCCAGTCTGGAAACTCAAGGTGTTTCTAATGCCTATGAGGTGTTTTACACCCAAGGCAGCTGGGTCAAGGGCTCAGGGGTGTCGGCTAAGAATGGGGGGCAGCTGGCTCCCTCCCACCATGTGAGTTACCACCCCATTTCTATATCCGTCCATCCAGCCCTCTGCCACCAGGTCCTCTCCTGGCTCTAACTGGGATGAACTAGGGGCCAGGAATCGGAGATATCACAACGGTGGATAAGACTGATGTGGTGCCTTTCCCTTCGAAGGCAGGTGCTGACCATAGACCCACTTGTTCTATCCATGCTGGGGCACTGTCTGAATGCCCTGTGACCCTGGCCAGCCTCCAGAAGACAGGCTACATGAAACCATCAGATAGCTGTAATCACTTCCTGGTCCAAGGCCCAGTTTGTAAACTCATCTTAAATCACTGTCCAGTGGATGTGATGGGAGCAAGAAGACTCCCTTTTTATTTTAATCATGTAGATTTACAGATCTAGCTATAACTAACACAAAGTTGGAATTAGGTCTCCTTTCCAAGCCACATGCAAAACATCCAATTTCCATGTTCCTCCAAAGGTCTTTGGACAAACTTTCAATGACTATAATTTAAGGAACAAGAAAGATATACATATTACTGAAAAGCTTCCGTTTCAGCCGTATAAAACCTGTAATGTCAGGTTCATTTCTGAGTATTCTGTCTAAAAATATCACTCAATTTACAGTCCTTGGGCTGTTTGTGGCCAGCTTACTAAATTCATCCAACCTGAAGCCTGTTTGTAGAGATACTATTTCTTTGTGGTCCCTTAGTAACAGGTTTGGCGTTGGATGAAGACTTCTGGCAGGAGCAGGCTCATCTTTCCTGGTCAAGAGACGCAGGCACACATCTGATCAAGGGATGGGAGAAGGACTGAGGAAACCCTGAGACAGATGGCACCATGCTTGGGTTTGGGGAGTTCTTGAGAAGAAAGGCAATGCAGAACAGAAAGTCTGGGCAGCATTGATTTAAGGCAGAGACAGTAGTAATACAGAAAGATTTAGTGGAAAAATAAGAAGAGGTGTGGAAGAGATTGCCATACTGAACCATTGGGGCTGCTGGATTTGGACTGGAGATCAATAAGAACAAACAGAGTCAAAAAATAACATACAATATTAGAAAATTGTTCACTTGGGAGAGCTGAACAGCTGTGACCAAGAGTTTTCATGATACTGAAAGGAGGTAGTTTGAATGCAAGGAAAAGAAATGTCTGTTAAAGGTAATATTGAAACAACATTGAAATAAAGAGCTCAGTAGGACTGGGAGAAGAAGGAGGATAACCACGGGTTACAGACACACACAGGTCCTTTAATAAAGAGAAGAAAAAGTTTAAAGGTTCGGAATGCATATTCACTTTCATATTTCAGGGGATAAATCATATTCCAGTTGAGGCAGAAGGTAGCTGCTGTCCTGGGCAACAGACCACCATGTACTGCACTTCCTTTTGAAGGATCCAATACTGACTTCTGCCAAGATTGAGAACCAGCTGTGAAGAACCTCTGCTCTAATCCAGTATGATAACTTCAGGGTTTCATAGTGTCTCACGACTCATCTAACAACATTACACATAAACTGAACAAGTTAAAAATTACAAACTCCCTAGAACAGATAAGCAATCGCTTAATACCAGCATTTACAAGTGAAGCTCCAGAGTGATACTTGCTATCCCAGGAAGGCTGACACTGTGGATGGCAGCACTTGCCAAAGCCAACTCCATCAAAGACTGACAGTCAAAGAGAATCAGCAACTGCACTTGACTTCTGGCCACATAGTTAAATACAGATTTCAAGTTGAATCCTTGGTGCTGGATCAGAAAAGCTTAATTGCTTACAACAGCATTTGAATAAAGTGGGATTATAGGAAAAAATCTACAAACATTTGCAGAAGCACGTGTATCTGATGCGAATGGCTGAAAATAAAATGCTGCTTCTATATTACTGGCCGTCATTGCTGAAACAAACAACAACAAACAAACAAAACAAGAAACAACAAACAAGAAAAACAAAAAAAGAAAGAGGTAAAAAGCCATGATGCATTTGACTTTGGACAAATTTCAGGAATCTGAGCTCCATCATGTTTAGTCCCAACACTATAAACACCTAAAGCCAGTCATTCTGACTCATTGATTGTTACAAATTTTAGGTATGCTACACAGCAAAGTAAGAAGGATAAATACATTTTATGGATGAAACAGAATCCTCTTCACATTGCATATAGGAATCAGTAGATGTGCTATACTTAATAAAATAAAAGTGGTTGGGAGAAAAAAAATTATATAAAGAAGGAAAAGGAAAGGAACAGGACCTAAGAATGGGAATTTGGTTTTAATTAGCAAAGAAGAACTGTGCAGGCTCAACTCCAAGGCAAAGCAACAGCAGGCAGGTTTCAAAAGTGTTTTGCAAGTTTGTTTATAAATCACTTCCTTGGTCATCTTGTTGTTCTTCCATTATTCTGAAACTCTCACTGGAAAAATCTGGTATCTCCCAGTGATTACCGGTGTCTAATTAGAATCAGCAAAGGAGAATTCTTCCTTGTCACTGGTAAAAAAGGCATTGAATAATGAAAATCATTGATCTTTCCTACTGGCTTTAGCAGGTATAGGAACAAAGCCCTGTACTTGAAATATTATGCATTTTGTAAAGGGAAACCAGGAACAGAATTGTTGGATTTGGTGCATTAACAAACTGCATTGGCAAGTCACAATACATCAGCAAGTTACACTTAGGAAACATTAATATTGGTATGTTTGTTTCTCTAATGTTTCCATGTTGGTATACAAACACCAAATAGGTTTTAAATACCCTTAATTAAAAATATTATTTTATTTATATTTGCTATTAGCTAACCATTTATTTCTTCCTTTTTGTTTGTAATGTGGAAAGGAGATCTGAATGAGAGCTGAATTAAACATTGGGAAAAATTTATTGAATACCCATAAACAAAGACAAATGAAGCAAGAGCCTAGAACCAGATGTTTAATATCTTTCTCGCCGTCACCTGCCAAACTAGGCAAATTCATTGGAAACACAGGTATTTGTTTTTAAAATATTCTGCTGTTATGTAGCCAAGGAAGGTAAAATGAAGCTAACAAAACAAAGGAAAGATTTCCTCTGTATAGAATCCTGTTGAAGTCAGTACCATCCCATACAGACCCACAGTTGGTCCTCTGACACTATACAGCCAGGGTCCTGGAGTCCAGGATATATGGCGTGATGGACCTTTTCTCTTGAAAGCCAAATAGCCCTCCTCTGGACTTGTTCCAACAGGTCCGTGTCCTTCTTATATCGGGGGCCCAAGAGCTGAATGCAGTACACCAGGTGGGGTCTCACAAGAGCAGCCTAGAGAGGAAAAATCACCTCCCTCAAACCGCTGGTCATGCTGCTTTTAAATGTCTGACTTCCTTTGGTGATTTCTCAGCCCCATGAGGACCACTTACAGAAAATAATTACGATTTCTCTAAGTGCACTTGTAAGAGCACAGATTTGTGCATTCTTGGATTTTGTACCATTTTTCATGGAGATGCATCCTTCTGTTCTGCTCATGCTCTCAGCCTCTGTGAACTCTTTGAACTCTCTGCTCCAGTTGAACAGTGAGCTTTTTGAAGTGCATAACATAGTGTCTGGTAAAGTTACTCTGGCACACGTTTCATGCTTTTGGCAGACACCCACAGTTTACCAATAGGAACAAAGTCATCTGTCCTCATAAATATCAAGTGGTTATTTCTGGAAAATAAAAGAGTGTGATACCTTGCTGAAATATATGCGCTGGCTGGCTAAGTCTTTGACACACCATTGCTTAGATAAAACAACAAACATTCTCGTAATGTGTAAGTACTGCTGCCATTCAGATACTATCAAGTAGTAGAGATAAGCATGAAGCACTGTGAGATCTGCACATTTGTCATCACCACAATCCATCTAGTCATGTTGACCCTTGTCCAGTCCTCTAATTCTCATACAAGTATAAATCTAGACCAAGTTTAGTTAGGATTTCAACTGACATAGCTAGCCTGGCATTGAGTTCAGTCTGCAGCCTGAGCAAAAGGTTTTGCTCATGCTAGTTTTTTTGCTCAGCTAATTCCAGCTCTCATCCCTGCACCCTGGCTTCTTGTCAGAGCCCCTCTCTCATCAAGATAACTCCAAGTTCCCATTCCCAGACAGTTTCTGGCCACATATCACCCCCAAATTTTCATCTCAGTGTCTTGGTCAGTACAGATGAAATTATCACAGGGGAGAGTTCCATGAGCTCCAGTGTTCTGTAATGACCAAGTCTGCAACAGCCCAGAATTCCAATTGCTAGGTAAAATACATAGAATAAGGAAAGATGATCAGTCTAAGGACTGTGTACACCATTCCTGATGGACATTTGTCTGGCTTGTTCTTCACTACTACTATTGATGGAGATTCTTCCAACCCTTCAGCAAATATGTTACAATTACTATTCCTCCTTAATGTCTAAGCTGCGTTTTCTATACAGCTGTTTAGGCCTGGTATTTCTTATTGTGTTTCCAGTAGACAGGGAGAATGTTTTACTCGTTTATTCTTTGCAGCAACTTTTTATGCAGTTGTACATCATTATAATGTCTTCCACTGGTTTTCTCTTAGCTAACTTAAACAACACTGAGTCCTTCAGTCTTTCTACATGTCACATTTCCTAGACCACAGTTCTTTTTCTCTCAGCTGCTTCTACTTTGTCATCGTCTTTTATAAAGTGAAGAGTTCAGCTGGACACAGTATCATTTAAGTTCCTATTAACACCATGCAAAGGGGAAAGATTACTTCAGGTGTCTCCAACAGCACTCCCATCCTCACATTACATTTTGATATTGTGTGTGCTGTCAGCCCAGAAAGCCAATCATGTCCTGGGCTGCATCAAAAGAAGTGTGACCAGTAGGTCAAGGGAGGAGATTCTCCTGCCTTGCTTTGCTCTCATGAGGCCACATCTGGAGTACTGAATCCAGCTCTGTTCATGAGGCCAATAATGAAAATGTCCTTAGTTATTGACACTTAATGATGGTGATTTTTCTAAGACAAAAGGATAAAACAACTATTCTATGAAGAAAAAAATAATGCCTGGGTTGAATTTGGTAGTTATTATATGGTCTGATTATATTAGCTATTAGCAAGGAGAGTATCACTTGGAAATATATAGATATACTTCAAATTAAATCTAATCTCTATTTATCCACTTAGTGTTTCAAAAAACTAAAACTCCTTATGAAACAATACAAAATACCTCACAAATCAAGAAAACCTGCTTTGTAATACCTTGGTTAGTGATAGCCTTGGCTGCAGTGATCACACTCTTATGGAGTTTGGGATCCTGCTGAGCACGCTGAAGGTTAGTACTAAGACAAGGGCTTCAGGTTTTAGAAGAGCAAACTTCAGCTCACTTAGAGCTCAGTTGGCACAAAACCAGTTCAGTCCTTTTACAGGTAAAGGAAGTAGGTGGAGTAAGAGATCCCCTTGGCTTAACTGCAAGCTGCTGAGTCTGCTCAAAATCACAGAAGAGGCATACCAGTGATGTAAAAGTGGACAGATACCCATTGAGAACTACAAGGACATTGCCAGGGTGTGCAGAGGTGCAGTTAGAAAGGCAAAAGCTCAGCTTGAATTGAAATTGACCAGAGATGTCAAAAACCACAAGAAAGGGTTCTTCAGGTACACAAACAACAAGCAGAAACAGAAGGAAAATACTGGCCTGCTGTTAAACAGGAGAGGTGAATTAGTCACCAACAACACTGAAAAGGCACTTTCCTCACCTCTGTCTTTACCAACACTGTTGGGTCCCAGGCCTCGGGAACAGAAATCCGAGTTGATGCAAACACAGACCCATTGTCAGTGAAGGATGAGTTGGTAAGGGAACTATTATGCGAGTTCAACCCTGCAGGAAAATCTGGATAGGCTCGAAGAGTGGACTAAGAAGAATCTTACGATTTTCAATGAAGACAACTGTAAGGTCTTGCACCTGGCAAAACATAATCCAGAAGTGCAGCACACACTGGAATCTACCCAGCTGGGGAGCAGCTTGGTGGAAAGGAACCTGGGGGATCTGGTGGACAACAAGCTCAGTATGAGTGAACAGTGTGCTGCTCCAGCAAAGCAAGCCAACAGGATGCTGGGCTGCATTAGCAAGGGCATTGCCAGCAGAGACGAGTAAATCATTATCCCACCCAGTGCTCATCAAGCTGCACCTGGAATACTGTGTTCAATTTTGGTCCCCACTAAACAAAAAAGGTGTGGACAGGGTGAAGAAGGTCCAGAGAAGGGCCACAAGGATGATCAGAGGACTTGTAAGCTGCCGTATGAGGAAAGGCTGAGAGAACTGGGATTGTTCAGCCTTGAGAAAAGAAGGATTAGGGGAGACCTCATCACCAAGTTCCAGTATTTAAAGGGTGGCTGCAAAGATGAAGACTCCTTTTTTTACAAGGAGTCACATGGGAAAGATGAGGGGTAATGGGTACAAGTTTCTCCTGGGGAGATTCTGATTTGACACAAAAGGGAAATTGTTCATGATGAGAACAACCAGCCATTGGAATAATCTCCCCAGGGAAGTGGTGGATTCCCAAACACTGGGCACTTCTAAAATTCAACTGGACAGGATGCTGAGCCATCTTGTCTAGACTGTGCTTTTGCCAGGAAAGGTTTGACCAAATGATCCTTGAGGTCCCTTCCAACCCAGTATTCTATGATTCAAACAGGCTTCTCCTCATCACCTGAGGGCTTCAGGTGACATTTTCACTGTATTCCTTTACCAGCACAGCCCCTCTAGCAGGAAGGGTGGTATTACAAAGTATATTTCAAAGCAAAATAGCTTGTAAGTAATGTATCACAAGAAGTCTTCCTGTACATACATCTTATGCCATTCACCATTTTTAGCTCATGGCCAGGTTTTCAGAGATTGCATATACAGATGGCAGACTTGGCATTCAGTGCCTTTCTCACTTTCTTCCTCCTTTTCTCTGCATTCCCACGCCATCAGTTTTGAAGGTCCTACCATCACAGACCCTGCCTTATGAAAGCAAAGAATCTATGAGCTTACCAAAAGCAGATGTGATGAATTCAGATTTTTATAGGACGCTCACCTTAGCACCAGAAAGCTTTTGGATTTGATTAAATTCCCACCATGCTATGGTAATAAAGTACACATGGAGAGGTGAAGAGCTGGCTAACTAAGGGCAGCAGACAAAGAGGCAGGGGGTGGGACTAGGGTTTCCTCCCCTCCCTTCCCAGCAGCAGTAGCAGCAGCGGCAGCGGCAGCAGCAGCAGCCGCCTGCCTTCAGCCCCTCATGAAAGCCTCAGGGAATACACCCGCCTGTGATTGCCACAAAGAGAGAGGCTGCTGCCTAGTGGTGGCAGAGAAAGTTGGAGACCGCACTGCTGTCACAGTCCACCACAGGCTACTGCACTGATGCTCCTAGGCCATGATGAGAAGGGAGGAATGTTTCCTGGCTCCATACTCTTCCCTCTTGCATCCTCTCAGGCAGTAAATCTTTGTATGAAACTGTGTTAAAGGAGGTTGGCTCTTTGTCCAGCAGCTGGTACTCAGGTGACCATCTCCCTTCTCTTTCAGCAGTGGGCCAGATGGGAGCACAGCACCTGCCAGGCCTGGCTCATGGAGCTCCACCAAGCTAGGAGAGAGGTCCTACAAAGTCCTGTCAATGGGGAACCATCGGCATTAACCCAGGGAGTGTCCAGAAGACAATCAGAGTGGTCCATACGATGCTCCCTGCATATGCCTCAATGACATGACAATAAATACAGAATTTCTACTGATAAAGCCAGCACATCACACAAATTCTAGACAAGTGGTGAACATCAAGGTGGGTAGAACAGCATTACTGAGTACTAAGCCCATACAGAAAAGTTACTTTAAATCACAGAAATGCAGCCATACAAGCACAAACCATTCCTAAGGAGCGGTACATTGTAACCTCGTTACAATCACGGTTACACCAGCTCCAGGGTGCTCGAAATAGCCTGGAAACATTCCCAAGACAAAAAGCACTCTTCCTATCTGTAAGTGCAGTAGTAGCATATGGGAAGAGGAAGGTGATGCTGTATCTAGATATGCTACTACAACTCTGGTATTGTACTCTGCATCCAATACCGATGTCTTCATTTTTAAAAGGATGTAGGAAAAAGATGGAAAAAGACCCAGAAATTATCTGAGGGCTGAGGGGAAAAAAATCATGCATTAAGGGCTTTCAGCTGTGGTTCAGTGACATGATAAATCTGATTTAGGATATTTCAGATTTAAAAAAAAAAAAAAAAAACCAACCATGTGCAAAAGCAGGAAAAATTAATTTTGCTGGTTTAAACCTGTTCCTAAATTTGTGAAAAGGAATTTTATCCTGACCAGCTTCATGCTGGATGAGGTATCTTTTGTCTGCACCACTCCAACATTATGTCTGATCAGGTAATGTCTGCTCCTCTGTAGCTGGCATAAATCCACCATAAAACCATAAATCCAGCGTAAACACCGTATCATGTGTAGTAGCCAATTCATAAGAAACATGATCATGTGCTCCTATGTTATCTGGATCACACTGGTGCAGGAGGATCTGACAGCTCTGTACAAGCAAATTGAAAGATGATCTGATTACTGTATAAGTGATATCATGGTAAGAAAATACTAAAGGATACCAAGGGCTACTTTAAACTAGCACAGAGCAAGAAATTGCAAGCACCGGTGGGAAGAAATCAAGGTTAGTCAAATTAAAGCAAGACATTTTAAACATGTTGTTTAGGTGATAGTGAAAGAGTTCAGAAGACTATGCTACCAAAGGAAACAGTGGATTCTCCAAAGAAAATGATGGATCCTCCATCTTTTGGGGTCTTCAGATCAAGTTGCTCTGAAATATATGCTTCAAACACAAGCTACTGGGGCAGCACAGCTGGTCATAAGAAGGAAGAACAGCTAGCATTGCTGTCCTTTAAAAATCTATGTTTCTCCCTTATGGACTCTATTGTCCTTCTGAGCATATCTCTAATCAAAATTTCCCTTCCACATGTATGTTTGGTGTAACAGATGAGACAAAATTAGGAATAATAAAATCTTCCCTGTGGAGAGAAATAAATCACTATATTATGCAACAATATATGAAAAAGTTTTTCTCTGTTTCCTACAAACATAAAGGAATGCTTAAATACAGATGTCAGATGATCAGCACTAAAAGTAGGAGTAGATTAACAAAACATATTTATAATTAACAGTGGAACAGCTCTATTCACTTCGAAATTTTAAAGTCTGAAAAACTGCAGTAGGCTGCATCCGTTACTTAATATAATTTTATTGTTGATCAATTGTATGTTTTACTAATTACACTTGCAGTCGAGTTTAATCACAAAAGTATTTAAAACTGTTGTTAAATTATTTCTAATAAAGATAATAAATTGGAAAATATAAAGTCTGGCTGTTATATCCAAGTACTGAACCTCTTTTCAAATACTATATGCTGATGAAATGCCCGAACCCAGTGTGACCAGTACCCCCTGCTCTTAACCCCTCGTAATTTGGTTAGCATAACCAATGCCATTTCATAAGGCAAACAACCATAACACATAAGTGTGCTGATTATGTACCATCCCTCTTCTTTCCATCCTTTTTTCAATGTTGCAATAAGACGGTTTGCCCACCAGCACTGTTGCCAGGAAATGGCAGCACCCATTATGGAACAGGGAGTTGTAACAGCACATGAGACGCTGCTTATAAAATCCAGCATCTGCGAGTGGTCATAGATGGCAAATCCTGTCAGGGATGCCTCTACCAACATCATCTTCTTCCTCTGAGGACTGAGTGAGTAACTCACAATCTTTAAGGTGAAGTCTGAGTCTAGATTACAATTATTACATCACATGCTGATCATTAAGAATTTGATCCAATCTGCAAAGTGTCCAGATGACTAAAAATCTAGGTAAATACAAATTCTATATAATAAAAAACTCACGCAAATTATTATAAATTCTATTTAACTGTAAGCTATGCCAATTGCTAAAAAAATCTATGTAACAATAAGCTATGCGAACCACTTGAAATTGTAGATAGCAATAAGCTATGCTGATTGTTAAAATTTTTATGTAATAATAAAGCTCTAACTATCACCACAGCCCTGTGGCCATCGGTCATTCTACCAAGGATCCCTCAAACCACCTGCCTGTCCCCATAGCATCAGGTGACACCCAGAAAAACTCCTAATTTGTGATTTTTGTTGCTCTTTTACATATCAAAGGAGCACTAACATTTAATACAATATTTCAAATATTAATTGATTCAGCAGAATCTCATAATTAGTTGCATTAATAGAAGCTGCACACTGTAAGAATAGCACTGGAGTAACATGCAGTATAAGAAATGAAAATGGTTGTTATACAGACTTGATTAAAATGAGGGCTTTTATTTTTACCAGGGAAAAACTATACTCCAGCCACAGATGAGAAGATCCCCAAATTACTTGAGAAAGCAAATATGTGAAAACACAGTGCTTCTGCCTAAGTCTAGCAGTAATCTTGAAAAAGAAGCCAGGGTCTCAAAAGATGTATGCGTACCAGTAGGGTGACATTTATTTCAGTTGTCTAGCAGTGATCGTTGATTTCTGTGTTTCTGAAATGATCAGAAATTCCTGAGAATGGCAGAATGCATTAAACCGAATTTAGTACAACTGCATATAATTAATACATCCAGCTTTCGGGGAGCCAAATGTGCTACAGGTAGTGTCCTCCAGTGGACGTAGCGCTGCAAAGACAATGTTAGTGATAACGAATATTTCTCTAATGTAGTGGTTTAGCTCTTTAAACAATTCTCTGATTTAAATTTATCTACAACAGCCTAGAGTTTCTATCCTGAAACTGTCTGTAGAGATACAGTAGCTGGATTTTCAACATACTGATTTTGGTTGAGTTGCAAATAATAATTTATGATCAATTATTATATGAATGTTTTCTATTTCTATGAAGCTAAACAAAAAATAGACAGAGGAATCATGATAAAAAATAAAAAAACAAGTCAGAAAAAGTTCTGCCTTCAGAAGCTACATAGCTCTTTACTATGTAATGGCATAACACTGTCACATGCACTTGCCATTTGTGAAAAAAACAGTTTTTTCCATGAACAGAGAACTAAAAGCCAAATTCCTCATGAAAGAACTCCATAGAAAATGGAAGTGGAGCAGAAGATAAAACACAGCTCAATACGTCAGAAGATATATTCTGGTGATGTACTCCAGAAGCAAGTCCCTCTGACTGCAGAACCAGGTGACAATTCAAGAGATATGTGATTTCAGAGTTACCACCAACAGTGGGTCAAAACTCTACTTTTTCTTTGAGCTCCTGATTAGTAAGTACAGACTTGATTAGAGTTAGAGCATTCATTGACATCTGATATGATGAAGTTTCTAAAAAGGGAGGGGCAAAAGATAAATTGGTACTTCGGTAGTGGACATGATGAATTGAGCATAAAGCGCCAACTTTTCTGTTGTAGTACAGAAAGCCTGCAGTGACTTTGATTTTTTTCTGTGCTAGCTGCACAGTAACGCGACTCATTCAGTCCCCGCTCTCTCACAGCCGCAGTGGGTGTGCACTCGGGTCATCCTCACGCGTGTTCCCACGGCTTGCTTTGGTGGCCGGCGCTGCTCCCGGCGCGGCAGGCGCTGCGCTTCTCCTGCCCGCAATAAGCGCTCCGCATGTTCGTTTACATAATATCTGGATTAGTTTCATCCATAACTTTGCTCTAGTTTAGCGAAACCCCGCCCTATTTTTTTAAAGCTAAAATTCCGAAACGTACATCCTCTCCCCTGCTTCCAGTACTCGGGTACCACCTGCTGCTTCCCCCGGCGGCCAGGACAGGGGACAGACGCCGACCCGACCGGCCCCTGCGTTTGGAGCAAAGGTCGGGGCCGTGGATTAGCTGCCGCCGCGCTCTCCTCTTGGCGATCATGCGGAGGACCGCGTCTCACAGGGAAGGGAGCGATGCTACACCCGAGACCTGCCCCAGCCTTACCGCACACCCGCCCATTCGCGCAGCTCCCCTCGGTTTATTATCTCCCGAGGGGAGGCCGCAGATCTTCGCAGCCGCCGCTCGCCCCCGGGGCGCCTCGGGCCGGTGGCGGGGCGGCTCCGGGCGGCGCCGCGGGCAGGCGGCGGGGGCGCGGGGAGCCGCGGGGGTGCGGGAGCCCTGCCCGGCGGCGGTACCTGTAGAAGTAGTGCCAGCAGAAGAGGCAGCAGAGGAGGCGGCAGCCGAGCGGCTCGAGGCGGGGCGGGCTGCGCAGCGCCAGCAGCAGCGCGGGCACCAGGAAGGAGGGCAGCTCCTGCAGGAACCAGGCGCAGCGCGCCGGCAACCGGCCCCGCGGCCGGCACAGCCGCTCCTCGTGCTTCCCGTAGCGGGACGGCACCCGGAGGTACAGCGAGAGCTGCAGCAGCGCCAGGGCGCCCAGCAGGGAGCTGAGGGCCAGCACCAGGCTGGGGAAACACTGCATGCTCGGGGGCGGGCGGGGGCACCGAAGCAAGCAGCCCTCGACCAGCGCCAGCCCCGGCCTTATTAGAGCCGCGGCGGTCACCCCGCCCCGCCGCGCTGCCTCCCATCGCCCGGGTTCGTCAGAGGGCGCAGCCCCTCTTGCCGGCGCGGGCGAGGCGCCCCAGCCCGCCCCGAGGGGAGCTGTCCCCCGCGGGGCCCGCTGCGGCCCCTCCCTCGGCCGGCGCGGTTCGACCCCTCAGCCCGGTCGAGGCTCAGGGATGACGACGGCGGTCGGGGGGCGACGGTTGGCGGCCGTTGGCAGCCAGCGCGAGGGCGGCCGCCGAGGGCCAGGGCAGCACGGGGATGGCGAGGTAGAAGCGCTGCCGGTGGGATAGGAGCGGCGGCGTGCCCTTCGCTCTGCTCCAGGGACGTGCGGCAAGGCTCGGCTCCCCGCGGCCTGGTAGTGCCACCCAGGATCGCTGTGGGACTCCTGGGCCACAAGGTACGAGGCTGCTTGCAGGCCGTGGAACGATAACTCGCTCTGCAGTGCCACTGTCACCCTAAGTGCCGCGCCGTGGCTTGTCTGGTGACCTGTGATGTGCTGGCTCAGCAGCCTTCTGGTGGCAGAGACAGCTTCTCATTTGAATGCAGGTGGAGAGTAAAGGATAGGGATGCTAAAAGCCAGAGGGAAATTAACGAACATAGATGCACGTGTTGAGACTGGGGAAACCCAGACCAAAACCTAGGAGTCTTTACAACTCCAGCTCATATTTAGCATAACCAGACCATGCTTAAACTTTTCAGGTGCTCGAAGTTTTAGTGAAGGTGACCCTAAGGTAAGTGCTAGCTTTGGGCTGTGCTCAGAAACCCTTCGATCTCAGCCACATGAAGCGGTTTTGACAACCCTAAAACTACAGTCCAGGAACTAGGCTTTTCTTTGCCTGTTTCCTCAGGGATCTTCACTTGGTAAGAGCTCTGCAGGAGGGCTAATGGAACATTAAACTCTGGCTATTGCGTATCACCTCAAGGCCATGAATTGCAGTTACATCTTGTGTCATTTTGCATCTTCACTGAGAAAGCAATTGGACGCAGCTCCTCAAAGGACTGGACCCCACACAAAATGCTCTTGTGGAGCAGAGGTAGTGGCTGGTTTTTATTCAAGGTCTCAGTGGTGAATGTGTTAATCTGAGATGTGGGAACCTTGGGTTCAATTGCCTCTTCTGTTTGAGGGGATTCTCTTTCTGCAGTGACTGACCAAACCACCAGGCTACAAACTATCCTGTAGCACTTGTTCTTTTATGTTGGCTGTTCTATAGGACAGTTACTTAAAACAGAAGAGTGGAGCTCTTTCAGCCATGGACAATTTCTCTCTTATCTTTGCAGAGTGTTGTAGTTGCTAAGGTCATGTTCATTGTAGTTAGTAAAAAAGGTCTGGCCTTGGAGATGTGTGGCATATCATGGCTGACGGCCACATGCCAGAGCACTCTTGCCTGGAGAAGATGCCTGTCTGCCTCCAAGCTGCCTGCTGGAGACAGCATCTGGCACATGTCATCCCCCAGGTGTGTATAAAAGAGGGCTAGCTGATCTGGACCAGAAGTGTGCCAGGTATGCTAGCCATAAAATGGTACAGGTGATTGAAAGCTAGTGGCATAGGCATCTGTGTTTGAGAAACAGTTCCTGGCCGTGAACTATCAGTGGAGGAAGGTGCCTGTTTCATGGAGTAAAGCAAAGCTCAGTAGTCAGTTGGGGATGATTGTGGGAATCACTTCAAAAGTATGCTTCAGACTCAAACTTAAACTTTAAAGGAGGCACAGCATAAGAACTAGAGGGGGCTGTGATCTCAAACACAGCACTGGTAGCTTCAGGTAGTCCCCTGCTGATCATACTGGTTGGTTGAATTCAAGCAGAAGGGGCCTAGTTCTACTCGTTTACAGGGGAAGACAAATAGAGTGGGAGTTCTTCTAGTGTTTAAAAAGTGAGCTAGTCACATAGAAACCATTTCCAGCCCATGGAGAGAAGGAGGCACTTCTAAGGTGAGATTCATCTCATCCAAAGAGGCAATAAAACAGATAAATGAATTACAACATAGAAAAGCCTGTTTCTCTCCATTGTCTCTAAAAGATGTCTAGACAAATGTGTCAGAAGAACTGAATACCACTCTTGCTCTATAAGTTAAAGCTCTGAGGTAATTCCTGTGGACACTCCTCTAAGTTAAGTACCACAGTGTTTATGTTTGTTGTTGGAGACAAAGACTGCACGATTATTCATCACATTCAACTGCTGGGGAAATCTTCCCCTGAGAATTCGTTCTTCTTGCCTAAGCACCACATTGGGGATGGCGATGAAAAAGGTGGTAACAGTGCTGCAGAAGCGTTCTTTGTATACATCAGCAGGTTTTGAGAAGGCAGTAAGATGCAGTGCTAAAAGAATGTGGTTTGTATAGGATAACCAAAACTTTACTTTAAACCAAACTTTATTTTTCCCATGGGTACATATGTGGATGTTCATTTCACCAGCCCGAAGGAGCACCAGACAATAACAAATCATGCTGTGAAATAATCTTGAGCCAGCACAAACAAGCTTCAAAACACAGACCATTTAATTCAGACTTTTTCTCCTCCAGTAAATTACAGATACTCTGAATGCTTGTTTTCTGTCTCAACAGTAAATAATTCAGTGGGAGTATTTGTTGGAAAAAAACCACTTCAACAGTAAAGTGTTTGCAGGCCTGTTGAATTTGAAGGGAGAAGGTTTTTCCTGCAGTCTAAGCTCTGTTTGCACATCTGATAAAACTTTAGGACTCTTGGCTTATTTTATCTTTGAAGAGAAAAATCCAACTCTCTGAAGAGTTGAATTGTACAAAATGTACAGGAGATACAAAATGAGGTATGTCAGAGGTACAAATAGGAATCATCTGGGAAAAAAGGCTTTTCAGAAGAAAATTACAGATGAAAATCAAGGTTGTTTTGTACTACTGCAGGTCTCTTCCCTGAGTTCAAGAGGTAACCAAGAATCAGTATGGCCCACTACAGAATCCCAGAATGGCTGGAGCGTTGCATTCCCAGAGCACAGCCTGCCTTCTTCTGACATGCCTGTGTCTCCCCTGATCCCATGGAAGATGTCCCTTCTCTGGTAGATCTGAGTGAGAACAGAGTGGTTACCTTTCAGTGGTTACCCAAGGGAGCTCCTTTAATCCAGAATCAGCACACAGTAGAAGGACGAAGTCTGTCGCTTTTACCAGAAGGACCTGGAGCTTTGGTGTAAATAGTACCATTAGGTGTGCAGTCCTCGCAAGTTGCAGGGCTGCAGGATTAAGTTTTGAATGAGAACTCCTAGTAATATGAACAGTTGTGTAAGGTAGTTTCTTAGATCTCCCAGAAGTTATATGTGCACTGGTGCAATTTTGAAAAAATATCTTTCCAGTGCTGACATGAATGTAGTGAGACTGAAGAAATATTGTGAGCCATCAGCTGCTGTTGACACTTTGTTTTACATCACATGTATCTGACACTGAATAAGAAACTGTTCCTCATGGTTCACTTCCCATTGTGCTATCCTTATATAATCTTTAATGCTGCAAGAGCACAGAATTAATAATCTGGTACAGACATGTCCCTTTCAGTCACAAGTAGTCTTTTACTACTTAACAGGAATAGTCATTTACTGACATAAGAAGCAGCATGACCGTCACTTTGCATGTTAGATCCAACAGGTAAAATTTAAAACATTTAAAAACAGAGAAAATTCTATTCATTTTATTTCAGTCAAAGATGTTGGTGCAAAGAAAGAATAGGAACCAAACAACATGTGGTTAGTAAGGCTACATTTCTAAGGGTCTGTTCTGTGACTTACGCAAGCAACACATTAGAACTGCAAAATTGTGCATTAATTTGGCCTGTGAAATTTAATAAATAAGCTGCTGCTGTTGTTTGTACTCCTGACAGTAGTGGAAATGTGAGAACAGGTTTTGAGAAAGGCAGGGCAGATTGCTCCAGCATGTGTGAAGATGGAGGAATAAATCTCTTGCAGGATTAAGTTTAAACTAGTGCACACAGAGGTTTACAGCAAGTTATTTTTAATAGTGGATGGTTACTGGGGTGAATACAAAAGCTACAATGAACAAAAGCCCACAAACAGTACAGAGAGACTTAATATTTGAATCCTTTTACTTCAGATTTTCTTGAACAGCATCTATATAAATCAGCCACAAGATCACCCCAGTTCTCTCCTTTAGTTCATCTTATTTTATGTAGTAACCTTTCTTGCTGTGTTGTCTGGTTTTCATATTCTGATCCCTGAGAATACAGTTCTTTCAGCAGAGAAGAAAGATAGATTTACACCCACACTGCCCCACCTGTTCTAGCTTGTTAACACTAAAACATCCTGGCCATTAAATGTTACAAGAAGATGAGGAAACACACTCAATTTGAAGCTGAGCCAGAGAAACACAAAATGAAAAGCAGGGGGAGCTTGAGGAGCACGAGAGAATCTTCCTCATCTGGTGTCTGGTGTAAAGCACTGAGTCTGCACACCAGAGAGATGCAGTTTCTGTGCTCACCAGAAGCTGGGACTTTGTCCTTGCAGACAATACCTCCTGGGAAATTAGCTATAAATTCTAAAATGTTTCTCCTGCTCATAGTAAACCACGTATTTTCAAAGACTTCTTGCTTGGCATGTCCCAGACGGAAAGGCCACTTCCTGACAAATTTCATGTGAATTCTTCAAAGCTTGGGGGTGCTAGAGTAGCTCAAAGAAAATGTCTCTTTTTTTTTTTTTTTTTTAAACGTGGTTAGTTACTTTCTCTCCGGAAACAGTTGAACTGTGGCTGACTTTTTCCAAACCTGGAAAACCATAGACTGTATGGTTAGAGCTGGCAAAGTTATGAGTGATATGAAATGGGGCCCAACAGTCAGAAACACCATTAATGCAATCGTTAATGATTTTTGGTATTTTTTTCCCCTTACATGCCATATAGGGAAGTAATGAAGAGGTAGAGCGGCCCCTATGCCGCTGCATTTCCTTACCTGAATCCCAGCAGCAGGGGTTACCACTGTACCACTGCTGCTGCCTGCCCAACCTGTGACTAGGTGGTGTGGGTGCTCTGAGTCAGCAGCGCATCCACCTTGTGCAAACTCCAGCTCTGCTCACTCGCAAGGCAAATGCTTTTCCTGGAGATCCTAGGCCCTTTCCTGTTAAAATCAAGGGCCTGCCTGGAGTGTGTCACAGCTTCCAACTGATGCAACTGGTTTTCTCCTTCATGGAAATGGAGAGTCCAGGAAGGGGACAGCACCTGGACAGAATAGGGCTGGTGTTCTTATATAGAGTTGGCTGGGCACTAAATTCTGAGTACCCAAGTCGTGCAGATACATATTTATGCCTCAGTTTCCTGTGTAGGGTCTGTTTACAACCATGTAAAGTAGAGAAGCTTTGGGTTCTGAGCTCTTACAATGATTAGCAAGTTCAAAACCAAGAAATTTAACTAATACCTGCTAAACATCTAGCAGTTGTTTTGTGTAACTGGGAGCCTGCAACAAACCAGGGCTGTCCAAGACCTCACAGAGAGACAGAATGGGCTGTTTGGGGTAATTCAGTATGATACACAAGACCATTGTCATGCATATCTCTATATGAATGTCTATTTGTATTATATAGTATCTTGAACTCTCTGAACTATGATAACACAGCAGTATTAGCATTCTGCCTGTCAGTACTTTATGCAAGTCAGCTCTAAACTGGACCCTTGCTGCAAAGGCAGCTGCCTGTGTCCTTGGGCTGTGCGAGGAGGAGTTTTGCCAGTGGGTGGAGGGTGGTGATCCTTCCTCTAATCAGCACGGGTGAGGCAACACCTGAAGTGCTGTGTCCAAGTTTCGACCCCCCAGTCTCACAAGAAAGGGATGGAGGTACTGGAGAGAGTGCAGTGAAGGGCCATGGAAATGGTTAGAGAGGATTAGAGCACTTCTATAAGAAAAGGCTAGGAGAGCTGGGACTGTTCAGCTTGGAGAAGAGAAGGCTCAGGGGAGATCTCATCAAGGCATTTAATATCTGAAAGGAGAGGGTAAAGAAGACAGAGCCAGGTATTTCTGAGTGGTGCCCAGTGACAGGATCAGAGGCAACGAGCACAAAATAAAGCACAGGAGACTGAACATTAAGAAACTTTTTTTTCAGTGTGAGAGTGACTGAGCACTGGCACAGGTTGCCCAGAAAGTCTGTGGACATAGATATTCAAAAGTCATGCAGACATGGTCCTGGGCAGACTGCTCTATGTGACCCTGCCCTGAACTGGAAGGTTGGAGCAGATGACCTCCAGAAATCCCTTTCAACCTGATCTGTTCTGTGATTCTGTTAAATTCTGTGGTAATTTCTTTTAAACTGAGACAGGGAACTTACCAATGAACCATTTACTATTGTTGCTAACACATTTATTTCAGTAACTGGATGGATTCTCTGCCAGAATTACAAGACTTGAACTCAGCTAACCTCTTCATTTAATCTCTTTATCCTAATATTTCAGACATTATAACAAACCTCAATTAAAGTAAAAGTTGCAATAAAATTAGGATGATAATACTGTATCACTGATATAAGTTGTTTAATTTGGACAAGTGCATAAGTGAAGCAGCTCAGAATACTGGCCTGTGAATTGCAGTCTCAAAGTATAGCTTGGAGTATGACCCATCCACCGAGAGGGGTGGAACAGGTCGTATCTTCAGTGATGATACTCCAGGCAGTCTGCAGACTCCTGTTCCCTGTCTATAGGAAACAGACCCTTGCCAGCACTGACTTCTGAAGCATGCATTATAATCCCAGCTGAGATTTATTTGGTTTAGGCCAAAACTGTGCCAAGGATCATTCTAGCAATTTAACAGTTGCCCTCTAGTGCCATTCATGGCATCATCCAATTCAACACAGTAGATGCAGCCAAAGTTGCCAGAATGTATTTATTTTTAATGAAAGACTAGATTCCTCTACACCAGTCTGAAGACATTGTTTCTAAAACGAATTTGATGGTCACAAAATCAACATGTTATTGTTTGTTATGTTTTTAAGGAGACAGGACAATTGACAGTTTAGTAATTCAAATCAGCAGAGTGCAAATAGTGAAAGGGAAATTTCTCCTTGAACCATATATCTGAACAAGAAAAGTATAATAATTATTGGTATTTGTCATAACAGCCTTGACTTCTGCAGAGCCACTGAAGTCCAATCTGTCAGGCTGACTCTTGGAACTGGGATGTCTTCCCTCCTACGTGGCAGAATAGCTCCTTGCTGATTTTTGGCTTATCATTTTTTGCAAGCTTACTCTTCACAAATTACATAGCATGAGCACCTCACTTATTTCTCTAAAGCAAATGTAAATGACTGTTTCAAACAAATTTGCCTTTTCTTGGTGAGACATAATGGGATGTCTTGTAAGATGAGGACCTTCCTTTCCTGACCTCACATGAAAGAGCAGTTCTCTTTTCACCTTCTCAACTCTTTCCACTCTCCTCTGAGTTACTCTGGGTACTTTTAAATCCATGTGATATTTACAAGTGATGGTGGCAGTTACAAAGGGAATTCTGTTTCCAAATCTGCTATTGATTTTATTACAAAAGATGTTTCCAAAAGTGCTGAAATTAGCTATAAAATGATTCTAAGACTGAAAAAAATCATACAACAATATTTTAAGGTTACTTCATTTTTAAGATTGAGAGGTGACTTTAAACAAGTGAAAGTACCTTCACAGAGATAAAATACTTGGCTCTTTAGCTTATCAGAAAAATGTGTAACAAAACCCAATATCTGGAATTAAAAAACACCCAACTTCAATTAAAAAAGGAAGTTAAAGCTGGAGGTAACTATCACAGAATAAGCTTTCAAAGAGGAGCCGTTGATTCTCCATTCCTTAATGCTTTCCAAGTAAGACTGGCTGCACTTCCAGAGGGTACTCTTCAGGTGGATATAATTACTGAGTTCAGCACATGAGTAGCTGGATAAAAGAAAGTGGCCTCTGTCTAGTACTCAGCTAAGGTGAATTAGATTCTTCTTGGCCTTGAAATGAATGAGTCTATGAGAAGCAAGAAGCAGCAATTGCCAGATCTATTAAATCCATTCCTGTTCTTCTTGTAAGCATGAGCTTATGAAGCTCATGCCAGAAATATTGTTCACTTCTTTGGCCATTCAAGAAGTCAGGATACAGCCTAGAAATAAAGTGTTCTCCAGAAGAGTGTGACACGGTAACAATTACCAACCACCTCCAGTTGTCATATGGAGCATAGATGAGTTTCTCCAGCAGAAGCCAGAAAAAATAAATAGAGGCACAAAGCCACCAACACAACTACTAACATGTACACTTACCAGCCCAGCCTCTAGAGTTCAGCTTTTCACATACTGCATTGAACAGTTCAAGTAGATTTGCAGCAACAGTAAAGATATTAGTTTATTTAAAACAGGTTATGTGATCAAGTAATCAGGTGGATTGTTGCATGCCTATGGCTATATACCTACTTGTAAATAATTGAATGTGTTTAATTTAAACAGGGCAGAGGTGACAGTAAAGGTTGTGCAGTGTAGAAGCTGGAAAAACAGTCTTATTTGACTTGGTCTGCTAAAAGCTGATATTCTTGATTATACCTCTAATTGTTTCTTGGTGTATTTTGTTATCCTCACAGTTTGTTTTAATTTTGGCTCATTTACTATTTGGCATTGATCTAGTAACAGGACACCACATTTTGCTGCGCTGCAACTTCTAAAAGCCTTGCCAATTTCTATGAACTTTCACTTCTGTCAATATTTTAAGCAGTGGATAGATCATGATGAAACTATCATGCAGAATGAGAATCAGTTGTGTGTGGCAGTTATAGTAAGAATCTGGGTAACACACCATCTGGATAATAAAAGGCATTCAGACCCTTGTGTTACCTTGATACAAAAATCTGGAAAGACAACTAGATTTCTGTCATTACAGCTGAAGATCTACAGTCTGGCATCTGAAGTGCCAGCAGGAACTGGAGGGAAGACACAAGTGGGGTTGGTCATAGATTGAGCAGAGAGCAGTCGCTGCTAGATCTTTGAGGAGTAAATGTGAGGAAGGAAAGGTGTGTGACGTGGGCAGAGTGTCTGTGTACTGAACATGTGGTTAGATATGTTCGTGGATTCAAGCAGAATGTTCGAAGTACCTGGTATGAACTGCTGAGTATAGGATTACCAGGTGACATGATGTAGCCAAAAGGACTGGTTTTTGAACTAACACCAAACACTATGGCTTTTTTTTAATGTACATGTCTGTAGTTTTCATATTTTAATCAGCATAGCATCTGTTTAACGTGCATTTAATCTCTGTTTGCTACATAACTCCTCCCTACACCTGTAAATTCATTGAAAATTCTTCAGATTACTTGGAAAGACTTCTCTTGACTTCAGAAATGTTGGATATGGCTTTTTCTTGGATTTCAAGGGAATGTTATACTAGTCATTGGCTACCATTTCATGTTAGATTTAATCAGGACCATTTGAGAGGAGAGCCTGAGGATATGTATTTTCTCATATTGTTTCTTCAGACTTTGCTGTTGTCCTAAGTATATGCTTGAGCAGACAATAGAAGTTTAGCAAGAGAAAGAATGGTTCAACATTCTGCCCAGCACTGGGGAGATCTATATTCACTTCTCAGATCTGCCAGAAATTCCCCAAGTAGTTTTGAACAAGTTATTCAATCACTTTTTTCCTCAACCCCTGGTTTGTGAAAGGGCAATTATAGCACCCTATTAAGTCACGATTCCCTGGTTTGTAAGAAGGCTAGTTTGTTCAGGACTATGAGTTTCTTGAACACTACAATAGTATGAGCTACTTGCTTAAAATAGACCACAGGAAGTGTGCATCACCAGCCATGCAAGACCTTGTCATTAGCAGCTGTGCTTCATGGCACAGACCGTACTTGTGCTTTGGTGCATAAAGCAAGCTGTACCAGTGATGAAGCATTTCTGACTTCACAGTCTGCGAGGCTGACATATTCCTGGCATGACCTTAAACAATATGGGCCACACTGATTTTATTACTCTGCTATTGAAACGTAATTATTTTATTTCACCCCTGGCAGTATTCTTTTAGGAATAGTTTGACATTGTTCTTACTTACATTATAAGCAGCTTTTTTATTCTTCTGTTTCAGCATTTTTGTGCTTGCAAGCTTGGTATACAAGTAGTGGTAATGGAGGGGCCATAAGATTGTTTATCTCTGTTTTTCCAGGCTATTCTGACTTCGTACAGGAAATAGAAATCTCTGTGTTCGGTATTTCAACCATTTGATTTCTTTCTGGTTGCTCATTTTCTGGAGCTGCTGAGCATGCCTGCCTAAAGGATTGGCTGTAGCTAAGGGATGTGTCAAGCTTACACGGACCGTTTAGATTGCTATTTTGTTTAATGTGCTCCAGGTGTGTCTCATGAGAGTGTTCAGAAACACCATCTATCCTGCTGTCCATTTAGGAATCATAAATTGCTCCAGCTATCACAGGAGCCCTTTACCCTACACTGATACCCTATATTCCTTGCAACCATGCTGCTGAGCCCTGGGTAAGGCTCATTGCCTAATTCCTTCCACTGACTCTCAAGGACTTGTAGCAAAGGTGAGGTGAGTGGAAAGGAACAGGAAAGAGGAAGCATGTGAACCAAAAATTACATCTCTGGAGTAGTAGCTTTAAAATCACATTGTCCCCTGTAAGCAGATTTCCTCCCATGTGAAGGAGGGCTGCCAACAGCTGTCCCCAGAGGCTTGGCTTAGCTTCAATGCCTGAGCAGAGCCAGGAGGCCCTCCCTCTCAAGCCTTCTCTCGGGTCACAGTGGTGGGATCTGTGGCTTTCTTCCATCACCTCCCTATCAGCTACGCTGTCCCTCACAATGAGTTTACAAGCCTTGTCCGAAACCAGCACACCTCAACAGCCTGCTGAGACTTGGCATGAACTATGGGAGGAGAAAGGGACATGGCATCTTCTTGGGGATATTCTGGCAACATTTTCTTTAATATGTGTCTCCTCCATGGTGGGAGACAGGGGCTTGCTATTTGGGAGTTGTTGTGTCTAGAGCCTGTTTCAGAAATGTGACATTTGCAGTTCTCTTGAAGATCCACATACGTTTATTCAAGTTAGAAGTATTGTTATCATTACCTTGTGCTAAAATCAAAATTTATGGCTTTTGTTAAGAGAATTAGAATAAGATCAACATGATTCTGGTGGAACAAGAGGACAACTATAGCTAAAGTGCTGACCTGCATAAAAAAAGAAAAAAAGAACAAACTAAGAACATTTTCACTTGATGTCAGTGACAGTAGCGAAGCAACCTTGCTTGCGCTACGCCAAATGTCAGGTCCCATAACTTAGAAGTTCTGCATATTGGCAAGCATGCAGAACTTAAATACTTTTAAAACTTAGCAAATGTCTATTTGCATCTTTATAGAAACTCTAAAAATGTCTAACTGAAATAACAAGTGGAATATAAATTCACATGGACTAAAATGAAATTTCTAAAACTAGAATGAGCACTTAAACTACTGCATACCCAGGACAAATTTTAGTTTCTCTTAGGAACACATTCTGAATACCTGTATTACATATCAATGTATCATGTACTTTTACAAATATGCAGGCAACTGAACAGATATGAAATATATGTGTTTCTATATAATGCTTTTAATATCATTCTCATCAGTCCCATTAAATTTAACTGTTTACTGTTATCAAGTGAGTGGCTGACTGACGTATTGACTTGCTGTATTGAACCGGCATGAAACCGCACATTTTCCTGGGTACAGAAACATCTGCTTTTCTTAGGCACAGACTGGCTATTCAGTCACCAGCCAGTTGTCTGACTATATATGTCAGCTGTAGTTACACGTATGTAATAAATAGCTTCTGGTTGCAATAAGAACTGAATGAGAACTGGTCTGTGCACAGGATAGAATATGAACTGGAACCAGTTCATTACACTGGAATTAAAAGACAATGATTGGAAGCCTTTGGAAGAAAAAAAAAAAAAATCTGATTTAACCATGACATTCAAACTTGAACGTTGAAAAAGACAAACATTTTCATGTGGAACTAGCTGAGCTGCCGCAAGGGCAATCAGCACAGTTCAGATCTACAGAGACACAGTAACTGAACATGCCTTTGTTGCTTGACGGAACTAGTGCTACAAGTAGTAGGTTGCTTTTGGTGTTCACCTGCTGCCTGCTGAGAAGGGATGCAGGCATCTACATTGCTGGCAAACATCACAGGTGTTTGAGAAACTCCATGAGAAGGGCAAGAATGATCTTGCTTAATTTTCAGGCATGGGATGGAGACTGTTCAACCATTTGGTGGAGCTCAAGCATATACAGCCTGCCAGGAGGGAATAGGCCATACTCCTTACACAAAGGTGTTTGGACAATTAGCTGGTAATTTTTTAAAAGCTTCTAAAGGGCATACAAGTCATCTTAAGACCGAAATTTGGTATGTTTCAGTGGAAATTAGCACCAAGTTAAATCACTGCCAAGTGAATAAAACATAGAGGTTTTTTTCTCTATTTAAAAAACTAGTCTTAAGAATTTATTGTGAGGGAAAAGACATTCATTTTCCATTCACCTGATCCTCAGAAAGGCTGGTATTGTTCTCAGAACGCATTTTTGAATTACTTTACTTTAAAATACAGTATTTTAACTAAAATATTTTGGTTTTCCTAAAACTGGAGGAAAGCGTACTGTTTTTCCTGTGTGAGTGATATCCCCCAAAATGCTGAACATTTCACCTTTTCTTTTAATTAGTCTTAGGCAGGGAAAATATAGGAAGGAAGAAAACAGGGAAGTGTTAGCAACATCAAGTAGAGGCATTATTACTGTCACTGCTTAAAATTACTTCCGGAATAGTGAAAACAAGCTGAGTCTATTTATCCCCTTTTCCACTCTGCTTATTTTATTTGGACAAATTAGTTTTCTTTATGTATGCTATAATATGAATATTAAAAAAAAAAAGAAAAAAAAATAGTCTTTTACTGATATTGCCCTTTTTTTTCCAGTTTAACCCATATTTTTTCTCAAAAGAACTGGAAAGAATTTTGCTGCTTTCAAAGCAAAATAAGTTAAAATGTTATGCTGATGTATATCCAAGATGGAGCAACTGCTGCTGCAATTGTTCCTGCTTATGCCATTCCACAAGGCCTCAGCTTGTACCAGGCTTGGCCTGCCTAATCACACTGTTCTGGCACAGTCTGGGCTGAATGTCACACTTTTCTCTGAATGTTGATGGCATATGCTAAAGAGCTCTTGGAAGAAATTATGGAGAATCAGACTCTATCATAACAACTTGTTGAGGGGTCTTTCCATGGAGATATGCCTCCCCATGGGCTTCCTCCCAGCAAACACAGGATGCTAAAATATATCAAGAGCAGCAAGCCATATGTGTGAAAAAAAACCCCCACTCCTGAAATGCACCAGGTGTAATGACAAAACCAGTGAATTGCATTAGATCTGTACAAAGAAGTAAGGATAATGTCATCTAACCATCATCATCAAAACATCTCCAGCTGAACTCATCTGACAAAGGAGTGTTAAATTAGGGCACATAACAATGGTACAAGAAGTTTGCCAGGAGATTTAACTGGAAAAATGCCTTTCCATTTTCAGGCACTCCCCACAATGGAAAGAGCAAAAAGAAATTAAATTCCAAAACTGAAAAAAATTAAGGGAAAATGACTTTTTATCTATGCTGGCAATTGGCTAACATTGTTGTGCCATGTAACTGTGTGGTTTCTCTGTTCTGGTAACCCCTGCCTGGGCATGGCCCATATAGAAACGCTTGTTGATCTCATGAACCATTCCCAGGAGATGGCAAACATGACTGAAAGACTGCAAGACAAGACACACACTACAGGATGAGAACCAAAAGAACTGGAGGGTGACTGAAAAGCTGTTGAGAGAATATCTATTCAATGACTATGCAAGGAAAACGACGTGAAAGAAAGATGCAGGACGTGACCATAGCACCCTTTTGCTCCTGTTCCTCCACAGCTGCTGCTCCAGTACAGGGAATCCCTTGCAATCCTGTGCAGAGCTGAGGGGTGGGACAGTTGTCTCACTAGTCCTGGCCCCAAGACTAGGAGACCAGTTATGGTCACCCAGCATATACCTACCATTCTTCTTTACACACGTACCATTACGCACTTACTCTTAGTAAGCTGTGCAATGGTTTGCTTGGCTCGGGGTTGAGGTTGTCTTGCCATGTATGAAATTAATAAAAGCTTTTTGTTTATTGAGCATATGTTCTTGGTTAAAAGGTTTATTGAAGCACACTCTTCATAAAACATGTGCATGTCTTTTGGGATGGACAGTCAAATTTCTAATGTCACAGGAGGTCGTATGCAATTACAAATACCATAGCATATTAACAACACATGTAGAGCAGCTTCAAAATTGATAATATGCCATAACAATCTATGAAAGTTCATTAAAAAGGTTGGAGGTCTTCTGTGGATAAATGCATGAGGAAGTACTGGGCACATTTAATGTCCCTGCACCATATTTTTTACATAAAAGTGCCTCCACACACTTGTCAGCTGATGAAGGCACTGAGCAGTCACCTCTCCTCTCTCCTCCTACTCTGCTAGGAAGAGCTTTCTGCTATTCTGCCACCAACTGAGTAGGCATTTGCCTTTAGAAACTTCTAAAACACAATATGCATTGGTAACACAAGACAGAAATTTCTCAAGTGCTTCAAGCCATGTCCTGACATGTTTCCATTTTTCTTTCCCTCTTCCAGAATTCGTGGTGACTCTTCAGACACTGGTACTGTAGCTGAGAAGATATTTTTCATAATTTCAACTTACAGAAAAGCCTATCACCCCGAGACCAGATAAAATCAGATTTCTCAGAATAACAGTACTATTAACATACCATTTAATGACTATGAGGCTGTGGGAAGCGAGGGGATGCAATATTTGTGCAATCAAGCTAAAATTTTTAAAAATCTTGGCATCAGAGACTATCCAGCTTCTTTATAGACCATGTAGCTTAAAGTAATTGAGGAAGAGAAATATGGAAACATGTTTTCAGGTTCAGTTCAGCTTTTCAACAAAAGAGAAGCAAATTAAGAGAAAAAATTAGTCAACGTAAGTCAGTTATGCATTTCAAAAGGGCATTTTCATTTAAAGCGTGAAAAAATATTATTAACAGTATAGATGCTTAAATCTGCAAAGCATGAGCTAATATATCATTTGAGTTTAAAAAAAATGTCCTGTTTTGCATAGTTTTTGTTTTGTTGGAAAAGAAAAGGCACTAATCAATTATTTGTATACCTATATCTGGCTTGGGTAGCTGCTGTATGACATTTCCCGTTCCCTTTGTTTCAGTCTTCACATCTTTTTTGTACGTTTGTACACTCCATCTTATTATCTCCATCTCATTCTGCACCTTTCCTTTTAGATTAAAAAAATCAGGTTTTTTTTCTTACTTTGAATCTAGCAGTGAAAGATGATAGGAAGAAGATATTTTATATAGATATGTGTGTGTGTGTTTGCTTGTAAAGCAGAGATAACATCCTCAGCTATGTTATTTAATAACAGCTTTTTACCCAGAATTCTGTGTAAAAAAGGCAGCATAAAAGTTGGCATTGAAAATTAATTCTACATTACCAAAACTAAGTTTTAAAACCACAGCAAGTTATATGTTATTGTACTGAATAATTTCAGTCGATGTGGGTAATTGATTTTATGTTATAAGTTTTTGAGAGGTGAAAAAGTACACTAAGCATATTAGAGATAAACATGTTGCTACTGATTAATTAATTTTAAAATGTGGATCAGTTGACAAATATTCGTTTTCAATTTCTTGGTGCAAGACTTACTAAGAGCAAATTATAGTAGATTTAAGCACCTGCTGTGTTTTGTTTGTCAGCACAATTACATTCAAAGCTTTATCGTCATTTCCTAAGACCAAATTATACATCGATGCAGCCATGGTGTCACTGGATTTCCATTTCTGCCAGGAGCACGATCAATTGAAACATCACGGCATTCTTGCATTTTTGTTTTTTGTGGAAGAAAGAAAAGCAGGTTTGGCAGTAAAGAAATGGGAACCTAGTAGCAGAAAAGTTCACAAGATAATAAGAGCTGGCTAAGAACAGGGACTGTCATTGTGCCAAAAAAAAAAAAAAGTAATCTAAATTGGTTTTATTTCAAATTTGTTTCAACTTTAATTGCAATTTCAGTAGAGAATTTATTTATTTAATAATGCCTAGTAATAGTGAGATTTATTTGGAAAAGTAAACTTGGGTTTACTTTGGGTTTATGAAGACTTTTTTTCCTTACCATAGCACTCGCAGTATGGACTGAACAAGGTTTCCTTTTGTATTTTTCTGTACTCTTTGCTCATTTGAAAAGCATCAAAGAAATTGCTGTGTCTTGCGAGCATGGCATCTAATGGTCACTGTTATAAGTCAAATGTCAGAGAAACTCCTCTACATAAAAGTTCAATTTTTTAATTGCAGTTATTTCTGTGATGTGTATGGTACGATGCTCAAGTAAGATTTGGGATGACTTCCTAGCTCTAGTCGATGTTAAACATAGGGTGACTTTACAATTTTTGTTTGTTTCTGAAATTACAGTGCTTTTAAAAGTATTTTCTTCTGGATTCTTATAAAACTCTGAGAAAGTCTGACCTGAGTCAGGCAAGGTTAGCTGTGTGGGAGAAGGCGTCAGTGTCCTTTGGCTTTGTATTCCTGTTGCCTGGAGCAGTGACTCACAAAATACAGGTACAACATGCTGGTTCCTGTGAAAACCCTGCTGAGTCCCTCCCTGCAAGCCCCTCAGTGGGTGGCCTTGCCAGTGGGCTGTGGGGTTCCATGGTTGCCCAGTCCTGAGGTTTGGTGACAGACATGGGATAATGCAGTGACCACAGCACTTCGTGCTGACCAATGGACACTGGGAACCCTTGGATCTGGGGCACCCTGGGAGCTGAGCTGTTCTAGACCCATGTGGCTTTACCTGCCTTTGACGAGAATATTTTTAAGCTGGTATTCCTTCCCAGGTCAGAAAGAAACAGGTTTTCCCTGAAAAAATGAATTACCTCTTTCCAGTCTTCATAATTAAACATGTTGAAAGGAGTGCAGGAAAGCAATACATAGTCTCACTGGATGCCACTGAGAAGTGGGTATCCATCCACCCAAGGTGCTTTGGAAAATCCCAGACAATCACAAAATCAAGCGACATTCAGCTGTCATCACACATTCCAGGACAGGCTGTATGTCTCTCTTTTGCAGGCTCCAGACTGTCTCTAACAGTTGTGTCTCTCTTTTTAGCATGGGAACAGTGCTGCTTCAAGGAACAAAGACACGTTCCTGGTGCATTACAAAGTAAACCCCTTGCTGGTCTGAAAGCGCCTGTGGCCTGCAATGTGGGGACCACAGATCCCACTGAAGATAGGTTCATGTTCTGGGTGTCAAAAAGTTTCTCAAGGACTGGGCTTCCTGTTCAAGCTTTTGCTATATTCCCTGGTTTACATTTTCCCACTCATTTTTTCCGTTCTTCTGCTCTTAGCTATTTTTCATGAATATCTAGTCAGCAGGAACCTACCCTGCTTCAACTTTACAAGGATTTTGACAATTGAAATTCACCCCATCATGGGTTTCAAAGCAAATCTCAACAATTCTTCATCTATTCCTGGCTGTGAATTCCCCAGACATCTGACCCAAATTATGCCTTCAGCTGGCAAGAACAGGGATTTGCTCAATGCAAATCAATTGCTTCTAAAGAGTTCGTTTCGTCCATGCAATATTTTTAAATGCAAGTTTGAAGACCAGATTGGTAAGAACACTTTGTTATCACTTATTACCAACTAAAGACTGTGGTTTCATCCACTATTTTCAAAACAGATGGAAAATCAATTTCCCTGAAATTTCTTTTTTAATGGGAATGTATCAATTCTGCTGCAAAATTTCAGAAAAATAATAATGGAATGACTTAAAATAAAAATGGGAGATTGCAGCCCAGCTCTCTCAATTTATTTTCAGCATTCTTATTTCTTTATCATTGTTACATTGCAATTTTTTATGTCAGTAATGCTGTCATAAGGTGGTTTCTATGACTTCAGATATATTTTTCTCTTTCTCTCCAAATTTTTATTCAAATTTTTGTTTATTCATTTAAATTTTGACTTTCTATCCTAAACTAGAATGAAGACAAGATTTAAAATGCAAAAATTTGTTTGGGGATTGAATTACTTTCTTTCACCAGCTCAGAATCTGATCACAGCTGAATCACCCCAGTAACAGGGCTTGTGTCACACATCGGTTTCCACAGAACTGACTGCAGTTAATCTCCATCTCCAGACAGATGCACTATCTTCATCTCAGGCTGTTTAACCCGGGTTAGTACCCATCTGCGATACTGAGGAACTTTTTGTGAAGGCCCCTGTGCCTGTAGATAGATGGAGTGCAGTTATAGCTCATCACTGATTTCAGCTCTAGGGTGCCTTCTGCCGGCCTTTCCTTAGGATATGAAACCCCATATTCAAGCTCTCCCAAGTAATGAAATCGGTGGCACGGGTCACTCAGTGCTCTTCTTGCCTAGTCTCATTTTTTGGAGATCTACCTGTGTATGGGAACTCACATCTCATCACTCATTTCCCTAGGATAACAGAGCAAAAAAAGGTGCAAGGTAGGTGCAACAAAGGATGCCTTAGCCGCTTTAATATCCTAGGAAATCATACACAAAAGTGTCCTGAGCTGTGATGTTCCCACAGCAGGTCTCATCTCTACCTGTAAGTCTGAGACAACAGACACAGCAGGAGCCACGATGGAGGCCGCACTGTGCTGTAATGCCCTGTAGATACGCACAAGCTCGCTGAAAGTAAATGCAGTTCTGCAATGACTGTTCAGACCCTCAGGGTGTGACTGTGTCCTGCATCTCTTTTTTGTTGGCATCTCAGTGCTTCAATAGTTTGCCCTGGGTTTCCACAGAAGAATTCACATCTTGCTGAGACGCTGTGCTTTGTGACAGCAGACAACTCTTAACACCACCTTATAAAGTCTTGTGAATGCAGTTCTGTCAGATACACCTCATTAGCTGTCCTGACAGATGTAGCCCTGGGAAGAGACTTGATCCAGCTGCCATAAATGTTATTGTAAAGAGAGCAGGGGATGTCACAGTGTGTAGCCAAAGTGAGATGGGGTTGTAGAGAGGGCCAAGCATGCCCAGAGGTGGAGTAAAATAAGCATTGGCATTTCTTAGCTCTTTGCCCTACCCAAGTCAAAATATCATTTGAAGTTAGAGAAAAACCAGGAAGTACAGGAAGGCTGGAATGCAGGTCCCTAAACATTGGTGTCTACTATTGTTTTACACATAAGACCTACACAGGCTTGTGCACCTCAAAGAGACACAGAATTTATATGCCTCTTCCTCTCTCTAGAGTGCCTGTCAGTCCCATCTGGCTTTAATCCATCTGCACCAAACTCTAGCCTCATCCCATCCCTCATGCTTACACAGCATGAGTCCTCCACCAGTGATAATGAACTTCTGGTGCCAGATAAAGTGCTCATCAATACTATTGCTGCCTGTATGGGGACAAACCTTTCCACGTCGTGGTTTATCTGCCAAATATCATCATCCAAACAACAAACGGAGGCTGTGGCTGGCACAAGGAACGGTATTTGGTGACATCACTTATATTTATCTCTTTCCAACCCACCTCAGTGTTTCTGAGTGCCTTCCTTGAAGTATGTGGTTATTCTCAAACTTATTTCAGAAAAACAGTTACACTAAGCATGGATTTAAGGGCTTTTAATTTACTTGTAGATGTAATTATAAAGTTTAAAATTAATTTGCTCAAGCAAATCCCCGTACCAACATGTCAACATCATATTTTAGCCAACAACTGGTGCCATGTCTCATCTGTATCTCCAAGGCAAATTTCCAACATGTTATTTAGGAGTGAAGGAATTGCCACGTGGGAGGAAGTCCAGAGTCCCTTAACTTCCAAGAACAGCTGGTGCTGAGTACATCAGAGAAACCCTTCAGCTGGCGCTACTCTCACCCACCCAGGGCTTCTTTTGACACATGAGATGCAAGATGTCTTATTTTTGTGGCAAGGCCCAAGGATGCTGTTTTAGAAACTTCCCTTGTGATTAATGTTAATGAAAGTATTCTCCCTGTGTGTCCATTTGGTGTCGAATTTCTGTATGAGTTGTGAGCTGTTGGTCTAACTGACAGCTGTCTTGGCAGAAGGTTTCAACTTCAAGTTTGGAAGCAGGGAATTGACATGCTTTAATCTCACCATGTCCTGAGGAGGATATGCTCAGTTGTTTATTAGGATGGGTCCGAAGATGGGATAGGAATTATGTTTGTTTCTGAATTTTACCTTGTTTTACTTGTCTGATCAATGTATTGTGGGACATCTTGCTGTACCTAAAGCCTGGCAACAGAAAATTATACCCGTTAAAGAGAATGACAGCTGCTGTGCCTGTTGTGCTGGTGATGATGCTGGGGATTAGTAACTATGAATTGTTTTAGTTTCAGTAGTTTGTCTGAGGCTTGGCAGTTGGCTCCTCTTTGCATCTATAAAACACTTCTTGTCAACAATTCAATGTGTGGGCCTCAGCAGATAAGTCTTATTAGAGACACTCTTCTCTTCATAGCCTATGTTCCAAGAGACAATAGATTTATGTTTTGTGCCAGAGGTACGCTTGGGTAAGGGCAATTGAACTGACTGGTTTACTAAGTAGAGAAGGTGAGTTTTTCTTAGTTCTGGTGTACAGCTTGCATCTCTGGCTTGATTTGATTTCTGTTCAGGAAGTAATTCCAGGTTGTTTATTGGTATTTTGAGTTCTTCTTTTGATCAACATAGTATTTTCTTTAATTAATGTTTATGTTTCTTCCATAGGGATAATTTGTTCTTTTGGCAAATTGTTTAATGACTGACCTTTTATTCTGGGATAGCGATTTGAAACACTCTTAAGTGGATATTACATGGGAAACATTTGGAACTGCTTCCCTTCAGCTCAGTGATTTAGTCTTGGCTGATGTTTGATGACATTTCCACCCTGAGGAAAGACAGTATAACTCACAGCAGTTCAGTGCCATTCTCTCTGTGGCTCATTGGACAGGTTTTAATGCAATGATAGATAATTTATTTTCTATTTTTATTGTTTCTAACAGAGTTGTAGATAAGAGTTTGAACTAGCATTTCATATCTCACATTTTCTTTCAAACCTTTTCCTCCCGTGACTTTCTAAGACTCATCTTATACAAAACATATAATTGTGGTGCTGTTGGGATTTCTCCTAAAAAGATGGCTTTGCTTTGAGGGATGGCTTTTCCTCCACTTAAGCAGTGGTGGGAAATGGGAAAGTGAATATTAATTTTCTATAAGAAACACAGACCAGACAGCCCTGGGTCTTTTCCACCATGTGTAGAAGTTCTGGGATACACAGAGCTAACAAAACCCTCTTTTGATGTAAACTTAGGCACTACCAAGAGTACAAAAGAGCGAAAAACAGTCTTATAGGAGTTGTGGAGTGACTATGTTCGCAGTAAGTGGTTTGAGCTTGGCTCCTGAGGCACCCAAATTTCTGCACCAGCTCCCTTCCACCTTGCTCGGAGTTAAAGTGTGGGACAAGGAGGCAAATGGCAGTTTCAAGGGCCTTATGGGGTCCACTCTTCTTGGACCTACAATTTCCAGAACACGTCTACTGGTGACTCACCAGATCTCATCAAGTTCCCCACAGTATCTCAGATTTGGGCCTGTAAGTGTTGGACAGGGGTGGTTTCTCTCTCCATTGACCCTTGACTCAAACAGCTGTGTTCCCAGGGTGTTACCCAGCACTAGTGGTTTGCCACTTGAGTTTCACAAGGTCTGTTAGTCTCTTCTTTCAAGTCGTATGAAAGCGACTTGCGGAGAAAAAATTACCACTTAGTTATCACCAGGCTTTATCCTGAGGCTTAAGGAGAGATAGAGTGTCCTCTGGGAGATGAAGCACTGAAGGGTTTTGTCCCTTCTTTAGTTGTCATCTTTAGGCAAAGAATTTGGCAAATAGACTGCAAACTGTGTGTGGTTTGTCTATGAACTGTCATAATTCTCCCTTTGTTCTCAGTTGGGTTTTTTCTCTGGAGCATGCAGCTTTTGGCTAAAACACATGTGGTTCTTCTACCTAGTTGATTTCTGCTGATGGTTGATGTATTTTTATTATGGGAATTGAGGCTTCTTGGTCAGTATTCCAGGTGCTTTCGGAATAAAAGCTGCATCTGTCTCCTGTGTTCAGTTATTGTTTAAAGTTTGGGAAAAGAGACAAGGTTAGACCCTCACTGAGTTATTACAGTCTCTTTTTAACTGAGTCTCGATTAGGAATATTGTGAAATTGTCTCTCTGGCCTTTTCATTTTGCTTGGTTTAGGCTGCATCTGAGTGAGCAAAAGCATCTGAAGCCCGTATCTGAAAAAAATCAGTATCGGCTCTAAAGGAGAAATTTTTCATGCTAAAATAGGCAAAGAACGAGTTAGAAATTATTTAGATTAATTAGAAGTTTTCAAGTGGACTAGGACTGATAAACTTCAGTCTGAGATCCTAAAGACCTGGTGGAAGTAACCTCAGAATGATGTAACATCTGCAAACCCACAGAGGACAAATGAGGTGGCTTGAAGATGAGAAAATGGAAAACGTATTGGATAACTTTTAAAAATGTAGAATGGAGACAGGAAATTTTCAACTGACCAAAGGAAATTTTTACTGAAAAAGTCTTGATGGAAAAAATTGAACAAACACTACTCAGAAGACAAAGAAGACAAGTATTGGCTAAGATGCTCCATGAGGAAGCTCACAGTCCTCCATAGTAAATTTTAATTACTGAAAATATGCCTACTTCTCTTTGCTACATTTCAGAAACCCCTTACGGGTAGCCCATATCAAAGCCTAAAGACAAAAATTCTAAAATCGCTGGTTGACAAAAAACTATCATAAGGCCAGTACAAAACTGGTTGCACATGTGACTACAAAGTAGCCACTGCTTGTCCACTATCAAAATGTAAAACATACAAAGGTGGTTTTGTTGGAACCTCTTCTGGATTTGTTCTGTCACTAGGTAATGAACCAAAAGCACATAGGTTTCTAGAGTCACACATTATAGCTGGGAATGCCATGAAACATTCTCCAGAAAACAATCTGAGAGGATTATTAAGCCAGTTGAAGAACGTGAACTCATACCAACAGTGCTGTTCTGGTGACAATAAAGCAAATACTGTTCTCGTAAAAGCAAGACTATTGACTGCAAGACATAAGAAATGACCATCCTCCTCTACTCAGTGCTTGGTAAGGACTCAGCTGGAATACTGCCGGTGCTGGTCTGGCTCATATCCCTGCAGATGGAGAAAGCCAAGAGAAGAGCAGCACAAATGAGTAGGGATCTAGAAAATGTGACTTAAGAAGAAAGATTGAATGAACTGGGTTCTCAGACAAAAGGAAAAGAATACTGAAGTCATTAAGGTCTTTTATGTCCTTAAATACATGTAAGGTTGCTGTTCGAGATAAAGAAATTATCTGTTTGCCATATTCCAAATGAAAAATAATAGGCTTAAGTTAATGCAAAGAATATTCAAGATAAGCATTAAGAAAAACATTATAACATTAAGGGTTACAAAGAGAAGCCTGTGGGTTTTCCAGTGCTGCAGGTCTTTGAAACTCTTCTGTCAGGGAAGGTGCAAGTACACATGATGCAGCCTTAGGGCAATGGACTGACTGGTCTCAGAAGTCCCTTCACAGACTTCATTTCTAAGAGCCTCTGAAGTTGGCCAGTTTAAACTAACATCTGACAGTGGATTTCAGCCAGTCCATGTGGCCAACTGTCTCCTGCTTAAAGACAGAGGATAATTTACAATAGCCAGTTCTTTATAATACTGATTTATAGTTCTGCAATCAAGTTTGTCTATGATTTTATTTGAAAGTGACATAGATAAGACTATTTATAAATTCAGATTGTAGCTGCTATTTGTTTTGCACCTGGGTTGTATTTCAGTTATGTCTTGAAGTTTTTATTACTTTGTGCATTTTCACTGTTAAGGGTCTGTTTGTAAATCACTGTGTGTCTTGAAAACCTTAACTGAACTCAGATGGGCATAGTCCATCTGAATAGCTTGTATAATCAATATGCTTTTTTGCCTCAGTGTTCACACACTTCTGATTGTTTATGTATATGCTGAAGAGTACAAGCCCCACCACTGATTCCTTAGGGATTTCACTGATCTCCTTTCTCCATTGAGAAAACTTTGTTTTCTATTATTCAATCAGTTATTAATACATAAAATTATCTTCCTTCTAACCCCCTGGAAATTTAATTATTTTTGAAAAGCTTCAAAGGAATCTAACACACGTCATTACTTTTCTCTACGCAGTATGGGACCTTTCCCAACAGACCACATTTACCTATATAACTGCTTCTAGTCTTATCCTGTGCCATGTCCCTGAGTGGAAATCAGGATTGTTGATCTGTTTCCTGGATTAAAAATTATTGTCACATCTGTCATTGTCCATTCCTGTAGCACCACAGCTGAGGTGTCATGTCTAGATGGATTATATATGCCAGAAGTAATTTCATGACTTTATATCTGAATTCCAGCTATATTTAGAATTCTGGTGTGAATACCTGCTGACACCCTGACAGCCAACCGTTATTTGTATTATCAGATCTGAAATTTCATTTGTTTATTCTTTGATTTTGAGAAGTTTCTTTGCCATGAAGAAAGGCTAAAGTTCAACAGAGTGGACACCAAAGCTTTTCTGCTACCCTTATTGTCATGGTCTGTTACCTGTCTTGCTTGCTCCGCTTACTCCTTGATATCACATCACTTTCACAGACTTTTGGCTGGTTTCTGTCAGAGGAAAATATATCATGGTAGATCTCACAGCTTGAGAGATAAGAGGCTGCCACAACTCCATGCCCCAGGTTACACCAGTAGCAAGGCTGAGAACATATTCCCAATAGGTACCTGACACAAAGCACCCTAACTCACCTAAATTCTTGCCTTTTCCCACCTTTGGTTCCTCTCCTAAGCTTCTTGTAATAGGACACTGTGCAATTCCAAATTGCTCTTCCCCAGCATCCCATAGTGTGTCCTACAGCCCCAGGCAGTGACCCCCACAGTCCAAGGGAGATCTGGAGAGCTGCTCCCAACAACACCTTGAGATGGGCTTCAAGCCTGGACACTGGGGCTGAGGCCATCCTGGGACAGTCCTGGGAGAGGCCTAGAGAAGCTGCTCCCTCATTCCTTGGGGATCCTGGATTTGGGGTCCTGCCTGTGGTTGTGCCTCTGTGCCCCTCTGGCATGTGGAGATGGGTATTTGATGGGATGATGACCCCTGTGATAGACCTGAGAGGAGCCAGGCAGGGTGTTGTGTGAACCCCCACCCTGTCTCTCTGAGCTGCTTTCTTGGTGTACAGGTAAGCTTTTATTATATAACCTAACAATTTCCTGCTTCTAATGTGTCTAAAAGCATTTAATATTAAATATTTTTAACAACATTTAATATTAGCTTCTGCCTGTAGTGACTTGCTCTTCAAAATCTTGTATCTGGCCCAACTCTTTGTTTTGTTGGTTTTGCATTTAACTTTACAGACATCATGCTTTATTCCTTTCTTGAAATAACCTTTTGTTTATTTTTTTATTTATCTAGTTATTTCTTTTTAATTGTTGTTGTTGTAAACTTTGTAACCACACTGACTTCTTTGGCTTAAAGGTCCCTTCCAGCCCAAACTATTCTATGATTCTATGCTTACAAGCATGTTATCCTCAGTTTCCTTTTTAATCAAACAGGTTTTCCATTTTAATATGAACCTCTTTTTAAAAATAAAATTTAAGTCATTGTTGTGGAGTTTCTCTGTGTGTCTTTTTTCTTTCTGCCAGAAGGCTGGATTTAATATATTATGATCGCTTGTATGGAGTACTACTCAAATAGTTACTTACCAAACCATGTGCACTGCTCAGGACTGAACCAAGAGCTGTGTCTTTGCTGCTGTTTCTCTAAGGTCATGGCTACAGCACAACTTTAATCAATTCAACTATTTTGTGCCACCACTGAAGAGGGTGGTTTTGCCTTCCCTCCCTGCTGCAGTACCTTCCCTCTGGATTGGGAAACAGAACTAACTCAGTAAAACTATGTGACACTGAATAGTGCTGTTTAAAACCTGCTGTCCTTCACTTTGGGAACAGTGTGTTAAGCAGGGAGTTGAGCCGTCAAATCTCCAGCTCAGCTCTCTTTCAGGTTTGATTGGCACTGAAAGTGCTGCCAACAGCAAGACTTTAAAAACATTACTTAGTCTCCACTCTAGTCCAGGTTCCTGATCTCAGCTTACCACAGACCCCTTGGACAACATGTCCCTTATCTGTCACCATGCTTGAGCAAGAGTGCCTACAACTGGCTTCTAAAAAAGCCAGTATAAAAGTAGATCCGGTTTATTGGAAAGACCTTCGACACCTGTTGGAGGAGTAGCCTTTTGCACTCTTCTGCAGTTCTTGGCGAAAGTCTCTGCAGCTGGTAATTTTATTGCAGAGAGAAGGAGATAGAAAGCATCACACTTCTTACCAGCTTTGCCAAAAGCACTTGAAAACAACTTCAAAGAAGGACACCCCCCTCCATGCTCAGAGTGCAAAACATCCTTTTGTAGGGAGTTAAACCAGACCAATAAAATGGAGGAGGGACATCTTCTTTGATCATTGTTGCTCAGGCAAACTCCTCAGTAACAGTTTCTAGGTTAATTAAATGTTACTTTGTACTCACAACAGCTGAGCTTGTGTTCAGGCCTCAAAATTCCTTTGTGTGGCTGAAAGCTTGCATCCCCTTGTAGTCACAGTATAAGACGCAAACCTTGCAGTTAAGTAACGCACAAAACAGCAAACGCAAGGTATGGAACCTGCCTTCCTGGCTTAAGTATTAGTAGAGGTGGAATGAGCTTCCCACATCTAAGAATTGGCTAATTTCTCACATTTAGAGTCATGGATGCATAACTCTCAAAATCCATTTCTTTTCTTCAAGGGAAAGAAGCATGCATTCAGTTTTTATTAATTTTCTCCTTTTTCATCTAGTCCATGATCAGATTTGCTCAATCTACTCTTCACTTTCTCTACACAAAGGAAGAAATAGGGAGGGAAGAGAAAACAAGACTTGCCTTCTACTTTTATGATTAGAAGTAAAAGGAACAAGCGGATTATGTCTGGAGGGCTCTGGTGGCTTTGTTGCTCTCCTATGTCTGTATGTCATGTCTTGCAAAGCTTAATCATAGTACAAAAATCCTGTTGTCATGGGAAAACTATTATTTCTATGGAGTTCTACTTACAGTCTCTCTGCAACAGTTTCTGTCATAAGGGAATACTAAAGATGGAAGATCAGCTGTTGCTTGGGCAGCCTCTCCTTTACCTGTGCTTTGTTCTGGGCACTGGTTCCAAGGATTTCAAAAGGTTTCAACTGCAGGAATGAACTGAGCTTGAAAATACTTGGTAGTGCTGTGAATGTCAAGCCCCCATATTGCCAAGGCTGACTGTGATTACTACCTCTGGAAAAGTTTCTCTTTCTATAGCTAGAGATACCACAGGTAGCATCAGATTCTGCAGTGTTAAATACTAACTAATGCCCAGCAGTGCCTCCAAAACAGATCAAATGCAGCCAGATCTGGGGAGGTTTAACTGACAAATGGACATCAGGGTCCTTATTTCTAAAATATGCATATGGTGAAGCACACACTAACTGAGCTAGCATATGCAGCATAGTCCTATTCACAGAACAGCCAATTACACATGTCCAAAAATTACACATGTAAAGGGACTTGTTTTAAAATAATGACATTAAAAATGAAACTACCCATGACCTTTTGCTTTTTTGAACCCTTTAATCAAAACAAAGTAACAATTTCCAGCTTCTCTCTAGCTCATGACAGCTAGAAACTGAATTATTGCTTTTAATCAGTTCTGAGATTGTCCAATATTCCCTGGACTGTGGGAGTCGGGGCTCTAAGAGACCCTCTGGAAGCATGATAATTGCTCAGTTCCACAGTGCACACCCTTGGCAGTGGAAGGGCAGATCTGCTCATGAATATCATTCTAAGTAGCTGTTGGATTAAATTCTCTTCTTCTTCAGTTATTTAAGTTTAGGAAACTGTGTGCATCTCCAAGGATGGGCTCAGACCTCTCACACCAGCAAAGAATCCCACTTTTGGCCTGATCAGCAAGGGTCATGGAAAACCATCACCAGGGTTTGTCCCCACAACAAAAGATTTCTGCTGTCTTTGTGCTTGGGAAGGTGCAAACAGCTGACAGAGCAGATTTCACACAGACCATTTCTAGTGGGGCCACTCTATTTTAAAGTATCTGAGTGCTTTGCAACCCTTTCGAGGTGGTATTAGCAGAGAGAACTGCTTTTAAATCAGTACGTGTGGAATGAAGGTCTGCTCATGCTGTGATCACCACTTGTGTTTTTACACAGAGACACTGAGCTCAGGTTATCTATTTCAGTGGAGGTAAAGTGCCAGTAGTTTTTACCATCAAGGTGATGGATAAAGGTAAAATGAAGGCTGTGAGCATGTGGCCAACCTCAATAACTCATATTCAGTCACAAAGCACCTGTGCCTTGTCTCTGTGAAGTTTCTTTTGGGGCAGTTCTATTTCAAGGTAATAATCTCAAGTATCTGTCACAGAGTCAGGATCCACCTCCTTTGGGCAGATGCAGTACAAACGCAGGTCTCCAAAGCACAGAGGAAGAGCCCAGGCAGGAGGAAGGATGACTTGGGAGGTCAGCGAGGCTCCAATCTGTGTTACCAAAATGATTTTTGCTTTTCATCCAAAGACTAGAATGCAATGTGTAAGCAAACCTGCTCTCTGTGCCCCAAGTGCACTCTCTCATCCCTCGGCTACAGGCTCTTCCTTGCTGACTCTCTCTGATGTGGCTTTGAATGTCATCCAGCTGAGAAGGGCTTAAAACTCATGTGTCTCATTTCCTGAGCATGTGTTCAAACCACTAATTTAAAATTCAGGCATTACCACTAATGCCTTTTTTTTTTTCTTTTTTTAAACTCTTCTAAAGGACGCAATGAACCTTGTTTGGTTCTGAAAAGGCAGGATGTCGCCACTCAAGACAAGACCCAGTTTTGGGTGTCCATGGTCTGGAGAAGGGCGCTAACTCTGGGTCCTGATGGCAAACTGTAGAGGCTGTCTGACCCATAGTAAGCCTGGCTTCCAATCCTCCTTAAAGGGTGCCAAACTTCCTGTGTCTCCTGTATAAAAAGTATGAGCTCCAGGTTCTGGTTTCCACGTTGGTAATCCTGACTGAGTGCAGCAGGCTCGTGGTCCCATAACAGACTCAGGAGTTTAGAGACAGTTGTGCAGTTGTGCAGGCAGAGTGTGATGGACCACAGATCTGCTTTCAGCTCCTCCGATTCGCAGGCCTGCACCCTGGCAGCTTTCCCTCAACATCCACGGCACAGTGAGACTTAGCTTTGAACAGGGCAGCCTGGAGCTATTACCTCTCACTGATAGGGAATAATCGTAGAGCACCTAAAAGGAAATAAAGTGTATTCTAAAGCCTTTAAAATAATCTCATTTAAATTTAATAGAAATTATGCTTCTGCTGTCAGATACTCCATTATTAAAATACCACCAGAAAACACATCTTTAGTGAAATTACACAGTTTAATAGATTGATATAGCATAACAAAAGCCTGATTAGTGTTCTTTTTAATAAATAATCTAAGACTTTTCCATAGAGACTTAAGAGGCTAACCTGACTTGGAAGTCTCAAAAAAGAAATCACTTTTTTAATGCAAAGAAGTCTTGTCTAAGGATTTAATTTTAGGACACTGTGTTTGTAGAAAAACAATTCACCATTGCTAAGAAAACCTTATGTATTGTCACTCTAGATATAGGTTCACTTGCTAGAGGAATAGTGAATACTCTGTTCTGATCTTCAGGACAAAATAATACTTTTACTTCAGCACAAAACAATACTCAAACTTGAACCCCTTCATGGTTAAGGTAAGGCAATCATCTTGCCCATTGCAGACAGAAAAAACTTTCTGAACTGACATGGAATGTTTTCTTATTCCAGGAAAAATATAAAAATGGTATTCTTTCTCAGGTTTAGTATTTGATTATGCTAAAATAAGAAAAAATAGTAGATAAATGTTTATTTTGACATAGAGGAAGTGTGGCTTTATTCTCTGAGCATGATCACATCCAAATAACATTTCAGATTCCCAGAGCAAAGTAACAACCTGGCCAAGCTCCCCCCAAATCCAAGGGAATTCACCATGCGGGCCACCATGGGAGAGTGATCATGCTCTGAAGATTCTGTGTTTTATTAACAATTCCTGTGCAACTGTTTGTTGTCTCCTGCCTTTTTAACTGTTCTGCACCAGTAACATTCCTCCATGAGCAGCAGGACTGACAAAGCTGCTTTCATGGGGATTCACCTCCCTACTTGAGCCACTCTGCAGACTTTCTAGAGGATCCCCATCTCCTCCTCCCTCTTCTCCCGCAGCGCAGGTGCACAGCCCTGCCTTCCCCTGTCGGGCTGTGCTTGTCTTTCCCCCCACTGCCTTCTCCAGGTGATGCCCCGGGCTTCTCAAGATGCTGGGGCAGCTGGCAAGAGCTTCAGCCCTTTGCAGCAGGCTGGATGAGTATCAAGTTGCTGGTCTGGTGGGAGAAGCAGCGATAGTGGCCCATCATCATCCCTTCAGGTGTGGTGCTGAGCTGGGTACCCTCGGAGCCAGAATGTTCAACTCTGCCTTTCCCTCAGGGATGCCGTTCCTTGCACCAGAGACCGAAGCAGATGCTGATTAAGTATCTTCTTACGGCATGAGCCAGAGCCTGTGAGAATCTGTCTGTGAGGGATATTACACTCTGTTCACGGGATTTTTTTCCTTAGAAAGATTTCACAACTATGAAAGGAGAAAAATTGCTCACGCCAACAGTTCCGTCTGCAAAATCTCTTCCACTTCTTGGAAATGGAATTTATCAGTGGTGCTTTGGCACCATCGTGCACTCCCAGGATTAAAAGATCAGTTGGTTTAGTTGTTTCTAATGAGCATACAATTTTAAATAAGTCTTCCACATAAATTAGACATTTACATTCTTCAGTAGTGCCAGATGGACAGAGCCATCTGTCAGAGATTAACATTCGTTAAAGGACCTCTTAGTATTAAAAAAATAACAATAATGTAGCATTCCAAGAAAATTTTTGCTTTTTTCATTGGTTGAACTAAACAATTGCATGTGAAGCTGCTCTTCTTTTCAAAAATCAGCATTTATAACTGCTTGTATAATACTTTAGTGAATAGGAAAAAAGAGATTTTTGGATGATTAACCCATTTTTACAGCTTGGGGACATTTCTGAGGGTCTGTGATCTGTGATGATGTTGCAAATGCTGGAAAAAAAAAGGGGGGAGAGCAAGAGACAGAATAGCCATCACACAGCCATGTGCAAGTCACAAGCAAATCAGGGCTCATTGCAGGAAACTGTGAAGCTTTGAATAAAGTGTCTTTCCCTTGGAATTGGGAACAAGAATCTGTATAAAAGTCAGCAGTAACAATGTTTAGCTGATAAGCATTGCTGCTATCCTGCAGGCTCCCTCCTGGCCATCTTGTCTGTATTTTCCCTCCTCACTGTCCCACCCCCAGCCCAAAGCCTTGCACCAATGGACCTCCAGCCTTGCATCTCTCCCCCTTTGCACTGTGGGCTGAGGGAGAGGCCCTTTTGTCCCTCACAGGAACCATGCTCCTCAGGCCACCACAGCCACCTCATGCCTTGGGGCCTGTTCCCCCTGGGCTCCCTTTCCAGCCACAGCTGGTTCTGCCACCAAAAGAGTGGTGTGTGGAGGTTTGCAGAGGCTGTCCCTCCCAGCAGGGCAGCAGCCAAGAGCGTGGTGGTGTTGCAGCCATGAGTAGGCACAAAATCCTCAGTAATAAGGAAAGGTAAAGCCCTGGGTATCCAAAAGCTCAGCCTGCTTTTTCAGTGTTAGCGGTACAGGATAATAACTTCCTGGCACAACTCATAAAAGGGGATTTGGCTTGTTCGGTGCAGGGGTTTAGGTAGTTTTGCGTTATGTTATACTTTATGGACACTGGAGATGAGATGTATTGAATCAGGTAGTCCTTCCCCTTCCCACATTTCTATCACTTCAATCTATCGATGCCAATAATGCCAGTGTTTAATATATTTTTTTCTGTTTCCACTGAAAGGATCAAGTGTGATCGGACAGCTGACAGAACTGTCATCAAAAGACTGAGTTTTCAGGCTCAAAAAAGAGAAAGCTGTCTAAATTGATCTGAAAAGATCATTTAGATAAATTAAATGTTTTCAAACTAGTCGTGCCTAATGAAATTCCCCATAGGTATTTCCACCACCGGCAGAAGCTATCTCAGAGCTGGCTTAGGTTACCTGAGAGTGTGAGGAGGAAGACCAAGGTCATGTAAGACCGACCAGATGGAGCGTCTGGCCTTATAAAGCAAGACAACTGGAGAGCAGTTGGCTTAACTTCAGCGCCCAGAAAAACACTGTAAGAACAAACCAGGCTACTTGCAAACACATGAAAGATGCCAAGCAGATGAGTGATGGCAAACACAGATTAATGAGGAACTAATATGAAACCCATTTCAGGTTCCTACTGTGAGAGGATAAAAGTGGAAACCATCATTCTATGTAAGTAGCAGATGTGTTTTGACTACAGTAAAGCTTTGGCATTTTCTCACATGGCATGCTTGTAAGAGGGGGTGACTTCAGTCAATGTGACACTATGGTTAGGGAAGTTCAGAATTGGTTAGAAAACTTGTTTCAAAGAGTTGTTGTCAGTAAATTCATGCATGAAACATGAAATTCACTGAAGCCAGTCTACGGTACTATATTGTATGTTTACTAATGCTTTGGATACTGAGAGCCTGGAGTATGATGATTAAATTTGCAGATGATAGCTAGGGTGGAAGGATTTTCAGTACACAGGAGACAGCCTAGGATTTCAAAATGATCTAGCCCAACTGGAGAAACTATCTAAAAAACAGAAGGTGGTTTGTTAAGGACAAGAGCAAGTGCAAGCCTGGCATGGGTTTCTGGATGAACAGGTGTTTGACAGGGCACCGCCTGACTACACAGCTTTTTTGCTGAATTTAGGTGTCAGCGTGTCAGAGCACCTTGCTGCTGCAGGGAAGGATGAGCAACATGCTGGGTCACACCATACAGTGGTGAGATATGTGAAAACGTGAAGTGATAATCCCTCCATTTGGCATCACTCTAGTCTCAGTGGAAATGAATCATTTGGGATGCTACAGTTCGAGGAAGCATTGACCAGCAGCCTGGAGGAAAGCAGCAAGAGCAACTAGTCATGGTGTAGGAAAGGATGGAGGGAATTAGCGCTGTTTCTGCCAGGGAAGAGGAAACTGAGAACAGATGCAACAAAGTTTCCGCAATCAAAACCAGTAGCTGCAAAGGAGATGGGAGAGTTTAACAAGTCTGCTGGGAGAGGAAGACAAATGGGATTAAACTGCACAGAGGAGATCCCAGCTCCCCAGGAAGGGCAGAAAAGCCCTGGCAGGACCATGCTGGGGGACTGTGGGCCACCAGACCAGAGGTTTTTCAAGGACACATTGGAGAAACCTCTACCAAGGACAATTTAAGTGTGTGTGCTCTGAATGAGAGGTGGCGTGGTGGACCTCCCAAGTGTCACACACTATAACGCTGCGATCTCTCCAAATGCCTGCAAATAAGAAAAAGACCAGGATAGCTGTAGTGGAGGTCACTAAGATTTCTCTCTTGCTGCTACCAAAAGAAGTCAAGTACCATGGTTCCAGTTCTAAAGATGAGGAAACTGAGGCACATATCCTCGCTTGGATGAAACTTTGGCACTGGTCAGGCACTGAGCTGGGCGAGAAGGATGGTGCACTCTGCTCCAGAATGTGCAATCCTGTTGCCAGGGATCTGGTGGAGCAGTCACCCAGCTGGAATATGCTTTTTGATGAAATTATTAAGATTAGGGCCAGAGCTCATTTTTATGTCTGTGTGATGTTGCTCAGGGAAATAGTTAAGAAAAACATTGTGATTCATTTATAGAACAGTTTAGAAAAAGTTTAATCCCATTGCATTTCACTTAACTGTAAAATTTATGCATCCCTCTTACTCTCCAAGGAGGTCTTTTCTCCCCTGTAAATTTCTTTCTGGAGTTACACATTGCAGAAAGTAAGGTATTTGTGTGTTATGCCAAAAGGAATAGGACAGTTAAAATACCAGGTTTAATTCTTCTGATCTGTAGATGGGAAGGTTGAAGAAGCTTTGACCTCCTTTGAGAAATCTTAGGAGGGCAGAAACTGATATTCCTAAAAACATCCTTACAAAGCATTTTGAAATCCCTTCATGAAAAATAGCCCATGGCAGTGACTATATCAGCACCTGGCTGTGCTGTATCAGCCAGCGGATCAAGGAATGCAACTATCCCCCATCACACCTGGGCACTGTGTCCAGTTTCGGTCCCCCAAGGTCAAGAGGGACATAAAAAAAATGGGGAGACCCCAGAGGGACTGGGGGAGAGCAAGCGCACCAAGATGGTTATGGAGTTGGAGACCTTGGCACATGAAGAAAGGCTGAATGGATTGGGTTCATTCAGCCTAGAGAAGTAAGGGGTCAGGGGGATTTTGTCCCAGTCTTACAGAGCTAGAAATGTAGGCGATGAAGGCATTCTGTTTATGAGGGTGCACTGTGATGGACAGTCAAGTCACTTCAGGCCACATTTTGTCTCCAGACATGAGAAAAACTTCCCCATTGTGAAACCAAATAAAGGCTGGGATAAGTTGCCTGCAGATGTGGCAAAATTCCCCTAGATGGAAATATGCAGGACTGGGCTTCGCAATGCTTCAAATCAGCAACCTAAGGCCCTGCTTCCAGCATGCATTGGCCCAGCTGCTTTCTCTGGCCCTGGCCAAGTTGAGCTTTCCACCAGTTTTTGTTTCTCTCAGTACAGCAAGTTCCTGGAGAGTCAAAGAGGCAGTGTCTTCACAAGGCTGCCTCTTACCTCTGCTTTATCTTTCCTCCTGTGGGGATACAGCTCCGCAGTAGCAACACTTGGCAGCAAAAGGGCATCTTTAGCATCCTGTCAGCTGTGTCCATGCAAATCAGCTGTATACAGTGCAGACACAGCAGCTACACTGCCCATTTGAGCACACATCTCCTTGACACCGGGGGCAGAGCTGCAGATGTGCTGGGTCTGCAGTGGTGTGTCCCTGGAAAGGACCAGTGGTAGTATGCTCCAGCATACCAGCTGCTGGGTGCTCACTGGTGGCAGAAGCAACACGGCAGTGGAAAGCGAAGAATATGAATTTCAAAATGTCTTCACTGATCCAACTCTATTCGAGTTGCAACCAGTTGGGAAAAAGTGGATAGTGTCTTTTTTTGTCTTTTCTAGCCCAATGTTTTAGTCCCTCACTTTCTGACTTCATTTTGGACCGCTGCTTAGTTATAAAATAAGCTGGAACCAGCCTGAGATTTCACTGTCTGATAAGTTCAGCTAAAAGAAACTCTAGTCATGGAAAAGCTCATATGCCAAGAAAATGAAAACTAGCAGTATTAAAAAGAAAAAATAATTAAAAAAAAAAAAGCAGCAGCTTGGCTCCTATTCCTTTTTTAATGAACAAAATAATCTTGTAAAATCAACTGGCAGATCAGATAAATGAAACTTCTGCTCAGGGTTAGAAAGTACAGACATTTGTCTCCAAATACAATTTGAGTGTATCTTCTTCATCTCTGGTTTCTTTCCACTGTGTGAGCTGCCAGCAGTGTCCTTCCACAGCCTTTCCCAGGTTACAATGTCTGAGATCTGGCTCCCTCACCACCCTCTTGAGCAGCTCCCTATCTCCTTAAGAATGTGAATTTTGATCCATCTCCTGTTGATTTCACTGGGAGGATGGTCAGACACAGAGGTATTTTTTTTCAAGCTTGGTGAAAATAAGCATCTGTGCAGAGGTAGGATGCCACATATGTGGCCCAGTGGGTGCTCTCCTGGTGGCCACTCCTTCACATGACAGGCCAAACCAAAGCACATGGACTCAAGCCTGGGGACCCTCCTGCCCTGGAGGATAATGGTGGGAGATTCCCCAGGGGATGCTCACACCCTCATACCCGTCCTGCTGCCCCAGTTTGGGTGGGGTGACAGTTCCTGCTGCTCTCTCAGGCCCACTCTACTGAAACCCATTAGCCCTTTGCCACCCCCTTTTACACCCACAGGAGCACAACCTTTATGACTTACCCGCAATGCCACTTGCAGAGGAGCTTGGGGGAAACCTTGCCCTTTCCTCACACAACTCACAGGGTGATAGTAGGTTCAGCTTTTAGTCCAAGTTCCCACCTCACCCCTAACTGACCAGCAGCCTTCTTGAAATACCAAACCAATCAAGTGAAGTAATTTTTGTACGACTTGCAAAACACCGAGAAGTTACAAGAGAGTCCACATCCAGAGACGCAGCTGGAGGTGCACCATTGCTTTACTTCAACTGTTTGCTTATAAGCTTTGTCAACAAAAATGTTTGTATGTAATAGATGTTATTGCCATTTTTTACTGCACTTTGCAACAGAGATAACTCAGTAGGTCACGATCTTCAATGAAATTTTTTTTTTTTTTAAGGATTCTTTTTAAAACACAGTATTGTAAAAAGGCTGCTACGAAAAGGAGCTTTTGGATATGGCCACGAAGTTCAGGACAAAATGGAAAACAAAAGGGTCTAAGCGATATTTTTAAAATAATCGCAACTATTACTAGTTGGGGCTAGGCACCGGTTTCTCTGTCAGGAGCAGCGGGAAGTGCGACACTGACACCTAGTGTCGGCTGTCCCCCCCAAAATAAAAACCAGCTCCTCTCCCAGAAACACAAAAATCACTGGGTACAGACAGACCTTCTTTCCAGCAGACCCTGCAGTGGGCACTGCTGGGGAGGGACGGTTCATTCCTCCGGGTGACAGCGGCCAGGACAGGGCTGTCCTGCACTCACCAGCATAGAGCTGGTGCTGCTGGTGGTGGCTCCAGCCATGCGGACTGCAGAGGTACCCGACCTACAGCTGAAAAGGGCCTTGACAGCTGGAAAACGTGTAGTCAGGAGAACGAGAACAAGTAAATTCCCATTTTCCAGTCAACTGCTGTGCAATGATGAGAACACATCCCTGACCCCCAGGAAAGCAGACCGTTTAAGAGATGTTCCTGAATTGGAGTTCATTCTTTAGTATGATCAAAGGCAATTTTTCAAGACTTGCTGGTTGGAAGAGACCTCATCTGCGTTTAGCAGCCAAGGCCCTTCCCTTTGGACCAGGAGTCCCTATCGCACCCCAAGGACCACCTGCTCCAGCCAGACCCACCAAGGGCACCTTGCCAAGGGCTCCTGCTGCACATGCGGAATAGGAAGCCTCCAAACCCAGGTCTGTCCCAGCCTTGCTGAGGAGGCTCACTTCTGCTTAAGTTTTCCCTATGCTTTGTAGAAATATGCTTACACATTTTTTGACTTTTGGGGGGTTGTTTTTGTTTTTTTGTTGTTTGGTTTGTGGGCCTTTTTTTAGGAAAATTTCTTGTTTCCATAAAGTCCAGGTTTACACCTGCCACAACATGCCTGTTATCCATTTTGTTGAAATTATTTTCCCACACAAGCTCAGTGCTTTGGAGCAGGCTTGGAAATACGTGGTACTCCTGTCTGTAACACATACCATTGCACTACCTCCCAGATACCTACTCTGACGGATGAAAAGCTGAGCATGTACCAGACCTAAGTGCTTATATACAATAACAAAGTCATTTTATTTCAGAATGGCTTGAAAGCAGCATTTAGTTACATTTCAGCCCTGCAAACAGAAAACAGTATCTTACAATGCAGAAATTGTGATTTGTCCCTGGAAGCAGTTGGGACACCAGACCAGCCACTTATTGCAGACACGTTACCAACAGGTTTCTTGTAACACCCGCTCCTTGGACTGCGATTGTAAAGGAAAAGAGATTTTTACCATGGAAAACATGCACAAGCTCAACACTGATTCATCACAGCTGAGCTTAAAGGCTCACTCTTAAAATCTTTCTTAAAATTCCTGGAGACAAATGGGAAGTCCTTTAAGTAAATATCACCCCACACATTCCAGGGGATGCTTTTCCCTACCTGCCTGGGCAGCCCAGCAGCTCAGGCAAGCCCAGGCACTAAGATGCTTATACTCCACTTCGTGCTGCAACAGTTCAGCAGAAAAATATTAGTATAATAAACATCTTTTAATAAGAAAGGACTTCACCCAGGAGCACTGCTGTGTTCAGTCCTGTGAAGCTGCAGTCACAGGCTCTGGAAAGTCATTTGTCACAGTTTTAAAATTCACTAGAGAAAAAAAACAAACAAAGAAATCTGAGAAGTTTAGGTTCTGAGACTTCCCAGTTCAAAGCTTAACATAACGATTTATTACTCTTGTCATTTAGGCCTTTGTCATATACAGAGCAGATACTGCATCACTGAAGTCTAAAATTTCATTACCAGCTTCACTCACAGTGGATTTGAGGCCCAGGATAATTCTTTAATGGGATTTAAATACCTCTACTTGAATCCTGATATATTTTTGCCTGAAAACAGTAATTAAATAACTCTGGTTTCACAAGCTTTGGAGAAGGCATATGGAATTCTTTGTGGGGAATACATATTTACATTAATGTCAATGGAGATCACAGGGCTGAGATAATTATTTACTTATCTTAAATCCATCGAGAACCAAACAGAGTTAGAAACATGGGGGGTGTGGGGATCCATCTGCCACCTTTGCGTAAAGGCCAAGACACTTTTATTTACCTGTAATCTAAAGACTTCAGCATAGGATTCTCGCCCTTGAGCTTCAACAAACTGAGCTAGATTTAAGAAAATACCTCCAACACTTTTTCACTTTGAAGCAGCAGTATCGGGTTGCCCACCACTGCACCCAGCCCACAGCTGCACTGGGCAATAGTCACAGCGTGTCAGCTCCCAAACAGGATTGCAAAACAGTTGCTGACATTACATTGGAAGAGTAACTATTTTCTTCCCTGTCTATGCCCACTCTCGCCATCTCTCTGCCCATTCTCATCATCTCTCTGCCCTTTCCAAAAAGATCCGAGCCTCTGCCAAACCCTCCTCCAACCCAACACAACCAAAAAACACAAGCAAACAAACTGGCATAATCTCTTAATTTAGAGGTATCACTACCACGGCATTTTCATTCCTGGGGTACAGGCAATGGAGACATGTCTCGAATCCCAGCATCAGGGAATGCACAGACTAATTAGGTACCAGAGGAGATGGGAAGAAGCCAATGCTGAGTTTTCAGCTAATGCTGGAGTAAGATAAGCCCCAAATGACACCAAGCATCTGGAAGTTCTCTGCAGTATGCACAGACGAATTGTCTTCAGAATAAGCCAAAATCAAATAAGAGGGAAAAAGAAAAAAAAAAGAGCCCTAGAGACAATTAGAATAGAGACAATAGATTTTGTGTGACTGAAAGAATAAAGTCAGTTCATCCTTACTGACCAATTCCAAATCATGTTTTGTAACCATCTGTTGAAAAGGCCATCTGGCTGAGCTATGGGCCCTGAACCAAGCATCTCCCATCTTTGGGGTGTGCTAAACTGAATCCTGAAATTCAGTTTTTCTTCACACTGAAGACCTTTCCATAGGCTAGCTTGAAAGCTTAATTTCAGAAAGTTTCTCGCAGAAATAGGAAGGGAAAAGGTCACCTATACAAGGGACTTGAAACATTATTCCATTAATGTAATAGTTTGGGCAACTTCTGAGAGCAGATCAGAGGGTAGTTAGCACACTGAATTCAGCCTGAGGAAATAACAACCACAAATCATGATGACTGACTTCATTTGATGCCAAGAAGGACATTTTTCCTGGGGGAATAAGGGGAAAAGGACAAGCATGATAATGGAAAAACCCGACACCACCCACCAAAATGACAGGCATCACACACAAAGCCCCCATTTCAGTGCCTGAGATGAAAACTCCAAGTCAAACCTGCAGCAACACCCACAGCCCCTGAGACACAGCAGAGCAAGACCTGGGTCTAAAAATGCCCTGGCAAACTTGGCATTTCTGAAGGCTCCAAGAAATGAGACAGCACTATAGTAGGAGTTCAGCTCAAACAATAACATCAGAGCAAAGCCACTCAAATAATGATTTTGAAAACAAATAAATAAAGCCAAACTCCTTATGAACTGACCAAGGCAGAGAGTTGAAGTAGCTACATAGAACTCGCTCCATGCCAAGAGGGACCCACGTTCTCGGGCTGGGTTGTGAGCGAGCGGTGGCTGCCAATGCCCATGGAGGAAAAACAAAGGAGTATTTTAATCAACATTTTCACACGTTACACATTTCCCTAAAATGCTAAAATTTTAAAATGAGAATCATGTCCCTGTCTGGATTTATTGCACCAGAAGAGTGGTCAAAGCTCAGTCATGCTACGCATAGAAGAAACCTCCACAAAAGTAAACAGGACTGTCAGAATTCAATACTGTCTCAACCAGACACTCTTTGTCCCAAAATGCTATATTTAAGTGAGAATAAAATGTGTGGTAAAGCTAAAATAATGAAACTATAGTCTTGAGTGTAGATCTTTCCAGGAGATTATCTGTTTTTCCTTCTGACACATTTTAGACTGGCACACCAGAAAACTGAGCACTGCAGTCAACTCCCTACAACCCCATCAAAAGAGAAAAAAAAAAATCACGTTCTTTGAAGTCAGGTATTTTCTGCTTTCAAACAAACGACTTTTTTTTACAACAAATCCTTCTGAAGTTAGAGCAATTTCACAAAGCTTTAAATGTCTCTCTGAGTGGGCTTCTGATCTGTTACTGCTGGTTATTATTAGTAGGCACAGAAATTCCCATTTTAATTAGAAACTTTATTTTGAAATACATTATACAGTTTACATGTGAAGTGCTTTCACTGTAAGATATTTCATAACATTGTGCTGAGCAAAATGGCTGACCCATTTCCTTGAAGCTCTTCCAGTTATGTTTTGTTTTTATTAAAACTATCTCACAGAACTAAGATGCAACTTAGGCATTTGTATTCAGAAGCTAATTATTATGTTCACCTTAGGGAGAAAGTATATACTTAACTGTTTCAATTAACTATGTGTTTTTATAATCACATTAAACATTTGGCATAAGACTGAAAGTAACCTGAGTCCTAATTTGACTGGCATTCACCAAAGATTAAAAAAAAAAAGCTTCACGATCAATCTACTTTTTTAATAAGGCACAGTCAGACAAGTATTTACAAAGACTGGCTACCAATTCAATTCTACCTGCACAGCTTTTCTGCTGCTCTGTCAAAAGTAATCTGAAAGTGGTTTTCCCTGTCTGCTGCTGACTTTCCAAGAACAAGGCAGAGCAATAAGGCAACTGAAAGAATGGACATGCAACAGGAGTTTGGCATTTGGGATGGATTCTGAACATCTGCAAAGTAGTTCATTTTGTAAATGGAGCATTCACCTGCTACTATTAAAACAGTGGCCAAGCGTGACAATGACAATAGAAGTGGTGCAAGCAGTGCCTGTTTGCAAGAGGGTATTTTAATAGGAATAAACAGGATGTCTGGCATGCTTTCAGGTGAAGACTTTGCATGCAGTGATTCCCCCAACTTCCAAAGATAATCTAAATTAAATTCTGAAATTCCTCTCTGCCACTCGGGAAAAGCTGAATATACCAGGAGGTTGCTTGACAGCAGGTGAACTATCAGGGAATGAAATCTCCATTTAGATAATGAGTCAGTACTGCCATCCTACTTTGCATTTCTTATTAGAACAAAAGGAAGTCTTCAGGAATGATAACTCAAATAATTACACCATTATTTTGGCTGGAAGAAAGTTCCAGAACTCTTAAGATGCGATGATGTTTAAAGAACATGAAACAATTCTACCCACAGTCAAAGAATAGAGAACACAAAATTTTAAAAAAATTTTAAAAAGAGAAACCTTACCTTCCCCTCCCGATTAAATCTTTCAGGAAAACTTGCTTGAGCTTAGTACTGTATGGCTTCTGTGGCCTATGAATGCTTCACAGGTACTCCTAGAGAATTCTCATTTTCAAGCTACTGTTTGTTTTCAATTTTAAGTTATTTAAAATAAAATACTGCATCTATTGCACTCTGATAATCAAACTGAGCATAAAAATAATTAAAAGTGTATTTCTGATACAAATTTGTATCACATACTAAAAGATAGTATTTAATAGATAATAGTAAAACAAAAGTAATAGGAATATACAAAAGTTTTTAAAAATTCTTTTGCACGGCTGAACTCGTGGTGCAGGTTTAAGATAAAAAAAATCCTTAAATGAAGTAGTCATAACAAATGTTGAATATAAAATACATTCTGAAGTATTTTACAGAATGGCTGAATTATCAAGCATAAGAACTAAGGACAAAGGATGTTAATGACAAGCAGCCACATACAGAACACAAAGCAATAAGTTTAAATCAGACTATTTTGGTTTGTGTAGCCCTTTATTAGCAACTAAAATAGAAGATACCTGTTGTACATCACGGGTAGTAACTGACTATACTGGAGTTTTATTATATTCTAATACAGGATACTTATAAATGCATTGTTTTGCTTTTTTTTTTCTTTTAATAAAAAGCTTCCACCCCTTTTTCCGTTTACAACTTGCGAAACTATTCTGAAAGCTGAGTACATGTGCACAGGTCTGCAAAGAGTGCAAATTTAGGATATGGTAAATGCTTTACATGTTGTATTTGTAAGGACTGTCTGCCACCATGCCTTCATAGCCATTATCTTAAAAAGAAAAAAAAAAAAAAAAAAAAATCACAAAATGTTTCAACACCAGCCTTCCTTCCATTGTCCTGAACAAGAAAGCATTTTTAAATGAGTTGAAACTAAGGAAGGACTACACCTACTAGAAAAGAAGAGAGTTCTATTAGTTTGAGGTTTCAGGATACCCAAAGACCAGGGGCTGTATCTTTGTAAGGGCTGGGCTGGGACCCCGTGTACAGAGTGTGTGCAGGTGCCATCCCTGAGCATTCCGCGGTTCAGTGCACCATAAGCGCTCCAGCTGCATAACTCACGGAGCTGTCTTGCCAGTTTCGACACTGGCTGGACTGAGCATAATTCAAAAATGAAAAGCTCATGTTCATTCCATTCTTCTGGAGCTCGTTGATAGCCTGAAAAGAGGGGGAAAAAAAAAGCTGTTTAAAAAGGTATCAGTGAAATTATGACATTTGCTAGATCTCAGTCCTCTCCTCTCCCCACAGGGGTCCTCGCATCATCTTTCATACTAATATATGCACCTTGGAGTAATCTGTGGACCTCACCCATTTCTGTGTTGTTTCATTCACGGCCTCTCCCCCAGCTGCATTTTGTACATCTATGCAGTTCTATAAAGCAACTCTAAACAACCTTTCCAAATAGATCCTTTAGAAACAATGCTTTCAGTTCCATGGGGAATTTATGCAGAAACAAAGATGTAGCAGAAAGAACCCAACACTATTAACACTTTTTAGAGCATATTTCTCTCTCATTAAGGAAAAAGAATTTATCAAGATAATTTATTAAGTGTGACAACTGGCAAAAGTGAATGAACAGGATTCGGTTCAGATTCACAGCAAAGCTCATCACTATCTTGGGCTGAGTTGGATAGTTTCGCAGAGTTGTCACAGAATCACAGAATGTTAGGGATTGGAAGGGACTTCAAAAGATCATCTAGTACTGAATTTTGCTACATGTATCCCCAATATTGGTATTGCTCATACTAATTTTTATAGACACCACTTTAAAAGGTTCCTCTACATGTTCTCCATATAGACTACATTTCTAGTGAATTAAGTTTTCTTTTTTAAAAAGGTTAATGTGCTTCTGTTTCAGATTTGAATTACAGTAAAAAGACAGTGAGATTCACTCAAGCAATTTGACAAATCTGCAGCAGTGTTGTAAAGCAGCTGTGACCCAATTCAGACAACTAAGTTAAGCCAGGTTTACATCTGCACTGCATCATCAAAGCAGGATACCGTAACTAGAAAGCACCAGTTAATCTGAATTCTAATTGCCATTAATTCATGAGTTAATGGTGCACTACGCTAATAACTACAGAAGCAATCTCTCATCATATTTGCAAAACTCAAAAATGCTGCTAGTCATCACAAGGCACTCACAATAGCTAGCCAACAGCAATACAGAAAAAAATATATACATGTTTCTAAGTACTGATTCAAAAGAGTAAGTATGCACTTCTTCAGGGAGATGGATTTATTTGAACTTTTATTTAAGACCAGGAGAAAGTGAATGGTTGTATTTTACTGAAATTCAAAAGCAACATGGTACCTCATTTCCCTTAGGGAACTCAAAACCCTCAGCCCTTGAAAGAGCTTACATTTCTTTATATGTAAGACATGGAAAATGGAGACCAAATTGAGAACACTTGGAAAAATAAATTAATTCAAGACTTGCCATTTCAGAACTGAAGGAATAGTCCAGCAATAGTGTGTTTAAAACAAATATAAGCATTTTGCTAAAAGTCACATTTTTCAACAAACCAAAAGTTACTTACATTTAATAACACACCAATAGGATGTCTTCCACATATTGTGTTATGGTATTTCTTCAAGTAATTGCTAAAAGATACAGGATCTAGCTGCTCTATAATGCTCATACCCTGAAAGAGAATCAATAGCACTGATTATTTTTTTAGATATCACCTATTTCTAAGAACACAGAACACTTCGGGAGAAAAAACCCTCTACTCTGTATCAAGGGAATCTCAGCATGTGAGCTCTAGCTTGTAGTCATCTTGCTGCCATCCCTTGCCAAACTAAAAGTGCAGAAGCTCTCCAAAGCTGTCAATGACGCACAGATCTGTGAAGCTATCTTTGCAGATACCAGTGAAGCTCATGTTAAAAAAGCTCCTCCTGCAGACTAGCTGATCCCACCTCCAGGGGTGCCCTACTTCCGTAGGATTTTGTACAGCATGTACTAAGAGAGCAAAGCAGGAAGAAGTTTTGCCTCCATCTCCTCTCCCTGGTAACTAAGCTCCGAGCTGAGCACTTGCCCGGGACTTCTGGATATCTGAAAACCCCAGACAAATCATCAGCACGCGCACATGCAATTCAAGCACGCAGCAGGTGTGACGTATCCTAGACACACCAGGCATGCAAGGCAGCTGATGTGGGCTCAGAGGGACCATCTGCTCAAAGCATAAAGAGCAGATCCAGAACATCTCTACAGCACTAGAAAGTTGGTGCATGACAGAAACATAAGAGCTGGGAGATGATGCTTTCACTTTACATAAGACAGTCACATATATTCATCCTTTTCTCCATCCACAGTGAGACCCATCATCCCATGGAGTCACACTACAAAAACCAGCACATGTATGGAAAACAAAACCTTTCACATAATCAAACATTTGCATTTTTAAAAGTAAAAATAATTCTACAACTCCATATACAGCCTAGTCTTACCCCATCCCACAGAACAGATCAAAAACCATGTAAGTAGTTTAAAGCAAGTCTAAATCAATTATTGTCTGGGTTTTATCACGGTCTTCCTATTTTGCCTGTATTAGACTCCATCCTCTTGTGTTTTTCCTTTCTCTGAAAATGATTAATTCCCTTCACCAGGTAAATGAGCTCCAGACACTCACTAATTCAGTAAGACACACAGCTATGCTTCTTACATGTAGCTGATGAAACACAAATGTTTTCCTTAGAGATCGGAAAAAAAATACACTTTGTATGAGAACAATGGGAGGTTGATATCAGAAAGGGGGAGAATTTCTCCTAAGGTTTCTGCGATTGTCCCAACCCCCTTCCCCTGCTTTTGGGAAAGTGTGGGTGATAAAATGAGAAATCACGATGCAGGAAGCAGTCAGTCAGTCTGAAGTCTCCACCTCAAGAGTGAAACCTCTTGAATGCTCCGCAAGGGCGTTGGCTGATCTGGCAGATAGGCTAATTACTCTGACTGGATCACAGCTTCGAATTGAGGAGCTGGAGATTCCCAGGAGTCAGGGAGGATTAGAAAACAGCAACCATAATCACCACCTTTGTGTACTTTTCATTAAAAACCGACATAAGATGAATTCATAAAGAGATAAATTTTATGGAGAAATGAAATCAAACTACGCTGAGCAATTGCTGGCAAGAGTTCAGCTCTTCCAGGGTTCTGGAGAGCATGTTTGGACCCCCGGCCAGTAATTACAGCTGTTACTCACTCCAGATCCACAGAACCTAAATGAGTGCCAAAAAAATAAATGTAGCTACTCTCTAGCTAGCAGTGATTACACAGATATCAATTGCATTTCTAAAGTTTAAGCAGTATGTCTTTGAACCACCAATTTACTTGTAAATTGTATGCGTCAATACACAGCTAAAGAAAGCAGACCCAAACGTGGCCATATACTCAAGTGAAACTAAATGTGCATAAGGCACTTACTCAGATCTGAACAGCTCACAAGAATATATTTTTCCATTAGTAAACCCTTTCATGACTCTTTAAAAAATGAAAATTGCTGCTCAGTTGAGAGACTCATTTTATAGCTGTAAGTCAATAGAAACATCCTGGGCAGAGGCATTTGAGCATTTGCCTCAAATGAGTGGACATGGATTTATGAGAATGCCTAGTAAGCTCATTTCAATGCACAGTTCAGCACTGCAAAACATTTAGAGCTATGCAGTTCATCCCAGCAAACACTAACAGAGCTCCATACATCACAGACTGGAGAAACCCCATAGAAAATGGGTATTAACACATATCCTATAAGCATTCAGCTGTACTGAGCTTTTCAGTGTTTTGGATTTAAAAACTGTTGTGGCAGAGGAGCAAAGACTAAAAGTCTAAAATAGTGTTGAGGAACAAAGGAAACATTTTTGTCAGGTTGTGTTTTATTTTTCTAAAAAGCAGAAGCATGAAGCTTATCATTCTCAATATTCAAAATAACTCAGCAGGGCATGTTTTAGAACAGTGTTAAAACACACATCAAAACCCACATGATAAAAATGCAAACCATCACACTGTTCTGCAGTTTATCACATGGTTATCATGGCACCACACAGAAATTGCATATCTCAGTCAACCGGACACCATCTACGGCATCTACAATACACTAGTACAGTGCACTTAATATGATTAAAAGCAGTTACATTCTTAAATATCACGTCCAATAGGACTGGGTATCTACAAGCTTACAATTAAAAAAAAAAAAGCCACAACGCACAGGCTTATTATATACTACAATAATCCTTTGGCTGGTCAAGTTTAAGTTTGCCATCAGTTACTTAGTTGCTTCTTCACACTTAAAAAGAAATATAAACTAGTGGCACACTTGTGGAAATAGAAGCAAACTTGGTCTTAGCACTAGCTAGTCCACCTATCTTTTCACATGTGAGTTCACTCAGACTAGAAGACAAATAGCCAACAGGAAAATTACTGTCTGGGCACTGCAGAGAGGGCAGAGAGCTGTGGTCTAACACGACACCCAAGCTAAGCAGCCTCCCCAGGCTAGAGCACTGCAGAAGGTGCTGGCACGTTGTGGTGGCACCGCAGAAGGCATCAGAACTCAGCAGTTCACTGAAGCCATCTGAGAAGCCACCCATGCTGTGCCCGGCTCCAGCACCACAACTGCTGGCTGCTGGTGCGCCTGCATTAACCTCCCCTTCAGCATTTGAGGTAACAGAATCCTCCTGTTGACTCAAGTGAGGTGTAAGATTTCACAAATAGATGTAAAATGAGCAATCTGGCAGTGAAGACTGAAGTGAGCAGTTTGCATTTTCTGGCTAGCCATAATAAAAATGAATTACTCTTCAATGACATCTTATAGAATACTCCCCCACTTTTATTTAAAAGGATAGTAGGTATCAGGTTATGATATACAAACAAATTATTGCACATCAGCTGCTCAATTATAACTTTTCATCTGAGGATGCTTCCCTAAGGTACCTCTATTAACCGTGGGGCTGTTTACTCCTTTCACCATCACTTCATGAGGTGCACTGGGTACCCCAGGGTAACAGAGAGGCCACATTAAGAGTTACCATGGAGAAAACTACATCTGCCCAGCAATATTTACTGCTGTCTGTTTTTTTTTTTTTATCCTGGAGTCTGAGAGCTCTAACTTTAAATCACAGCAAATAACATTTGTCACAGTGGTTACCAGGTTAGTAAATCTTCAATGCCCAAAGCATTTAGCGTTGTTTGTGAACTAGCCAGGAAAACCATCACGCATCTGTACTTAAGGTCCAGTCTAAATAAAGAAGAGACCATTGTCATCCCACAAGGGCATTTCTAAGGAAAGGTAGTTTCATCTCAACCCAGAATATATTCCTGCTTACAAAGTACTCAGACAACTGCTTTGCTTGTTAGGTCCAATAAAATTATTGGGCCAGTAATGGCAGAGGTTAAAACCTCTGATGGTCTTAGTATAGTTATGCTGTTTTCTCTGTGTGGAAGCCTAGTGGTTACTACAATACGAGTTGCTTTTGCAGGCCAAATTACATTAAAAAATTCAATACTTATCTAATGAAACAAGAAGCTGAGTGGGGCATGTAAAATTGAATAAACTTCTAAAAGCTGGAGAAACATGTCCGGAAGATCTTTGTGGCACTGTGGATAGCATCTCAAGTGTACCCACAATATTACTAAAAATTTCTGAAATTCACCGAAAGGAAAATCTACCCTGTACAGAGTTTGAATATGGAGTCATGTGTTCACATATGGCATGATATAAACAAGCAACAAATAACCACAGTATACTGCTACACAGCATGTTTAATTTTCCAGTTAAGATTGAAAAAGTATTTTCACAGTTATTAAGCAGTAGACATAATTTATTTGTTTTTGGCTGAATAACCACCACAAGAAAGAGTTGGTGCAGCAATGTACTCACTAGAAGTAATTAAAAGCCAAGGCCCAGTCTTTCTACAAGCTTTCACCACAGACATCAACAAAGAGAATCTCTTGTTTGCTAATGCACCTTAATCTGCTCTCCTGCAAAACCACTCAGAGCTGCAAATTCTGGGACTCTGTGGAAAAACACTTGTCTTTCTAAAGAAACCTCTCAACTGACAACAAGAATTATTAAAAAATGGGATAAACAGAATGAAGGTAAATTATTTACTGTTTCCATTCCAGCAATGAATAGTGGAGAAACCAAGAGGTTAATAAGGATACACAACGCAAAATGCTCCAGAGACCCCTCCAGCAGACAGGATTTACTCCTTCAAGACAAGGAAAAAAATTAACATGCCCTGAATAACAACAGTACTCCCCTTCTAACAGATTTTGCAGAAGTTACATATATGATCCAAACAGTTCTAAACCAAATTTTAAGGTTACACATTTTCAGAGGAATTACTGCTATTCTGTGCCTTAAGTATAGTCTTGAATGCTAACACAATTTTTTCATTTAATAAGAAATCCTTGGCTCCTGTGACTGCAAAGAAAGTGCAATATCATCATGATCTTTATGCATTTAGCATCCCTTTCAGCTGTTTGCCAAACCCAGAATGAAGTGTGGTCTACCGCTTCTCCCCAGCAGAGTGAGGGCTGGGGGAAAGATTACTCCCAAGGAAAGGGTGACTTTCATTTTCCTGACCAGGACAATCTCCTGCAGCCTTTCTTCCTCAAAATGGGCATTGATGAAACCATTAGCAGGATCACAAAGCTGTTTTGATATGCAGGTGATCAAGCCTGAACTACCACAATACTTTGTTCATAATTCTTATTGCTTCTCAAAAACATAAGAGGGTGTGATGACAGGAATTACATTATGCTAGGGCATTTTAGGTAGGTGAACATGCATTTATTCTCATAAATTATGTTTATTAGATTACACCCACAATATAATATGTGCAGCCAGTAAAATGGACGATACTAGCTAGAAACAACAGCTGAGTTGTCATTGTGGTAAACAAAGGAAAAGTATACATTCAACAAAATAGCTAATCTATAATATTTTGTTAGAGAAATTTCTAAAGTGCTCAAAGAAATAAAATGTACAGGAGAAATTTGTTAGTTAGTTCCACCAAATCTGAAAACTTACCATTTTATCTAGGTGCTCAATGGATCTATAAATTTCTCCTTGGGATTCATCATAGTAACTGTAACGGAACCTCTGACCTTGAAACAAAAATCATGTATAAAATAAAAAAGGGAAAAATCGTAGCTAAAACACTCCCTAGTACTTACTACATAATTGAAACTATTATATTTGTAAAGTAGTAATCTTCATTTATTTTATACTTTTTATCTCCACTAAGGAAATTCTAGGGCAATCATCAAAGTAGTAGCCCAGAAGCAAAGTGAAAAAACACAGGACGGGCAGTTACATTCTTAAAGAAAAACCTACTACGTAGAACTGACACTACAGTATCACGTATTAATTGCCTGTTACTGCCTTGGAATCTGATTCTATACATTAAAAACTAAAGCAACATTCCATTTCACTATCCCACTTGACAAAGTCAACCCTGGAGTCAGGCTACTTCTGCTTGCACAACAATACCCACAGTAAATGAAGGTTAAAAGAAAAAGTTAATGATAATTCAATGAACAGTTGTAGATGGTTCATTAGCCACAACTGAACCCAGGGCACTCTTGTATATCTCCACCTATTCCACAGTTCAGAGATGAGTAAAATACGCACTTAATTACGTAAGTTGACTAAAGATGACAATGAAAAAGGGAAGGTCTGTCGCATAACATAAAATATATCTTTCTGAGGTAGTCCATTTTCCAGCTATTATCAACACTTAAAAGAAAAATAAAGTGTTAAAACAGGACAGAAGTCAAGGCTTCTGGAATCTTTACAGCTCTGCCACCATGATGAACTGGGATAGCTCTGGTGAATTGGCATAAATACTTCAACTGCTACCTCCTCCAGCAGCAAAATGTACAAAAGTTATTTCCATCAGAGGGTTGTTGCCATGTCCAGCGCATTTTTAGCTAATTAGTTTTGCAAGTTGCTTTGAGGTGCTTAAAGGGAGAGTAAAAAGAGTAAGAAACTTCAGACACTTACTTCATTGCAACAGTAAAGAGATGCATATAAACCCATACACCTTCACCATTTATTGCCTCCACTACACTGAAAACACATTACCACATGAATATTCTTCATCTATTGTTTGAAATTAAAAAAGAAAAATCCTTTTTCAGTTTTACGGAGTCATTTAAGTTTCACAGATGCATTTACCAGAAGTTAAAATGTTCAATGTTTAATAAAATACAGTCTTTCAAAATCACTACAAAATATTCCATCATGAAGAGATGTGAAACTTACCCCAATGGCAAAAGTCAGAAGAAACCACAAAGAGGTTACTAGGATCAGCTAGGTATTTACTGAAGAGTTTTCCAAATTCCTGCTCTTTTGACTCACTCAGTGCTCCGACCAACACAGGAATAATAGTAAACTCATCCTTATGGCTTATAAGCAAAAGAAAAAATGTTGTAATTCAAGTAACATCTCAAGTTTTTTCAGGGCTTGCTAAATGAAATTGCAGAATGTTTTAAAAGTGCACTATTGAACTGAAGACACAGTTACTTTGGTAAGGTCATACTAGGAAGTTGGTTTAGAACCTGAAACGACTTAAATTTCAGAAAACAAATCCCCCCCCAACAGTATTAATCTTTGCTGCAAAGTGAAAACACCAGGCAAACAAAAAGAAAATACAATGAAACCAGCAATAAAGGAAGAATTAAATTCTCCCTGAATAGATGCTGCGCAAATATTGGGTAATTTTCCAGCATGTATGAAAATGCTCAAGATAGTACCCAGATGCATATTGATACTCCAGGGGAAATTACAAATACTATGGAAGAAAAGTTAAATAAAGAGATGTGGGACAAAACCCACCAGAAATTGGCAAAAATTATCACCTTATTCAAAGTACTCATCTGAAATAGCAGATGTAAATGGAACCCTGATTTCCAAACTAGCATTAAGGCTCCAACCAAACTTAAAATCCCTCAGAAAACACCTATTAGCATTTGAATTTCTTTCAGCCACGCTTTGCAAAAAGGAAAGATAATTTTAAAAAATCAGCTCTTGAGAAAGATTCATCAAAGCATGTCTAATATTAAACTTTATTAAGCCCATATAAACTTGTTTATTAAGGGACAGTTCCAATTTCACCACTCAGGTGTTGGCTACACTCACAGTTTCTATTACAGTAACTAATCCCAGTCTCTGACTGTTTTCTCCCCAAAATTTTTATTGGGGGGAGGGGAGGGGGGGGAATGTGTGTTATATACCATGAAGGGTATTATTGCTTCCTACTGCACTTCACATGTAGTTCAAACATTTAATGCACACAATGCTCATTCTCACAGAATAAGTAATTAGCCCTAGTACCTTTCCATGGCTTTAGCAGTATAAGGCAAATGCATTTCAATACTGTGTTCATCTTCATCTGTCTGTAGGGACATACGTTCAAACATTCCAGTCTTCCACAATTCTCCATAAACTGAAATGAATTAAAGATCAGTTTTTACTACTTAAAAAAAATTCCAACACTGTAAAGCAAGCTACAGTGCATCTTTATCAGCATAAGCCCACTATAACAAGTTACTTGCCTCCAAGCTGTCATCATAAACCACCCATTTTTTAAATAAATTCAGGATTAAAATTACATTCAAGTCATTAAGATACAAACATAATTGATCCTGTTTACAAAATAAGTGTGTTAAATCAGCAACTTCATTAGTATATTGAGAAAAATTTTTGGTTATGATGCAAAATTTAGGTAACACAAATAAACAAAAAAAATGCTGATCAGCTGAGCCATTGCTGGATGTGTTGCTATTTAATACCATTTATTATCAACTGAATAATGAAATCTGGAGACAGTAAAAACTGACTAAGTAATGCACATTTATAAGTTAAGTTTTCTACTCTCAAGTGTCCTTGGTGGTCTGCAGAGTCATCTCTACATTTTCAAAACTCTCCACTGGATGAAGAATTTGATGTAGGGATGCACCTCCTTCTCCACTCCATGAAGGAGTTCTACAGAAACTGAAGCATTTGTTACCTAAGGAAATTTCCACAGGCACTATGTAAAAAGCCTGGACTAGCTTGCTTAATCACAGTCATAACAAAATAGCAACACATCTGCACTAACTAGCCCTTCTGAAAAAGATATTGTATTAAGTAGATATACCTCAAATCACACAAAAGTCAAAATATCAAATTTATCTTCACTGCATCTTTAAGCTCAGTTTGAAAGACAGGTATTTTATGGACTAACAGTTCTGTAGGTACTCTGCCAGTTAAAAAAGTCACATGCAATAATGCATATAAACAAAAGCAGCTTTTTGTTCCTCAATTATAAATAAACACAAACCAACTAGAGCACTGTCTTTTTTTTTTTTTTTTAGACAGAATACTTCACAGAATAATGGAGCAGGTATGTAGTGGGCTATTATTCAAATGCAACACTTTTTAATTTTGAGATCACTTTTAAAGATCGCTTGTCAAGAGGCACACACTCATTATGGAAAAGATAAACAAAGACTGAGAATTCTTTACTTCCAGGAGCAAGATGTTATGGTTATAATACAACAAATGCCTGCAACCAGCAGGAACTTTCAGAAGTTCACTTTCATTGGAGTAAAACCAATTTTATATCTGTATGCCGCTTAAAAGCGATGAAGTATCCAACACCACCGAGAGTGCCTTCAGCATGGCAGTACCACAGTTAATACTAAAGCCTTAGCAGTCTTTGAGATGTGAGCTTTATCATGCACTTACTCTTTTGGTCAATTCGGAGATCATACAGAGGTGTTCTATAAATGTCCACACTGGAAAGTGCACATCGGGAAAGGGGCACGTGATGGGAGGGCCCAAGAATGAAAACTTTTCGGCTACAACAGTTAACACAAAAGCCCACAATTTAGACAACTGCAATTGTACAGAGACTTGGTTTAGCGTAACAAGGTTAATAAAAATGTACAAAGAGATACTTTCTGGTGGTTACCAACAGTGTTTTGCTCTGCTATGCATACAAGCACAGATCAGCCCGTGGCCTGGCCTTGCTCGGTATCTCCCAAACGATCATGAGATCCCTTCACTAACACTCCCCAGAGCCTTAAACCTCATAAGCAGGTTAATACCAGAGGGCACCCAGTGGCTAGAAATCTGTCTGGACTCATCTGGAAGCTGAATGACGTGTTACAGCTCCTTAGAACAGATTTTTGGATTCTCTCCTTGGACCAACACAACCTTCAGTTACACACCACCTTCAACAACTACAGGTATGTGCCCTCAAATTAGGGTTACAGATTTATCATCTATGCAGAGCTTTTCGCTTATTTACTTAATTAGCCTTACTTCACCTTTCACCAAATTCAGTCTCAAGTCATTCTCAAATGCTGTTTTTATCCAGTTGTTGCATCAAAAACAGGGACCTGGACCTGCACATGTGCAGCTTTAGCTGATACTGCAAGTTTTCATACATCATCATGATGTTATTTCTTCAAGTCCTCTCAGTTCCTGGCTCTTGATTAGATGTTAAGGGTCTCCTGCCACAGGACTTAATGAAAAGAAGAAAAAAAAAACCTACAGGAAATTCAGCTTTTCGGATTCACGATCATATCTTGTTTCTGGCACTGAACTAAAGGGGTGGGACACATGTAAATAATTTTTTTTCTTACACATGGAGTGCTATAGCAAGCTATACTAAAACCCTAAAACTTTTTACAGAGTTCATAAAAACAAAATATCCAAATGTGCACTACTTCAGCTGAAAGATGAATCCCTGGTCAATTCTAAACATGCCCTGCGGTAAAATAGCAAATGATCCTGAAAGTTCAATCAACTCCATGTCACTGATCCTGGGGAATGCAACTTGTTCTAGAAATTTTAGAAAAACTAGTTATCTTCAATTTGTTTACAATAGTTTAGAAAGAATCAAAACCATGGTCTTCGGAGAGCATTACAACATGTTATAAGCAACTAACAGACATAGCCAATTTTTATATTAACATCGCAAAATAAACACTTTGAGTAAATACTGGAGATGTTTTAAATTTTTCTCATTTAAAAAAACGTTGCAGTCAGCAGAACACGTAAGAACTATATTTCTCAACACTGAATTACGGGATTCATATTTTCAGAGGCAGGCACAGGCTACGGTACCATGTTGTGCGTTTTTTTTATAATTTTTCTTTTTTTCACTGTTGTGCTATTAGAAACACAAGTCCACTTAAAATTATTACAGTGTGTAACTTCCACTGACTTCAAATATTATATACAGACACTGGTCACTTTCTCCACAGCAGAAGAGAATCCTGGTAGCATTCAGCCCATAATCCTGCACTGAAAAACCTATGCAGAATCACAATCAAATATTTTAACATACTTAAAACAAACCTCCCAACAAAAACAAAAAACAAAAATAAAGAAAAACACCCTGACACCAGCTAAAAAAAAAAAAAAAAATCCCAGCTTGGGCTTTTATAAAAGCAGTAGAACATCAAGCAATAAAATAAATTAAATGTTATTACCCGAAAAAAGAATACCTTTAACCCCTCCCTTCTGAAAAGTTACTTACCGATAATTCTCAATATGTTTTTTAAATATTGCTTCACATTTGCATTTTCAAAAATGCTACTTGTTTTTTCTTTTCTAACATCCAAACAATTTGAACAGATGTTAAAAGAGAAGTTATGCACAGAACACTAAAAGGGTAAAAAGTCAAAATTTGAGTACTTTGAGGTGTAAGAATGTAAAAAGCACATTCAGCTTCTCAGAAAATTGCAATAGCATTGCCTTATACTTTGTAAAGAAAAACTTCAATACTTACGTAATATTAGGATCCACTTGTTTGTAAGCATGGGCTGCACAAGAACCACAGTAAGTATATCCTGCATGGCTGCAAATCAAGGTGTACAAAATGTTAACATGTTAAATATTGTTTAACTTCTTAATTATGTTGATATTGCTATTAAATGTTAATATCTTCAATATTATTTCTCTCCAATGCACTGGAAATAGTAAGATTGGTCCAAAATCAACTCCCAAAATGTCTGAAGAGCACTTTCCTCTACTGATGTACGAGGGATGTGTTTGATAAAGAACTATCAGTGAACATTTACTTGAAAGTTAGGAATTGTGCCTACAGAGCAAAGCAACTTTCATTACTGTAAAAAAATACTGGTAGGCAGACTACACTACTGCATATTATTAGAAGCTCCTGAGAATGCCAAGAGTGCAGCCAAAAGAGCTGCTGCAGAAAGCCCTTCTAACCACACTCCAGTAACCAAATATGACGACACTAAAGGGGTCCTGCAAGAGGAACTACATGTGACAGCAGATAAAGAGAGAGTAAAAATGTTCTGTCACAGAAGAAGAATACCTCAGCAACAGAATGGACAGGCACAAGGAAAGCAGGGTAGCTTTTGCTGCAGAGAGTGCTACACGTGCTTTATCATTTCCTATCACTCTGGCCTGGAGCCTTTTTCAACCCCTGCTACTGTGTGTGCCCCAGAACCATCCAGAATTATTCTGACTACTTGTTTCAAAGATCACATCCAAATCCTAAGACCCATTCCCATCAAGACTGTTAAAAACAGCAGAAGACTCAGTCTACAGTGCTAAAAACATTAATGCCAGAGAACATTCATCCCTCAGGGTCTCAGGCCAAGCAGTGGAGCACAGCCCACAGCCACCCCACAGCATGGTCACAGCAGACAGGCCATGCCCACATTCCACAGTGCTTAGGTCATATCGCCTCTGGAGCTCATCAGGAGCACCCATGACCCTTGGGCAACTCTTATTGATTTTGAGTCAAGTATGTGCAACAACAGAACTACAGCTTTCCGGATGGTGTTTTTAATTCAGTGACACTGAGAATGATATGTGTTCTAAGCCCTGGGACATAGAGGATATTTGAGGATACAAGCCCCCCCATTGACAGCATTGGAGGATTTTACATTTATTTATATGCATGTATGCAAACGTGCAAGTATATACATCCACAGAATGACACTGGGAGCAAGTTATCCTGAAAATTACCCTGGGGCTTTAATTCAGTGTCACTTGACTTACTCTGAAGAGCTCTGAAAGATATTAGCATCCATGCAAAGGGGATAAACAGGAAATTGAAACTTAGTGAACAAGCAAGGTGTGTTATATGATGTCAAGGGAGCCTTCTGAAAGGTGCTACAGGTTTCTTCAGTCTTTTACAAAAATATTATTAGCCATATCTCACTTTACAGGTGGGAAAACAAAGGTATGGTTAATGAAAAAAACTGTTGAGACCATGGGAAGAACTCCAGTAGTTCTGGAAGAACAACCCAGGTTACCTACTCCACAGCTGAAGGCCTTTTTCCAGACATTCCTCTGAGAAAGACTAAGACAGATTTGGGACAATTTCTTCTGCATATTCAATATTATTATGGAATACTTCAAACATTATATCAATGCTATGTTAGCACAGGAAAAACATAATTTTTGAAGTGCTTTTCTACTGTTTCCTTCCAACTCACAATAAATTGGAATGACCAACATACTTTTCTTATTATATGTTGCAACCATCTTCAGTAAATTGAATTCTAACTAACTAGCTTAGATGATTTTCATTTCCCCTGTGGACAAAAAAAATCCAAACAGAACCAAACTAAAATAGGAGAAGTAAACCACTTTGAATAGCTGAGCACTGTTTAATCACTTTTGTTTTAAGCTTTGATAAGTTTTTATTTGGGGGCCATGCTGGTGCTTTATTTGTTTTGTGGGGTTTTTTTTGGGGGGGTGAAGGGGAGGGGTTGTTGTTGTTTTCGGTTTGTTTGTTTAATTATGTGTAGCTATTCTATACTAGAAGTGCACTGACAGAGCTGCCATCTTTAGACAAAGATTCCACTAATACACCTCTTATCTGTCTTACTGGATCACAAATGAATGTCATGTCTTCAGTCTATCAACAAAAGAATAATCATACACCAAAATGTGCACAGACTTCTTCCATTCTATGCCATAGCCAAAACACATATTTAGAAACCACATGACATTCTTTTCAACTAAAAATCAGCTTTTACCAGTCCACAAAATCACTCAAAATACGGAAGCATTTAAATAATAAAGTATCGTGTATACTAAAACCAGATTTTAAACTTACGGTGCAATAATGGCTCTAGCAGGTCTCTTTGTGGACTGTACTTGAGAAAGCCAACCTTCTAGTTGTGCATTCAGCTGGGGTCCTATGAAGAGACAAGGAAATACTGAAGCCATAAAAGAATCTATTATACCTCAAAGATTAACAAATAAAGTCCAATAGGTTTTAAATCATCTTAAACATGAAAGCCTGTGTTTCAATCTTAAAAACAAACAAACAAAACCCAAACCACAACATGCCGGTAATGTTGAAGGTTACACTAGGAAAGTTTCAAATTGTAGTCCAGCAAATTGTTTTATTGCATATCCAAACACACACTTGTTTCTTGCACTGTGGACAGATGCTCATACCACTTCATCATTAGAAAGGATGGCTGCTGATCTCAAATGAGAGGCTAAGAGATGACTGATTCCTCTGGTAACCATATTTGCAGAATTCAGAATTAAAAAGTTAATGACCTATGACAAGAGAGCCCAATATGGGAAGATGATATAATACAAAGGCCTCACATACTGAGATGGTGGCCAATGGCTGCGTTACTTAGTCCTTTGTCATTACCAAGCGAGCATAGGAGCAGAACACGAAGCACACTGTATGCTGGGAAAACTGTAAATACACAGGAAGCAGCTAAAAGAGCAAAAACATCGTGCTTGTACCAGACCAGTTCCTCAACAACTACTGATCAACAAATACTATTAAGTACACATAATTCTTGGCAACATTAAACTTTGAAAATTGGTCAACCCAAATATTTAATTAAGTAAATCCTGTCCCTCAACAAGCAGCAAATAATTCAATTAGCTGACACGTGATAAAAATGCCTTTTAGAAATACAACATTAAAAAAACGCATTTTGGTATATCCCATCACAAAGAAAACTTTTTGATGTAAAGCCACTTCTGAAGAAGCCAGCCTGGCAAATATAGCACAATACTCTTTATATTAAAGAATACAAAACAAACTTTCAACTAAAACTCATTCAACTGCTATTGTTACAAGTAACATGTCATTAACAAAGAGAGAGATGCACTTTTTTCAGCTGACATTGTGCTTTTGACAGGACTGTACGTCAGCAGAGCTTATCTGTAAAGTACGGTGCAATAAGCTGCTTTTCCTCTGGCACGCACATTGCACATTTCTGTATCTTGCCCATCCAGGTATAAAACCATCTCTTGCCAGGAAAAGTCAAAATCAAATAAAATACCCAAAACTATTTCATAGCAATGGCCTGAGCTGCCTAGATCTCAAGCTGACAGCTCTCCAAAGGGCTGATAAGAGCTACAGAGAACCAGAGAAAAGATGCCAACTTTTGTGGAATCAAATCAGTCACTCATCAATGATGGCCAAAAAGCTCTCTCTGGAAAGCTGGGGAGGGGACGTACCCAAGCCACATTTTTAAATAGGAAACCTAAATTCGTGTTTTTAATGAAAGAAATTATTTCTTCTGTGGTTGTGAAGAATCGGACCTTTTTACATGAACTAGTGCAACACTGTTTTCCTAAGCCTACAATCACCATGAATGCCTTAGGTGCCATCTACAGCTCTAACAAGGCAAAAAAGTGATGCTGATTAGCTGCTGTCACTGTTGTAATACTTTATTAAACGAAGAAATTGTAAAAACACCAAAACGCAAGAAACAAAAACCAACTAAACAACAACACAAACCACACCCCAAATTTATTGTGCTGCTTCTGTTGCTTGGGAAATTACAGGCAGTAGAGCCACGCAATCTGGAGAGAAGGATAATGACATCTTAGAAATTGGAGTCTGCTGGCAAGCCTAAATAAAAATCCATAGGTCTCAATTTCCATCCTCTTTCTAAGTTACTAGGAGACTAACAAAACAGTATTCTGTCACAGTCTTATCACTTCAAAGACACAAATCACTTCAAAATTTGACTTCCTAATTCTCCCAAAGTACATAGAAGGATAAAGCACTTTCTGAATGAAGCTCTTTAGGAGAAGACAATTTTTTTCCCCAACACCTACTACTCAGAGACCTGGAGAACACATGGCTCTGCCCCAGCTGACCCCTTCTTCTCCAAGGAGACACACAGGCAAGACAACAGCACAAGGACCAGAACCTCTCAAAGCAAAGCGAGAAAGCCTTGGGACTGTTCCCCAACACAGCACAGGGCTTGGCCTTCCTCCAGCCCTTCTTTAGGAAGGGTTTTTGATTAAGAAGGTGTTTATGGTGATTTGTCTTAGGTTAAGATAAAGCAGGTAACTTTCCAAACTGTTCAAGTTTAGAATCTCTGGTAATTTCCTAAAATTCCATACGATTGTTCAAGTCTGGCCAAAACTCAGTGGAGTAGCAGAGTAAGATTCTCAGGTTTGCTTAGTCTGCTATTACAGACTCTGACAAAGTAACAAACATTTATTTCCTAGAAGCAGTAAAATAACAGATCTGTGTGACCCAAGGGATGAAACTTCTGTCAACATTTACATAAGGACCAGGTGACGCATATGCTTTCAGATTTTTTTCCATTTAATGCAATTACAAGGTGCCTTTTTAGATCATTAATTCTGACCTAATGTAAGTTTCCATATCAACTTATACTTTTTGGTACTATTTTAATAAACCATGTAATCAAATCTGTCTCTCCAAAGGACTAACTGAAAGAGAGAATGGAGAATACAACATATCCCCCTGACCTTTTAGTTAAAGAAAAAAAAAAAAAAATTAAACAGCACCCAAAAGAACTGACAGGAGTAGACCCTACCTGCAGCCTCCTATTCTTCTAAATACTTAAGGGGGATATTCTAAAACTCTAATTTTCTTGTTACTGAATTAGCATCAACTTTTTCTTGAAATGTTCAGGCAGGTTTTTCTTCCAGTTTATCAAACATGACAGTGATAAGGCTAAAGTCAAAATATTTGAATTGGATATACAAAATATAAACAAACCCACATTATCACAGTAGATATGCTCTGCCATATGGAATAGTATTACAGGAGACAAGTGGCTTCTTCATGAAGAGCTCTATTAGTAAATTCCTTCATACGTAAACTTAAGTTAAACTGAAAAAAAAGCCTTTGCAAATAGTCACTGAGTTTAACTGCAGTAGATATCCCCCACCTAAGGTGACAAGTGCAGGCAAGGAACAGCACAGTTGCCTATGGATCCTCCTGCCACAGGGGTGGAAGGAGAAGTCCCCGTCCCTCGAGCCACAGGCGGGACACCCAGCGGGAGACAGCCAGCAGGATGAGCACAACTGGGTTTTTAAATCTAACCAGGGCACAAGGACAGAAAGCCTTGCAGATGCAACAATCAATACGCTTTAGCATTAATACTGCAAGATCAGACCTTTTATTGATTTAAGGAAGATTAGGCAGCAAAATATGAACTTCATGGAAAACATTAGGACATGCATTTCAATCCTATGAAGTAAGGTATAAATATAGGTATGTAACTAAAGTATGCTGACATTATCCATGGATATTTCACATCCTGTTTTGTTTTGGAAACTGCCAGAAGTTATGCCAAATTAAAAATAATTGTAAGCACAGACAAAGACTCCACTAGACAAATTTATGGATACAGCCAAAGGCAGAATTTATTCAAATATCTTGCCTAAAAGGATAAATTATTTTTACAATCAACATTATCCTCTCACAAAAAACTGAAGTAACCAAGAAGGAATTATTCCACGTTAAATGCATGCCAGTGTTACCCAATGAATAATAACCCAAAGACATCTGGTAGTCACATGCTTTGGTTCTTCACCTCCATTTACAGCTGTCACAGTCCAAGCTTTGTGGGTTAAGCCAACCCAGCACATTCTTTCCATGGCCAAACTCACCTCCTCACATGAGACTGAAGTGCTCAGATGCCAGATGTCAACACAACACAATGGGAACTTGCTCCTGGCCCAGCAGCCACCATTACTAGTGCAAAACCTGCCTTTTCAGACTGCTAAGGAAGACGTGACGCTTGTTCCAAAACCTCAGTCTCAGTATATGTGGTGGGTTTTTTTGTTTGGTGGTGGGTTTTTTTAACTGTTGTTGTTGTGTTGTTTTAGTGTTTTGTTTTGTTTTGTTTTTTTTAACTGGAAGAACATAAACCTCAACCAAAATTCTGAGCAGCACCAGTGAAAACTGTTCAGTGTGTACAGCACTCACAGCAATGCAAGTGATGCTGGAGCACAATAAGAGCAATGCCGCAGTCCCAAACTTTTACACTTTTACTTGTCTAAACATGCCTCCTGTCCTGTAGTAGCCGATATTTTTTTTCTAAACCTTACTCCTTTTATCCTTTCATTACTTTTACCTATAGATGAAAAAGTCTACACCCAAAAATACTTCTAATACATATTACAGTGTATGTACTAAGAAATAAATGAGTCTTTTTTCTTGGAGGGTGTTAGAAAACATAAGGTAAGTAACACTGAAGCTTTGAGGGTTGGCACACTATTAGTTTAATAACTAGAACTAAGGGAACTCCCATCTCCGCAATTTTGAATGTGAATCCAAAACATCTAATTCAATTGTCAGGTAAACTCCAATCTTAAAAAGTGACAGAGGACTAAATAGTTTCTCTCTTTAGTGAAAATTGCAGAAAGTTTAATAATTTTTTTTAAAGAACACAGGTCACACCTGAAAAAAATCTTTGTTTCTCACTGCAACAATAGCCAAATCCTTGAACAAAGTTTTACCTGTGCAAAGACTAGAATGTGTAGGTGATTTCCAACAACTCATGGTGCTGAGCACATTCTCTACTGCTAGCATGTACTCTCTTCCAAAACTGATTACTGATGAAACGGTGATATCAGCCTACAAGCAAGCTGAAATTTACTTATGCAAACTATAGGACTGTGGGGAAAAAAATTACACCAGTGCTACCTAAGCCCTTATTACACACATTGCAAGATCAACATAAACCAGCAGGTAATGATTAAATTGGGGAAAATAAAACTGAAGCCACAACAGAGACATTGAAATCTGCTTTAGTGGCAATTCTTGCTTCCACATCCCTGTTTTCCAGTATTCTACCAGCTCTGTTATGTCCTTTACTGAAAGTTATTCAGAAATAAATAATCAAACTGTAACTTCACTGGTTAAGAATATCAAAAAACATGCACCTACCTGGCTTTATAAAACACACTCCCAGTTTGGTCATTCAGAGATCCAAACAAATGACCTTCTGTTTTACAGCTCTGCAGAAGTGATTTTGGCTCTAATACATGCTACATGTAACCTGAATTTGTGAAAGTATTCACTAGGTGATACTTGCAGGTCTGTTTTAATAATACCAGTATTCCATAAAATGTGAAGACTTTTTTCAATTCCAATTGTACAGTAAAAGTTGAATCTACATTCTTTACTTGGAACATCCTGATTCTGACTGTATTTAAGTGATTCAGCTAGAAATATTAGCCTGGAAATTGCACTTAAAATTATTCCAGTACACAATGTTAAATAATACAGTCTACATATTAATATTGTGTTCCATTATTAATTAAGGGAAGAGACAGCAACAACACATTCACTTTCCCCATAAAATATCTTAAAAAGATAGAAGACCAAAGGGAAAGAAACATTACATTCAGTATTTAACACTGCAGAGCACATACAAATTTGCAAGACACTATGATTAGTTGTTCCCAGATTGCAAGGTAAGAACAGTTGTATTTGCAATGCTCCAGCTAATGTCACAACATTAAGGTTTCATGATCAGTACATTAATTATCCTGCTACTGCAGAAAGCTCTTTTCACTACAACAGAGATCAGGTCAAAACTTTCATTTCAGTGACCCTCACATGCTTTTTACATTTTTTCCTGGATCCATGTGTCCATGACCATCTACAAACAACACAGTGATTCATCACATTATGTTTATGGATGAGCTGTGATGAGTTCTTCCAATTTTGGGGAGCATGCCAGGGTTCTTGGCACACCAGAGTTAAGCAGTTTCAAAAAACTCTTTTATGATATAGTGACCACCTTCCACAAACCCGCATCTGCATTCATAGTCTAATAACACACAAGACTGCACACATCATTATATTTCCTTCTAGCTGCTTCAGCAACTGCAGCGCCTCGGATCCAACACACTACAGAGAAGAGTTTCTGATCTAAGTTAAGGTAGGATGCAGCCACCCTGAGAGTCCATGAAAGACAGCCCAGCAGCCATATTTGCCCTCAGAAACCGCGACACCAGAAACCACGTATTCAGCAACATCATGGCAGTGCAGGAACAGTTCTAACCGGTGCACACACTTCCTCTGATGCTGATGAGAAGTTCCAGCTTGTGCCAACAAGCACACAAGTGCTGGGACTACATTACTCATGGAAGTGGACACTTTCATATCACTATAAAGGCCCCCAAGCCCCAGAAGGTGCAAGTTGAGAAAAGCAAGACTATCTCAGAATCACTGCTATTGCACATTGAAGCTGGCTACCTCAAAGAGCTATTAAGAGAGTTAGTGGGTTTTGCCATCAGTATTTGGTACAAAGGCAGCAGAAAAGCATTAGTGCAGGTCTTATTGAGGATTACAAAAGAATACAAGAGACTGTAAACATGCTAAAATAGTGGCCAACTTCAACAGAAATGTAATTTCTAAAAAGATTATTCATGGCACGTCTGATTTGCAGAAGCTCTTCAAAGTATTATCCTTTCCACCTGATCTAGACACCATCAGGCAGACCTCAGCCCAAAAGACAAGTTCTGAATATCCCTGGTTCATGACAGCCAGTTATTCAGAAGTTGTGGTATTTTTTATCCAAACGTGTTAGAAGTGTAATCCTTAAAATACTAGCTCCAAGAGGTCAGTGTCTACTTCCTTTAGGGTTCTTTCACTTACAAGCCAGTGCAGCAGAAAACAAACTCAAAAAACAAGGGTACCATGAGGTTTAAACTCTCTTCAAACATTTATGTGGAGATAGACCCTTTACTTGGCTCATCATAAAAAATAGTTTGGAAGACAATACACACAATGGCCTTTCAAGTCAACACAGCAATTACTCACCAACTCACATTTGCATCAATAAGTGTATGGAAATTAAGATTCTCCTAGTTCAAATGATGTGGCATAGGTTACCAGAAAACACACCTGTGACCACTATGACTTGGTCCAGGAAAACAGAGTAATAGGCCATACCCAATACAACTTGTTTTGCAGGGCATGTTTCAGACCACGTAGCACTGTTATTCACACACACTCTCAACTCCATTTTACTCGCGTAATTTGGAATAGTTTACAAAAACCCTTTGTGTTTTGTCTGTATCAGCATGCTGCAGACTGGGGAAAAGTTGAGACAAGAGGAATTAACAAACACTTCAATAAAGAGTGCTACAGTATTCAATTAGCACTTCCAGAAGCCAGGCAAGTCAGGCCAGCTGCCAGTGAATAAACCATGTTAAGCGTCCCAGTGTGTCACATCTCACTTGTAATGGCACACTATACAGGAAAAAAGATGCATATACACTAATGTTTATTTTCATTTCAGGAGTGTATGGATTGATTCCACACAGAACTGCTCAGCACTTACAGAATCTACTCACATGGAGGAGTAAATTGGAGAGAGCAACCACACTCTGTTCTGCAAATGGTCTGTGCTCAGAATAGCGTGTCATTCCCATTACATTTCAGCTGCTCCTTTTGTATCTAGGAATGTATCTGTCTGGCATTCAAAATCATGGGAAATTATCTCATTTTTCTTTCAAGTTGTCCTTAATCTTCCCTTTCCCCCTGCTGGTCAAAATCAATTTTTCAAGAGGTCTGGACACTAGGTGGTTGAATTAACCCAGCAGGAATGGGACTTTCTTCCAAAAATAGAGTGTAACATATTTCACCATACAACAGTGATACTTAAAAAAAAAAAAAAATTAAAAATCAACATGACAGAAGTGCAACAGGGTGATACTTTTATACTTAAATTTACATGGTGTGCTTTTATCTCACTTTTGCAAGTGTTTTTAGCAGCCACCATAAACTAGGTTGCTAGTCCCCAGAAGCAACAGCATGCCACATGAAATTTCTTATATTATTTTAAAGCAGACATACAGATCCAAGTCTGCAAGTGAAAAAAATATGTTATTTACACCAGAGGCCTACTATCAGCAATGGTTGTAGCACTATATCAGTTTGGAAACCCAGCTGTTCCATACTCAGTTCTCCTGCTAAGTAGGAGGAAGCAACACTGACCAAACAGACGTCATTGTCAGTTTGCTGTCAGATAAATGCTCCACAGGTCCACATCTAAAGTCCATTAAGATGCTACATAGACCAATGTGGAACAAATGTGACCTTCCCCACACCAAGAATTCTAGAGGATATGGTTATCATTTGGATCAAATTTTCCCTGCTGAACTCAACTGCAAAAAAGTATTAAGGAACTTGCTTTTTAAATTTTTCTTTAAAACAGGACATTATGGATGAAGAATTTAAAGGCTAACACCACCACGAAGCCCATCTTCCCCACTCCATTTCTCAGCAGCTTCATCAAGTGAGTAGGAAGTAGCAAGCTTTGTGCTTGGGACCTCACTTCTCTCTAATAATAAGTTGTTCACTTATAGTTAGATATGACATTCTAACATGGACATGCCTGGATGTGCATAATTGTATAGCCAGTCTTATTTGCTCTAAAACTAACTAGCATCATACAATTAGGTGATGTATTCATCCTAGAATGTAGTACATATTTATATTTTCCAAGGCAGAACTTAAGCAGTGAATATTCCATAGCTGGAGAAAATAAGGGAACGAGAATCTACCTTCATCTGAAGCAATTGCTGCCCCACAGACATAAGCAGTCTCTACAGAGAAGTGATATTTCTTCTAAACCCTCTTACATACATTACATTGACCCTCCATGAAGTGTAGTACCTCCCGCTTACATGGTTGTGGCTTCACCTCTGATATTGCTTCCACACCTGGAGCACAGAAAAGCCAGCTAATCCAGTTCAAGGATATCGTCTGGCAACAAACGCTGGTTTGCATTTTGGATCCACCCTTTGTCTTCTTCTCCCTCAGCCAAGTTCAGTCCTTCATTCCAAGAGCTGAGTTCTACAGCCAGATCTTGCAGATACAGTTTTTTAAGCATGGCAATGGGTGCGCTACTTTTGCAGTCAAGCCCTGCCCTGATCCAGGACCCCATGTAGTATCCTTGGTGTTTTGTTGATGTTCCACCCTCAGGTACCAGGCACCTTGGAATAAACCACCATTCAACTGATGTCATCCTCACACAGCCCCTTTAACATGCTTTCAGACACCATGATTTTGAACACATCCTTCAAAAATCATGCTTCTCATTGCCCTTTCAGACACATAGAGAATATTAATGCAGTCATTTTAACTATGGAGCAGGACAAGGGTTTCCAGGGCATCTGCTTGCCCTGTGTAATCCAACTCAGCTTTGTAGAAAGAGAGCAGTTTTCAGGAAAAGGGAAGCTTAAATGCTAACCCATTTATATCTAACCAAGCAAATAGCTTCTGGGCCAAAGCACAAAGAGAGTAGGCAGGAGGACTTGACAACAGAATCCACAAAGATTCACCATAATGCACTGAAGGACTATCACAATTCAAACTCTAATCCCTGCCCCAGCTTCATCCTTGAAGCTATGCAGGTTGAAACCACGTGGTAAAATCCAGACTTTCTTCATATAGTACAGCTGAGGAAATAAGCCTTGGTTACCAGTTTGAAATAGCAAATCTTATGTGGGTTTGCCGTAAAATACAGGAAGATTTTAAGTTAAGGCTATGATGAACACATCATTACCCTCTTGGTCCCCCCATCTGTCTCCTCCTGAGTTTTGATGGACTCTCCTAAATCGTGAACAAAAACTAGTTTTCAAGCAGCAAATAATGGGTAGTCCCTGTCTTGCTGAACAGGGAGAATTCCTGCTCTCATACCCTATGTAAACAGCACTAGCTATTTATATAGCAAAAGACATAAATAATGCTCTTTCCTTGCTTAAGAAAAATCCTACACGGGAAAATGAAACACACTTCCCAAAACTCCCCCCTGTGCAACATCAACCACTTACTCCCACCACACACACTCCAACAGTTACAATTTAACTTGTCAGAAGTACAGTCACCATAACTCGTTACAACATGATTCAGTTAGGGTTTTTTTTATGCAGTGTTAAGTGTCTGGCAACCATCTCACACCTCCTCCACAAGGAATACCCAGAGGGCTGCCCAAAACCAAGGGGAACAACATGCTTTTGGATGTCCTATTACAGACAAGTAGTACTGGCCTAACTAGTCAAGCAGACTTAACAGGGTGTAGTCTAACAAAATTACGCACTGAGTTCGTATAGTACAGGAAACAGCATCCGTGCCTCTTAAATTAATTACAAAAAAAAAACCAAACAACCAAAACTTATTTGCAGGTATCCAACAGTAACTTGGTATGAAGTCCAATATCAAACAAACTACAAAATTTATGTGTAAGGTCATCTAGCCATTCCACATTTTAAAGCCATTTTCTGCCTTATTCATAAATGAAAACATAATAGCACAAGAAAGTTGGGAAGTCTTACCACAAAGCTTCAACATTCTGATGTCTTTGTACATATTTAAATCTGTACTTTTGACATGATTTTGTTGGCTTTCTGTAAACACAGTACTACCTACCTTTCTAAAGCACTGGGAAAACCTGTAATTCCAAGCTATCAACACTGGATGAAGATTTGAGGCCAGTTTTGTAATGGACACAAGTTATGTTTGAAATATTAAGACTCGGAAGGAAAATAACCATCCTCTATTGTTGTCTAGAAACTGCTTACCCATCATTTGAAGCCCAGCTACTTGTCTCACAATCAGCATCTTCCTGTTATCCTCCCCCCTGTATTTCTCTTCTTCCTTTCCATTTTTTGCCTCATGTTCATTAATTTGTGGAGAAGAGAAAAAAATGTATCTATTATAACCAAGATAAGTGTATGACTTTTCACATCCAGTTTTTCTTAAGTGTCAGTAGAGGAACCTGAATGCATTTCTTTATTTAACTGTTTTTAATTGTATCCCTCACCTCCCTCTGAACTATTCTTTACAACAGCCTCTTGTTCATCTAAGCTTGTTCTGCTGCAGTTCTGTAATGATCTCTGCTCCTGAGGCCAATAAAAGACCATCCTTTACAAATCTCCTTATTAGCAGCTCTGAAAATACAAACGGGCATCCTATCCACAACAACAGAGTTCTGCCCCCAAACCCAAGGAAACTTATTTCCAAATATGTATGTGGCACCACGCCATTATTACACGTTTCTGTCTTTTTTGGGGAGGGCAAGCAGTAGTCCTCCCTCCAATGCACCATGTCTTTCTTCTATTCTTTTTCTGCAACTACTACACTTTTAAGCAGACAGAGCCCATTTTGAACTACTGCTTTATAACTCTTCACTACTACTAGATAAAGCGCTCTGGAAGAAAGGACGGAAGCTCACCTTGGACTACAAAAAGTGAAATAAACCTTTATTTGCACCCCAACCCATCACCTGCCTCCTAACCCTGCACACACCCCAGACACCCTGTGTTCTCTCAATAACACAAAACCAACACACCAGAGCACTCTGAAATATCGACATCTGTTCGTGTGCAGTCCTGGGTACGATACCCGCGCTGACTCTGCCACCGCTGTCCTCAGACAGGGAGCTGCAGCAACGCGTGTCTCTAAGGCGGGGTCCAGCACCCCCGAACACTCGGGGAAGGCCGATCCCGCCCTGGCCACACTCAAACACCGGCCTAAGGGCGCGGGCAGGCGCGGGGCCGGGCGACAGGCGCCGCTGCCTCGGTGCAGGCTGCCGGGCCGAGGGGCCAGCGGCGGCAGGCCGGTGTGCTCGGCTCCCCGAGACGCACGCTACGGCCACCGGAGACACAGCGGCACCCCCGCCCTGGCTCTGCTCTGCCCACCCCACCGGCCTCCCGGGCCGCTCCCCGGCGGCGGCCGGGCCCGGCAGCCCCTCAGATTTCCCACCCATTCGCCGGGCCCGGGAGCCCCCCTCCGCCCGCCATGTGCCGGCCGCGCCGGCGGGGGCGGGGCTGGAGGCCCCTCCCCGAGCCCGGTACCGGCGGCGGAAAGTGCTGATTCAGCCCCCGCTCCCCGCCGCGCTACGGGCCGCGGGGCCGGTACCTGAGGCTGTGTACCAGCTGCCGGCGTGGCTGGCCTCCCGGCAGAGCACCCGGTTGGACATCTTGGTGCTGGAGCCGCCTATGGTGTTCGGGGGAGGCGGTGGGGGACGGGCCCGGCCGCGGCGGCGGCGCTGCTCCCCCTCCTCCCCCGGCACGGCCCGGGCCCCGCGGGCGGAGGCGGCGCTGCCGGCGGCGCCTCCGGGCGGGCGGGCGGGCGGCGAGCGGGAGGGGGGCGCGCGGAGGCGGCGGGCGGGGCGGCGCGGGCCGGGGGCGCGGTGTCGCGCGCGGCCGCAGGCGGTCGCCCCGCGGGGGCGGTCGCGGAGAGGGGACGCGGGGACAAAGCCCGAGGCCGCCGCCGCCGCCGCCAACTCCGCGCTGCCAAGTGGGGGGGGCGCGAAGAGAAGGAGGCCGCGGCAGCAACTGGGTTTGGCCCGGCTCGGCTGCCGTGGACTAGGGGCCGCACAGGCGCCGCTCCCTCATTGGGCACGAAAGCAAAAGCCTCGCCGCCATTGGCCGCCCTCTCTCGCCGTTCCCGCCCACCGCTTTGACAAGCCCGGAATGGAGCGGTGCCGCCTCTTGGGCAGGGGGGAGAAGGCGGGGTTCGAAGGGAGAGACCGCCTCGGATTGGCCGGCCGCGTTGCCGTGGTGATCGCCTCTGGCCTCGCTGATTGGCGGGGCTGTGTCTCCGTGGTGGAAGGGTAGATTACGACTGCAGGTCAGATCAGGGGAGGCCGGTCCGGGGGGAGCGAGCCGGGACCGCGGGGGAGCTCCGCCCTATGCCCCCCCCCCTCCCTACCCCCGCATGCCTCGCGGATGGCGGCTACCCTCACGCGACACCGCCGTTAGGGGCACGCGGCCCCTGACCCCTCCGCTCCGGCGGGTCAGGGCGCTGCCGGCTGCTGAGGGGAAGACGGTGTTCTCCGGGGCGAAGCGGCGCTTTCTGGTGACTGGGGTTGCCCCCTTTGTTGTGAGGAAACAACAGTGCAGCTTCCGCTGCCTCCTCTGCCTCAGCCGTAGGCGGCAGTTCGGATTCTGAGGGCTCGATGGACAGCGGGTTCGGGCCGACAGAACGGGGAGGTTGCTGGGCTGAAGCTCCTTGTTACTGAGTTGGCAGAGTTACTTTCCTGCGCCCCTCTGCCCGTTCCATTATGGCTTCGGTACCATAGTGTGCAGTGCGGGCTGCGGGACCACGTTTGTGTAGAAGTCCCCAGTCCTCAGCTTAATCCTTCCCCACCTTATTTTTTTTATTAGCTTGGTGAATGGACTGCTGCCATGGAGACATCAAGCATAGCTCAAAATAGCTAATGAGGCAAAACTGGAAAGGGGAGTATTGCCAGTAATAAAGGGAGAAAGGGAAAAAGCAGTTTCAGCCACCGATGTGTGAGATGCAACCAGGAGAAAGGGAAACCACAACAGGAGAGATGAGGGGCTGCAGCCATTAAGGTATTCAGATCGATTGATGCTTTGTGAGGTGGAAAATGTATGGCACAGGTCAGGAATCACATTCTCCTTATGTCTTTTTATTCTTTAAAAAGTCCTCCTGCCAGTTATAAATGCATGCAAAATACAAAGCTTTTGTTTGGTTGTTTTTTTGTTTGGTTTTGTGTGTGTTGTTGTTGTTGTTGTTGTTTTAATAGTAAAACAAAGGAAAGGAGCAGGAGAAAGGCATTATTTGCAGTATGTCTTGAAGATCAAAATGGCTCATGCTGCAGAGATGGCTGAAGTCATTTTTATCAGTGAGGATCCTCCTCTGCACCCATAACACTCCCAGTGTAGCTGAGGGGCAATAAGTACTGGAGTCTCCAATTACTAATATTTGTAATGGGTTGTCATGAGGAAATGGGGCCTGACTATCTCTGCAAATGTCTAGCATTTTATATAGCCTTCACTGATCTATCTGTCCTTAGAGTATTCCATTGTTATTTTACAAATAGTGTGTTGAGAAAGGTTAATGTGGATTGTAACTGCTGCTTAGACTGGAAGAACTATCCTGCCTGACTGCTTTAACATAAAACTCTATTGGCAGTTGTGATACCCATTTATGACTCTCAAATCTTTTACATAAACTTCAGTACTAGGAATAGTTCCTGAACAGACTACTAATCCCTCAATAAAGTTAACTAAATGCAGTAGAGGATAAATTTTACTCCATTGAGAAAAATAAATGTTGTGATTATATACTTAAAAAAAATCATGCCAGCATATAGTTCAAGATTTTAATGCACCACTGTTCCCCAGTCCACCAAGACCAGTTAGAGGAGGCTGCTAGGAGGAACATCTTAGGAGAATTGGAGGTTAAAATAATTTTTAATTTTATGGTATTCCTTTCTGTCACTTGGAGGAAGAGCTTTCAACTCTGCTAAATGCTTTCCCTCCAATGAAAATAAAACAGAAGAACTTCCAAGTGGTAATCTAGATGGTTTAATGAGTAAAAACATTTTATAAGTATTTTCTTCTGGGTTTACTACCTTTCTTTATGTAGTGTTTTTTTCCTCTTCATCTTCTAAAATTTCTTAAATATATTTTTTTGTTGTTGCTGCATAACTCTTGGGCTGGATCCCTTTTCTCCTTGTGCTTCCTTTTTAAGTTTCCTTCTCCTTTGCTTTCCTCGTTAACCTTTATTTCATTGTGTGTAGATTTTTCTCACCTAGATTAGGTGTAGATTAGGATGAAGTTTTTACTTTATGTGAACATTGTATAGATGCAGAGGAACAATTGCAACTCAGTGTCAGCAGGTCACAGAAAGCACAGGCTTTTTTCCCTAATATGTAGATTGTGGCACATGCCACAGACACCGTGGCTGCGTGTTTTCCAGTGAGTTTCTGTCCTCTCTTACCCACTAGCACTGTCAATCCAGAGCCCATTGAAGCTGGAGGATATCCTCCTCTGTTTCTGCCTGTTCCTGCCAAAGCTTGTCATCCATGGTACTACATAGTTCCCTCTGGCAAAGGCGACAGTAGGATTTTTTTTCTTTGTTCTCTATCACAGGTGGACATAATGCCACTGAGCAGTGTTTAGTGATTTGTGGGTTCCTCTTTTTAAACTTCTATCACCTCCTGATCATGGATTGTTTCTTTAAGTGCTGGTGACACACTCCCTCAGTACCATATAACAGAAATGAAAGAGGCAGAAACAGAGAAGCAGGCAGCTCTTCAGTTAAATAGAACATGGTGATGCTGGGCTTCTTGGTGCTCAGGACATGGAGGTATGGAAGTGTTCTAGCCACAGGCTGAGAAACTGGCCTGAGCTTTCAGTGAATGCTGTGAAGCATGGCTGAGATTGAGAGATCCTCCTGCTTTGTCTGTAATTCTTCTGAGCACTGTACAGGGAGAGGTAACAGTACTTAACTGTTCAGAACTATTTCAGTCATTTTTCCCTGAGGTGCAGGGCAAAGTTGACACAACGCATGGACAGATCCCCCAAGTCAGCATACCGTGAAGCATACGCCACTGCTACACATGTATATCTGTGGGCAATTTGTTGCCTACTTGGACAAAAAGCATGAAGGCAGATTGTGGCAAGAGTGACTTGCCAGTTAGTGTGCCCTTAGCATGCAGTTTTCCTTGAGTAATATCTGGTGCCCAGCTTGGGTGGCACATGGTGCAGCTTTCAAGGTCTGTTACTTTCTTGTTTTTTTCTCTTGTTCTCCCCTTGCACATGGTTTATTTTGCCTTTGTTCCTATGATGTTTTCCACATTGTCCACTTCCTGTCTTCTCCCTTCTCAGGAAGCTCTTCACCACCACTGTTACTCTAGGTTTTTCTCTTTACAAACTGTCATTCTCTATCCAAGGAACCTGCTGTTTCTAGCAGTCCTTCCTTCTACTGTTAAAAGCAGGTCCCCGCTTACAAGGGAAATATCTGCACTTCCTGTACAACAGCATCTGAGATAATATCAGTGGGTAATTGTCCATCTCGTAATCCATCTTCCTCAGTGTACACCAGAGGAAAAGGAAGGCCATATTCTCTCCAGGAGATACTTCTCAACCATCCAACAGCCTTTTATCAATTTAGGCTCCTCTCAAAAAAAAAAAGGCTTATTATGCAAAGTTGCAAAACAGACTTTGAGAGAGAAAAGCATGTTAGGAAAAAGAATATGACACATCCATAATCAGTGTTGCACTAGCACTGCTATAAACTGCCCTGTAGTTATTCACACAGCATTTACACTTTAAGTCCTCAGTTAAAACTGTATTTGAATAGTGAACATTAACAGAAGCACTGCTGATACTTTTTTTCATCACAGTAAAATGCCCCTTTCTGTAACAGCTGGCATTCTGTACTTCTGTGATCTAGGCTATGTAGTCACTCTTAAAATTAATTCTGACTATGAAATAGAATAGGGAACACAGGCTAAGGCTTGGCTAAGAATAATTTGTTACATAATTAGTACAATGATAAGAATAAATCAAAACCTATATTCTATCAAGCATGGTAGGCACAGGGACTCTTCTCGTGTTTCCTTTCTAAGCTACTGGTTTCAACTGCTTGTATCTTTCAGAATTTTTCATTTGTTTGAAAGCAGCTGGTTTGTTACTAGAAAGTCTGATGAGGAGAGAGGAGTTCTTTTGATTAGGCTGCATTTACAATAGGAACAGCACTTCAGAAAATAAAATAAATTGATAGCTCAGAGACCTGTACTGGTTTTGAAGAAAGCCCTTGATAAATCAGAGATTTAAAAAAAACGAAAGAGAGAAAAAAGAAAAAAAGATTTGGCAAGTCAAACTGTATTTTTAGGTGGTAGCAGGCTTCAGAATAGGTGGATGTAGAACCCTTTGATCAGAATTGCTTTTTGTGGGAAATTCTTTCTTCTGTCACTGTCCCCTTCAAGGTAAAAGACAATGTTCACAGTGGAAGCATTTATAAAAGGCAGACTTCAAAATACTGTATATGAGTCATAGATAATTCTTTCACAGTTACTGAATAGTAACTTCTGGATATTGGCTCTAAAAGAGTAATCTTGGAAGATGTGCTGTGGTGTTAACCAGGTATTCCATTTTATTTTCTGCTTAATTTTACTGCCCTTCAGAGCATATACAGACCTGGTTACTTAGGGTAGTGTGGACAAAACTGAAAAATAATTGTTCAAGAATCGAGAGATAATGGTTTTCAGCTATTTAGCAGTGGTCTGTCATACATCTAAAGTTGCTGTTTTCATTTATTTCTTCAAGCTTTTGTTCTACATCTCTTAATAACTTGTAGCCCTTTACATCTATTGTCCATTTTCTTGACGAGTTCCTAATTTTTAAATGTAACATCACTTGGTTTTTAATTTGTACTTCAAAATTAAAGACATTTATCTTTAAGCCCCCAGAACTCATGTTTCCTGTGGAAAAATAGTACTTCTTTTCTGGGTTAAATTGGGATAGCAAGCATCTGTCAAGTTTCTTCACAGAATCTGCATTGTTTTGTAGTAGGGCAAATTCAAAATAAATAAATGTTTTGAAAAATTGGACTTCATTGTTACTTCCGTAACTTTGATAATTGAATTATTTGGATATGATCTGACTATTCAGATAGTAATTTGGTATCTCCTTCCTGTTACAGAGTATTCTCTATGCAGCAGATCCTAACTGGTGAAGCCAATTTAACAAATAAAGGAATACAGTTGCACTTTTTCTTATTGACTTGTCATGCCCTTGCAAGAATCGCTAAAATTTCTCTCTTAGAGTTGGTGAATTCACTGCTGCTAGTAACATTTCAACTTATTTTCTTGGAGGAAGCTGCCCAGAAAAGCTGCTGTAGTGAATCTTCTAACATCATCACCTTATCAACTTGTCTCTCTCATTCTCTTGAACTGGCTGAGATGGGAAGGACAACAGCAGGTGACACTGTGTACCAAACAGCAGCTCCAACAGCTGAGCAGGTGGCATGCTGCTGGCAGGGACAGCTCACCTTAAGACTCATCCTTTGAGGTTCTAGGTTGATGCAAGAGCTTGTGCAGAAAGCCAACATGTTTACAATCTTTTGCACAGCTGCCTGGAAGGTATTACTGTAAGGTGAGAAATCTGATTTTATTCTGAATTCAGGCATGGTGACATAGGAAAATTGCTCTGTCTAGGAAAGATTAATAGTTGAGCTGTTTCTTTTTGTATGGTCTTGCACAAATTCTCAACGTAGAAATGAGGGATCAACATAGATTATATTTTCACATGTAACAATTCTTACAAACTTGTGATGTTGTCACCTATTCCAAAACCTCAGAATGCTCCTTTAGCAGTAAAAATAGCACTACCAAGTCTTTATGGTATCTTCACTTAGATGTTATTATTCATTCTAGAGTCAAAACACTGCTGTTAAAATCCTTTCAGTGTTTTTTAAAAGTGTCAGTGTTTGATGGAGACTGTGTTCACCACAACACAAAAGAATTAGTAATCTCATTCCACAATTTTTGTACATATTCCAAACCAGAACTATTTAGGTTTCATTTTGGGTTTGCAGGTTTCTTCCCCCCCCACCCCCCTTTTTTTCTCTCTCCCAATCTTACTGCTCTTGGACTACACTAATTCAATGTTTCCCTTTTAGCATATTAAGAAATATATAAAATATTGAGAGCCTTCCTACTAGGAGTAATAGCCAGATCTCATTCCAGCCCCTGCAAGTTAGCAGACAACTGAAAAGTTAAATTTTTCCTCTGAAGTATCTATTTTCTGGCCACTCTTATGCCCACGTATCTAAGCTACTAAAGAAGCAATGCTATGTTAAAACCAAGAAATCTTCAGATTACCATAGGGAAGTCATCTAGATGTCAGGACAACTGAGGTAAAATATTATTTGTGCGATGGGAGACATGAATATACTGCAAACACAGTGTATATCTTTATGTCATAGGTACAAGTCAAATGAGAATCTGAAGTCACTCTTTTTGTAAATCTATGCATAATTACAAAAAAAAAGGTAGCCTTTAATCTCTTTCAGAAAAAAAAAAACTCCAACCCTTGCAGCAACAAATTTAACTTACAAGGCTTTGATGGCTTGCTATGTTAAGGCAGTAAAACAAGAAACACAGAATGGAGATGGAAATGGTAAGATGGCAATACTGAAGCTTATTTGAATAAAAATTTAGGATTTGGATTAACTGAGCAATTCTTGGAAGCCAAATTTACCATTTCTGTGAGTGTCAAACAAACTATGTTAATTCTCCCAGTCTATTAAAAACTGGGCTATGCTTAATCTGCATTCCAATATCCAATGCTACTGAATAACACTGATTATGCTCCCTAGTACAAGTTTCAGAAAACAAAAATGGGAATTCTGAGGGCTGTGACCAGTCCCTGTACACATTACCAATAACCTAGTGAGCCAGTTTTCCAGTTACAATATTCCTATTTTCACAGACATTTGCTGATATTTTTTTCACAGCATGTTGTTTACTGTCTTAATTCTGTCTTTTTCTTCTGATCCCCAGTCTTCTGTTGCAGCTTCTTATATTGTACCCTGAGGCCTGTGGCCTTTACCCCTACTGAGGAGACTACAGGAAAAAAATTAAAAAGAGCTGGTCAGACAAAGACATTAAGAATAGAAATAGCAAACAGTGGTGTTAGTAAACTTAAGGGGGGGAAATCAGAAGATTTAGTATTTTACTGCATAGATTATTTTTGACAGAGAAAGACTGCTCCAACTAGGGGTAGCAGTACAGTGAATTATAGAACCTTTTAAAATCCCTTCAAACTTTATTCTGTATTTCAGTAGAATTCTGCACAGCATACCACTCACAGGAGATCACACCTCATTCATCTAAATATTTGAAATGTTGGACACTGTCTGCAAGTGATGTGTTCTGCTGCTAAACCTAATTAACTAAACCCTTTTCCTAGTGTTTGGAAGAAACATCTCCCCTCTTTACCTAATCAATCCATCCTCAAAATAAATTCTAACTGCTCTTAATTCCTTTGCCTTCTTGTTTAGGTACCCTGCACGTGAAGGGTGCTGTATAAAATCAACATTACCACTCATGTGATTCCCATAATAAGTTATTCCCCTTTGTTTCATGCATTCAGGTGATGGAGCCCCACAGAATTATCCAGACTTTCATCATCAGTAGTGTAGTTTCAGTACTTTATTTTGAAAGTCTCTTAATAGCTGGTCTAAAACAAGCAAACAAATGAAATGTAAAGTGTTCTTTATTAAATAACTCAAAAGGTAAAATAAGTTGTGCTATTAAGAAAGACAACATCATGGTTCCAAAGGATTTTTACAGCAGAAAACAAATTGCGGAAAATGAGCATTTCAGTCTAGCAGCCAAATTGTCCTCATTTTTATGGAGTTAATTTCGGTCCTCAAATTGTGACTTGTTTTTTAAAAGATATGCTGCTAGAAATTCAATGGGATTTGGTGGTCTGTAAAGAAAAAAGTAAATCAAAAGCAATTATTTTTTGTTATATAAAATTAGGCAGCTGAAGAACTAATCACCTTTCCTGAAAAGCAATGTAACTCCTCCCAAACACATATGAGCATTGATTTAGGGATGACCAACTATCGAGTTACCCTATAAATTTCCAGTTTTTGTCTCATGAATAAGTTTTTAATGAGTCTTAGTCACCATTCTAAATTGCTAATACAGTTAATCCTACAATCCTATGCTCTGTAAGCATAAATACTGTATGTACATCATCAGAAGTTACATGCATTTGCTATTTCTTTAACTTGTGCTATTTAAATTTATCTGTCAGTGCTTTCTTGTTTTATTTTCTTGAAATGGTTACTGCATTAGAATTGTTTTCATGGTTCCTGGCAACTGCTCTTTTTAAATGAACACAACAAAAACTCCCAAATTTGAGAAAGGTTGTAACTTGCAAGTAGTCAGTAATGCACGTTTCTGATCACTGGCCTTAGTCTAGGAGTTTTTGTTTTGTTTTAAAAGCTCCTTCAGCTTCAGTGCATGAATCCTGCTAATCTAGATTCTGTCTACAGAGTAAATGCCATGCTTACTTATTCCACACTGGGTCAGACCAAAGGTCCTGGTAGTGAGCAAATATGCCTATAAGGAGCATAAATAATGGAAGAAATGCACAGAGGTACTTCTCTGGACCATCTTTTTGGCCTCCAAGCACGTATACTTAACCAGCTTCCTGAACTAGCACCTTTAATAGTCCTGGTGAATTCCTCTACAACCTTCACCAGTTGCCCCTTGAGCCCAAACAATATGTCTTCAAGTTTTATAGCTTAGTTATGGAATCTGTGAAGAATCATCTCCTTTTGTTCCTTATGAATTTTCTACCTCATAGCTTAATTTGATTACTGTATCAGAACAGATGATAAACAATCCATCCCAATATAGAATCTCCATGCTATTAATGACTTAAAAGATTGCTAATATATTGTGTCTCAGAAAACTCTTTTCCAGGTTGAAGTATCATCCATTCAGTCACTCCCTATACAGATATCATTCCATACTTTACAATCAATCAACTAAAACCAACCAAACAAAAGACAAAACCCCCCAACCTATTCAATAAAACTCAGTATCATGAACAAATCTTGTCAGCCACTTTTTCAAACAGGTATACATGATCCTTTGCAGGATTCCAGCATTGCACTCATTTCACCATAAAAATTCACTTTTTACTTCTACCCTCTTCCAACCAGTTCCTTGTCCATATGGAGGCTTTTTCATTAATCCCACAGTAACTTAGTCTTTTTTAAAAGCATTAGTGAATGACTGTGCTAGAAATATTTTGGAAATTTAAGACTGTATAAATTAGATTTGTGTTTATGTGTCCTCATTGACTCCTTCCGTGAACTCCAAGAGACTTAGGAGCCCTGACATAAGTTGTGTTGACTCCTCCCAAGTATGTCATTTATTCATATGCTCACTATCTTGGAAGACAGCTTCTACTGAATTCAAGGCACAGTCATCAGCTGTATTGGGCTAACATCTCTACATTCCTTAGAAAAAAAATAACATCCATTAGTTACTTTCCAGTTCAATTTTAAGCACAAGATTATACAGCAGAGCTGGTAGTTAAGCTTTGGCACTCCTGAGGTTTTAATATGCTCAACTGAATAGCCAGTTTGACCGTGGCAGTTTGATACTGTTAGGTTTTTTCCTATACGTTCCCCAACCTCTTCTACTAATGTTCCAATTTCACTCCTGTGATGAGTCCCCATAAAGAACAGCTCCTTCCATAGTGAAGAAAGATTAAAAGAAAAAAAAAAGTTTGTCTGCTTTGTGTGTAGCAGAAGTATGCACACTGTAAGTATTGGGTAACCACCTCAAGGCTGTGTTTTACATTAAGTCTGCAGGAGAACTCCAACAGATGTCAATGGAAGGTCTGTACACTCAGGTGTACACACTTTCTTAGGTACTCTTTTGCCTTATTAGCTGTCTGTACAATGCAGTTCAAATTCACAGCTCTTTTGGAGGTTAAGACATTGCTGATGGTTGTTCTGGCTGTAGATACTGCAATGTGATTATGGTCATCAATACCAGCTTTTGATAATGTTATCTTGGCAAAATTGAGAAATGGTTACATGCGGTATGACTCAACAATAGTTTGGATATACCAAAAGGCTAGAAATTAATTTGGATAAGATGAACAACTGTTTGCTATTATTAAACAATACCCTCCTACACTGACTGATAAGAGATTTGGGGAATCTTGATAGCATAATCTTTACTCAAAGGATAAACTATCAGTTTGCTTCTTACTGTGTTGACAGCCTCATCCTTTATAAAGCGTTTTAATCTCCAACAAAGATGCACGTCAGGCCTGTCTGGTCGGTCTGTCTTTCTTTCAAATGGCAAGAGAACTCTTCACAATTTCACACTACAAAAATCTTGTTCAAAACTAGAACAACTTCTTGCTTTGCTTCTATAAGGTGAATTATGTGACAAAATTCAAAAAAAAACATCACTCCAAAACCTTTGCAGTAGCATACCTTGTTGTGAGATCACAAATTCAATAAATAACTCTTATCATGCCATATGCACCTAAGTGAGGAACACGTCCTGCATAGTGAATCGTAGTAATCATCAGTTCATAAACCTGTTGTAATGACTTTTTTACAGGTAGCAAAACCACATCTGGTATGCAGGATCACTGAACAAGGGACATACTACCCAAGTTTGAGACCTATGTTTTTCTTAAGAACAGAAGGAACATTGAAGCATCTTACCTCTCTTTTGCAAGAACAGCAAGTCCCTGTAGCAAGATAGGTACAACTGTCTGATCTAAGTAGGCACGTGTGGGTAGTGACTGAAGATCCACCTTCTGCTTCGATGTCTTCTCTGCATTTATTTTCTCATTTTCTACTATCCTCTGAAGTAGAAAAAAAAAAAAGTGAGTGAACATTGCTAATAACAGACACATCTACTTTGAGGTGTGAGTGCAAAGTACCCATTTCTCTGCAATTCACTGACCATAACTTCTTTACATCTTGTAAGAAAATTTAAGTGCGTATTTTTCCTTGCACAAAAATCTAATCCAGAGGAGCCTTCTGTTAAATTCTTATGTTTGGGAGAAACATTGTTAGGAAGTCAGGTTTTCCAAAACAGAAGACACCCAGTAGATCACTGTTATTTCTGCTTTTGCATTCAGATTTAAATTCTACACCACTGAGACAGGAATGACAACTAACAAGAGTGGTCCCAGTTAAATGGTTGCTGTATGCACGCAATTCTAACACAAAATGTTAAAAGCACTAGAAATTCAGGTGAAGTCTGACAGAGGAGACTCTGTTAAAACTCAAGCACTTTGAGACTGTGCTCTATTAAAGCACAGATGGAAAACTTAAGAAAACATACACAAAATGCTTCCAGGTGCATTTTGGTCAAAAAAGTGCTGAATCACCTTACAGCATTAACTGTAGTTCAAAAAGGACACCCTGCCACTGTCAGTAAACCAAAGGTGCTCAACACAACACACACACCTCTACCTATCTGAGATCAACCTTATCCAACGCGTTCTGGTTCTGTAGTGGAAACTGAAATGTACAGGGAGGCACCTATCAGAGAGAACAGTTGCAGAGGACATTTTTTAAAAGTTTCTGCAAAAGCTTTGCATAGAGTAGAAGCTTATAATGAAGGGAGACTGAAGGCTTTAATGAGGAAGAGTAAACAAATGTCATATAGTTATTATTCTAACCCACACTGTTACCAACAATGGAGACAACAGATTGTACCTACTTTTTCTTGGCATAATTAAAGACAGCTTGGATTATTCCAATACAATATTTCTGTTTACAAGAATATTAAAAAAATTCCTCCCTTTGATACTTTTATAGAAATCTCAACAGTTCCTCCTTTTCCCCTCCCTGTAATAAAAGTCTGGCTGCCTTTTTGTGGCATATTAATGGAACATCGCATACTTCAAAAAAACCCCACCTCGCTAAAATGTTATTTACTTCAGTACCATTTAGTATATAATGCAAGCAACACAACAGAAAATATATTAATTAACAGCCAGTTATGCAAGACACTAGTATCTGTTGGTATAGTTTCCATCTAACTTTCTTGGGAACACTACATTTGCTAAGGTCGGACTCAAGACAAAATTTGTTACCTCTACATTTTCAGTAAGACCATATTCAGAATGGGGATTTTCTGGAACCTGTAAAATAACACACGGTCAGCAAAGTGGAAATACTCCTTTTTACAGATGTAGCATGATGCACATAAAACATTTTTTGCATTACCTGAGGCTGTCCTTCCATAATCTGTTCTGCCTCCATGCTGAGAAAAGTGGAATTTGCTGGACGTATAGTAATCTTGGAAAGCAATAAAAAAGCAGGTCAGCAGGCTGAGATGCAGACGTGTTAGCTGACAGATATTGCATCATTTGGTTACTAAGGCGCAGTTACTAGAGAGCAAACGGAGTTACGCTGCGCTCCCCCGCTGCCAAACTCGTGCACGTTCTTCCCACACACTGAACCGAGAAGCGTCTTAAGGTTCGCGTTACGCCCGCTGAATAAAACGGCACCGGGATTACAAAACGCGCCATTCGTCATTTAAAACAACGGCCCCAAGCGCCGGTCCGTCCTCCTGCCCGGCCGAGAGAGCCCGCGGGAAGGCGGAGACACCCCAGTTCCCTCCTTCCTTCTTTTTTCCCTTGCCGCACGCCTGCCCGCCGCGCCACCCACGGCGCCAGTGGCCGGCGGCCGGGCCGGGCTGGGACCCCGTCGTACTGCACCGCCCCGCGGGCCACGTGCGGACGCCGCCGGCGCGCGGCCCCGGCCATAACGCAATCGCCACCGCGGGGAAGAGGCGACCACCCCGCTTCCCCCAGCGCCGCTCTCACCCGCCGGTGTGACCGGGGCTCGGCGGGGCACCTGCAGCCTCTCCACAGCAACCAGAGCCGCCGGCGGAGCTGTCGTAAATCGTTTTCACGTAAGTGAAACAGTCGCGTTTCAGCCGATTAACCCCGGCGAACTGCGCCTGCGCACACGAGGCCCCGCCCACCCCTGGGAGCCGGCCTGCCGAGAGGGGGAAAACAGGGGAGGTTCTCGCGGGCGCTGTGATGTCATCCCTGGGCGGGGCCTTGTCCCTCCTCAGCCTCGTCCGCACTGGCGCGTGGGCGCGTGGAGGCGGTTCGCTGGGCGCGGGGCGGCGCGGCGCGGGTCGGCGCGGCGCGGCGCGGCCGTTGTGGCCGTTGTTCAACCGTAGAGAGAGGGGGAGAGGGGCAGCGGGTTGAGGAGAGGAGAGGAGAGGAGAGGAGAGGGTGTTGGTGTCTGTTGGAGGGCTGGGCCTGGCCGGTCTTCATTCGTGTTTGGGGCGTCTGATAAGGTAATCGGTATTACGCTAAGCGGCTCTGACTGAGGCTTTTTCTTTTTATATAAAGTAATTTTCCTCACCGAAACAGAGGCTCTGTCCTGACTTCTGTTAACCGTTTTGAAGTGTAACCTGAGGAGCCTTGGTTAAGGCCAGGTGTGGGGGAGCAGGCAGGTAATTCTGCTTGTAGGCATCTTGTCTGAACTAAAACTGGCAGGATGTTTCTGTTCTCCAAGCAAGCCTTTGAAAAACACTGTTCCTTGAAAGTTTTGTGGTACAGAAACCTACTAATCAATGCAGTTTGACATCTGAGGAGTTCACTGTGATGTTTATAACTTTGCTGAAACTAACTTTGGACTGAAAAGGGGGGGTTGTTAGTGAAATAACCTTTTGGAACTCTGTAGAGTACAGATTGCAAAACAATGTTGGCCATTAATTTTGCCTAGTTGTCTTTGTATTAAGAAAAATGCAGCTGCTCAGCTTTCTCTGTGTGTCAGCTTTAATCATCATGTCTTCACATGAAGCTATCAAGAAATGAAAAATCTACTGCTTCTTTGTTGCTGTGCTACTACAAATTGCACCAGTGTTTGAACATCTATGCCTGGCTTTTTTTTCTTTTTCCATTGAGAATTCTGTGTGTGGTAGCATCACTTGTGCTGATAGATTTAAAAGGCCTTTAGAACCTTTTTATTTCTGAGAAAGTAGTTATATTCCTGTAGTGGGGTTTGTTTTTTTGGTTTTTTTTTGAGAAAATAAACTTACTTGTTGTTTTACAACAATTGGTCTATTTCTTTTTCTTCATATGCATTGTTGTCACTGCAGCAAGAATGATGTAGCTGATGCTCTTAAAAGATGAACAGTATAGACAAATAACCAAATGCCACGTTCTTCTTAGAATATACTCTGATGTAATAATAGGACTGCAATGAAGTGTGTTTACATCAGTGACTTTGAAACAATGTTTACAGAACTGACAGTGTTATCAGTGTGATAAGCAGGCTCAAAAACTGTGGTGCAGTCAGTCCCAGATTTGATACTCAACTGAAGGACCTGCAAATGTAGCTGTCTTTGTGTCAATTCACATAACTAGTTCTGGCAACCTTAGATGGTGTCAAGGTAGCTAGGTGAAAACACAGAAGGCAAAATGCTGAAAATTTTTTTTCCTAAAACTTAAAACAGGACTGTAAGTAAATTCTTAATGTGAATAAGTTGTTAATTCCATTTTGAGTCTCTATTTTTTTTCACAATATTCTTTAAAATGTCATTGCTAGAACTATATGTAAAATACCTGAATTTTTTGTAGCAATGGCTACCAAGAAAAATTAATGCTTTTACTCCTAGCCCCCTGTTTCCCCTCTTATACATTCTCTGTTGTATTCAGCTTTTGCTATAATGTGCTGGGAGTGAGAAAACGTTTCCTAACTGCACCTTCTGTGCAACGGTAAGCTGTGTTGACAGCGTAGTTGCACCTTCCTAATTTCTGTGATTGTGGTGCTTGTCTGCTTTGATTCCAAAACTGCGAGGGTGAAAACTCATTGACTCCACACAATTCAATATGAATTCAAGCGAAGCCATTTATTACAGAGACAAGCCTCCTTATATATGCAGTTATTTCCTGATCACGCGTCCATGTTCCAAGCATGCATTAGCTGATTGGATATTGTCCATGTTCACGGGCTGTCCACGTGCCCGAGTCTCATTGCTAATTTACACCATTTACATTGATTTACACCACTTTGGGGCCTTGTTATTTCGGAGTTGCAGGTCCTGTTCCCAGCCTTGAAATTCCTGGCTGGTTCAGTAACAAATCTCCATCTAACAGCAACCCCTCCACAACTCAGCCTCAAGAAAATCCCTCAAATCTCCCACAATTCCCCCTTTTTGTTTTTGAACCAGCCAGGCCTTGTTTACAACGCGCAGAATCATCTTTGAAATACACTGCAGCATACAACATATGATTAACAACAATGATTACAATTACATATAATGTAGCAAAGCCTTACATAATAAGATCAAACAACTACCCACCATTTGTCAAACCCTAATTCTACTACGACAATCTTATTAACGTGCTGGGTTAGTTTGTCTAAAGTACTATGAATAGATCCAGAATGATTAAACAAGTTAATACAACATCTTTCTCTTAAGTTCATCACAACCATATCCTTACGATAACAACAAAAATCTATGGCAATACGATTTTGAAGTATAACATGCCTAATACCATCAACATCTACTATTAATTGAGTTAGTATCTCAGAAGTTAAATCAGCCTGTTTAAAAGACCAATAGCTTAACTTTGATATGTCTCCTAAAGCTTTACCAGCCGCTAGACTAGGGAGGAGGAGTGCAGTAGATACCATGGTAGGAATGTCTCATAATTTTACCTCATTTTTGCATTGACTATCTAAGTGTAATATCACCCTTTTGACTCTCCTGCTGTTTGCTCAAATTGCCATTCTCCACAGAAGGTACACCACCTGCTTGCTAAGGGGCTTCTAGACCACCAGGTCTGTGAGCATCCATAACACTGAATTAGGATCCATGGTTTACATCTGAAACAGTCCTCACAACTTATCTCCCTCCTGTCCGTCTGCATCTGTTGAATCTTTGTTGAATCCACTTCGATCCTCAGCCTGTAATGACACAAACATAACCTTTTCCCCAGGTTATCAATTGGTGTGGCCTTTTCCATTTACCATTAACTAGTGATTTGACCATAACTACTGTAGGTTCTTTCTGATTTAGCATGGTTTTGGGTCATACTTGCAAAGTGTTTCATCACAGGGCAAATTTAGGCTGCATCACTTAGATATAAGTGATTCCTCACATACAATGCTTTTGACAATTGGTTTTGTGGTGTTTTCCCTACTTCTCCCCCCTTTTGGTTTAAAAACAAAAACAAACCAGTTCAGAATCAGATATGTGCGTTGGACCTTGACTACGTACTCAGAATCACAAACCAAATTTAGAGGTTCCTCCTTAAAGAGCTCTAAGTAATGTAAAGCTGCACCAAATTCTGCTAATTGGGTTGAACCTTCAATAATTTTTACAGAATGATGCCAATCGTTATCTTCACACCAGACCACTACAGCTTTATGAGACTTCCCAGAACCATGAACAAAAACTGCAAGTATGTAGGATCAGACCAACTACAAGTATGGTCTGTGACCTGATGTTAAAGACTTGCAGGTTCTGCATCAATTTACATTTAGGCATGCCAAAAGCTGTGCTGTTAAAAAAATCAGCTAGTGCAATTTACAAGGATGTAGATTGCAAATAAAAAAATCAAAATTAAATTTAACAAATGGTACCTATATGACAAAAGGATCATAGCCTATTAAGACTTAAATTAATTCCCTGCATTTTTTGATCAGAGTAACAATGGGTTTATCAGTCTGTTAGCATTCTCATCATACTGTCCCACAAGAGCCACAGGTTGTTTCTATGTTGTAGCTATAAATAGACAAATCTGCAAGTCCAATTGAATGGAGTCAGCCTATAAGGTTGTCATAAATTTATTCCTCAAAGTTTCTAACTCCATTTTGGCTGTCATATTTATTGGATATTGTTTTCCCTTACCGGATCGAAGTCCTGTTTCAGATCTATCAATGTAGTATTTGCTTTATCGAAACATTGGCTGTTAATACTAGTGGAAATATAGCATTCAAAATTTCCTTGGAGATTTCTCACTTGCAGCAAGCAAATCTGCACCATCCAAGCAGCTTCTTGTAGGACATGCAACTAAACAGAATTCTCAGAAAACGTAATTTGAGCTTACAATTTTCTTAATGAATCTTGACCCAAGAGAGGTATAGGGCTTTCTGGCAACTACAAGAATTCATGTATTAAAACTTTGTTCCAAATTTGGCATTCTATTGGTCTCAAAAAACAGCCTTTCTTTCGTTCTCTCTCATGACCTCAAAAACTAGCATGGTGAATTTACTAAGGAGTCTCTTACAACCAGTTACCACAGAATAAGTCTATTAAAAAAAATTTTGTTTTAATTTCCCAGCTTCATTAGAAATATGGACCAACTGGCAATGCCTTTAAATTTCAACCCTCAGACTCCTTGATGCAGTATTACAGTTCTCTAGCAGTAACAGTGCTGGGGAGGGAATAAAACCTCCCCCTCACCCCCATCTGGGATGGCAGGATCTCCAGCCCAGCATGAAAACAAATCAGTTTGAACTCCACATCAAACCAACCTGGCTGCACTCCACACCCAAATCAGTACCACTCTGACCCAGAGAAGCACTGAGCACTCTGACCCCCAAAAGCTGACCAGTGTGAAAAGACTGACTTCAGCAAGGAGGTAAAATGATGAGCTCTCTCCCCAGATGTGCCAAAACCTAGGAAACAAGACAGAAGCAAAAAGAAACATCACCAACAAACCCTGATTCAAAGCTGAGAAGCAACATAGTGCCACAATAAGGATGGATGACAATATTCCAGAGAAAAAAAAAAGACAGAGCAGGGGGGAGTAAAGCCCCCCTTTCTCTGCTTAGCAGCAGGAAAACAGGTTTTTCCTTTTTTTTTTTTCTTTTTCTTTCTCTTCTTGCTGCAGTTCAGATGGAGCCAAGGCCACGCAGCTGGCGCAATCGCTGGTACGAAGTGGGAGGCTCTGGCAAACTCCTCGGTTGCAATGACCTGAGTTTATCTGGCAGCTCCACACGGGCCCGAAATCCATGTTCAGGCACAGGCCTGGGATATTTTGCTTTTTTGTTCTCCCGTTTCACTCCAACCATAACACGCTTCATACACAATTCCAACCAGCTCAAGAGTTGCCACACTCCTCAGCCCCATTTACCTTTTACAATTTACAGATGTCAAAAAACAGTATATTAAGCATAATCCATTATTCCATTTTCCTAGACCCAAATCAGTTCACATTCCAGCAACCCCCAAATACAACCTCATACAATACTAAGTTCACATCCATCATAGCATTTAGGTGTTTGTTTTCATTTTTTTCCTTTTTTTTTCCTTTTATTTTCTTTTTCTTTTTGATTTTTTTTTCTTTTTTGAAAGCAGAGTTTAACAATTTAAATTCTTTTCTGGTCTCAAAATTACTAGATAACAATATAAGCAATTATTCTAATGCATAAGGATGCATCCTAAGGGGGAGCAAGGTGGAATTTTAGCAGTGGAACCAGTTTCCATTTTGTAATTATCTCCCCAAACAAAATTCTTTTGGTACCAAATATAAACATGCAAATTAAAATACTGAGCTCAGATATGAAAACCAAATACCAAGTTCAAATATGCAGATAGATCACAGTTACACTTATTCAAGCCAATATCTCAATTTTAGCATTGCACCTTTGGGCCGCTTACTGCTCAGCCAGGCAGAGGTACCACTGGGTCTCCCTGACAAAACAGGTCAGTGCGTGCTGGAACCCAACCGGCACCTGCCCCCCCGCCACTGCGGCAAGCTGGACCAGGTAAGGCTTTTATTAGCGTCTCATCTGGTGCACTACAACTGTTATCCCAAAACCAGGATTCTTTACTTGATGTGCATACAAAAAAGCCAAATCCAGCACATCAAGATGAGACACAGCCTATCACAGATTTGTGCAAGTCCGGATATTGGAATAAAGCTAGCATGCTACAAAGAAAAGTAACAGCTCTCACACACAAAATCTTATCATCACATTCACGCAGTAAAGAACTGAATTACTCATGATCTTCTGTATTATCACAAAATGCACACTTTGAGTCAACGGATTCTCATGATTTAACAGTCTGTGAACTTACTTGTACCATTTAACAGGCAAAGACTTAACAAACTATAATATGCTTAGACAGATACCTACAAAGAAAACCGGTTAATAAGGAAAACATCGTGCAGACTTCAGCAAGTTTACTGTGACCTGTGTGTTATCAGTTAACTTTCTCTCAGCTTGTTGAAGTTCAAACGGTTCCACCTGTAAAACTGTCTGAAATGATTTAATGATCTCTTGTAAGGATTTATTTTGTCGTGCTCTTCTCGCCTTAGAAACAACATTAATTTCAACAAAGTGTTATACTTCAAGATTCTATTCTCCGGACACTTTTCCTGATCATTTAACTTATACAGCAGCCACCATTAACTACAATATTTTACAAGATCTTCCTTCTTCCTATTTCTAAGTGCTTTCCTATGTTTTAAAACACCTCCCAATACCAATTTCTTAGGAACACGACTGAAAACAGTAATTTCTCACCCCATCTCGTAAGTAAAAACCATGAGAAGAGGGAGGGGGGAAAGCATAGGACTGCTTGCAGCACGAGTGGGAAAAGTGGGGAGAAAGTTTTACGGTGTACTTATACCACAAAGAAGCAATTCTAACAACAACCAGTAAAACAATTAACTCACATTCCTGACAAGCTGCTTGATTTTTAGAGGGGCAATACACAGAAGCACATAATATGTACTGTAAAACTCGCAAATAACACATAGATAGCAAACATTAGCATTCTCTACTGCTAATTTCAACACTTCTAAGTTTTCAACCTGCTTATTGATAGCCTCTTGAAGATGGTCAATAAATTGCATGTAATTCTCACTGGGACCCAGATAGTAGTGATAAAAGATTTGGCTGCTTTGTTGTTTTCAAACACCTCTGCTATAGCTTGATATGCAAGGTCTGTTGACTGCCTCAGGATTTCAGAAACTAATAGCGCCTGTAATTGTGATGTGTCAATTAGTGTCTGTTCCAAGAGCTGTGGGATACCTGCCCCTTTCAACGAGTCTCCATCGTTCAGTCCTAAATGATCTATAGCTGTTACATTGCATAGGTCTAATTTTGTTGAGTCTTTCATGGTTTTTATCTGATCTCGGGGCAACATGTACACATACTCTTTTTCCTGTTAACTTTGAAGAAAATGCTGCAGACCCCCATCCTCGTCCGAGTCATCAGATAATGCGGTCTTGAGTGGTGCTGGAGAATTGTTGGTAACAGGGGAGTTCAGAACAGTGCACATTCTCGCCAATACTTTCTAGCATCATAATTATTCGTATAACCTGAGCCCCCAGGCGCACCCCCTTTCCCGTCACGATCACCATGACTGCATTGCCAACTGTTGGATTCACTCGCTATTAGCTGATCTAATCTGTCACATAGTTCTGTTGTCCAATTCTTATCCAGTGACTCCTTCTGCTCTCTCGTGGAAGTTGGAGGGTTAAAAGATCGTAAAGGCAGATACAAATGGGTAAAAGGACTGATAGTACACTTGTTTACGACCTTAGCATTCTCAGCTTTCACAGGTTCTTTGGGCAAATTGTCTGACTCCGATCCTCTGGAGTTGCTGTTCTCACCAGTGTTGGGCAATGGTACAGGAGGCCACCCGCTCGGCATTTTTCCTTCCCCCGTCCCGGACTGCTGAGCTATCAGGGGTGCCGAAAGCACAGCAGGGGATGGAGTAGGGAAGGTATCAAAGACACGAACCGGATAAACTTCACAGCGATTTTCAGGATACTTATCAGGCTGCAATGCTGCAAAAATTCCGGCAGCAGCAGACCGTTCAGCCTTAAGATCTTTTAAGGCAGTGATTATAAGTTTCCATGTGGTTACTAATGATTTAGGTTCTTTATCTCCATTGCTGACTTTTTCCCATGATTTCTGCTCTATATCGTGCCAAAGTTCAACTTTAAGTTTTGAGTCACTAATGCTCGTAACAGTCTTTTCAGGCTTTATCTGCTTCACTGTAGTAATTATCAGTTTCCAGGTGGTTACAAGGCCGAGAATATATTTTTCACTGTGACTAGCTGCCTTCCACAACACAGTTCCCACTTTTTCCCAAGTCTCTATTTGAAAAATTCCTAACAGGTCAGCAGGAAACCCACTGCCTCTACACCAAATTAATAGTCTTTTGAGGTTACTCTCCTCATACTTCACCCCTCTCTTAGAGAGAATATGCAGGAGGAGCCGCAGTATTTCTTCTTCTTCTTTAAAAATATTCTGCCCCACCTCCTCCCGCCCCCAGCTGCTCACCTCTTTGGGTGTCCATTGCAATGATATCGGATCCTTCATCCCTCCTCTGTCGCTTTTGTAGTGATCAATCAGGAGTCAATCAGCCCACAGACTGCGTCCCGGTCACGGTCCAGCCAAGCCGTTCCAGCTGGGGCTCGCTCCCCGCAGCAGTCATCCCCCTTCCGTAAATTCTCCTTATGGATCACATTGGAGTCACCACTTGTGAGGGTGAAAACTCACGGACTCCACACAATTCAATATGAATTCAAGCGAAGCCATTTATTACAGAGACAAGCCTCCTTATATATGCAGTTGTTTCCTGATCACGTGTCCACGCTCCAAGCATGCATTAGCTGATTGGTTATTGTCCATGTTCACAGGCTGTCTACGCGCTGAAGTCTCACTGCTGATAGATCCATTGATATACACCATGTTGGGGCCTTGTTATTTCGGAGTTGCTTCTCTCCCATGGCAGGTCCTGTTCCCAGCCTTGAAATTCCTGGCTGGTTCAGTAGCAAATCTCCATCTAACAGCAACCCCTCCACAACTCAGCCTCAAGAAAATCCCTCAAATCTCCCACACAAAACCTTTTGCTGAGATACCATGTTGAAGACTCATAAAATACAGGAGATACTATCCCTCAAAGCATCCTTCTGGACAAGTTGTCGAGACAGTGGGATGAGCAGCTCCGTGGTGCACTGGCTGAAGGGCAGGCTTACTGTCTCTGTCTAATAATTGTTTTAGGTAATGAATAGTTATTTTAGGTTATATGCTTATGCTATTTTACATGTTAATAAAATTCTGTGTTTTATACAGTAAGAAAACTAATACTTGGTTCTGTCATTAAAAGAAAAGCAATACCTGTTACAAGGGGCAAAAGCGAACAAGAAGAAAAACAGGTGTTTTATAGTAATACAGGAAAAGACAATAGGACGCTGGGGGCAGTAGTGATTTCAATTTGGCATATCCTTTTAATTAACACACCCCACCACCCCAAATTTCTTTCTATAAACTGTGGAAGCTAGCTGGTACACTGAATTAATTAATAGCATCTTTCTATACTTTTGGGACAGTCTGGAGTACTGTATGCAGTTCTGGGGTGTAGGAGAGAGGTGATCTAATATAACATCAGTAGTGCTTGATATTTTATTTGTAGAACAGTGAGTATGTAACAATGCAAAACAAACAAAAACCCAACTGGCAAACAAAACCAAAAAATAAAAGCGGAGGCAGGGGGAAGATTGAAGTACAAAGAAAGGGGTTTGCTATAGCACTGAATATGGCAGTAGCAAACCCAAGAACAGAATGTGGGAGTGCTGGCGTGCAGATGCCTCCCCTTGTTTGCTAGACTAAGTGTACCAAAGCATTTTAAGATTTGAAATAATCAAGAGTGGGAGCTGGAGGATCTGTCTCATCAGGAAAGACTCAAATAACTAAATATTATAGTTGGGCAAATAATTGATAGCAGTGGCTGGGACAACTGGGTATTCATATTTGCAAAGAGGGTGGAAAAACAGATTTTTTTTCTAAAATGATGTATCTATAATGTATGTACAACTACATTTGTTTCCTCCAGGAGGAGACAGTCTGTCACTTCAATTACAGAAATGTGGAGCAGACAAAGCACTGGAGAATATTCTCTTGGGGACAGCTCTACAGTGGTGGGGGGATGGATGCAATAATTACTGGATGTTGCACTAAGTGAGAGGCCTGTGACTTTGGAAAAGAGGAAATTTCCCTGAACCCTCCTCATTTGCCTCTAAACGTGACTGCCTGTGGGGCATGATGTGAGGTACCTGCGCTGCATTTTGCCTGTAGGGCGGCTCGCAACTCCAGTCAGAATAATTGATTTTATTAAATTATTCATCGTCTTTGCACTCGGTGTGTTTCAATGCGCTGAAATCTACAGGCCTCGGTCAGGGCTGCAGCTGGCTGATGCTTTCCAGGCACATCGCTGCCAGGACGCGGAGCTCACCCCTTCCAGCGCCGCCGTCCCTGCCGCCGGGGTGCCCACCGGAGCCCATCTCAGACGCTGCGGCCGCCGCCACGGCCCCCCTCCCCGGCCCGGGACTACACTTCCCAGTGTGCACCGCGCGAGCCGTGCGGAGTGCGGCGCGAGCCGTGCGGAGTGCGGCGCTGCCACCGCCTGCCCCGCGGCACGCTGGGAGCTGTAGGCGCCCCGCCGCGCCATCCCCGCCTGCTATTGTGGCGGTCGCTGCGGCACCGCCCCCCATTCGGCGAGGGCCGCAGCGCACTCCTCCCACGGGGCCGAGCGAAAGGGGCGTCGCCGCCGCCGCCATGGCCGGTTGTTGTCAGTCCCTGGCAGCGGGTTATGGCGACGGCGGTGAATGAATTCTCCGGGCGGCAGAGGGAAAAAGAAGGGCTCAGCCGGCTCCAGCTCCGCGCCCCCGACCGCCGGGGCCTCCCCTTCTTCGCCGCCCGGGCCGGCCCCCCCCGTGCCGCCGGCGGGGGCGGCGGCAGCGGCGTCCCCCCACAAGCGGAACCTGTACTACTTCTCGTACCCGCTCTTCGCCGCCTTCGCCCTGCTCCGCTTCGTCGCCTTCCAGCTCGGGCTGCTCTTCGCCTGGCTCTGCGAGCGCCTCTCCCGCGGTGCCCTCATGGCCGCCAAGGGCAGCAGGGCCGGGGCCGGCGACGCGCCCGAGCCCGGCGGGGCGCCCGAGACGGTGCGGGCCTGTCACAAGCGGGCCTTCGAGTGCATCTCCATGGCGCTGCGCATCGACGAGGACGAGAGCGGTAAGACAGCGCCGGCGGCCGCCCCGGGTCGGGCCGGCCGGGGTCGGGAGGGAGCGAGGGCAGGGCCTGCCGGCCGTGCGCCGGGAGACCGGGGCTGCCGGTTTGGGTTAAGAACAAGCAAAACCCGCTAGGGGTTGCGAAGGATCCGTGCGGGAGGGCGAGCTGCGTGCCGCTGTCTGTATGTGGTTACCCCGGCCCGGTCCGGCCCCGCGGAGCCAGAAACCGCGGCTCGGGCTCATTCCCCACGCGAAACAAAGCTTTGCATTTCACCCTGGTAACTTTAAAGCTTTTCAGTGGAGGTGTGGGTGAGGCGATTAAAAAATCTGGGGGTGTGACTGTAACTAGCTTTGGGTTTAACCAGGCCACCCGAACAACAAAAGCACCAGGGACAATAATAAGGGTGCATCCTTTAATGTGCTGTCTGACAAATACTGGAATTGTTGAAGTGAGTCTTCAGGATACTTGGCTCTCAAATTACTCATTTGGAGTAATCCGACTTCTAAGGAAAGAAATATTTATTCGTATTTTTTGGCAGTTGGTTTTTGAAAATATTGTTCTTAAACTGTTTGACATACTTACTCTTAAAAAAAAACCTGTCACTGTGACTGGAAGATGTTAAGGAGGATGTTTAAGGTTCAATTAAATAAAACACAAGAGTGAGGATTTTTTTTTTTTTTTTCTGTCTAGAGGATAAATAGAAAAAAAGAGAGCAATTGCTAGTGCATTTGATTCAGCCATTTAGTCCAAATGCAGCAGCACAACTCTATGAGCATCCTTAGGAGCATGCTGTGCCGGGTTTTAAAATTCTCTGGAAACATCAGAAGACCTTATTATACCCTTTGAGTTGAGCTTTGGTGAAACTGCTATCCTAGAGGATGAGGTTAAAATGTAGGAATAGGCCTTCAATAGAAACTACATGCTGAGAGCACCATGTAGGCAAGGATGTCTCTTGCTTTGCATTGACTATTTGGGAGTGGCAAGGGTAAGCTCTGGGAGAAAAAAACCTACCCTGTGCAGCAAGGTTAGTTCAGAATAAATGCACAGTATAAGGGCATTGAGGGTCATAGGAGCAAATAATGAGAGAAGGTGATGTAGCTTAAAACTTCAGTCTGGTTGATGATTGCTCTGTGAAGAGTATCTAAGTCTTAAATTATCAGGTGCCTTTGCCACTGTTGTGGCTTATAACTGTTGGTGGTTTGAAGGGTGAGCCTTCGAATACTGATTTTAATTATGGACTTGCTCTATGGATATTTTTAGAATTGTCGCATATTAATTAGCTACACAGGTCATACATCTAGCAGGAAAAAAAATCTTTACTAACACAAGCAGTTGCAAAGGTGTTACAGCCATGCAAATGCAATATTAACTTCACTGAGAAAGAACTCACTTTGCTTTTATGCATGGCTTTGCTGTTTGCTTATCTGTTTTTACTGGAGTACCAGCATACCTCTGAATTTATTTGATATGCGAACAAGTTTTTTGTAACTTCCAACAGAAAATGATTTATTAGGGACATTGTGTGAAATTATAGGATTTCTGGATTATTTTATTATCCTGTTAATTATGCAGTGTTATTGCTGTTCTGGAAGCTATGGACACTTCATTAATCATGATAGCACTTCTGGTAATTTTTATGTTTCTGAATTATTGGGAAATTAATATTCTTGTTTTGATATTTTCAAAATCAAACTTAACATCTTTTCCAGGGACTGGGACAGCACCTGTGGTGTGGTGGGTTGACCCCATCCAGCAGCTGAGCACCCATGTAGCTACTTGTTTACTCCCCTCAGTGGGACAGAGGAGAGAACAGGAGGAGCAGAAGTGAGAAAACTTGCAATTCAGCATAAAGACACATTAATAAGTGAAGGAAAGAGGTGGGGGGAAGACAAGTGATGCAAAGGCAATTGCTTACCAATGCCCAGCCAGTCTCTGAGCAACGGCTGCCTTGGAAGATGGCCCCCACCATGTTCTTCCTCCACCCAAGGTGTTTTTGCTGAGTGTGACATGACACATTGTGGAATACCCCTTTGGCCAGTTTGGGTCAGTCATCCTGCCTGTGTCCCCTCCCATCTTCTTGTGCACCACCAGCCTCCTTGCTGGGGGTCTGGAGTGGGAAAAAGAAAACCTTGAGGCTGTGCAAGTGCTGTTTAGCAATAGCTGAAACATTAGTGTGGTATCAACACTGTTTTAGTCACCAGTCCAAAACACAGCACCATTGGGGCTGCTGTGTAGAAAATTAACTCCATCCCAACCAGACCCAGTACAACAAATTAATGACTTCTAAGGAATGTGACTTTTTTATTGTGTGTCTCAATCACTGAGAACTAGTAAACCATTCTGTACAATTCAGATCACTGCCTTCGCAAACAGCTGGGTTTGGTATATTGCTTTTAAAACTTCTCCAGTTAAAAAGGGGGAAATGAGATTTTAATGATGACCTTGGTATGTTCACAACCGCTCTTCAGAATAGCAAAGCAATTCAGGCCATAGCAGAGCCTGAATGGAACCGTCTCAAATTTTATTTCTAGTAGCCATGATCAGTATAATTTACACTGCAGTTGAAACTATTTCTATAGGTGATGGGGAGAAGCTTAAAGAAAAAAAAAAAAACACACTACAAAGAGGATCAAGGAACAAGAGAAAACCCTTCAGAGGATTCTAGAAATGTATTGAAATATTTTTACTGACACTAAAATTTGCTAGAAAGTAGGTTTGGGATTAAAGTTATCAAAAGATTCAAGTGCAGAAGCAACGCGATCACTGGTAATTGTTTGGCACTTATGAATAGTTTTTTGAAACTTTGCCTATTCTGAAACTTGGATAGTGGTATCTGAAGGTTTCATTCTAGGCATTTTTGTGTTTTCTAGCACTAGCAGCTTGTTAATGCTCATCAGGTTTAAATTGTAGTATTCCTGTGTGGCAAGGCATGCTTGATGTGACATAGCTACCTTGTAAAAGTATGTTTCTGTGTGCAGGCAAGCGTCTTTTTAATGCGGAGTATTTATAAAATGGGAGCACCATGAAGTAGATATTCATATCTCTTCGACAGGTTATTTGCTGTGATGGTGTCAGATAGGATAGGTGAGACATAGGCCTGTTGATGGTTGTATTTGCTGTAGTATCTATCTAGGACATTGTTGGTACAGAGGTGCACATGTATTGTACTTCTTGTGAATGTTGACACACACCTACAATATGGCGGTTTCCTGATGGGATAAACAAAGAAATAAACGTGTGACAAATGAGTGGCTCTGTACAGAAGTTAACCAGAAGAAAAGTGTCTCGTGTCTCACTCCTGTGGTACCTTAGAGCCATTGCTTTTCTTGGGGAGTTTCTGTGCTTTTAATCTTACTTTGGTATTAGCTATCACTGTAAGATTAAGAGATTAATCTCAATTTGATGTTCCAGAAAGAAAAATGGTTAATTTCACTATTTCTGTTGTGGATGAATATATGTAAGGTAGCTATTTTACCTTTTTGTGTGTGTGTTTGGGTTGGTGTCATGTGTTTGTGGTTTTTGGTTGTGTTTTGGGGTTTTTTTGTTTGTTTGTTTTTTAGGGGGGATGGGTTGTTGGGGAGATGGAAAAGTGTTCATAAAACAGGCAAAAGTGATTTGAGGCTGGTCTAGTACCTGTTTTTAATAGAAGAGCTTATTTGGAACTAAGGAGATATAAAGTTGACAGTGTCCCTTTAAGTGTTTCTTTAAATCGTAGGATTTTGTTCAAATATCTCTTCCTTTCATTACTTGTTTTATACCATATTCTATGGAACCATTCCTAAGCTTTAATTCATTACAGAAAATAATGGGTTCACTTCCTTTTTAAGCAGGACAAAAGGAACAAGCTGTTGAATGGTATAAGAAAGGAATTGAAGAACTCGAAAAAGGAATAGCTGTCTTAGTAATTGGTAAAGGTAAGCCAGTTATGAGTTTTGTGGAAAAGATATTTGTTTATGACTTCTTCAAAGTGAGGAATCAATATTGCTGAAAATGGTAGTTGTTAGGAATGGTCTGCTGTATGCATTTATTCTGAAGAGTATTTCTTATTCCTGTTTTAGCTGTAGGTGAGCACTGGTCCATTTCTCTGTTCTACCTTAATGTTCCGGTCTATTACACATGCAAATCTTGCTGCAAATATTTTCAGGCCATCAAAAATCATGAGCAGTACATGAAAATTCTTAAGTAAAACGCTTTATTTCTTATGTAATGAGAATGCCAAAATATTGACTCCTGATTTGATTTGCTGAAGTTGACGGTTCATGTTCTCACTTATGCAGAATTTTATATTGCCTTCAGTATATCTAAAAAAAGAAACACCCTAATTTGGGATGGTCTGGCATTGTGTTTCTGTATGGTTATGCCAAAAAAATGAACATTTGCACCAAAGAAAGAAAACCATCTGTGTATATGGAAACATTTAAGATGTAGTGTAGAAGCAGGTATGTACCATAGAAAAATAGGTGTAGTGAAGGATTTGCTAAGAATCTCTGTTGTCAAAGTAATAGTAGTAATAACCACCTACCCCCCCCCCCCCCCCCCCCCAAAGAAAACCCAAACCTGTGACTGCTTTTGCAGATTGCTGTTTTGTTCCTCAGCTATGTTTGGAAATGTTTGTGAACAGTATATGGTGACATGTTACTTAAGCAGCAATATCAGTGGCATTTGATACGCGTCTAAACTGCACAGTTAAAAAAAAATAAGGCCTGACTTGAGCATACACTATTTTTTAGGAAGTGTGATATTAATGTCTGTAATTCTCTGTGTTTTGAGATGTAAAGGGACACAGTCAACTGAATTTAAATCTGTTAATTTTGCCAAAGTGAATTATTTTAAATTGTACTTGCCTCTCAGTCACTTTTCAAGCTTTTTAAAAATATTTTATAATCAACCTCTGTTTAGAAAAATGCACGGACCAACAACATATATTAGGTCAGCATGAAATGTTAGAGAATATGCAAAGCAATGCTTGCGTTGCCACCACTCTATGAACAGTATTTGTAAAGCAGATAGTGTCAAACAACTTTAAATTCTTCATTAAATTAAAAGCTTTAGGATTTTTTCATTAGTTTTGCAATAGTATTCCTTAGTGGAGAAGATAGTAAGGGGTGGAAGAGGAGGAAAGGCTGGGTGTCAGTATTTTAGCACTTAAAAACGTTGACTTAACAAATTGTGTTTTAACATTGATTTTTCTTTGTAAGGTGATCAGTGTGAACGGGCTCGACGTCTGCAGTCTAAAATGATGACAAATTTGGCAATGGCCAAGGATCGCTTGCAGCTTTTAGGTACCAGTTACAATTCATGACTTTGGAAAGTTTGTAATTATTTGCACAACTTCATGTAATGCATTCTTCTGTAATATCACTTTGATTTTTAAAGTGGGGTCGTTGTGTAGAGTCTCTTAAGTTTGTTTTTTAGCTGAGAGTAGGTAATATTTTTTCAATGTTGTTGGTGGATTTTGAAATTGGAATCTCATGACCCACTTCCCTATGCCTTAAGAAATAGGTGTCAAAGTAACCAAGAAGTCTTTATATCATAGCATGCTTTACTTGTAAACTGCAGAAGTTTTTACTAACTTGTGCTGGAGTTAGTTTAGGTTTTTTATGTTTCTGTGTTTCTCCTGTCACATAACAATTTTTCTGTTTGTTGGTATGTGCTGTAATAATAATTCTTTAGCATTACATAGATCATAAGGTTGTGAAATCCTAATTCCCATAATTTTTATTTAGTAGTGTTCTATTTTAAGATTACCAGGTAAGAATGCTTATTTTCAGAAGGATAGTGTAGTATAGTTATAGTTTTATCAAAATTAAGTGTTGTATATAAGCTATTAATGGCCAGAGTAAACCAGACAGGATTGGAAATGGCATCTTAATATGCATGATAAACAAAGATTCCCCCCGATCAAGCAACAGACCCACAACTTTGTGTAGTGCGTCCTCTAAATTGAGAACTTTGGAAATGCTTTCACTTCAGACAGTAAAATGAAAATAAAGACCATTTTTTAAAATTACTTGTTAAGGGAGAACTGATAAATGTATTTGGGTTTAACTTGGGTATTTGCAGCTTTAATCTTGCCCTGTGTTGTTTTGAGTTCTACTAGCTCCCTCCCTGGGAGCGTATGGAGCAGACAGGAAAACTCATGTTCTCTTTCTTAACGCTTTGTTATTCTGTGGTCCTGACTGGTGATTGACAGGGAAATTGTGACAGCCTCAAGAAAGTGAATCCCTTCTGTTTCCCTGGAATTCGTGGTGTCCTTAGTTCTTTTTGAAAAAAAGTGAAGGGAACATGGGGTGAAGAGGCTTCTGTGCTTTATTGAGCATGTTTGTCATTAGAACCTTCGTACATGCAGAAAAGATTTTCAACTCAGTAGGATTAAAGGCTGACTTCTAGAGGTAATATAAACTAGGGGACAAAAGAGTGAAAGTGGTTACATGCTAGCAATCTTTGGTAAGGTATGGCGTGTTGCTGACATCCTAATTGCAAGCAACTAGGATTTCTTTAAAAAAAATAGTGTGCTTTAAACCTTGAAGTAGCCATGTCTGTATTTTTTGGGTAGTGCTTCATCCATGCTTGTGTTATTTTAGTAGCACTTGTGACGTTGATAAGTGGCTTACTTGCTGTGCTCTGCCTGAAATGATAAAAAGGATAAGCATTGCAGAAAAACTAAAAGTTGAAATCAAGCTGGTACATTCATCTTTACTACCAGAATGTGTGATCACATGCTGTTTATATTCTTGATTCAGAGTGCAGATTGAAAGAAAATCAGATAGAATAGTACTCATTGCATAAGTCAAATATGGCAAATTTTTACTTTGAAATTATCAGTCATTTAGTACTTTGCACTAAGGATCTGCCTCAGGCAAGGTACCTGAGAGCAAAATTCGGACAGAAAAGAGAAAGTGAAGTAATCTGCCTTTTAGAAAGGAAGAGAATGTTGTTTGGAGAGATATTCCAATTAATTTAAATCCCTCTAAACTTGATCGTCATTTATCTATTTGAGTAATATTCGTTATACCATCTAAGCAACTTTCAAGTATTGACAGCATCTGTATTTATTTGTATGTAATTTTACTTGTTTGGTTTTTTTTTTAATATAAGGTAATCTAGACCTGAATTGCATGTGCAATTCTAAACACAGCTTTTAGCTCATTGCTTATAGTAACAGATATTTAGAAGTTTTTAAGTAGTGTAGAGATGTTTTTGTGGTTGAAGCAAACCTGAGGCTCTTGAAGCTTTTAGGGTTCAGTAAAGTGATTTTTCTTATGAATCCAAGTCTCAAGATGAAAGGGTATGTGTTTTCCTCTAGCCCTGTGGAATTTCTTTATTTCTTAAGGGAGAAAAGGCCAGTCATTTATTGCATTAGCTGGCAGAATGAAACAAACTTGACATAAACAATAATATCAAATATTTCATCCCGCTTGCGAGACAGATGTGATTGCAGACTGCCTGAATGATATGCTATCAAGTCAAGCAAGTTATATTGGTAATACATAGAAAATGAAAATTAAATCATACAGATTATAACCATCCCTTAAAAGTGCTAAGTTATTTGAATTTTTTTCTTTTTCTTTTTTTTTCTTAGTGTGTTGGGTCATCCATGTAAATTTAAGTTGCTTGACACCACTGATGGGGGTGAGATGTCTGATCACACCCGTGTGTTATCACCGTGTGTCATCACACCACTGATGCCTTTTAATGTTCAACCAAGAGGGTGTAGCTGCCTACCTTGGATGGTGGCTTTACTATTTTGGGCCCTATTTTCGTCTTGAGGCTATATATTGCACTGTCTTATTTTGTTTAGAGCCGTACTATGACAGCCTGAAACCTGAAGTTACTCTTCTGTGTTTCAGAGCACCTCAGGGTGAGGGCTTCAATAGATACCTTTTGGGATTCTTCCACTTTCTTAGAGGTGATGATGGTTTTGCTTCAGGCTTTTGTCACAGGATAACTATTTTTTGATTAGAAATCACAGAATCAAAGAATATTAGGGATTGGAAGGGACCTTGAAAGATCATCTAGTCCAATCCCCGTGCCGGAGCAGGAACACCTAGATGAGGTTACAAATCAGTTACCTTGAACTCAAGATCTAGTGTTAACTAAATAAGACAGTGGCTGCAGTGGTGTTTACTTGGTAGGTTTATGTCGATGTTGTAGCATCAAGGACAAACAGTGAATGAGATTCTCTGAACTTTTTTTTTTTTTTTTTTAGTGTCTGGAGACATAGGAAGAAAGCATTTGAACGTAAGGTGACAGGGTGTCCTGTTAATTCCCTGGAATAATATTTAATAGCTCAATTTATTTCCTTATTCCAAAGGACTCTACAACTACACTGTCTCAAAGTGATGTATGTGCTTTACGTAATTTTGTGTGCAATATTAAAATTACATGTTAATACGTCATGTGATGGGAAGACTGTGTGAGTTGAAACTGGGCAACAGTTGGATTACATTTTTTTGTTGCGGTTTTGGAGTTCCTGAATATGTGGAACTTGCTAAGTCATTGATAATTGTGGCATAAACCCAGTCTCCAACTGCAGTGTTGAAGCAAATAGCATTTCCTGAATTCCTGCCCAAGTCAGTTGGTTTTATTATGATCATTTGCTAGGAAGTGGGGCGTTTTTTTGTAAACTTCAGAAATGTTCTCCAAAACTTAACTGTTTATCTAATGTCTTACCACTTCTATTAATACTAATTTTGTTTCCTAAGCTTCTCTGTGTACTTTCCATTCAGACTGCACGCACTGGGCAGGGAGCAGACTGTTCTCCCTGCTGTCTCCTCCAGTAGCACTGTGCCCACTACAATCATCCACCCTTTTTGCCGCCAGTTACACTAAAAGGACTTTTCTTACGCTTGTTCAGAGGGAGGTTTCTTAGAGTGACATCTGGCAAGTTACAAAGCCTGTGGTTGTGTGTAGACTGTTCTTGTGTGACTAATGGTTTCTTGTTTTACTGTACCTGACTGTTCAATGCTTTCAGTTTAAAACAAAGTAAACCCTGGGTGCACATACTAATCTTGAACTTCAGCTTTCCATATTTCCATATTTGCTACTAAGCTTTCACTCTAAGCTGCATCTTATTCAGTCTGGATATTATCATTAAACTGTCACTTAAACTGTTGGGTCTAAAGATCCTTTTCAGAGAAGCTAAGCAGTGAGTGATCAGGAGCAGGCAGAAGAAAGGAATTAAGCAGAAAGACTGGAAAAAGATCTGTAATAGATGAAGAGGAGGAAGGAAGTATTTATGCCTGTTGGCTGTACAGTCTGCAAGCTCTGAATGGTGATTCTTCCTCCAGTCAGGGCATTCATGATCTTGGCTATGGACATTTTCAGTAGCATTTGGCTTATTTTGCATTATGTGCTTTAGTGTTGCCAGAGGACATTGCTCCTCTACTTGGCCATCTGTTTTCTTGCAGCTTCTTGGTGCTGTTATCTCTTGAGGGGGGGGAAAAAAAAAAGGCAGGGGGAGGGGTAGTATGGCAGTGTGTCCCTTGCATCCTTACAAACCCTGTTCTGTTTTTACAAAAAGGGGTGGGGCTGTGTGAATTAAAAGTGGAAGAGGCTGTAAAGCACCCCAAAAGTAAGGCCTAGAGGTTTTTAGTGCAGTGGGAAAAGCAGGAATGGTAGGTGAGCTGTGGAGAACAGATGGTCCTGAGACTTAATTCTTATTTTGTGTCCTTTGCAGCCTTACACCTCTTTGACTTACGCTTTGGCTAGTTTATCATGACTTCTTAGAGTTAATTTATTTCTCCTTAATCTTTAACCTTATAAATCTTGTATTCAGATGTTTCTGAAGTTAATCCTCTTAAATAATGCAGATTGCATGACAATTTTATTGACTTAATTTCAAGGCAATTATATTTCTAAATAGGGATCTTGAAAGATGTCATCATAATGTATACATGGTGTTTTGCTTGAACAATTGAGGTTTCTGTAAAATGTTGTCTGGCTGTTACTATGTAAGTGAAACATTTAATATGCAGAAAAGTAATGACTCCTGGCAGTTGATCAGAAGTAACACCTTGGTGAGGACTTTCAGAAATGGGTTATCAACACAAATATTTAGTAAATGAATTTGATTTAATCCTGACCATTGCTTTGGGAAGTAACTACAGTCACTAGACTGGAAATATAGTTGTAATTAACTCAGGCATAAATGGCTAGTTTTAAAGCTGTTTTCAGTCATGCTTATACTGACAGATTTTTCTTACAAATTTGCTGAACATGTAGAATAGTTAGAAGTACTCCTTTTATCTTTAACTCTGTATCAAGTATAACAAAGCCAAACTTGACATTTGTGTGTTCAACATACATAAATTTTCTTGGTTCATTTTTATTTTTTGTTTGTTTATTTTGTCCTTTTTCCTCCCTCCCCCTCTGTCTACTATGTAGAGAAGCTGCAGGCAGTTTTGCAAATATCCAAGCCGCAAATGGAAGTCTATAATGACAGTACTAACCTGGCATGCCGCAATGGACATCTCCAGTCAGGTGGGTTTGGTTTTACCAGCGCCTATTGAGGGGATGTCTCTCAGTTTCCGGTGTATTACAGGGAAAAAATATGCAATGCTATGTTTTGGCCCCACCAACTTAAAAAAAAAAAAAAAAAAAAAAATTCTGGTTTTAAATGCTTTATATAAAATACATCCCACCCTTTCTATGGCTTTGACAACACTGTTTTATTTTGTAGTATTCCATTCTCTTACAATACCTGTGCTAGGATCCAAAACTATTTACTAAAACAATACTTTAGAAAATATTTGTTACGTTACATTCTTAAAGGAATTAAAATAAACCTGTTTCAGATAGTGTCAAAGTCAGTGTAGGATATGTAAGTTATATATTGTGCCTACATGAGTAGTTCTTTGCAATATTGGGAGAGTGAGTGTGCATTTGAATTAAGCTGTATTAAATTTCAGGGGTTTTTACTCTGAGAAAGTGATACACAATTAAAACACGGGGTATGTGGCAGAGAAACAAAACTTGCTTTTTGTCAAATAAGGTTGTGTTTATCCTTTCCCAGAAAACTGTGCTAGGGGTACTAAAACAGCAGAAGTAAACTTGTTTGTCCATAAACAAGGAATAAAGTTACTGTGAGGTTTGTGAATTGTCTCCAGGAAGTGTTTTGAGCGTGCAGTAAGCTATTGTCACAACTGTTATCTCAACTGATAATTCATACAGTAGACTACAATGAAGTTAAATAAAATAGAGCGCTAACAAGCAATGGAATTCATAAAGCTTGTCTGCTGATTCAGGAGCAATATTGAGTTTTTAAAGTAACTAAACTTGAAATGTAGTGTAAACCACATGCATTTTTTTTGAAGTTCGTTTCTAGTTCTGAAGTCATCTCACTGTTTGGTTTTATTGTTTCTAATATATGAGAAATTAAAGTAGTGGCACTATGTCATGTTAGGCCCCTCTTAGATTACTGAATGTGTGGTATTTTTGTTAACTGCATTCGTCAAAAATATGTAGTTAAAATGGCTCTTTGCTATAAGTTCACACGTAGATAGACTCTGAGAACTCTCTACCTTAAATGATCCAGTACAGCTCCTGCCTTTTTACCTGGTTGGCTAGAGATTCAATGAACAAATACATGCATATGCACACAAACATTGATAATGTGCTCCATCTGATTCAGTATGAACAGCTTTTTCTTTAAACTCTTTGGGGTTTTTTGTTCCCTTTTCTCAACGTATCTCAGAATTGAATACTGTGGGAGAAGATTAAACTGAACTGTCACTCTTAAGACTGTTAATTTACTCAGTAACAAAGCATAGAATAACTTTTGGCATCTGCTGGAAATGAAGAAACATTTTGCCCATTCTGTGGCAGGTGTTTTTATTTACAGAAGTTTCCATAGGAGAAGGTAGTCACTATGAGTAAACTTGTGGAAAGAGGTATTAGTCAGTTTACCCATTTGGAGTCATACTGCTTGTGGTTTATAGAAGCTGAAGCACTGAACCACTTCTGCAAAACTGGAGGAAAGGGCCATGGGCTTCTGGGGATGCTTTTTTCTGAGAGACTGTCTTCCCACTTTCTGAAAAGGAATGTGGGCTAACAGAGAAACTTTCATTTACCAGACTCAGTGGGATCTGAGGAGAGACAGGACTAAAGAGCAGGTCATAAACCAGAGGCAAGTACCAGGCATCTACTGATTACTTTGAATAAATCTTCAAGAGCCTTGTTCCATTGCCATTTGCACTTATATTGCCAAAGGTAAATTTTAGATTCATAACTTGTGGAAGTCAGAGGATTACCTGAAGTACTGAATTTATTTGGCAGCTGTAGAGTCCCTGATAGTACCAGTAAAGTCAGCCTATTAACTATTGTTTGAATTTCTTAATTGGCTAGTGCCTGTGCTCACACGCTCTTGTCTGTTTTTTTAGGGTGCAGGGGGAAACAGCCTTGTTCCTAAGAATACATTAGTGCTACAGTTTTTTCTTAAAAGTACTGTATCAGTTTTGCTTCCATTTGCTGATCATCTTGCTGTTGTTCTTCCTTTATACATGTTGTAATAGAGATGTTATTTTCACGCTGACAACTGCAATCATTTGAAAACACAAAGTAGATGAGAAATTCTTAGAAAACTGTACAGAATCAGCTTGCAGGCTACTTGAGATAAGTGGACTGCTGTTACGGAGGCAGTAGAGGTACTACAGAGGTATTGAGCCACAGGGCTCTGTCATAAGCTTCGTTTTTCTATATATGTAAAGTGCTGGTGCCTGATCAGGCTGGGCTTTTTAAAAGTCCAGGATTTTGTGAAGCCTGAAACATGGTCATTCATAGTTCTAACTTCAAGCATCTTTTTGCCTGTTCTTTGGTCAAAAAGTACTTTGCTTTCTTTCATTTGTCTTTAAAGGCCAGATTCTTTACAGATATTTTTGGTTTTTAATTCTATCTGCTGTTCTATTCTCACCTCTGTACTGCACTTTTTTTTGTATTTCCAAAGTGTTACTTGAGATTCTTCCTTCTTTCAAGATATTATTTGTGTCAGTCTTTCAAAACCATGTACTTAATTCTAGGTACAATTCTAGCTACCTATCAGTGTCTTCCTCATCCATAGATAGTTTCCTAGCTTCACTGAACAGCTAGAGATTTTTCTTGAATATTTATGTGAAAGATTTCTAATAAGGTTCTATAAGACCTCATTAGAGCAGTATCACCTGCCATTCAGTTGCAGAAGACTATGCAGTAACTTGTCTTAAAAGTAATGACAAGTAGCCTTGACCCCAAACTTTATTTTGAAATGCATGTTTATATATATATATATATATTTATTTTTTAAGTGTATCCATCACTCTTGTTCTAATAGCAGTCTTAAATTAGATGTAAAACTATTCAGCTGTATTTTTTGTTTTCCTCAGATGTGCCTGTTTTATTCTGCATTGTGGGTGGTTGTTTTTTTGTTTTAAGACTGGCTGGAGAAGGAGATTATGCCAGTCTTGCTGAAGGCAGTATTTATTTGTCATGAACTTATTTACTGGGCATACAATACTGATAGTATTACAGTAATACCAGTGTACCATTTTACACTTAACTTGTAAATCTCAGAATGATATATGATGAGAAAAAGCATTACATTTCTGTTTCTTACCACAACATTAGCACTGTGCAAGTAGCTAGTTTATCTCAGTTTTCACTTGGAAGCATCTGCTGACATGTCTTTAATAGGCTTATATTGGCAATCTTTTTCAGATTGCAAAAATTCTACTCTTAATGCTGAAGTTTTTTAATGAGTTTCCCAAGTAGAAGGAGTAGTTTCAATAAGATCATTTTCAACACCATAATTTGGCAACCTTAGTTCTTTGACTGATGCGGCTCTGTCCTTTTAGAAAGGAGAACAACTATGAAGTTTTCTGTTAGCTAGTTTTTATTACTTGAATGTAACTATTTGAAAAATACAAATATAATCTTTGAAGGAATTCCTGTTTAGGGGCTATTGTGAATGCTGATCCTGAATAACTTATCAGTCTTGCAGTTGCTACATGTATTTTGTTAAGCAATATTTGCAGAAAATTTTTTGCTAAGCAGTTTAAAGATTTTTTTTTTTAATAAAGCTACATACATAAAATTTGAGACTGAATTTTTTTTTTCCAACGTGAGGTCTACAAACCACATAAAATAACTTCTCGTAGTCACTTAGTATCAGTTATCAATAGGCATACATAAGGAATTTCTGAGGACTGTTCCCTGGTGATGTATAAGGTTTAACAACTAAAGGCTGGTGCTGCTTATAATTTTAATTGAAACTTTTTTTTTGGATGCTTAAGAAGTTGTAAACCAGCAGAAACTAGTTGATTAAGATGTGCCTTAATCTGTTTTAGACGCACAAAAGAAATTATAATTAGTTTCCTTTCTAGAAATACAAAGCACGCTGCTATCTTTATCAAGTAAATAAGCTAGAACTGCATATTTCTCAGCTTGTCTCTGTTTCCAGGTGTGTAGTATAATCCAGTGTCTCTTAAATTTCTTCAAACATATCCTTACTTCACTTTACCTTTAAAAACAGTTAAGTGCATTTTAACTTTCTTTTTTTTTCTGTAAGGGAGTCTGAAATTGGGCACCTGTGTCTGCAGCTTGTCACAATTTAACTGATAGAAAATCTCAGACAAAAATTTGCTCCTTGCTTGTTCATAATTTCTTTATCTATTTATTTGGATGACAGATGAAAATTTCAGGCACGCTTTCAGGATCTTATAGTTGTATTTCTGCATCATCTAGTGGCGTTAGCTTAGAGCTTTGAAGTAAATTATTCTGTCCCATCAAGAACTGGAGAGTAAAATCAAAACTGTCAAGTCACTGTTACTATCTTATAAGCATATATGAAGTAAACAATTTAATTGTTCATTGTTTCAAATACACCTGAAAAAATACCATGGCCTGTCTTTGTGATTAGAACTTATTTTAGGCACTTCATTACTGTTTTATATGGAATGATGAAACATTAGGCAAAAAGCTGCTGGAGATGCTACAAAGGCTTTAGCGCCACTTGCAGCACATTTTACATCTTTCAGCAGATGACAAATACAAATGGATAAGAAATGTGTTTTGGCAGTTTTGCATTTGTCACAGCAAAACTGTATTTTACATAATAAAACAATAGGTGCTGTCAGTCTGACAAGACATACATGTGCTCTTAAACACTTCACCCTTTAGAAACAGATAAACTAGATAAACCATAATTCTGAAAAGTTTGATCACATTTTTATTTGCTGCGTCAGTGAAAATTTGTATATAAAGTGCAGTTCCCTCTGGAGTTGACAGTGAACAAGTGTGTTCAAGAGTAGTTCGTCAGTGCTGTTTCGTGCTACCCAGCGGGACTGACCGCAGAACATGTGTAAGCTTCATGGTCTTGATTCCTGGAGGTACAGTTAGAGTAAATCATAATTTGTTTTGAAGCCTTTCTGGTTTCACTTCCTGTTCCCTGTGTTCCCAGCTTCCTGAAATATTCCTTACCTGTGCAATTTTATGATTCTCAAAATTGCAGTGTGTGTATTGTTCTTAATAGAATGGGGTAGCTCTGGGAAGGTGTGATAATTGAGCAACACGGTTAAGGTGAAGGAGATGGAGAAAAACTACTTAAGCTTTTTGTAGCCATCCCATGTTGACTAAGCCAGTTGTGCAAGTGAGGCTGAAGGGAAAAACGAAACAAAACAAAAACGCAAACCAGAAAAAAAACCAAACTGAGTGCCACCTTTTGCTAAATTGGACCAGTCAAAGTGTGGAGTAGCTGGAGTTTTTAATAGATTCATATACTGCTTTTTGAATTTCGAAGTTACTAAGTATGCCTCATTTTGGAGAGTTTTTGACCTGGAAATTCCTGGGCAGGGTTGACCAAAGGAATGTAACCAGCTCCGTGTCTGTGTGTGATTTATTCAGTAACTGGTAGCCAGTTTCATGGTGGTGTGTTTGTGGTTTGCTTTTTTTTGGTGTGGTGGTTTTTGGTTTGGTGGTTTTTGTTTGATTTTTGGCAGGTGGGTTTTGTTTCTTAGTGGTGTTTGTTTGCATGTTTGGTTTGGGTTGTTTGGTTTGTTTTTTTTTCCCCAAGAAGTATCTTATGTGTAAATGTAGTTAATCATATTATTCAAGTTCCCTTGTTTTTGCACATTGGTACATCTCCATTGTTTATGATGACCCCTGCAGAGTTTCCGTAACTCTTAAAAGAGGTAGATTTGTGGCTGGAGAAAGGTTTTAGAAGCTTGGTAGCCTATAAGTAGTTCAACACATGGATAACTGCGAGCTTTGTAAAGGTATGCTCCTGGTAGTATGTAAGACTTTTATGTTTAAAGAGGCTGAGGACATGGTAGTAATGAATTGATCCTTCCATGATACTGTTTCACTGAGGTATTTTTATTTTAATTCTTTAAATACGACATTCAAAATGATGAGGCTTTCTACTTCAGGTATTTTTAACTGAACTGTACTATTATAATTTAAAAATTTTCATAGAGTCATTAACTTGCTTAAAAATTGAGTTCTTTGGCTCATTGCTTAAGACTAACAAGTCAAAGTGAGTTGCGCATTTCAGAAAGCTTAGTGAAGAAGCTTGTAGCTGAAATCCATCTTGAGCTTCCCTACCTCTGACACCATATTTCTCTTATCTAATCGAAAGGCTCCTTGATCCTTTCAAAAGGACATAAAATAAGGCAGTATTTTCAGTTTCCATTGCAGACAACAGTGCAGTACCAGACAGCTTCCAGTATTGTATTCCCACCACAGAAACCCCCATCTGATGCTGTGCTCTAATCATTAACCAGCCTGACCAACATGCGTGTTCACTGCGGCACGGTCTTACCTCTTAATCTCTGTTTTGAACAATCAAATGCTATTTCACTTACTCTGGACCAAAATGGCCTTTTGTAGTTTAGTCACCTGTGGCCAGTATGTTAAGTTTCATCTGTAGATTTATTTGAGACCTTCCTGCTCCATCATGGAGATGATTTAGAGGAGGTGTGAATGGAATGTGTGGTGGTGTTTGAATTCAGTGGCTTGATATAATATTTGAAGACTTATAAATGTAGGAAGGTAAGCTGCTTCAGAGCTATTTATTCAGAATTTACTTATACCTTGAGATACCTGAAGTGAAACAAAGTTAGAAAAAAAAGCTCCTGGTAGTTGCTTGCAAGTATAACTTTTGGAATTTTCCCAAATTAAAGTGCCTTGGTGAAGCTTCTGTGTGGAAGGTGCTAGATAGTGTTGTCTAGAATCCACAGTAACTAACCTGCCAACATCACTTAAGGAATGACTGCTCTGATTCTAATGGCTTGAAATTTGGGGATTATTAGAATTATTTTTAGGAGCTTTAGGGAACAAAAAATGTCCAGCTGATGTTTTGTCTTAAGGAATAGATGGTGTTCTTCCCTTGTTATGGGATTTAACCATCTCCAGCTTTTCTAAGATGGCTAACCACTGTTGGTTTGGAGAGGTCTTTACATTTCAAAACTTTAGGATAAACCTACAGCTTAATATGCCCTTAAGAGTACTAAACCTCTTCAAAAATGTGTATTATTCTGCTATAATACTGTATTATATATGTCAACGTTACTGTCTTCAAGTTAGAATTGATGATAAAAGTACGGCTGCTGAAAGTGTTCTCGTTCTAATGGTTTTCCTTGTAGAAAGTGGAGCGGTTCCAAAAAAGAAGGATCCCTTAACACACACAAGTAATTCCCTTCCTCGTTCAAAAACTGTTGCAAAAACTGGATCCACAGGCCTCTCAGGTCACCACAGAACACCTAGCTACAGTGGGATATCATCTTCTGTGTCTAGACCAGCACCTAATCCTGCAGCTTCAACTCATAAGGTATGTTAAGGATAAATATAGCAGTATATGCTTAGAAAGTCAATGTAAATTCCAGGAGAAACTTTGTATTTGCTGCCTTTATTGCAGTATTGTAGTAGCAGAAAGGTTTTGGAAAAAACCCCTAAGCCCCTGAGTTTTTGGCCAAACCTCTTGAGCTAGGCTGCGGAGTGGATTTTAGAAACCAGGGGGTGTTGGGTAGCTGAATGGGCAAATGGATGTTAGTTGTGATTGTAGTTATAAATGATAATACTTGTTTTGAAAATTGCATGGGAAACTGGGATAAGCTTATCTAGGAGAAAGATAAATGTTAGTCCCAGTATGAAAAAGATGGAGGAAAAAAAAAAAACAACCTCTTACTCCAGAGCTACAGATTTTCTCCCTAGACGTTCCTTCTCTTCTAAAGTACACATGCACAGGGTGTATTGCAGCCATATTGAAAAGCAAATTGTGGTTAGATTATGACTGAAATACAAAAGTAAGTCCTATACCAATAAGACACAAAAATGCTGCATTCCTTTTGACCCATCTCTTTCCCTTCTGTCCTTATCTCCCTCTGCTACTCCCACAGTGAAGCAGTACAAAGAGCAGAGCGGATGGTACATAAATATAGTTAAGTGTTATTGCTGCTATAATGTGAAGGCTTTTAAGTGGCCTGTTAGCAAAGCATGACAGGACTAGAAATTCTTGCTTATATACATTGAGAATCTGAAACAGATTGTGATGCTGTATTTCTAGAGTATGCTGGGGGGAAAATGCCGTAGTGAAATATAAAGGATTGTCTTCAGGGGAAAAAAAAAAATCCTCAAAACCAATATCAAACCAAAAAACCCCTTTCTACTGGAGCCTATGGTGCTCTATCTGTGGCTGAATATGATAGTATGATTTGTAGCAAAATGCAACATCAGAATATCCGGTATGTGTTAACATTTTAGCTTTTGCTGGAGCAAATTAAATGAAAAAGTAATTTTGTTAACACAATGCTTTAAAAATATCGAGTTGTTTGTTTGTTTTCCTTCCCCTATTGCCAGGCTGCTCCTAAAAATAGCAGAACAAATAAGCCTTCTACTCCTACCACTGCTCCGCGAAAAAAGAAAGACTTGAAGATATTTAGAAATGTGGACAGTAATCTTGCTAATCTTATCCTGAATGAGATTGTTGATAGGTAAGTCTGAAGAAAAGTAGGCTTTTCAATGTGGAGAGCCCATTTTTCAGTACAGTCTTTGTCCACTTGGAATAAAATTAGTACTTCTACTCTGTTGTGGGTCTTTTGGAGATTGTTGGGGAGCTTTTTTGTTGTTGGTACATTGGCAAAAGGATGAAAATTCAACTCAGAAATGCTTGTCTTTTTAGATGCTTATCTTTTAAAATTCTTAGCAATATAATTTGTAGATTTCCTCAAAAGGGTTCTATATAAATAGTCAAATGCATTAAATTAGTCAGCTGCAGCTGAAAAAGAGTATCTCATTGTTAAGACTAATTAGTATTCCATTTCTTTGTTAGTGGGCCAGCTGTCAAATTCGATGATATCGCAGGGCAGGAACTGGCTAAACAAGCTCTGCAAGAAATTGTTATCCTTCCTTCTCTGCGACCTGAGGTAAGCAGCTGGGGGGTGTGAACAGCCTTTGACAGAATCAAAGAAATGTATTGTGCTTCAGACATGAAGTGGTGATTCTCGAATCCTGTATTTACTGGCTATGATTGCTATTGATATGTGTGTGGTGATACAAAAGTAGAATGAATTTATATGTTAAAATGCTACCACGAAATTCTGAAATTCCTTTTCTTCTGGTTAGTGGATGTTGGAGGAAGTGATGCACCCAAGAGCTTAAAACAAACCAACCTAGCCAAACAAACAACACAACAACAACAAAACACACCACCCTAAACAAAACACCAAACCAGCAAGCCACAAAGCCCTGAAAACCCCAACCGACAAAAAACGAAACAAAAAATCCTGAACATTTGAGGCTGACTATGCCAGATGGCTATAGCTGTGTGTCCCACGCTATATCGACATGTAAAGGACAAAGCCCAGAACTGGGAGAGTGAAACAGATGAGATTTGTATAGGTAGATTAAGTTATGACATGATCTGATTCAAAAAATATGAAATCGGTATTGTGGTCATGTTCTCTGTGGATGTCAGTTAGACATTCTGAATAGTCTGTTCACAGCAGGAGAAGATGCAAAGAAGCATAGTGAACAAGCAAATATGCTGAGGTATGTAGCATTTGAGGGCAGATTTCCTCTACTTGGCTGAATGGAAATCAGTCATTTAGGCTTTTGTTCTGTCAAAAGTGGTACCTAAGCTACTGTGACTGCCCAGATGCAGGTCTGGTCTATATATTTCTGGAATTTTTTGAGCCACTTTTAAAAAAAAATTAGTCATTTCTCAAACTGGACTTGCAGAAATTGTGTATAATGATTTACTGCAGTGCCGATTATTCAAACAAAATTGCGATTTGTTCTTTGCTTGCTGTGGGTCTCTTTTGTCATGTTGATGGGTGACTGGCTGTGGTCTTCCCCCTTCCTTTAATGCAGTTTCTGGTTTTGAAACATCTCAGGGAAGAAACCCTGAATCTGGCGTAGCATCACAGGAATACTAGGCCTGAGGAAAAGAAAGCTTTGGCATCAAATATGTGTGCTCTGGTATTCTTATGGAGAAGGAAAATGTCATTGTACTATCTTCGTTTTTACAGTGCTTTAGAATGTCATATTTGTTGTTCAGTAGCACTAATACAGCGAGCTGGGTGGGAAGGACTTTGAAATGTGAGGCTTGGAATAGTTATGACTGTTTTCCAATAACAGTTGATATTTTCAGTAAGGTTGTCTTTGTATTACTGTAGCTAGCAATGGGCCTGACCTTGCTGTTGTTTGAGATACAACAAGAACAGAGAATCCTGCAAATCTTTAAATGTTCCTTGGACGAAAAGAGATCAGTGTTATTCCTTGTAGATGAACATGGTAGATGTGGCAACTATAGGGAAATATTTAGTAAATTAAATACTACTGTTTTAACTTTAATGAGTTTTGTACTCAAATTCATATTTAAACAAGCCAAGTAATGGTATTTTAGGTAGGAGAGCAAGAGTTGAGGTGAATGAACAGAAAACACTGGCTGCAACCATTTCAGTAGTAAGATGCTAATAAAATGGTAGCAGTTCAGACTGTGTTGTCACAGAGGCACCCAAGATAACCCCAGGCAAATAATAACGTTAAACCAACTTTAATTCAGAACTGAAACCAAATGACAGACTGAAACCAAACAACAGAAGCCAATGCAAGCTGGGGGGTAATCCAAAATCAGTCAGCAACTGCAGCAACACTTAATAAATTGTAGGTCAAATATACCTATTTGGGATGTTGTTACCATTACAACCACACAAGAATGATGTTCCACAGTGAGCACACACTCACTCATAAGAAGCCTGGCCCATTCAAGGGTACCCAGAAGAAATACCTGCTTGCCTGGGGTGGGCAAAGGCTCACTCAGGGATCTATCCAGAAGAAAATAATCACTCACCAAGGAGAACGTGAGGACTCTCAATCCCAGGAAGTCTCCTTAGACAGTGTCCCTGATATAAGATGAGGACTCCCATCACAGACCCACTGCTCCAAGAAGGCTGCTCAAAGGGGTTCTTCAGAGGGAGACATGTTTTATAGTCTGGTCGGCTCTGGTCTTTACAAGCATGGGCCTGGGCACCTCCTTGGCTCAGGACCCTCTCTGACTGGGGGTCCTACCTCTCCTGCCCCCCCAGCCAGAAGGGAGGTGAACGTGAAGAGTCACTGTGTCCTGGGGTGTGGGGGGACATGACTGTTGGCATCAACTGAGATATGTATTTGAGTACAGGCACAGTGGGCCACCAAATGTGCAAAAGAGCTATCAGCTGTCATATTTGAAAGCTCCGGACCTCATCAGGGTTCATGCAACTTCCAGACTTGTTTAGGATGACTAGTTTGACAACAAACATGTTAAAAGCTTAGTGTGTCTCAGTGATAGATGGCAGTTGAAGCTGAGCTGCGTAGGTGATGATCAAGGTGAGAGAGAGTTGTGAACTTGGTTTGGACTATCTGAAAATGGTAGAACTCCCAAAGGATGATTCCCAACAAAAGCTGTCAGGCAGGAGAAGCACATGGTGGTGTGCAGCATGGAAAGCAGAAACACTTGAGGAATGTAGTTGTCCAGGTTAAAACTTGTAATACAGTTGTGATGTAGGTGGTGTGTATTAGTAAATAGGGTCATGCTGAATAACTGTTTTTGGTGATCAAAGCAAATCAAGCACAAACAAAATGCTGTGAATGATGAAATAATAGAGAAAAAGTGTGTTGGTTGGTCATCTCAGAAACACTACAGTGGGAATGGAGCCATTTGTTATCATGGATATTGCGGAAAGCAGGGCTTGCCAGCAGTGGTCTTCAGACATGGTGTGTGTATATAAGAGACTCACAACTATTGCTTTTGGTTGTTTGTTGGGATTATTGGGAGCTGGAATGGAGGGGTGAGTGTAAGACCAAAAGAGGAACTCTAAAACTCTTGGGGAAAGCAGTAAAGATAAAGTGCTGAGGAAAACAACCTATGGGAATAACTAAAAGAGATGTACTTTCATGAAGTTTGTAGATTTGCTTGCTGTGATGCTACATAGGATGGGTGCAATTTTACAGTGTAGGAAAGATGAATCCAGTGCAAAGTGAGAGGCAGAATATTATTATCAGTAGCATTTAGAGAGAGTAGGTGGTTGTTAAGTAATATTTAAAATAGTTTTGGTCAAAGCTTTGCTTCTCAAGTTTCATTTAATAAAAAAAGATGGAGTTTTTCCGTATGAACTTAGGAGGAACATTGCTTTGACTCTTGTACTACATACCTGCACTCTCTCTTCTTAAATGGAGTTGATGCTTTAAACTTGTTAGGCTGGTCTGTCTTGTGCAAAGTGTTGCTGTCTTTTATATTGCTTTCACAGTGCATCTATGCGCAGAACAATCATAATGGCATTTAACACTTGTGTGAGAAACAGTAGTGATGTGCATTAGGTCAAGTTAATAATAGAATGTAGTTCTCTAAAAACCTGCACTGTTGTAGTACTGCTACTATTGGTATCAGTGTCAGCCAGTGAGCCGTTCCTCAGTCTTAAACTGTTTTCTTGTGGAGGTAAATCAACATATTCTTTAAGTCTTTGAAGGAAACTTATGGTGATGTACTTTTCAGTTATTTACAGGACTTAGAGCTCCTGCACGTGGATTGTTGCTGTTCGGCCCACCAGGAAACGGAAAGACAATGTTGGTGAGAAAATTCAAGCCTGGGTTGGTGGGCTTAAAATGTAACCATGAGTGCTGGCTTTCTGTTTGGGTGTTGTAGTCATAGACTGTATATTCTTCCTGAATATATATTATGGTGTTAATTTAATATAAAGATGGGGAATTGGGGAAGTGAGTTGCTAAACTGTTCCCTAATTCTTTTCAATATCACAAGTAATATTTTAAAACTTAAACTAGCAAGTCTGAAGTTTCATTTTCGGAGAGAGTAAAAGTAACATAGTTAATTGTTTGTGTACAGCAGTGATTAATCACAAATGGTCTGCTCTGTACTAAAATATACTAGATGTGGAAATGGGGGAGCAGAGTAGCAAGAAAGAGGGTTGTCTGACGGAATTCCACACTGCCATGCACAGAGCATAAGTGCTGTGGAACTGTCTGTCTGCTGCTTGTTTTCTCAGCCCAATGTGCTGGGCTCCAGGAACCAGAGGGAGATGGCTGCACATCAGCCGGGGAGCATCATGGGTCCCGATGCAGCTGAACCGGGCACACGGTCCCACATAGCACGGCAGCTGCAGCTGCTCACTCCCTGTGCTGACACGGAAGCTGGAGCAGCTCTGGAGCACAAGAGTGTCCTCACTTTGCCTCATCTGTTATGCTTTACACACTGGAACATAATTGCTAATCGCTAAAATTAAACAATATAACCAGGGAATCATAGTCTCCTGAATATGGTGAAGCTGTTACTGAAGAGGGTGTGCTGTGTGAGCATTCTGGCTGAACTGATTCTTTTTCCTAGCTTTCCTCTGAAAGCAGTTTTTGTATAGATAGGGTACAATGGAAAAAAGACATAATTTTTAATGTGATTTGATCCGACTGCTACCCTAAATTACCACCCTAGATTAGTTAAAACTGTTTCATATGTTGACTCAGGATACATTGGAAAGAGCTGGAGACTTTTATTCTTCAGTATGTAAGTTGTAGTTGGCTATGGAAATGGTGTGGTTAGGGAAGTCTAAGGGTGTCTGGTTACCTGTTCCTATTTGTAAGTGGCCTGTACGGAATTTTTCTGTAGCATCTATAAGGTGTTCCCTTTGAAGGAACAGGGGTTTTCAAAATCATCAATCAGTGCTGGCAACAGAAGCAGAGAGGTATCTTCAATGTGATGTTTGAAAAAGTACTTTTTTTTTTCCCCCTCTCCTAGGCCAAAGCAGTTGCTGCAGAATCAAATGCTACTTTCTTTAATATAAGTGCAGCGAGCCTAACTTCAAAATACGTAAGTAGCCCCTCTGTATTGATCTGAAAACACACATGTTGTAATTGGGGCTTAAGAAGGCCAGAGACTGCGGATGAATCTTTGTTGAACTGTTATACTGTAGTAAGCCTGAAGTTCTAAAAAAGTTACTTGTGAAGTAAAGAAAAATGTTTTGTGGTTGTGTTAACTCAGTGTCAAATGCTTTTGCAGTTCATTCTGACCCTCGCTGTCATATAGATCAGTGGTTGTGCGTTATTTCTTCTTTAAAAAGTAAACAAAGTGAGTCCCAGCTCCCCTTTTCAATCTAATTCAGGCACCAAAATCTCTTGACAACTCAATTCTGATCATAAGTGAAGTTGTAATATTTCTTTTAAGACCTGAACAATGCTGTTGTATGTAATAGTGAACTAGTGATAATCTGAGTGTGTATGAGTGGACTGAGTGTGGTTGATTATCAGCACGATTTTCTGTAGATCATTATGTTAGCTTCCTTGTATTAAAGGCTTTCTAAACCTCCTCCAAAACCAGTTTGCTGTTGTTTTAGGTGGGTGAAGGGGAGAAGTTGGTGCGTGCTCTATTTGCAGTAGCCAGAGAACTTCAGCCTTCTATAATTTTTATTGGTAAGACCTTAAATGTTGTTGACTCTTGTGCATTTTCTTAAGTATTTTGACTTAGAAAATTGGAATAATTGAGTAAATTCTTTGGGTAATTCTGCAATGTAGAGCAAGTGTCTCAGATCTGACCTGCTCACTAATCAGTAGTTTCATTTAGAGCATGTTGGATTACTGTTGTGTTATTTAATTGGTGTAATAGTGGGAAGAAATGCCCTCAAGACCACAAATACTCTACTACCTTTACGCTCCAAGTCCGTTTATATATTAAACTGTAAACATGAAAATGGGGTTTGCTTATCCTGAGTTGCAGTTTATTATCAGCAGGATCTTTTTTTCTCTCATCTGTGCTTGGTGTTACATATTCAAAGGGCAACACGTTATACGAGCTTTTAAACTTCACTGAGATCTGTCTGTCTGCTAAGGAATAAAGGTCTGATCTCTCTTATTGGAGCCCTATATTAGCAAAAGAACTTAGGCAAATATGAAGACTTTAATGTTGCATGCTTATTTAAGATTTATTTCTTTCTTTTTTAGATGAAGTTGATAGCCTTTTGTGTGAAAGACGAGAAGGTGAACATGATGCTAGTAGGCGTCTAAAAACAGAATTTTTAATAGAATTTGATGGTGTAAGTATTTAGTCTTGGGTATTGTTTGATTTAGCTGAATTGGCTAATAGAGTGGGTGCCAGTATAAGCTAGAGATGAAGGACAAATGGGATGTGGCTGCTGGGGCTTAGCTCTGTGTCCTGTCCCCACCCCTTGCTGGCCAAACAGCTTTTTCCTGTTGCTGTTAACTTTTACCTGCTTATTGTAGTATTCTGGAAAATTCAGTCTGAGGTGAGAGGTAATAATCTGGAGATGAGCTGAAATAATGGGTTGAAAGATGGAGAAGAAAGGATAACAAATGGCAATAATGAAGGAGCTGTGAGAACAAACGTTCTTGTGGGACAAGAGGGACACTTGAGGGTGAGGCGGAGTTGAATCCTTGTTTGCAATTGCATGTTTTGCTGAAGCACATCTTGTCCTTTTGGCAAAGTAAAAGAAGATTAAATGGCTTTTAAGTGATGCCTTTTTGATTTTTAAGGGATATGTGTCACAAAAGTAGGCACTGCCAAGGGGTAAGATGAGTCTTGAGGGATGGGGATTTCAGACCATATCATGGGGATACACAGCCATGACACTTGAGAAGGATGCTTTCTATTGAGCTATAGATTTTTTCTTTGCATCATGACCTAGAGGTGACAGGATACAGTAAGAATATATTTAATATCACATTATGTAATACCCAGGAAAAGGAACTGGGTTTCATAGTTTTGGGAGGGGGAAAACACATGAAGATCAGAATATTTTTCAGTCACACAGAACTGGTTTTTGTATTGAACAATGTTTGTTTATATTCCACTAGGACAGTAGAATATTGCTACAGTAGTGAAGCTATAGTAATGAGGTACAGGAGGAGAAGGTAGCTGTAGAGAGACACAATGGAATCAGGAAAATTTTGTCCAAAGTGGGAACAATCAGGACAAATAATGCATTGTGGTAATGATATGCAGAAATTATTACACACACATATACACAGAGGGGTTTTTTTTAATGAAAAGGGGAAAATGAAATATAATTAGTAAGTGAGCAAACTTTGGATCAAGGTGTAACTGTATCATACAATATGTTTGTGGAATGTTTTGAACTCAGTAAGGCACCAAAGAACTTAAGTGTACAAAGGACTGAATATCAGGTGAATAACAACATGTCTCTGATACCCAAGTGTTTTCTCTGAAGTCTGGAAACTGTCTATATTCTTGGGTATAAAATCAAATGTTGCAATTGAGTGAATTAGGGGAGGAAAGTGCTGTGTCTGTACTATCGAATAGCATCTCATTTTGATTACTCACTTCTTGTGAGACCCTTGTTAGATAAATCTCTGATCGGAATGGTTCTGGCTGTACCTTAGCCTAAAGTTTTGTTTCTCTCTTTCTCTGTAAGCTTCAAAACAATGTTTGCTGTTAAAACCCACAACAGCAGAAAGTCTTGAGCTTTTTAAACATCTCTGGATGACTAAACTTCTGAGTGCTTTTTGTGGTCTCAGTTTTTTCCAGCATTGTAGCATGCAGTTCCACAGCAGCATCTGTGCTCTTGCAAGTCTCTTTTCAAGCAGCATGAATTGCACAGTGTCCTGTGTTTACATTCCTTTTTTTTTTTTCTTTTTACTTTTTCTTAGTTGGACTTTACGTTTATCTAAAGAATGTTTTAAAGGTAACTACATGGGGAAAAAAGCATACATGGGAAGATAGCATCAGTGCACTGAACACATGGCAAGTCTCTAACTGGCTTTATTGTGTTACTGCTTGATGTAAACTGAAAGCTGCCTTGCCTTCCTACATTGTATAGGTACAGTCTTCTGGAGAGGACAGAATACTTGTGATGGGAGCAACAAACAGGCCACAGGAGCTTGATGATGCTGTTCTCAGGTATCAAAATGCCTCCTCCTTTGTTGGAATACCAAAATACGATGTTCATTAAGAAGAGCAGGTTTTGCTACTTAGTGTCTTGGTAGTTTTTGGTTTTGGAATTAGGTAGAAAAAGCTGTTCGGCAAGGTTAAATTACTTAAGCTCTCAAGGGAGGTGCCTGTCCCTTCTCTTTTGGGATACATCTGCACAAGCATGAATGGCTTAGGATTGTCTAAAACATCAGTACCTGTTGAAAACAAGCCAGCATTTTATAACCTTCTTGCATTTTGTATTTTGATTTTTCTATTATTTGAATCTTAATGGAAGGACGAAGGAAGAAATTTGACCAGTGAAATCCAGTATTTCTTCTCTGTGAATTTTGGACTTCTGATGTCCCATACAATTACAGATCTCGCTGTAGATTTGCCTTAGGACTTTTTTGCTACAAATTCTCATACTTGCTTTTCTTTTCATTCTTGATTGAGGAGAATAGGCATGTCAGAACTGTCTGAACAAATAAAACACATTTTTAATTATTCCAAAGGCTTTTTGTGTACCGTGGAGAGACACTTCATTTTGTTGCTGGTAGTCAGTGGTATTTCTACCTTTAGAGTATTATCTTTTCTGCCTGAGAGGACTTTCGTAACTTCAAATTAGAGTAAGGTGACACCAGTGGCTTCTGCATATTCTTTGTTTGGATGCTGGTTTTGTTGGGTTTTGTTTTTTAAATCTGTAGTTCTGCTTCCTAGAATTTGATGATATAAGTGAAATTTTGATATTTATCAATCCAAATGTTAGACCTATGTGCACTAAAAAGATATACACATATATACACACACTTTTATATGCTTTTTTTTTCTAGACGATTCACCAAACGGGTATATGTGTCTTTACCAAATGAAGAAGTAAGTTTTTCCATGCGTTGTCTTCATTTTAAGATCAATTTTATTGAAAAATAGAATAAAATATGTTTCTTAGGCTATTCTGAACTTGCCCTAGAGGATGATTACAGTTTGGTGAATTAACTTCTGTTCATTCATAACAGCCATAGTACACTGTGCTTTAATTCTGGTGGTTATCGTACATTTTTGCATTTCTTTTACACGTGCTAGTTGCAAATCTGATAGTAGCTACTCAGTATTTCTTGGCCAGTGAGTTGTTGCTTACATACTAGCAGGCATGGACAAGTCTGAAGTAGGGCTTGCAGGAGCACGTTTGCTTGGTTGGAGAAGACTGTTTATTGCAAAAGATGAAAGTAGCTTTCTTAAAGTACTGTTTTTCAGCTCAACAGCAGATTAGGCCTTTTGATGAGGATTCTAATGCATTATTGTTGAAGTAGCTTAACCCTCAGTCGTTACTACCAAATCCCTTTCTCTTCCCCAGAAGAGATGATAGCGTACAGCCTCATCACAAAAGCACTATAGGCAAATTTAAACTAGTGAAGCAGAAAAGCTGACCTGACAAACATGTAGTTTTGTTGTTGCAATAGAATTTTAAGTGCACCATGAAAATCAGTTTTACATCTGATAAACATATCTACTTTTCAGACGAGATTGATTTTGCTAAAAAATCTTCTAAGCAAGCAAGGAAGTCCGTTGACCCAAAAAGAGTTGGCACAACTAGCTAGGTAAGTATTTTGTAACTTTGCTACATAAATATACTCATCTACTGCATTCATTCAGACTGTTTTTTATTCATTGAAATGTACTAATGTTTACTGATGTATATCATCAGATAGTGATAACTCTTGCTGAGAATTAGTTGCCTGCGTTTGGGGAAGATGGTCTCCCATCTGGCTATATGAAAGTATTTTTATGTATGCTTGTATATATGTATGTGCTTGGTTTTTTTCCTGCACTACCTGTCTGAGTTTCTGTTGTCGAAACGTGTTCATCAGTGCTTTTCTTTCTGAGGAGGAGGGAGGAGGGGATGCTTTTCTCCACCCATCCCCCAGGCAGTCCAGCACTTATCTCTGATGCAAAGACAGTACCAGTTTTGCACTTGTCATGTATTTCAAATCAAAAGCAACTTTTCTTTGCTTGTCCATTGCTAGGTTTGTTGAAGGTATTACCAACATAGCAGAGCAAGCACTGGATAATTTCAGATTATTTTCAGTTTCATATTTGATTGGAAGAGCATAGGTTAAATACCCTTCCTATTACAAAACAAAGTTACTTTATATTTTTCATCATTAAGATGTGTAGTATTGGGTTCTCATTGTATCAATGGGGTTGAAAGACTACAGGAGAGTTGAGGTTTTGGCTTTATATTCATCTGCAATAAATGATGACCAACTAGTGGCAGGGCATTCTCGTAACAGGCATAGTAAATATGCTTGAGATTAATTTTAATCTACAAATCCTAGTTGATTGCTATCTTTTTGCTTTTCGTAGCAGGTTATTTGGGACTTGAATAGCTGTACTTCAAATTTAATCTGGGAAAGACTCAATTATAGATCACTTACATTGATGCACTTCTGATTTATGAAACTTGCAAAATGATATCAAAATAATACTTTTGATTAAGTAACATTTTAATCATCTGCAATTAAATTGATATGATTTGAAGCAGGTTTTGGTTTTGTTTTTTTTCTTCCCCTTCTCCCCCACTTTTTCCTTGGACAAAGAATGACAGATGGATACTCTGGAAGTGATTTAACCGCATTAGCAAAGGATGCAGCACTGGGCCCTATTCGAGGTAATCTGCTTTTTATTTAGGTTTTGAAAAAACTCAGTACCCTTGATATTAGAGATATTATATTTTCCTACATCTTTAAAATTCATAAAGCTCTGAAATCAAGCTTTTTAGATTGGATTTTGGTCTGTTCCTCGTAATAGCATCTTTGAAAGACCCTACATAAAACCCTTCAGTACCTCACCGTGTGAAAGAGACAACTTTTATGTCTTAAGAGGAAAGCAGAATGAACTGTTTTTTCACATTTGTGAGGTTTTTTTAACTAGTGCATCTTTCTTAGGCTGGTGTCAGTTCTGTTGTGTCTAAATTATAACTTGAATAGCAGTCTCTGACTGCATTACTTTGTATTAGAAAGTGGACAGATCTCTTTTAAGTCTATAGGAAGGAAATACTGAATCAGGTGAATTTTGTGTTCTGTGGTGTTTTTCGTTTTTTAGATATGGTTTGAATGCTATAGCTTTTTTGTTTTTCGATCTTTTACTATTGAATTGTGATCCAGATGACAGTAGTGACTCAAGTAAAATTTTATCTATATGTTATTCCTCTGATGTTTCCAACTTTGAAAACACATGATTTTAATGCACAGTGAAAATTAGACTTTTTTCCAGACACCCCCCCCGCTTTGTTCTGTTTCACTAGGAAGTTATTATGTGTCCAGGAGCCACATCTGAAAGGGCTGATTTTGTTTAGTGGAGATGAGTGGTGTGATTTTGTGAAGAAAAGATTGTGAAGATTTTATGTTAGTTTTTTGTTTGCGGATGTGTTGTCCTACCTGACAGAAAGGTACTAAAGGGAGCCAGAGCAGAAGTGTTCTGTAATATCAGCCTATTATGTGTAAATAAAAGTTGTTGCAACTCTCTTAAATGATTTATGGGATGAAAGATCTGTGCGCATGTGTTGTTTAATTTTATTGAGTCAGAAATCCTATAGCATGCAGTTTTGCCAGTGCACTATCTCTTGGAAAGCAGCTACTGGAAAGTAATAGTTCTTTGTTCGCTTACTTTCAGCTGTTGGAATTGTAAGGACATCTTCCAAAATCCTGCATAATAACTGGGAAACAAAATTGCATTAAATAGGTCTCACAAGAGACATCATGTTTCCTAAGACTTGAATATATTTATTTAGAGTAGTTGAATTAATAAAGTGTGCATTTAGATATGCAGGCTTTACTTGGCTGACATATCACTTCACATGCAAGTCCAGTTTGGGAAGAGGCCACAAAACGTTGTGTACCCTATTTCTTCTACCTGCTCCTGGCTTTCAGAGAATTTATTTTTTAAAATGTGTTATACCTGATTTTATTTCTATCTTCTTGGGTGACAGTGACTTTCTGTTTCCTGACAACTCTGCATGTTTGAGGGGCAGGGGAGTTGTAGGTACCTGGAATAATATGGGGGAAGGCAGCTCTGTTACTGTGCTGTTCCCCATGCTTTAGGAAGAAGGAATTAGTTCTGCTACCACTTTGTACTGTATCCGCAGTGACTGAGTGTGGGAGCAGCCTGGTTGAGGAGCTGATAAATGGGGAAGGAGGAGGTAAAAACACCATGTACCTTTCTGAACAGGAGATTATGTTGAGGCAGAGAAGTCTAATTTTTAGTTGTGGTTTGGGGTTTTTGTGTGTTTTGTTTTGAGTTTGTTTTGTTGTTGTTTTTGGTGTTTTTTCTTTTTTCCAGAATAAAAGTGCTTTTAACATGCTTTAGTTGTCAGAAGCAGTGGAAGTTTTATGAAACATGCTTATCTTCCTTTATTTTCACAGAATTAAAACCAGAACAGGTGAAGAACATGTCTGCCAGTGAGGTATGCTGTTCTTGCAGTTGCTTTTTCTCCTCTGAATAGAATACATGCTCATCAGAGACTTTTAAAATCCTGTTATTTACTACATAGTATCATACAAAATACCTCGTAATTTCTTGGTGATACTACCCTTTTTGATTACTTCTTCATTGAAGAAAATTCTTTACAAATAGTGATTAAAAAGAAAATGTGTCCTCAAGTGTCTGAGGCTCTTTGTGTAGTTTGTTGGTTATCAGGCCTAAGAGCAGCAACTCTTTTCCAGTAACAAGTCTCTGCTGTTGTCAGTTTCAGCCTGAGTGCCCTACCTTTCCCTTTGCACTGAGCTGCAACTGTATCTGTTACCTACCAGATGATGTCAGATTTGCTTGCAGTGGTATTCCCCCAAAACATACCCAGAAGTATTATGTCAAATGATGTGTTTTATTCCGTCATCTTAGGGAGGACCTCTGAGGGATTTTAAAAGAGGTTTGTTTGTATATAATACTTACTTTCATTCAGATGGACCTTCATAAAGAAAAAAAAAAGGTTCCTCACCACAAATTGCCTCTGTAAACATCAAAATAAAAGGAGGAGTTTGGTCCCACATACAGAAGTTTCTGTTCAAATGTGTGTGCAAACCACAGTTATGTAAGGGAAAGTGAGGCAAAACTTAATTCCCGTGTTGCTTTCTGTGTTTAGCCCTAGATCATGGCTAAGGCTCTGATAAGCCGAAAGGATTTGTGGCAGGAAGATGAGAACATCCTGTGATAACTTGTTGTGAATGCAAGTTTACTTCCAATAGCCTAGTCCCAAAGAAACATGGGGAATCTTCTCCAGTTGTAATGTTAATACTCCTTTAGTAATGAGACTGGTTGTTCCACACACCCTGGTTATAGCCCATGATGTCAGGCATTTCTCTATATCGGAGATATATATGCATATATATGCTTACAATCATGTCCTCAGCAAATGACTGAAAGGCATGTGTTGTATCAGAGAGGTTAGATAATTGGGATTATTTGGCTGACGGTATCCTATGGTCTGAATACAGTTGTGGAAAGGGTGGGAGCTTTCAGTGCCTTATTCTCCTGGCATGCAGAGATTATGCTATACATGTATTAAGAAAAAATCCTACATCTTACTCTTAGTTCTGTGCCCCCATATATAGCAGCTTGCACCACCTAGTGAAATAGGAAGTAATAATCTTGTGGGCTGTTAAGTAACAAGGCAAACATTATGATTACCAAATGTTGGTTTATTAAAAACTATAAATACTGATTGTCTTAAATTACAAGACTCATGGATCTTGGTCATAGAATCATAGAACAGCCCAGGTTGGAAGGGACCTTGGAAGATCATCTGGTTCAATATGCCATGGGAAAGGGAGCCCAGATGAGGTTATCTAGCACCCTGTCCTATTGCATCTTGAACACCCCCAGCGATGGGGACTCTACCATGTCTCTGGGGAGGTTGTTCCAGTGATTGACTGTTCTCACTGTAAAATAATTTCTTCCTTATGTCAAGATGAAGCACTCATAGAATATGCTTTGTTAAAAGTGAATACTGAAGTACTTATTTGAAGTGACATACATAAACCACTTGTGATCCTGATGTGTTGGTGGGGTTTTTTTTGTTTTTTTTTTTTTTTTAGATGAGAAATATCAAACTATCAGATTTCACAGAGTCTTTGAAGAAGATAAAGCGCAGTTTGAGCCCTCAGACCCTGGAAGCATATATTCGCTGGAACAAGGACTTTGGAGACACCACAGTGTGAAACACTACCTGAAGTGGAACCAAGTGCTGCCTGAGGAACAATTAGTACAGACTACTGGAAAGCAGCCAGCGTTTACAGGACTTTACAGATCTTTTAAGTATCTGCATTAAAACTTGAGATTAAGAAAAAATTATACAATGTGAAATGTGTTCATCAAAGCCTCCTTGCCATTTAGTGAGGATTTACACACTGTAAGTAAGAGCACAATAGGACTTGAGATAAGATTCCTAGCAATTTGATTATGGTTTGAACAATAATATATGTATTTTCTTTCAGCTAGAAGGCTCTGATGATATTGATCATTGGAAAACCTTTTCCCTATGTTGTGTGTGTGTGGTTTTTTATGTTTTTAATTTTGTCATGACATTGATGTCTGACTTTCTTCCTTATAACTACTAACTTAAAATTGGAGGTTTGTAAACTTTGGTTCAGTTTTTGACTTTTTTATCCTTAATGTGCCAAATAAAACAGTTTCCCTGTGCAGAAAGGAAGAACGGCATTGGGGAATTATGAAAATTAAAGTGTAAAAAGCAGCTGGTCTGTTATTACCTGTCTTTGTTTAGTTGTAATGTGACTGTATTGTTCACAGGACAGTTTTAAAGAAGACAGATTTGATAGCAGAACAGCAAAAAACCCCAACCCTATAAAGCCAGTTCAAACTATCTTTTAAAAAAGTAGTAAATAAAAAGTAGACTAAGACATTCATTTACTGGCAGTATTTTCTCTTAATGCATTTTGTAACGCTTCCATTGGTAGAATGTTAGCTTACGCTTATGGTGTACAACTTGAAGCCCAGCTGATGTTTGAGAGAGTAAGTGATGCTAAATGTCAAGTTTCAAAAAATGACGTGTTTCTACTCTGTATTTTGGTCTGTTTATGATAATTGAAAGTAAAATTTCCATTGTGATAATTTTTTTTAATCTACACATGTGAGCATTAAAATACGAGGCTACATGTTTAATACGTGGCACACATTAATGTTTTTATAGCTTTCATATGTTTTGGTTTATATATTAAAGTATGAAACACTCAACTGATCTGCTTTTTTAAAAAGAAACTGCATCTTTGTACAAGTACTTGTTTTTATTATATAAATGACAAGCTATTAAAAAACACTTAAGTGATAGCCTTTAAATACTGTAATAAAGGAAAACATCTTTGCCTTTACTTCTAAAGGCTTGACAACTTGTTTACAAATTCTGCATGGGTTTGCAAGGCAGAACACTAGTTCCTTTTTAGAGCAGGTTTGTGCTTGCTTATTTCTTTTTTTGAGACAACTCTCCCAGCTTAGTGATATTACAAAAATGCGTATTGTTTACAGTTGTTTAAATTGAGTTGTAAGTGTTGTTTGCTTTTGATCTTAACAGAAAATTTTGTTCTTAATTTTTCATTTAACTTATTTTTAACTGATAGGAGTAAGTCAAATATTTCTGGGACTACTGCCCTGGAAGTTGACTATAAATATATTTTATATAAATATATATACACATATATATGAAAAAACCCCTAGCTGATAGATGCAGTCTAAGTATAGTAATACCCAGAGAAGACACTGTGCTCACCGCGTAGTATTGAGTACTAAATAGCAGAAAGTGTGTCAAACTTTGGAGACACACAGATACAATATGTTTGGGATGTTTTTTTGAACCAGAGATGCTTTTAACTGATTTTAAAAGTAAAATCAAATAAATAAGAGAAAATCGTGTTACACAAGTATGCCTTCTGAAATAATCTAACCAAACCACTTCTAGCCTTCTTAAGGGTACGACTCTCAAATGTATGTCTGATGTAAATGAAAAGTGATTTCTGTTCCCCTGATTCATCTTCCTGGAGAAGAAAGAAATGCTGGAAGATTTCAGTTGCTTAAATCTTAAATTCTCTTAAATCCTAAATGCTTGTGTTGCCTTAGTTCTGCCTACAGTAGACCATCTCTATTGTTTGAGATTCCTGGCTGACTTGATCCATATTTGTCATAGACTTCATAGTGCTAAGCATGAATATCACAGGATTACAGAATGGTTACGGTTGGAAGGGACCTCTGGAGATCATCTAGTCCAATCCACCTGTTAAAGTAGTTTCACCCAGAGCAGATGGCACAGGAATGTGTCCAGGTGGGTTTTAATGTCTCCAGAGGAGACTCCACAGCCTCTCTGGGCAGCCTGTTCCAGTGCTCTGGCACCCTCAAAGTAGTTTCTCTTCATATTCTAATGGAATATTACTGTTTTATTAGCATCTTCCAGACAGCTAAACATCTAAGAAAGGCCCCTGGTCTTCCTGTTCCTAAAGCTTGTACACTTGCCTTGAGATCCTTTGCAAAATGAGAACTTGAGGGTAACATCTCTGGTTTCCAGTATTCCTAAGTATTTCTTACTAAACTCTGTTTTCCTCCATGTATTTTGAGGAATATACTGGTATTTATTGCAAATACATACCTATTGACATGTGATAGGTACCTTAAACGTGGAGGCAGACGTTTCCATCTGCTAAAATGCCACCAGTGTGCAGAGCATGAAGAGTCAGAATTTTAGTTGCTCCTTCAGAAAGAAAAGGGACACCAGCCCTTTCGCTTGTTTGTACAAGAGAATCTGTGTGAGTGGTACCACTGCTGTTGGTTTATCCTGCCTTGATTGTTTTCTGCATGATGGATTAACTACAGCCCTATAAATCAGTTCTGAAACACAGTAGTAAGAGCTTAATTTTGTTTGGCAACATCAGTTTACCTCCCAACTGCTGGATCGCAGGCAGCCCAGGGAGGTTGTGGAGTCTCCTCTAGAGACATTCAAAACCCGCCTGGACACCTTCGTGTGTGATCTGCTCTGAGTGAACCTGCTTTAGCAGGGGAGTTGGAGTAGGTGATCTCCAGAGGTCCCTTCCAACCCCAACCATTCCGTGATTCGGTGACTTTTTAGCCCATGACCAAGTGCTGTTTGGTTCATAAATCTCCTTTAAATTTCACTCCTATGTTATTTTCTGAATAGTGTATTTTAGTAATAATTCTGTTCCCTTTAAGGCATTGCTTCTCATCTTCAACAACCAATACCCCTCAAAAAACCCCAATACCTGTATTTCCCAAATCTATGATATTTTATATAGAACTTTGAAAGTATATTTACCATAAAATCAGATTATGTTCTAATACAGTATCTTGAATTAGAATAGGATAAACAGGACAGCAGCTTGGATGCTTTTAACCTTTAAAGATTGGCATTACATTAGCTCCTAAACTGCCTTTTTTTTTTTCCCCTGAATCTGTCCACTACTAATGAATGAGGGACTTGACCCACTTTTTGAGATGATTAGGAAGCAGCTTGTCTGGCTCTCTGCAAGTGTGGTTTACTGCCTTAAAGTGCAGCAGTTACTAGAGGGAGGAAAGAAAAAAGAAAAATCAAACCCTCTGGGTTTTTTTAACAACTTCCTTCATACATCTTTGTTGCTTTTATTAGGCAAGAAATGCACTTTTTATTTTTCTACGTGCTGGAAGAACAATGTCTTCTCAAGCTCTTTCTCCTTAAAATGAGAATTTATTATGTGTTATGATGTTCCCTTTTCTAATGTTGACTTTTCTGTAGAGTATACCAAACCTGTACAGGTTCTCTCCTTGCGGCTAAGATGAAAACAACACTGAATCTTAAAGATAAGCCTTAAGCTCGGGTATTTATTCACATATAAGTCTCTGTCCTGTTAGTTTCTTAAACTTTACAGAGTTCAGTGTATTAGAAAAAGGTGTTCTGCCCCGAGATGTCTTATTGACTCTACTTCAGAAAGTCAGTTGCTAAAATAATTTTGTTGAATATGGCCCTGCAACTTACTTTATATGGATAATAAATGTGATAGTAACACTTTAAAATGGAGAGGAATGGGATCTCTGAACTGAGAAGGAATTTGTTGTCACTGCACTAATTAGAGGCCATCGCTGGTTTTACGTCTGTTCTGCAACTTGTGTGGAAATCAGCGTTCTACTTTGGGCTTCCTTAGCACCACCCGGGGTGAAACTGTGCCCTAAAGTCCTACAGCACTTTCCTACCCAAGACATGGACAATGTGCAGTTATGCCCAAGATGTGCTTACCCAGCTGCTGCAGTGCTTCATGATGCTTCTGCAGGTGGCAGCTTTGGGAGGTGGCAGGCGCTGTTGTAGGTTCTGTATCTTCATCCATTGTCTGTGGTGGTCTCAAGCTTTCACGATGTTTTCAGTGTTGGAGACTTCTAACAGATATCAAAAATGGAATGAGAAGTAGCGAGCAGGGAGTGAATGAATCTAGTTATCTCGGTCATTATGCTAATTAGAGGCAGTTGCCAATTTAATTGTTAGGTTCTCTTGAGCCGCTATTTAGTGTTGAAAGATGCTGTCTTACTCACCTACTGAATATTCAAACTTAAGATGATCTGTTGGTCATCCTAAAAGATGACCAGTGGATCACTTATTTTCTTTTAGAATTTTTTCTTTAAAATAGCATTTCCATTATTTTTTTTTTTAATATTGTAACTATAATTCCACAAGATGAGAAAGTTAAACTGTTGCTTCCTACAAAAAGAAAATAATCTTGTGAAGAATGGGCAAATGTGTGTTGTGTTTTTCCTGCTTCTCATGTAAATTGTTAACTGTCTTAGAGTGGAAACTGTTTACTTTGTCAATAACTACCTCCTGAGTTCGGCAATAATTGGCAAGGTATACACTCCTCCAATGGATTAAATATATTGGCTAAACACTGTGGGTTCTTCAGAGTTTGATTTTTTTCATGTGCGAATTCTTTACATAGTGTCTGGAAGCTACGGTGATCAACCTTGTTTTGCTGCAAGACTTTCCTTGCCTTCATAAGACGCATTTCTTAAAATCCCATTTCAGAGAAGTGGCTCTGAGGAAAAAAGCCAACGTTCTCTGTAGTTGGTTAATAAAGGCATGTTCTTCTAAGATGCTCGGGATGTAGCCTCTCAGCTCCACAGGTTTTTTTACCCTTAGAAGTGGGGAAGAAAATACTTCATCCAATAAACGCACACCTAGCAAAGGAACTGGAAATACAGAAGCTGGTTTTGCTACATGATTCGAACTTTTAGTCATGTGAAGGGCTAGTCAGTACTTTTCAGAAATCTGGACTAAAGTGACAAAAACCAAAGGTGGAGACAAAACTCTATACCCCATCTCTATTAAATATATTGGATGACTCCAGTCTGGGATGGGGTTAATTCTTGTATTTTGTTGTTTTGAAGCACTTTTGTTTCATCGTTCTTTTAAGAATGTTTTCTGAAATGTTAAACAACCTTTTATTAAAAAGCAATGTAAAAGAGCATGATGAGCACATAGCTTTAGATTCACAATAAAATGTTGCATTTGTCCTGTTCTTACAGTTTTCTTGTCTCTTTATCAGATAAAATATCCAAAACTAAGAGCCTTTTCAATAAATCTGAAGCTGTTTAGTTGCTGCTGGTTTAAAAAATTAAAATTAGGTGTTATATACCAGATGATGGAACAATAAATATGTAAATACCTCATTTAGTTTCTAAATGACATAACTCAAGTTCTTAAAACTAATGTAAACAGAAGTGCTACTTGGGAAATAAATACGCTGAAACTGAAAGTGTGTGCCTATCTTAGTCTTGCTACATCACAGTGAAAACCAGGAGTTCTAACGTAACTAATTCTGGTAGTCATGGTGAAGTCCTGAAAAAAAGCTATTTGGAGCCAATTTACTTGACATGAAAATCGCACCTTTTCTTTTGCTGAGGGGAGAGCGTTGCTATTATTTTTGAGGTAACAATCTGAATTCTTCACTTATCCTCATCTCCTCACTGTTTGCAATTCCTTCCAGCTATTCCCATTGTCTTGAGGCTGCATCTGGACAGTTAACGGTTACTGGTGCTTTCTGTTCTTACAGTTCCATCCTGAAAACAACTGACTGACCAACCAACCAAAACACAATTGGATTAGAGGAACTTTAATATCACCTATCTGGCAGCACTAGGGGTCTCTCAAAAAGCAGCCATGACCATGGCCTTCAGCATGTCATTCTATCTACCACTGTTAACCAAATCAAATATCAATACAACAAAACAAAATATACCCAACATCGATGTTTGGACTGAAGGATAAGAGCTATTACCGCTTCTGTCAGGCATTAATTCCTTGGGACAGGAAGACAACATTGATGTCTGTGCAGGATAATTATACAGTGTCTCTCTTGGTTGAAGTGCTACTACTTGGAGGTAGATTCTGAACAACTGCAATTATTTTAATTAGCAATTTTGTGTATAGGTTACAGATATTCAAATAGACTTTTAGTCTTGTAGAGGAGATGCTCGGATAAATTTAGTGAAGAAACAAATGCGTGAAAACAGTATCACAGCACTTGCCATGATGAAATCTAGAGATAATGGGTTTGGCAGCGTAGCCTGGTCTGAAGTATGTGAGACTAATTAAAAGATAAATCTTTTCCCAGCCGAGATGGTGTGAGATGAGACTCCATGCCTACTGTCATATGCAAGCATATTTCAGATGAAATGTGTTTATTTCTGTATTTTAATGTTCAAAGTTTGCCAGAAAAAAAAAAAAAAAAAAGTGAGGAAAAATTTGTTAAAAGGGTTTTTTTTGTTTGTTGTTTGTTTGTTTGTTTGTTTTCACTCAAGCCACTTTTCTGCAAATTTCTAAATACTTTGTGAATCTGTGAAATACAGCCTGTTTCCTATAGGGGTGCATCTGGCTCTGGAACAGACATGAGTTATGGAACCTTCTCTAAGTCACTTTTTATTCTGTGTGTAATGATAATACAGAAAACATTACATAGAGATGAAGGCAGAAAGATGTCATTTAACTGAAATCTACCTCTTGAGATGTGAGTGAGCTATTTGTGCTGTGGTGTAGCTAAAAAAAGAAAAAAAAGTGGGAATTTCAGAAGCCTACAAACAACTTAATGAGCAAATTGTGTTATTTTTACCAAATGTTTTTGAGGATTCCACTTTTTTTGCAAATATATATTGCAGGCACAGTATGTTCTCTCCAATATTGTAGCTTCTATTACTTTCAAATCTCATTTTAGTAATATCTACAAGACCTCAAACTTGCCAAATTGTAAAACATCCTTGAAGACTCTTAGTTTTGTTATACGCAGAATACTAGTATCAGCTGTGCTATTAGTTCTAGTATTTCTCTTCTGTGAATTGTGAAAGTGCAATTTCTTACAACTAACTGTCTTCCTCTTCTGGGCAGAAATACACTAAGACATGAAGTAATCAAAAAGCCTGATAATGTGTCAATAATGAAGTAATCAAACAACTCTGTATTTGTGGAGCATATCATATGGATAAAACGTTACCCCTGTTGTTAATCTGACTTCTGATTTCCTGGTTAAATTTGAGAGGAGGCAGCAGCTGCAGTCTGTGGAGAGTTTATAGACCACAACATTGCAGTTGGAATTCTCTCACATGTCATGCAAATTTTACAGACTGCAAATGGATTTTTTTTTATTGCCCCACAAACTACTGTACACTAGGAAAAAAAAAAAAAAAAAGCTTCCCTACAGCCAAAAGCTTAGAATAAGCAGGTCTGAGACATTAAATACATGTCTTACAGAATGCAATTACCTGTCCAGGCATCCCTAAACAAAGTCTTTTGATGTGTTTCACAGAACAGATTAGATGCCAATAATATTTTTAACCACAGGACAACTGAGTAGACCATTAGAAGACCCAAGCCAGGCCAGTATTACAGAAAGTTGTTCCAAGTATCTTCCTGGGCACATTAATCTGTCTTAATAAAATATCTATATCTCTTTTCACCTGTTTCTAAAGGCAGTAAGTTGTCTTGTGACTAAATCTTTCTGTACATTAAATCCCATGTAGGTGTTTTGTAAACCAATTTTCCTTAACAGACCTATCCTAACTTCCAAGAAAATGTCAGATCTGTATTTTGTTCCTTCTGACAGAAACTATTGGGCAGGTTAGTGGCCTACTTGTCAGGTCACTCCAGGATACTAACACCTCGCAGCACTGGTGTCCCCTGTTCCAGAGCCTCAGTTACTGCTCACAGCCCCTCAAACGCGGCTCTGTGTTTTCCTTCCCACACAGTTCGCTCTCTGATTTCTTCCTATCACGAGAGACTTGGGGATGGGCTGACTGTAGGTGGCTGCTGAAGGTAACGCTTCCGCTCTTTTCACACAGAGCTGGGGGCAGTTCTCAGATGTTCAGCGCACAAACTAGTGGCTGTATTTTCAACAACCGAGTTCCTGTGGTTCTGACAGCAACTGTCTTTTCGCAGTTGTGCGTGTTGCTGGAAAAAAACACCCGCTCTGAGAGATGTGCACTGACCGCCGGTCACGCAGAATCCAGCAGCGGAGAGTGACACCGTCCTGATCTCAAGAGTACTTTTGTGTGGAGCACGTGGTGAAACAAAACCGTCCTGGCGGTTTGGAGCATCGTGACCGCCACGACTGAGTCCTCCCTCCGAGTTCCCACAGGCGCCGGGCAGATGAGGCGCAGAACGGGACAGGAGGGTGACACGCTGCCCCAGGACAGCGGCCCCTCGCGGCCGCCGGGACGCGTCACGTCCGCTGCCGCGCGCGGCCTTACGGGTCCGTTCGTTGCCGTAGCGACGGAAGCCTCCTCCTCCTCCTCTTCCGGCTTCGCATGGCGCCGTCTCTTCCGGTGCGGGGAGTAATATGGTGAGTGTCCCCTGCCTGGGGGGAGGGGGTAGTTGCGTGTTGGAACGGAACGAGGAGGCCGGTGCTGCTGCAGCTCCCCGGCGGAGGCCTCTGCCGTGGTGGCGGGGCTGGTCAAGGCTAGAGCGCCCCAGGCCCGGCACTGGCCCGGCCTGGAGCGCCGCCGCCATCCCCCGCCCCGCTCTGCTTCGCTCCGCTCCTCGCGCGCGAGCCCCGCTGGGCTGGTGATGACGTGGCTGCGCGCGGGGATGCGCCCCGCCCGGCCGGGCCTCCGGCTCGTCCAGCCGCGGGCGGCGTGACCCGTTACCGGGAGCCCAACGCCGCCACTGGCCGCCCGCCGGCGGGGCGGGCAGCTGGGGGAAGTGACCCTTCAGCGCGGCGGCGGCGGCCCGGGGCACGAGGGGCGGGCGGGCGGGCCTGCCGTGGCCGCTAACGGCTCCGGAGAAGCGCGGGCGCTGCGGCGTTCCATGTGGCAGTTGCCCTTCAGCCCCCACTCCCGCCGTGCGCGGGATCCCGCTCACCGCTGGCTCCCCGGCCGCTGGGCAGCCGACGCTGCGGGGAGTGCCCGGGGGGCTGCTCGGCTGCAAGGAGCGGAGTGTGTGTCCGGCCGCGTAGCAGTGCTGTGGTTTGAGTCTCAGCCTCAAGAGTTTTTATTCAGCACCCAACCGGTCAGGCAACGGGAAGTCACACCAGGAGAAACAGGTGATAGTGTCAGGGGGAACTTAGGGCTGTTACTCCTGATACGTACGGCTCCCTTCTGAAGAAAAACAATTCATTCTGGGAATGACCACCGTGCATCGCTGTTCAGCCGGGCATCTAAACTTTCCATTTTTATGCCGAGCACAAATAAATTGACATTAGTATCAGTAGCTGCTACTGTGAACTGTTGGCATTGTTGGAGCAGACGCTCACACTCATTGCAGAAATAGTTCTTGTACAGCTCTTCTGATACCACACAGAGCTTCAAAGGCTGAGGGGTGGGATAGCTGTCCTGCTCAGCATAGAAGTGTTTCTCTCCATTGTGTTGGCAGAAGTTGAGAAGTCAGGGGACCTTTAATGCCAAAGCACAATATCTGCTGAATTAGAGCTTGCTTCCAGGGGTGAGCTATGGCTGGCATGGGCTGCGCAAGGTTCTCATCTGTGGAACAGAATACACAGCTTTAGTGCATGGTGGCACAGCAGAGTTTGCCAGTGGACATAGTGCTAAGAGCATGGGAAAGCAATGGGGTTAAGGTGGTAGAGCACCCTTTGCAAGCAGGCAGTCCACTGCCTGTTAGAAAAGCTTTCCAAAGTGTTCTGTCATCCCGCGTGTCTTGAGGGAAAAAAATGTAATCACGTAAGGATTTGCTAGTAAATAGTAAGTGCCAACCTTTTGCCACAGGTGAGCTAAACTTGGCTTCTATAATACTGCTTTTTTTTAGTGAATGGCACCATGCACAGCATATGTGTATTTCTACAGCTATGTTTACAAATGTGTCTGTAAGTTGAGTCTCTTTTGGTGACCAGTCTATTAGTATATAATTTTGTCCCCTACTGTCAGTTACAGATGTGATAGCTTACAATCAAACCTTATTTCATCTGGCTCCAAATTGCTGCATATGACAGACCACCCATTTCAAGTTCACTAATTTATTTTGCAAATTAGAAAGGCTTTTTCTGTGCGAAGCTTATTTCTTTGTGGGGGGAGTAGAATGGAGAACAACTAACTAGAAGCTTGGGCCCCCTGAAGAAGGGGGCACAGCTGATGAATTTTTCTAGTAGTCTGCTCAATGTCACACTTTGAGAAGAGCCACGCAGCACCTCCTCACTCCCATCTCCTACATATGTTCCCTCCACCTCTGGAAAGTGTTTATCTGCGTGTAACTGGAAGTTAGGAGAGGGAGCACCTGCAGTGAGCACATCTAATGCACACATTTAGGTTAAGCCATGACTGAAATTGTTTGTGTAACTGATCATGGTCCTGGCCTCGTGTCCACTACTTTATGCATGATACTAGAATTGTTTTTATTTCTCTGATGGATTCTCATTTATGTGTATATGTGTGTCTATATATGTAAAAAAAAATTTCCCTGTTTAATAAACCAGTTAGCTTTGGATGGGAAGTATGCTCTGATAAAGAGAAATATTTGTTTTCAGATCATCTGTAGTAGTTTTTACTTAAATAAAAGAAAAACCCACCCTTTAAATGGTATTTTGGTATGGTTTTCAGTAAACTTGAAATCTGTGTTCTATCTAAATGAAACTTGATTCTAAGTCATTCATAATTTTCTAATATGAAATCTATGTGAAATGGTTATAAAAATATTGCTGCATTTAATGTTTACGTGCTGTCCCTAGTTACCAAAAAACTCATTCTGATTCTGAGATATAATTATGAAAATATTTCATAAACGCAGATTTCCTTTTTGGTAATTTAAACTATGGCTTTGGTAAAAGTTTCAAGATAACTTTTTTTATTTTTTAAGGGGACAATACACCTGTTCCGCAAATCACAGAGATCATTGGTTGGAAAGTTAACACATGAATTTAGGCTGGTTGCAGCAGATAGGAGGGTAAGTTTTTCTTTTAAAAGTGAGTAATAATAGAAAAGACATTAGCTGTGATAAGTTAAAAACATTAACTTGTGTATATTTTGAGAGTATTTATTTGGATTTTTTCAGCTGTGCTCAAAAAAAAAAAAAATCGCATCTGTGAAGCTGTGCATTGTCCCTGTTACTTAGTGTTCTTCAGAACTGTGTTTAGATTTAATATGTTCAGTAGAACTGTACACTGAATATGCACAGATGTTTTTGGGACCTAAGTTTCAGCACAAAGAAAGGAACCCACTAATATAAAATCGTATAAGTCTGTCTTCACAATCAGATTGTGTGTACTGTAATAAAATGCAAATATGATACAGGGGTGATTTATTTAGACCAAAAGGCATTTTAAGACTGGTGCACAAGCACTGTTTATAAACCAGTTTTGAGATAATCTGTAAAGTTAAAAATAGAATATGGGCTGCTTGTTCTGAATTGAATGATAAATTTTTGGGAGGGAGGAGAAGCCAGTTCTGTTTGCGTGATGAAGTACTACAATATTGTTTTTTAAAACCAGATAGATAGATTTTTGTCTTATAAATTTTGGAAGAAGTAAAATGCAAATTTATTCTCGTCAACAGTCTTGGAAGATCTTGCTGTTTGGTGCTATAAATTTAGTATGTATTGGCTTCCTGCTGATGTGGTGCAGCTCTACAAACAGCATAGGTAAGTGACTCTTTTACTGAAACTACAACCGACTACCATGTGATTCTTGGCCTGTGAAATTTCAACATACTAAAAAAGTCAAGCGCACAGCCAGGTTTGGAAAGTTTTTCCTTTTGGTTTGCCACAGTCATTTTAGGTAAGCGTGGATGGCTGGAAGTCTTCTGAAGTTTGCAAGGCATTCCAGACTTGCTGGTCATTTTCTTCCTGCAGCACTCTCTTTACATTTAAGATTGAAAAAAAAATAGACTTGTAAGCTAGTCCTCAAACCTATTCCTTATATAAATAGTACCAGTGACACATATAGAGACCCTCACAGTTGAATGAAGATGTTTGTAGTGTGACACAAGACTTCTCCAGTTCCAGGAACGCTCCTTTTCAATATAATGTTTGTCTTCTACTTTTGTATAGGGGGTCCAAGATGCTTCTCATAATCTGTGCTGAAAGTAGAATACCTTACATTTTTAGTTTGTGACACAAGTTTTCTTGCAGTTTCAAGATGGGTCAGAGAAGTAAAACAAGTGAAAAATTCCTACTTTTAACTTCATTAATGCACATAAGAGATCTCTTGTTTTGGCAGATGATATGTTACTACAAGATCTCCTGAATTGTCTGTATTTAGATTCCTAGTCATAAGTTTAATATCTTTTGTATCTGGGCATTATTACATGCCTTATTAGAATTAGGATTGCCATAATCAACCTGTTTATGAAGTTCAATGTACTGGTGTGCTTAGGACATTCATATTGTAGGCACATACAAAAGACAGACTTGCTCTGTCAGCAGAGGCAATTTATGTAGATAGAAGATGAAAAAGAGATGCACAAGAGGGTTTTAGAAGAACGAAAGTGATTTCTGCATTGAAAAGTTATATGAATTGATTTTTTTTTTTTTTTTTTATTACAGCTTTAACTGCTTACACATATTTGACAATCTTTGACCTTTTCAGGTGAGTTTTTTTCCAATTTAGTCTCACTGTTCCTTTCTGCCTGTCTTTGCGTATTTCTATGCATATGTAATTTATGTACAGATACAAACCCATGTTATTTAGAGTCATCCGTATAGAAACAGTGTTTGGTTTAAATATATCTTAAATGAGTGTAACATTGTACATCGCAATAGATTATGAGAAACAGCAAAACTGTATTGAGAATGACTAGCAACAAATCAGTTCAGTCATGGATTACTCTGTGCATAACGACGTAAAAGAGAATCTGGCATCAAACTGTTATCTGGTGGTCCATTCAGAACATTTCCCTAATGCAACTGCCATTGGTTCTGAATTATCCATCAGCTTTAACATCAGGAAACAAGGAGTATCTAATCCTATTTCTGTTTCAAAATATCTCAAGAACTAGGTCCCATACGGTCTTCCAACAAGTTCATTAGATACCTGTTTTTAGTATTTTTCCCTTTTCCTAACAAAATATTAAACTACTTAAAGTATGAAAGTTCTGAACACTTTCAATAATATTGATAATGCAGACATGAAATATATTCAGTTATTACCCGAGATGCAGATTGGTAGTAGTGGTTGGGAAATAAACTGCATAAAATGCATGTATTTTTTTTAATTGTTGGCATACATTATCTTCCTTGCTAGTCCATTAGCTTATAAAAAGTATGGATGAGCTGTCTGCTTTGCTCACTACTTATCTGACTGATAGTAAAACATTTGTAAATAACGGCAGCAAATGTGCAGAAAGGAAAATGAATGGTTGATACAGGCACAAACATACTTGATCTATGACTGTATTAGAATTGTGATATAACTTCAGTGAATCTCATCTTTCTCAGAATTGTGTTATCTGCTGAGTTTTGTCATCTTGAATCAAAATACCTTTTTCACCTTGGGGAAAGTCTTGATGTTATATTTTGTATTTGTATAGAATATTATTTTTTTAGTTTTAGGAAAAGATGGAATACCCCTGGCACTGACATGTTAGCTTATATAGGGGATAGACTAAAAGATTATTCAAACTTGCAGCGATCTCTTTCAAGAGTTTTGATTTGCTGTAAAGGAGAACAGTGCTCAGTAATTCTGCTGCAAAAATCTTTCTGGTTCTTTCATTTTTGTCATCTTCCAGGTCATTTATAATAGTCTCACTGAATATATGAATTTACTATTTTTTATATGAGCAGTATTATTTCCTTTGCTTTTGCTTTTACTTCACACAGCTGTGGATCAGGTTGGAATTTCAGGTGTTCAATATGAGAGAAAAACTTCAAAAGAAAATAGCAAGAGACTGTTAGTGAGTATCCAGTTAAGTGAGAGCTTGTGTAGATTAATGCAGCCCAAAAAAGGAAATTTGTTTTCACCGTGTACATAGACATTACACTATGGAAAAGAAAGGCAGCACTTGTCATAGCCTGAGACTTATTGCTCGGTGCTAAATCTAATTCATGGTATATCTCTAAAAGAAGGGTTCAATTGAGAGCTTGCTTCACTTTTTCACTGGGATGCAACAGAAATGACACGAACGTGACAGTCCTGTCATCTTGCTTATCATGTACCTTCTAATTTAAATGGCCTTTCTCAGGTTACAGTATTTCTAGGCAAGTTCATAAAGGACATGTAAGAAGGGCATTTACTGGGTGTTTAGTCTGATATTCTCATAGGCTTTTGCTTTGTATTTTTCATTACTCTGTGTGACACCTGCCACTATTAAAAGGATTTTCTCAAACCACCTTTGCCTGTTAGTCAGGTTCTAGTGTACCTGGTCTCACATGCTCCAGGTCCCTTTCAGAAAAAATCATGCAATACATCCAGATTAAGCACTGGTTGTGCTGGTTTGTTTCAGGATGTCAGTGTAAAAATGCACAGCATTTAGAGTTAAGGTAAACTTGATTTAGGTTGAGTGATGTTCTGTATTAGAAGAAAGTTGGCAGTAGCCTTTGTAAGCGCAGCACACCAAAAGTGCAGCATTAGGCTGTCTCCTGGTGTAAGGAAGTAGATCGACTAGTGTTCTGCTTAAATTATTTGCTGCCCTTTTTATGGGAACAGCTGAAACATCACTGTGCAGTCTCAGTTTTATTCCCAAGCTCAACGTTTTTTTTGATTCACTGGAACCCTTATTGTGACAGCGATGGAGGTGTTGAGTTCATGGTAGGTCATAGTTATATTGATTTGTTCAATATGGGAAAAGTATATATTTGTAGATTATCCAGTTTGTAATGGCTGCAGTTATTTATCATAGTCTAATTCTCCCCTTTTTTTCAGTTTAGTAACATGTCTAATAAGCTACTGGGTAATGATGAAGAAACCCAGCCCAGTCTATTCATTTGGGTAAGTACTGATAACAAGATCCAGTGTTTGATAATACAACATTTCATATGCTGCTGACTGTCGTTGCCTGTACGCTTTAACAGCCATTACTCACTATCTGTTTGTAAAAGAGCCTAAAAATAAGGAGACCTAAGACTGTTGTGGAGTCTCCTACTCTGGAGACATTCAAAACCTGTCTGGACGCCTTCCTGTGTAACCTCATCTAGGTGTTCCTGCTCCAGCAGGGGGACTGGACTAGATGATCTTTCGAGGTCCTTTCCAATCCCTAACATTCTGTGATTCTGTGCGATGCTGTGAAGAACAGTACAGAATAGGGGAGGGATAGGAAAAAAAGAATTAGAGAATGCTTAATTTTAAGCTGTTTGTGGTAAGTGGAGTTTTGGCTTAAAATAAATTGAAAATAATGCCTATTCCGTAAAGCATCCACTTTATTCCCATCTCTTTGCTCTTGAAAGAATTGGAAATAGTAGGTCTATCCTGCTGGTTCCTGCACAGACCAGAATGTATTTGATGCATTGTGTTAAAGAAATATTCTTGACTGACCCTAGGTTTCCTGTAGCATAGTCTCAGACATCTGTGATTAAAAAAATAGTTTAATCGAAGGATAAAATAAATAATAAATTGAAAGGTACAGCAAAGAAACAACCTGAACTGGGGGTCTCCCAAGGGGAGGGACCCTGACACAAGAGGCTTGGGCTTTTAAACCCTCAGAGTCCATGCAGCTGCTCTTCATGTGTTGTCCATGCACCTCTTGGTCCGCTGATAATGCTGGTTCTGAGGGCTTCTTTTTTTCTTATTAGATTCTCTTCTTCTGTCCTCCAGGCAGCTTTTTTACTGTTCTTGTCTTGCTAATTTGCAGCATCTGCTGACAATGTTGCCTGTCTATCTCCTGGTACTTGTCTTTATGGCCCCTCCATCACCAACAAACCAGGTTAAGATAAGTTAAACACTTATGGCCTGAAATTCTTTGCCACTCATCCTAAGTTTAGCTACTCATGCTAAAATAGGTTATTTGAACAGAAGTATACAGCTAAAATAATAGAATACAATTTAAAAGTTAGGTGGATTAAACTTCTTCTGCAAGACGTTCAATGTTTCTAAAATTATTTCTCAAATTTCAGGTTTGAAAGGTTTGAAGTTCTAGCCGTATTTGCATCTACGGTTCTGGCACAGCTTGGTGCTCTTTTAATACTGAAAGAAAGGTAGGGATATGTACCATTTTCTTTAATTTTTTTAATGATGTATGATGATATTCGAGATTGAACAAAAGCACATTATACAAATGCTATCTGTACAGAGACGTTGTAGAAAACAATTCAGAGTTTTTAAAATTTTGCTAAACCTTACTACTTACTTACGGTGATTACACTATATGGAGGCTTTAGATAAAATGATAGGAATTGATAAATATAATTAAACAGTTTTCAAGGAAAAGACTTGATGTTCCTCAGAAGCATATTTTCTGAAAAGTTTGGTATTTCATTTAGTGTATTTCCCTATGCATCTGTACTTTTTAAATCCATTAATAAAGTTGTGTGTGTTTTGTTGTTGTTTTGTTTTATTTTACTTCAGTTACTTTGTGAAGTAAAGCCAGTTCAGAGTATATGAATGATCTGGATGTTTAAACTATTAATTTCATCAGTCCCTCAAAATTTGCTCAAGTATTAATTTGACATACCATCTACACTTGGAAGCTTTTGTATTTCAGGAGATTAGCCTACAAAATTATTTTAGTCTTTAAAAATGAAGAGGCTTTTGCTAATATCTAGGATTTAAAACGGAGGCAGTGTAGCTTCCATTTTTCTATTCAAGGGCTCTATTTTCTCTATAAAGGGCTATGTTAATAATTTATCAATTTTATACTATAGGTTGATCTATTGTATTGATAATATGCTGGAATTAATTCTAATAATGATGCACTGTCAAAGCCTCAGAGTTTTTGAACATCAATTTTAGGAAATTCCCAGAACTTACCATAGTTTTTTTGTTACAGCTGAAGCTCATTTCTTATTTTACTGGTGGGTAAAAAAAGATTTGCATCTCCACTACAGCATCCATCATCTACTTTATTTAACCTTTCTTAGTGAGAGGCTATAAGTCAGGGATTTCAGACTTATTTAATGTGATTCCCAGCACTGGTGGTGACAGTAACAGTATTTTTTGGCATTTTCATTTACAAACATCTTTTTATTGTGTAGGCAGCATTCCTGGTAGCTAGCACCTATGTGACACAGTTTGGAAATAGTCAGAAAATCTAAATTGCACCCTGCATCATCTTAGTGTTAAATTCTTGCCTCGCTTACAGAAACTGCTGTGTTTATTTAAGCAATTCATTTTTTTTGCAGCACTGTATCTGTCAGTTTTTGTTTATGAATTGGCAGATGATTCTCCAGGACTGAGAAAATATGCTATCAAGGTTTTATTGCCTTAATATAACTCTAATTTTCAATTACTTTTGTAGTGCAGAGCGGTTTCTGGAACAACCTGAGATACACACGTAAGAAATTATTTTGACATGTAAAATGTTTTTTCAGTGTCTCTTTGTGTTTCTGATTCTTAATCTAGCATGTCTTAGTTATGCAAGAACATTTAACATCCAATTCAGTTTAGTATCTTGGCATTTGTTTCAAACTATGTGTAAGCTATATTGCAGATGGTTTTTTTTTGACGTACGATTGAAATGTAATGCACATGCTCTGTTAAATAATGATTTCACTGTATGTTGCTGATTTTGCTGGCTTGGTTATTTCTTATGGAGGCCTCTTAGGAGGCCTGGTGTGTGGTGGGGAAGGACGCTGCAATCATTAGAGGACAGGAGGTGTTGCAAAGATGATGAAGACTGTAAAAAATATTGGGAAAGGAAAAGAAGGTGTAATGGGACAAAAGGCTGGGACATGGGATGTATGGTGAAGGTGTAGTTCTCCTAGGAAAGGGAAGGCGCATAGGGCATAATTCCATAGAAAACTAAGCTTTTTTACCTCTGCTGCTGAGGAGACAACATATTTATATCATCAAAGAGCAAACATATGTGTGTGTGCCTATATGCAACTGGTTAAGAACTGTTACTCAGTATTATGACCATTACAGCCTAATGTGATAACACTAACATACAAAGTTCAGTGATGTCATATAACACTTAAAATGATAATACGCTGCCAGTTATTAAGCATTATGCTAGTTTATCTTACTCTTGGTGTCAATCTTGGTGAAAGACATCACACAAAGTATTTTGATACTGTTACTAGCAATTAATAGCTTGATATGTATATATTTTTTCCCCTTCCTAGGGGCCGATTGCTGGTTGGTACTTTCGTGGCTCTCTTTTTCAACTTATTTACAATGCTTTCCATTAGGAATAAGCCTTTTGCTTATGTCTCTGAAGGTATGTGATAAATTAATCTATAACAAGAATTGGGAAAATATTTTAATGCTCCTATTTTTATTGAGGTATAACTTGTCTGGTAACTTACTTAACTAGTGGGTATATATTACTGTTACCTCTATTGATATAACTTTATGCAGTTTAGAATTGCCATCCAAATTTCAACTCTAGTTTGTTTGTAGGGCTCTCTGAGTAGGATGTCGTGATTAATATGGTAAACTAAGTATCATTTTAATGTTGAAGTACCCTTTATTTTCAGTCTTTTGGGTACAACCAATGAAGGTCATCTGACAGATATCAGAACTTTGAAGATATTTTATGGATATATTAATGGATTAGAAATAAATTAATGTAATATTCTTCTTAATAGCTCTTTTACCTGGGACTTTTTCACTGTGAAGCAGGCTTACAATCTTTCCTGCTAACTGTACATTGTTTATATGTTATACTTTATATTATATAAAATATAATTATGGTTATTATAATCTGCAATTATATTTGTATTTAATCAGTCCAGATTATCATGAGAGACAGGCATTTTACTGACTGGAAAAGTCAAGCAACAGTGAATCTGTTCAGCTGCATTTATTAATTGACAATGTATTGGGTTCTTCCATTAAAATAAAAATTTAAGTGTACTTTAAAATGAATACCTTTACTTGTAGTAATTGTATTCCCTTCTTTTGCAGCTGCCAGCACAAGTTGGCTTCAGGAGCATGTTGCAGATCTTAGTAGAAGGTAAAGCTTTATAATGTTTTTCAAAATTGTCAGTTTATAGAAGGCAATGTTGTCTTTTTGTATATAATAATGAATTGGATGGGTATTGAGGTGTAAACTGATGTGTATCACAGCTTGTAAAATAGCTGTACCTACTGTAGGTCTAGTGTATGAGCTCTAGATTAAACATTGTCTCATAGTTGTCAGATATATCAACCTAATGAAAATACATCTTTCAGTGTAACTTACCCTCTGAAAGTGTTCAGTACTTGATATGTAATTCTCCTTGGATGAGGTGAGGTAAACTATTGTAGCTTTGTCCTGTACAGACTTGGTCTGCATTTCTCAACAATCATTACCTGAAGGGTATATTTTGTAGTAATTTGTGTTTATTTAGTCTGTGGGGTGGGCAAATGACTAGGATGGTTTAAGTGTGATATATGAATCTGGCTGCTAACTGGAACATAGCTGTGGAAACTCCTCAGCTGAGCAGCAGGAAACCACAATTTTCCAAAGGCTGAAGCTGTGTTGCTCATTCATCTTATCTGCTAATTCTCTTGTCTGTGTTGGATATCTGAATGCAAGACGACATTGTTTGCAAATAATTTTGTTTATTTTGAGCCATACATGTTCTTCCAGGTACTTATGCTGTCAGTATCAAAATAAGGAAGTTAAACCGTATTGTATAGCATGTTAAGTATGCTGCAAAGCCTATCTGTTTCTGTATGTTGTGATTTTTGTATACAATTGAGGAAAGCAGCGAAGGCTGGCTCGTTAAACAGAACAATTGTTTTTTATGTGGCTATAAGGTGTTATATCATCAGACTGAAATTCTGAAAAAGCTTTGGAAGACTAACAGTAGGGTTGCCCAAGCACCTGGAGTTTCAGTGTAAAAAAAGAAATGTGGATAGCAATCAGAGACACTAGCAGAGTTTTTCTTTAATGATGTGGTAACACAGCATTATGGGGAAGTACACGAATGGATAACTTGAAGGGCTCCCAAATCAAGGGTCTGGAATTACTACTGGATTTTGACAAAACCTGCAGACAATTATGCCAACAATTTAAAAAAAAATATTAAGTTGGGTTAGTACATATACAGCTGTTTCAGATGTGTTCTCTGAAGCAGTGCTGATTACAAAATATCTGCACCTGTATATAATTATGTTGATTAAAATTCTTGGAGGAGCAGACCAGCTTGTAATGTCTAAACATAGGTTGGTTCTAAACAGCAACAAAACATTTTGTGTTGTTATTTCCTTCACATTTTCCAGTACGTGATGTGCACTTACATTCACTGGGAAGGACAGAAGCTTTTTTCACTCTCTATGCTGTCGTTGATAGGAGATAGCTATAAATAAATAGCTTATTACAACATTCCCGCATGGATTTTTTGGTCTGCTCTTATTCAACTAGCTGGTATCCTTCCTCTTTTCAGCTTCCATGAATGAGTTAGATTTGGCTTTAGAACACTTGCACACCAAGGTGGCAGGTGGGTTGAAGACTAGAGATATACACCCCTGGCCACTCCCTGAGACTTACATATCTGTAATAGCAATATCTGAACCTGTAAAGCACTTGTGCACAGCTGACACAGCTAACTGTGTTGCCAGAAAATAAAAAGTAGCACGAGTTTTTTATTTTAACGTGTAGAAAAACTGTATAAAGATGAGTGTAGTATAATGTTTTGTGGATATGAAGCAGATTTAAGATGCAAGAGGTATTAGTTTTGGATATAAGGGAAATGTAACGTGGATCTAGACTTGATTAATTTTTGATGCCATCAGACAGAACTTTGAGCAGAATTAGAAGAGTCATTTCAGTCCTCAAAGACATCATTTGCTGTGACTGCAGGGTGTATTTGAAGTCAAATGCTGAAACAGTGGCTATAACTCTTACATTTTGAGGTAATGATGAACAGCTGGCTGACAATGGCTTTTTCTGTTTTGTTACAGTATTTGTGGAATCATCCCAGGATTGAGTAGCATATTTCTGCCACGAATGAACCCTTTTGTATTGATTGATATTGCTGGAGCTCTAGCTCTTTGCATTACATATATGCTCATTGAAATCAAGTACGTAAAGTTGTTTTAAAAACAGTAACTCTTTTTGTATCCCATCTATGGGAAATTGCATTTTTTTACATTAAAGGGGTGATCTCATCAAAAGCTGTGTTTTGTATGAATGGGATTGCAAAGCTATGAATATATTAATCTTTTTTCAAAGATGTAGAGTTCTCCTGAGATTAGTGTGTGTAATATTTTGTAAGTGTATGTAATTTAAAAGAATGAAAAAATCAAAAGAAAATTATTATGCTTTTAAAAAATGTAAATACTTCTTTCTCTTTAAAATTACTCTGTAGCAACTATTTCGCTGTAGACACAGCTTCTGCTGTAGCAATTGCTTTGATGACATTTGGTACCATGTATCCCATGAGTGTCTACAGTGGGAAAGTACTACTCCAGGTAAGGCAGTGTCACAAAACACATTTTTTTGTGGTTTCAGTTTTGTTAAATGTCTGTATTATTTTGGAAACATAAATTAAGCCTTTGAATAAGTGTTCCAAGGGGAACTTGTGATGTGCTGGAAGAATTTTAAGGGCCTCAGAAATACGCATCATGAAGTAATAAGAATTTATTGTGTAATGCCATTGGTCTCTTGTGTATTTAGACCAGAGTTAAAGACTCTCTTACTTAAACAGGGCCAGTTAATTTTTATTATAACTTTTTTCTTCTTTTTCTTCTTTTTTTCTCCCTTTTTTTTCTTAAGACAACTCCACCTCATGTGATTGGCCAGCTAGATAAACTTCTTAGAGAGGTAAGTCAGTGTATAATACATGACACAGAGTGCACAGCTAACATTAAACAGGCATTCAGGAATATGAAGAGGTTTTGTGAGTAGTCCAAGAAGATTGCTAAGGAATTTTTTTTTTATGTTATTGTTTAGCTGCTTATGGATCTTGCTGTCTAAGATAACGGTGTCATTCAGGTATCTAGAATAAATCTGTTGAAGTAGTGCAGGCTATTGTTTTTATTAACTAAATTCAAGATACCATTGAATAGGTTTACAAATGTGTGTGTGTACAGGTGTCCGTTTACATACAGGATATCAAGTTGAGAAAATATTGCAGTTTGGCAGCAAGAATTATTCAAAATGAGTTACTTATATTAACTTTTTTAATGGATTCAGTTGTCTAAGGGTAGCAAAAGTACAGTAGGTAAGCATTAGTGGCACCACAAACAGACATTACATTCTATATTGTGGAAGCTTTTCTTTCACAACTGAAAATGCTGTATTATTCAGCTATGTGTGAAAGTACATTTCCAAAAGGATTTGAAACATTATTTCTAATTTATTTTCATATTTCTGGATGTTTGTGTAAAATTAGGTTTCAACTTTGGATGGTGTCTTGGAAGTTCGAAATGAGCATTTCTGGACACTAGGTTTTGGCACTTTGGTAAGTTATGTCTTTAGTGTCTTTTTAGCCTCTAAAAAGAGTTGTCAGTTACTACTTTAATTTTTTTATTTAAATAAAGAGATTTCTTTTGAAATCTTAAATATTAAAAAAAATTGGAGTCAGTACTCGGTCCTTGTGATTTATTGCAAAACTTCTCTTCCCCTGTCCTTTATATTTTTTTAAAGCTTTACTATTGGTTAATGTTATTAATGTATATTGCAGCTCTGGATTAAAGCATGCATTTTGCAACTGTAGAATTTCTTTATGTTGCGACAGCCAGAAAATGAAGACTCTTCCAATTTTTCTCTACTTCTGAATTCTTCCAGTATGCTCCCCTTCTTAAAAAAAAATTAAAAAGCAGAAGCTCCGACTTCCTGCTGTGAAAACGGCTTTCAGTTTGCTATTCTGCCACCCGAATACTGGATCACAGCATTGTTTTATTGATCACACGTGTTTACAAAACCTTTGTATCCATATTTACCTGTTGACATCTTCCATATTAGAGCAGAAACTTCCCAAGACCTGGATATGTTTTCAGCTGCACCATCTGATGTAAAAATGGCTTATAGAGCACAGGCTGTGAACCATGTTCTTTATTAAATATGAAAAAGCATGTGAGGGGTTCTGTTTTGCGTCCTGTTCTCTTCTGCAGCAGTAGTTCAAGGTAAATGAGATCTAGCATCGCTGAGAGGAAGGCAGGGGCAACCTGCAGTTATACACAAGTCCAGGAGAAGCTCTCTGACTGAGTTCCACAGGGGATGTTACCTCTGTTCTTGCTGGAGTGGATCTGCCATGTGTGTTGTCCTCTTGTCAGCTCCAACAGCACCGTGATGACACTTTCTCCTAAATTTGGAATATGGAGTTTGTCTGCCCTTTTTCTTCTTTTGGGCCATCTTTTTTCCTAGCTGTTGCTTTTCCTTCTATCGCATATTGTATTTTATAGTTTGGCGTTAAGGCTCACTTTTCCTGAATGATGACCTTGATGTGTTCATAACAGATCAACACATTAGAAAAGATCAAAATGTGTCCTAATTATGGAATTATCTAAGAAGTTTCTCGATTTAGACAATCTCCACTGCAAAAGGTGTTTGCGTAATTCTCTGCAGGATAACTTAGTTCTTCTTGAATACATATGGAGAATCTTTACTGAAGCAACAGTTAACAGCCGACTTATTTTTATCACTTTCTAGGCTGGATCAGTACACGTCCGAATTCGGAGAGATGCAAATGAACAAATGGTACTTGCGCACGTCACCAACAGATTATACACATTGGTCTCTACATTGACTGTTCAGATTTTCAAAGATGACTGGATCAGACCTACCTTATCATCTGTGCCTATTGCCAACAACATTCTGAACCTTTCGGATCATCATATTATTCCAATGCCACCTTTGAAAGCTGCTGAGAATTTGAACCTTGTTACATCCACTCCAGCTAAGCCCAGCAGCCCACCGCCAGAATTTTCTTTTGATACACCAGGCAAAAATGTGAGCCCAGTCATCCTCTTGAACACTCAGACAAGGCCCTATGGATTGGGCTTCAGCCACGGATCTGTGCCCTACAGCAGTGTACTCAGTCAAGGATTTGGAATACCGGGAACGGGAGCAACTCAAGGATTCAGAACTGGTTTTACAGATGTCCCAAGCAGATATGGAACAAACACTCGTGGGCAGCCCCGACCATAATAAACACCGTTATTTATTGTACTTAAGGGTATTGACTTAATTCTTTTATTACCCAATTTTTATAAACATTTGGAATGTCAGATCATTCTAAATGGCTGGGAACAAGTGCATTGTTCATATTCATAAAATGGTTAATTTCCATTTTTTTTTCTTTGCATCAGCAGTAGCCTGTGTAATGCCACAAATATTTTCCAGACTTGTAATACTTTACAGGTGTTTTTTATAGAGTGTCTGTTTCTATTCAGCTTTTTATTCACTTTTCTTTATTTTCCCAGAAGGTGTTGAGATATAGCACAACTCCATAAAAGAGTAAAATTGTTACCAGGTAGCATTTTTTTTCTTATGAGAATTTCTTACTGAATGCGGAATAGCTGAGAAAATAGGAAATTGCAGAAATACACGTCCCAGTTTTTGAGAGATGTTTTGATTGCTGTATTAAGCCACTTTTTGGCAAAGTCACAATTAGGTTTTGGTTGCAAAAATCCATCAGTATTCGTATTGTGACCATTGTGAAGACAATCTGACATTTCAGATTCTAATTAATTTTGTGAGACCATGTCCTTACATTTTTATTGATGCTTTTATAGAAGTTCAGATGGTTCAGCAACCATTTTCTATTTGTAAGTATTCCATATTCTTCTCTGGTGTTTCTTCCTTTTTGGTTTAACTGCAAAATTATTTAGCAATATACTGGGAAATAAAATATTTCAAACTTAAGATTTTAAAAGCACCTCTTTTTTTATGATTAACCCTATTTAAGATACAGAGCAGATGGCTGTATTGTTTCTGAAGCCAGAATTTCATTTTTGAATATGGAAAGTATTCCCTCATTCAATTGTGACTTTGTATTTTTCCTCTTTGTATTTTTTCTGTAGTTTCAGGAGAAGAATACCTGTTTATATACCTGGAGTACAGATCAGTGATGACTGACAGTTCTTGAAGTCATTGCTAGTGCTTCACTTTTGGGGCACACTTGCAACAAAACTGCCTAACTTGTCCCTGCTTCTGCATCTGCTGCACATCTAGACGGCTGTATTTCTTCAGGGCCTTTCTCAGAAAGCTCTTCCCTCTGCCTGCTGTCTGTTTCTTCACTGCTCTGAGAACAGGGAAAGAGGCCTTTTAGAAATACTTTATTTTCCTGTTCTCCTGTGCAGTATATGTCTTTTGATTCCCTGGCCAATACCTTCTCTGCACTTTCTTCTGCATCTCTTGGCTGTTAAGGAAGGGGTTGCCCATTCCTATTGTTTCACTTGCAACTCAGGGTGCTATATATTGGCTTCCACCTTGTTAATCTGTATGCTGAGTAAGTGTCTCCATTTGTCCAAGGTGGTTACATGGAGCTGTAGTATCTCAGGGACTCCAAAGATATTAATGTTACCTGAAGATAATGGGTATGATAGAGAAATCTTTCTCTTATATGTCTGAGTTGAGGAAAAACAGCCTTCATTTGAATTTTCAAGATTTGTGGTCTTTTCACACTGGCTGAGGATTTCTTCTTCTTCATAAGGACATTGCTTTCCTCTTCTTTTTTTATTTTTAATTTTTTTTTTTATTTCCCCCTCCACTACCTGTGTTTCTTACTCCAACGTATAGAGGAGGGCAGCACTCTTGCAAACGAAGCAAGGTGACATTCTGCATGAAGGTGTTTTGCTGGGATGTTTCAGGCTGAGGTTAGTGTCCACACTGCCACTGGTGTACAGTCCATGTAAGCTACAAGTAGGGAATCTAGTTGTGTACTTCATTTGCAGCAAGGGTAACAGTTCCATTGCTGTGTCAGAAAATGGAATTATGCGGAAAATTTGCATTTAAAGATTGCAATGAACTTATAACAATGGGCTACGTTTCATTCAGGTCAGTATTAGCTCAGTAATCACCTTTCTTTTCATTACTCTGTCCTTATGTGTGGTCTATTACATGTGCTGTTTCTGCATGGGAATTCGCTGAAGTACAGAACACTTGAACGGATTCTCTGTGCCTCTTGTGTGCTGAACTAGACTGCACTCTGCAGCATCTGCAACACCTTAGAGCCAGCAGAATGTTTACAATATACTACTCCTGTGTGGCCTATTTGAGAATTGTTCCTTACTCCAGTTTCATAACCAAACACTTGCCCTTTTTCTGACATTTTAAATACATTGTATTATATTGATTGCATGCCTACTTGTTTTCGGTAGAAAATTAAAGCTCCATTTTATTAAAAAATGAAGCTGATCTCTGATTTAAGAAAAAGAAGGGAGAACAAGAATCCCAGAATTCTGAGTGCAATATCCTCACTTTAACAAAGTTATTTTTGGAGTGATTGTTTACAATATATATCATATATGCAGATGATAAAGATTCTTGTAGAGATTAAAACAGCTTCTTAGCTGCTTTGTTGTGAATATATTAAGAATATTTGCTAAATCAGCACAGAGTAAAATGTCTTCTTTTATATGAGGAAAATAAAATCAGTGTCATGCTTAAATGACAAGGAAAAAGTGGTAATTTGTATGCAAGATTTTATAAAAGTTATCTTTATATACTGACTGTCTAATTGATGCTCTCGGGTGATACTTCAAGCTCAATGAGCAGATGTGTGAAACTTTGAAACTGTTTTTCTAGGTCTGCTACAAATGTAGACTGCATCTTTGTAATAATTCTACAGAAAGCACTTCTACTGCATTTTGTCTTTTATAATTGTATTTTGCTGTTAGGTGGCCACGATCTAAATGTTTATTTGAAATGTGGTGAATGAGAATTGCTAATACATGAACTCTTTGTTCCTGGTGATAGGAGTGCTGCCCCAGCTGGAGGAAAAAAGACTGATGCTCCTTGTCATTTCTCTCTGCCACAGGATTTGGTGGTGTTACTCCCTTAACTTGTTCCAACTGTGGTTGCATCAGATCACTTCACTAGTAGGTAAATGCATCAAGTTCTAGAGAATCTGAGGGGCATGTACCATTACTTAGGCTTAAGATTCTTGTGAAAAACTGCATTTCCCTGATATAAAAGGAGCTAGAGAGCCTAGTACTATACAAATAACTAGTGTAATATGGGGAGGGGGTTGCAGCTTCACCTATTAAGTAATGGCTCTTGAGTTCATTCTGTTCTGTGTTCCCTTCACCAAGGTAATAACCACATACACCTTTAGGAGGACTCTGACAAGCCAGTGACAGCCTGTTGGGGGTGGTAGATTGATTTTTCTTCTTTTTTTTTTCTTTATTTTTTTTCTGTTTTTTTTTCTCCTCCTTGACTGAGAGATGACAAATCCTATTAATGGAGACACCCTGTGCAGCAATTCTGCTGATTTGTGTATTACCAGATTAGTTGAAGTCCCTCAGATGATTTCTGCTCCTGCTACCACCATCCAACAGGGACAGAGGAACTATCTGGGCATTGGTTCTGCAACATAAAGCTCATCTCTGAACTCTGAAGTGATTATCTTTACTGTGCATGTCCAGATCCTGCAGATCAGGATACTTAGCAATATTTGATGTTGAAACTGAGAGTAGAAGAGATACCAATCCTGGTCTTTTCACTTGTTTGGTTTTTTTGTTTGTTTTGTGTTTTTTTGTTTGTTTGTTTGTTTTTTAAAGTATTTTATCAAATGGTTAAACTGTCTTCTACCTGCTTGTTCTCTTCTGCCTTACTAGCAGTGAGAACTCACCTTGCACCAAATATTTGCTTTACTGACTGCTTCAGGTTCTTGTGCTTTTGGGAGCTTAGATCCTTTGATTCATGTGGTTACTGGGCTGATACAACTTTTCCTTCCAGCAGTTGTTTTTTACATTAATGACATCGTATAAATTGCTAAGACGATGACCCTCTCCTCTTTAAGTAAACCTTTTCCAGGACTCACATTCAGTTAACAGATAGCCCTCTTTTCCTGTACAAAAACAAACAAAGGCAACAACAACAAAAGTAAAAAACAAACACCAAGAAACAAAAAAAACAAAAAAAAAAGGCAAAACAAAAACAACAGAGCAAGGGAAAAAACAAACAAGCGTCTTTATGTTTTGAGAACCATTGCTTTGTATTACACCAACCTGTATCTCATTTCTGTGAACTGAGCAAACGTAACTCAAGAGAACTGCGTGCTCAGGCAGTGAGAAGTTGGTGACAAAAGTGTCATGCCAGATTATTTGATGTAAACTATATGGCTAAATTATGATTTCAACCAGTTCTAATAGACACTTTTAAAAATCAGGTTTTCCCCAATTTTAACAACTGTCTGATCCCACATATCATAAAGAAGCCTGTTTAAGTTAACTTTCAGTTCCTCGAAGCAGCAGAGTGGGACACTGCAAATGCGTAAAGCATTTTTCAGAGACCCTGCAAAGTATGAAGTATCACAAGAGTTCACCTGTAAAAATGAACTTAGCCACACAAACTCATGTTTAATATTTCTGTATATAGCCATTTTGTTACTTCTTTTTTTGCCACTTAGGAGGGTGCAGTAGGTGCCTCACACTGCTCAGAGTATTCAAATTTAAGGAGATTTAATTTAGTAATTCAAGATGTTTTCTCACAGGTTGAAGTAGGGGAGAATATGATAGTGAAGAGTTCAAATAGCTTTGATGTAGTTACACAGATGTACAGAAATATCTGAAAATAAACACATCTGTCCAATTTTTAGAATTTTCATTGTATTCTATTTCAGAAGTTGCATGCAAAATACATTTCACACAAATGTTAAAGTGATGGGAGAACAAAAAATGCTTTTGTTTCATCGAGCCAAAAAACAGACTGAATTTCATTTTCAGGCTGTCCTGTAATAGTAAAATTTTACAAATCTACATTGCTGTAAATACATATTTCTATTGCAACTTTATAATATGTGTGTAAAAGTTGTCTTAGGTTCAGAAATGTTTGCTTTAGGAAAATGGTAAAATACAGGCTAAATCTGACATGCCTACAACTCCACAGCTTATTTCCTTCTTACATCTCTTTGCCCAGGATAAAACTTTCTAATGGAAGAACTTCAGGGCAGTAAAATACTGACTTGGTTTTTCCCCATTTGATCCCTTACCTTGAGCTTGATTTTATTTAGGTTTGATATATTTTTCTTCAAATGCTCTCATCTTTATCTCACCAGTAGAAACCCTAATTCTGTAGGTAGTTTTTGAATACCTTTCTTCTGGCTTCTCATACTGAGTTCATTCCAGATTAGATTTTTGCTAGAGTGTTAGGCTAAATTTATTGGGTAATTCCAGTACAGAATGTAAAAGCAAAGGATTGTTAAACTGGTGAGTATCTTTTTCTGGTACAGGCTACGGCTTGTCCTTACTTTTCGGTGCTTAAATTGTCTTCTTACTTCTGACTCTCATACTTATTTTACTTTTCATAGATAGCACTTTTCCTTTAAAAATATATTTATATGAAACTGTAGTTTCTAAAATGATCACTTGCCTAATATCACTAATTCTAATGTAATCTGTATTAAAAACAGCAGGTTGGATTTGTTGGGTTTTTTTTTTTACTTAGGGTGAAATCGTGAATGGTTCTCACATGAATGAATGGCCTGCTGTCTGTGCACAAGGACCCTTGCAGCTGTCCTTGTAGGGGAAGGAGGAGAGGGAGCGGAGAGGATTAAAATCCCTTCGGTGTGTCAGGAATTCTAGCAGCTCATTTCAGGATGAAGTGGTTTAGTTCAACTCGAAGTAGAAGTCTGTTTTCTTGTGATTTTTGCCTCTTTTTATAACGGGGTCTGAATTTTCATTGCTGAACACCACATGAGCTGGTCACACCTTGTAAAAGCTGTAGGTAATACTGAAGTCAGGAGGCATTCCCTCACGGGATCTTAATATAACATAAAGCAGTCATAACAATGTGGAAAAATTCTGGATGTTTTTATTCAGAGGTAAGACATAGAAAGATCAAATTCTTTCCAGGCTGAGACTAATTCTTATTTAATGCTATCTTATTTGGTTACGTGGAACATTGGGCCAGGAACAGCTGAATCAATAATCAGTCTAGCAAGAGCTACAATTTTTTGCTTTGCTTTAGTGCTCTCCAATGCAATCAAATAGCAGATGTGAAAGTGGGCAAACAGTATTTAGAATGGAGTAGGATTTGTTGCCATTTTGCCTGTCACAGGTTTAGGTATTCCAGTACAAACACTTGCAGGATTTTGCTGAGATTGTCAACAGTGGTTTTGTCAAGGTTTTCTTCTGTGTCCTCCATGGTATGCCATACTGCAGGAAAAGGGGATGGAATCAGATGTATGACTGGAACCCCTATAAGGAGGAAAGTGAAATTTGGAAAAGAAAGATTGGAGAGGGTCTGTTAAGCCAATTGATATATCACCATTTAGCAACAGAGTCAGGTAACTACTCAATAAACTTACTTTACAGAGAAATATGTGTCATTGCAGCTTCCTTTTACCTTCTCTTTTTTGAAGCCTGTCACTGCAGCCCAGCCATTTAATTGTGTGTTTGCTAAGATGGGCACCTTTCTTTCAAGTACTTTTGTACTTTTTTTTTTCTTCCTAAAGGCATCTGTAGCTTATAGTTTTACTGTGATCCTTTTTGTTTTTTAGATCCTTTGCATTGTAGTTGTGGATACCAAGTTTAGGAGCTACAGAAGGGCAGAGAAACCACTGCGACTCCCCAAACTGAAAACTGATTACCGCGTTCTTGTGACAGGGTTAAGATTAAGCACTTTTGGGAGCATTTTTTTAGTCTGCTCTGTAAATGGTAAAATTGGGTGTCTGTGTTTTCACTCTGTAAAACAGAACTATTACTATCCTGAGATGAAAGAACTTCCACTTGAAAGGATCGGTATGACTGCATACATCAAGACACTTATATATACTGCAAATTTAGGTAAAAGAGGAGTTAAATCAGTTTTCTGCTTCCTGATGACTTTTTTGGGGAGGAGCATTTTTTTCTCTCCAGTCTCTTTCCTGTTTTACTGCTTTTCTTCTCTCATTTCTCAGCTGCATACCACTAGCGAATCTGTTTTCTTCACTAGGTGTTAACTGTGTTATTAGAAATGGTTTTGATGTGTAGTCATTGTTTTCCCCTATGAGCTGCTCCCATGTAGGATTTTTTATATCCCTGGACATGCGTATGATGGCTGTGTTGGTTTCATTGGACCTGGACCCTGGTTGGGTGTGAAAAATGAAAGATTCATGGAGTTGAACAGCCATTGAGCAGGAGACAGTAACCATATCTTGGTGAAGACAGCACCCGCTTAGAAGTGCAGAAGTCGCTGCTCTTGTGCCCGCTTCCAGAGCCGTGTGCACATTTTACAGTACTCAGTAGTTAACAGAGCTTAAGCAATGGTGAAATTAGGGGCTGGCAATGAAGATACCTCCCTCCTTTCCTAGGTAGATAACCTCTTCATTGAACTAGTGTTACATTTCTTTTGGTTAATGCTGCTTTAGCTATATGACTCTTGTAGTCCGTGCTGTACCGTGGAAAACCTCAGTCAGAAGGGTTTATCACCTTCGTTTTGAAGATGCTCTGCCGAGTGCTTGAACGGGGAAGGACATTGATCCAAGCCACATCCTGAACTTGGACAAGTGCTTTAATCACTGACCCATAGTTTGCCAAGGTGTCAGCAGTAGCACAACTGCTTTCCCTCTCTCTGATTGCATCCCAAAGGAACAGAATGAACATACAGTAAGAAGCCACGGCGTAGGTGTCTGCTAGGCAAATGCTTTGGCAGGGAATCCCAGTTTTGGGTATGTGCCTAATTCAAGGAGGTATTTCAGGCATATTGTGTCCTTCGTTGTTTCTGCTGGCTGCTCTATGCACCTTTCCCACCCTTCAAGCTCATGGCTGTTGAAATCTCCATTCTCTTCCAGCAATGAGAATGTCTAATTTGAGTATGGAAGTTTTTGCACGAGTCAGTGCCTTCAAATTTAAACAGGTAATAGTGAGCATTACTGTAACTTTGACAACAGATCTTCAGAGATTTTTATAGTCTTTTGAAGATATGACCCTTGAGTATTTCCCTGCTCCTAGAAACAGTAACTGGCTGGTGAGTGTGGTATGTGGTGCTATCCCACTGGAACAGAGTTGCTTATCTTTGTGGGACGCTACTGTGGATAGAAATTTCCATTATCTCTGTGCCATTGGAGCTGTGCTCGTGCAAAATGATGATGGGTGTGTTTTATCACTGCTTTTGCTCAGGTATGTTTTTTTAAGCCGTGACTCTTGGCCTGCATAAAGTTGGATTTGGAAGCCTCAAGTTGGGGCAAATAAGCTTGAAAAACAGGATCATATGCACATGCTCATCCACTAAATGATGCATTTGTTACTGAACTTATACTTTAAAATATAAGAGTTTCCAGTACCTCTTAATAAAAATGGAACGTGGTCATCTTCAATCAAGCCCCGATGTACAGTACTCTGGAAATACTGCCTTTCAACAAGGTGATTCCTCAACAGATTCATGTTATGTAGCTCTTGCTCTGTAATTCACAATGAAAGTGATTATTTCAACTTTTGGACGATATGAGGCATTTTAGCACATTTGAATTATTTTTTTCCTTTCATATGGAAGCTATTTCCATGTGAAAGAAGAAAAAGAAGTTGGTGATTGTCTTCTGCATTTGTTTAGTGCTTAGAAGACCTCAAGACTGGTGCTATTACTGTCACTTTAAAGAAGTGAGAACTAAAACAGGGAAGTGAAGCGGTTCCCAAAAGTCGCAGAGTGACAGCCAGTAGTAGAATCTGTTTCATGGCTTCCAAGTGTCTGGGCATCTTCCTTAGTTATTTTATTAATTAACTATTCAAATCTTTGTATAGGTTTAAGATGCACCAATTTTAACATTTACATTATTAAATATTATAACAGAAAATAATATAAAATTCTGATGTACAGGACTGAATACATGCAGAAAATATACACTGAATTTTCAAGTTCATCCAAAGCCCATACCCCTCTCCTTACCAATTGCTTGAAGCCTCTGAAACCATCGAATTGTGTTTGGAAAATAATTGGGAAAGACTGGGTTTGGTGCACCAATTAAATCCAGCAGTACAAGCAAGTCCTACAGAAGAAAGAATCTTTAATACAGAATTCTTCGAATTACAACACCACCATCAACAGCAGCAGCAGTAATGAGACCTCTTGGTTCCTGTGTAGGTCATGACTAGGTCTCTAATAGCTCTGGCCAAAGATCTGACTTTTCTACCATGTTGCCTGAGCAGAACTCATTCACAGAACCTGATTCCAATCTGATGCATTTTGCTGTCTTCCCGAGGAGGAAAACGGCCGTATCTCTGTTCCTCAAGCTGAACCAGACTGCATCGCTTTGTTTGCAGTTTGTGTGTTATACCCCTTTAAAGGGAAAATTGGTGGGTGGGGAGAAAGAAAAGGAAATTGCTTCTTCCCCAGAGAAAAAGTCTGTCAAGGGAAAGACATTTTATGAGTCACGAGATGCCCTGGCAGAAGAAAAGCCTCTCAGCAGTGAGCAGGGAAGCCAGAAGGCAGGAGGGAGAAGGGAGCGGACAACTGGAATGTTAGTAGGAATCAAAGGAAACATCTTGTTGTAGCTTGGTGTGGAGCTAGGGGAGGTCGGTTCACAGACCAACACCATGTCTGTGCTCTTTCCTCATCGCTGCAAATTCTCTCTCCTGAAGAAGGAGGATATTCTAATTATTTGGATTATATTCTAATGAATTTGTGTATTTTGATTTTTCTGTGACTCCTTCTCATGCTTGTACGGAGAAGGTCCGAGCAGATTCACCTGAAAAGCTCTTTTCAAGTCTCTATAAAGTCTCATAAAAGTTCCACAAGCCTGCTTCTTCCTTTAACTTTGAATAAAGTTCATGCTTTCTTGGGAATTTGGCCAAATACCTACTAATTAAATATTTTTTTTAAAAAACAATTTACTATTATTCATTAGGGAGGTGAAAGCCACTTACTATGCCCTGCAGCTGATTTGTGGTTGCTGATCCAGGTGGATGTGGAGTAGATACCATTTTTTGAGCTAAGTGTTGAGATCCGTAGAGAGAATCGGAAGGGGACCACCGGACAAAGGCTTCTTCACCATCAAAAAAAATGAGCTGAAGTGAAAGGTCTGGTCTGGATGTTGAGCTGGTCTGTTAGAGGAAGATAAAAGTAACATAGCAGATTCTGGCCAGAACATTAAATAAAGGACAAATACAGTGGTCATATAAGTGACATCAGTAGGGGTATATTTTCAAGGTACTCTATGTAAACCTTCCTACAGCTGTTAAACACATATTATGATGTAATGCAGGAGTAGATATGCCCTTCCCTGTCAAAAGCAAAAAATATCACAGCAGTTAAAAACTGAGAAAATGTATATGACTAATGTATTTAAGCTCACAAAGGAGACATCTGTGTGAAATTTCTTTGCAGTGTAGGAGGAGTCTTTTTTCTCTCTGCTTACAAACTGAAGCCTTGTTTGCTCTGGCAGCATTTCCTAATAATCTACAACATGGCTAAACCCAGTTTGGTTCTGCTATATGAACGGTTTTGGCAACTGTATTCTTGGCAGTTGCCATAAATATTTTAACCCCTCTATGAATTAGTGTTATTTCAGTGAAATTGCATGATGTGGTTAAAAAGGTGGGGTCACTGGCAACAGTCATGTCCTGTATGGGTTATAACTCCCAGCTAGCTGGAGCTGATCCAATATAAACAGTAGTGGAAAACTTCTATTAAAAAAAAAAGTCACTGATGTAGGCAAGAAGATATCGATTATGCTTTCAGCAATATATGGATTTCTCCAAGGCAATGCTTTGTCCTTTGCCCAGGACAGAGCTCTTTTGACAGCAGTCATTTTGCTTTGCATTGCATTCTGGAGGAAACTGTGTATTAATACCATTTGAATTTTAGAAAGTAGTATTTGGAATTATTATGATTACTATTTAACACGTTCCTAGGTCTGAATAATGTAGAGAGATGTCTTTGCCCTTTAATTTTATACTTACTTGATATAACTGGAGAAACATCAAGATAAAAATCACAGCTTCAGGTCAAAGTATAAATAGATTTGGCTGAAAACATAAAGTCTGTTATGCTACTATGAGCAGAGCAAAAAGGTCATCGCTAATGTATTAAGCAGATGGATCCCAAAGTATATTTTGTTAACAGACTGTACAAATGGTAGCCTGTGCAAATAATTAGATTGCCTTTTTGTCAAATGCTGTCATTTACATGAGAAAACAAATTAATCAAAAAATGATGTATTTCTTGCAAAAAATTCCAGTCTTTAAGTCAGCGTGCAGGTTATTCCATAAATGACCATCAGGCAAATTTATTCTAAATGAAAGCATATGTGTTACAGGAGTGCTTTATTTTGTGATTAAAAACATTGGCATATTCTTAATCTTCTAATTCTTAAATATTTTAATGTCAGAAGGCACCAAATTAGTTTCCGGGAACAACTGCTGACAAGTGATCTTAATACCTGAGCTGAGTGTGTTGCCGACACCTCGTAAAGCATTTGAGAGACCTTTGCCTGTGAAAGCCCTGTTAGCGTAGGAGTACTTTCCACAAACGCTGAACCAGTAGATGGCGCTCATGAATCTGTAATCCTACGAGCTTTTGGAGCTTTGTAGCATCAACAGATTTTTGTGCCTAGCAATGGCAGCACTTTGAAGCAGATTTTCATGGCATAGGTAACACAGACTGATAATATTATACAAATACTCGACTGTTTCCTGTACTCAGCCATCACTTATTTAATAAATAAATTAAAAATGGCAAAGGAAAACAGGAAGAAAACCTTGAAATCATTATGGGATGGAGGGGCGTGAGTGTTAACTTGTGCACAGCAATTAGTTCATCCATCTTCCAAAACAGAGTGCAACTGAGACATTTTTAAAATACAAGACTGAGAAAGCAAAAGAACTTTGTCAGCAACTGTAGATGTTACTGGATAGAACAGGAGCTTCTGAGTAGGGTTCTGTGACTTTTAAATAGAAAGCGGGATTATATCTCATAGAGTCTATGAAACATGTTATTCATGTATAAATTGCTATTTTTATATAGTATATATTCATTAGATAAATTTTAGGTAGTGACCCTTTGCATAAGAAGTTTTAATGTGATCGCATACTCTAAAGTAGTAGATACAGATCTCTGCTCTGTTCTGCGTGCAGTCAGCGGCAGTTTTACTGCAGGCACAGTGGTCGGACAATCAGGCACGCAGGCTATGGGAGAGAACATGGAAGTGCCTGAGGGCCTATTGCTATTGCAAAAACACGTGAAAATGAACCAACCAAACTACCTTGATTAACTGAAGCTTGTTATCCAGGGCACGTGCCAGCTCCAATAGCATAGCACAAGGCACGGCTGAATCGGTTGCTCCCACAAATACTGTCTCCTGCCATTGCTGTCCAAAGAATTTTGAGTCGTAGTGGCATGCAAGTACTAGGTGGCGTTTTGCAGAGGGGTTGAGAGTGCTGATAATATTTGAAAATGTTTGATATCCATATGGGGTGTATGCCTGAAATGTGTCTTCCTCAATTTCCCAACCAGCCTGTAATCTTTGAAGACGGTGCTTGATATGCTGCAATAAAAAAATTAAGAACAAACAAAGCCAACAAACAGACAAAACCAAAACCACCATATCAATATTGCTTGAGTCAGAAAGATGTTGCAGACGAATTGTCATTAGCTAATTAATAGTGGTACTTAAGCTTATTTCTGTAAGTTCATGGTATTTGTAAAAGATAAATTTTACAGAAAAAAATTTAGTGTCTCTATCTAAGCAACATCTTTGCTACCTTAGCCTTTGACTGCCTCACTTGCTTTTATTTTTCCCTTTTGTGGGTGCTGTGAATGGTTGCCCATTAATACGACACATTAAGATCTTGATCTCTGAAGTTTCCAGGCCAGTTTTTTTTTTCAGCTATAACCGGGACAGATTTAATGTTTACCTCTTCAAACCTAAACTCAGTTGTGCCCTTGAATTAAGTGTGAGAACCGGGTGCAGAGGACTTGGTGTGGATATTTTGACAATTACCACACATAGATGCCACAGCAGTATAAAAAAACCACACTGGTTTGTGTTTGATTGGTTGGTGCAGTTCTGTTTTGTTTTTTAATTTTCTATGAGAAATCTGCCTTTCAAGTGACATGAGTTGTTTACAATGCTATCAGAGACAGTCTGACTCCTGTAAGTTAAAGGAAGAATTAAAGATTTCAGAACAATGTTTTTAAAATAAAATCTTAAGTGTATCTCATGTAAAGATAAAAATTGAAACAGTGAATCAAAAAAAAATAGATCATTCATTTTAGCCATCTTCCTACTGCAAGAGAGTCCTGGCTAGCTCTTACTGGAGGACCATCTCTGTTGAGCAACTTATTTGTATGGGTCCCTAGAGTGCTTCTTCAAGGCAGATTCCTCTCTCTTTAAATAAACATTAGGAAAAGCCCCTAAGGGGTAAAAAGGAAAACAGAGTTGGAAGATTTGTTCTGCTCTTAGTGAAGTCAGTGGGAATATTGCCATAAGTTTTAGTGCTAGAACAAACTTCCATTTTGTTTCTGGAGGTTTTTATGGCGTTGTATGGTCTACCTGCTATCTGTAGGCAGAGCAAAGGACATCTGTTCTGGGCAAAGGGGAATATATAACCCTGGATGGAGTTCCCAGTGTGCACTACCCTTCTCCCTTACAGGAGTCTGACACTTTTTTTGTCTTAAGGAAGAAAAATCAACCATTTCAAACTGCACTGTGCTTTGAGGAGGAGGACTCTTCTTTTTTTTCTTTTTTTTTTTTTCCTTTGGTGGTCTTCTTTAGTACATGCTGTTACCTTGTAACAGGATGATCCTATTTTGAACATGATTTGCGGTTTTCTAGCCTAGGCTCAGCGGGGTTTTTTTTTTTATTTTTCTTACTTTTCCCCCTTTCATTTGGCTGCCTTCCAGGGTATCGCTAAAGAAACCACAAGGCTAAACCTATAGAGATGTGTGCACAGCACACACACAGCAGAGAAAAGCTACATTTCTCCAGTCTGCCAGTGACAGAGTGGCAAATAATGTAGTTAGGGCTGTCTTGAAGTGGTTGGATCACTGCCGAATGGCTAAACGCAGGCTAGTGAGATGTTGTGAATGTCTTCTACTAGACTTGGCTGTACTACTGTTTCAGTCTCCCGCTTGGCTAACGTAACAAAGAGCCAGCGTAGTGTGCAGTCCTGAAGGTGCCTGCAGGGCAGCAACCCAGTTGGGTGGTAGCTTCCTGTGGCTCAAACACAACCTGCTGGAGTTTTCAGCAGCTTGGGCTGCAATCTGGGTAGGTGAGCGCAGTGTTTACACACTGCTGTGCTTGGGCCAGCGGAGCTGGTGTGGTACCTGGACCAGCGCTGCGCTTGGCTGTGTTGACCATTTCATCTGCCTACCTGTTTGGGCCCCTCGGATCCCTTTTCATGTAGATACACCCATCTGGGGCAACTCTACAGGGGAGTGCAACAGCACAGCACCTCTCCAGAAAGAGGGCAGGGGGGTGTCATTTATTTCACCCCCGTGTAGGGTCCCAGGGGGTTTGAACCAGTGACCAAAAGCCTGTTCGTGTGAAGGACAGAACAATCGTTGTGTTGTACTTTGGGTACCAAAACTGAGGTGAGCTCTTAATTTTAAAACATAAATTAAAAAAAAAAATCATTCTTTTTAACTTCATTTTTTTCTATTCATTGTGCTATGCAGCCCTGGGAAATAGTGTCAGCTGAACTGCAAGCTCTGTCATGTAGGTTCTATGCAGTCTAGACCTGAACAATGATAGAGTTCATTCCACTGAATGAAAGGAATGTGTCTGTCCCTTTAGTGGTCACTAACAGCACTACCAGAATATACATAATAGATGTTCTTAGAGGTTTCCAGAAAATGTCATTTTACCTGTCGTACAATGTAATTTCCTGGTGATCCGGGGTATCTTTCTATCAGGATAGGGCGCAAATCATTCTCCCACATTTGAGAAACATCTGTGTTTGCTGCAACTTTTTGAATAGTGTCAGAATGTAAAATTCTTGGTTGGTGAGAATACTGTAGAAAGAAGAAAAAGGGGAAGGTTGTTATAGCTATAACTATTAGTAGACCTTTTTAATCACAGCTTTCTTCAAAATTACAGTAAATGTGATATACTGTGCTATTTTGTTCCACTGACAACAAAATGTAATCTTAAGAAAAGCTTTTATCTCAAAAATTATTGACATTTTTAACTTCTGTGGCTTCTGCATCTCTGATTTCCATGCAAAATATGCTAGTATTAAAAACCTGGAAGGATTTTTTTAACCTACCAGCTGTAAAAACTCAATCCACTATTGGGTTCTCTGCTTCCTAATATCTTAATTCTACATACGTAGGCATAGTCTGCAACTATGCCACCTACAAATGAGGTTTCCATTGAGACAAACATCTTAAGTTTTGTTTCTAGTAGTTATACGAATGAACTTTATGCTGTGTCTACATGATGAGGTGCAGTACTGTGAAGAAATGCACAAGCTAGCTCAGTGCAGAAAGAGTGCAGGGGTGTCCTTGTGGCCTCTGCCCACAGTGGTGGCGTTGGTGTGACTACACGGCACAGTGCAGCTCCTCTGGGGGCAGCTGGGGTTGTACATCAGCTCTGTGACACACAGGTTAACCTCAGAACTGGCAGCTTGTCTCCTGTCACAGCAGCTAGTACTGCTAGCTACCTCCCAAGTGGCTTTTGTTGCCCAAGCATGGGCCTTTAGTGCTGTTTCAGGTGGCCTAGAATACTTGAGACATCCTTATGAGGATGGCAAATGCATGTCAAAGATGTGCATGAGCCCTGTGCTGTTCTGTAGTGGTAGCTGAATGCCAGGTGGGATCTCCAAGGACATCTCAAATGCCCCTTTGGGCACCTGATTTGAACCTACCCAGTCTCTCGCAATTGTCTGCTCAGGACCTTCCTGAGCTGCTCCTGTTTTCATAGATATGTTAGGCACTATCATAAGATGTTCTTGTTATATCCATTGCTTGGGTCTATCATAGGGACTTCCCTCTACTCCTGTCTTCCACTGGAAAATCCTAGTCTGATTATTTGTTCTTCGATCAGAACTGCCTTACGTGGTTGATCAGACTTGCTGTCCTTCAGTGTAGCCTACCTTCCCCATTCTTTTTGAGATGAGGAAAGAGAGGGAAACTGCAACATGAGTGCACCACAGCTTATAGTTATATTGAGTTTGCATGGCAAGGTTTTGGTAGGGAGGGGCTACAGGGGTGGCTTCTGTGAGAAGCTGCTAGAAGTTTCCTCCATGTCTGATAGAGCCAATGCCATCTGGCTGCAAGATGACCAAGCCCATCAGTGATGGTGGTAGCACCTCTGAATAACATATTGAAGAAGGGGGACAAGAATTTCATGAGAAAGAAGAAGTGGTTCTTGGTAAGTGTCTGCAGAGGCAGAGGAGGTCTGGTGCTTTGGTTCTGTGGTTGAGTGACACAACTTACATCATTGGCAAGCAGGTTGATTAGCTGGAATGAGATAAAGAGTGTACTGTTGTGGCTCAAGGAGGCTCTAAAGAGCAGCACTGGGGATACATGCTTGTACATTGATTAGTCTGACTAAAGATTTAGCCTAATGTATTCCTATATATGTACACATATATGCATTGTGCATATTATAGCTGTATTATGTTACAGATATGTAGTCTACACATGAGATAGATGTCATACATATATAGTAAGACACAATTAATAGAACAGAATTATAAAGTCTCCCTTTTTTTTCCCCCTCCTTAAAAAAAAAAAAAAAAAAAGTCAACACTTACTTCAATGAAGAACAAATAAAATCAAGGAGAAAGGGAATGACTAAGGGGAAGCGAATGGAAACATATGAGGGCAGCTTCATTTTGCCAGTTTGTCCTGTACTCTGATCTGTTGGTGAAGAGAACAGTGCCCTGGATTAGTGGAATTCAGGGAGCTCTGCCTGAACTTTGAGTTCAGCTCTTCTACAAACACGTGGTGATGGGCCTTAAAAGTATGTTTTCCACTTGGAAATTCCGGAATCCTTTAGCTGAATGAACTTTGCAGTTGTGTTCTCTCCCATGTTCTACATGGTTTGGTTCTTCATCAAGAAACTATGTTAGTGTTTCATAATCAGCCACGAAGAGTTGTTACACAGGGGTTTACTGCTTATACTGTTCCGTTAGACATTAACTTGAGACTGTTTTTTTTCACTAGTTCACACAACATTTTGAATTAAAATCAATATAGTATGACTCTACAACATATTAAAAATATTATATCCTTTCAAAATAATTTTGCAGTAGCTATCAAGACCATTCCTACTTCTTTTTCCTAGATAAATGCACATCACTGCTGGCAGAGCTATTTGTTTTCTCAGACTAAGACACTGTCCTCTGAATCACTGTAATCATGTTGAAAATTGGAGTATAATAGAATGTTACCTGGAATATAATTTGGGGTTTTGATCTCTCTTGTCCTGTTTGGGTTTCTCCTTAAATTCACGAACTGCCCCTGCCCAAGCTTACAGCTCCAGCTGCCCGTTCCCGGGCGGTGTGAAAGGCATCGCCAGCCTTTCAAACGCGTGAAAAAGACCTGTTCTCTGCAGCCATCAGCTCGGGGTGAGAGGGAAGCCATGATACCCGCCCTCACCTGCGCTCCCCGCAGACGTGACCGGCCCCGCGGCTCCCGCGCTGACCCACAGCCGGGGTTCGCATCCGCGCCCGAGGCAGCATCACACCGGGATGGATGTGCGAGGAAAGCGCCGGGCGGGGGCAGGTGCCAGCGCCCAGCTTCGGGTGCTCGCCTCCCGGTAAGGTGCTCCCCCCGCAACCAAGTGGGGAGGCGAGAAGAGCCGGAGAAACGCAAACGTGACCCACCTTCTCCAGGGTCCAGGCTGCTCCGGTGTCCCTGCCGTGCACCAGGGGAAAGCAGGCGGCGAGGCACAGTGCCCCAAGCAGGCGGGAAGCGGCCCTCCTGCCCTCGCCCCCCCGTGTCGCTGCCATCCCTCCTGTCTCCCTTCACGGCCGGGCGGCTCTTTCCTAGGCCCCTTTCCCTCCGCCTTACCGAGGCCCGGGGGTGGGAAGGGGAGAGCCAGGGTCGGCGGAGGAGGAGGCGGAGAAGGGGCAGCGCGGAAGGGACGGAAAGATGAATGGAGGCTGCTGCAGGAGCGGGCGCTGGCTGTTGCAGCTCAGCCAGCCTCTCTCAGCTCGGCTCCTCTCCGAAATGAGCCCGGTCCCTGGCACCACGTCAGCAGTGCCAGGAGGGCTGGCTGTGACAGTCCCGGGCCGCCACCACCCGCTCCCTCTTCCCCTTCTTCCCCCGTGACCGCAGAGTCGCCACAGGCTCGTCCGCGCTCGTGATTTTCCCCACGCGAACAGCTGCAGGCTGGGGCTTCCCCGAGAAACTCGGTGGGTGTCTCCAGAGCCGGCTCTGACACGGGCTGGGGCTCCGTGTGACCTTCGGCGCTCGGGCACGGACAGAGGCTCCGGGCGCTTAGAGAGGGCTCTGTGGGGCAGCTGTAAGCTCTTGCTGAGAGTGGGGCTTGACCCATCCCTACTGATGACCAGTCTCAAATGAGTGTTCGTGAAGGGTTTTGAAACGCAAACACCTATAGAATTGCAAAATGGTTTAATTTATTATTTTCTAAGGTCTTCTTATGATCTTTTTTAGGCCTAAAAGGATAAAACTTGCTAAAACGAGAATCCTGTCTTCAGGCATTTTAAATTCTGTAATTATACTATTACATACTAATGAGGCAAAACTTGTGGTGAGGTGATATTTTGCAGTAGATCAATTTAAATGATTAAACCAAAGACAGAGGCTTCTGAGCACACAAGGCCTTCTTCAGATCATTTGACATCACCATCCTTACCCTGCGGTGTTGTAGAAAACATCTGACTATTCTGCATAACAGATATTCCATTTAAAGTGTCCAATTTTTACATCCTTTTAAAAGTTCAGACTTAATGCTGAAACAAATTGGAAGGAAAAAAAACACATAGAGAAAGAAAAGAAGAAAGAAAAGAAAAGAAAAGAAAAGAAAAGAAAAGAAAAGAAAAGAGAAAAAAAAGAAAAAGAAAGAAAAAAGGAAAAAGGAAAAAAGAAAGAAAAGAAAAAAGAAAACAAAAGAAAGAAAAGAGAACAAAGAAAAAATAAAATAAAATAAAATAAAATAAAATAAAATAAAATAAAATAAAATAAAATAAAATAAAATAAAATAAAGAAAAGATAAGATAAAAGAAAAGAGAAAGAAAAAAGAGAAAAAAAAGAGGAAGAAAAGAAAAGAAAAGAAAAGAAAAGAAAAGAAAAGAGAAAGAAAAGAAAAGGAAATAAAGAAAAGAAAAGAAAAGAAAAGAAAAGAAAAGAAAAGGAGAAAGAAAAGAAAAGAAAAGAAAAGAAAAGAAAAGAAAAGAAAAGAAAAGAGAAAAGAGAAAGAAAAGAAAAGAAAAGAGAAAGAAGAAAAGAAAAGAAAAGAAAAGAAAAGAAAAGAAAAGAAAAGAAAAGAAAAGAAAGAAAAGAAAAGAAAAGAAAAGAGAAAAGAGAAAGAAAAGAAAAGAAAAGAGAAAGAAGAAAAGAAAAGAAAAGAAAAGAAAAGAAAAGAAAAGAAAAGAAAAGAAAAGAAAAGAAAAGAAAAGAAAAGAAAGAAAAGAAAAGAAAAGAAAAGAAAAAAAGAGAACGAGAAAGAAAAGAGCAGGAGTAATCATCTTGCTGCTCTTCAGCCTCGTACTGGAAAGCCACATCCTGGAAACTACAACTTCACAAATATCCAAAGTGTCTGCGAGAATAATATTAGAGAAATGGAGCAATTTGTTGATTTGCAGATTCTTGACCCATATTCCAAAGACTTCCTAGAAAAGCTGGTGGATCTGCTGCCCAGCATACAGATGGGAAGTCTGATGGTGATAGTTTTACTGCAGATTCAGCATCCCTATATCTGATACTAACATGGCTGTTTGAAATTTTTCATACCTGAGGAAACAAAGAGTTAATTTAAACCAGTGCCATTTTTTTTTTTCTCTCACGGAAGTCCACACATTGCTTGTAAGAAACTATTATCTTGCTAATATAATAGGCTCAGCCAGGATCTCTCAGCAAAGCATATTTTATTAATGATCTTGCAAGACCAGGTGTTCTACCTAAGGTAGGCACCCTGAACAAGGCTCAAGCCCCTGCTTACATTCCCCTAGTCCTGGGTGCAAATTCCCTCTCCCTCTCCAATGGGGACATTGGTTAGGTACTCCAGGGTTCACAGCCTAGCTGATGCTTCCTGGACGTCCCGCCTCAGTTTACCTCTCTCACTACTCCTGTTCTAATGCCCCCCTCCCCTTATTTGTTTATTTATTTTCATTTAAGGTGTGGTTTCTTGGCTCTCTGGCTATTACCTGTCCCCCTAACTTAACCTTTAGCCACAGAAACTGGTTTGCATTAGTACATTTCCGCGATTAGTGCAAAGAGGCGTTGTTTTATATTTAACGTCTGACAGTGGACGTCTCTGTCTTTATCTGCTGGGTCATGTTTCAGATTTACGGTTGCGAAAACAACATTCTTCCTTTAAGAGCTCCTTACGTTGCTTTGTTAGGAAATTGTTCCAAATGCAAAGCCAAGTAGTTGATTAGGGAGAAATGGGAAATAATTTGATTACTAAGAAAAATCAGCATGGTTTACAGATTTTTAGGCAAAAGCCTCAGCATGTCAGCAGTCATGGGAAATTAGTCTAAATCCACCTACCAGGACAACAGTGATCCCAACAGGACTACACAACAGAACAAAAATCTGTTGCTCCTTGATCAGATTTCCTGTGGTTGACTATATAATCCACATGCTGGACAAAATTTCTTGGTGATGTGCCAGGGTTCTTATACATTTTAGCAGAAAAACAAACAAACAAAAATACTCCCCCCTCCAATAGCTACAGGAGAAATTTGCCAGGAATATAAACCTGATTCAGGACCAGCTAACACTGTTTTCCCCTAAGGGATTATGGTCCCACTGAAGGCTACAGTTCTTTGATAGATTTGGCAAGCGTAAAGTCAGCTTAAGACAGTGTTGATGTTACCTACATGGGAAACAGATAAAAATGTAAGTGCTGGACCAGATGCATAGAGAGACTGAACAGGATTTTTTAAAGGGGTCACTTTAAAAATAAAAATTTCGGAGACCTTCTTCCCGCTCATAACCATGCCAGAAAGTTCCATGTCTAATGACATAAACCAGGCTGAGAAGAGAAAAAAAGTAATCTATTGAAATGTAACTGAAATCAGAGCAGTTCACAGCTGAAAAGAGAATTATGTGACTATTTAAAAAAAAAAAAATACACCAAGTTTAAAAAAAAATAAGTAAGTGTGAGAAATTCCACCCCCCCCCTCCCCACGGGTTCTATGAAGCAAAACCATGTTGTTTAGCCATATTCCATATGACCAAATTGAGAAGATGTCAGCAAATTGCTCAACTGAACTGTCAGCTGTTCCATTTTATACATTTTAAATAGCTGGTTTATTACCTTGAAAATCCAATAGATGTTACCAGGTATCACCTAGAGAAAACCATACATTGTCTGTAAAAATATAATCTGTACATCATCCTTTCCTATAACTCAGGCGATGTGACAGTGCCATCTACTGAAGGACAGACGTCAGAGGCAGCAATGTCAGCAGCTTTTCCCTGTGCTGACACCACAGCGTTTCAGCCTCATTTCAGCCAGCCTGCCCCTGGGGAACTGATAACCTCCGTCAGAGCACATTGTGCTGCCAGATGCAGCAGATTTATTGCATGCATGCTTTCCCAAGAACGGGGATTCCTGCACTGTCCACCGTTTCAAACACAGTTTGGATGCTCAGCTTGTTCAACTGGCAGGCCCGTGGTAGGGAGAGGAGAGCAAGTGTGGTTCTTTGTGTTTTGAATCCACCTCACGTAAGGCAGTTTTGTGCCTGAGCGGTGGCTGATTCACCGGCAGCGGTAAAGCCAGCAATGAGAACACACAGCCTGAGATTTCCACTGCTTGGCAGCCTGGGGTGCTGCATGTTCAGGAATCTGCAGGCAGCTCCTGCAGCCTGGAGGGTAAAAGTGATGGGGCTGATGTTCACATAGCCGCACACAGTCCTGCAGGTGCCTGGTGCTCACATGTTCTGTGGGGCTGAGCTGCTGCTCATCCCAGGCAGCACTTCTACCGTTGGTCTCTGTGGGGTTTGGAATGCAGCCTTTACCAGGCTGTGGAAATACCATGCTTGGTGATTCAGATTTAAGAGGTTCTGTTTCCATGGGCGGATGTATCCACAGACAAAGTTGTAATAAGTGAAATGTACAGATTAGCCCTAAACCCTTATTTAGGGAAAATACTTTATTTCAGAGTTTGTGCAGCAGGATTGTATGATATGAATGAGGCTACCTACTTGGCAGGCGCAAGGACTTGTGAGATCATTCTTTAAACTAGTGGGGGGTAAGTGAATTCCAAAAGGTCAATTTCATATAATTAACAATATAAATATTTATTTTGTTTTCAGTGCATTTATAGCAAGGTAAATTTTAATGCCATGTTTTTCAAGCCTACAGTAAACTTGTCACTGTTTTGTTGGAGGTAGATTTTAGGACAAAGTTCAGCTAAGGGCTCAAACCAAGATGATGAGGTAATTCAGAGACACATCCACATTTCAGGATTTTATCCAAACCAAACCTGAACATCTAACTCTTTTTCAGTTCTCTTACGGGGGGACGGGAAGAAAGGAGACCATGAACTAAAAAAAACAATTGGGAAAAGAAAAGCATTTTGACATTTTGTCCATAGAAATATCAGTTCCTCTTTTTGCAAGCATTTCTTGCAGACCTTGCAAATCCGGAATGGGGCATTTGCTATGCAAGATCAGTGTCAAAAGCAATGAAAAATAATCATGGCAGCACGTGCTCACACAATTTCTCAGACAAATGCACCAGGCAAGCCTTCCAGGACATTGCCTTCTTTGTAACCCAGTTAGATGATATGAAAATATTCCAAACATTTCATTGGTGAATAGAAATTAATATGTTAAGTTTTCATTTTCAGATACAAAATATCCAATACCAAATATCAGCATTCTTAACTTCAAACTGGAAAATCTTGATGTATTTTTAGAGTTATAAAACAGTTGTTGCACACGTAGTTTGTCTGTACAGACCTACTACTCCATATAGAATGAAAAAGAGTTTTCTTAAATGAGCAAGTAAATACAGTAAAAGTTACCCCTATTTCCTGATATCTTGTAGCTGTAAGAGAGAGCAATTTGTGCAAAATTGCAACAATTGAGCTGCAAAAGTGCAGGTGGCTTCAGCAGGGAAAGCTCTGAGCTGTGAAAACAAGCTAACCATCTGAGGGAATTATGTGGGCTCAGAAACAAGATGAAGAACTTCAATAAAATCCACAGGAAATCACTAATTATGGTAGTCACGAAAACAACAAACCAGAATGTTCGCCTCGTAATTGGTTCAGAAGGCTTATGCTGCCATAATGCTGTGCTATGTAGTCACACAAGGTCAGTTGTACATATGTACAGACGTATGTGCTGCTCTATACATAGATGCTGAAATGAGGAGCTGCTCTTAGATGTGTCTTACTTGGAAGTCTTTACAAACAGTTTTTGGATGCTTCATGAATATGTTTAGTAGTGAGAACCGCTGCACCGATACTTATAAGCACGTTGTTTTGGCTGATGCTTTCCTGTGTTCCGTAATAAATTGATTTTAACTAATCCATCTTCTGTTCTAATTTATGAAAAAGCAGCTATAATGGCTTAGGGCAGCAAATTAAATGGCACCAACCCTATTGGATGGCATAAAGCTGAGCTGCTTTACGAAGAAGTATAATCGTTGTCCAGTGATTGCAGTAATACCTAATATCCATCTGGTATTGTCCATAAACAGCTATTTTTAGGGCTCCTACTCAGAATGTGAGGAACTTGCTGCACTTTAACTACCCTAGAGTATGACTCCTTGCTGTGCTAAACATCTAAAATCATGTTTATGGAGGCAAGCTCTATGTTTACAGTGGTGGCGTGTGGGAGTCCCACTTTAAAGGAAAGAGGAAACGAAGATTGCGGAGTTATCTGGAGCAGAGCTTTGGCAAGAACATCCTCTATTCATGGAATAGCCTTCATTAAAAAGTCCCAGTGTGTTTTTTAGTGTTCAAGACCAGTTTAAAGCAGAATCAAACATTAATGGCTCCAGTTTTAGAGTAGTTCCAGATTTCAACAAGAAGCTGCAGGCTAATTCCTTATCAAATAAACTGGCTCCAGTCAGAACACGGACCTGGTCACACTCTGTATCGGCTGCACGGTATAAAGGTTTGATGCGAAGTCAGGTGAAGTAAGCGGAAATACTCCACTCAGCTTCAGTGGGTTTTAGGCCAGGTCTCAGGAGTATAAGATGAAGGAAATGAGAAACGTACGTTACAAGCAGCATTGAACTGACAAAGCACTAATCTGCTTCTCCATCTGTGTCTCACTGAGCTGAGAGTTAGAAGGCTTTGAATTTCTGTTGACAGTTTGCCATTTCCAAGCGTTTTTGGTCCGGTATACAATTTAAACTTCAGCAACTTCTTAAAGTAGTGGATATTATTTTAAGACTCATACATAGAAATTGAATGCAAGTTCAAGAAGGAAGATTATGGGTTGCCTCTTAACAGGGAGCTTTTGGGCTGGTGGGTGGTTACAAATGCAGTTCTGCCTTGTGACCAGTATTCAGTACTTTTGCTAAATGTGTGTTTGCTAAATATCTTGCGTGCAGAGATTTGCTGATGATGCAAGAGTGGCATCATTAACGCAGCGCGGGAAGATGGGATTTTGGTGAATCAGGGAGAAGTGGGGGCTGTGAGGTAGTAGCAGAGGGACAGCCATGTCCAAAAGGGCCTGGAGAACTTCTGTGGCAAGCTACGAGGTCGCCAGTGGGGGCCACCAAGAGAATTGCAGGGACCGGCAGGCACGCTGTTCACAGGACGCCCTTTCGAGCTACCAGGTCAGAGCAGCCACGAACAAGACCAACGTGATCCTGTGACACACACGGTCAAGTATTTCCTGTGCAGCGATGAAGGGCCTTGTCCGAGGCCCTGGGGAGATCTCCGCGGGGCTGCACCGCGCCACCCACGCCCCGGAAAGGTGAACCGAAAGTGGCGCAGATGGCGAGAAGGGCTGCGGGGGCCCGGGAGCGGGGAGGCCGGAGGAGCTGTCGAAAAGGGAGGCTGGCCCTGGCACAACTGCGAGCAGGCGCCAACTGGCACGGACCCAAGTTTTAGCAAGACTGGAGGCGGCGGGGGCCAGAGAGGCGAGGGCGGCGGCGAGGCGCCAGCGGCAAGATGGAGCGCAAAGCACCGCTGAAGGCGCCGCCCCGCCGCGCCGCGCCCCGCCGTCCCGTTAGCGGTTCAGGGTAGCGACCGCCACAGGCAACAAAACTAACGGAAACTCTTTTCGCGAGCTCTGCGCATGCGCCGCCTTTCTCGCTGAGACCCTCTCGCGCGTGGCACGCTGGGGTTGTAGTTCGCCGTGGCGCGGCGCCCCGGGTCAGAACGTGCCTGCGGGACTACAACTCCCGGTATCCCCCGTGCCGCAGCCCGTCCCGGGCGGCTCTGGTGTGTGCGGGGAGCCGCGGGGCTGCGCGGTGGGGGAGATGTGCGCGGGGCAGCTCCGGTGCGGGGCAGCCGGCGTCTGGCGGGACCGCAGGTGAGGCCGGCGGGACGGGGGGGCGCGCGCCGCCGCTGCCGCTGGGGTCGGGAGCGGGGGAGCGGGGGTCGGGCCCGCCGCGCCGGCGAAGGGCGGGGGCGGACTCGGAAAGTTCCTGCCGCGGCGGTAGCGGCGATATCGCCGCCGCCGACCCCGGCAAGGTTCGTGCCCCGGGGATTCTGAGGGGGCCCTCACCGTCCCCCGCGGGGTAAAAGCGCCGTCGCGGCGGCAGCTCCGCCCTGGCGTGGGGGTGCCCCGGGGTGGGGGTGACGGGCCGAGGCCACATCATCTCCGGAGAGCGGCGCCGCGGGGAGCTTTGCCGGCAGGGGCGGGTCACCCGGCGGGGATTTAAACCTGGGAGGGACGGGACCGGACAGGACGGGCGGTTGCCAGCGCCAGCCCGGACGGGGCTGCGTGACCCGTGGCAGGCAGGACGCATCTCGCCGCCGCGCCCGCGGCTCCTCCGCCCGTCTCGCCCGCCCCTCTCCGCCCGTTCGCTCGCCCGCAACCCCGGCTCTGGCACCTGCGGGCGGCCCCGTGGTCCGGCGGTGGGAGCCTGGCTGTTGGGGCGGCAGCGGCTGCCGTCCTTCCTGGCGGGAACCGGGGAAGTGAGCAGCCCCCGCGGGGGTAAGACGGGTGAGAAGAGCCGCTTGGAGCGGGGCTCCAAGTCCCTGCCGTGCCCAGAAGGGAGGGTGGTTGAAGTTTCCGAGAGCTGCTTGGTCTGGGAGCAGCCCCGGAGGGAAGGGGAGGGTCAGCGCCCCTCGGCTGCGAACTGTGCACGGGGATGAGAGGGCTCCCTTCACAGTCCTCGTGCCTCTCTGGTTTTTGAGGTGTAGGGGGTTTTATATATATAAATAAAAATAATACGATTGAATATGAATTTCAATATGCACTTGTTTTATTTGATGTTCAGATTCCGTTTATCCTGACTGTGAAGAGAGCAGTTTCTATGGTTTTCCTTTCTTAGGAAGATCCATTCTTTCCTACCAAGTAGTGAAAATAAACTTTGTTAAAGGCTTATATGCAAATCAACTTAGTATGAAAAGGCTTTGTAAATGCAAATACATCATGCTTTTGGTAAATATAATTGTAATTAGGCAACTGTAGGTGAGCTTTCACAGCATGTTTTCACTGTCTAAATTAAATTTGCTTAGTAGACCCATTAATTCTATCACATCATATGACTTTTCCATTTTCTATTATGTTGATCAAGGTTTATTGGTTTTTAATGCAGATCTGCCCCTAAGGCTTCGTATTTGCTGCCCCTGGTACCTGTGAGAAGTGAGGGAGAGAAAAACAATATGTAGAAAACAAAAATAAGTCATCTTCAAGCAAAGTTGAAGGCACTGTGAAGCTGCTTTATTGAGAAAGGTGCTTAAATGTTAGTGTTGGTGCCCTCATTCTTCCTATTTATTACCTTCATCTGTATCATATTTAATGTGTTCTTTAAGGTGAAAGTTGTTTTTTCAGGTGTTGGTAAATGCCTAGCAGCTTGATTATTTGAAGACAACAATTGGTAGATACCTATGCTGAAAATGCAGAAGTTATCAATTTGTTCTCTTTTCTGAGCCCTTGTTAGGAATTTTTATCAGAGAACCAAGAGCTTATTTTCCTTCCAGTACTACAGTTCATGTACCTCTGTTTCTTTCTCTGCCTTTTGGAATGCAATGGCAGTGAGGTTTTGAGTTATTGCACTGGTAAGTACCAGGAGTGTGTAATCTATTAAATGGACTGGTTTACCAGTTACCAGCTTTGTTTCTAGTAAGGACAGTTTATATTCCATGTGATAAACTTTGGCATTTCGTTTCTAAAATTTAATTTAATACTAGTAATACTTTTTCCTTTTTTTTTTTTTTTTAATCTAAGGGAAGAAAGAGATACATGAGCTTATTGATTTTGGTGTCTTGTATGACACATTGGCGATAAGTGATAACTATATACTTGAACCACTTTTGTATTAATGGGTAATGTTTTCTGGGCCAGAAGCTGCATGTGGAATCTAAAAATGATTATTTTATAGCATTTCAGTTGCTCATGAAATGCTTGAAATACTGAATTAGGCAGTGCAGCATCTTATAAAAAGTATGCTGAGCCAGTGCTAATGAAATTATTTTTAAAGGTTTTAGCAGACTTGCTTTTTTAATTAGATGTGTGAGCATTAGATGATTTTTTTTTTTTTCGAATGAAGTAATGCTCAGTTGTGTGCTATGCATATCTTCCTGCACCTACAGTTTGTGCAAGATGTTCTTAAATTGTCTTGAATAGAAGTATTAAAATGGTATTCCAGGTACGTGCCACATAGCGTTTTTTGAGTTTTGACATTATGGTGTGGGGTTTTTTTTGATGTTTCAATACATTTAATATATTTCCTTCCCTACCCACCAGCTTCTCAGTATACACCTACAGAGCAGAGCTGTCGTCTATTCCCTCATCCCCCCCTTTAACTGTTAAGTGCTTTGCTATGCTAAATTATTGTTAATTAAAAGATGCCGTAACGTACTGGGCAGTGTAAGGTCTGATTTGTTTTGTGTATCATACAGTGGGAAATCAGTTAAGTTCAGATTATATGTACAAAATGTTACTAACATAACTCACTTGAACACAAGGAATTGGTGATCCTCCTGTTTCAAAGTAGAGAGCTTTTGACATTGCTATGCAATTTTATGCATTTCATGTGAAATAACAACTTTATCTTTTCCCCTACAGGCAGAGTGCAACGTTTACAAATGCTGGAGATTATCTGGTTGAAGCTAGAGATTACATTTAATGTGATTGTGTCTTCAAACATTCTGCTCCTGCATTTCATGAGCTAAAATATTTTATACAAATGAAATCAGATACCTTCACTGATCTCCAAGTTAACTGTGTCCTGTGAATTCAGAGAAGACTTTCTGAACGAGGAATAGATTCATCACATACGTGGATTTTTGTTGTTGCTCAAGGATACACTTTTTTTCTTTCATTCTAAAAGACTGTCTACATGAAGATGACTCTGCATTTAAGATACGATCTGTGGAATTAGGTGAATGAGGATAGTTTTAATGAGTTAACAACATTTATTTCTCTCTCTGTTTCCAGCTTTTTTTTTTGGTTACATAAAAATGAAGGACAAGTGTAAAAGAGCAAAGCTGATGTGTTTCTGTGAGGCCTTTATGTAAGCCTCTGTTGTCCGGACGTGGTGCTAAAGGACAGGCAGTCTGCTTTTGGTCAGCTGATTGGAACTGTGGAAAGAGAACCTTTAATTTAAAGTAACTTACAGCTGAAATTATTTTGTGCTTTGGCTTGCACAGAATGAAAGGGAAAATTAAGTTTTACTGGTCAGGGGTATTTTACTGAACTAAGAAAGGGAAGGTTACATTATCCTTGTTTTAAATCGTGTTTTTCTTAGAATTTGACTACTAGGGAGATCTTGACAGAGTAAAGCAAGTCAGATGTCAGCAAACGACTCTTCTCCCCCATCCTTACAGAAGTTTTCCCCACCTACATGTCATGCTGCTGCACCACAAACCCCAACTTTGTCTTCAAGTCCCCAGTCGGGGCTCTCCAGTCGACTCTCCAATGGCAGTTTCAGTACCCAGAGCCTCACCAACTCCCGGGGCTCTGTGCATGGTGTCTCCTTCCTTCTGCAAATTGGTCTCACTCGAGAGACTGTCACCATTGAAGCTCAGGACCTGTCCCTCTCTGCTGTTAAAGACCTGGTGTGCTCTATAGTTTACCAAAAGGTATGGTATAATGCTCCCACTTCCTGCTGATGGCAACAGTTGTTTTGTAATAGACTGCTAGTAATAACAACGTGTGACTGGAATATGCCAAGAAGTTTGTTACAGTGGCAAGGGTCCATGTTAGATCTTTGCAGTTACATACAAAAAAATTTTGCTAACTCCCAAGGTAGAAGCTTTTAATTTAAAGGAGTAAACCTTCCTGTTATAATACTTTCTTGGTTGTGAAATCTAGAAAAGAAGATGTAGTAGGAAATTTTCTGCAAGAATTAGTTTTCACGATATGGAGAATATGCTTTTTCTTTTCAGTGATGGTCATTGATATCGTAGGTGTTTACTAGTTTATGCTTACTACTGTTGAGGAGTATTCTCAGAACAGTATAGCGAGCTGTAATGAGAGGCCCGGTTGAGGCTATAGAAATGCACTACAGGCCTGTAGACTTGCATTGTACTAGCTTTTCTTTTTGTTTCTAGTTAATTATTAAAAACTCTACCAAGCAGCTAATACTGTTGTAGTATTGTTACTCCATATAAGGAATACTTGCATTACTCTTGTGAGAGGACTATTATCAGCATAATTTCTATTAAGGGACGGTCAACCAAGAACGAAAAAAGTCGGCATACTTTTCAATGTGTTTTTGTTAAGTTATTGCAAGTTCTTGCTCTCTGGGAAGGAAATAATGTTGGTCTTGATGGTTTTGCATCCGAGTCTCAACTTTAGGTTAGGTAGCTTAGATCCTACTAAGCAACCTGAAAAGTAGTTAACATTGTTTCATAAAATAATTAAGAAATAATTGCTCTTTTCCCTTAAGGCCAGGCAGGGATGGGTGAGAGGGAGGGCATTGAAGGTAGATTATTTTGTAGGGAATTGTTTCCTCCATGTCTTTCACTATTGTGATTGGTATTTATGGTTGATTAGTTTCATTAGATTTTTTTTTCTTTTTCAGTTAGTAGCTTGAAAGAAAGTAAATGTAAACACTATATGAACTTTCATTTGCATATGCTTGTGCATTTTTTCCACATCTCACAACTTAATGCATTTTCCATATTATTACAAACTAGTTGGCAAGCAAGCTGATTTCATAATAACTTTATGGGCTACCAAAATGTAGTTCAGCATGTTAGTTCCTTTCTGAAGAGAGAAATTATTTGGGTCAATTTTTTTTTTCCTGTACCATGCATGTTAGGTGCACTTTTTCGCAGCCATTTTAGGGGCTGTTTTTTCTTTCTGTACCAACTGCTGCTCTTTGCATCTGCATATTTCCTGTCTTCTATCTTAAAGAAAGATGAAAACAAATGCGTTCACACTTATTTTTCTTTTTCCTTGCTGTTCTTTGGCAGGCTCAGCTAAAACTCTAGCTCAAGTTCTTTTTATAGCTGAAGAAACTTCTTATGTGCTGAGCCTGATGTACTGCAAAACTGATGAGGATTTCACGATCAGTTTTTCTCTTTTGTCTGTCTTGGATTCAGTTTGTGCTCTCCTGCAGCTGATGCTACCAGCGAATGACTGCTCAGTGAGAACATGTTTGCAGACAGCAAACTAATCAGGAAACAACCTTATGTGCGATGGATTAATCGTTAATAAGTAGTTTTGCAGCTAGTGCACAAGTGGCAATATCCTCTGTCCAACCTCTGTTTGACATCAAAGTGTCCTGCCTTGCCTTTTTTCTCTTAGACCTGATGACTGTTGCATGCATATTAAATATTCTAGTATTACTATATAGATAATTTCCCATTTATGTGAAAGCTGTAAACTATGTTCTTCTGTGTACTGTCATGCATACGGCTGCCTGTTTTTTTTTCTTTTTCCAGGTGAAAGCTTTGAAGCTGCTGGGTATGGCTTTGAGATTCAACAGTGTTAAAGCTTCCCTTTCCTCTCCTATTACACAGCCTGCTAAAACTGTCTTTTCTTGACTGACCATGGGTCTCAACTTCAGGGTGCTCTATAGGTTGTTCTTGTGATAGTTCTGTAGTTGTCAGTATCTGTTTATTGTTGCACTTCTTTAAAGAAAAAGGAGAAATTTTTTTTTTTTTTGAATAATTTCTAGCTTTTCTTTGAGTGGTATCTTTACTAGAGGTAATGGAAGTTTCTGCACTTCTTTTTAATAGTGCTTTTAAATCAGATTTCAGACTTGTATTTCTCTGCATATCTGAAACAAAATCAAACCTTCGGGTGTCCTTCCTCACTTGCTTGGGAGCTTAGGTTGCTTAGGCTGCAATTACAGTATCAAAAATCCTCCTCTCTGAGGAGGCTGGATTTTAACCTTTGTGGAAGTATAGCATCCTTAAAATAACTTATGCCTTACCTTTATTTCTTTCAGAGGGAATGAATCAACTGGGGGCAAAACAATCCTGCAAAAGCCTGTGTTGGAGGGCGGTTTAGTGAGGAAATAAGTACTGTGTTTACCTAATGTGTTTTCTTAGTGCTTTCTCTATTGCCAGTCTTGCTGTATTGTTGATAGTCAACTGTGCTTTCTGCTGCAGATGCTGCTGTTTGCTGTAGCTTGTTCAGGTTTTGCAGAAGTGTAATTAAAATGAGCATCAGCAGAACTGAAACTAGAGAGGCATGTGTCTATAGGAGAGCGAGATGAGTAATGCAAATATTTGACGTCTCTTGGCTTTGTTAAAAATGTTCTAAATATCAGGAGAGGAGCAACATTTTTTTTTTCAAGTTTAAAGTTAAGTTCATGAAGTGCTTTGTTAGGGGTATTGTAAATTGGAATACTTAATTGAAGTCCTCAGAAAAAGAAAAACCTTTAGAATTTATAGGGATGCTTTAAAAGATTCTTTGTTATGGTCTCAATCTGTCTTCTATGTTCATTCCTTATCTAGATGGCTATGTATTAAAGTACTACACATTCCCTACTGCTGGTGTCTTTGCTTTTGCTAGCAATAATATTTTTGTCTTCATTTTTGTTCATCCTACATGATCACTCTCTTTCAACTGCATGTGTAATTAATTGTCTCTCTCAACAGCCAGTCCATGATTGTGTATAATCTCATTTCTACTTGATCACTTGCTTTCTTTTTGTTGCTTTGATCTTTCATTTTACTTTTTGGCTATTTTTTCCGTGTTCTGTTTTTTGGTCATCTTTCTCTCTATGACACCTTAAGATGTTGTTGTGTACCTTATATGTTGTCTCCTCTTCCAATAGTATTTATGCTTTCTCAGAAGTGTTAATTCTCTGATTGTTTCCTGCCACCTTATGCTGCTTTGACTTGCCTGAATTCAGACCTTAATCTGTCAATAGCCGCTTAAACAGATGTTAACATGTACATACTCATATTGATTTCTTCAAGACTCTGAACTGTGTAAGGTGTTGAGACCACAATCACTGGAAGCTTAAAAGGACTTACATGTTGCATATTACTCCTGCTTGTGGGCCTTTCTACTGTTTCTGTAGTTTCACTGTTTTTATAAATGTTGTAGTCCTGGTACATTGCGTTCCCTGTTCAATAATTGGAATGATCTGAATTGAGTGTGATCCTATCAGTATGTATGCACTTTTTTTGATAGTCCTGCCTATTATTTTAATTAGACTAGGCAAGATTTTGGGTTTGGATAGCAGAAGTGCTGGGGTTGTTTGGAAAACAAGCCAGTTTCCTTTGAAGATGAAGCAGACTGAGGGGCAAGGTGGGGGGAGATGAAGATATGTGTTCATACATTTTGCTTTGATAATCAGGGTAGAAAAAGCCTGACATAATGAACTCACAAAGATATGTGTTAAATTTTCTAACCAAGTGACAATTACATGTATGCCCGTATAATTCTTATACCTAAGAATTCAAGTTTTCATGGAGTTGAATGAAAGTAGTTTGGATAGCTAGCTCTGAAGGGCGAAAGAGTATTTATTTTAAAATACTTCAAATTGTCATGTTGTGAAAGGACCAAAACATGTGAAATGAATGTGAGCTGTCTTCCAAAGGTTTGAACACTGTTGTGGTAATGGGAAACTATCTAAACAAATTGTGGCAGAGGTGTTGACTTGAAGTTTAGTATGATTTCTCTAGTGTTAACAGATGTTTTAGTAATAAAATATTGAGAAGTAGAAGGATCATATTACAATCCATCCATGTTACATCTGCAACTGTTGCAGTGACCACTTAATTTGGTGTAATAAATAGGCAGTAATACTGCAACCATCCTTCTTGGTTTTTCTCCAGGTTAAGCTTGTAATAATAGTTCATTCTAAAATTAATGCAAATCATGTTTTGTATTCATCAGCTGTGCTCAAATCTTTTTTCCCCCTGTCGGTCTGCCTTTTTGTCATCAGCTTTCTTTCTTCATGTGAGCTAAATACGGCAGCAGAATGTTGAGGCATGAGAAGCAAACATGGCTGTGAGAAGACGGGAACTGGGGAGTGCTGGGGGCATGGAGCTGATATGTGTGGGGCAGATTAGCATTCCCCCATGAAAATAAGTTTGTATCTTGGTAAACCCAGCCAAGCGGTAGTGCAAGTGTGTCTGTGCTGAGGTGTCTGGTGAGGGAAGGATCTCATCTAACATGTTTGAAGCTAATTGTCCATGTGATAATGTGATTTAGCAGGCCATTCTAAGGAGTAGGAGGGAATAGCTGGGTAGGGATGCCGATGAATAGATTGGAGTGATTTCAGTGAACGAAGAGACTTTCCAAGGTAATGGGTGTTTTGCACCGTTAGACTTTGGAATTAACTTTCAGTGGTTTGAAGCATTTGTTTTGAGTTATGATGGGTCATGCGATATTGGACCTTGAAACAATATCCGCCTACGCTTTTCCCTAGCGTGAATTTTTGGCGACTGGTCCAGAACTTTGTGAAGTTAGTCCTGGAACTTGAAGTAGAGGGATTTTTCAGTTACTGCCAAGATAGAAAGAAGCCTCGGTTGTGTTTCACTCCAGCAATGCTGGCTGCTGTTTAGTGAGTTCTGGGTAAAAAGAATGATGTAATGCACTATCAATTAGAACTAGACATACTGTAATACTTGCGGTATAAGCATTCTAGATAACACCAATTGTTTTTCTCAGTGTAAATGTAATACTGCACTAATAGTGTAACTTGTGCTAGTACAACCCAAGTACAAAGGACTGCATACATTCTTTATGTAAGCTGATGATATTGGTGTACCAGAGATGAATTTTGGCACAGCCTATCGCGTACATAGACTTCCTGCAAGTGATTTCCTGTACTTAGATGCTCTTTTGAAACTGTTAACACTGGGAATGGTGATCTTGCTTTTAGGAAACGTAGTAGTACTGGGATTAGCAGTTTATATGTTCTGAGTCACTGTGCAGATACTTTGGGCTTTTATGCAGGAAAGTAATAGCTGTATAATCCTGTAAGATAAAACAGGCTTTAAAAAATTCTGCTCTGAGTTTGGTTTTCAAGTTTACATTATGAGCTCTTGACACTTCAAAGGAACTGGTTAGCATTCTTCCTTATCAGCTTCATGTAACTGTGCGTAAGGAAAGCTGTAAGAGCTCTACTTTGCTCTAGTACAAGAGAGAAAAATTTGGTACTGTACAACTTGAGCATAGTTTAAACTTTGTGTAAAAATACCTTTAAAAGATACCACTTGAAGTAAAAAAAACCCTTGTTAATCGATGAGGTTATTCTTGGCCAGCAGTCCACATGTAGCCCTCTGGCTAAGGTGCCAGCAAGGAATGCTGTATTCCTCAGCGCAATGGGGAGCAGAAGAGGGAGCAGGGTGCTGCAGGCTGTGAGGAGCCAGGCCCCTTGCGCAGCTCCCCCCAGCACAGCCCAGCCAAGTGCCTTAGGGACGGGCTTTGAGGGGCCACCTGCAGCTCATCAGGGCCGACCAGACAGGGGCAGCCAGCCAGCGCTTCCATTGCTTGGGCGCTCAGGGCTGTGCTGGGGCAGAGGGGGAGTAACCTGAGCTGATGTGTGTGGGGAGGAGTGGTCAGAGAGGCATCTTTGTTTTGGGGTCTGTTCTATTATAACAGGGATAACACAGGGGCCGGGGGTGTGTACGAGGAAAGGGCAGGACTTGTTCACCCGTCTTGAAAATTCTTGTTAGGGACTATTGGATATGACAGCCTCCGGGCAGAGGGGAGGCTGCTGCAGCCACATGCCCAAACAGTAGTGAGTCTGACCATGTGTTTCCAGTAGGCACAGACAGTTATACAGTATGTGTGTGTATGCACACAGATTGACACAGGCAGACACACAGAGCACTCACACAAAAAACACAAACAGCAGTAATGGTCTTGTACTCTGCCCTTCTCTGGTGGTTCAGGTTGAAGGTTTGATAGTGGAGACACCCACACACCCACACATACACAGAAACCAAAACCAACCAAAATCCAACAAAAAACCCCACAAAAAACAAAACGCACCAAAAAAAAGTGGAAGTCTCCAGCATCTGGGCTCAGGCACCCTCTGCCCAGTAGCAGCCCCTCTATCTTGGTCTTTCCAGTTGCAGGCACACTCCACTTGTTGGCTTGTGATTTCACTCGCTCTGGTGTTTCCAGTTGCTGGCACCGCAGACATGTGGGTCCTCTAACCTGTCATCTGGCTCCAGTTGCTGGCACCCAGATCCCCCATACACACACATGTGCTCAGAAAGAGAACCTATCATCCAGAAAAATAGTTAGAAATGAAATTTAGTGAAAAGACAGAACAGATGGTGCTGATCAGGTACAGGGCATGGCCAGACAATTGTTCTGACCCGACTCTATTTATAGGTGACCAGCCTTTTTTATCTTCTTATTCCTCTTATCACTTATATTTTCCCATGTTTGCTTGAGTCATGCCTTTCCTTGCCTTTGGTTCCTTCCATAAACATCCCATAATAAACTTTGTACAGTCTTAATTCTCTGCCATCTTACAATGTGTCCCACACTGTTGGGCAGCAACACCTCTCAGTCCAAAAGGTGCTCTAGTGTTGACTCGATGGGTTAATGAGTTTTGTGGCTGGAAACTGGGGCTGGGACTCTTCTGTGGCAGCCCTGGGAGGGGCTTGAACAGTGTATCCTTTCCTTGGAATCTTTAATTTGGGTTCCCTGTCTGCCCTTGTGCCACTGTGCTCCTCTGACATGTGGAAATGGGCCTTTGGGCTGATGGCTCCTGTGACAGGCCTGGCAGGAGCTGGGCAGGGTGTTGTATGGGCTGCCCCACTTGCATGGTTCGTCTGTACTCCTCTGTGGAGATGCAGAGCAGCACCTCACCCAGGTGGGGGAGCTGCTGCAAGGTTCCTCAGCCATGGGTGTCCCTGGTGTGGACTCAGGAAATCCCTGTAGCAACTGCAACTCTGTAGTACCAATGAACAGGTTACCTCTCTTCTAATGCTTTTAATTTTTTGGATGATGGTGTCAGAAATGGAGATTAGGCATGTGCAATGCATAGAAGAATGTGTCCTGGATGAAGTCTGTCAGGTGTCTGTAGAAACTGTGTACAGAGTCTCTGTTTAGTGCTAGACTTCTTGCAATAAATACTAGTGTAGATTATAGTTAGTCTTGTTAGACCTGGGCTTGTGATTCTTCATCTTGGCCTAGAAGCTACTGATGAAGCTGAAGCTTGTAAATAGATAATTTATCTTTTATGAGGTTAGATATTACAGTTACAAACCCAGACAACCTTTCACAGTCATTTCATCCATATGTATATATCCTTGTTTTGCAGGAAACTGTGTAACTACAGAATCATAAGCATTCACAATATACAGCTTAAAAGGTCAATTTAATTAGTATGGAACCAAAAAAGGATGTTGATGGCAACAGTTTTAACAGTCTAGAATAGATTATTTGGTTTTTTTACAGTACTTTTATTCCATAGAAATTAATATAGTGTTTACATATGGAATTTATTGAAAACCAGATCTTAATTATAGGCATTACACTGTTATTTATGAACTATGGAATTAATGTTGACGGTACTTTCCAAGGAATGTAATGTCTCTTTTTTTTTTTTTCATATTTTTAATGATTACACGTGCTGTCACAGAGAGAATCTGAGTATTCGTTTGTAGCTTTTGTTTATTGTGTCAGCTAATGCTTTTTAGTGACCAAAATTCATGTGGTATGTTTAAAACGTTTTAATAAATTCAAGTTTTGTACATGAGAGTGGGTAAATGTTGTCACATGCAGAACACATATGGTCGTAGCATTTAAAATAAGTGCTTCTTGGTATGTGATTTTGTAACGTCTGATTACTGGGGTGGAGGATTATGTGTAGGGATGTTCTGGCAGCTGGCTTAAAGGTTTATGTTCTCAAAGAATGAAGAAAGAGAAATAAAGACGCATCTTTACCAAAATAAAGAGATTTAAACCTGTGAAATATCTTAGAGGTTCCTTAAAACGTGTGGTCTGTGATTTGTTCTGTGAGCTTAATACAAAGAGACAATAGTTACACTGATATTCTGAATCATCTGTTGTCCTTCCTAGCAGCTGAAATTAATATCAGCATTAATAAAATGTGCCATATTTATCTTCAGGCAGATAAATACCATATTCACATTGATTTTTCTCTCTTTTGTTGGAATTAAGTTTTTCAGCAGCATGATATGCTATAAATAGAAGTTGTCTGGAAGATACAATTGACTGTAGCATTGATGTGGCAACTTTCTCTTGTTGTTACTACCATTTAAGATGTGGTACCTGGCTAAACAGTGTATATAGTATCAAGGAATGAAACCTCACAGTACTCATTCAAAAAAAGTTAGTATAGCTTGTTTTCTTGTTAATTGAGGCACAGTGGAATTTTGAGTTAGACCGGGAGTGTCAAATTCATTTTTACTGGGGGCCACATCAGCCTGTCAGTTGCATTCAAAGGGCCGAATGTAATTTCAGGACTGTATAAACTACTCCTACATTTATACAGTCCTAAAATTACATTCGGCCCTTTGAAGGCAATGGTGAGGCTAATGTTGCCCCTGGTGAAAATGAGTTTGACAGCTCTGAGTTAGAGGTCAAAGCAGGTTTGTGCGCTGTTTGAGGTCTGAAGAACTGTCATTTCCCATGTCAGAATGACTAGCGTGCTGTATCTACACATACTCTGAATCTGAAGTCAAGTCCTGTGCCTACTTGCAGAGATACTGAGACACATGTTTGAGCAACACAGCTAATTCTCAAGGTTTTTATTTGCTTTCCTAATAGGAACAATCTTTGGGAGATTGGAAAACTCTGATTTTCAGAATATTAATGGAATTTGCTATTTACCAACATGAACCAGCAGATGGGTATACTGAAATGTAGTTTGATAAGAGAGGAGGTAATTCCAGATGACCTAAAGGACTTTAAGCAATAGCATTTTATTGCCTAAAAATGATGCTTTTTAAACCTTTATACAAGTATAATGCTGTTGCTGTATCTGTACCATCATGGCTACTGCCCAGAGTACAAGAGAGTATCATGTTTATGTGGGGAACATAAGAGCGAGTTGTGAGCCGGTATAATTTTGTCAGGTCTATCTTTTGCTTTTTATGGATGAAACAGGACAAATTTATGCATCTGTGATTGTCCAAGTAGACAATATGCTTTCCATAGGGATTCTTCAGCATTATGTGTAATGTAAATGTGTGGTGTGTGCACACCAAAACAGAGAAGGCCAACTTGTTATTTTGGATAAAATTGCTACCAGAAAGAGGAATTTATTTTCTCTCTAAATGGGAAAGCAACCTGAAAACAATGGGTGTGACGGATACCTTCATTATGTCTTTGATTTGGTAGAAACAAGTTTCTGACTACTTTAGTTAAAGACAATTAATATACGACAAGCTTCGCGCAGTTTAGACCCTGTTACTTATTGCCTGTGTAAGATTGAAATTACCAAACTGTAGTCTGTTACCTAATTATTTTAGAGCTTGTTGTGTGCTTTTCCATATTTTTTTCCCACATTCTTCCTCTTTTTTTCTGTGGAGCATTTCCCTGTGTGCGTTCCCATCTTGAGTCTGAACTCTGGTTTAAACAAAAAGGAGCTGGTTGATTGGTACTCATTCCTTTCCAGGGTCTATTCCTATTCTATTTTTCTTTGTGAACTGTTTACTTTTAAGCTTTAAATTTTAATAAGCTTGACTCACACTTGACAATATTTTGAAAAGCTGGGAAAATACAGAATAAGAAAGCTATTTTCAGTGAAGTGTCATGGAAAAATGGTGTGTTACTTAGTGTGTCTATTCCCTATATGGATTTGCAAATATTCTTTTCTGTCCTTGGGGGGGAATAAAGTTTTCCTTTTCTCGCATCTGCAGATCTAAATTGTTGTAGAATAGCAATAAGGAGCCACTCTTGGCTTGCCCCTCACAAAAAGAGCAGCAGGTGCTGCTGGAGTGTCTTGAGCTGAATACCTGCCTGACCAGAATGTCTGTGAATGAGGGTTGCAGGTGGTGGTACCTGAGTTAGAAAGATCTGCCTTGACTTTCAGATACCACACTGATTATGCAGATCTGAGAGACTGGGAAACCAAAGAAACAAAATCCCTAACTTTTTGTTGGTTTTTTTAGGTTTGAAGAAACATTGTCACTGTAGTTAGGCGGGAGGAACAGACCATAAGTTGATATTGTTGAGTTTTATTTGTTTTGGTGTGTGGGGTGTGTGAGGGTTTTTTAACCTTTTAATGCTGCTTTTAAGTTCAGAAAATGCTTCATTTCCTCAAAATAAGCAGATCAATTTTGTTTCCATGGAACACTTAAGAGACTCATGTTCTGTAGCTGCTGTTAACAACACTTATGGATAAAATTATAAAAGAGCATGCATTAATTTAGATTTTGCTTTCCATTGCAGTTCCCAGAGTGTGGTTTCTTTGGCATGTATGACAAAATTCTGCTCTTCCGTCATGACCTGAATTCAGATAATATTTTGCAACGGATTACATCAGCAGAAGAGATACATGAGGGAGACCTTGTTGAGGTTGTACTCTCTGGTAGGTATTGTTCTGACAGTGGAACAGCACTTTATTCAGTAGGTGAAAAGACGATAGGACTTTGTGGCACATTATATGCTTGCCTTGAGCTCTTTGACTTAAAAGTCTGTGTCACTGTTTTGGGGTAGAGGTTTCCAAGAAAATCCAAGTGGTATCGATACTTCAGTACTGAGTTCTGTTATTGTAATTTTCATGTTTTAATCTTCTTCAGGTTTATTATTATAAATACATCTAAATTATAAGACTGTGATTTATAATTATAAGTTTATTATTATAATTATTGAAACTGAAATGCAGGTAGGATTCAGGATTTGTTTTTCCAACCCTGCCATTTGCCTTGTTTTTCCAAACCCTGACTGATTTAAATTGTCTGTATTTGATCAGTATCATGTCAAATTTAACCAAAAGCCAGTCCAAGTTCAACTGCAAATAACAGCTGGACTAGTATTGAGCAATTCTTTTGGACTTTGGGGACTAAGTGCCAAATGGAGGTTACGTTCTAGAATGAGAGATCTCTTGGCTGTCATGGGATTAGATTTGTAAATTGGATCAAGAAATTATGATTTCCAGAGTCATAAGGCTGAGTTCCTTGGCTGCGTTTCAGGACCTACTGTTCTGGGCATGTCTGGGGTGTTTGGTTGTGGATCATCTTGGTTTGAGCTTGTCATTGCTTCTGGTGAATGGCATATTTGGAAAATTTATCCTGTGTGCCTCTTCTTGACAATCTCTGACAGTTTACTTACAAACAGACAGACCACCCGAAACCAATGCATTTTGAAGTAATGTAAATCTCTTTCAGTATAAGCTTTTAAAACTGAGACAAGAGAATCTGAATATCAAGTGTTAGTGCGCATTGATCAAAGGATAGTAGCCGTCAGGCCAAGGTGATGTTGGTATAAAATACCACTTCTTTTTTTTTCTTTTTGTTTTGTTTAAACATATCTATGCTTGTTTAAGGAAAAGAACAGTACTAGTGAAGTTGCCAGTGTTCCATGGAAACTCTATCCACAGTTCTGTTTTGATATACACAGAGTTCAATCTAAAAATCTTTTACTGAAAAAGTGCTTTAGAATATAAAAATCTAACCTGTGTAACTGTCCTTTATTTGAAAATTTTGTAGGTTACAAAGTCTGGAAATTAAGTTGCTCTTTGAAATGTTTACTGTAAGGTTGATTTTTAACAAACCTTGTTGTATTTGGCTTTTCAGCTTAGTGAGGTTTCAACATTTTGACTTGTACTCTTGATTAGTTGTGACCATTAGCCTAGAGAATCCAACAGATATTTTTCCTCAATAAAAAAGCTTACTGAAAACTATGTAATCTTCTAAATGCATATTTAAATGCTATGTAGTGAAAGGCTGGTGTCTAAACAGCTCATTAGTGTTCTTCAAATCTGCCATCATTAAAATATGTTATTTCTGTAAGTCCTTGTTGATTTTTATGGCAAGAACCATGACTCACCGCAATTTTTTAAAAGCTTTGGCTACAGTTGAAGATTTCCAGATTCGTCCTCATGCACTTTATGTGCATTCCTACAAGGCTCCTACTTTTTGTGACTACTGTGGAGAAATGCTTTGGGGTTTGGTGCGACAAGGATTAAAATGTGAAGGTAAGCCTGTGATTCTTTTTTTTTAGTGTACTTTTGGGTGTGTATATCTATATAAAGTAAGGAAGAGGAAATTATATCTTGTTTGAAATGTTAGCACGTGATAAATACAGTATTTAATGGAGTTGGAGGGGGTTGTACATCAGGAAACCCAAGTTCTCATCCTGACTTTAACACGAGCTGTGTGTGACCTTGGGCAAGTGGCTTAAGAAGCGTTCCTCTTTCCTGCTTCGAAATGAAATAGCTGTTATAGCTTACAGGCGTGTGTCCTTTGCATAAGGAGCAAATACTTTGGAGGGACTCATGAAGGAGAATCCCTTTTCTTGTGGCATTCCTCCAGCTGGCAGTGGAGCTCTGCAGCCTGCTGTTGGGTGCTGCCACTGCTCCTCAGCTCTTGTGCTCCAAAGCAAGGGAGCAGTGGAGGCCTCCTGGTGCCGGAGGAGCGAGGAGGGCCATCAGCTGCTTTGGAGTCTGAGATCTTGTTTCTGGAGATGGGCCTGCTAGAGACCAATATTGCAGCCAGTAGTGCAAAAAAAGCTGTTTCTGTGGGTCACATCAAGAACAGTAAAATAAGAAAATTGAACAGAAAAATCTATTTCTGTCTTTACTCTTTTTCCAGGTCATCTTTTTAACTGCTTTATCAAAATACTAGTGTTACTTTTGTTGCTTTGAACGTTGGGAGGTTTTTTGTCTAAAACAACTTCTCTTTCAGGTTGTGGGTTAAACTACCATAAGCGATGTGCCTTCAAGATTCCCAATAACTGCAGTGGAGTGAGAAAGAGGCGTCTGTCCAATGTGTCTTTACCAGGAGCGGGGCTCTCAGCTCCGAGAGTTTCACAGTCTGAATACACATTCTCTTCCTCTGAAGAAGTATGTAAAGTGAAAGGGGAAATGATTTCTGGTTTTAAGTCTTTTAACCTCTGGGGAAATAGCTAGTGTTGCAAGCGGCTCATAGTGAGTACAAAAGAGTTAAGCTTGACTATTATGATTGGTCTTAGTTCATTTTTAAATCTGCTGAGTCTTAGACTGTGACACTTACTGATAACTATTATTACTGTGAGAAACTAAATGGGAAATAAATTATAACTTTTATGGATAATTTTGTTATTAGCCTGTCGCTCATGGTTATATGAACTCTGAGAACTTTTTGCCTTCTTTGTAATACAGGTTCATTCTGTAATTATGGTATCGGTGTAGAATAGCTACTTGGCCAAAGTAGCACAAATTGTAAGCCTTTATCCTGGGAGAGGAGAGTGTGTTCCTGATAAGCTGTTAAGCTTTCACAGAGTTAATCTAAAAAACCCAAACCCTGTAAAGGAGGGTGTAGGGAATGAAGGGCTTACAGTATAAACCATCATCCATAATAGTTCTTCGCTATAATGGTTATGATGATTGCTGATAGATTGTTGAGAATACTGCAATTATATTGAGATCTTAAGACAGGGCAGGCAGTGATTAGATCCATTTGTTTCATTGCTGTTCTCGCCGTGGGGTAAAAGCAGTGCTTTTGACACTTAGTCTTTCCTACTTAAACAATTCTATTACTTCACAGTATAACAGTTCTTACATTCTTACCATAGTTTAAAATATGAGCTGTATAGATTGTCTTGTTCAAGAATGTAAAAGCTAGAGGCTACAAAATCCAGTCTTGAGTCATGAAAAATATTTATTCTGATGTTTCTAACTATTGGTAAGATTTATTCAGTGAACATAGAATTGTAAGCATTTCTCCTTTCATGGAATTTAACTTTATGATTTCTGCATGCACGTTTAGTACCTCTTTGGCACATCTTCTTTGCTGATTTTGAATACTTGGCTTAGATGATCAGTAATGTATTAAAATATTTGCAGTTCATCTTCCAGCAGTCCTAAAACGCTTTAGATCAGATGCACAGGACCATGTTCCTTTGCATTTTTCTGTAGATGTAGGTAGCTGTAAATTTATCCTGCTGAGTATTCAGTATGATACTCCATGTGTTTTTTGTTTTAATTGCCGAAGTTTTTGTTTTAACTTTAGAATGAAGATTTCATGGGGGTTTAATTTCCAACATTGTTTTAATTTTCTAAACATTTTGCCTAACTTAATAAACTGTCCAGCCATGCCATACATTGCTTTTTAAAATTGACAGCTTGAGGTAGTGATTGGATTTTGGTTTGCTTACCTCCATTGTTTTTCATTTTATCCCCTACATGGGAGTCTGTATGTGGCTGCCTGTGAACCTTGCTATGTTGCTTTAAAAAAAAGAAAAAGTCATAAGAGTGAGATTTTGGCATTTTAGCTTCTGTGGAAATAAAGATTTAGACATGCTTTCCTGTTCTCTGCAAGGCTTTTCTGTCTGATGTTTCCTTGGTTTTGTTTTACGATATCAGGATGTCCTCTTCAAGCTTTTTGGCCAGGTCACTTTGATATCCAGTTGCTTTCTGTGCCAATGCCTCTCACTCAGCCTCACTGACTTTGTTGTTGTTTTTTTTTTTTTCCTAAAGCAGAACTGTGTTTGTGCAAATCACATGTACCTTCTTTATTCTAGCGTCTCTGCCCAGAACCTAGTAAGAGGATTCCCTCCTGGAGTGGCCGCCCCATCTGGATGGAGAAGATGGTGCTTTGCAGAGTGAAGGTTCCGCACACCTTTGCTGTTCACTCTTACACTCGTCCCACCATATGCCAATATTGCAAACGGCTGCTCAAGGGCCTTTTTCGCCAAGGAATGCAATGTAAAGGTAACCATTTAACTTTATGCTGCAGTTACAAATATCAGTACAGGTCTTGTATTCAAAACAGATTTCATCTTACGTTTTGATTGCCAGAAGGTTGTATACTGTGACACGGGGCTGAGTAATTTTTGAAAAATTGTATATTTTGGAGAGGATTACGGCAGCCCTCATTTTAATTTTAGTAGCTTGTGCATTGTACATTTTTCTGAAAAAATAAGATTTAATCATGCATAGATTTGGAGCACCTTGATTCAAAATGACCGATGCTCATGAACAAGTTCTAGCATCCCAGCCTGAGTGGCTGTCTGCAGACTACCTGTTGGGAACAATCTCATGGGATGCTCTGATTTATGAACCAGACCTGGGAGCTGTTTGGGATTGTGCTAATGCTGTGGGCCGAACGTATGCTAGGGGATGTTTCTAACTGTTTACTAGATTAGACTCAAGAATGCTTCTGGACATAGTTTAATTTGTTAGGATTAACTCGCTCTTAGTCTTTCTAGTTGCCTGGTAGGATTTGAAATGTCTCTTTTTCTTCCATCCCCCTTCAAACTACTGAAGTTACCATATTCTGTGATATGGCCTGAAAACACTGCCACAGGAAGCACAGTTCATTCATCTCCTAGGATGGTTCCTTGTAGACACTGAGAAAGTGAACAGGATTGTGTTTTACTCCAGGGTTTGGTGTCTCTGCTACTAAAAACAAGGAATTAATGATTTTTCTCTTATCCAGGCTGAAAAGGAAAGCACAATGAGCTTGCTTTGGATAGCAAAAAGAGGCTAAATCATCAGCTTGAAGACAGTTGTGGGGGCATTAGGGAGTGTTGAAATTCATGACGTTGATACAGAGTTGAAAATTAGAGTGATTCTGCTAACGAAGACAATTCCTGTTAATACCATTAGTGTTGTATGCTGGAATTTGTTCAGTGAGCTGCATCTGATAGCTCAGATGCAGAAATGGCACACATCCAGGTGAGAGTCCAACTCACATCAGGCCAGATCTGTACAAAACATTGTTTATTCTGTCTGCCCTGTGTCAGCAGGCAGAAATGGAGCCTCTGTGTTCAGCCAAATCTGTTATCCGATTGATAGGGGAACTGGACTTTGGGATTTACTCTGTGATATAGGTGTGTGATCCTAGAGGCTCTGATGGCTGCAAGTCCCTGGCAGCAGGTGGGGAAAAATGATAGAGATGAGACATTTAAATCATATAGAAATGGAAAAAAGGGTGTGGAACAGATGAGAGGATGGGAAAAATTACATCATAATGGAAAAAATAACTACAGAGAAAGCTAGAGAAGTAGAAAACTGCACTGGAAGGGGAAGTGCTGACAATAGCAATGGGGTAAATCAACATGTGACATCAGGACAACATTGTTAATTTCCTTCTGGAGGTGACATCATTGGTGCTGTCTTCAGTCACATGCAAATGTACGAACCTGAACTGAAGCTTGTGGTGGAAGCAGAGAATGGTAGAGTGTTAGTGTCTGAGTAGGAGTAAGGTTCTGGTATTATGGGCTTATTGATCTTCTCTTTTAGATTGCAGATTCAACTGTCACAAACGCTGTGCACCTAAAGTACCTAAAGACTGTCTTGGAGAGGTGACTTTCAATGGAGGTAAGATGAAAAAATGCTTTCAAGTACTGACAGATCTTTGGAAGCTTAAGATGCGTCAGCTTTTGGTTCCCTCATCTTTGAAAATTTTACATGTTTTTATTTTATCTTCCCAGTTTTTTTCACCTGAGATTGTTGACAATTCAAAAGATTCACTGTAAAACTTACACTCTGTCGACTGTAATTTTACTTAATCAGTCTTGACAAGTGCAGTAAGCTTTGCTTGAGATTGCTGAAGGGAAATAAAAAATGAAGAAGCCTTTTTAGTATACAAGAATGAAACAGCTGCTGTGATCAGTCTGCTCGTGGTTCCCCATGAAATATATATTTTTAAATGTTAATACCTGAAGACAAGTACCCTTTTTTGTGACTTTCTCATATCCAGGATTTTTAGTGGTCAGTCTTAGCAGTTTGAGGTGAAAGAGAAAGGAAAATAAAACAAGCCAAACAAACCTCACTCTAAATTTTTTGAAACCTCAATTAAGAAGGACTCTTTTCTGAATAGATGTTGTGAAGTTGAAAGAGAAAGGTGAGGAAAGGTATGTGGAAGGAAGATTAGAGCCTTATGAGTTTTAGACCAGTGTAAAACTGAAGTATGGGCTGGCTGAGCAGACAATGAGGTGGATTGAAAACTGTTTGAATGGATGGGCCTAAAGGGTGGTGATCGGTGACATGAATTCTAGTTGGAGACCGGTAACTAGTGGTGTACCCCAGGAGACAATAATGGGTCCAATCCTGTTCAACTTCTTCATTGATGATCTGGATGATGGGGCAGAGTGTACCCTCAGCAGGTTTGCTGATTACTGGGAGTACTTGCTAATACCCCAGAGGATTGTGCTGCCATCCAGAGGGACTTTGACAGGCTGGAGAAATGGGCTCATGGTGGGGCTGTTGAACCAGATGATCTCCAGAGGTCCCCTCCAGCTTCAACCATTCTGTGACTGTGTTGTCCAAAATCTTGATTCTTGGCATACGTATTTTTGAGGGGAATAAAATTGATGGCGCGCAGCGGATCACACCAAACTGTACAACCTTATTCAGAGGCCTGGGCAGCAGCCCAGTTAACCGGTGGGCCCATTGCCATTGCACAAGGTATCCCATCTATTCGTGCCTGCCTTCTCCAGCTCCAAGGCTCTTGCCTGGGTGTTGAGATTGGTGGCCATGAACAACAATGTACAACATGGTAATGCTGCAGGCTGCTTTCATCACCCTGGTGATGCTTATGATTTTATACAATTCTTCTGAGTACATAAGGAGTAGTTTATTTTTTTGTTCTTTGTCTCACACTTAAATTGAGCTCTCCTCAGACAAAAAAAAAAAAGGTGAAGGTATTGGTATGTCTTAATTCTTAATTTTCCACAGTGCAAGTTGTGGAAAGGAGATTTTGGAAACTTTACATCTCTGCCAGCAGAGAGTCAGATGCAAATAAGATCTGTTCTGCTTTTCTCTTTTTCTGTGATACCACAACCCCCTTTTTCTATCTTACTTTTGCTATTATGGGCTACAAGGGCAGTGAGAATAGAGTTGGCTATCTGTTGACAGATTATATCATTTGCATGGGAATAATTCTCTGGGTCATCTCTAGGCATCGAAAGGTTACTTTGTGCTGATTACTGGTGGAACAGAATTACTTAATGAGATTTAAGTTTATACCTTAAGCTTTTCACTCCATTTCTTTCAAATGATTCTCATTTTAGTTAGATCTCTCTTACCTTGGCATTTAGCAAAACCAAAACGGTAATGTTCATTAGCATATTCTGCATCATTTAGCAAAAAATTGAAGATTTTGTATATTCTGATTGTACTTTTGTGTTTGCTTACATAAATGTGAACTGAAGAAGAAATTTTATGGGCATTCTTGCATTGTCTTTGGGTTTTTAGAATTGTTTATTTGAAAAAATGTCCGAATCCTGTGTTGGTTCCAGAACCTGCTAGCCCAGGCCAGGACTTAGACATGCCAATGGAAGTTGATAGCAGTGAAATGAACAGTGATGGCAGTCGAAGCCTAGATGATACTGAAGAGCCCTCTCCTCCAGAGGACAAAATCTTCTTTATCGATCCATCTGACCTTGATGCAGACAAAGATGAGGAGGCTGTCAAAACCATCAGGTAAGTCAGAGGGTGAATTTCTTTGCTCTGGATGTGCTTTCCTCAGTATTGTGAGTAAAACATTTCTGATTATTCCAGCTTATTGCTTAAAGTTTGTGGTGGTGTTGTGTTTTTTTTTTTTTTTTTTTAACTTGGAAATGCTTTGTAATGTTGTCCTTTCTCAAGAAAGTCTGAAATGTAAATGAAATAATATAGTATCTTCTAACTGGAATAAGTGCTGTGCTATGACTGTTATCAAAGAAATAAAACCAGATTAACAAAATGGAGTAAAATTTGTGGCTTAGCGTGGCTAAGACATGACTAAAGTCATTGTGGCTTTAGCCTAATTTACTTACTTGTATGCATGTGTTGATTTAAAAGGAGTTATTTGAGATATTTTAATATTAACATCCTAGTCTATATGCATTTTAGCCAGAAGTTTGCTTCATTTATCTTGAAAGTGATTTTTCTGAAGTCTTCTCTAACTGTTACACACTTCCTTTAATCAAGTTTCTTCTTTTTACTTTCTTTATTATTCTGAATAGTGTTACCCTGATTTATATAAGTCATTCTTCATAACATAAGAACAGATGTATTAGGTCATTTTAGCTCAGGGCTCAATAACAAATATGTGAGGATGAGCATACAGTGATGCCTTCCCAGCTTTCAGTGATTTATAGCTAAAGGACTTCCTGAGTTAGAAAGAGCATCTTTTTTTTTTTTGTGTTCCATCTCTAGCTAGGGTTCATCCATCTGTTTCTAACTGGATTTGAAGCAATTACAGTTTTTGACATGTACAACATCTTGTGGCAGCCAATTCTACAGTGTAACTGTGCTGTGTTAAACCATCCTTACTTTTTTGGTTTTCAGTTTACCTTGTGATTTTGTGTATTTACAAACATTTCTGCTAGTGCCACATGTAGGAGCTCTGGTGTTAAGCAGACAAGTTAGTGATTTACTCCATTTTCAGTGCTGTTAAAAGCTGTACATTTAACTAATGACTCTGTCAGAATGTTCGAGATTGTCAAATCCTTGTCTGCAGGACAGTTAATGTCCCTGAGCATGAATAAAATTTACTAGTGCAGCTGTGATTTGAATTAACACACCCCTGTTTATATTTTCATAAATTGAAAGTATGCTTAGATAGGGACCTTCATTAGTGTAACACGAATACTAGGAAGTAGCATAGTCAGCTTACACAGACAAGAAAAAAATATAGCAATGCTGATGTTAATGATATTTTTATGTTGGATTAAGACCAGCAGTCTCAGCTAATTGTTTTGAGAGAGGATTATTTCTGTAGGTGTCCTCATTCCAATGTGTTTCTTCTGTGTTCCATAGCGTCATTTAAGTACTGCAGTACTTGCACCAGGAGAGCTGGTGGGAGCTCCTGCTTCTTATGAATTTCATCTATTAAGGGAATTTGTATGGGAAGAGAAGGTGCCTGTTTCTGAAAATTAGGGGCTAAATGTGTAGTACCAGTATAATTGCAATGCTGTCGTATTTTAACTTGTTAAATAATAACTGTTCTATCTTTTTTTAGTCCTTCAACAAGCAATAATATTCCTCTCATGAGAGTTGTGCAGTCGATCAAGCACACAAAGAGGAAGAGCAGTACAATGGTGAAGGAAGGATGGATGGTCCACTACACTAGCAGAGACAATCTGGTCAGTGGCTTTAGTTTCTTCCTACATTAAGTTAAACTATTTCTCAAACCAGTGTATTTTTTCCTCTGATTTAGATATTCTGATTTACAGTATCATTTGAAAGAATATAACCAAGGTGTTTGTTATAAAGAAATCTAGTGCAAAGTGAAAACGGTGGTTTATTGAAAATTCTTTGTGTGGTGATTGAATAGTTCATTTCCCTTTTAAGGAGAAGAAACATCTCTAAACTGTCTCAAATGAATTGCATGTTTAAGGTATTGGCTTTCCTGAGGTAATAATTCGGAATTAATTGCTTATGTCTTCTTGCTCTTTAGCAGTTGAACTAAATATTTGTATCAGTGCTTTTATTCTACTACATGAAAAAGTGGAAATCATTATAAAATGATAAGTACTGAAATGGTTGACACAATTACGCTAGTGATCTAGGTGTTTGTGTGATTGTAAACTAAACAGACCACTTCAAGTGGTCTGTCAGAAACTGTCTTAAAAACATGTGTTTGAAGTACAGTTTTCTAATAACCTAGATGTATTTGTCACAAACCAAAATAAGTATGTAGCACATTTCAGATGAGATTCCAGCCAAGGCTGCTTAACAGATAAAGGTATCATCAGCTGGCGATGGAAAAACTAAGGCCAGGTAGTAAAACAAAGATGAACAATTCTAGCAGTGTTCAGGGCAGACCTGGCACTCAGCTCTGATTTAATCTTTCAGTATAGGCAGTACATTTTTCCATGGACTTTTTTGAACCTCCTAATAGAACAGTGATCAGATTGTATACGTTAGCTTAGTTTGTTTTTCTTCATCTGTCAGTCTGGTTGCTACCTAGATGACATCTACCAAAAAAGACCAATCAAATGAAGTGGAGTATTCTGCCCCAAAGCAAGGTGCCTTCAGCCAAGCAAGATCTCATCAAGCTTCCTAATCGGAGACTTCCGAATTAGGCATTACAACATCGGCTACTGCCTTGATTGCTCTGCTGTCAGCAATGTCAGACTTTCTTATTCTTATTATTGGGCTGAATGAACCAAAGAGGTTCATTTTAACAGCAATATCTGTATACTTCTTGCTGACCCTGGGGAACAGATATTTCACCCTTTATAAGGACAAGTCTCTGTGTCGTCTAAGTTCTTTTCCTCACTCCAAGACTGTCCTTTCTTGGAATAGGGTGTGGGCACATTTTGAATCCCTGAGTGAGTTACTAACCTGTTCCTTAATTCCTCTTCTCCAAAGTCTTCCATGATGTAATAAAGAGGATATATGTCCAAAGGACAGGTTCACCCTTATGCTTTCACCCAGTTTCCATTCAGTGCTGGCTGGGATTTCCATTAGTTAGGTCCATTCATGACCTAGCTTTCCTTGCCTAGCTCCTGCAGGTAGTCTTTGCTTCCCCATGATTTCAGTGATTTAAGCTTTGCTGTGTTATGTTTCAAACTTGGTCATCCTAGACCAGAGTTAACAGTCTTGGATTTTTGTCACAGAAAAATGAAAATGTGTTTCTAACTATGGGAGCATAGTGCAAGCAAAGTAAGTTAGATTCATACAGCCATATTAGCTTTCCAAAAGCTTCTTTGGAGGAATGTTCCTCTGCTTAAAATTCCAAGACGGTTATGTGCAACAGCTTATATTACTTTTTTGTGGAGAAGATAATTCTCATTGATGGAAACTTCCAGAAAATAGCTATCTAGTCTGTCTTGATTTCCGCCTCCCCCCCAACATATTTTGTGCACTTGAATCTCATAACCTGCTTGTCTTGCCACTTTGTGGTATTGACCTTCTAGTATTCTGTGTTGACAAAAGAATTAAGAACTTGTTAGGCTTGCTCAGTCCTTGAACACTTGCAGTGTTGGTGTGAGGGCACAGAGGGAGAAACCATGACTCTTCCACAATTGGTGCTAAATCAGAATAATTCCGGTTTTGTGAACACATGCACATGGAGTGAAACCTGTGTAGGGAAGTGTTTTTCCTGTACAATATAACTACTGTTGCCACTGCTGTTACTGTAAGGTAAGTGATTTTTTTTTTTAATGGTTTCTGGAAATAACTCTCAATGTATTTTTTATGTGTCTAGTCTAAGATGCAACTGTAGATTAATCCTAATTGATGATCTTAGTAATTTGAAGCATTTCTCATTTAAACAATTGGATAACAAAAGCCATACCGGTGATTTATTCCTTACATTATTGTATCGTGCATTTTATAGAGAAAAAGACATTACTGGAGACTGGACAGCAAATGCCTCACGCTATTTCAAAATGAATCTGGAACAAAATATTACAAGGTAATTTAATGATGAGTAATAATTACATTTCACTTGATTTGCTCAGTGCTTTATAGACCTGAAATCTACATGTGACCAGTAAAAGTATTATCTCCATTTCCTCGTCTTTTTTTAACCAAAGCTGCGACTAGTTTAATTGTTGGCCAAAGCTTACAAGTGAAAAGGACCAAGACTAAGTCTGAGAAGTTGCTTGCAGCTCCTGTTCTAATCCCCTTGAGTATGTCTCTCCTTACATTTTGCATATGGTATTCTCTTGAATGACCTAGCACATTAAGCTTTCTTCACAATTGCTAGAGAATTTGTTTGGCCACATGTCTAGTGAAGGCTAGGATTTTTACATTCTGTAAGTAGTGACTGAAAGCTTGCATGCTTTTGTATTTTATTTTGAGGTTCCAAAAATTAAATTATTTTCAACTGTACAGCTGAAAGTTGCAAGCAAGATTTAGAGGGAAATTTATCGTGCAGCATGGTGTTATATAAATGAAGCTTACCAATAAGTTTAATGTATTGTTAATATAGTAATGTGTTCGATGGTGGAATATTCAGAAACTGTGTTCTAATGTATGAACAGGATTTTTCCTTTTCTTGTATTTTTCCTTTTCTTGTCTTACACCTTTAGGTGGGAGTGGAAATCTTGCAGCTTCTTCCTTTATAACATCTCTAAGATCAAGCCTTTTCTCTGTACACCCAGCTAAACTTGCCCAGATCCTTTCCATCCCTATCTTGACCAATGCAGTCTCTTCTCAGACCTCTCTGATACTTGTATTGCCCTGTGCATTCAAAACACAGCTGGTAAAATATGTTCCTTGCTTGTATCTCCGTTATGTCACTGCTTTTTCGTCCTTTGACTTGCCCCTTTGCACCCCTTTTTAAACTGCTTAAATCTCAGGTTAATTGTCTTTGCTGCCAGAATCATTCACAGTTGTTGCTTTCATGTTTGTTTGCACTTCATCTTAATCAGCTGCTGTTTCTTGTCCCCCTCACACCAGCCTGGTGTTCACCTGCTTGTTCACTACTCTTGCAAGTGATGTGCACATGTGCACCTTCCCCTGTGTGTGGAGTGCCCCTCCTCCAGCTACTGTGAGCTTGAAACCATTTCTTCTTTCAGATCTGCTCTCTAGTACTGCTTGTACCATGATCTTAAACTGACAAGGTAGAGGAGTCAGTAGAAATTCTTAATATCTATATGAAAGAGTATCTTTACCCAAGGTGATTCACACACATGAAGCAGTGCTTAATGACTAGCTGATACAACCGTGTCTTCTTCCTAATGTTGTCTTGTTTCACTTTTTTCCCTGTCATGCTCCTCTCTAGCTAAGCTGTATAAATGGGGAAATGATCGTTCTATAGTTGTGCATCATTTGTACGTGGTGGGGGCGTGTGTTATGCTGAATATAAGTGCAGTTTGCCTGGGTAGAAAACAGTGGTTATAGAGAGAGAACTGTGGTTGGGCTGGAAGTCTCTCTAGGCTTGTATAGAGGAATTCAGAAAACTGTGGGTGAACACTGGTCATGCACAGTTTGTCATTAGTTGTGAAGCTTGATATTTTAGTTTTGGTATTTTGCTATATTTACTTTGATTTCTTTGCAAACACTTTAAGTTTTGAGCATCAATATATTAAAATATTATGTGCATTTTAATTTTTTAATCTTTAATATTTTTCTTCAGGAGATTCCACTTTCAGAAATTCTCCAGGTGACTCAGCCTCGAGATTTTTCAAACGTGGTGCAGGGCAGCAATCCACACTGTTTTGAGATCATCACTGACACGATGGTGTACTTTGTTGGCGAAAACAATGGCAGCAGTCATCAGAGTCCTGTTCTTGCTGCCACCGGAGTTGGACTTGATGTAGCTCAGGGCTGGGAGAAAGCCATTCGTCAGGCTTTGATGCCAGTCACTCCTCAAGCTAGCGTTTGCACTGCTGCAGGACAAGGAAAAGATCACAGTAAGCAGGCAGACAAGGCCCTATTACCCATATTCTGAAGCTGGTAATGGTTGAGATTCCTTCCAGAAAAGTGCTTGTCTAGAGTGAAGTATTGTCTGTCTATTTTCTGCTGATTCACATCCCTAATTTTAGCCAAGTCTCTAAAAAGTAACACTTAGGTTTGTGGAGGGTGGGCAAATCCTTGAATCTGTTGTAGTAGGAAGTAGTAGTTAAGAATCAGATTTATAATTTGAATGCCTATTGCAGAGCTTTATTGTAGGAGCAGTAAAAACTTACACATAGTTTCTGGACGAAAAAAGGGATCATAGTTTAGATTTACTGACATACTTTAAAATATATATTAATATACAAATAATATACGTATACATATATATACACATATATATACATATAATCTGAAATAACTAAATTTGGGTACTCTCTGATGTTATTCCCTATGCATTTTATTAAATCTGTGAGATGTCAGTAGCTAAGGAGGAGGAGTTAGTGATGCAATGTAAATACTGAAAGTGGTGGCAAGAACTTTTGCTGAGCTGTGCGTAGTAATAAAAAGTACATTATTCTTCCTTCTGTGCATCCGTCCTCCCTTCCTTTCTCTGGCATAGGATCAAGTTCTTTATCAAGGCTCCACTAAACTACATGTTTTCTTCTTTCTCTTCAGATATCTCCTTGTTCTTTGCAATGACATTAATTCACATTCTGTACTCAGATTTATGCTTTCATTCTTTGGTTTCTTTTCATCTTTCAGCTACTCCTTAATCTTTTTAGTAAAATTTTCTTTTGCAGGAGATTCTGAGATTAGTTTCCTTTTCTCTGGTATCTGGTTATTCTGCATCAGCAACAGTTAAGGACGTGTAAATGCTAGTCTGTGGTAAAGACACTTTCTGAAAATACAATCATGGTCTGAAATGCCAGTACCGGTATCTGTATTTAATTACAGTGGAGAAACATTCCTGTAAGACGGTACCTCATAACTGGCCTTATATGTAGGTAAAATGTGACTTTTGATAAGAAATTCTTAGTTCCAAATGTACATATACAAACAGTCTCTTTGTTTTCTAGAACTGAAGGCTTACTGTTGCTGAGAGATTTGTAAAGACAGTTGCTTTTGCGAGAATCAGTATTTTTGCACATAGAAATAATAATTTTTATAGTAAAACTTGACAGTGGTAGAGAAAAGAGCCATAGAGGTAGATACAGAGAGGAAGTATTTTATCATGTTTAGGATTGTAGGAGTGTATGTTGTGGAATGGCTTTCCCATGTGCTTAGGCAACTCATCAGGTCATTTTTTAAACTCTAAAAAGCCCACAAAATGTCTATTCCTCCCTCTCTTTCCTGCATACTGTGAGCCATATAATGTAACCCAAGAACCTTTAAGAAAATTAAAGTTTTAGTTAAAAAAAAAAAAGCTCAAATATATTATTTTAAATGAGAAGACCAAAAGAGGGGAGAGGCATTGCTAATGCTTGGCAAACTTGGAGCAGCAGGGAATGTGTAGTGCCAAAATGTTGCCAAGACACTAGCTTGTCAATTATACCACATACTTGCTAGGAATGAGGATGCTCTTTGAGTCTGACCCATGGGAAGGAGACCTTCCTGAGCTTGCACCTGCAGGCTGGGGTGGGATATTTCTGACCTGAAATGAGAAAGTAGTTTAGTAAACTGTTAGCTGGTATAGGGTACATATGGAATCCTGACATTACTGCAGAAGTGACAATTTTTTCAGTCCTTGCTCTTTCGCATTTCAGACACTAGAAAAATGGATTTATGTGTAAAGAGCAACTCAATCTCTACTTAACAGATATTTTGTATTCTGTAGCTATCTGCAGAGAGGGGTTCAGTGTGTTTTCTTTAAACAGTTTCAAAAACTGTATCTACACTTTTCTAGTTACCTTGTTTCAACCTTGCTTCAGTTCTTGTTGACCTTAGTAAATTTTTGTCTGCCTTCTTTCTTGTTTTTCCTTGTCTTTTTTACTGTTATTCCAGTACAGACTTGACTATAGTCAGTAATAAGGAGACGTATGCAAGGCTGTGATTCCAGTTCATGTTTCAGATGCAGTATTCATAGTGTCATTGAGAACTAGTATTTGTTGCTCTCTTAAGTCTGCAAATTCCATCTTTGAGATGAAGTACAGGAGGCAAAAATCAGATACAGACATTTTCTTTGTTCTCTGAAGTTGTTTCTAAAGCTCAAGGCTCTTATTAGGGTGATAAAGGCTCTTTTCAAAGTGCTAGTAAATCTGTAGTATACCTTCCATCTGCTTTCTTTGTGAATTTGTTCTACTTTTGTTTTCTGCCTTCCTTGACATCTCTCTTGTAATGTTATTCCTGTAATGAAAACTCTGTGTCAGCATCTGCTGCAGGCTGAAATAGTCTATATCTTTATCTTGTGCTTTTACTTGCAAATTGCACTTTCTAGACATGCTCTTATATTCCAAAGATCAATATGCTTCTATAGTTTGTCCATGAAACAAATATTGGTTATATTATGAGTTTTATTGCTTTTTTAAATTATCAGGTCTTCTGTTACTTGCTTTGCTTCATTTGTTTCCTTTTCTCATGCACTAGTTCTGTATATCTTGATGCCACAGATAATTAGTAACCACATTCATTTGACTATAAGGGATCTGCCTGGTCCTCTTCCCTGTGTTTTTCTACCAGAAGTTCTTAGTAGTTTAATGAACTCTGATACAGTTATCACATTACTATTGCTTGTGGTTCTCCAGCTCTCTAATGTATACATGCTCGTACTGTTCTACTATTTTTGTAATCAGCAATATGACAAAAATAAACAAATAATCCCACCAAAACTCCCAGGGTTGTTTATCTAATCAATCTGTGAAATTTGAGTTCCAGGGTATGATGTTTCTGCAGAACAACAGAACATCAATAAAAATTGTTTCACCATGACTGAGTTAGAAGTCAGTAAAGGTTTTTTGTTTTTTTGTTTTGTTTTCCTCTTTTTACTGGAAAGAGCCTGCCCTTCCTTTTTACTTACTCAGTTATATCTTATTTATTGCAGAAGAGTTATCTCTAAGCATCTCTGTTTCAAATTGCCAGGTCCAGGAGAATGTGGTGAGTCATATGCATTGTATAATAATGGTGTTTGTTTAGCTGGGTATTACAAAGTGATGGGTAGTAGCAGCATCTGGGTGAGAAAGCAGCAGCAGGGTACTGTAGCTGAAGAAATCTCTGTCCTGCTTACCTGGTACAGCTGTTAGTTTGTGTGAATGTGTGTCCCTGCTGACAGTGCAGCTCAGTGGATCCTTTTCTGGAAAAGTTTGTTGTGTTTTTCCACGCTGTTCAGGGTAATGATGGCACCCTTTACAGAGTTTGATTAACGTCAGATGTAAATACAGCTTAGCCAGGACGAACTAATGTGCTCGTGAACATTTTGATTACTCCTGATATTTATGATTTGTTTTTTTTCATGCATTAGGATATCAGCTCTGTATACCAAATATTTGCTGATGAAGTGCTGGGTTCTGGACAGTTTGGTATTGTATATGGAGGTAAATTACATTAGATTCCATTATGCATTATTAAGGTAGAATGTCTGTCTGCTTGATATAATTAGCCTTTTTGTATTTGCTTAGCTGAATCTAGAATGTCTAGGTGAAATTTATAATGTTATAGTGTTAAAAGTTTTGTTTAGATTACTTTGTCTCTCTGACGTTTTATGTACAGTATTTCTTACAGTTCATTTTTTTAATTTAGAGTTTTGCATTGGCATCACGATCAGTTTAGAATATGCATTGCATTTTGACCACAGTCAAATACAAAGCAATCTGTAGGCTTAATTTGGCCTTGGTTAATGTTTTTTTTTTAAATTGCAAATTCTAACACTGTTGTCTGTATTACACAGTAATAGAAGTCATGTCTTTAAGGAGGCTGCCAGTTATACCTGTTTTCAATTATATTTGAGAGATGTGGCCAAAAGCAATTAGAAAAACACATCTTTTACTTTATGCTTTGATAGTATTTATGCAAATATATTATTGACATATTTTATGCAAACAGTTGCACTACAAATTTCTGTCAGCAGAAAAAAGTACAGGGAGGAATTTTTTGTCAAGAGATCTCAGTTTTGTTAATAGGTTCCAGATGTAGTTTTATCACTTTTATCACAAAAAGAAGAAATACTAGAAATGCATCATATGAAGTCTGTTTCTCTCTTTTTTTAAAAAAATTATTAAATACCATGTGTTATATCTCAAGTGTTGAGAGAACCACAGACCATAAATCTGGTAAGAAAGAAAAAGTGATAACTAATGATTGAAAAGTGGTAACCTTTCTGCTTCTGTTGTGTTGTCTTTCTAGTCAGGAAGTATTGTAGCTATGATTTTTCTGTGTGCCAACTCTGTATTTCAATACTTTATTATGCTGTTTGATGGTCTAGTTTTGCATCATTCTTGTGAGAGGTCTGGTTTTTTTCCTCTATATTTCTTAAAGCATAGTGTAAATCAAAGTATGGTCCCTCTCTTATGAGTAGCACATGCACAAATGTAGAGAGAGTAGTTCAATGTTTTGATTTTATTTCTACATATACTCTTCTAAATTGCCTTTTAAATAAATCTCAGCTTGGTATTTTTCAGGATTCATTGATTATAAATGCTTATTCACATAATAAATACTTATAAAAGGCTTTTATTACATTAAATCTTTCTGCTTAACAATGCCTTAAAATATCTCGAGTAAGTGTACTCAGTTTCTTAAGATAAAATCACAAGCTGAAAGAGCAGGAAAAGAAAATTTTATTTGTTGGCTCTGCACACTGCTTAATTGTTGCTGGTGTTTGGGGAGGCTAGATCTGGTAACTTCTAATATTGACTTCTTTGTAGGCTTACTGAAGTAATGATTACAAAACCTTTTCTTTAAACAAATAAAGGTAAAATTAAGTTGCTCGCATTGTGGTTGTGTTTTTGGTTTTTTTTGTCCTCCCTATTCTGGAGAAACATCTACAAATTGTAGATCAAGAAGTTATAGGATATTGATATGCTACTCCTGTTTCTTTCAGAAAGAACAGTTTCCCTCTGCCTGTTTTGGTTAGTTTTGAAGGGTCTGAAAAGTGGAGAGAGGAAAAAAAAAATTCCTGGCAGTTTCTTGCTGATGTAAAACTTGCCCTGAAACCTGGTTGGTTGTGTTTACTTCAGAAAAGGAATTCTCTAGCTGCTTTTCTGTTAATCTTTCTTCATGTTCAATGTTTAGCGCTAGCCTAGCTTCTGTAGTTAAGTGCTTTGCTAGTTTGGTGGTTTTGCTTTACATTATTTTGCAGCCTCGTATTTGTCGTCTGGGTTTTGCATCTAGTTTGAAATTGATGGTATTTCTGCTGCTTTTCAATATAATTTGATGTCTAGTGGGACCAGAATCACATTCTCTGAATCAGGGACTTTTTTTTTTTTTTAATTATAGCTAGGTGTTGTGATTATTTTTTTTTTTTTTTTTTGTGGAGAGGGTGGGGGCAGTGTGTGGATGTAAACATTTCTGATATGTTACAGACAAAATTGCAAAACCTCCACAGGCCTCTGTCTTTCAAGACTTCTGGCTTTATGCTGTTGTCTGTGACAGTCCAGTATACAGTGTCAGCTTTTCTTAGGACTAATGAAATCTTTACAAAATCTGGTTTTTTGCTCTCCAATTGTTAGTCCTTTTTGATAACCCTGTAAACCCTTTTGGACCTTGAGTGATGTCTCCCCAAGTGGCCTCCCTTGGGCCTGTGGAGATAAGCTTGGATTTGGCCCTTCATGCATGGTGCCATTTGAGACGGGGGCAGCAGCTGTGGGAGCCGTTCCCAAGCCCTGTGATTGTGATAGAACTTGGTTTAGAAGTTGTGGAGAAGCTGGGTAAGCGTTTGCAGCTGCTCTCTGAGCCCCTGAAACATCCTCACTGTGTATTGCAGAATACTTCTCATTTAGCTGATGCAGGTTGCAGCAAGGAGTAATATTTGGTGCTGCCAGCACGTTTTGCTTCTTACCACAACCTTTTGAAGCTTTTTGATCACAACAGACTGCTTCCTGGGTGTTAACGTGGTGTTCTTTGTGGCACGTAACTACCCACACGTTCCTGATTATTAGGTATAATTTCCTGTGCATGTGGAACCCATAAAAGGATGAAATCACTGAAGAAGATTTGTAGATCTTTCTTCATATTTGTCTTGAGTAGTGTGTTTGGTTTTTGCAGGAGAGGCAGTATTCTGTGGGAGTAGGTATTACTTGCTAATGTGAAAGTCCCTTGCACAAACAAAAACTTCACCTAATACATCCAGTTTCAATGTGGATACCTGACAGCAAGGTAGTAACCGGTTTAAATATATCTACAACTTTGCTGTTGAGGCCCATCACTTCTAGTTACTCATATACCAGTTGCAATTAAATATAGTAATATTTTACATTTGTACAAAATATACTTGTTTCACCAAAAAGGAATTTCTGCTGTAATGTTTTATAGCTATGAGTTGCTTCTGCCTTGTGATGTCTGACATTGACTTTCTGTTTAGGAAAACACAGGAAGACTGGAAGAGATGTGGCTATCAAAGTCATTGACAAGATGAGGTTTCCAACTAAACAGGAAAGTCAGCTTCGTAATGAAGTAGCCATTCTCCAGGTACAAAAGTATTTTTTGATCAAGCCATTAATAAGATTTTGTTGTGTGTGTAAATACTCTGAATTGATTAATAAGTCTGTGTGTGCGACTTCTGAATCTTTTTGTAAGAGGGAATCTTAGAAGAAGGGGAATTCTGGAGTATTTGGTAGAACTGGTAATTCGGAAGTGGCATTTACCCCCTATAGGGGATCCACTGAAGACAACTACTTTGGTTGTGTGCTGTCTCCTGCAGGTAGCAGGAGACTCTATTTTTGACTGTCTTCCACTGCTGGCTTCTCAATCTAGTAGTGTTATTCTTGCATGTTCTGTACTCAAGCTACTGAGTGTTCCCAACTGTAAAATCAATCATTATAGATAGTTTGTGTTAAAACAAATTAGTCTTAGTAGTGATAATCAGCATGTTTCATGGGTTGATGTTTGTATTTCAAGCTGCTTTCTTGCCTCAGACATTCTGTTTTTTTCATCTCTAATTCTCCACTTAACTGCTTTTTGATTTGAGGTGCAATATTTTCATGTAATTCAGGATATTTCATACAGTTCTATTTTAATGATGTACCTATACTACTTTATTTTAGAATTTGCACCACCCTGGGATTGTGAACCTGGAATGTATGTTTGAAACCCCGGAACGGGTCTTTGTTGTGATGGAGAAACTGCATGGGGATATGCTAGAGATGATTCTTTCCAGTGAGAAAAGTCGACTTCCAGAACGAATAACGAAGTTCATGGTCACTCAGGTTAGCACTGAGTCTCTCTTCGTTGAGAGGGAAGGCTAGATTTGTCTTTTGTAGCCATGTGAGAATGGATTTTGGAGAGGGAGTTTTATGCATTGTTGTTTAAGAGACAACACAGAGGGCTGCACATCCAATGAAAGTTGAATATACATGGCAAGAATTTTGAAAGTTAATTATATTAATTTTTTTGCCCTTTGCCCAAGACACAACATTATGGGTATCCAAAGATTCATATCAAAACAGTAAGCATTCAAAAAGCAGAGAGGAAGCTGGGGGGGGTGGAAGTAAAATCAAAACCATTAGTTCCAAGTCTTGATAGGCTAAAAAAAAAATCTAGTACTTGCACAGTGTATATGGGATAATTTTTGGAGACTCTGTTGATACAAATTACTGTCTTGCTTAGTGTGTGTGGCTTTTGACACTTTTGTTCCACTTGAATAGTTCTGGAAATGTTCTTTCCTTTTTGTAGATACTGGTTGCTTTGAGGAATTTACACTTCAAGAATATTGTGCACTGTGATTTAAAACCAGAAAATGTACTACTAGCGTCAGCAGAGCCATTCCCTCAAGTGAGTGAAGATTAAAAAATACTTCTTTCATCACTTTTCTGTTTGTTGTTGTTTGTTTTTTTTTTTTTAAAGAAATACAGGCATTTCAGCTTAAAGTGACCCCTTGTGGGATTGTTCAACTGACAAAGTCTAGAATTGCTTGAACTATGTTTATTATAGGTTTTTTTGTTCTGTTGTTTTTCTGTGTGTTTGCTTTTTTTTTCCTTCCAGCCCTTAGCCTAGTTCCATGCTTAATGGTCTGTTTCAGTGTCTTTCCCCTCAGACATGGATCATGTCTCAACAATGCTGTGCACCAGCATTCTTTCTTCCAAGGAGCTTGAGAAATACAACTACTGCAGCACTTAGCAAAAGGCTGTGTAGACTGCATCTATTTTTACACTTGTGAAGAGTGAGTGGAAATCGGTATTCTGGATTAGTGAGGATAGTCCAGTGGAAAAGGCGCAGGACTAGAAACTTCAAGACCAGTCCTCCTTTTCTGTTCTAATGCTGTTTGACCCTGGGAAACAATTTTTTCCATGTCATGCATCTCTTCCTCCTCACTCTTGTCCGTCCTGTTTATAGGCTGCTGAGAACAGGGACTGGCTCGTGTGTCACTAGCCTTAGTCACACATGTCTGTCATCAGTGTGTGTGATATGTAATGTAATATGAACTAAATAGCTAATTTCTGTCAGACAAGTGCTGTTCAGTGATACTAGTATTTATGTATTGTTGACATTTAACCCAGGCAGCTGTTATCTTAGATACCTTGGATAGTACGGATTTTGTGGAGGATATATGGAAATTAAAATCTGCTAGGCAGCATCAGGGAATTGCTTCTAGTCCCAAGACATTGATGTAAAGTGGAGTGGACTTTTGGAGAGTCACTTGTGTACCTTTAGCACACTGCTCTTGCTTACACCTTGAGGAGGGCTTATGAACCTGGGATTAGTGCTGGACTTCATCTGGATCCTTTTTTCTGTACAGGTGTCTGCTATGTTCAAGTTAAGGAACCATCCCAGAACCATGATGATTTGAGCATCAGTGTAAGCACCAGCTGCTGATGCATTTTACCTGAATGGTTACTGGACTGTTCTGCCCAGAGCTGGCTGAGTCTCAGTTCTAGTGAAAACTTACTGTTTGGTTTCTTTGTAGCTGAAGCCTCCAGCTTCAGGAATATGATTAAGAGGAATGTGACCTGCCTGGGATTCATGTGCTTTTTGACATTTTGGTTCTGTGCCTTGTGAGGGTGCAGGTCTGCCTCTGAAAATGAGCTGAGTTTGAAATCAGGTTTTCTGTCCTTATTTGCGCACTTGTGGCCATGTATTACACAGACTGCCTCAGACCTGCGTCTGTGCAAGGCCTGTTCAGGTCTTAGTCTGAAGCATGGTTGATCCACAGCCTGCAAAACCAGCAACCTAAAACCTTAGCTGACTGACTTATGCAATGTTTTGTCTGTGATTTAGTGCACGTGGTATTTAAGTGGTGGCAGAAATGGTACCAAATACTGCTCTGGTCTTGGGCAGTAGCATGCTTTGGAGATCAAGCAATGATTTCTCAGTCCAAAATCTATTTGTTTTGCAGGTGAAGCTGTGTGATTTTGGCTTTGCACGTATCATTGGTGAAAAATCTTTCAGGCGCTCTGTGGTGGGGACACCTGCTTATCTTGCCCCTGAAGTGCTCAGGAGTAAAGGTTACAACCGCTCTCTAGACATGTGGTCAGTAGGAGTTATTGTCTATGTGAGCCTTAGTGGTACATTCCCGTTTAATGAAGACGAGGATATAAATGATCAGATTCAAAATGCAGCATTTATGTATCCACCAAATCCTTGGAAGGAAATTTCTAGTGAAGGTAATAAATTGATTTTCTCTATTAGAATGTCTTTATATGTAGATAATTAATTCAGATGCTTAAACTTCAAGGTTCATTCAGATAGAAGTGTGAGAGAGTTTGAATTTAGTAGGCTATGCCAAAATGGATAAATATATATTTAGGAAAGAAAAATTGTCAAATATAATGTTTTAGATCATTTTCAGGGCAGGAGGAGCCAGTAGATTTAGCAGGAAAAATTGCACGCATGATGACTGGGATGAATAACCTGAAACTTCCCAAAATTCCCAATGAAAAATTAAACCATTTGTGAGTATTTGCTGAATGTTGATGTCAAAATGTACTTTAGATAAATTATAATTACGGAAATGGTTCAAAGTTGAATCTGGAATATTGGTTTTGTATATTAGCAATTGAAACACAGCCTCAGTCTAAATGTCAGATCTGAGCAATGTGGAAGCTTACGAGGTTGATCTCTAGAGCTCTCCAATGCCAGCTTTGTTATTAGTAATGTATAATTAGTAATGTATAATTGATGCACAAGTAGATGTGGAAGGGCATATACAAAAGTATAGAATAGAAGAAGTACCCACATAATTTTGGAACACAGGATTATGCTTGAGTTATGTAGCACTTCTGAAAATCACTAACATCAGTAAGGAAAAACATTAACAAGTAATATAGCAAAGCTTTTAGTGTTTCCATCAAAGCGGTGGGGAAGCTTATCCTGTACCTAGTTTGTATCCTCATTTAACATAAGCAAAGCTAAATATAAAATTTAAGAGCTTAAGTTCAAGAGAGTTCATTAGGATATACACAAACACATATATAAAAAAATTCACTTTCACTGCAGCATGTGAATAATGATAGAGGTGATTAGTGTTTAAACAATATAAATTTTTTTCTGTTCTTCTTTGTCAGCCATTGATTTAATAAACAATTTGCTTCAAGTGAAGATGAGAAAACGTTTCAGTGTTGATAAATCCCTTAGTCACCCATGGTTACAGGTAAACCCATCTGCCTTTTTCATTACGTTTATAATGGGTGAACAATGATTTTTTTGGGACTGAATCCTTCAGAGACTTATTGAAACTGCTTCTATCAAAGTTTGTTAACAAGCATTCATGAGGCCTTGAGTATTTCTGGTTTTAGCTTTACATTCTATGTACTCCAGGATTCTGCCCATCTGTTAACCATTTCTTTCTCAAGGAGAAATTTGTCTCCCACCCTTTATAGTCTGTTTGATACCAACATAGAGTTTTACTCTTCTGGCCTCTCTCCAGAACGCATGATGAGTGCGCGGAGCCCCACTGAGATCAGTACGGAGACAAAAATTGTTTGTTCCATGCTAAAGCGGACACACAGGCTGGTGTGTGCTGTACGTTGTAGTCATTTTGGAAGATAATTGTTCGGAATGGAATTTATCCGCTTGTTTGATGCAAGTTACTTTCACAGTGGTTTCACAATGCTGCATGCATATATCCACACATACAAATAACTTAAAAGACATTAAGGGGAATATCCAGTTGATTTTGAGTACAAACAATATTGGAACAAGTATAATTTCATGCATTTGCATACACAGAATTAATTTTTTATAATAATAAAGGTAACATAGCATTCTTGTTGCAAAAAGCTTTCATGATTTACAGTATTACAACCTTAGATACTAGTCTATTCAATTTTGAACCATTCTTTGTGGACACTATTGGGGTATTTGCTCGAGGGGTGGTATTTTAAACAGACCTTGATTATATGGTTATTTATACCAAAAGTAGAGACAAACTGCAGAATTTGTCTGTGGGAATGTAGTGCTGCTGTTTCTTAAATTGCTTCCTTACATCTTTTACTCCTTAGGATTATCAGACATGGCTTGACCTCAGAGAATTTGAAACACGCATCGGAGAGCGTTACATTACGCATGAGAGTGATGATGCACGCTGGAAAGAACATGCTTATGAACACAACCTTGAGTACCCCCAGCATTTTATTATGGCTCCTAATCCAGATGACATGGAGGAAGACCCTTGATTTATTATACATTATGCAAAATTGCAGCAAAGAAGGACGCTGCAGACAGAAACTGAAGATAAGTTTTGGAACAGCTGTTGCTCTTTCTGAATGCTGTATGCATAGTTCAGTGCATAAAGCCCCAGAGGATCCTGCATTGACATAAGAATAGACTGTTGTCTGACAAGCTTTTTTCCATCTCCGACTTAAACTATGAGTAGTTACTGGACAGTGGGATAAGCCCTGTTGGATAACATTTCACCAAGCTGTGTGGCTACAAAGCCATTAGTGAGGTGCAGTGTGTACAGACTGAATGGTTTGTGTGTTTTTCAAGGGTGTTTTTTTTTTTTTATAGCCTACACAATAAGAATTTTATGATGGTTTTCTAATCCCTATTTACTAGGCCATAGAGGACTGTTTTCTGTAACTTAGATGTGTCTCCCATTTTTTAAACTCTGCATGGTGAAAAGAGATTGTAAAAAGAAATCAGTGCAGAATACCTTGGCTAATAGCAAAACACGGTGGTTTAAGTTGAATACAGTTCTATAAATGAAGAAATAATTTGTTGCATGAAGAAATAATTTGCTGCTGTTAAAGACAGTTAACTTGGCCTGAATTTAACTTTTTCTGGATGCCCAAAAAAAGAAAACCCTATAACTACTTATATTCCTCTTGAAATGCTGGCCAACAATCTGAAGAGATGACAATCAAAGCTATGCTAGTCCTTTATTTTGTCTGTTAAAACAGAGCAATAAGCCACAACAGTGTGTTGCTGTGCAAGGCTGGCACATGTCATGGATACACACCAAAGGCGTTTTGCCTTCAAACCACACAAGTGATGCACAGAGAGCACACCAGACTCGATGTAGCATATCTTTTCACTCTGGAAAAACAGCTTCTTGCAGAAGGATGCGGAAGACTAGGGAAAAATACATGCAGCTTTTTTCTGTTGTTTTGAGTAATTACATTTTTAAATTTTTCTAAGATTTTTCTATTTTTTTTAAGGTTCCTTGGACTTGCATCAGGAGTAGTTTGTAGCCTGCTAGCTTGTATCTTAACTCTGCTCAAAACCTAGGAGTAACAGTGGACATCAAATCACCTGTTCCTTCTGCCAGGGCAGCTGGCTTGTAGGAGAAAGGGCTTTGCCTTCTGACCGTAACCTGCAGCCCCTCCTGTCGTCTTCACTGTGCTCAGCATTGTTGTTTGAGCTGAATGAAGAGTCCAATACCAACTCCGAATTCAGGGGTTTTTTTTAGGCAGATGCCTCAGTTGATGGATTCCAAATCACTTACTGGACTTGTGGCACAACAGAGAGGAAGCAGCAGTATTCTCTTGAAATGGTTCCCTCAGAGGACAGTGTAATGGTTACAGTTCATGGTATTTCCAAATGTTTGAGGCCATGGGTGCTAAATGCAAATGGAAGAGTTGTGGGTTTTTTGTCCTATTTTAAAAAACAGAAAGGGTGAAATCTTGCTGTGCTGCTGGGAGGTGCTGTAAATATCATCGATGTGCTAAGCTGCTTAACTGGAGATTGGTTTGAAATACTTAAAACATTGTACAGGTTTGAACTGCAAAGTCAGTGAGAGGCTTTGGGGTATCTCCTCTCTCTCTTACAAAGATATCCTTCTGTGTGTGTATCTGTACATAAGTATTTTTTCTTTTACTGCTATTATTCAGGTAAGGAACAGGTGAGCAGACCTTTTCTAACTTGTTAGATATACCTAAATTTTTACACAGTTATTTCAGGGCTGGCAACTGCTTGCAATGACAGTGACGTGGCAGTAGAGTCAGTGGCAGTTGCAGAAGTATGTACCCACAGGTAGGTTTGGGTCTTTGATGCACCTTTTCTTTTCCTATTGCCCTTACCTGAACTGCCACTGAATCTTGTAGGTGTTCAAGTTGGTAAAGGCTGAACTCTGGGTTCTCTGTCAGGGTACACCATGCTTCGTACAAAACGTTGGTGCAGTCTGTACGGCATTTGCCTACAGCCAGCAGCAGGCAGAGCACTTCAGCCTTTCCAGCCATGGCGTGTCCCCTCTCATAGCACGTGTTTTTCTCAGGTTTGTGCCATGGGACTTGCCTCTCTCCTACCCTTGGGGTTACCCTCCCCCTTTTATGCTGTCAAGGCGGTGCAAAGGAATTCAGAAGGGACAGAATTTGTCCCTCAACTTTGCTATCCTGTTAAGGCAGAGTTTCAGGACTGCTTCAGGGAGGTGCTGTTTTATGTCATTGGAACCAGAACAATCAGTTGGTAGTCTAGAATTTGCTCAGACTAGGCAAGGGAAGCAGGGATTTTTTTTTTTTTTTTTTAATTATTCCCCCCCCCCCACTTCAATTTCTACTTCTGAAGTGACCAAATTTCAGTGAAGCCATTGCTATCTTCCATCCAAACTGTAGATACAGTCTGGTTTTAAACTTCAGATTTTATACTTGAGCTGTCACTTCAGGTTTTCCTGTGGGTTTTTTGTTTAAGGGAGGAAAAAAGCCAGCTTGGTCACTTGGAAAAGCACAACAGGAATGGTGGAAGGAGGGGCTAGTAATGAAGTAGAAGACCTGGCTGATGTCTCTCCCCATGAAGTCTGTTCTGCTCCAAAATACTATATGAGCTATTTATTCTTGAAGTTGTACTAAAAAAAAATGCTGTTGGCCTTTGGAGGAGATTGCTTGACCACGTATGCAGACTTATGGGGCCAGACAGTAGTAGCCACAAGCAACTAATAGCCGAGGAACCGAAAAAAATCAGGCGTACATTAGGAGTAAACTTTCTTCAGAGTAGTAAAAATAGCTGATTTTTTAATTCCTTTTTTTTCCTACCTTTACTGCAGACTTTGACAGCAGTAGGTTACAGTGTTTCATATCCTTATCCCTAGATGAATTAAGTTACATTCATTCAAGAAATAGTGCTATGATGCTATGAAAAGCTCATGTAAGATTTATAGCCTCAAAAGGACACTGTTAAGTACTTTTATATTTTTATACATCCCGTTGTTTGTAAATATCCTCTGATAAGCTTGAAAATAAAATTTATTTCCCTATCAGACTTTTTCTTTTTATTTACATGAAATATCTCTCAACATCACATGTTCTTAGAAGTAAATGTTTCTTTATGCTTCCTTGATTGTAGATTTGTCATTAGATATGCCCTGCTGTGGGAATTCTGTTAGCAGGAGCTTTGGAACTAATAACTCTTTTTGCATTGTTCTGTCACCATTCTCTTTAAAAATATCTTCAAAAATGTCAAGGCATTTTGGATTTTAAGCAAGTACCAAAGCTGAGTACCCTGAAAGTCTCCATAGCACATCTGTGTGTTACTGACAAGTTTTAACTTTACTCCACTAGTAAATACTTCACTCAGCTCTATTATAAGACCCATGAAACACTGGTCATTCTCTGCTCTGCATATGCAGATTTCTATGTGTGGTGTTTCATTTCCACACATACCATGTAGGTAAGTCAATAGGTTTAGCGTGCTGCATTATATTTGCTCTGATATAGCAATCCCTGCCAAAATGGGGTTAGGCCCTGAAGTGTAGATTGCTGTGAGAAAATTGCCTGGAGAAGTCATGTGACATTTCATGTGCTTTCAGTTCAAAGGTAAATCCAAATATTTAGTTCTTACTGTGTATGTAGCTATATGCTGACTACATTATTGCAAAAAAAATTAGTGTGTGAGGCCATAAAATACAGGACTCTATTCATTTTACTTTGATTTTTTTTTTTAATTTAATAAGTTGCTGTTGAAGCTACTACTATCATTTTGCTGTAGTATTTGAAATTACTTCAGTAAGAGTTCACTGAATCCAGCAACAGGCGGTAACGGAGACTCTGATTCTGGCTTATGTTTCTTGTCAGGACGTGCAAATCTGTGGTGAGGCAGCAGGGCAAAAAAGCTGAAACAGTCCCCCATCTTCTTGGGGTTCATCAGCATATCATAGCTGTGAAGTAACTGCTCACGAGTTGCTGTGTCACATGAATTCTGCAAGAGCACCTAAAAACAAAGAATGTAGGTTACAGCCCTTCCTGCTTTCCTACCAATTCCCTCACACCTGCAATCTCTTCTTGCATCCTTTTTGCTTACAGTCATGTAACCGTGCCATTGTGTTCAGTAGAACGGGTGAGATCCGTGGTGGAGCTCATACATTTATACAAGTAGCAAAGTTTTGCATTAAATACTCCTAAATATAATATGATCAGTTAACTTTGAGGGATCTAAAGTAACTTAAGTCTAGGAGAAACAACTCTGATCTCACACCTATATGTTGTTTTGAACAGCTTTCTTTTAAAATCAAATTTTTATGAAGTCTCTCTTGCTGCTTTAGAGTATTGCTTGTGGATTAGGAGAGTTTATCTACCTGTACATGTATCGTACCTGCAATCGGAGGTCAATGCCCATGTTTTTTAAAAACTCCCGTTGTTTTATGGGGCCTAATGTAGCTGTTCTTCCCTGTGTCATCTTTCGAAGATAGCTGAAATCAACATCTGCTGTCAGGTCTGCCGTACCTGGAGCGCTCAGCACGTCATGAAGTTTATGATTTCGGAAACCCTGAAAAATTAAATTGGAAGATTATGCTCAGCTATACTCCTAGCTACCATAGCTGGGGCTAGCAAAGACAAAGATGTGTGTGTGAGGGATAAGAATAGTAAATTTTACCTTGAAAATTTGAGATAAATGTAGCAAGGGCTCAGATTACCCTTTTCCACCTGACAGAAACTCTTACAGGTACTGATTAAATAAGACTCAATTATTCAGTTTTTGCTCATGTCCACCAAAGACCTTTCTCTTACAAAAACTTAATGATTCAAGTGACAAATAAGAAGCCACAATCCTCTGTTATCTTTTATTTCAGGATAAATGACTTACCCGGAAAGTGTCAGTTTTCGTTCCATCATGACCATAATCGGCAACCAGTGCAGCCCCACCACCCTTTTCTATACGACAGGCAAGATTCTGAATGATGACACCAGCCTCGGGACACACTTCCAAGTGATTTCTTGTTTCTTCAGGCTAGTGCAGAGTTCAAAGATCAAAACACCTGTATTAGCAAACCGGTACAGGGCAAGAGTTCTTCACAACTGACATCATGTGATTGTCATCACTTCATTGGGGCACAGAGGTCCAGGGTGCTTTGTAGGTTACCTCGAGCTTGAGCTAGTTTTTGCTAACTGTTATTTTCAATTAGTGTTTTCTGAGTGCTGGATTTCAGTCATCTCTTCTATAACCTATAGTCAAGTGAAATGAACATTTTTGTAACAAGTAAGAATACCTGCATCAGGTGAAACTGCATTACTGTGGTACTGAAAGCCCTTTGGCTGTGTGCATCCTTCAAAAAGGCCTTTCTGTGTGAAACTCTGGTTTTAATCTCAACTATTTCATTTTGTAACTTTAAGAATCCAGTGAACTTTAGAAAAATAAAAATCTTAGACACTTTGCATCAAAGGTCAGTACCCAGCTGCACTGAGCTGAGAGCCTGTTTTAGGCAGGGCCACTGTCGAGGTGGTGATGTGACACGTGCAACGCAGAACACTTGTGGCTTCAGTTTGCTCTCTGAAGCGTTTTGTCTGTTTAAGCTCTGATTTTGCAGGGTTTGATGTTCATGTTTGTTTTTGTGCTGTATTTTCTCAGCATATGAAGTCTAATGCTTGTGGAAGTTCTGCGGAACAGAAATGGTAAGCTGTATTTACTCATTTATAAACTGAGAGCCGTCCTTGCTGTCACAATAACTGAGAAGCATTAAATGTACTTGAAAGATGTAAGTGCGAACTCTGGTAGGCATAACCTTACCTGAATAAAGTTTTGTGTCGCGGGGGTACTGGATGGTGACAGGACAAACCGCAGCTGGTCAGGAACTTCTGGATCTATATCAACCAACACTTCACGCCAGCCTTTCTCTGTTCTCTGTTTAATGAACCCAGAGTACTCTTTTTCACACTCTTAACAGATACAACAGTATTTTATTTGATTGAACTAATGTGTTAGGCGTTTTCACAAATATTTTAAGAACATAATATGCTATTAACAATTATTCACTCCTATTTAATTCCAGTAACTGCCTTGGAAAAAGCTTGTCATAAAGACTTGTCTGCAGAGTCAACAAATACAGGTTTAATTATACTTAAAAAGAATGAATGATATTGTTAAGAAAAATCCTGCCTCTTCTATTGGTAGTGCAACATTTAGCTTATCAAAATAAAATATTTTATTCTACCAGTGATTATCATAAACTAATTATCAAATTGAACAGGAAAGTTTCTTTTAAATGGTTATTAGCTGCTACTTTGCTATTCTCATTACCATTCAAATGAAAGCCTTTCAGTCTTTGCTAGTAGTAGTACATAAATAATGTGGAAATTAAGAACTTCATTAATGTAGCATAAGAAATAAGAGAACTTGAGACTTAGCAGAAAGAAATCTTAAGCTTTTTACAAGTTTTAGCCATGCAAGAACAGTTACTATTTTTACAGGTATCAGCTGAATTAAGCCTTATTTGTCCAAAGTAAGTTAGAAGTATTTTATCACCAGAGACAATGCGTGTGCCTATTTGGGCATGCTAATTCTCTTCTTTCTCAAAGAGAAAAGGCAAATAAGTAGATAGGCGCAATCACAATAATCTTCTTGCTATACCTGAAACTTATGTATTGGTAGGGCATCAAAAAACTCATGTGCCAAGTAGAAACTGTAACCTGCGGGAAGGTAAAAAAGAATGCATTAGGTTACTAATGCTTCCATAGTGGCTTCCAATTGAAAATTAAAATGTTTTTATGAATTTTAATGAACTAAACTAGTTAATGTGGTTGTGAAATAATTGTCGTTAGTTCCAGCTTAGATACATCAAAGACAGCATTTCTACAGCTAGCTCTAGCTTCCAGTTCATGAATTTTATATTGGTGTCTCATGAAAGGAGATTCAGACAAAGCCAGCAAATGGCTTCCCAGGGAAAGAAGTCGTCAGACTATATGAAATTGGGTAGCTATCCCAAAATTAAGGTAGTCAGAACAGAGAGCAGGTATGAAAATGAGCCAATATGCTGGCTCAGACTCATACAAGAAGAACAAATATGTGCATTAACTACTTTTGCATCCATTATGAAGGCCAGCAGAGATGTCTTCTATTATCAAAAGCTGCAAATGGAGGAAGGATGCTGCCCCTGTAGCAAGACATTCAAGCTCCTTACCTAGTGGCACATCTTGAATGTCTCTGTACCAGAAAATGGGAATTCCCGTTTTGCTAATGCCTTTCATGTAAACAGACTTGTCCTCAGGGTTTGACTGCACCTTCCCTCCTGTCAACATCTGCGCTTGGATCTCACTGAGTTTGGGACTCACTTCTACCAGATGAATAGAGACATCACATTTACTAAGTAAAGAGGCAAGCTGCTTGAAGACCTATAAAGGCAGATGAATTCTATTAGGCACAGTCACGCTCTGCATACATTAAAGGTTTAAGAATTAACCTTTAATCTCATTATTTATATTCAAGATACAAGATTTAGTTAGCTTTCATTTAATGCAATAGTCTCAGTGAAAGACACTGCACTTTGCTCCTCCAGAAGGAGATGGAAATTTCTTCATCAATTTTAATAAAAGCTGCTACACTTCTAATAAAGTTGGCAAAATACAGCACACATTATAATGTTCTAAGGACAACATGAAATGCTAATTCAGAATCGCAATAGTGTTAAGAGTGAGTAGCTCCAGTACCTGCAGAGGATTTAGCATTAGCAGAAAAATGGGTCAGCTTTCCCAGACACCATGACCAAAAAGAAAGCAATATCCCACATTTCTCTGTGGTTATTAGGCTTCTTCTCCATTAACACATGTAAATGGAATAAAAGTTCTTCTGAGGTACTATATCCCATTAGTGATTTGTCTCTGAATCAGTAGCATTTCAATTAATAGCCATGCAAGCAAGACAGAACAGAAAGACTTAACTCAGAAGAAATCAGCCCCTGAAATCCCAAAGGAATGGATGCAACTTCACCCCTGAATGACTGTCCTCCCCTCTTCTTCCTGGTGCTTGCACTGAGGCCTTCCCTCCCCATTACACACAGCAGCACCCTCCCAAGTGGATTTTGGTTTGGATAATGCTTTCCTATACAGAAATACTTTGTAATGGAATATTCCCACCCTCCTCTTCTGTCAAGTAATGTTTGAAAGATTACACACCTGTATGCACAGTCTGTGCACCCTGGCCCGAGTTTTCCTTCGAACTCAAAGAACTGGTCTCTGCTGAACAACAGAAACTTGCACATATTCTAATTAGATTCTAAGCTGCAAATCTCCTGAGATGATTTGGTTACTACGGAAGGTTAAACCCTGATAGCAAAGCCTCATTCCTTCAGATTTCAATGTAGTCACAGAATAAAGCCAGAAATGGAGAATATTAATATTAGTTGTCACCTACCCGCAATATATCATCAGTAAGAGTGCCCCTCCCTGGGCCCATTTCCACCAGCTGGAACGCTTTAGGTTTGCCTGCGGCTATCCATTCACTAATGTACCATATTCCTATTAACTGACAGTGAGAAACAACACAAAGAGTTGCAGTAATAATTTCAGAACTTGTGGAAAGTAACATCTGCCTTTTGCCTGATAATAACTAAAATACTATACAATATTCTCTCTCTCTGTACTTTGAGGTTAAGAAAAATCATACCTAACTTTGCCGTCTTTAGGTATTAAAGTTGCAATTGTTTGCTATCAGCACAGCAGAAGCAACTCTCCACCAGCAAGCAGGTGGGACTCTTTTCTGGCTGGTGCAGGTGCAAGAACTTTTACAGTTTGAATGCAGGTCAGTGCTCAATTGCCTCTGAATGGCAGCTCCTCATGACAGTGCCTTTGTGGAAATGGCATGAAGAACAGCCTTTAACTGATCTTCACTACTGGAAATGATACACAAACCAGACCAAACTCTGAAAATTATTTTTGATTAGAGCTTTCATACGAAGAAACTACCATAACTTTTTTTTTAAACAAGTTCTATATGAAAATAAGTGTTAGTAAGCATAGATGGTGTCCCAGACTATAACACATGAAAGGACTCCCTGATCTTCCAGAAAAACAGAAGACCCTTTCCTCCTCCAAAACCAATTTTTCTTTTGGGAAATACAACTCAAAGGTTCATGTCTATTGGTCGTCATTACTGTTCAAGTATTTTGACACTGGTGATCACTTGTAAATCCCTGCCAGCCCCTCTAGCTTAGGAATGACGAGCAGTTATTTAAGACAGATACGGGCCCCACGCGTTACCTCTCCGAACACCTGACTGATTTCAGGGGAGGTGACAAAATCCCCGCTCTCGCCGATGCCGCCGCGGCGCGTGTAGTAACCCTGCATGGGGAGAAGGGAGAGGAGCTGGGGCTCGCTGAGCGGCCCGGCGGGGCCGTTGCTCGGCCGGCAGCGACGCCACCGGGGTCCGGTTGCTCAGGCCCGGTGCGCATGCCGCCACCGAGCTCAGCCCCCGGCCCGGTCCCGCCCGCACCTCGCCGGGGTTGGTGAGCGCCTCCCGCATGTACTCGGCCACCGTCACCGGCCCGGTGGCCCGCAGCTTGAGGAGCAGGTGCCGCAGCATGGCGGAGGCCCGGCCGGGCCCCTTGGCCTCCGGCTCGCCCCCCGCTCCTGGGGGGCGGGAAAGGCAGCGGTTACCGTGGTGGCGGGGGAGCCGATGGCAGCCAGCGGGGCCCAGGGCGACGGCGAGGAGCGCGCGGCGCGCGGGCAGCAGGGCCATGGCAGCGGCACCGGTGGCCCTGGCCCGCTCCTCCTTCCCTTCCGCCGCCCCGGGTCCTGGCCACTGGGTGACCACCCTGCGTCCCGTCGCTGTATGAGGACGAGCCACTGGATAAGCGCCGCTAGGACCTACTGTAATTACGGTAAGATTTTTCCGAGACACCTCTCTCCAGCTTTCCGCTGCCTCACTTCGGAGACCTCCGCGCTCAACCTCCGCCCCCCTTGCAGGACCTGCGTTCCCGCTGTCCTGCGGCGCCGGAAGCGCGCGCCGGCATGTGCGCGGGAGCTTCCGGCGGGCAGCGATGGCGGCGCTGTGGGACTTCGGCGTGAGGGACCCGAAAGAGGAGGGTGGCGACAGCGGCGAGGACGAGGACGACGATGGAGAAGGAGAAGATGAAGACGCCGAAGAGTTCACGCTGGACGAGGTGCTGCGTCTCGGCGGCACCAAGGTAAGGTGGGGCGGCGGGAGGGAGCGGGAGCACATGGCGGCCGGGTCCCTCCGGAACGGGATCGGGAGGTGGCGGGGGGAGCGGTTGGGAACCGTTGGGGGTGCGCGACCTGGCGCGAGACCCCCTGTAACGGCCGCGCGCTGCCCTCCCTGCAGCAAGACTACGTGATGCTGTGCGCCGTGGACGAGACGGAGGAGGTGGTGGACGGCGGCAAGAAGGACGCGATCGACGACCTGAAGGAAGGGGAGCTGGAAGCGTTCGTCAGTTCCTTGGGGCTCGGCAAATACGCAAAAAGTTGCTTCGTGGTGGACGAGGGGAAGGAGGACGACAGCAGCAAGGAGGAGAAGCCCTTAAAGAACGACAAAAGCAAGAAGGAAACGAACCCACCTTCATTAGAAGGGAAAAAAGAGAAAAAAGTCAAGGAAAAGGCAAGTGCTGTGAAAGCCAGCAAGAAAAAACAAGCTGGTGGTGATCGGGAGCAGCACCTTTCAGCAAAGACAGAGAGGCTGGAAGAAGATTTTGAATTTCATGCTAGGCAAGCGATACTGGTCAAACCAGGGGGCAAATGGTATGACCTAGAATACACCAATGAGTTTGCTTCAGAGCCACAAAATCAGACACTTCTGACCAAGTATAAGGCCTTGGCCCAAAAGCTGTACCAGCATGAGACAGATTTGTTTAAGAATAAGACAGATTATCAGAAGGGGGCCTCTTCGGCGTGGATGAAAACTGTTGTGTCATCGGGTACCTTGGCTGACAGGATGGCAGCGATGACCCTTCTCATTCAGGACAGTGCTGTCCACAGTCTCCAGTTTGTTGAGAACTTGGTAAACCTCATAAAGAAAAAGGGCAGCAGGCATCAGAGCCTCATGGCTTTGGATACCTTCAAGGAGCTGCTTATTTCAGATCTCTTGCCGGATAATCGGAAATTATGGTCTTTCTCACAGCGACCATTGAACAACATAGAGAAAATGTCGAGTGGCAACAAGGATTCAAGAGACAGACGTTTGATACTCTGGTACTTTGAGCATCACCTGAAACTGCAGGTGGCAGAGTTTGTGCAAGCGTTAGAAACACTGAGTCATGATTCTCTGACAGCACCGAAATCCCGAGCGCTGACAGTTGCCCATGAGCTTCTCTGTAACAAGCCTGAGCAGGAGAAAGTTCTGCTTGTTCAGTTGGTAAATAAACTGGGAGACCCTCAGAACAAACTTGCCACCAAAGCCTCATATCTTTTAGAGACATTACTGCACAAGCATCCAAATATGAAGGGGGTAGTGTGCAGTGAGGTGGAGAGGCTTTTGTACAGGTCAAACATTAATGTGAAAACTCAATATTATGCCATTTGCTTTCTGAATCAGATAGTCCTCAGTCATGAGGAAAGTGCACTGGCTAACAAACTGATAACTTTGTACTTTTGCTTTTTTCGGAACTGCATTAAGAAAAAAGATGTTGAATCCAAAATGCTCAGTGCTCTTCTTTGTGGGGTAAACAGAGCTTACCCTTATGCTGACACTGGTGATGAGAAAGTGAAAGAGCAAATGAACACGTTGTTTAAAGTTCTGCATCTCGTGAACTTCAGTACCAGTGTCCAGGCCCTAATGTTACTATTTCAAGTGATGGACTCTCAGCAGACTGTGTCAGATAGGTACTACGCAGCACTATACAAGTAAGTAACAGGTTTGCGTTTTTTTTTTTTTTAATATAAATTTAAGTTTATGAGGGAGTCACCATTAATTTAAAGTTGTAGAAACACTTACTTTTGAGATCTTGTGAATTTTGTGTCTCATTGGCTAAAAATTGTTGATGTTTTATATGAGCTAGAAAAAAAAGCATGTGGTTTCTTTGACTTGACATGAGGATAAAAGAAATGGTAGTGATAAGTCCTGACAACGCAACATATGCATTTCATGCTTTGCGTTGTGTTCTGGTGGCATAGTTATATTCCAGCTATTATTTGAAACTAATAGATAACTACTTCTGAAATAACTTTTACAGGTACAGTGGTTTAGTCACGGAATAGCCTAAAATCATGTTTCCTTTTTTCATATGGTGAGGGGGAAATATGTTAAGAAATTCTTTAGATTATTTATTTTGTATAGTAGGAAAACCTTACGCTGTGAAAGTGTCTCATTTTTTTTGTCCCAGCTGATTGTTTAGACTCTTTGTTGCATCCTTACAGGTTTCTGTTTAGTGGACCAAAGGGATTTTTGAAAAGGGAACTCAAGTTCCCCCAGAATGTGCAATGTATTTAGGGGCTTTCCTGGCGGTCTGAAAAGAAAGTGGAGTAGAAAATGAACTTGCCAACACACATGTCTGATCTGGTTGTGAAACGCACTACTTGCGAACCATTTTCTTTCTGTTTTTTGAACATCTGAATAAATCAGTTTCTTACTCTGAATATCTCAAACTTTAGAACTATTTTTCAGTTGAACTCAGTTTCTTTGTATTTTCTTACAGTTTTCTTTTTGTTTACTGATATAGGGTTTTTTTTATCTTCAGTGTTGTGTATATTTAGAAATATTACGCAACTATTGACAGTTCAGGTTGATGTAATGGTTTGCAGTATTGGGGAACAAGCTGTCACTGGTCTTTTAGATGGCACTTTGAAAAATGAAGATGATTGTTGTTAACAGCAATTATTCTCCTATGTGCATTATGATATTCAGCAATTTTTTTCTCCTGTGTGTTCTACAGGAAGCTTCTAGACCCTGCTTTAGCAACCTGCTCAAGGCCATCCATGTTTCTTAATCTTGTCTATAAGTCTCTGAAGGCAGATGTAGTGTTGCGCCGTGTAAAGGCCTTTGTGAAGAGGTTACTTCAAGTCACTTGTGGACACATGCCACCCTTCATTTGTGGAACCCTGTACCTTCTGTCTGAGCTTCTGAAAGTAAAACCGGAGTTAAGGGTCCAGTTACAGGATCATGTGGTATAACATGATTTCTTTATCTCATTGTTTTTTTCAGTGAGAGCTAGTTTCACAAGCACCTTTCCCTAACCTGTTCATTACCAACCTGAGGGTTTGCACTTGAATAATTATAACTACATTAAAAATCTGCATAGATGAGGGTGTTTTAAGCATTCTAGTGGGTCCTATGAACTTCAGTCATGGATAGAGGATTATTTTGCTAAATGCTGCACAAGTAAGCAGGTAAACATTCTTTTTGAGCGGCAGAGGAACACACAGGTCGACCCAATATGAGTGATAAAGCATAGTTCGATTTATTAGCCCGAATAGCATATACTTATACAGTTCACGATAATTATGCATACCTGTCACCTACTAATTGGCTCAAGCTCTAACAGTCACATTTGCATGGTCCTCCTACTTGCAGCTGCTAGCTATGCTTAATCTACATTCTTGTGCTCTTGAAAGCTGTTTGTGAGACTCTGCCAAGGTCTCAGTGACCTTGCTGATTTTACTGAAACAGTCAGCGGTTCCCACCGCGGCCTAACCTTACTACTTATGCTAAAGTCTTCAAAACAGGCTCTGCGCGTACAACTGCTCTGCAGACCCATGTCCCTTATTTTTAAGCCATTCTCCAACAATTCTTCACCAAAAAGCTTTGTAGAAAAATGGCCTGTTTGTTTCTTCTGTCTGCACTCCCTGAAGTATAGCTAGGCAGGACTGGATTTTTTTTTTTTCTTTCTTTGAATGGGGAGGGCCCATTACACTTCTGTGATATAAGCTGTAAAGTTCAATTTTAAGTCCTTTATGAAGGCCAAAAGTCTGTGTTGCTTAAACTTTAGCTATCATTTGTTTATAATTTTGTAAGTAGCTTCTTAAGAACAATAGGTGCATTTTTATAATAAATGAGGGTAAAACTGGAAAGGAAAAGCTGTTTGCTAGCATTTTTTCTTGTTTAGGAATCAGATGATGAAGAGTGCTTTAAGGATCAAGAAGAGGCTGAAGAGGATGAGGAAAAATTTGTGGATGCAGACAAAGAAGTAGAAAATGAAGAGAGGAGCACAATGGAAAATTGTGCTAAAACAAATGACTCAAATTCAACAGCCTCATGGGTGCATCATCTGAATATGGGAGGTACATTAGCAAGAAAATATAATTCTTTAACTTCTAATATTCTGTAACAGTGACATGTTGATCAGGACTTGTAACATTGATTAAAATGATGGGCAGTGTTACTGTCATGTTGAAATGAAAAGAATACTCTCATAAAGTTGCATGAGGAAATTTATGTCATTTTTATCTCCTCTGCCCCTCAGGCAGGAAGAGTGGAACTTCATATGACCCTATGCATCGGAGTCCTTTGTACTGCGGTGCTGAAAGTACAAGCCTTTGGGAACTGAAAAAGGTAAAGAAAATTAACTTGGTTATTCTTGGAATAGCTACCTGAGTAACACAACAGAAAGGTTAAACAACACATTGTTCAGCTTTAAGCTTGTATATGTTACATACAATGCTGATGTTCCAGAGTAGGGAACAGGAATTTTTAAGTGGAGATTTGGACAATGACAATCTTTTTTTGACTTTTGAATCTTAGCTTTGTATCAGTAAAGCTTTTTTGTGTTGAATTAAATAAAATTGTAAGTGAGAATGTATTCAGGTAAGGCAAACAAAAGATTAAAACTTGAAGTTCTTCAGTTTTTCAAGGACAGAACACATCAGCCTTGCACTGCTTCGTGCATCTGCATGTTATTTGGTGAGTTACAGAGTGGTCTTATGACATAGTGGTGTTGTCAGGAGTTTTATAGGTCAACATAAGTAATGATTGTGTTTATTTTTAAAATAGAAATAAGTATGTGATTTGTGTTTTTCAGCTTTCTGAACATTTTCATCCATCTGTGGCCCTATTTGCAAAAACAATTCTGGAAGTAAGTACTTTCACTAGTCTGTAGCTTTCAAGTTGGATTTTTATGTTGTTGCCTTTTGCCATTTGAAAAAATACATTATAAAGCCTCCTTGCACTCTTTTTTTGTAAAGAAGACTACTCATAGAAGTAATTAACTTGGTAAAATGTGTATATTACATGATTCTTAAAGCTTTTTTAGAGTTTTGATCTGTCTTTTTATTTAACGTGGGTTTTTTTTATGTGGGGAAGCCTGCTGTTGGAACAAATTATTTTTTAATAGTGTTTTGGTTATCATGTGAAAAATACTGAAGCCTACACAAATATATATTTAAAGTCTTTATTTTCATTTGAGTATATGGTATCTGAATGGTCCTGAGTAGTAACTGCTATTAGCACAGTACATAGCAAGGCAGTTCATCACTGAAACAAAGTGAAGGAGGTGTTTTTTAGTTAAGAAAATATTCACATTCCAAAAATAAGAACCTGTACAGGAGTGTATTAACTTGTCAGGCTTATTGATGAAGCATCCCTGAGTCTTTGTCTTTTTCAAGTGTGGTTTAATGTTGTTCTTGGAGTGTTTGAGTCCTCTGTGATTAGTTGCTGATTTTCTCAAACAAAGACCTTAATGATTTTTGGCTTTCTTCTTCTTCCAGGGAAATCACATTCAGTACTCCGGAGACCCTTTGCAGGATTTCACATTAATGAGATTCTTGGATCGCTTTGTGTACAGGAATCCCAAACACCACAAAGGCAAAGGTACAAAATTTCTCTGTACATATTAACATATGATTTTGATTATTGATGGTGACCAAACTCTTTTTCTCTCAGATTGCCGTGTAACCCTTTGTGCTTGTCAAGTGTTTGGGATGCACATAGTGCAACAGTGGAGTGGGATTAGCCTTCAGGGCTGCAATGGACATATCTGCAACTCAGAACCAGCTGACAATCACATACTGCTGCCTCTCACTTCTGCAGCACGAGTATTGCTAACCTAGCAGAACTAAGCAAAGTGATAGTGGAATGTAGAGACTACAGAATGGCTGAGGTTGGGAAGGATCTCTGGAGATCATCTGCTCAAGCGGGGCCACCTAGAGCAGGCTGCCTAAGCTGTCCAGATGGCTTTTGAATGTCTCCAAGAATTGAGACTCCACAGCATCTCTGAGTAACCTGTGCCAGCATACAGTCACCCTCACAGTGAAGAAGTGTTCCCTGATGTTCAGATGGAGCCTCCTATGTTTCAGTTTGTGCCCATCACCTCTTGCCCTGTCACTGGGCACCACTGAAAAGTGCTTTGTCTTCTTTACCCCCTCCCTTCAGGTATACACTGATTAGATCCCCTCAGCTGCCTCTTCTCCAGGCTGAACAGTCCCAGCTCTGCCAACCTTTCATCACAGGAGAGATGCTCCAGTCCCTTCATCATCTTAGTGGCCCTTCGCTGGACTCTTCCCCCGTATACCCATGTCTCCCTTGCACTGGGGAGCCCAGACCTGGACAGAGCACTTCTGGTGTGGCCTCACCAGTGTTGAGCAGAGGAAGGATCATCTCCACCTGCTGCCAATGCTCCTCCTCATGCAGCCCAGGACAATGTCAGCCATATTTGCTGCAAGGGCACATGGCTGGCTCACGGTCAACTTGGTGTCCACCAGGATGCCCAGGGTCTGCTCTGCCAAGCTGCTTTCCAGCTGGGCAGCCACCACCTGCATGGGCTTGTTCCTCCCCAGATGTAGGGCTTTGCACTTCCCCTTGTTCAACTGCATGAGGTTCCTCTCAGTGCATTTTTCCAACCTCTTGAGACCCTTGTGGATGGCAGCAAAACCCTCTGGTGTGTCAGCCACTCCTGACAGTTTGGTATCAATAGTAATAATTTGTTTCGGATTTATGTTCTGCTACAGAAAACACCAGCAGCGTGGTAATGCAGCCAAAGAAGAAGCAGTTTATGAAAGATAGGCAGAATCTGGCAGGTAAGTCAGCCCCTTTTTAATTAAGATTGTGATGGCTGAATAATTCCTGACTGGTTGTTGTAGACATGTCATCTGTGCTGTCTGTGCTATTTCTGTTAGCAATAAAAGTCTTGTCCATCAGGAGTGCGATGGTACCTGATGTTCCAGATCAGGTCTGATCTTCTTATAAGGGTGTATGGAATCTCCACAGCTGAAACTTTACTGAATCATTTTAAGAACAAATGACATAGAAAAAATCAGTTACCTCAGCTGTTAGCCTCTTGAGTAGCAAAACACATTTTCTTCTACTGTAGCACATGGCTTTACACGCCCACTCTTTTTTGAGACCTTTCTTTTCTGTTTTCCTTTTGCCTGCATCCCCATAAGAGGATATATGCTCCCTGGGTGAAGAAGAGATTTGCAATCTTGTATCAAAGTTTAGAACATTGTTAAAAATCTGTTTGCAGCTGGCAATGTGACCCTTTAGAGGGGAAAAAAAGGCTAAAAAAAAAGCCTTAGAATTTATTTCAGCTAATGATAATTCTAGTTAGAAGAGCAATCTGTTAGCGCACTAACATCAGAGGGACATGAATTTATAAAATGTTAGCTAAATTTTCTGCTCAGAAGCATGCCATTCTTATATCTGGCATAGTAGTTTTATGAATAACGGGTTTTTTTAAGTTCTTAAAAATAACTTAAATCATACGAAAATCTTTAAAATGTATGCTGATCTAGCTATAGTTAATACAGTAGTATTGTGTGGTTGATGTTTTTATTTGTTTCAAAGTTATCATATAACAACTTTTATTCTCATTATGATTGAAAACTTACTAAATCTCAGAAAATGGTTTTACGTAATGATTTAATCGCATTAAGCTCTTTCATTAGACGATGTGGATCACGCCATACAATGCCACAGCTGCAGCTATTGTTAGGATTAGGGTAAGGTATCTTTGACACTAAGAGTCTTCCAACCCCCAGAAAGAGACTGCCTTTTGTCTAGTCTCACCATTTCCAGTGATTAAGGGTAGGATTTGGTATTAAGAACCAGCAGTTAAAAAATCAGGGTAAGCCATGCTACTTGAGACCAAAAGAGGTTCCATCTTCTGTGGTAGAAGCTCTGTAATATTCCCAGGGATGTGCTTTCCTCTAACTTTGGGTCTGTTGTGTTCCATGGAAGTTTTAGTTATACAGATTAGCTGATGTACCTTTACTAATCCATGGTTTTGTGGCTATCAAAGCTTAAAGCAGGGATTTTGACATTTGAAGGTACAGTTTGGTTTATTGCATTCTGTAGTTTATTCTGAGTTGAAGGACCAGACTGAGCATTTCAAACTGGAGTTGTGAAATTGAAATGTTCTACAAATCCAATATAAAAAAATCTGGGTATATTAATGTGGATACAAAAATCTGCACTTGTATGTATCTGGTATCTGTTGAGGCTTAGAGAATTGAGATTGCAAGTCCTCTGGTACCTTCCACTATTTGAAGAGTCCCCGTGTGAGTAAACACTACAGAAAATACTATAATCTGTGCCCACTCAGTTTATCAGTAGCTCTTTTGTCCTTTGATTTCCTTCTGAGGTGAAGGATGCATTTCTGCTGTAGGTAATTGCAAAGCCTCCCATGCTGATGTATAAATAAGGACCTTCTTAGGGCTGTGTCTTGAGTTTTTCCATGGTGTCTACTCACATCTAATTATCAGTATATGCAAAGAGAACTCTTGGTTTAGAGAGGTTTTGAGATGAGCTCCACTTTATTTAACAGATGACTCTGGATAGCTGCGTGCTTCTGTCTGTGCATGCTGTTTAACCTTCTAAAATAACAGCAATCACTTCAACTTGAGGTAAAATAAGTTCTTTTTTTTTTTTTTTTTTTCAGTCAACAGTAAGGAATTCCGTGCCAAAGATGAGAGCAAAATCCCAGTGGATGAAGTGTTTTTTCACAGGTAATGAAATACTTGTAGACATTAATTTTAAGTGTTGTTTTTTAATGCAATGCTATCAAACCCCATTACATTTCATAAGTATTCTCTGGTATTCCAAGTGTTTGCAAAATTTGACTAATTTGAGTGACTTGTGTTGACAGTACTTTCCTTAGAACTCAATTTCAACGTTTGTCAAAAGTACTTATGAAAGAATATCCCTTTATCACTTATGAACAAAGGCAATCAGTGCTTGTAATCTATAATCAAGTAAGTTGACATCGTAATAAAGAGGCCTTAAACAATAGGTAGTGATGAATGTCTTATGGGTTGTAGTTCCTATGCATTAGAAGTACATTTAAAAAAGCCTGCAATATACCTTGCTCATGTTATTAGCATGAAAGCTTATCAGAACAGAACAATGCAAAAAAAAGAAGAGCTAGTTTTTGGTTTATTTTTTACTATTCATAGGTCTTTCCATTTAGTTGGATTTCCTATCAGACTATGATATAAAAATGCAGCTGTAATACTAAAATTTGGCAAAGATTTGTTCTTACTAGATCAAAATACTGGTTACCTCTGAATGTCTCCTTAGGAAATGAGTGTTGGAATTAACTTCATTTATTTTGCTTCATTCACTTTGGGTTTTTTTGTTTAATATATTTGTTGCTGTAGGGGCTGTTAAAATTTTTTGAAGTATCAGGTTAATGGACTTATAAATTTGAAGTAATTGATATTATAATATTGAGTAATATAATATTACTGAATAAATAAAACAGTTGTATTAATTTTGAGATTAAAGAAAAGCAGCTTAAAAACATACCCCTGTCAGTATTGTTACATTGAAGGTGACTGAAACTGAGATTACACATTGAAAGTCTTCCATATGAAGTGCTGAAGTCTTCTGCTCTTGTATACCATCAAATCTGCCTTCTGTGTTTAGCGATTCTTTATATGAAATGAAGGAGAGAAAGTGGTTTAAAATGGGTGACAGAGGGTAAAAAGAAGCACATAAAAGGAGAGGGCTATGGGGGAAAATTTATGGAACTTAATGCGTGAATTGCTCTCTTTTTTTTTTTTTCTCTCAATTAGATTCAAGTTGAACTTGATCCTTTCTTCCATATCAGTGTGACCCAGATTTTCACATCTTTCTTGTGCCCTTTTGTAAAGTCACTATGTTCTGGCACCTTTGGCTGTGAAATTTCTGTGTTTTAAATCTTAGAGTGGTGGCTTACTCTTTGAAAAATGAAGAAAATATAAATCTCTGGTTTGATCTGTGTTTGAAACCATTGCTTACAATTTTCAACTGGCAACATATGTGTGAAACAATCTGCAGGTTGTTTTTTAGAAAAAACTTGTCACAAAGATCATCACCTGTGATTTTGTGTCTGAGAGCAATATATTATTTCAGATTTTATTCAAAGTTCGATAAGAGGAGAGAGAAACAAAAGCGTCAGGATGATGAAGAAAGTGTGGAAGATGTAGATGATGATGAATTTGAAAGAGCATTGGGTAAGGTTGTGTTTTTCCTTGAAGTAACTATCCCAGTATTTCCTGCTTTTGCAAATTATTAATTTATCCTTTTTATAGTTTGCACTGTATAAAAGAGACAGATACAGGAATATGTAAGCGGAAGAAAACTGGCTTTCCAATTCAGACTCTATGCTACTACAGCCAGTGGTTCCCACTGTCCCTCATGTAAGCCAGCTGGGTGGCCATCTGGTGGACAAGGTCTTGCCCTCACTACTCCAGTAGTGCTCATCTTGTTGAGACAGTTGGAAATCGTCTGATTTTTGAACATAAGCTCATGAGTGGCAGTTCATGCCTTTTTGTTCTTTTCCTAATGTAGTCTAAGAGTTAAATAACTTCTAGCAGCATGTAACACTTGCTTCTATTGTTTCTTTCTTTACTTCTTGGCCTTTTTCAATGTTTCTTATGCTTTTTCTCATCATTCCTAAGCATTCCATGAGGTTGTTTGTTCACTTAGATACTTGGCAAACTTTTGCAGTAGTCTTAGCTCTTCCTGCAGCATGTACTTTGTTTGCTTCGGAATTATGATTTGTTCCAGAATCTGAATTTGTTAGGGTACCATAAAATGTCCATTATTATTATTATTATTTCGTGATTTCGTATTTCATATTTGGCTTATATAGTAACATATGTATTTGGAAAAACAACAACAAACACCAAAACCCAAACAAGACAGTTATTTAGCTCTCCATAACTGTTTTGTGCCATATTTTTAGAGAATTCTGAACTCCCACAGCAGGATTCTTCCTTAGTTACACAACTAGTATGGTCTTAGTTATGACAACAATCTGTTTCTAATTGTGTTTGTTGTTCTATCGTTAGTATCTCTAATAAGTTAACTGTCTCTGAGAATTTGCTCCATAAATTCAGAATGTTAAATTAAGGACCTCCTAATGTCAGCTTTTAATCTTTGAAACAAAACATTTGTAATTTTTCAGATTTTTTTTACATGCTATTTTATATTTCAATTTATTCCTAAGTGAATTCAATGATAGGAACTTTCACCCTCTAGGCTGCTTGCTTTTCTGTCAAAAATCAAAGTGAATACTTCAGTTCTGAAAGTTAGCATACAAATTAGCTGGCAGGACACTTGCTTGGGGTATCTTAATCAAGTCTGTGTTCTGTCTGACTTGGAGCAAGTATTTGAAACTTGTGATATCCCTCTTGCCAACTAAGTTTGAATCACTAGGCAGTTGTATATCCATTTGTGTCTGCCTGCTTCCCACGTCATCTAATTCTGGCCAGAAAATACATCCTGGGTAAACAAAAACTTCCATTATTTTTCAAAGAAAAATATTGTTTCAGAAAAAGTCCAGTTAGCTTTAGGTAAGTGTTTTGTGGAGTAATTTTCTGTAGGAGTATGAACCCTTTTGTATCAGGACCCTTTGTTACTGATGTAGATCATATAACAGGAAAAAGATACCAAAAAATAGGATATTTTGTAATGACTTCATATTTCTTTGTTTGACTTTGTTGTGTAGTAATAAACAATTTTACCCCTAGATACATTTGAAGCTGCTGATAATGCCATTGATGTTGGCCAGGATGACCTTGATTTTGCTAGGTAAGACTTTAAACTGTTTTTTTAATGTCTTGTTTTAATCCCTGTTTAGAGTTTTACTCTGCAAAATTGGATAGATTTTTTCAAAAAGACTCAGAATATCACTTTGCAAAAAGGCAATAGCAGTTGGACACTGGGTAATGCTGCTTTTCTGCATGTCCCATAGTGGGGCATTGTGATCCTGTGGTATTTCCAGTCTGCTGGCTTGATGCATGAGGCCTGTACTATTTTGTTTATGCAATGCACTTACCCAATAAGCAAGGTAAGATCTTGTTTTTCATTGTCTCAGGTTTCTGCTAAAGAATTACCAAGTACAAAAGTAAGCAGAATGAGACATAATGGTACTGCTGCTGTAAGGACTGGTTGTAACTGGACCTAATGCAGTAAATAAACTGTGTGGAATCCAGAATCGCAGAGCTCAGTTCTCAGGAAGTCAGCAGCTTCATCAAGTAGCCTCATTTTCACTTGAAGTGGCTGCAATACAGCCTTCAAATCAGCATAGAAACTTCTTTTCTTGAGATGAGAAGAGAATGAAAGCTTAAAATTCTAGTGAAACCTGAACATTTTTGTGATCCAGGCCAGTATGAATAAAAAATAGCAAAGAGGAGACAAAAAACAAGTAACCATCTATAAAGAAGAGCTGACATTTCTGTTCATTTCAGAATAGTATTTTCTCAGAACTTCTTAAAATGGTTGACTTTCATAATACAGTTCCATATGCTGAGGTTGAAAACATACCTGAGTGCATAATATGTTTCTTAGGTCTCAGCGTACATTTACAGTATTTTGCAATGACATTGAACTTTTCTAACATAGTGTTTGTTATCTGGATGCAAACAGTATTTTCACAGATCATGTGCTAAGCTTGTTACATATATTTTTTAGTAATATAAAAAAGAAAACCAAAGGCGGTAAGAAAGGCCAAAGAAGTGAGGAGTCCGGTGGTGACTGGGAGGATTCTGATGATGAGGATGATTTCAGTGATCTGGATGATGAAGAAGTGTCCTTAGGAAGTATGGAGGAAGAATTTGGAGAGGATATGGATGAAGAGGGAGGAGTATTTATGGATGTGTCTGATGATGATAACAGCCTAGGTAAGGTACCATTAATTATCAAAAAATGAGAAGAAAAAGCTTTAAAAATAGGTTATCTAATACGTCATCACATATATAAATTCAGATTTAGTTACCTAGGTGGGAGGTTTGGCTTTTAAGTAAGGAAGTGACAAGAAGTCCTTCTCTGGACAATAAAGTCTTAAGAGAAATATTTCCCAGCAGCGTTCCAAGTGTGAGTGCGTATGAGGCATCTGGGTATAAAAACCTGCAGACAAGTTTATTTCATTCTGAAAACATTGGCAGGTACAAAAGGAGCTTTATACACAAATAACTGGCTACAGCAGGCAGAAATATTAAAAGATCTCATTGAAAGATCTCATTTGAAAAATTATTTTAAAAAATCTAATACTTGGTAATTTTTGTATTTCTTTAGACCTAGTTAATGTTGGGTTTTTTAGATGAGGTAACTTCTATTTAAATTGTTGTCTGCTAAGTAACAGCTTACTCATCTAATACAGTTATGCACCCAGATTTTTATTACCATTCTAATAACAACTGATCATTGCACCTGCCTGGTTTTATTATCTTTTCAACTGAAAAGCACAGTTCATACAGTATGCACGTTTTGTTGCTGGAAAAGCACAGATTGAGTATTTCAACTAATATTTTAAGGTCACAGATGATTGAGGGTAGAGGAGGTAAACTGTTCATACAGCTGTTAACACATTAATCTTTCACGAGCTTATTATTTTACCAAATTTACCAAGCAAACTTTGAAGGTTTACATAACAGCTGCTTTTAGCCTTCATATTTTATTTACCTTAGTATCATACTTCATTAGTTTTTTGTGCTGTGGAAAAAAATCATAAAGAATGGTGCACCACTGATCAATTTTTAATTGTCCGGGTTGAAGAAATTCCAAATTTGATTGTGTGTGCTGTCTTTTAAGCTTTTTTAAAGTAAAGACTCAGGCCATTATTGCAAATATACCTAAAAAGAGATTTTAGTCTCTGCTATGCTTTAAATACTTGCACACAGTGTGAGAATGAGGGAGTGATGTTTTGTTTTGTTTGTTTTTTTCCTGTCAGACCCAGATAATGACAAGCAACTGAACTCTGTCAGTAAAAAGGGCAAGCGAAAGAAAGATTTGAATTTTGTGGGTTCACTTGAAGGTAAGGAAACACTGCCATGATATCCATTTGAGAACCCTTGATACAAATACAGAGCCTGGAGTCAGAGGGTGTTAGTAGTGTAGATTATCTACATTTTTGGATCTGAGTTCAGATTTGAATAAACCATAAATGAAAAGGTGTTGGTCTTGCGCTTGTCCTCCAACCAGTGTGGCCTCATTCAGAGTGACAATCTGCTGTTGAAGGACTGGAAATCAAAGGAGGAACTTTTGAAGGAAGTATAGAGTTGTACTAGCACTTTGTGCGTCTGTTACTTATGTGATGCACAAATTTGTGCTATTTAGTTCTTGGTTGGAAACTCTTTTTTCCTTTTTTTTGAGGGGGAAGGTGGAGAATAATAGCTTAGTAACACTTTGTTTTAGTACCTTTGTGAACTTGAAATTCTGTCTCATAATACTTTTTGCTTGAAGGATCCAACCGAGGAAAGAAGAGAAAGCTCAAAGACGCCAGTATACTGGCATCTGCTGAAGAGGTAAGGCTGATCAGTCCTTAGCAAAAAGTGTTCAAGCATTTTACTTGTTTCTTTGTAATAAAGTAGTAAAATTTCTCTCTTTAAAGTTCGGTTATCTGCTGGATGAAAATGCTGGGTCTAAGTTTGACAATATTGGAATGAATGCCATGGCCAACAGGGATAATGCAAGTAAGTACATCCTACATATAGCAGATAGTTGTAACGCTGTTCTGGTTCTTCAGATTCTGTACTTATAAAGATCTGCCTTCTGTAACTGAAATACACACGCAGTCAGAAGTCACACAGTACGGACAGTAACTCAACGTCCGTAAGACATGACTTAGTTTTCTTCAGTTATGACAGATGTCCAGTGCTAATATTAGCTGTGCGCACTGGAGCGAATAAAGCTTCAGAAAACTCGAAGAGTCTGTCATGTGGCCCTTTCAACACTGTAAATAAGGATGGGCATTTCTGCTGTTCATCAAGTGTTCATGTGAATTTTGCTCTGATAGTGTCCTGGACTCTTTTGAAGGGAAGGTGTAAGGCATGACTGTCTATCTACCTACCAGAATATTTGCTTGCAGTATCAGTGAAGCGAAAGTAGTTTCCCAGAAATAATTCCAATGAATTAAATGTGTATATACTCCTTCGCAGAGCTTTTGCAGTCTTGCTGGTGTCACCTGAAAAAATGTTAACAGCAGCACTCAAGCACTCTGTACTCCTAGCACAAGTCTGTCCAGCGTTAGGAAAATTCAAAGTAATGGCAAGAGCGGTCTTAAACCTGGAGATTCTGAGATGGCACAGCATGTTTTGTGAAATGAAAAAAAAACCAAAACTCTGGTGTCAAAAAAATGGCAGTTTGCACTTTATTAACATTTATAAATACAGTAGCCAAGTTTTAACTTTTACATCATTCATCTGTATTCCACATGATGTCAGAGGTATCCATTGGCTCCTTATTTCTCTCCTTTCCTCTTACAGATATCAAACAGATCCAGTGGGAAATAGAGCGTGACAAGTGGCTTCACAATAGGGATGTGAAAAGCATCATCAAAAGGAAGAAACAGTTCAGGCACAGAGGGCTGAAAAACAAGTACAAAGGCAAGAAATCAAAAAGATGAAGTGGACATTTTAATGTGGACATTTTATAATTATTCTAAAATAATTTTACAATTGATCACTCATCTTTCTTACTTTAGTTCTTGTTGCTTAACCATGTCATTTGGTCATTCTCCCTTATGCCATGAATTCCAGACCACTCATTGGATTTGTAATACACTGAAAAACAGGAACATCCATGTCAGCTCTAAGTCAGACATGTCTGAAGGTGAGCCACTTTGTGGCTTGTTTTGTTGAATATATGGTCCTCCAGTTCTGAGGACTCTATCCAACAGTCTGACGGTCCAGCCACACCTACATCTAACAGTAAACACTTCTGCAATGACTGCTGGGGTAAGTTTTATGCAATAATAAAATCAGTTTTAAAACATGAGATGCAACAGACTTCAGCCAACAACTACAAACCTACCTTCCAGAATCGACGGAAACCTCTTCTGCATTGTATATCTGAAATCTGACAAGAAAGATAAATCAAAGTTACTTTACCAACGTATTTTAAGACAAATAATTAAATGCACTATTTTTTGAACCTGGTAAGTTTTAAGTTTGGCTGAGCTCCTTACTTACAGCCACCATTAAATAAGGTGATTTGAATTTACTTTTTTTTTTTTCATTCTATCACAGGCTGTATTTGGGTTATCATGTGCAGTCCTATCATCAATATTTTCTGACCTTCCTGAGAACTGTGATAACCAAATACAAGCTACAAATTCACAGGAAGCTGAATGCTTCTCATAGACTGACATGCAAATGCAAACTGTGAAAACTACTTTGTTTCCTTACGCAGCTTTAGGTGTTCACTGAATCCTTCTGTGGGTTCCTCTTGGCAACCCAGTAGAAAATCATGGAAGGATAGCTTTATGCTATTTTAATGCTTTACAGCAGCTCAGGAACTGGTAAAAGCCTCATTCTAAGTGCACTGAGCTATTAGATGAGCTCGCTGCACCTTACAGAACTATATAAACTACAGTTCAAGAAGAGCTGCAAAGGCATCTAAAAACTAGGACCTTGAACTGAAAAGGGAGAGCAATGAGAAACCATGAAAGGCCAGCACCAAGTTACATCTGTTCTCCACATTTTGGTTATAGATATTTTTAATGAAAATCCAAAGAAAAGTAGTTTAAGTGTAACAGCCTGTCTCCATCTGAATTGGGCAGGGCACAGGTCTGTCAAACTAGTGCTGCATCCTGCAGAGGCCTGAATGCAAAATAAGGCTGTGCAGAACAAACCTTGCAGTATCCAAGTTGGTGCCTGGCTTATTTTTGTGTTACCTAAGCACTGAGTCCTTGAGGGAATGAAGGTAAATCACCTGGAAGATGCTGCTGGCTGCCCAGCTGGGTCTGTTGTCTGCATGGGAAATATCCTGTCCCAGAGCCTGCGGGAGTGAGCAGTGAGCCAGGAGATGGATGGCTCCAGCGGCAGCACATCAGCTGCCGCAAACAGGATTGATCCATTCCTGCCTTATTCGCACATAGCCTCACCTTTTCAAGTCCCTATTTGAGCGATGCTGTGACTATTAAAATGCACAAGATGCAGCTTTGTTCCCGGTGCTCACTTTCAAAAGTTTCCCCACGGTTTTGGTTTTATAAAACTAAAATAACGGCTTGTCCTTGAGGACCCGCGTGACTACCGTGTGCTACACTAACACCAGCCGAACGACTGACCCCGGCGCGGCAGATTTTCTTAAGAGCCCCCCGCACACACTCAGCGTGGGCACCGTGGCGGTGCGGGGCGCCCCGGGCACCTCAGACGACCCCCGCCTGGAGCAGCTCCCGGTGTCCCGGCGGTGCCGCCGCCGCCCCCTGCCCCGGCGCGGTGTGGGCCCCGGCCGCCTCGCCGCACCTTGGCTGCGGTCCATGGCGCGGTAGAGCAGGATGGCGCCGAGAAGCCCCGCCGTCTCCAGCAGCAGCAGCCCCTTCACGACGCGCAGCGACATGCCTCACGGCGCCCTTCCGTCACCGCCGCTAACGCTGCACATGCGCGGCGCGCCCGCCGTCTGCGCACGGCAATTCCTTCCGCTGGCGTTTTCCCGGCCCCGTAATGGCCGAGCCAGCGGTGGCGTAGGTGGCTGAGGGGCTCGCCGAGGCGCCAACGCGCGGCCCGGCCGCAGGCAGCCGGCCTGGGGCTGCGGCGGGTGGCGGAGACGCGTCTCGGCAGCCCGCGGCTCCGCATCCTCGCTGTGCCGGGGCAGGCCCGGCGGGCTCGCTGCACCGCACAGTGATGGCACCGGGCGTAGGGAGAGTATTTAGAATAATTCGATTTGTAACAAAGGAATAGCAAGAGTCAAATAATTTTTCAGGGAGTTGCAGTTTCATCCGAGATCATTCAAAGTGTTGGTGACAAGTCAGATCTGGTTTAAGTTGTACAGTCCAAACTTTAAGCAAGAACTTTATTTACCAGTTTGTTAGTGGCTCGTCATATATGTAAGAACAGTTACTTCGAGCAGAGCAATGTGTAAATGCAATATTGCTTCAGAAATCTGCCTGAACTCTCAGAATGAGCTTATCTATCTCTGTGCAGCATTGCATTGTACTTCAGACATTTGCAGAGGACACTATCAAAAGTTCATTCTAAGAAAATGCTAAATGTTAAGGGTGTTCAGAGGTCACTTTACTCCTTACTAGCATATCCTTGTGGAATCAGGATACTTTTTTCATATTAAAGTACAGGTGACAGTCCTTGGCTGCAGCCTCTTGCCCTTGGCGGCCTCTTCTGACTGCTGGCAGCAGGTTGGGCTCGCCTCCATGTTTCCCTGCAGCCCCGGGGGACCCCAGTCCTCGCCTTGCTGTTCGATGTGGGGACGTGTGCCCAGCACAGCTCGGGGGCCAGGCCAGGCCCTGGTGCCCCATGTTGAGGCTCTTCGGCAGGTGCTCCTCATCTCCTGCTGCTTCAGTGGGTGCAAGGGTGGCTTTGCACCTCCTGGGAGCCAACGCTCCTGCCAGGGGAAAACAGCTACCTAAGGCTCACAACCATCAAAAAAGGATCCTCCTTCTGTCATAGAGATGCAGAAAAATCCTAGGCCATGCAAGATTTCAGTATTTAATTGTCTTTTTAACATGAAAAAAGGCATTCGTGCAGACTAGCTCCCACAGAGGGGTATTTAGAACCTAAAATGACAGCATCATTTCCCTCTCAGTAGGGTCCTTTCTGTTTTATAGTTCTGGCTTCATTGTTCTTTATTATTCACTATCTATTTCTCTTAACTCATAGTATGAGGCTGACTTTATTGCCAAAATAAAACCTGGGATTTTTCTTATTAGGGACTTTTTGTGATGCCTTTTTTTTTTTCTCCTGTTAATGTTATGTAAGATTAGATATTTTGCTGCTCATTCTTACAGGGCAATTAATTTTGCAGTTCTGTTTTCCCTGGTGGCTGAGCTTGCAAGTATTACTTGAACTCATTGGGATTTCTTACTAAAGTAATTCCTGCTCTGTAGATTATGAGTGGACAGGATCAACCTGGCTTCCATTTACAGAAAGGTGGAAAGGGAGGAGAAAGAAACCTATCAAATTTGGGGGAGGGCAAAAGCAATGCTAAGGATTTCTACTCCACCCTTTAAATATTTCTATTTAAAAGGCATTTACTGCATTAGACTAACAGTTTCACACACCAAAGGTAGTAAACATGGCCGAGGATAAAAAAGCCTTCATTGATGAGATAAATAAGGTGTTGGCAAAGTCTGAGGGTCTTACCTTGAAGGACCTGCTGTTCTCATACCAGGGGACCCCGTATCCTGCTGTAGCGTGCAGCGTGGAGACATTCCAAGCCCTGGAGCACCTGGAAGCCAGAAGAGATGATATAGTGCTGGTGTCCTACCCAAAATGCGGTGAGTACACTATAAGTTGCTTGCTGTAGTCTACAATACTGTAACTAATTATTTTACACAACAAGAAGGAAAACCAACTGATGATGGTTTTATGTTGTATGGGGATATTGGGCACTTCTCCTGCAACCAGAGGCAGCAGGTTTTTGTCCTGCTTTATTCAGCAGTCTGTTGCCCTGCTTTTTAGTATGGTTTGTGTTTCTGAAAGAAAAAGTTTTGGTCTTCAAAACTACCGTTTGGCTGAAGAAGTGAGATGCTGGTATAATAAACTGCATTTTGAAAAGTGTGTTAGTTATGTGGTGTATTATAGTGTACAAAGGCAATAAGGTTGCACATTAGACTTTTTAATGAGTAGAAAGTGACTGGGCACAGTATCTTTACTCGCAAAATTATAAGCTGTTTCTTGGCATTAATCAATATCAGCATTGTGTTTTGTTTTGTGACTGCAGAAAGGTACTAAGACAAACTGGAAGTCTAAATCTTTTAGTTAAGAGGTTTGCAGAAAGGAGGAAAGGTGCAACAGGAGCAGTGAAAAAAACCCAACCAACTAGTTAATTTTGATGAGTTCTATTAAAATTTAAGTGTGACATGGTTGCTTACAAGGAAGGGATGTGTTCTGCTAATGTAAGAAATGCTATCTAAGCATATGTTTCTTCTTTGAGACCCAAGCAGCAGAAGCTTAGGGCTGGTGGGGAAGATGTGGGTTTAGGGAAGGGTTTCACTGCACTAGCATGGTAGTGGATGTGATCAAGTTGGGCTCTTACCAGAGTCCTAGGTCAAAGTTTCATTCAGCGCATAAAATTCCCATTGGTTGGTGAGTTCTGAAAAGAAACTGATGTATTTAGGGGTTTAAGAAGCATGCCTGCAGGGTTTAGGGTGAATTTATAGCAGCTGTAAGACACTACGCTGAACCAAGAGAGGGCAAATACATAAGAAGGGAGCTGACACAAAATGTGAAATATGCAACTTTATTTTAAGGAGCCTTTAATTCCATTGGGTTTGGGTCCAGAGTTCTGCTGGACCCTATAAAGACTTGAAAGGTCATTGTAATAACTTGTCACTGGATTTGATTTCTCCCAGAATTCGGAAGAGTTCAGACATGGAGTCATGATGCTGATTGCATCTGCGGTTTACTAACTCAGTAAACCTCCCCTGCTCAGAGAGACGGATTGATAGATAAAGGCAGAGATCTGACACTTAGTATTCGTCAGTTTCTGGTAGGATGACAGGGGAAAATTTTACTGGAGAGCACTGCCAGTTGTCAGTAGGAGAGGGAGTACACAGCTCCCCACAGGTCTCCGGGGAACACAGCACCCTGTTACCTGACAGGCACTGGTGCAAAAGTGTGTACGGGAGGTTGCATGGCAGAAATGGGAAAGCAGGATGGAGAGAAAGTGCTGCATTTTCGCAGTGCAGTGTAGTTACAATCCACAGGTAAATCCTGCGGAATTTTCTTCCATTTGAATGTTTGCTCTTACAATCTTGAACAGCACTAAACGGATTTCTTGTCCTACTTTCCTATAGTTTGCAAAGTTAGTAGGGGGGAAAGGCAAGGGAGGAGGATAAAGAACGAAAAGGAAAGATTAGCTGCCCCAGTTTGAAACCAGAAATTGCTGGGCTTCCTCTTGCCTCTTGATGTGACACTCGGACCCACCAAGCCATAATGTCACCCGGCAGTTATAAAAGTCTCTTTGCAGGCCTCTTTCCCTCTGAGCTAAGGCAGCCTGGTCTCCAGCTTCCTCTGCCAGCTTCTCTGCCAGGTCTTTTCCATGCAGGGCTCAAACTTTCTAGCATTTCCAGGTTTAACTGGTCGTGAATGTGCCTGATGAAGGACTCACACTGAGGCCCTTCAAGAGAATCGTCCCTTAAAGCTGCAATGCTGTCCTTATTCCTTTTATTTATTAAGGATTACAAAGGGTAAGTTACAATAAAGTATCATTATGTAAAATGTTTCACCTAACATGGGTGTGTGCAGTGGAGAGGAAAACTCTGAAGCAGCGAATGAGAAGAGATGAGGTAGGAATGAAGGATGATGGAGCTCCAGGATACAGGACTTCCTAGGGATGGGTTGCATGGTTGAGAAACCAATTTAGAGACTAGGAATTTTAGGTTTATCAATTGTAGCTTTTCTTTAAAATACAGTTTGTATTTGTGCACATGCAATTATTACTGGGCAGATGAGGACATGGATTTGGAGACAAGGTTTTTGGCTCTGATCTGTACCTAAATGGGAGAGTGATAAAAATTTTATACTGCATCCAGTTCTGGGCTTCCTGATTTAAGAAGGCCAAGGAATTACTGGAGGGAGTCAAACAGCGGGCTACGAAGATGATTAGGGGCCTAGAGCACCTTTCTTATGAGGAAAGACTGAGAGAGCTGGGTCTGTTCAGCCTGGAGAAGAGAAGGCTGAGAGAGGATCTCATCAGTGTTTCTAAATATCTCAATGGTGGGTGTTGAGAGGATGGGACCAGACTCCTTTCAGTGGTGCCCAGTGATAGGATGCGGGGCAATGGGCACAGACTGAAGCACAGGAGGTTCCATCTGAATATGAGGAAAAACTTCTTTACTTTGAGGGTGCCAGAACACTGGAAAAGGCTGCCCAGAGAGGTTTTGGAGTCTCCTCCTCTGGACACGTTCCTATGCAATCTGCTCTGGTGAACTTGCTTTAGCAGGTGGGTTGGACTAGATGATCTCCAGAGGTCCCTTCCAATCCCAGCCATTTGGTGATTCTGTGATATATGTCATACAGTGATATTGGGTGGTATATGTGTGTAATATTTGTATGCATTATAAGACATTGTATGACGTGTACAGATTGTATACACATTATTATGCAAATATGACATGTATCAGCTGCTTCCATCCAAGCATGCTGAGACACAACATAGGGTGGAAGTTATCCCTTTCTGGGAATAACTTTGCACCGAAAGCATGAGAGGTTAAAGCTGTTTGCAGTGTGTGTTCTCTGTTAGTACCTCTGGCAGCTGTGTTCACAGGGGACTCACAGGATGCAGGAGGCGGTGGCAGTTCCAAAGCTCCATCTCTGTGGGCCTGGTGGGAAGCCTTCCAAAAGCCTCCCCACAAGGATGCGGGGAGTGTGCTACAGGCCAAGGTGAACATGCTGTTCCCTTGCTCTGTCCTGACAGCAATCATCAGAGCTTCAGTGGAGCAAGTGTGATTCCTAGCAGCCTTGGGGAGCAGGCAGCACAGCGCAGCTCCAGGAGCAGGCCGCAGGCTCATGCTGGAATGGGATCCTGTATGAGGGAGGTTTGCTGCGAGGTCCCTTCCAAAGGGTGAGGGGTGGGGAGGGATGAAGGTGTCCAGTGGGAAATGGCTCTTCTAGCACTTGTTCTGCATGCACGTTATGGAGACAGCAACAGGCACAGCTGAGGACAAGCACTGGCAGTGACATTGAGCAGATGACTCCATATAGTCCTTGACCCAGGGCACTATAGAGAGGCAGATAGTCTCCTCTGCAGAACAAGCAAAGCTCCTTGCTTGTTACTTCCTTCTCTTATCCAGACTTTTCCCAGGTGTTTCTCTGTAAAAGCCAGGAAGGCTCCATTTATTGTCATTGACTGTTTTATGAATATATTAAAAATATGTTCAGTGCATCATTGAGTCAGTTCTGCCCCCACTGCTTCCCAGATACTGGCTATAAGTGATCCAAGAAGGTCACAGTTAAGAAGCTGTTGAGGATCTTATTATTGGAAAACATTATTTTGTGTCTAATAATTTGAGAACTTTAGTGTTATTTGTCATTTGATGACTGTCTATTATGCTGAATTAAGCCATGTAATGAGACTCTGAGATCTTATATACATTTCTGATAGGTTTTTTTGTTTTCTGCTTTTCTTGGTGCAGGTGTGAACTGGCTTATCCAGATTTTAAGTGACTTGATATTTACAACTAGCGAGAGTAAGCCTGTAAGCATGGAACTACCATTTATTGAATGTGGAGATCCAGATAAATATGAGGTTAGTGAAAAGAACCACTTAAAGTCTGTTGTTTTCACTCTCCTGCACCCCCGCACACAAGTCATTAAAATGAAGTCATGCAGCAACTAAAAATATTTCTCCTGAGAGGGAAAAAAAGAGAATCTTGGATGACTAATGCCTTTTGATTAGGGGCTGTTTCACAAGCGCGACTCCCACAAATCATTGCTGCACCCATCTAATAAACCTGTTCTCACTTATGGTTCTGTTTATTTCTAAAGAGGATGAAGCAGATTCCATCTCCAAGGATTCTGGCAACACATCTGAATTATGATTGCCTCCCCAAGTCTATTTTCAAGAACAAAGCCAAGGTGGGCTTTTTTTCTTTTTCCAAGAACAAACCTCATCTCTCTGACAGTACCAGCATTCAGGAGTAATTTTGGGGCCACATCGTTTTCTTGCTCCCAAGCAGGTGGCACTGGGGGAAAGCAGCTTGGAGACACCTGGGCTGGCTTAGCACCGTCTACGATTTACAGTAGCCTTAGGGATGCTGTAGTTGACATAAACAAGAACAGGTTTAGAGACTGTTGCTGCTCAGTGCTCAGAAATGGCTGGAGTGTCACACTTTCCTCTTCTATGCTACTCTCGTCTGTGCACGACTGTAGTGGGAGTGAATGTGGCAGCAGTATTTCTGGGACATTGGCTGCCTCTTTGCAAAGAGTCACGCTGTTAAAACTTTAATGTTTGTGGTGCTCAGTCACTGAACAATGCTGGATGCATAGCATTTAGGAGGTGTACCACAGATGGAGGCTATAATTACTTAAGGGATGGGGATTTTTTTCCATGTTTCATTGATATTTTTTCCTGTATGGGACAGGAAAAAATGTAATGTGTATAACAGAAAAATTTAATGTGGGTTATGTGTTTCCAGAAGTGTTTACGCTTCTCTGAGGATTACAGTCTCTTAGGATTTCACGAACATCATTGCCATGCTTTGAAAAATGGGAGATGATTGTAACAGCTGCAGTTTCCTCAAGGAAAATCGAAGAGCTTTTCCTACCAGGGGGCTGACAAATGGTTCCTTATTATTTCCTAGGTCTTAGGTAGTTATAGGATAGTAGTAAATGATAATATTACAGTTTTTCCAGTTGCTTTTTTCTGCAACTGCTTTACAACGTGATCAAATCTTAAAAGTGGTAACAAGGCCTTTATTATGATCACATTACAAATTTGTTCTCCTTGCCTTAACTAATAAAATATTTTGTCCCCCCCCAGTATGTTATTGATTACAGAATGTTTGGTTATACTCTCATTTTGGTTGCTAGGGGAAATAAGTGATCTAAAATTGTTGACCTCTTTCTCCCACTCCAGATACTAGTACTGTTTCGAAACCCTAAAGATACAGCTGCTTCATTTTTCCATTTCCACAACAATGCACCAAGTGTCCCCAGTTACAGCTCCTGGGATGAGTTCTTCTCAGAGTTCATGAATGGGAAAGGTATTGTTATAGTTACTGAATGTAGCTGAAAAGGCAACAGAAAAAAAACAACAAACAAACAAAACAACTAAGTGGGTCCAGTGGGAAAACAGCTGTGTCATAATTAGTTTATTGATGTCCATACCTCATGAAAAAGGAGGCAGCTGAATGCCAGAATGGGGAAAAAGTCCAGAAGATGCTTTGCATCTGGGTATTTAGCTCTTCCAAGCAAGGAGGGGGGAACTGCATGGCATTGGGTCAATATTCTGCCACTTAGTGATGGAGGAAATGCCACAGATCCAAAGCATTAACAAAATGACTGTTTGTTGTCTTTACTGTTTCTGAACATGAGGCCAAACACTTCATTAGCAAACCAAATTTTAGATTTAGACTGATGTCTGGCTTTGGCTTTGAAGAGATGTTTAAATGACAATGTAGTAACAGAGGGGAAACACATAATGAAATTCATTTTTCTGTGTGGAAACCGTTTACCTACAAAAGTCCAGAGGAAGTCTCTGTCATTCTCCTGTACAGTATGGTACCACGGAAAGGACAGGCTGTTCTGCTTGTTTGCATTGATGTAACTGATAGGCAACAGAAGGCAGTTCTTCAGTCAGAGAGAAGTAAGTAACCAGTAAGAAGAGAAGGTCACACTGATGCTTTTTTCTGTTCTTTATAGTTGGCTGGGGATCCTATTTTGATCATGCAGTCACCTGGAGCAAACACATTGAGGATGAGAATACTATGGTCATAATGTATGAAGACTTGAAAGAGGTAAAGCAGATGCTGTGCCCTGACAGGCAAAGCAAATCTGAGCCCGGTCCTTGAAATCTGCTGAAATTAACAGCGAAACACACAGGTTTCTGAAAGAGCAAAATCAAATTGGTTTTAACAACCAGTTGAGTCTGGCTATACAAAAGCTAAGCTCCAGTGTAATGCAGAAAAGATACTGTGAAGGAAAATACATATTGTTGATAGATTATGGCGATGCACATCCCAAGTGAGTAAGTCCTTTTTGAAAAGAAGCATATTGCACATCTCCCTTTCACTGTGTTGCTTTCAGAACCTAACTGCCAGTGTAAAGCAGATAGCTGAATTCTTTGGATTCTCCCCAACGGCAGAGCAGATCCAGTCCATTGCGGACAGGGCCACTTTCCAGGCAGTGAAGGATAAGGCTCAGGAGACTCACGGTATTGTTGGCTCCACTCTTTTCCGCAAAGGTAAATTTCTTTGTGTGTTACCAGAGTGGTAGATGGTAGCACTGCATCTTGGGCAGACAGGAATTTGGGTCAGTAGATGGTTAATTTTTATGTACAATTTTCAAGGTTGGGACTTGTTTAAGAAACATGGACTGTACTTCAGGACACTGTCACTTGATTTCATCACAAGGGCCAGTACCATTTGATAAAGTCCTATATAATGTGAATAGCAGAAATGCCCTATAAGTAGCACACTCTTCAGTCATGGTATGCAGTAAGCATCAATTAAAACAAAGAAGAGTTTTATTTTGGCTTCTGTGTGTACTGCGGATAGCCTGACAGTCTACAGAGTACCTCCACAGATTTTTCTTATTGAGTTTTCTAAATAGCCCTTGTGATTGCCTAAGAACCTCAGTCAATGTGTGTAACCTAGACACTGCAGATTGAGCTGTGTCTTTTAGCCATGGATCAAGCTAGAGCTGTAGACTCAGACAACCTCAGGCTGTGGGCTCTCCAAAATCTAGATTAAAGGTAGGCTGCAGCTAAGGGCAGTGTCTGGTTGCAGTGCACAAAGCTCTTGCAGTTAAAAGCCACATCTTTTGACTTTCTGGGTTGGTTTCACAACTGCTGCTCATCTTTTGTATTCTTCTGCAGCTGTACAAGACACATGCCAAAGCTATTAAGGCAGACTAGTAGCTTCGTATGTTTGCTTTATGTTCACATTCTGTTGAGGACACCAAACATAAGACAAACTTAAGAGTGTATTATTGGGTCGGAAATTTCTTCTCTTGCAGGGAGAAAAAAAATTGTTTATCCTGAAATAAGATAATAAGAGAGTCAAGGTAGTTTTTTTGTTTTAAATCATACTCCTTGGTCCTTACATTCAATGGTAATAACTTACTTTTCTTTATATTCCAGGTGTTGTTGGAGACTGGAAAAATCTTTTCACTGAAGCTCAGAACCAGGAAATGGATGCCAAATTCAAAGCGTGCTTAGAAGGAACTAAGCTGGGAGCAAAGTTAAAATATGATGTGTACTGCAAGGCCTGAGCATCCTTTAGAGAAAAACTCATGTCCAGGCTGCTTTTCATTCCCTTTTATGGAATAAAATAGAGGCCAGGACAACATCTAATTTAAAAATCTTGAAAATCCATGCGATTTGCAAACTTGTTTCTGCTGTCTTAACTTAACTTAGTTAGTGACTTCACCGGATTTTCTGAAATGACCTGTAGTTCTTTGGCCTCACTTGGTTTTAAACACCGATTTTTAGCTATAATTTCATGTTACTGGGTAGAATCCTGTGTGGAATATATATGCAGTAGTTGAACCTGCTGAAGCCACTGGAAATGTATTCTTATGAGTTATAAGTGATTTTCCAAGAGATTTTTTAAAACAATCATGAGGTATCATTTTGATTCCGAATTTCTAAGTTCATAGTATTCTTGTATTATTATAATTTCGAAGTTCATAGTGTAAAATGAAATTTCAATAGGTTTTCTTGTAGTTGTCTTCTGCCACTTTCTGTGTGCTGATAAATGTGTGATAAAAAGAAACCTAGTGGTGGGAATTTTCTTCCCCTTTCAACAATAATATTTTTCTTTCCTTTGGAAGTATGAGATTTCTTCCTGAAAAATTGAAGGAATTGCCTTGGGCAGAACTTGCTCATGGAGGTTGTAGTCTCCCTCCTGGTGATGACTTTGTTGCTTAACCTCACCACAGGGTTACACATGGGGGAAATTTGAAACGTATGTTGAGAACACTAGTTTTTGTCCACATGATTGTCAGGACTCCTGAGCAGCCAGCCTGCTTTGGATGTTGAGGAAGCACACGAAGAAGCTCCTGGCTGGGTGGGAATGGAGGGAGGTCCCTTCTTTATTGTATTGTGGCAGGGGGGTTGATAAGCATCTGGTTGGCTTGTTTGGCAGAAGGGAATTTTGAGACATGAGAGAAGGATGTGTGCTACTTGCCTAACTCTGGAAATTGAGCCTTTGCCTGTATTGCTGAGGTTTGCCTGGGTTGCTTTGTGCTTAACAGCAGTATTTATGGTCTCTGAGCCAGGATGTGGATTTTTTCTGGATATCTGGGAGCTTTAAAGTGTCACTGCCCGGAACAGAATGACTCTCTGTTGGTAGTGCCAGGAGAGCAGTGTGCACAAGACGGTTGAACATTGAATAGTCTCATAAAGAGTTGACTTTTTAGGCTGTAGTTTTCCCTTGGGAGGCTGGTTAAACACCGGTCTTTGACAGCTGGTTGTTTTCCCCACCAGTTTCTTTGTCTCCAAAGAGAAGGAGTACAAAGGAAAAACTTTGAGAAGAAATATGCAGGTAATGTGCACAGTTGCTAATTTAGCCAGGGGAGGAGGTTACTGTCTTCCTCCTCATAGTTTGTCAACCTCTGTCTGAGAAATAATTGTCTTAAGTGTGGCTGTTGGATAAAGGATGTACCTTGGCCAGGCTGAAAACTGAAGTATTGGGTACTTGAGGTGTTGACACAGATGGACTGCATGAGATCTTCTGCTGCACACTTTGTTAGCTGATGGTAAACGCAACAAACTCCCAATCATTCAGTGCTAATGAGAATCCCTTTCTAAAAGTCTGCCAGTGACAAGGAAATTAATAAGGCATGTTAACTTCAGTGCATAGTTAGGGATGTCATGTCATTTTGTAGTTGGGTCTCCACAAAATCGTTTGTTTGTCTTTCCTGGCATATTCCACTTTGATTTTTTTCTCCTAGCTGTGTTTGCTGTAGCAATGAAAACTGCATACAGCTCACTGATGGCACAAAAACCAACCTCCTGTTGGTCCTTTAGGGTGACTAGGTACGATGCCAGTGTCCTAAAGACTGGCACTCACATGGTGGGAAGAAAGGATCAATGCAGAGGTGAATTTGCTTTCAAAATTAACAGCTGCAATAATTGCCATTTCAAATAAGTAAACTGAAAGTGGGATACCAGTGAGGATTGAAGAGCAAAACAGCACACACAAAACCAAACTGTATAAAAATGAAATGGGATAATACCAAACAAATGAAAGATTCAAGTCGCTGGAGCTGTCTCAAATCCGACATTGCCTATAAGCTTTACATAGTTACTGGGAAAAGCAGCAGCATTCCTTGGGTATTCGCCCCATTTGTAACTGCTGCAGCAGTAGGTCAAGATCATTGCTAAGCAGTTAAAAAAAAGGAAGTTCAAGGCTTTGGTTGAGGATAATGTTGAAACAGGAGCACTACTTCCTATTGATATATTACTGATATATGAATAACAGCCTGTCCACTGGAATTGCTGTATTTCTCAGGTTGAGATTACAATGAAGTATGCCAGGGAAGTTCAAGACTAAATCTTATCTCAAGATGCTGAACAGGCTGTTCTTAAATTTTTAAAACCATTTGACTAGCAAATTATTTAGGCTGAGGTTGTTTAACAATCAGAGAGATTTTATAGGTGACATTCTTAAGTCCCTTTAGTCTGATCTGCACATGCTTAGCACATATTCAGAAACTCAGTAATTGCCAGGTAATGATGAGCTAATGAAATGATGAATTAAAGAAAATCGAGTAGAAGATTAGTGGGTGTGAGGAGCAACTGATTTTTTTTGAGCTTTCTGCATGTTGTAGACTTGGTTCCATGAAAAATGATGTGGGGTAACAGAGAAGAAAGCTAAGTGTAATGTCACCAGAGAAGGAGTGCTTCCTCAAGCACTCTTAACACATTCTGGATGAAAAAGCATTGGGAAGTGCTTTAAGATGGTGGCATTGAGTGTCAAATCCAGTAGATCACAACCTAACCCTAATCCAAACCCTAATGCTAACCCCTAACCCTAAACCCTAACCGTAACCCTAACATAACCCTAACCCGACCCCCTAACTCCTAACCCTAACCCTAAACCTCACCCTAACCCTATCCTAACCCTAACCTGAACCCTAACTCCTAACCCTAAACCTCACCCAAACCCTGTCCTAACCCTAACACTAACCCTAACCCCTAACCCTAACCCTAACCTAGCTCTAACTCTAACCCTAACCCTTACCCTAACCCGAACCTGAACCCTGATCCTAAACCTAACTGTAAACCCTAATCCTAACCCTAACCCTGACCCTGACCCTAACCCTAACCCTAACAGTATCTAAACTAAACAGAAGATTCAGAACCAGCAGAAAAATTAAATTCCTCATTGTGTAAAATCATCAGTGATGTATTTTTTCAGCCATACATTTAGGGAGCATTTCTGGATATGTATTTTCAGTAACTATATTTTATGTTTTCCCTTCTATACTTTTTGTTATGGTACTCATCAGTAAAACTTAAAATGGCATTTTTGACACACAACATTTAAAGAATATGTTGAGTTAAAAAAGAGGTTTTTTTCAGTTTTGATTTTTTTTTCTGTATTGGCAACCTACCTCACACTTATTGTTTTCCAGAACTTGTAGGTATTTATGATATCTACATTTGTAGTAACTGGTAAATGCAACGCTGTTAGTGCTTTTGTCACCTCCATTTCTCTTATGACCTGTTAAGTAATAATCATAAGGCAGGAAAGTATATTAAAATTATTTTGAAAAAGAGAAATTGGAGGTATTCTCGGTAAAGAGAAGCATAAGTGTGTCTTTTGTATGCAAGAGATGGCTCCCTTGTGTGCGGTCAGGTGTCAACAACTCAAGCAAAAGGAAAATAATTCTGGTACTGAATTATGACAGAAGTGAAATGGGATCAAAGCAGACAGAACTGAGCTAAATTTTCTCATTTACAAAATGTGAACATTTCGTATTGCAGCATTATGCAGTACATTAATTGGAAAGATAATTAATGTTGAATAGAAGTACTCTAAAAGTACAGAACACATAGGACATCCACAGGAACATAATTTTTTTTTTTTTTTTTTCCTGAGGGTAGCCTGGCTATTAGAAAAGATGTCAAATGGATTTATAATGAAGGTGGACATGAAATACAGTCATGACAGTCTTATTATGACAGCAGATGCACGGACTTATATTCTAATGGGGTTTTTTTTTCAAATCCTAACACTTTGGTCTGAATTTTTGCTGAACGATCACCTTTGTGGGGATTAACACTTTCTGTTTCACTCTTAACATGCTACGGAGCTTGGCAATGTACACTGAAAGTGTTGAAATGAGACTGGTCAGTGATTGTTACGGAAGTTGTAATAATATTGTCAGGATTGATGAAAAGAAGAGAAATAGGGAACAACATTATGAATGAGAGAGTACTGTGTCAGTGCTGTGTATGAGTGCATTGCTAGAGCTGTCTGCTGTCGAGGGTTTAGACTGCGAGGTGACAATCAAACCCTGGCAGATGTATTGTTAGCCTCCTCTCACCACTCCTTCCCCCTCTTGCCCCTCCCTCTCCCCCCTTCCCACTAAGGACAGGTGATCGGGAGGGAAAAAAGGACAGAGAGAAGAGAGTTGGAAAAATTAAAAATGTTTTACTAATGCTACTAATAAGAATAGAGAAAATAATACAAAATACACAAAACCAATCTTGAAAGTCTCAGCAACTGCAGAGCCGAAGTCCTGGATTGGACTCTGCAGCCAACCAGAGCTGGATTCAGTCTCTCACTAGGCCTCAGTTTGCAGGGATGACCAGCAAGGTCCTCTCCTAATGTCAGCCATAAGCAAAAGGGACGAAAAAAGGGACAAGATGCTCGTGGTCTCCCACTTGTATATGAAGTATTCACATGAATGGAATGTTATACACAGTTGGTCAGTTTCTTGTTACCTGTTTCTCGTTGCCCCTCTTGCGAGATGTCCATCCGTGCTTATCAATAGCTTCGCATTCCATTGCTATGTTTACCAAAACATGTATCTAGTTCTCCAGGAAAATGCAGCTAATATGAAGGCTTTAGCTGACAGGCAAATTCACTAAAAGAGAAACTTGTTTTTTAACAAAACCAGGACGTCTGCTAAAATGTTATTTGTGTTCAGATGTCTGTGGCCATGAATATAATTGTCCTGTATTGCGATCGCACTTAGTAATACTTGTAGATTGGATAATATGAAATATTAGTTGATAAAATATTCAGTTTGCATCTGAATTGGAAGTTTTTCACATGATTGTTTGGCTTTTACAAAAACTTTAGAATCCTGAGGAAGATAGATAGATAGAAAGTCTGTCTTTGACTTTGCTAGGATGTGAAGCAGTCAGGAGCAGCAGGAAATGAAAGGAGGTTGGGAAAGTGCTGTCTTGAGAGGCTTGTGTACTTGTGAATAATACAAGCTTATTGACATATGCTTATTGGGTCTCCAGTGAGTTCCCTGCTGGTTTGCATTTTACAAGCCAGTGAAGCCGTTTTCATTACTACAACACTCATTAGTTTTCCCCCAGCAGGTAAATAAGTCATAGTTTCACTACTGCGTATTTCTGATATATACATAGGCAATGTATGAATGAAATACAAGATAATCTTAGGAATTAGCCACATGTCCCAGAAAATGTGAAACAAAAAAACTGAACAACAAACAACTGAAGATGGAGCACTTACATTTTTCTCTCTTCTTCATTTATTTTCTGCGGGCACAGAGTGATCAGAATGACCTCTGCAGATGACCAAGCCAGTCTCTTCTTTCATTGTCTGTGCGAGTATTTATGTCTACTACATCCTGTTTTTTTCCTGATGGCATGGAATCTCTTCCCCGCCCCTCCTCCTTGACTATTATTTATTTATTATTTATTTAGAAAACTGTTTCTTTTTTTTTTTTTTTTTAATTTTCTCACCCCCCGCCCCATCAAGCCACTGTTTTGTCTTCACTTGCAATGTGTAGGCTTCTAGACACCTACCTTTCTTGCTGCCGTGGAACCAGACACATGGTCAGCCATGAGAAAAGTTACTTTAATGTTGCTCTGCTGAGAGAATATAAATAGAAGGTTTATGCGCTGAGGCCATAGGGTGGTGAGACCTTATGCCAGTGGGTGAGGGGGCCCTGGGGGTCTCTCTGCCGGTGCTGGGGGCTGCCTGCACCATGGCGCCATTTAATAGTGTCCCAGTTAAACAGGGTGACCCTTCCTTGGGAGGCCAGGACGTTAACTGGAGTCGGACAAGGAGCAGCAGTGAAGGCTGGTCCCCGCAGTGGTGTCACATCAGATGTGAGGCCTGGGCCCTCGCTGCGCTGAGGGAAGGTTGTGGAGGGAAAACTCCTCTCGCCTCAGATCAGGGGCAGCAGGAAAGCAGGGTCTGCCATGGCTACCGCAGCCCACCAGCCTGGGGCTCTCCTGCCACAAGGGCTTTCTCTCTGAGGCTGTCCAACAGTACATGGCCTACTTTTAAATGCGAGAGGAGTTGTTCTCCCACATCTGAGAGAAATACAGTTCAGCTCTTAGACTGCCCTGAGGCAAATACACAGGGGAGCTGGTTCCCCTCACGGTGACCTGTGCCTGTCCTACAGACCTCTTGTGCCTGGGGTGTACCTTCACAGGGTGGTGATAAATGCAGTCCCTTGTGCTCTTCTAGCAGTAAAGCCCTGCTGTGGTCTTATCAGAGAGAAACACAGGGCGTGGAGGGATGTGGGGGAATGAGAGCACACAGCAAGCAAGCATGGAAAGGAGAGCGACTCTGAAGGCTGCACGTGTTTGATGGGTGCGTTCCCCATGCAGCCAGAGCTTGTCATTTGGAGCAAAAAGCCTTGTGAAATGTGTGTGTGCTACAGACATTCAGCAGAGCAGCAAATGTGTCTGAGCACTGGGGTTTGCTCAGGCCTCCTGTCATACTGTGGGGCACAGTCTCCATGGTGTAGGAATAAACAGGGCAATAAACAATATTCCACTGTTATAAAATGGAAATGCCTCTGTGGCACTTAATTACTTTTGCAGGCTGTTTTATTTCTCTCCGGCCCCTGTGCCCTGACTATTGCCATTTTATATAGGCAATCTGAAGCACAAGAGACAGAATGCGTATTTTATAGGGGTGATTTCAAAGCTTCCTTGCAGTGCAGGACAGGCCCTGTAGGGCTCTCTCGTGTTGCATTTTTCACTGCCAGTGTTTTGAATGGTTTACAATATAGGGCCATACAAGTCCTTTGTCCACAAATGAATTGTGTGCTGCAAGCTCAAGGGCACCAAAATAGATGAAAAATGCATTAATATAGAAAGACAACTAGGTAATACAATAGAATAAGTATCATTATTAGCTGCTGTAAATACAAAGCTGTTTGCCAGCATGTCAGACCCTCCAGAATAACATTTACAACAGCAACCTGAATTTGCTTCACAAGGAAAACTGCTCAAAGTCCAGAATTAAGTGGAAATCACTGAAGGCAAAAGAAAGAGATGAGACAGTGTTAGCTTGGATACAGTGATGCTGAAGCTTTTTGGTGGCACAGAAGTGACGGTGGATGCTGACGCAGCAAGGAAGGTGTATCAAAAATGTCAATATGGCAAATTGTGTTCACTGAGTAAAGAGCGGTGCAGCTGGAATAAGAAGGAAATCAAACCAAACACAGCATCTCATTTCAAAAGACTGAACGTAAGCATAGAATGAATTGAAACTAAAGAAACCAAAAGTTAGGTTCAGAAACTTTCAGGCAAATTGAGCTCCTCTTACCTATTGGCCCATGGATTACATTTAGACTTATTTAATTCATCTATGTAGATGAAGTCCCATTTTATGATATGGAGGCTTCCAGGACCGAATCCTGCCCTCTGCCTCTGCAACCCACCCGTGGCAGCACGTCTCTTCCCTGCAGGTTCTGCTGCACCCCATGGCCGCCCTGCTGTCCCCTCAAGCAGCATTAAGTGTGATGTCCTGGGCACGGGGGCTGCTGAGACACTACAGCAATTTTACAATGAGCTTAAAGAGAGGAAAGGAGCTTGAAAAAAAGTGCACTGAATGTTTTTTTGTGTGGTTTGCCCATAGACATGATGGCCAGGCAGGACTCATCTCTACCTTGGGAGCTGCGTAGCCATGATTACTGCAGTCCTGAGGAATCATGTTAGCAAGAGCCACAGGCTGAGTTTATTGGCTAACACAGTCACTGGGATGCTAGTACACTGTGCCTCCAAAAGATGGTGTAGACATAGACAAAAAGGGTTCTAACAAAGGATTTGCATACATAAACCAGCATGTGTTTATTTAAAATAGCACCACAAACCATCTGCCAAAGGGACTGTTTTAAAGGACGTGTGCATACTAGTTACTGGAGGCTAAAGAAAGAGGTAGATGCTGAAGCCTGATGATTAGGGGCCTAGAGCACCTTTCTTATGAGGAGAGACTGAGAGAGCTGGGTCTGTTCGGCCTGGAGAAGAGAAGACTGAGAGAGGATCTTATCAATGTTTATAAGTATCTTAAACATGGGTGTTGAGAGGATGGGACCAGACTCCTTTCAGTGGTGCCCAGTGATAGGATGAGGGGCAATGGGCACAGACTGAAGCACAGGAGGTTCCATCTGAATATGAGGAGAAGTTTCTTTACTCTGAGGATGCCAGAGCCCTGGAACAGGCTGCCCAGAGAGGTTGTGGAGTCTCCTTCTCTGGAGACATTCAAAACCCACCTGGACACATTCCTGTGTGACCTACTCTAGGTGTACCTCCTTTAGCAGGTGGGTTGGACTAGATGATGTCCAGAGGTCCCTTCCAACCCCAGCCATTTGGTGATTCTGTGAAGTGCTTTCAGTCTCTGTGTTCCAGTTCCCCACCTCTGCCTGCCGCTGGGGAGGGGGTAGGTGGATTTTGAGATGTGCTACATTTTGCAGTCTTTTCTAGCAGTTAGCTGCAGTGATGTCTGTCCTCCCTCTGCTGTTCCCTTTCATTCTGCTGGGCACCACGAGCCTTGTTATCAGGAGCTTTACTTCTCTTCATTCACTGCACAGGGGACATCAGTTTGCCAAGCTGGGCTGCTTGGCTTGTAGATCACAGAATCACAGAATGTTAGGGATTGGAAGGGACCTCGAAAGATCATCTAGTCCAATCTGCCTGCCAACTGTTCTGAATTTGCTCTCCATGACAGGGCTGTCAGAGCACATGCATGGTTTGTTTAGATCTTTGGTTGGGACAAGTGGGTCTCCAGTCTAGGAAAGGCAGGTAGCTCTCATGTGTTTATTCTGGGGTGCTGTAGTTATGACTCTCCCCAAGGAAGCTGCCCTGACTGACTCGCGGGTTGGGGAGAGTGCTTTTGTTTGCACTGACAAGCTGGTGTGTTATTCTCTGGGGTCCAGAGAGCATACGCCAGCTCTGTCTTCTCCTTGTCACTTTTCGGTGCTGCTGCAGGGTTTCCATGTTGCTTCTGCTTTCACTGAAAGCCCAGATAGACTAAATTTCTCAGTGGCCATGAAAGAATAAGCCTTTGGGCTCCTCATGCTGTCTGGCAAGGGGTTTACTGTGTCGCAAGCTGGTATCTGACGATGCTGTCATCTCTGTCTGGGGGCAGGCAGGAGGTGCTTGGCCAAACAGTGTGGGGCTTGGCTTTCTGAAGGAATGGAAATCATGCATGGTAATGGCACAACATTTACCAGTGCCCATGATGCGAACCTAATGGGTCTCCAGTCTGATAGTACTTTTTATCTGCATAGCCAGAGATGCCTTTCTGCAAGCGGTGGATTGAAGATGGATGCTGCCAGGTTCCCCTCCTATGGTTAAGGAAGCCAGGGCACTCTTGGTGTCTGTAGTATAAAAGTTGCAGAGATACCAGATGACATCATGCTCTTCTGCTGTGCTACTGGTGACAGTGGGCTGCCTCGTGCTCCCCAGGCAGCAGGGATGTGGCAGTAAGTGTAATATATGTGGCACAACGGCAGCCTCTCAGCCTGTGTGACCATGCCAGGAGGAACGGCCATTCCACCACCACTACTGGACATGGTGGGACCCAGACCTCTTGTGCTGGCCCAGAGCCTGAGCCAGGCCCTCTGAGCGACACCGGTGCTCAGCAGCGTGACCTGGAGGAAAGCAATGTCCCACAGTGTGGATGCAACAGGCTTGAGTAATGCAGCTTGCCAACCTTGAGCCAAATTGTGGCCCAGTGGCCAAATGCCACGTCAGTGTATTCTGAGGTGAACAAGGAGGGTAAATGTGGGGTACCCTGGGGCTGCTCCTGGGTGTGCTGCTGGGTACGTAAGTGGTTGCAATATCAATCCGCTGGAAAAGGAAAGCAATGAATGAGTTTATTTTGGGGATGGTGTGGAAAATGGTGGCTCTTATATGCATATTTGAATATTGATACATGCACTTACTAATCTTTTTAATTATAAAAATGAGGGTAATTTGGTGATGTTCTGGAGTGATTATATATGAATCACTTCATTTTAGAAATGATTGTTTAGAATGAAATGAAATATTGCTGGGGTTCACAGACTTGTGCTAGCTTATATGAACATAATAGTTTGTTGGAGTTTAATTATGCGTGTAACTAATCCAAAGCAATACAAGGTTTTATAAGGATAATTAGTAAGTTGTCATTAGGTGGTTTCTCTAAATGGCTTCATAGCATTTAGAAGGACAAAAGAAATTGCACATAAATAATAGGTTATTAGGAATAAATGAGTACACAATTATTCATAGCATCAGAAATGGACAATTCAGCTCACAATGGAATTCTTCAGAAAACTGCAGCTACGGTATTTGCATAAAGTAACATCTGAAATTTGCAGTTGGCTTTGTTTCCCATTTAGAATGCCTTATGTAATTACTCCAGCAGTCCCCTTTTGAAGAAATCCATTAGAATTTGAATTATGTTAATTCTGATGCTGTGAATAATTTGCCATATATTCAGTAAAATTAATTTGGTTTTTTGTCCCCTTAAATATGAGTGAGCCATCTTACGAGGATATGTGCTTGACATCTTTGTAGCCATCTTTTTCTGCTTTGTCTTATAAAGTTGTTTGCATGACAGCGTCATACAATTAATTCTATAATTAGGAGCTCATTTGTGAATGGGAAGAACGTGTAGACCTATATTAATCTTTGGAAAGCACAGCTGGATGGTGTGGATAATTACAGCAAAATAATCCTTTATTTTTTTCTTCTTTGGACCATAAATGTTATCTGAAATTAAATATCAGAGAAGAACAGTGCCACATTCTGTTTTGGGATAAATGCTCTCCTTAGAAACAGCTGCTGTTGTGGCATCAGCGTCAGTCTATTAGGGATGAGTTTGACCTTTCAAGTGCTCTCCCATGTGTACTGGAAAATGCTCCAAGTCCCTTTCTATTGAAGGGAACAGGAGGGAATTCATATTGTGCTCTTGCTTTGTGCCACGGGAACACAGGTTTCTGAGGGGCTGGCACTGATTTAGTCAGTAAGTATTAGTTTTGTTCTATCTGTTTGATTACCAGGTTCAGTCAAAAGTAATATATGAAAAGACCTATCAAAATGGCCTTCAGCAAAACATGGCATGATCCTGCCCTGTAAATGTCGGATTACTGTTTGTATTGTGACAACCCATTTCTCTGGGCAGAATAAAAACAAGAAGCCAAATATATTTTCGTACCACTACAGGAGAGAGATGCCGAATTACAGGCAAAATCCTGAGGGACAGTAAAGTCTCTTTAGTTACATGTAATTGTGTCACTTCTCCTCTCAAGGAAATAGTCCTGGGAATGAAGCCATCAGCGTCTGGGTACTGTCAGCGGTTACAGGATATGAGGAACATATTGGACTTTTCATTTGTTCTTTACACTGCTTTCTCTAAAATACCAGTGTGGGTTCCTTCAGGTGGATCCCCAGGGGATTTCAATGTCTCGGTGCCCTGAGGTCAGACATTGGTTCTTCCCCTTTCCTGCAACCCCCACCCCACAAAACAAAAAGCAGCAGGGCCGGGCCTTCTCTGGTTGTTTAATTGGAGTGATGATGCCAGTGTCCACTTCTTATCCCTAGGGGACAACATTATGATGAGATCATACTCCTAAGTTTAATTCCTTCTGCAGTGGGAGGACCAAATATGTATCTCTCAGGACAGAATGAAAGTTTGAGGTTGTAGGCTTCTGTGATACAAGGGGACTTCAGCCACTTTCCTCTTGAAGCTGTTGCGCTTAGCTTAATACAATCAGAATTAATTGGACAAGACAGACGGAACACAACATTGACTGGGCCAATGTACATGCTGTTGAGAGATGGGAGGTGAGGGGCTGAAACTTGAGAAGGCCTCTTTCATTCTACAATAGTGCATTAATTGCTGAACTCTGCGTTGTGCTGTATTTCTCAAACAGAAATGGCTGCTGCTGCCATGCCTGGTGTGGAGAGCAATCCTATGGATGTGCGTCAGGTGGGCACATGAGGCCAGAGGTCCTCAGGGAGGTGGTGGAGGTCCACCTGCTGATTCTGTCCTGTTTAGATGTGGGAGAATGAAAATATATGGACATATGGGCATGAAACAAATATGATCCCCAGGTCAAATGGAAATTTCTGCTCATAGAGTAACATTTATCTGGACAAACTCCTCTGCCTGTCTGTTCTACAGTCCCTGGATACAAGAGCAGTACTCTGTCTCCATCACTTCCATTCATCTCAGGACAAGCAACAGGACTACTGGAAGGTAAAAGGGCCTGAGATAGCTGGGTGGCATTCAGGGACTGCTTCTTCCAAGCTCAGGATCAGAGCAAGCCCACACGCAGGAAGGCAAGGAAGGGAGCCAGGAGACCTGCGTGGTTAAATAGGGGTCTGTTGGGTATGCTCAAGCAGAAGAGGTGAGTTTACAGGTCATGGAAGCAGGGGCTGGCCACTTGGGAGGAATATAAGGCTGCTGTTGGAGGATGTAGGAAGGCAGCTAGGATAGCCAAGGCCTCCTTAGAATTAAACCTGGCGAAAGGGGTCAAGAACAGCAAAAAGAGCTTTTTCAAATACATAGCAGATAAAACTGACACCAGAGGCAATGTAGGCCCACTGATTAATGGGGTGGGTGCCCTGGTGACAGAAGATCCAGAGAAGGCAGAATTACTGAATGCCTTCTTTGTCTCTATCTACACTGCTGGAGGCTGTCCTGGGGAGCCCTGTACTCCTGAGACCCTGCATGAAGCCAGGTCAATGGGGGAGTTTGCTTTAGTCGATGAGGACTGGGTTAGGGAGCAATTAAGTAGTCTGGACATCCATAAATCCGTGGGTCCAGATGAGATGCACCTGTGGGTGCTGAGGGAGCTGGCTGAAGTCATTGCTAGACTGCTCTCCATCATCTTTGCCAAGTCTTGGGAAACGGGAGAGGTGCCCGAGGATTGGAGGAAAGCAAATGTCACTCCAGTCTTCAAAAAGGGCAAGAAGGAGGACCTGGGTAATTATAGACCAGTCAGCCTCACCTCCGTCCCTGGGAAAGTAATGGAACGGCTTGTCCTTGGTGCCATCTCAAGGCATATCAAGGATAAGAGGGTTATTAGGGGCAATCAGCATGGCTTTACCAAGGGTAAATCATGCTTGACCAACCTCATAGCCTTTTATGAGAATGTAACAAAGTGGATGGATGATGGCAGAGCAGTGGATGTGGTCTACCCTGACTTAAGTAAAGCGTTTGACAGTCTCCCATAGCATCCTGGTTGCTAAGTTGAGGAGGTGTGGTCTGGACAATAGAGTGGTGAGGTGGACTGCAAACTGGCCTAAGGAGAGAAGCCAGAGAGTGGTAGGCAATGGTGCGGAGTCCAGTTGGAGGCCGGTATCTAGTGGAGTACCTCAAGGGTCAGTACTGGGGCCAATATTATTCAATATATTCATTAACGATTTAGACAAGAGAATTGAGTGTACTATCAGCAAGTTTGCTGATGACACTAAGCTGGGAGGAGTGGCTGACACGCCAGAAGGCTGTGCTGCCATCCAGTGGGACCTGGACAGGCTGGAGAGTTGGGTGGGGAATAACCTGATGAAATTTAACAAGGGAAAGTGTAGAGTCCTGCATCTGGGCAGGAACAACCCCAGGTTCCAGTATAGGCTGGGGAATGACCTATTAGAGAGCAGTATAGGGGAAAGGGACCTGGGGGTCCTGGTGGACAACAGGATGACCATGAGCCAGCACTGTGCCCTTGTGGCCAGGAAGGCCAATGGCATGCTGGGGTGTATTAGAAGGGGGGTGGTTAGTAGATCGAGAGAGGTTCTCCTTCCCCACCACTCTGCCCTGGTGAGACCACATCTGGAATATTGTGTCCAGTTCTGGCCCCGTCAGTTCCAGAAGGACGTGGAACTTCTGGAGAGGGTCCAGCGTAGGGCAACAAAGATGGTTAAGGGAGTGGAGCATCTCCCTTATGAGGAAAGGCTGAGGGAGCTGGGTCTCTTTAGTTTGGAGGAGACTGAGGGGTGACCTTATTAATGTTTATAAATATATGAAGGGTGTGTGTCATGAGGATGGAGCCAGGCTCTTCTCAGTGGCAAACAATGATAAGACAAGGGGTAATGGGATCAAGCTGGAACACAAGAGGTTCTGCTTAAATTTGAGAAAAAACTTCTTCTCAGTGAGGGTGACGGAGCACTGGAACAGGCTGCCCAGGGGGGTTGTGGAGTCTCCTTCCCTGGAGACATTCAAAACCCACCTGGACATGTTCCTGTGCAACCTCATCTAGGCGTTCCTGCTCTGGCAGGGGGATTGGACTAGATGATCTTCTGAGGTCCCTTCCAGTCCCAAACATACTGTGATACTGTGAGATAAATGGCAAAGGCGACAGGCTGGAGCAGTCTGAAAAAGAGAAGTTTCTGACAGATGAATGTTGGGAAAAGGTAGCTGAGGGTTGCTAAATTTCTGGACAATCCACTGTTCTGCTTGTATGTTTTTGTCCCACTGTTCTCCTGTAGTTTTCAGCCTCCAGTGTGACTTGCCTGTGCTGTATCCTAGCCATTGTCTGAAGACACCCATTCTGGTCTGTGTTATGACAGTACAGGATGGCTTTACTGCTGCCTTGTCCCACCTGCTCCGTGTCAGTGTGGACAGCCCTAAAGCAGCACAGAAAATATAGGGAAAGAGGGGAAAGAGGTGATCTGTTTGCTTTTGTTGGCACTTAGCCACCAGTACCTAGAAGAAGAATGAATGAGTAATCTCTAGTTTGCAGTGTCATTTCCAACCTTTGCTGCCTCTGCAGCTCTTCTGGAGAGAAGAAATTGAAGAGCTTCAAGATGTGGCAGCATTACATAGAAATCTTGGCATACAACAACCCCGGGAACATCAGTGTCACAGTTCTCAGCTTCTAAAGTGTCTTTTTGTTATCAGTGTTGTTTCCAGGGAATTTATTTGATTGCATAAGCCCCACTCACCTCTGATCCTCTAGGGAAGGGCTGCTGAAGAGGTGAGTCTAATGCTGTAACCTGCAGGTGTCAAAGATTTGTTAATCACCTTAAGCCACCTACTTCAGAAGGGATAACCAAGGGGAAGGGCAATATGGAGAAGGGGCATCAGGTAAGAGAACTAACCGGGGGATGAAGTGTAAGTGGCCATAAATTAAAAATGTAGCAAAAGTCAAGGGTATCAGCACTTTGTAACTGATTTATTCACAGCACAGTAGACTTTGTCTCGCCCTAAGCCACATATTGTTCTAAAACTTTTGTGTGTGTATTCAAGGCATATCTATGTACTTAGTGTAGTTACTGCTGTTTTTACACAGAAGTACATTAAGAAACAATTTGTGCAGGATTATTACTCTTGTAAACTTCTCATTATCAGTCCTACTAATCCCTAAACAAAAGCTGAAACTGCTGTAGTTACTATTTATTGACCAGCTAAATAAAAGTCTGTCTCCAGAACTGAGTTTACTGATTGTTTTGGTTTTACTGCTAATGAAATTTGACAACATTTTAGTTGTAGGGGGATTTTAGGATTTATACTGATTTTGAAAGATTGATGCTGAGAATTAGCTAATTATATTACACAACTTTCCACTACAAATTCTGCTTGCGGTGGAGGATGTGCTCTGAACCTAGTTCATCCACAGTGTTCATTTTGAATCAAAAGTAAATTACTTTTACCTTTTCCTGATAAATACTTGTATTGATTTCTCTCCTATTTAATTCCCTGCTTTAAAACAAAGCACTTGTTTAAATCAATCTCTATTCAGAAAAACATGTGAGAACTGGCTTAGTTTAAGGTCCTTAGCTTAAGGTGTTAAACCACATGGGAGTTCTCCCTGCATTATAAGAGTGTTTGTATTACAAGGCTGTTTGGGTGAAGTTCATTAGTCATGTTCTCACCCTTAATCCACCACTCTCCTCACTCTCAAACAATATGAAATAGTCCACCCAGAGAAGTGAGTGGTTCTAAGGTGGGTTAAACCCAAAGTCCTCCAAGAGATTGTAGCCGCTCTTTAAAGCTGAGGCTGATTGTTCTCACTTGTGCTCTGGACTCCTTTGTTTCAGAGGGCTGCAGCTGTTCTGGTGGGTTCAGTATGGATGTGGTCACTGCTGCTTCTGGTCCACAGCAGGATGAAGGCCACAGGTTTGTAGCCAAGGAATGCCTCTCATTCCTCACAATATCCTGTTAAATTATTGTATGTTTTGTATACAAGGCACTGCTGAGCTATTGAAACAAAGTCATACAATTATTTTTCAAAAGCGTAGTCTACCTGTGATTGAATGTTACCTGGATTGTAATGCTACAGCTCCCTAATTAGGAAAAGAGTCCAAATGTTGAATTCTTAAGGAATTTATTATATCTAGGATTGGTTTGTCCTGTTTAGATAATGAGACCAGCTGAGAAATATAGATCCACGCTCACTCTAGCAAAGCGTGTTTGTAGTGAGGGTTCAGATTCAGGCCCCAGTTTGTCAAGAGCCACTCTGCCAGTGCAGGGTGTTGCTAGGCTGGTGATTTCTCTTACCTGAGAAGCATGGAGACATTTAGTAAAATAATATGTATTTTTATATAAGCATCTTTCATATGGAGCATCACAGAACATCAGTGAGAGTGAAGTGAGGCTAAAAACCCCGAATTTTACAGGCTGAGGCACATCCAGGACAGCAGAGCATTTAGCACAGCAGCTACCAGCTCTCTGCTCAGACCTTTATGTGAGATCACAAAGTGATTAAAAAGGAGCAGACAGTTGATTCTTTCCTCATTCTTCAACTGGATTATTCTAAAATGTTATCTCCCAGTCTGCTGCATGAAATGCCAAGATCCACCTCCTGTGAGGTTTTTCATACTTATGTACATGCCACAGTGGCAAGCAGAAATTTATGCCCCACAGTCTGTCATCTCTGCATTAGCTACTCATAAAATAGGTTTGACTTATACTGGTTTATTATTTTTACTCACAACCCTGTGTAACAAAGACACAAACTATAGCATATTTCAGTCTGAAATTCAGGATCAAACTATCGCCTGGCTGCAGATCTAATCAAGAAATTCCTTATTCTGTTGCTTGAGACATAATACTGTGTGAGACTTAACATTTATGGTGACAGAAACTTTTATTTCTGTTGTTTATCTTCAGAAGATGTATTTTGTTTTGCTGTCCTTCAGAAATATAGGAATTGCCCCTACAAGGTTACACCTGGGATCAGGTTACTCCAGATTTTGGGGAATTTACAAGACCTGCAGGAGACCATTTGTCCTGATTAAAAAGTCAGTCTTAACCCCTAACAGTTTACTGAGCTAAAGATCAGATATACAGTACTGAAACAACACAGGTAGAGTTACATTTGTTTCCATAGTTTGTACAATTCTAATTATCCTTCCTTAAGTCAAGTACAGGTGGTTCTTCACTTCAAATTGCTTCTGCAATTGCTTTGTAAATTTGTCAAAGCATTTGCTGTTCCTGTGGTTTAAAGGGTCAGCTATTGCTTGGGGCTCAAATGTAGTTTTGACATAGCCTTCATGTTTACTGCCAAAGGCCAAGGATTACAAAAACCTTGTTTTATCACATGCATAGAATGATGTATGGTGGTGGTTTTTTTTTTTTTTTTGGTGGGGGGGAGGGACGGCAAGATAAAGATCTCAAGAACAGTTCATTTACTGGAGAAGTGTAAAAGCCTGGTGACCTTTTGAAGTTAAGTGTAACTGAACTCCAGTATTTATTGAACTACCGAAAAAACTTCTAAATACCTCAAATGCTTTGTGAAGTACTCCTGCCTTCTGGCATCATGTGAAATACTGAGTACTAGAAAGTGTTTTGATTATACATTTAAAAATATCTGTGGCAGAATGGGGAATCTAAGAATATATGTTTCTATGGGTTCTGTGGGATATAGAATAGTAACGCCAGGCTGCAAACTTCATTTTGATTGCAGGGTCAGTCCTTGCCTTCCTCCCCTCTGCCGTCCAGTGTGGGCTGTAATTGGAAGACACAACAATACAGGGCTGCCAGTAGATGGCAGTCAAATTCAGAGTTGTTTCCCTATCGGTGCTATGCTGAGCAAGGTGAAGTAGGTGGTGTGTTCTCTACATCAGCGCATTGCATGATTGAACCCTCAGAGATGCTCGGCCTTCAAAAAAAAAAAGAGTGACACCTCTACTTGTGGTACAATGCAAAGGTGTAGAAGACTGAATTTGTAACATTTTTCTTCTTAAATCCTTAGAGTTATTAAAGGATTAGGGTTTCGTATTAAAGTTCAGTATTTCTAGGCAGTTCACAATGGCCTATACAAGTAAATGGAAGTTTTTGGTTTTTTTAAAGGTAACCTGACATGAAGAGTGACAGAACCGCTAGAGGACCCTCATTAAGATTTTGTCCTCATGGCTTTGTCAAGGTGTGTTCCTGATCCAGGTAGGTTGTAACACTTTTTCTGTATGTTTTCTTGAATGTATTTTGAGGATAGGTTCACTCTCTGCCAGCCTTTTCTGGAAAAGCCACCGTAGTTCTTGCTGGCAGAGATCTTAAAACCAGTGACTGCCCTTCTTGGCTGTGCTGCTGATTTATGGACACTCCTTAGAGCTCTGCCACATGGCTTCTCTGAACAAGAGCGGATCACTGCTTATGAGCCCACAGCAGAGAAAATATCCAGTGTGTTATGTGCTAGCACAAAATGCCTCTGGGCATTTTTCTGTATGAAGCTCTTTGCTGTTGCGCTGTGTTTTGCAATACTCCTCAAAGGCTTTGTGTTGTGTGCAAGAACAGCACATATACTATATAAGGAGTTGTAAGTTACACCTAGTCATTTCTTGAAGGAGTTTTCTTTGTGTTACCTCAGTTTTATTGTGACTTAGATATTGCCTCTCATGGAAGGAGATCACTATCTTAAATGTTTATGGAAGCCTTCAAATAGGATTGAGCTTCAATAATGACATTGTATGATGCCCATACCAGAAAAGGCACTACAGACCTTTTCTTGTTTTCCCCTCATCTATTTTTTTCGTAGCTACATGATTTTATTTAGAGACTTGAAGTAATGCTGGTATTGGAAACACTTTCAGTCTAGACCTCACCAAGTGTTTGCTGCTGCTTATTCACTAGACTGTTCTGCACTGGAACTTCAGCAGGCTACTGGGGTGGAGCTCAGCAGATACAGGGCCAGTTCCATAACTCCACACCACGTACCTTTGGAGATGAAACAGTGGAAGGCAATCTCAGGCTTGCATATAGAGCCTAACTGATTTATTTTGTAAATAAAAATGATACACCTATGTTGCAGCTGTCTTAGAATAGAACAGAATATTTCAGCTGGAAGGGACCCACAAGGATCACCTAGTCCAGGGGTTTCAAACTCATTTTCACCAAGGGCCACATCAGCCTCGTGGTTGCCTTCAAATGGTGGAATGTAATTTTAGGACTGTATAAATATAACTATCTCTGATCTAGTCCAACAGCTTGAGTAATTCAGACCTGACCAAAAGTTAAAGAATATTGTTATTAAGGGCATTATTGAAATGCCTTTTAAACACTGACAGGCTTGGTGCTTCTACCACCTCTCTAGGTCCAGTGTTTGACTACCCTCTTAGTAAAGAAATGTCTCCTAGTGTCCAGTCTAAACCTCCCCTTGTGCAGCTTTCAACCATTTTCATGTGTCCTGTCACTGAATACTAAGGAGGAGAGCTCAGCACCTTCCTCTCCACTTGCCCTCATCAGGAAGCTGTAAAGGAGCATGAGGTTGCTGCTCACCCTCCTTTTCTCCAAACTAGACAAGCCCAAAGTCCTCAGCCACTCCTCACAGGACATTCCTTCCATCCCTGTCACCAGCTTTGTTGTCCTTCTCTGGATTCATTTAAGGACCTCCACATCCTTCTCCATAATTTTTCCAGGAACTGAGGTTAAACTAACAGGTCTGTAGTTCCCTGGATCTACCATCATGCCTTCTTGTAAATTGGAATAACATTGGCTCATTTCCAGTCAGCAGGGACCTCTCCAGATTCCCAAGGCATTTGGTAGATGATCAAGAGGTGTCCTGCCATAACATCCAGTAGCTCCTTCAGAGCTCTGGAATGAATGCCATCAGGCCCCGTGGACTTGTGAACACTCAGCTGATACAGATGGTCCCTTAAAATTTCAGTGTCCATAAATGGAAAGTCACTCTTTCCACACTTGTGGTCCTCTGATTCAGGAGACTGGGTAGCCCAAGATCTATCTTAACTTTCCAAACTCCATGCTGAGTATCATTTAATAAAAACTAGGTAAACTGAGGAAATGTAATATCAGTAGATAGAGCTACTGCATAAAGAAGAGCTAAGGGCTACTACAGGCTTGAAATATGGAGTTTGTCTTTAATGAGAGATTTGTTTTCCTGTCTGTTTGAATTAATAGCAAAATATGAAATAGATTCTGAAAACTCTTTTAACAGTATTTTCTTTCTTGTGTATGCCAAAATCTGTCTAAAAAACTAAGATCCAAGTCTTGTTTCACTCAGCTCTATTCCTTTGGTTATTGTAAGTCATATTTGCTTTGAAGTTTTGAGCCGCCTGCTAGCTGTTATGGCTGCTTTGTCCCTGGAGAAGATTGGTAACTAGAGACAGGTCCTGGGGAAAATTGTATACACTCTGAACCAATGTTAGGAGGTGTGTATTGTATGTAATTATTTTCCATGTGTAATTTTTAGTAGTTCTAATATAAGACAGAGGCAGTATACCTTTTAAACCTTTTGTATACTAACCTTAATATGGATCATTACTTTTCTGAATTCACAGTCAAATGTTCAGGTTAATTAATGCCTCAAAAGGCATTTTTTTTTTTTAATTACTGACATGCCAGAATTTGTTCCATGATTGAGAATATCAGTGGATGTTTAACTGACCAATGTGAGCAGGTTTTATCCTTATAGATTAGCATGGTTAAACCATAAATGCCATTTACTTGATTTCTGTGGGTGTCTTTTCTTGGATAGTCAAGCAATCCAACTAATAGCGCAGAAATATCCTTTGAGATTTAAGGAGCCTTGTCCTTTGAAGGCTTTTTGGTTTGCATGTGGGTAACCTTTCCTCACAGATCTATCTGCTCAGCAGAGCTATCGGGATAACCTTTTCTTCCTTGTAAAAAGTGAGTTTGATGTCTGTTTATCTCAGGAAGACTTGCTTTTCCCTGCACCAGTAGCATTAACCAGGCAGGCTGGGTGAAGCATAAAATCTTTCAATGCAGCAGGCAGATTTTAGGGTTAGGAGATGAGCCACAAGAACTGGATTCAGATGACGTATATAGTAATTCCAATTCTCCCATGTGACCTTAAGCAAATTGTTTCTTGTTTTGCATTTTAATTTTCTCTGAGCTGCAGGCAGACTGTTTCTTGTTCAGAGGCACTTAGCACCACAGGTCCAGCTTTATTCATGCTCTCATCCTTTAAGCAAAGCCTCTACATGGGCTTTGGGAAGCTCATATAACTCGTTGGGTAAGCTAATCTGTAGCTTCTGAGCTGTTTTTGTCAAGCCAGGGCAACTTTATCTGGTTAAACACCGTGTGCCTGCAGGGTTTCAGGTTTGATCCAAACCCCTATGGGTCTCTTTTCATTATTTCCACTGAGCTTTGGATCTGGAATTTAATGCTTTGCGGGATATTTTCAGCGTGGGAAGCATGCACTCATTCCTGGTGTTTCAGTGCGGTTTTAATCTTCTGACTAATTCATATTTACAGGTTTTGCATTCTAATGATTTATAAATTTGTAAAATGAAAGTAGACTTATTTAGGTTTCCTGGGGAATGCAATCCAAGACACACCTGGTCTAATCAGAGGTTTAATTTCTCTCCTGAGTTAAAGTCTAAATCCTTTTAACTCTCCGGAGAGACAGAACAAAAATGGCTGTGAAGTATCGAGCAGAGCCAATTACAGAAAGAAAAGGGTATTGTTGGATGGCCATAAAACCTACAAAGCACTACCACAGATACAGAATAAGATGACTCAGAGGTTCTCTATCAATCTGTCTCCGTAGCAGGCTTGTTAGAACAAGAGAAGCAATTCTGAGGCATGCAGTTTTGCAGACTTGGCTGCAGAATAATACCTTTTGTATGTGAATGGTTTTGTTTTCCTGTTGCTGCAGGGTTGTTCCTGTTTAATCTGCCTCTGAGTGATCCTACTGCAACTCTTGCCTGTGGTTGCTGTATTAGTGGTCCCACAGAGCTCAGGAACCTCCCTCACAGCTCAAGGCTCTTTGTACAGAGACGTGGTAGGGACAAGGCCAAATACAAGTTGGAATTCATATGCTTGAGATTGGATTTAAGATACATTCAGGTCGTTGAATCCTAAATTATGCCCTGAAGAGGTTTGTATAGCTACTGTTTAAACCCTCGAGGCTTCTAATTTACACAGGGGCATCTTCGCTTGACTGCACTGCCCCTCTATACATGTTGGGGATTATCCTTGTCTTGACAAGTGAAGCAGCTCAGGTATTAAATGGTGTCCGAGCTTTCTGCAGGTGCAGAAATAAAATTATTCTTCTGCCTCTGGCTCCTGGGCTGCTTGATGCTCTAAGTGCATCTGAAGTAGGAGACTCCCTGCAAAGTACAGATCTGTGTGACTGATTTCTTTTTAATCACACTTAGAGAAGGGGTAATGTTGCTGCCTACCATGGTATGTTAGTTTTAAAGTTCTGTCCCAAGAGTGTGTGTTTGTGGTTTAGTGGTTAAGATACATAGCTGGGAGGAGGCAGACTTGGGTTCCAGTCTTTATTTTCTGGTTGCATTTTCGTCGGTGCTGAATCCAGAATATGGACTTTTTTTTTTTCCTGAAAAATCAGCTTAAAAGAAAGACCCCACGCAGCTAGAAGAATTAAAAGGAAGGAAATAATTATTAAAGTGCAGTTGAAAAACAGTTCTACTGAGTTCTGTGCTCAGAAACAGTAAGCCATAAAAAACTATAGTCAATATTTGCTGTACATTTTAGATGGGGCTCTCAGCTGATAGCTCTTGCTAGTTTTCTAGATCTTTCTCTCACAGCACTGAAATGCATCAAGAAGTTGAACTCGAAAGGCTAGCAACAGAACAATATTCAGACGAGCAGAAAAAAGTGTGAAGGGAAGATAATTCATTAGGTCTGTTCTAAATTAACTTCTTTCCCCAGGTCAGGAAAATAGACAATACACTTTCATCAGGTCATTATCCATGTTTGGGTAAAATTTTTTGTGAGAAATTTATACTTAGAATGGAGAGAAAAACAGATATCTGTGGCTGTTGTGCTGTCTTCTTCAGAGTACTCAGCTTTTGCGGTCAGTATGCACCTTCTCAGGTGATAGTTGTAGGTCTTTTCAGTACATCTTTGCTAAAAAGGCAGGCAAGTGATCATTTTTCTTCCATAGGTTATTTTGCTTTTGGTTTGTATTTATTTATTTATTTATGAAGAATACTTATGCTGTCACTATAAGTGCTCAAATTATGGAGAGGGAAGATGGCAAATTAGAACCCTCCATAGAAGGAGCTGTGTGCACACGCAACTGACCCTATAAATGGATTTTCTGCCGAGTGCTTACCAAAAGCTCATTAGTTATTCTTGACATTTTGGTGTGATGAGCTTCTTCAAAAGGATGAAAAATTAGACCTTGTCTCCTGGAAGACACAGGGAAGTGCTAAATGTTGACAGTAATTGCCTTGTCAAGTAGTCAAGAATAATGAGACATCAGGTAAACAACTTCTCATTGTTTTTTGCCACTAATTTGGTTCTTTTAGTGATCTGGCATTTCTAGTTCAGACTCCTTCCAGCATATTTTAAACCATATCTAATGGTCAAAAGTAAAACCTTACTGCCCAACTTTCACTCCAGTTTTGAAATGACTTGTAAATTTTTTTATTTTTAATTTTTTTTCGTGGAAAGCAAGTGCTATGTGCCACCAACCCAGGGCTTAGCAGGGGGCAGTACATAAGTCAGATTCCTTTTGTTTTTTTTCCCCTGTGAAACTAAATAGACCTGCTGTTTGTCCAGGCACAACAGAGTGTTAGCAGTACATTTTTTGAGTGGCGTACCTGGAGTCTCCCAAAGTCCAGTGATCTTCTCCATTGGCCACCATCTGAGCCAGATGTAGGCATATCAGAAGTTAAAATCATCATTATCATTATCATCTACCTCTCAAAATATCCTGCAATGCAGGTACACAGCCAGTAACACACAAATATTGCCTCTCAGGCTACCCAGTGCTGGCATTGCCAGATACTTCAAAGCTCTCCATGTTGAGTGGATTCTGCTGTGCTTTCATACTTAAAGGCTTTTCCTTGTTTTTTAATCCACTTGGTGATTTTTTTATTTATTTTTTCCCCACTGTTTCCTCCTCCCCTTTTCTAATGGGAGTATCTGTATTATTCTCAGGTATCTGTATTATTCCTGTTGTGGAAAACTATTCTTTCGCCAAAGTTAATCATAGTGAATAATTATCTGCTGAGTTTTCACATCTGAATGGGGAAGAAGTGTTTGCTGAATTTTTCCTGTTTTCCATTAGTTACCCTCACTGTTGACTTACATGCAATTTCTTCTATTCTCTCTCTTTTATAGATCACCATTAACTTGGAGCCTTCAGCAGGGTAAACAAAATCTCTTCTGATCAATGGGTTAGGAGCCAACATTTGGTTTCTATCAATCTGCCCTGAAGATGTGTATACTGGATACGTAGAAAAGATGTCTCTCTAACACTCTTATAAATTGGTTTGACTGACTTTTATCAGCCAGGATGGAGCTGCAGGTGTGAGGTTCCCTGGTGATTCAGGATGAGGCCAGGACGTTTAAACACAACCAGGTGGGCTCCCTCGTACGCAACATCTGGAGATGATCACTAGATGGCAACATTACATAGCTGAAAAGGCCGATCTCATCTTTGTCTTGCAAGCTTTTTCTTTATTTGTTATAATCAGCAGATGAAATGCTCTTTTCACTCAGGTTATTTAGCCAGGGTGGAAGATTTCCATGAGTCTGTAGGATGAAGAAGTTATCACTGACAATTACAGAGCCGTCTCAGAAATTAAATAACTGTTCAGTGAGCTCTTGTTAATCATTCTCAGGTAGTGAAAGGACAGGCCATTCTGCACCAGTAAAAGAGCTGCTTTACTTACTGTTCCTTAGTGTAATGGCTTGCATTTTGGATAAAGATATTTTTAAAAAAAAACAAAAAACAAAAAACAACCAAAACCTGTTACTTCTTTTTTTCTTAATGAAAATATGCTTTTGAAGTCACAACGATCTCTGACAACTCAAAGCTTAGTTTGAGATAGGGACCTTGTGCGCTGATACAGTGTGGTCCATTGATGTATGTTTTTTTCATGTGGCTTTTTTAGAGCAAAGCACTGTCTAGGTTCTGTACAAGTAAAGGAGTTAAACATGAACATCATGCACTTCAGACTGATATTCTCACTCTGATGTAATAATGTGATGTATTGTATGTGCCAGAAAGAGTAAATGTTACCTTACAGCACAGGCCTTGTGCTGAAATCATGCAATGTGGATTTCCTGGAAGGTGTGAGCTGGAGGGAGGAGAGACCAGATGTGCACCGAGATCTTTGTTGTGGATTTCTGGGTGCTATTGGTCAGAGGTTCTGGTGAACATCACAAGTTGTATCAAAAGGGAGCTTACTGGGGCCAGTAGTCTGTCTCTGGCATTTCCTCAGCTCCTACTAAGGCAGTTTCCAGAGATGAGGACATAGAATCTCTTTGGAATGCACAAATTTACTATTAGAGGGGTAGATTTCAGAAATCAGTAGTGGTGTCAGGGTATATTATTTCTTAATTATAGCAGATCAAAATGAGATTGATAATTTTGAGTTATATAAATATATTCCATTAAATACAGTATGAATGTTGAAGGCTAACACGAATAATAAATCTCACCTATGGCAGAAGAGAAACAATTTTCTGCTGATACAGTAGCAGATGAGCATCGTAAAATGGTGATTTCAATAACTTTCATGAGGATAGTGTCTCCAGAGATAAGAAGCTGTTTGTTCCAGATTCACCATATTGCACAAGAATTTATTTTGCAAATTGGAAATTGCAGACTGAGAAAAGATCACATCATTATATAAGTAGCCATGACATCAAAAGTAGGTGCGAGATGTTTCTGATAAGGTATTCCCACTAAAGACAGGAAAGAATGCTCTGGATAAGTTAATCTCTGATCCTGACATATGTATCTTCGACGGTCCTGGTCATCCCGTGTTCAAGGAAGAAAAATTCAGACTAGAACAGGTGTTGGCATGGCCCTAAGTGTGTTGGGCCATGAGGTGCAAGAAGAGACTACAACTTTTCTTGTATAACCAGCAAAATGAAGGCTGTGAGGCTGAATGTTTAGGGGTGGCAATGGCAGGACAAGAAGGGGAGGGAGGTGCTGAAGAACCATGGTAGCAAAAGACCAAGTATACCTATAAGACATGCATTCTGTCTGGAAAGTGTGTCTTGCCATCAGGACAGGGAGACCTACCTGAACTTCTGATAGGGACAGAGCAGGCAGGAGGAACCCAACAGATAATTTATTGAATGGATTATGTGACTTGGTTGACTGTGGGAGGACTGATCTCTTCAGCTCTTTTCTTAAACACATATACAACTAAAGTGTTTGAGGCTCTGGTGAATTATCATACAGCAGTGCACTATACTGTGCCTCTAAAACAGACTGCTTAGGGCAGGGTTGTGTGCTGGGTAGCTCTAAGAGACATTGTGCTTGAGATGCCCACTATTTTCAGGATTGTTGTGGGAATATTATCTAGTAGCAGTAGACTGAGTCTTGATAGGGAGATTTCAAAAGCTGAACTCCACCTCTGCTGATACTGGCATGGACTTTATCTTTCCTCTTATATCTGCCAAGCTCAAGAGCTTCTGTTAGCAGTAGAATGCTCTTTTTTTTTTTTTTTTTCTTAAATTTAGATGAAAAGGGGAAGATTTAAAATCTCCATTCACTTTCATGCTGCTTCATTGCTGCTCTGTGGTCTGGGATGGATAGAAACTCATCTGAAATGCATAAGACGGAATGGAGAATGCCAAGATGTTATCTTGCTCGCAGATCTTCAGGTATATGTCTCCATGTGTTTTTTCTTCTCACCTGTCCTGAAAAGGCAATGTCTCATCTTGTCCACAGTCTGTATAGCACAAGACAATAATACCGAACAGCTGCTGTCGCTTTACTTTTCAAACGCTCTCTGATTCTGAACCCCATGGTAAGGAAAAATTCCACAGAGATCAGCCAACTGATCTATCCCGCCTTGTCCTGTCACAGAGAAGGTGGGAGAAGGAGGGGAGATGTGCTAGTATGTTCACGTATTTTTAACAGAACTATGGAAATACGAGGCATGTTGACACATGACTTCAGTTTCTTTCATCTTTTCATGGGAATACATGCAAAAAAGCACAGCTTTTGCACAGACACCCACAAGGAGGAGCCCCGTGCTTGCCGAAGGAGCGTTCAGCTCTGTCCTGTTTTTCGCTGCTACATCCACTGAGGGTAGCCTTGTCTTGAAGCATAATTAGTTCTGAGGAAGAATTTTATCAGCCTAGTCTTGGGGGAGTGGTAGCATGTAAACACTTACTAAAATGTTATTTTGCAGTCATAATTCTGTCATGAGTCAAACTTGACAGTTGCAGCCAGAGGAAGGGGTTATCTCTCCATGGGGACCATTTGTGTTTCCTTCTGAAGATTTACATCAAATGGTGCATTTCTCCCCAGTCTATGGGATCGTACAAGGACAAAGAACATTTTCATATTTTGAGTAAGAAAGTGCATAGCCTTTTACACTGAGAAGGATGAAGACAATGTAGATTCTTATAAACAGGCAAGAAAACTAATGGGCACTGATAAATACATCAGGTCTGAACTATTCTTTCCCTGCCTGCCCCCCGCTTCCTGAAGACTACCACTCAGTTGCTTTTAAGTTGTTATTAGAAGGGACAAAAGAAGTGTGTTTTCAGCTCCATGATCTCCATGATCTTCCAGAGGCTGACTGTGTGACTGGATGGATTGCTTCACCTCTTTGTCTTGGTGTCTTTTTGGTAGAAGAAGGACCACAGTTCTCTTTGCTTTCTGTTCCAAAGATGACTGCTTTCTGTTGGAAGGTCTCTTACGCACTGTCTTATGTGAGAGGACATGGTTATGGAGGGGTTGTCTAGAAGAGTATCCCAGGAGGCATTAATATTTTTTGAATGTTCTAGTTGAGGAGTGACTCCAGTTAGATTCTGCCTAGTAGGTTTGTGGCTATATTGATGATGGCTCTCAGGCTACCTGCCACTGACTTTGATGGATGCAGCCCCCTGTCCTGCTTTGTGCTGGAAAGCATGTGCTTCCTTGGGCAGTATTGCATGGAAAGGAGGCAGGATTACAGACATCTAGCTTCCTACCTTCCGCTCTCCAGTTAATCTGCCCTTGTGACATGATTGGCAAAATTTCCTCAGACATCAATGGGACTAGGATCAAGCCTTTTGAGCCTGTTAAAGTTTTTTATATATATATACATATATATATGTGCCTATATATATATATATATTTTTTTTTTTAGAATGAATTGCATTTGAAACGTGAGTAGGAATTAAAGTGCAACCTTCCAAAATCACCTACCATTACCTTTGCTGGCTGAATGCACAAATACACTTCAAAAGCAGGAAACGAACATGTTCTTAAAGTCTTACTTTTATCTTGCTGTTGCACATTGCTGAATCAAATGCCCCAAGGTAGTTGACTTCACTTAGAAGTCTAATTCTCATCTCACCTCACAAAACTTTTATTCTTGGGCAATCCTAGCACCCACAGTTGGATCTTGCCTGTGTAGTTTTTCCAATAGTGTACCTGCCCTGGCAACAGTGGTGCTTCTCCTGATCTGGAGGGACATCTGAACTGGCTCCAGGAAATCATAACATTCAGAGGACCTGCTGATACCTGTGTTGTCATTCCTGGACACAGGTGCCTGCCTCTGAGAGAAGGATACGCAACTGTTCTTTGCTGTTAAGTGAACACAAACAGTGCCCAACACTTTCATTTGTACCTACTGAAAACTGTTCTGTTCCTCAGCACTCATTAGCAGTGAAATTGATGACATCACCTGATTGTCCCAGCATGAACTGGGCTTCAGTGAGTGATTAAATAGAGAAGCAAATTTGAGACATTAAATTAATTGCAGAAGTGGTTTCTTGCAAGTGGACCATGGAAAATAGTACTGATTACTGTTGCACAGTAAGCCACAGGGGCCTTTGTCCTTTACCTCTATAGAGGCTTAAGTGTGTTGTGGCATTTTGTTTCCTCCGTGGTTCTGTAACGAAGAAAGATTAGGTTGTGGTCATGGAAAGGAGCAGCATGTGGGTAGATGTCAAGAGATTTATGTTGTGCCTTGGCTGTTTCAGTTGCTCTCCCTGCTCATGTTGAGGTAAGCATCTTTGCCTCTGCTCTTCATCTATAAAATGAAGCTACTGTCAATTTGCAGTTGCCTGGGGACATCAAGAGGCTCAGTGTTAAAAGCTGATAATGACCACCAGCAAGTGAGCCTCTAGAGAGGGATTATACCAAACGGTTTTTTCAGCTCAGTAGAGAATTAAAAAAATCCTTTTATGTTCTTCAAGACAAGTAGGAGTCATGGAGTTTAGTGCCTTAGGGTTATGGAGACTTTTGAGTGTCTGAGAAATGCAGGGCCGGGTTTTAAGGCTCTCCCCCTTTGCACATCTAGAAGTGAAAAGTGGTTGGAAGCCCAGGAACTAGGGCCAGCAGAGGCATTTCTCTAAGGCCTTGAGAGGAAGCAAGACAACTGACTTTTGGGTCAAGGGTTTACAGAAATGGCTGGCCTGGGATTTCTCTGAGAGAGCAGCCTACTGTGCATTTCTTTTGAATTTAGGGGAAGAACTTTACATCCCCATTTCTTCTTAGCATAGTCGTATTCATGAAATTTAGTTCTCTGAAACTGGTTGCCAAGTGTCTCTTGGATCCTTGGGCTTGTGGTTTCATATGAAACCAGAGATTGTTTCGATGTAGAAGCTGAGGGAGTAGCTCACATCCATAATCGAACCATTTAAAATTAACCATTAAGATTAAACATTGTATTAGGGATTCAAGGATCCCTGTTTAGTAACTAAGTGGAACAGAAAAGGGATGACCTGGAGACTACTCCAGCTCTTTTAAGGATTTATCCTTAAAAAAAAAAAATAAAGGACTTGGGTTGTGGTGTTTTTCATTAGTGTCAGTTTTTGATGGGGGACTGTCAGTTTGTGAGAACTAGGATCCCCCCAGCCCCCTCTATGGTTTGTAACCATCTGAGCAGTTAAGCATAATATTCATGACATGCTTTAATATAATATCAGGAAAGCTGTTGTGGCAATGAGTTTAACTCTCCTCTTCCCTCCCCCCTATCCACTCTCTTGCTTTTAGCTATGCTGGTGTGTCTTTCAAGACCTGATTCTGCTTTGCTGTGGTGTCTGCTGGGCCTGTCGGCTGCACAGAAAGCATAGGATCAGGTCCTCTGGCTCTGAAGCTTTTTGCACAAATTGAAGTGCTTGTGCTTTTTGCAAGTACAATTCATTTTATTTCCTCCTGGAAAAACTCAATGGGGCAAGATAGTGTCTTGTAGCGTTCTCATCATGTTTCCTTAGTGACATCCCTGCCATCTTGTCCAGACGAATAACAAAGCCAGGTCTGCAGTTTTGTCTTGAAAGATAATAAAAATGAACTCCAGCTACCTTTGTTCTACTATAAATAAATTGTTAACCCTGCCATATGCTCCAGAACAAGTATTTCTTTGCTCTTTTCTAGCTATTGGTGGTGCTAATGTATGGGAGAAATGCTGTAGCCTGTGTTTTGCAAGCAATGTTGATATTGTGGAGCAGCGACTAATACAAATGTGGCTATTCAAGTATGTAATAAATTAGGCAATGCTGACATGGATGTGATAAGATACAAATAGGTAGCATTGAGTTGTTGTGCTTACTAGGGCAGTTTCTCCAGAAGCATAATCAAGTAGCTGATTCTCATGCTCTTTCACTCTACTTTCCCTCCCTCCTGCATTTTTTTCTGTCTTCTTTCCAACTTAATTTTTGTGCATGCTTCCTCCTGCCACATCAGCTTTTAAATCTAAAGACCTGCCTTTTGAGGCAGGATTATTTCTTTAAAAGAGAAGGAATAACAGTAGAAATTGGATATAGTTTATTGCTTTCTGAGGCAAATGGGACAGATCCAAAGGAGCCATCCTGACTTACACATGCCAAGGTTATAGTGCTGAAAGTCCTGTCTCCAGTTTTTCAGTGTACTCAGGTGACTTCTGCAGACATTTCTACCCTGGGAGATGTTTGACATGGAGCATGTTAATGGGAGGGGAGATTGTGGCTTGGGAGAGGTTTGTTTTAAACCTGTGTTTATTTTGAAGGATCTTTTGAAGCATGTGCTTTTTTCCAGCTGAGGCAGAGAGATGGGATGAAGGGCTGAGGCTTGGGCTGTCCTGCAGCCAGCTCTCCCCTGCCAACCTGCAGCTGTCCAGTGCTTGGGAGGAGGAAGGGGCAGAAATTGGCCTTTGCTTCTGAGCAAGGTTGTACAGGGAAGGCTGACTGTCCATCCATGCTTTTCTTGAGCCTGTTGTGCCATTGTGGGAGAACAATGAAGCACAACTGAGAGTGTAATGCCAGATTTGTGAGGAATCCACTGTAACCCTTGAGGCTGTGAGAAAAACAGTGTTATGCTTCAGTTTCATTACTGTTTCCTGAGTTCATAAGGCTCCTATCATTTATTGCTTGGTATGAGTGTTAGAGTTTTCATACAGTGGAGGTCACCCATCTGTGACTTTGGCTTTGCTGCCTAATTGTAAGTGACACCCCCATTCCCCCTGGCTTGCTTTAAAAATAGAAAAGAAAGCTTACAATTTTTTATTAAGAGAAGAGTCATGTCTTCCCTCTAAGGAAACACCTGGAAAATTAACATTTTATGGTGTGCCAAATTAGTTCCTTTGAAACTGCAAGGTGAGAAAGGTTGTTAAGTCAGAAGCTCACAGAGGATTTCTTCAGCTCAGTGAAATACCTGCATGGCCAGCAACAACCCATTCCCTCTACAGGTAGCTCTGAAAACAAGATCAGTATTTTGCTTGTATTGATCACTTCTCCCCACTCACAAGAACTATTCTGGATTGATTTAAAACTCTGAATACCAGCAATAAAATAAAGCCTTGGAAGGTCTGAATAACCTATAAGTGGAAGAAAGATTCTGCACTGTATATGGAGACTCTGGGCCAAATTTAGCCTTTGTGTTACTATTCTGGAACTTTGTTCCAAAAAAACATATGATGATCTTGCGTGTATCTGCATATCTCTGTATGTTTTGTTTACATGGAGTCTTTTTTAAATAAGAGATACCTACTCACTTAATGTTTTTACACCAGCTCAGCTGTAAGGAAGATTCAGGACTGGGAAATAATTTAAAACCCTGGATCTTTCACATTGGTAAAATCCATCCAAGAGGTCAGCAACCTATCAGTTTGATATACGTAGCTCTTACTCAGGAACCACGAGCAGGAAATAAATTAAAAAGAGGTAACTTTTCCAGTTGTCTTGTGTGAAGCTCCCAGAACATTGTCTTGACTAATTACAGTTGATATTTAACTAAAACACAGGCTAATCCCGTGAGCTTTTGTATTCTAAGGCAGGAGATGAGACAGAAGCTGGAGCAAGAGGCCAAAATGTTATCTACAGAGCTGCCATCACTTCAGTCACTCTTTGTCCAATTTATGATTTAAACAAATAAATAAAATAGAACATTCTTGACAAGAAATAAAGTTTGTATTAAACAGATCGTTAGGCAAGGCAATTGCCTCATACTGAAGTTCAATTAATTAATTTGTATGAGGATTTGCCACACTCTGGTCTTCCAGTGCTATTATAATTTTACATAATTTAAAAGGTGAGATGCTGTGCTGATTATGTTCGTTCTGCTTCATTTTTTACCTGTTAAGAATAACCTTGCATGCTGAGTGAGAAAACGCATTGTTCAATAAGCACGCCATCTCTCAGTGCCTTTTTGATACTTCAGCAAGGAATTTGAGCTGCTAAATGCTAGCTGGTGATGGGACCCATCAGCTTCTGTGTTGCCTGATTTGGGAGATGTACGTTCAGTCATTTGAAACCCCACAGCGATGAAACTTAATATCCAGGTTGTCATGCTAAATGTGTGATATTTTTTTTAATACAAAATGATACTGATCTATTAAATAGGTTCTGGAGTTATTAAGTGACAGAGGACTGCTAATTTTTTTAAGCTTTAAGTTCTTAAAACACCGAGCCTAGGCCTGGAATCAGCGTAATGTTACAAAGTTAACATGTACAAATGGCTATTTTGGCTTCAAAAGGTACTGTGTAAAAAGGTTTGGCCTGGTAAGGCTCCTAGCCCTGTATAAAATAAATGAAGCAACCTGACTTTCCACACCTGTAGAGTATCACAGACTTGAGTAAGAGCTGGGTGAGTGTCTCCAGCAGCCAGAGCCCGGTGTGGTAGTGAAGGAGCGCAGGGTTGGTGGGCACAGAGCTGCTGGAAGGCTGGAGGTGAAGCCCGGATCCCACCGGGGTTGGGAGCAGCGCTGGCTGCCTCACCACACAGCAGCAGTTCCAACTTCACATTCCCACCTCCGGCAGTAGGCACTGCGAGGGAGAAAGCAACCTCTCTGGGGAGGTGTTTGGGCATGTGTCTGGTTTAGATGAGGTTTTAACCAGTGTATTTTAAATGTCAACTAGCTAAGGCATGTGTTATGGTGTTGCTGGGGAAGACTGTCTCTTTAGGACTTCTCCCTCGGAACTGAGCCTGGTACTCATGAAACTTTTGCCTATAATGTGTGCAAGTGTGGTTCTTGTTTTTCGTAATGTTTTTTGTAATGAGTCCCTACTCCCTCAGAGAGGCTGGAGAAAGGCCATGGGGTTTGTCACTGTTCAGGGTAGTAACTGTTTGTTTGTTTTTCTGAGTCCTGGAATTTCCTTGGTGTGGCATTGTGGTAGCAAGAGATGTTTCTTATGGACCAAACAGTGCTGAAGTCCACAGGAACTTCACTGAATAGCTCCTCGTCACTTTTAGTCTCTCAGCCCTGAGTTTTGAACCTGGGCTTCCCATATGATACAAGGAACCTGTAGGGTTTAAACTCCAAAGCAACACGTGCGTAGCTTACTAATTTTTTTCATTAAAGGCAATTTACTAATCTAAAATTGCCATGGGGAGGAAACAAGTTCTATATTCATTTTATAGAATTTCATGGGATTCTTCTTATTTTTATTGTGTGTGTGGGGGGAAAGCCCTGTAGCATTTGCAATGTGACATAAATGTCAGCTTTCTTCTAATGAAGAGTCCTACGGGATGATTGCTTTCTGCTTTTAAAACCATGGCAGAAATAAGCCTGAGGAAAAAGAATAGCATGTCTTGTCACTATCCTATACAGTCTCACAGCCACCCACAGAGAAACTGGTAGGAAGTGTCTCTTGATCATGGAAGATAGATGGGGCCATGGCAAGAGCTTAGCTACCAGATTTAAAATTTAGTATCAATTTTTTGCCTCTGGGTTTGAGCTGTTTACAACAGGTTTTAACTTGAAGTGCAAAATTACAGTTGTAGGGAAATATGGCATTTTTGCTGCTGAAAAGAAATATATAAGGAGGTGTGTGTAACAGATGTGCTTTTCTCGTCGCCTAAGCAGGATGATTTAAAAATCCAGTTGCTGTGTATTCAAACATCAGGGTGTTTAACACAGTCTGAATGCCAACATACTTTTAGGGAAAGTTGTATTCTGTGGTATTATAACTTCAACAGAATATTAGAGGCAAGTGTTGCTGCCCTACCCTGAGTATTTTTGTTCAAACTGAAGAAGTTGATCTGTTTTAATCTTGATACCTCCCCCTCAGCCCTGCTAACTAATTTGAGTAGTTTGTGTGTATCCTCTAAAGGTGAAAAGCTGCATTTGGTGGAAGGAAATTTTTTTTAGTTTCTAGATAATATCTTTTTTGATAGTTATTAGGTTGCTAACTGCTTATCTTGCTGTGTTGCCATAGAAAATACCTGCAGCACCTGAAATTTGTGCAGAGTGCTTTAGTATATCAATAACAGCCTGAACATTTTCATTTTTAGGGCTAAATCTTGTTCATAGCTCCATGTTGATGAATACCTAGTGTTTGACAGCATTCTACTCTGTGGTTTCTGAAAGTTATTGAAGGACTGATACAGCTGTCAGAAATGTCATCTGTAGTCTTGTTCTTTTAAAATAAAGTTGCACAAGAAAAAGTCACAACAGAAATAAGTCTGCTCTGTGGCCTGCAAAGATGCTGGTAGTCTGGTCAGGCTGAAAATGATATGAGATGTGCCCTTACTAGATGTAGATCTGTAGGTGTAGATCTGTACTCTTGGTTCTGCTCTTGTGATACTTCAGATCCGTCTACAAGGAGTAAAGGAGTCCTCCTCAAGAAGAGGAGATGAACCTAGTAGTTCATCCTGTGAAATCCCATTTCTGCCGCTGATTTTTACTTTATGATCCAGGGAAACATTCAAGCAACTTTGAGTGACAACCGGTGTGATGGGAAGGACAGAAATTTTCACTTTCTGTGTGTTTAGTGGTTAATTCATAACCCTGGTTTGTGATTGACTTCAGTAAGAAGCGATGTAAATACGGACGTTGACATTTCAAATCTTCTTGTGAATAGGTGACTTTCTTAATGCAGTATTTCTGGAAATTAATATTCTATGGGAGCAAACAGGTGATGGCAAAGTCATTTTCTATGTGGAGGTGGATTCTATCCAGAAACCTGTGGCATCTGTGAAGGCAAAAGTTTAGAGGAAGAAGCTAAGTCAGCTGCTTTGTAATGTGCTCCATTCCCCGTATTTGCTATCTTTCAGTTTTAAAAGATGGTGTCACAATTTTGTGCTTTAGTCCCTACCATAAGCACTCTGTAAGTTTTCATGAGTACCCGAATCTCGTGTGAATGACCAAGCAACACATTCTGTCTCCACGGAGCATATTTTTAGTGTGGTGTTTGGGGAAATAAGGTGCAATTAGAACTAACCCATTAACTGTAATAGCTCTTTAAGTACCATGCTGACTGCAGACCCCTGTGGGGGTCAGGGCGTTGCCAATTAGCCTACATCTGTTGGACAACAAGGTTCTCTTTGATCCCCTAAGTCTAATTTAATTTTATTTGTAAATAAAGTTGGAAAGCACAGTCTGAAAGAGATAAATGAAAATGTTGCAAAATGGCCTCAAATTTGGGATTGTAACTGTTGGAGGATGTGTTTTCATTTACCCTGCATTTTCTGCAGTGAAGTGGCTCAGGCCTTGTCAGCCAAGCTGGCATAACTCAAGAGCTGCTGGGTGCTAACAATTCTTTCAGGTGATAAAAGAAATGTGTTCTGAAAGAGTGCATGTGCTATGGCTTGGGGACAGGCATTTTATATGGTAATATCACAGTCTTTTATTCATGGTCAGTCTAGTAAGGATGTTGATGGAATAAAATGAAGGCTTCTTCAGACTGAGCTGGAAAAACTGCCATGGATTCTAGTGAAGATAGTAAGGAAACACGGCATATCTGAGTCTTGGTCACTAGGCAGTCATGTGTTTTTTGTCTACAAGTTAAATTCTCTTCCAGAGGAAGTTTTGCACCATCAAAATCACAGGGCATCTAAATAATATTATTTAAAGATTACCTGCAGAGATAGTTTTCCTTTCCTGCAGTTTTTCCCAGAGCGTAAGGCAATCTGAAGTTAATGTAGCACATCTATTAGGGATATTATACTTCATGGATACATGGAGAGTGAACTGTTCATCAGAGCTCAAAAGGCATTAAAACAAAGCAAATACTCCAAACCTTGTCGTCACTAGGGACTTACATAAAAGTAAATTCACTTTTTCTGCAACTCTCGTGCAAGAGACTGTTGAGGAAGAACTGTTGGTCCGTGAGTGCCACACCAAAGAATAAGTCAAAAATAATTTTTAAAAATCTTCACAGGGTAAGGGAATGCCTGCATGGTCACATTATGTTACAACCTTACTGAATTGAGTTCTGTTCATAGAAATTGTACCTTTCTAATAAAACAGAATTGGGAAGCACTTCATAAAGAACTGGTTGACATAGTCTACTTTTAAGACATCAGAAACCTAAGGTGTTCATTATGCCATATTTGTCTACTGCGAGGCTTCCACAACATCCCCTTGCAGAATTTGATGCTGTTGAGATACAGTATGGTTGAACCAGATGTCTCATCTGATACATTCAGTCCTGTTTTCCTTCCTAAATGCTGACTGCCCACTTGAAAGCAACCCTTGTTTTCAAGGTACAAAAAGAATTGCTGTTATGCAGTACCTTCTAGTGCACAAGGAAAAATAATTTTCTTTCATCACATAATTGAATATAACAACTCAATATTGTTCAGTGGTGTAGCTGAACAGTACAAATGTGAGGGACGATCCTACTCCCACTTACTTGAAGCTGGATTTTGTTCCAGTGGAATAGTGAAGCTGCACAACCACCCGTGCTGTGGCAGAACATGGCACCACATAAACCAGGAATGATATGCCAATTGCACAGTGCATGGAACAGTCTAACAGTGTTTTCTTTACATGTTCCTGGCGGGTATATTTTTCACAGAATGGTGATAGTCTTGATGGCATCCACACTAATGCCCTGGTCCAGCATGTCTCAACAGAGAGGGGGAGCAGCCCCGCTGAGCTAAAACTCAAGTTTGCTGCTGCCTCATTGCATCAGAACTTATTGGTGTATGAGGGTGTTTTGGGTGTTTTTCCTATCAACAAGCCTCTGTGGATTTTTGTTGTTTTTCTGTACAACAAAACAGACTGTAGGGAGTGGTTTCTCTCTGACCTTTACTGGGAACTATGCATGTAGATTCTTGGATTTTTCTGGCTAATGTTATTACAGTACTTTCACTAACAGTGAGACTATATGAAGCACTAGAGTAATAGAACTAGTATAGTCCTGGATTAGTTTCACCCGCTTTCTTCTTTTTCCCTGTCTTCTTTACTCATTTTATCCACTTTGGGTGGTATTATAGTCATGTCTTCCACTCCAAAGCCTTAATTTCAGTTAACAGCCTCTCCACTGTTACCATATTGTCCCTTTACCTTTGTTTCTAATTTAGTGTGAATAGATATCCATCATTACATTGTTGATCATGACATGCATCAGTAACACAATAAATTGGAGAACTAGTCAGCTTCCAAGAAGAAATGTGCTGTGGCTGCTAATGCCTCCAAGGAAAAGGAATTTCATGTGGGGTGAAAACTGTAGTGAAGGATGCAGCAGCCGGCACAGTGCATTTGGAAAAGATTCCGTGAGGGTAAATTTATAATACACTCGCAATCCTGCGAGGGTTAATTTACTTACACGTGCAAATGTGCACGGAATATTACACGTGTTTATGTGGAAGCACGGGAGGAAAATACACTCGTGATTCTGCGAGGAAATAATTTATACACGTGTTCGTATTGAGCATGGAAAGTTACACGTGCAAATGTGCACAGAAAGTATACATGCTTGTATTAAGCACAGAAAGTACGCGTGCAAATGTGCATGGAAAGTTACTCGTGCTTGTATTAAGCATGGAAAGTTACATGTGCTTATGTGGAAGCATGGGAGAAAAATACACCCGCGATTATGCGAGGATTAATTTTACATGTGCTCATATTGAGCACGAAAAGTTACATGTGCATGTGTGCAAGGAAAGTATAAATATACTCGCAATCCTGTGAGAAGTTTTACTCACACCCGTGGCGGCCAGGCAAGTGGAGTCTCCATCCTGGGGAGAGGGGCTCTTGGTGGCAGCATCTTGCTCGTGCTCCGAGAGACCCGCGACAATGGGCGGAGTCTCGACGAGAATCCCGTTTTTATACAGGCTGATCAGACCTGACTGTAGGCATTCCAGAAGCTTCTCTGCACCCCCACACTGGCTGTGGGGTGCCCCTGAAGCCTCCAAACATCCCCCACACTGGCCGCAGGCACCCAGCGGCTCACTGGCGCCTCAGCACTCCCTTCTCCTAATGGCCCTGGCCAGGGTGCTCTGGGGCCAAACAAAAGAAGGTGTTAGCCTCAAACAGCAGAGAGGGAGATGTGCCTACTCCTTCCATACTGAAGGAGGGAGGGGGAGAGAGGGGGGGTTTGGATCCTGCCACACAGATCTTCCACAGTCTTGTCCAATTTCCCTGAAGTCACGAAGAATCTTTGCCTTGACCACCGCGGCTTTGGAGTCAGTCCAGGAGAGTTCCCTTTGCTGTGCTGTATTCTGTTTTCTGTTAACCATAGGGAGGCAGTCCTGGAGAACCAATTTACCACAACCTGCACCTGAAAGTTTTGATAGCTGAATGTGTTGGAGACACAGGAAGCTGTGCAAAGGGGAAATGTGGGTTTATAATTTTTCCTGTAAATCATTGGACCTGTTGTGTATTTCCATTTCTGATTTCTAGGCATGGATCCAGGAAAAGAACAGAGTAAAGTGTATGTTAATTTATTTTTTTCCCCCTGTACAAAGAAAAACAAATACAGAACTTGCTTGTACCTGTTGGGAATGAAATAGCGGCATGTTCGTTTTAACTACTTTCCATTAGAAGTGAGTGAGCTGCAAAGGTAAATGGGGGATGTTCAGTCTGCAGCTGAATCTGTGATGCCGTTTCACAGGCTGGGAGTGTCACAGAATTTTGTGTCCAGTTTCTAAAACCTCATACTACTTGATGTACCTGAAGGAGTACATCAAGACAGAGTCCTGTGTTACAGCATCACTCTGACCGTTTTGGGTAACATCTGATACCTGTACTTGCTGATGTGACGAGGTCAGGCTGCTGCTGTAGGCTGCTGCTGTGGAGGTGTGAGCTGCTGCATTCATGTGGCTGAAGCCTGTGGCCAGTCTGTCTTACTGTGTGAGCTCTGTTTTGTGCTGCCACATGCTTGTCTAGCAGCAGCGGCAGCATGGGTGAGTGGAGCTGTTCACATGCTCAGCACTGATGGTTGCCTGCGCTCTCTTTGTGGAAGGCATGGATCTGCCAGCCTCACAGGTCTTTCTGCTGAGGTGGACTAAACTTAGGATACTGGCCTAGGACTGCAGAGTAAATTATATGGAGTGATTTTCATAAGCCACCTGGCCCCAAGAGGAACACATGTTTTCTATCTTTTACCTGGGCTTTTTCTTTTTTTTTTTTAATGTACTTGTCTGATTTGCTCTCACTGTCCCTTTAATACCAGTGCTCTGACACCCAGCAGAACTGCTACAGTTTGTCTGCTTGATCGTGACTCTTGTCTGCACTTTCTACAAGAGATCACTGAAGCCCAGCTGCTGTGAGAGGATTCTCAGAGCTGTGTTTATTCCTGTATCTTCCATTATCAGCCAGATACTCAGTTTTTCATCCTGGAAAGCTGCTGCTGGATCTGTGAAATGCAGTCACTGGGGGCTTGCCTGTTTATCATTCATTCAAAACCGATGCTGGCAGCCCTTGGTAACAAATCTGCATCTGTACTCCTGGTCTTGAGGAGAGCTGCAGGTGTGACTGACTGCAGGGAAATAGAGAGGAAGCTACCTAGTGGAAAATAGAAGCTTGCCAATGAAAACAAGAAAAACCTTAGGCAAGCATTCCATGTCACCAGCACAGAAGTAGCACAAATGAGGGGACCTCAAAAATAGGTAAAATGGCAAATAAAATGATTGTAGCAGGAAGAGGGAAAGCAATGAGATTGGGCAGGAAAAACAGATGTGTGGATGAAGTTACCTGCAAGGTGGATTGAAGGTTGGGAGTAGGCACCCAGTTTTTAAAGTTTTGTCTTTGGACTTCATCTCTTCTTTGGACTTCTCTTCTGGCTATATGTTTTCCATGATTTTAGCTGAAGAATGGATTTTTTTTGATCTGCCAGCTAGTGCACCTTCCTGTCTGGACTGCTCTATCTGGAATCTGCAGGTGGTTTTCCTGCCCACATGGGAGGCTATGGCTACTGAGGGGCCAGTGTACAGCCCTCTGTTCATTCTTTCAGGGTGGAGTGAAATGTTAATTAGACAGCACCTTGCAATGGAAAGCAAGCAAAACACATCCGCCTCTCGAGCCCTTGATATTAGCCAGCTTGCTTTTTATTGGTACATCCTGCTGCCGAATATGGCCCTGGCTGGTGTTTGCCAGTTCACATCTTTATGAGTGAATATTCCTTTCATACACTGACTGAAACACCCTGCTTCAACACAGCAGGGCCCATTTTGTTGAACTGCTTAACAGGAACTAAATGTTACCAGAATCCTGTGTTAGTGAACAGCTTCTGTGTCTTAGTACTAGCAATAAAGAGAATGAAATTAAGAAGGACCTTTCCTGTTGAGTTAAAGGGGCTCTGCGCTGGGCTCAGTGGCCATTCCTACACCATAAGTGAGGCACGAGGCCAGGTTCACTGACTAACTAAACTGTTGACCTGTTGGAGAATGTACAGGCTGGTTTAATGGCAACTGGGATAATATTTTACAGACAAAAAGCTGGTGTCTGTGCATTGAAGGGCACTTAAATACGTTTGCTGTTCACATTAATGCTCTATTGCTCTACCTGGCTCAGAGATAACTGCAAGAACAGGGGGGAGTATCTCACTGCTGATGTTGACCTATCTCTACAGTGGTCCTGCGATGGTGCACCTGGGGGGAAGCTGGGCTTTTAGGCATCTTTTGAGCCTGGCTTCAGTGCAGATACTGCCCGTGTCTGACTCACTGAAGCCCAGGTATTCTCCAGAAGCTGGGCATGTATGCCAAGGCAGGGGCTTACTGGTGCATCCTTTCTTCCAATACTTTCTCAGGACACTGGAGAAGTAAAGCCAATATGTACTTGCTCTCTCTTTCCCTGCAGGTGTGCAAGGAATGGTTGGGGAAAAGAAATGTACAGGATAATCTTTAACTTTGTATTTTCTGCCAGTGTATTGAGCCAGCACAATTGCTGTTTACTGGACTTGAGCATCAGTGTAGTTATTTACTGCCAGCTTACATCTGTGCTTACAATAAATAACCACCAGCCTGCAGTGCACTTACCTCCTCCAGTGCCTCTGGAGCCGCTCAGAACAGTACTATCTTTTGTTAAGGATACAACACAGACCTAAAACAAGTAACTATAAATTGTTGTTTTGATCAGCTTTTCTATGGCTTTGTGCACTAAGTGGGAATGTGTGGGTGCTATACAGGTGACTGTGGAGTCAGTTAAAGGAAAGATTTGGAAAAAAAAAAAACTTATAAAAACTCAGAAATTGTACCAGCTAATAACTAAGCAGAATTAAATATTTCTTATGTGATACAACATAGGAAATACGTCTGAGAAATATTTTGGAAAGTGTTTTAAAGTATTCATTATGTTTCCCAAGATAGATTGAGAAGAAATAGGATTATTTTTGATGAAACAAATTGATCTCTCATCACTAGACATTTTCTTTCTCTAGAAACTGATGAATTTAACATCATGTTAGCTTTTGTAAGTGCCACATGAAATAGATGAGGAGAGCAACTTGGGAGAAAAGCTGTAATCAATCACAAGATGCCACAGTTTTCTTTTCTCTGTTGATCATCTTCCCAGAAAGCAATTTGAAGAGGGAAAGATTACAAGTATAAAGAAAATAAAACTAAATCTCCCTCCCCTTTCCGAAGGTGGATTAAGTGGGTTAACAACCATCTTTTTCCTGGAAAAGAAAACCCAGAGGCTGCAGGGTGGTCTAGACTTTACTAAAAACTTCTAACTTATTTGAATAAATGGACACAATAATGATTGCCCATTCTGTGAGCTGCTAGCTGAACTTCTAAAGTAGAAGTAGAGTCATCAGGAAAGGAGCAAAATGGGAGGGTGCTGTGAAAAGAAACCAGAATTTCAGATGACATCATGAGGTCATATCAGATGATCATAATAGTCAATGGAAGTCTTTTATAACACCAAACTGTGTTCACACTTCCAGGAATGGCCTCAGTGACTCTCAGGATTTGTACCTTAGTCATGTGTAAATCTTCAGGTTTTTATTATCTGGTCATTTCTATTAAAGTATTAGTTCCTTTTCATATCATTCACGTAGGTGGTCCTCTTCTCTCCCTGGCTCACAGCTGCCTACCAAAGGCTGGAGGTTTCAAGGTGCTTGCAGCAAATAAGTGAACCACAGATGTACCACCTACGTGCCCTTTTGGAGGCTGTGTGCTCTGCTCTAAGGGCACATTGGAGGAGAAGCAATTGTGCTGTGCTGCAGGTGACCTTCTTTTAGATGTAGCCTATGGTGAGCTTTTCAGCTTGGCATTTCAAGAATGAAACAATAAACTTCTGCTTAAAGATCTGGGAAAATACTATACATAGACTTGCACTCTGTAGTGGTTTATGTGAGTATAGCAAATTGCCTTCACTTGTTTGGGTGTGAAGTGGGTCAGTATTAAGGAAAGTTGAGCAGCTCCTCTGCTAATTGGTATCCTAGGGTCACTGACTGCCAGTGAGGCATTTCACCTTCTCCCACAAGAAAAGCATTCTGGGCAGGCACTGTACAAAACTACTTAGCATGGAAGCCTCAGTGACACGTGAATTTTGCAGTCAGAAGTCATGTGCCAAATGTCAAGAAAATGAAGGGATTATATTTAAAATGTTGCCTTTAAGAGAAAGGAGACAGATTTCTTATCCTTTTTATGACTAAAAATTCTAAGTTTTAGGTGGTAAGTTTCAGAGACTCTTTTTAAAAAGAGAGGAAAAAAAAATCACTCACATGTGAGCCTGTGAATGGCAGAACTGGGGTTTTTAAAGAAATAAACAAACAGTGTGAGTTCATTGTGCTTGCTGCTGGGTGCCCTCAGGAGATAAATTTGCTGCTGCTCAGCTGACCTGCGGCACACGGGCCCCATGCCCCTGGGAATGCTGCCTCGGAGCTGGCTCCAGAATGGCCATTTTCCTCTTCACCGTGCGGCTGTGCTTGCAACGAGTGAGCAGCGAGCTTTGACCCCTATTTCTATGGGAGGGCTGCAATGTGCACTTGTTTTCTGTTTCTCATCTTTTCCTTGACTGCAGACTCCTGAGCTTGCAGAGCTTCCTCCTGGATGGAGGGATGGAAAAGGTGCTGCTGTTAAGATAGTTGGCATCTGTCTCTGTATGCAGACTGAATTGTTGACCTGATCATCAATGTGGTTTGCTGGATGATCTTTTGCCTGTGTTTCTGCATCAAGCACTAGGGCTGATGTAATATGTCTCTGGCTGCCTTAAACATATAAAAGCATTAGGTCAATAAAAAAGTCAGAAAACATCTTTAAGTAAGGAAAATTCTAGTGAATGTTATATTCTTAACTCTGGCTGCTGACAGTGTTGTTGGGGGCTTACTCTGTGTTCTGCTGTCACTTGCAATATGCTCAGATGTCTAAGGATCTTCATGTTCTGTAATGATCCAAGACCTTCTGTATCACTCTCCACTGATCTGAAAAATAAGCAATTTCAGAGGAGTTGTCATCAAAGCTAGAAAAAGCTTCTGAACAGTGGAGTTTTGTGTCTTTCTCTCTCTTCTTTTTTTTTTTTTTTTTTTGATTTTAAATCCTACATAACCCCCATGTCTGAAGCACAGGGAGCATGTGAGTTCAGTAGGCAACTTCAAATGATATCACACCACAACTTTGAGCTCTTCTACAGTGACCTTTCTTTTGAAAAAAGTTTTGCTTTATTTTCTGGTTCAGATCACAATGTGGGAATGTGGAATTGTGAAATATAGTGGCCAGCAAGCTTTCTAAATTTTAGATACATAAAGAAATTTGGAGTGAAGGAATTTTGCTGAAACTGGAAGACAGGAAACAAAATGGAAATGCGACTAAACCATTTTCACTAGAAACTATGAAACAATCTCAGTTAGCATGACAGATCTTCAAATTACCTTATTAAGCCTTCTGGCAAATATTACCAGAGATCAGGCATTTGATTTTTGTCCTCACGTGTTCTTCAGCACATTACAAGAAACAAACAACATCAGAGAGGACCTAACGCTTCTTGTATGCTTAGTATAAAAATAACATTTCATCTGTAGGCTTTCTGTGTGGATCAGCATTGCTTTGAGAAACTATCCTGGGTCAGTATGGTACAGGAAACATCAGGCGTGTCATATAGTTGGATCTGTGTAAAGGCAGACAGGTTCTGACTACAAATTAATAACACAAAGGATGTTCTGCAGGTATGAGGAGCAGTGGCTACTGTTTGCATGCAAATATGCTATGGGAGAGCGATAGCCAGATGTGTGGCACTGCTGGTGTATCACCAGTGGGTACTTGTCATGGGTCTGGTGCACTGGACTTGCAGCACACTGTGTGCCCTAGCTGGGAGCGGAGGGCACTGTGTGCCCTCTGCAGCTGTCTCTGCATGGAGATTAGTGGAAAGATTATTGAGACAAGCCCGTTGCAACTCTATCTTCCCAGATCTGGACAGCAGCAAGGCTGAGCATGCATTCCTACGTGTATGTATATACATGTACACATGACTGGCTGCACAGATCAACACATACAGAGAAGACAGCACAAATGTGAACAGCACCAGCGGCCTCATCTTGTTCCTTTGGCTGATCAAGATGAAAGTCTGTTAGTAGAAAACTGGTATATGTAAATACACATGTATACGATATGAATCCTTCCAGTAGATGACTTTAGGCGCTCAGTCTGCCCAATAGCTAGCATCTGGCTTCCAGGTCTCCGCAGTTGCTGGTACCTGGGCACGCCAGCCCCAGTCCCACTTCAGTTGCTGGTACTCTGTGTCTCTTGCACACACCAGCACATGTACAGGCACACACTATGGATGGCCTTGGACACTCTGTCTGTTGAGTAGCTGACCCTTGGATCCTTTAGTCTTCAGTTGCCTCATGCAAGGACAAACATATGTGAGTGGGTCTCAGATGGCCCCAGACCTCATGGTCTCTCCAGTAATTTGCTTGGACTTCTTGATCCCTCCAGTAGCCAGCACTCAGACTTTCTGGTATTTCTTATGTGCAGCCCAGACTTGTGGCTGTTTTGATTCCTGGCTCCCAAGCCTGTTATCCTTATTGAGCTTGATATTTAGTAGAAGTTTCATACTGACGTACATACCACAAAATACATCTGCTCTCCATCCAGTCGTTTCAGTTGCTGGTACTACGGACACATGCGTGTCTATGGCTTGTGGTCTCCACTCCAGTTGCTGGCACTTAGACCACTTGTGTTCTCCAGAGTCTCCAGTTGCTGATGCTGCAGATGCACTTGGACTTAATGCGCACAAAGTAGTCTTCTCACCCAGGAAAACGGAAAAGGAGTTTCAGAAGGACAGGTTGCAGTGATCAGATGCAGGGCATGGCTGGATAGGCATACTGCAACCTGTTAACATGTAATCAGCCCCTTTTATGCCTGTATTTGCTCTCCTGTGCTTGCTCCTCTCCAGACTACCTTGACTGATCCTTTTCCCTACCTTTGGTTTCTCCTCTAAACTTCTTACAATAGACCTTGTGCAATCCCAAGATGCTCTTCCCCTGCATCCCATAATGAATCCCATACACCTTTAGTCAGTAAGTACCACCACCTAGTCTGTAAGGTAATCTGAGGAGCTGGTCCTCTTGATTAACTGATGGGTTTCACACCTGGACAGTGGGGCTGATCACTCCCCTTGGAAGGAGCCAGGTCAGGGTTTCCCTTTCTCTTATGAAATTATTGGTGTTCCCTTGCTTGGCATTTTCCTTCTGTGCTCCTTCATGTTTGTGCCCATGAAGATGAGCCTTCAAGCATACAACCTGACAACTAGGCTTTCTACAAAGTTTAAATCAAGCTCTCTGTTCTATTAAGGGAAAAGAAAACGGCAGCTGAGTCTCCTTTTGGCATTTAGAGGAAGTGAGGTGGCAGTATGGTCAAAAATGGGAAAGCACAGTGTGGAGTGAAAGAAGCAATTTAGAGGAAGAGGAAAGTACAATGGAGGAATCAGTCATGGGGTTTTGCCCTGCATTGAGAAGGAGGATAAGGGTGATAGATCAATACTATACTGAGACTTCAGTATATATAATGCATCACAGACAGTGAGGAACCAGACTGGGCAGATTGAGATTTTTTTGTTTTGATGTATGTGCCTGTGTGGTTACTGTCATGAAGTGTCATCGTAACTACACTTTCTCTGTTGGAATGTCTTCGCTCTCTGGTTCTGCTTCTTAGTAGCAGGATACACCTTCCTGGAACTCCTGAGATGTTCTTTCTACTAATTTTCCCCCTGGAAGATAGCACAGATTGAAGATTGTCCCTGAAAGTGAGGAGCAATATCCCAATATACATATAAATTGAAGGCATGTTGGCATGGAAAAGCTGTCATCATGCCTTTGGGATATTTTACTTCCAATAACTTTCTGGTGCCATGGGAAATTATAGCAATCTTACTAAAATAACTTGTTAAAACCTAGCTGAAAAGATACATTGGTATAACACAGAAGCATAACTAGAGGTCGCTTAGTAATGTGGAATAAGAACACAAAGTATCTCAGAGGAAAACATTCCCAAACTTCTTTATCTATAAATAGGAATCACAAATATGTAGCAGGAGCAAATGTATTTTCAGCCACACTCCAGATAGGATAGAGGAAAAGAAATGAGTTTCAGGGATGTTTGCTCCACCTTCCTGCTGGAGAACGCAAACTATTGGTAAGGATTAGGTATGGGGCTACCTAGTACCCAGCCAAAAAATATTATGAGTAAATAAAAGAATATATCATTTTAATGAAGTTTGAAAGCAATAAATACATTTTAAAGTTCAGAAGGCTGGGCTGATAGAGCAGATGCTGAGAAAAGCAGAATAATGACTGACTTCTCTCAGACACAGAAACAATTAAAAAGTTATACCACGAACCTTTCTCTGACTGGCTTCCTCCTTGCCTCTGTTCCTGTTTGGAGTAACTTGTGCAATTACAGGTGAGATTTTCTTTCAACACTTTAGAAACAAGATATTTCTCTACAGAGCAATTTATCTGTATAAATATTCTTCCTGACTGATGTTAGAGGAAAATTCATGTGCTTCCGCTCACCTACTGAGTTTAGTCACTGCATGTTTCTTGACCCTTTTCCTCCTCATTATCTGGTTTTCTCTTCTGTATGTTCCAGTATTCATTTACCTCTTTGTGGAGTGTGAGACATGAACAGCACTTTTTCTTAGGAAGCTTATTTCCAAGATCCCTTTTATTTGTATTTGTGTTTCTCCTTTTCTTTTGATTAAGTTAAACTGTAACCAAATGCCTCAGCATCTCAACATCTCTGTTACCCATATTGCCCTCTGGTAAGTACCAACTTACTGCTTCAAAAAAGGCCCTTTAGATATGACTGGCCCTGCCACTATCATACTTACTCTAATTACTTTCTCTGCAGATTTCTTTCACCTGGAAAGTCTCCCTCTCTTGTTGTGTCATTGCAGTCTGCTTGCCTGCTGGACCATTCTCTAAATGCCGTAGGAAGGCAGTATTATGTACTCTGAATATGTTGCATACTCATAGATACATACATGTGTAGCACTACATACGCAGAACTGCTTCCTATGTGCTGTCTCTGAGCATCTGCTATGCTTCTCTTTCCTGTGAAGTCCCTCAAGTTTTTATGCAGTTTCTCTGATTTTAATTTTTCCCCTAATTTCCTTTAAGAAGTATTCAAATATTTCTGCTTTTCACTTTCAGATCCTCCTTCTAAATTCCTGTGTGTCTGGGCTTTCATGTTCTTATCTCTTGCTGTCCAATCCAGGTTCTGGAGATCCTGTTATTTTTCCAATTCCTACCTAGTGCTCTGCGTATGTTTTTTTTTAATTGATGATACTCTTTTATTGTACTCATGATTTCACTTGCAAAGACTTTGGTGGTTACGTTTGCCTGCTTTCCTTTTGCTGCACACACTGCCAGTAAAATGGCTCTGTATCTCTCTGATCTTTAACACGCTGACTATTATCAAATCATCTCGGCAATGCGGCAACGAGAATCTGTCTCTTATTTGGAGCTTCAGCTACTGGGTGCTGCTTTTCCATAACTCTAACTCATCTGTTTGTTCGTCATCTCAATTATCTTTTCCCTATCACCTCCTTTCTTCCTACCTTAGCCTGTAATCATATCTTAGCTGATGATCTAGTCTCTCTAACTAGCTTTTAATCTCATAAATCCATTTGAGATAAAAATTGTTAGATTGTATTTGAACTGTGTTCAAATACTTTGCTATATAACATCTATAACATCTTTATTCCTGCAGAACAGCAAAGCACAGCATACAGATATGCACTTGTTTCAAACATACCTTAAGTCCAGTTACCTCTAGAGTGAAACACTATGACTATTAAGCAGCCCGCACACACCCTGTACAAAACAACAGTATACATGAATGCAATATCTAATACCCATTTGACATGGGAGAGGGAATTTTAGTGCAAAGTATGTATCTACACACAGTGAAGCTCTTAAATTCCCACAGAGTGCCAAGAGGTACAGTAGTGATCCTGCTCATGCCTATTATCTGCTTTGTAGAGATAATATTTCCTGTTATGAGTACTGGGGGGATAAAACCTTTGAACTCTAAAATAAGAAAAATCTGATGAAAAGTTAAGCATACGTTTATAAGATACTTCTTGGATTAAATTAGATGCAGAACATAAAGCTAGACTTTAATGATGCTTCTTCATGTGCTAATCAGCCCCATGCTGGTCATCTTACAGTGTGGAGGAGCAGTGAAAAACAGAGGAATTAAAAAATAATTTGGAAGAATAGAAGCATTAAAGGAGGAAACCATGTATTATTGAAGGTTTAGGCCCTGGTTGTGCAGAGTGTTCCTCATTTATGTAACTGCAGACAGCAAGTTACTTTAGTAACACTGAAGCTACTCAGAGTGATAAAAATTAAGCATATATTAAAACCTTTGCAGGTCCACGGCTGATTTAAATAGGGTGTGGAGATCTAGTTTTAGGATAGAGCAAAGAGAAAGTAAAGGGTGATCAGACATCCTGAAATTTGTTACGTACACATTCTACACTTCTGTCCTTACCATAAAACATGACAGTTTTGATCTCATTAACAAATATTGAAAGTCTTTCTACATACAAAAAGGGCAGTTGGGTTCTCCCCTCGTGATTTTTACTTTTTAAATAAACACAGTGCATGGAAGGTGGCTGATAGAGAACAGTAAATTAACTAAGCTTAAAACCTCAGGAACCTGCAGAGTATTTAACTCCAAAATGAAGATGGGCTGCTGGTTCTATAATACTCAGGAAGGATTTCACCTGTCCTATTGTAGAAGGTGCTTGGATACCATGGCAAGATAAACTCAAAAGAGTAGGTAAGAAGCAGAGGCAAGGAGACTTAAACAGACCAATACTAAAGCCAGGACACAGGCCCAAATGCTCTCATTATTAAACCATGTTTGCTCTCTATATGTGTGGGAAAAAAAATGTATAGAGGAATGCGGTAATTTTTGGCCTTTGAAAACTAGGAGGTTGTCTCACACCAAAATAAATGCTTTCATGCAAACTTGCTTCTCAGGGAAGCTGTGCCTCCGTTTTCTTCTGGGTATTTCTGTTTTGTAGAAGGCAGGACTTCCCATTCAGAAAGGGCCAGTGTGTGCTTTCCACTTGTTTCAAGTGGCTGCTAGTGTGCTCTTGCTTAATAGTAAAGTGAGCATTTCTTCTTAGAAACCAGCTGTTGAGAACCCAAGGAAATTTTTATATTATCACAATTTGTGTATTTTTAGAACAAGATACTTGAAAATCTGTGCAAGCAAAGAGTGCAGCTAAGACAGCATAGGGTTGCAAAAAATTCACCAAAAGGGATCTGAACTGTAAGCAATTGATAAACAATGAATGAAGTGAGACAGTAAACAGAAACAGCACCTGGAGAACTGCCTGCTTAAGGAATCACAAAAAGGAAACTAATGTAGGTCATGAATTTTAACACAGTATTCTCAGATTATTGGCTTTTTTTTTTTTTTGATAATTACCTTTTTGATAATTATGTTTTCATATTGCAAATTAGATCTGAGCTGAGAATGCTCAAATGTTGTAGAATTACAGTCCTCCAGGTATGTATTTAAAATTCCACTGATAAGGATCTTTTTAAAAGCAATAATCATCTGAAATCCTGAACCATTGAACAGGCTTATTTCTTATTGAAGCTAATAGAAATTGCAAGTCTTCAAAATCTGTTTGTGCAGCAAATCCTAACATTATATTTGGCTTCCTTTGGTCTGAATGAGGGAAAATACCCAGAGAAATGGGCTGTATGAGAATGGACGGCTGCAAAAGGCTGCTAAGAAAGAAATGCAGAAGGAAACCCACGAAACTGGCAGGTGTGTAAGGACTTGGATGGAAAAGAGAAAGTACTGGTGGACAAAGAATAGAAATTATTCCCAAGATGAGAAAAGCATAAACAGAAAGAAGTTAGAAGAACAGAAAAGCATGTAGGTACAGAGGCCATTTTTCAGCCAAGATACCTGTCCTTAGAATTTACTGAGATAGAAAAAAAAATAACCAATGATACACCAGGAGAGAAAAGGAATTTTAATGAAAAAATATCTGTTTATATGTAAATTAACTGAGTTTGTTGAATGTGGAGACAACATAATTGACATCATAGTTTACAGGAATGACCACTTTTTGAAAAGTTTTGTCTGCTGACCACTTCCCTGAGTTATACCAGGAGAAACCTTTCTGGAAGTGAAAGGTTTCAGTTCAAGATCATGAACATTTCACAGTGCTCAGGTTTTTTGTGGGCCGTAGTTACTGGCTGCTTCTTGCAGGACAACTAGCTTTCTGCTCAGTGGCACATCCTCACTCTTAGCTGTCTGTTTGCTTTCTTTATCCATTGCTCTGCTGTCTTGATTACTCAAAGGTCACAATTCGACTCATGTTTTAGGTATGTTTTAGGAATGCATGTGTTTAGGAGTGTTTTAAGAATGACTCTTTTTATAGCCACCAAGAGACAGCACAGTCTCTCAGGTAGAAAACTATAATAGAAGGAGCTATGCCAGAAAGGTCTGCTTTCTACAATGTATTGATTTTTATAGTTTAGACAAGTGAACAAGCAGACAGACTGTCTTTCATTGGTAGACCGTGACACTCTTATCTGCTGGAGCACAGGCTTGGCTGATAAAAGAAGAAAACATTTGTGTTTTGTTTTTTTTTTTTTCTAAAAAAGTGAGATGATTTGGTTTATAACTGTCTTATTTGCATTTAAAGGATAGTTCTGTTCAAAATGTTTTCAATTTCTCACCACAAAAAACATAATTCTCATAGTTTTTATTCTGAGATTGACTTCCCATTCACTCTCTCTGGTGACCTGAGACAAAGTGTTTAGGTTTTGGGCTGCTGGAAACAAAAGTAGTTTTGATTTTTGATAAGTTGAAATTCTGCATGGAGCAGTTTACTGGAAATAAAGTTTCTGCCTTTATTTTGTAGAAGTTTCAATACTGAAAAGCATAAAATTATTTTCTGGCCGAAGTTTCTGCCTGTGGAAATGGAGCACATAGTACCTCAGCCTGTACTTCTTTCAGAGGAGGGAGAGGTTTGAGTGGTGACGATGAGTTCCTACTTTCCTTCAGTCCTAGGAGTCTTTGGCCCAGCTCTTATCAGATGTAAACTCTTGTACATTCAGCCTGGTACATATCTAACCAAAATAAATATATTGGTGGAAAATCATGCTGCTTTAAATCACTGCTGCTTTTTAAAAAAATTCTATCATGTTATTGAACCAAAAGCAGCATTTTGACAATTCTGGAATTTATTTATTTATTTATTTATTTATCTATCTCAAAGTTTACTTTTTTTTTCATGTTTCTGTACTTTTCCCATGGCTCCTCACTATGTTTTCCTGTAGCAGTTCCTGCTTGCTAAAGTCTATGCTTTATCCCTATTGCAGAGTTATGGAAAGTGCTCACCTTCTGGCTAGAAAACACCATGGGTCTCATATATTAAATCAAACAGGGAACAAGGCTGAGACAGTAATAACTTGCCATCTACACTGTTCTGCTCACAACTGAAGATTCTCTATTTTGTGAATGTGCAATTGTCATCACAGCTGACCTGCAGTGGTATAAACTCATATGATGCACAGCAATCATGCAAACCAGTTTATCTTGATGTTAAAACAAGATGGCAAAGTAAGTCTGCTAGCGGGCTAAAGATTGACCTATTAGGAATTTTCAGGATGACTGTTTAGCAAGATGCTTTCTCCTTATACTACAAAATGGTTTTGTTTGGAACTGACATTTTCATTTTCATGCTGCCATCACTTTATCATGATGTCTGTCTCCCAAGGGCCTAATTTCTCAAGGGTTTGAAATGGCTTTGCGAGTTGAAAATTGTGAGCCCATCTCAGCGGCAATCAACTGTTTACAGATATAGATCCTGGATGCATAAAGTGGACATCAATGCACTTGCACCCCTTTCAAGAATGCCAGATTTCAGCAGGTTTGAAGAATTACATTCAGAAAATTAGGACCACTGTCAAGAGTAACATTTGGAAATACTGTCTGCTCTTAAAAGTAGACACAAAAATCACAAAATTATTTACAGACATAATGGCTAAACAGTGTAATTGCTGCAAATTTATTCATCAGAACTACCCTTGACATGGTTGAGATCATTGGTAGTTAAAATTATTTGGAGAATGCGAGGAAGCATCTGGGAGAGAAACTGGTAGATTCAGAGCCATTTGTGGTGCCATGAGATTGCAAGTGTTTTAAGGAAATATCTATTCAATCTTTCATGAGTATAATGTGTGTGGGAGTGGTTTGCACAGGATACTTACCCTTACCTCTTTCTACACCACTGAATGTCCAGTATTATCATACTCAATACTTAATGAGGGTGAGAAATATAACAAGCTGAGTTGGCTGTGAAGAAAATACTTCATTTAGTGGGAGCATTGCTCATGGTAATTTTCTTGGTTTCTCTGTTCACAGGGATAATAATCCCACATAGTTGATAGCATTTCCACGGGTCATTCTGGATAAAAAGCTCATATGTTTGAGTGATATATTTTCTACAGGCACCTGGGGACAGAGATTCAATGAAGCAAACAAAGAAAGGGTAAAAGTGACCAAATGTGGAGCTGAGGAAGTCTGTCCCCTTCCTTCTCAACTAACTGCTTTACAAATTTCCAGGGCAAGGCTGCTTTTGTTTCGTGGTAAACATTTTTAGGCAACAGAAAGACAGAAGTCGGTGCAAAAGACTCAATGATTGACAGGGAACCACAGTTTACCTAGAAAACTCAGCCTGGCCAAGGTAATAGAAGTGAGCTCTATAGGCTGCAGACTATGTGCTTACATTCTGGAGCTGCTTTTATCTGAGAATGTCATTTTTGATAAATAGTGCCTGTTGTATATTGAGAAAAATCGTGATAGTTCGGGAAATTGAAGGCAGTGAGCATTGGAGAGGAAAAAAAGAATATTGAAAAGAAATTTAATTATGTTGGATTCAGTTTTTGAGATGGAAAATGGTGGCATTATCCATCAGATAGTCAACCATCTGTCATTCCTGTTCATCCACCCTCACCACTGAAACATTTGAAATGCATGGCCAAAGTGCCAAAGAGCCACAGCTACAAATATTCTTTGGAACATTTAGGAAATGAAGAAAGTGGATTATATATCTTTAACTCACTGCTAAGAGCAGCTAAAACAAATGGCTTCTTATTAGATCCAGATAGTATTGTGCTATGACTTTTAACTTGCCCAAACTTTATGTCTCAAAGTAGAGCTGGGCTTCCACTTCAGACAGAGAAATGCTACACACAAAACCAACCAACCAACCAAAAACATTTAGACCTTTATGAGTTTTCGATGTTATTAATTGACCCTGGATTCGGAAACATGCCCAACACTGCTCAGTAATTTAGTATTAATTACAAATTTTTAGATTGCTCTACTTAGCTTCAGATTGCGATATGTCAGAGTTAAGACAGTTTCCAAATGGAGAATACAGTCCTTGTATTTAGTGTTTAATTTTTTTTGGTACAAAACCAAGGTGATTCATAGTTGTGAATGTATGGGAAGGAGTCACTTTGCAGAGAATCACCTTAGCTAGTGATGAATCCCCTCCTGGAAAGATTTTAGTAGACATTAAGACATAAATTTCGTGCACTGTGCTCTGGTGAACAGAAGAAATATCTGTAGCTGCTATTGAGTATTATAAACAGAGGATACTGATTATCCTAGGAATATTAAAATTTCAATCGCTGACTGGCCCATAGAGGATGTGGGTAGAAAAAGCCTTTTATTTCAAAATGCAGAATATCCTCAATCTGTGACTAAAAGCTTTTATCAAACCATTTGAAATGAAGGAATTTTGGTAAAAATAGCTGACTGGTAAGCCCAGTTTAAGCACAGGTCTGGTGAATAATTAAACGCATTGCTCTGACCTGTAGCATTTTTAATAGCCACAGCACTGCTACAGTGGGTATGCTTGTAATCACTGTTCTGTAAAACTGTCAGACAGAAGCAGAAATGAAAAACAAGAGAGAGAGACTGAGTGGCACAAACAAGCCACTTAGAAGTCACCTGGTTAATAACCTTGAAAAAGCTGTCAGAAATAAAGTCGTGATTCTATTATATTTAATGAGTAAAGAATGAGTGTAGGCATTAATTGTTCTTTGGATATAGAGAACAGAGTGATTTTTTTGACTGTGAAAAGAGATGAAATAATTCTGTGGCTAGAACTTACGCAGTCCACAGTAAAACCTCGGCAATGCAAGTGTATTAGCATGTCTGACTTTAGTCACCAGAGTGGTGCAAGCACTACTTGAATGTTTGGATGTTTAACCCGGATCTGTGAGGAGGCATTGGTGTCCCAACTCTCAAGTTCAAAATTGTGTTCTTCTGGGATATGTACTGGCAAATACAGAGCTTTGGAGTTTTACTGCAGATAGTCTGTTACATTTCAGATTCCAAAACAGAAAACAACTAGTGTTAATTAAATATCAGATATTAAAGAAGTAGCTTTCATTTTATTGGCAGAGTAGTCTCACAGTTACTGCTACTTCTTAACACCAGTAAGGGCTACAGCTTCGTTTTGTTAAGTAAAACAGATGAGATTAAACAGCTCATACAGGTTATACGAAGGCTAGAATTTGAACTCAGAGCTGTACAGGTCACTCTTTGGTCTGTACTGCTTTTGCAGTCTCAGATAAATTTAGTTATAGCAACAGTATGGGAAATCAGTACTACTGTTTGCTCATTTTCCAAGTTACAGTATTGTTTCTTCATTCCCCTGGAAGAAAATCAGACCGTCTTTTAGAACAAGCTTAGTCACGCAGCCACCATTAAAACATCGAAATGAGAAAGAGACTGCTTTCTTTTGCATTGTTATTTTCTGTTAAGTAACTTGCTACCTTGCTTCCTTATGAGAGTCAGTGCATATTTGGAGGCTTTGAAATCTGCTTTTTCAGTTAAACGACCTCTGCAATTCGCCACTGCATTTCTCAAAGAGGTCAGGACTGGAGACAAGGTTTTTTTGTTATAAGTACTTTGCAGCAGTTGTGGAAGGGCAAGGAAAAACAAATGGGTACATTGACAGCATTAGTGCCTCCACTTCAAGTTCAAATTGCTTATAATCCATCTGTGCCTCTAGTGTCAAGGAATTATTTGTTTCAGAAGCAGTAGTTTAAGGACCTGATATTGGGCTGTACCTGAGTAGAAAGACAGAAGATAAAAAATTAATGGAAATGTAAATGTGACTGAAGTATTGGTGAACCATCTTTTTTTTTTTTCCCTCCACTGGAATGGCAAAAAAAATATTATGTATCATCAAGCAGAGGGGCAAAATTCTTCTCTGTTGCCCCACTATGAATATGGAACAAGAACCTCTCCCAGTGTGCTAGGCCAGGATCAGCTCTCGTGCAGATCCACCAAAATGACTGCGATAGCACAAGATCAAGCAATCAGTTCCCATTGGTACAGTCTTGAAGATTACCAGTGGTATATAGCAAAATATCTGAATTAATGTCTATAAAAGCCATCCAGTGACAAAATACCACTTAGGAAATGTTCTTGCTTTAATTGTTAGTTTAAAATATTTTTCCTATGCTTAGATATTAAATATGTCTTTACAAATTTACAGGGTTGAGCTTCCCATTTTGTATCTAACAATGGCCTTGTGATCTTTATATATTATGCAAGGACATAATAAAGAAAAAATATAATGGGCACAAAAAAAAATAAATCTTACACCCCTTCTTAAAGCAGCATATCTACCTTCCCCAAAAACCTGTGAGTCTTCCTTTCATAGGAGCAAAGCCCTGATCATTTCCAGTCATGTCAATGGGAATTTGGCTCAGTTAGCTTTTAGTACGTATTGGTAGATTTGTAGTTCATCATTCACTTCTAAAGTGTTTCTGTTGGATCAGGTTAGACTCATTAGAAGGTACTCAGGTTTGTTGTTCTTTTTAAGCGCTGGTGCCATATTCTTTTCTCCTATCTTTATGCTCCTGTCTTAGTGCCACATGAATTTTCACCATCCAATTTTCAATGGTTCATCCCAGGGTAACCTGACAAAAATATTGACCAAACTATAAGTACTATAAATAATTTAATGAACATGAATCCAATGATTAAAACCTTATAGCTTCTTACTTGAAACAGTATAGAAGGGTTTGCTCCTGTAATTTTGGAAAGTACAATACACTCCTGGATCCCTTGAGAACAGGGAAAAGAAGTGATTAAACAGGGAGTTTGAGAGCCCTCTGAGGGTTTTGGCAGAGGACTGAGAGACTTGAATGAGAGTAGCTGAGGGTCAGGCCAGGTAGGATGGATAAAAAGCCCAAAGATGACCAGGCAACAGGCAGTAACCAAAAGTGTCCACTGAAGGTGTGTTTGGACCCAGCTTACCACCATGTCCCTTTCCTTTCTGAGTGAGAGAGCCGAGAGTCACAGTGCTGATTTTTTATCATAATCACAAAGACTCCTGGTTACAACTTCGGCTTCCTTCTAGCTCTGAGAAAGGCTCCAGCCTCACTAGATATATGTGGTATTGTTTGGGGGATCTGCATTTCTCCTCATTCATCTCATGATGCATAGAATGATTTTTTGCTGATGAGGTATTGGGCTACTCTAGGAGGACAGAAATTTTCAAGCTTGTTTCTCAGAGTGAACTGAGGTGTAGGTAGCCCAGCAGACTACAATACTGGTGGGCCCTTACACTAGCATGGAACCTTGTGTAGACTCGGTTGAGTGTGAGTGAACTTGAATGAAAACATTTTCCTAGAGTTCCTTTATGTTATGTGACTAATGGCTTTTTCTAGTCTGTACTCCAGATAAATGATCCTTCATGTGTTCTACTAATTAGTATGTCTAAGGGCTGTGTACCGCTGGTCCTCTACTTAAGTTGAACAGACCAGTGGGCATCTCATCACCAGTAAAACCTGACAGATGTCTGAACTTTGCTAGTGCAAGAAAACCAGAAACATGCATAATGGACTTCTGGACTGCCTGCTCTCCATTGCAGCTATGAGACAACTCTGTAGAAGGACCAGTGTGCCAGTGAAGAAAAGCTATAGCTTGGAGCTACCACAATTAATTCCCTTGCTAGCCTCTAACTAGATCCCAGATGTACTGCAAGAAAACCCAGACTAGAATTGCTACCAGAAGAGTGGGTTTATTGGGAGGGAAGCCAGGGTGTGTGTAGTCAGGGACAGGAAAGTCTGTTTTTTGTGCTTATAGCCCTATATACCACAGTATAAAAAAGGAAGGAAGACTCATTTGACTGACTAGCAAAACACAAATTCTCCCAGTGAGGAAACATACCTGATTTTTTAATGACGTATAGCTCTACCTTTGCCAAATTTTAAAACCCCCACAATTTTATTTTAAAAGTGTTCAGAATTGCCTTGTTAAAAAAAAAAAAAATAAAATGACCAGGCCTTTTTTTTTTTTTTTTTTTTCTGTTTCCCGCTTTCCAGTTAATCATTAAGATAAAGGCAGTTTCTGCGAGCATTGGAATGAAAGGAACACTGACAGTAGGGGGGCTTGAATCAAAAAGTAAGTCCTAAAACCTGAAAGCATGGAAGAATTTTACTTTAAAATCTAGCCTTTTAGGTTGGATTAACGCTTATTAAACCAATAGTTAAACAAGTCCTTGGCATGCTGTGCAAGAGAAACAGATGATATTAAAACTACTATAATAAATTGTAAGAAAAGATGTCTGAATCTTGCAGTATTTAACCTTAACCTTCAGAATGTTAGCACAGCTTTTATTGCAGAACCAGGCATTTTCATTTTTAAAACGGCCATAGTTGAAAGGTTAAAAGCTGGGGAAAGCTTCTCCCTGACTCTAAGAAACACCTGTCGCCACACAACAGAATTTAGTCTATTGCTGAAAGAAATTTGACATTTCTGGCAAACAGTAATCTGGCTCCAAGAGAGGATGTGACACAGTCATCTGAATAGACTGAAATTTTGGGCAGCACTCCTCAGTGGTGTGCTCATGTAGGAAGAAGAGAGGAAAAAACATTTCCTTAGAGCTACATCACTGTCAGAAGGTGTCCTTAGCTAAGAGTATTCCTCCGGGGCGGGTGTCTTTGTACTTTTTACATCTCTTATGCAGGAATAAGACAACACAATCTTGCATTTAGGGAAACTGGATTACCACTGAATATTTCACTTGATCCAAGTAAGGACCTAATTTAGTCAAGTGTTAGAAAATATTTGGATAAACTAGCAAAGATTGAAAAGAAGAACTCATGATAGAAATCTGTCCTTGTGATTACGAAATATTATTTACAGTGTTGACCATTCACTTTGGTATTTGTTCACAGCACGGTGGCATGTATTGTCAGTGTTTGGAACAGGGTTAGTACCTTAGCACTGCAGCACTCAAAAACGAATGAGGAGTCAAGTCCTGAGAGGATAAAAAGTCAGACAAGCTATGATTTGGGTCAAAATAATGATGACCAAAGCCCAATTTTCCCCCCAGTATTTACACACATGGTTTCTAACCAAAAGAGGTGGGAGCTGAGACCTGGTATGAACTGAACATCCTACAATTTCTGATTGATTTCAGCTGAATCACTGAGGGTAGAGTAATCTATGGGTTGAGAGATGTTATCCTGGAAGAACACAGTAGGTTTTTTTTCTTTAAAATTTGGGTTTTGTTGTTAGACTCTGGATCATTCAAGTCATTTAAGCATCTGTATGCCTCTCTGACCTGGATGAGGCAGATGCTTGGCAATTGCTTTAATAGTATACCTATTCTGCAGTGAAAACATTTCCTTTGATTTGTGATACAGTAAATAGCTTATCAGTGCCTGGCACAGAATTGTTATCTTTGTCTCTTCGTAGTTATGTGTCCCCTCTAAGCCTAATGGATATTTCAAATCACTGAGTACTAACATCATTTGACAAAATAAACTGAGTATCAAAATAAAAAAGAGTTTCTACTAGCCAGCATATGATAGCATTTGTTATCTTTTACTTTCTGATATTTTAATGTCACTTTCAATGATAGATAATGAGGAATGGCAGAAAACGCATTATTGCCGACGGAGTTTGGTGGTTATCTGATCCCAATATTAACAACTGTGCTGAGACCATTAATATCAGTATTTGTCCGCAGCTCCATGGTGGTAAGGCAGCCAAGGCATTGCCCTGTCTTTTTTTATAGTGACAAATTCTCAAATCGTCCTGTGGAACTGACTTGCCAAAGATGATCGCTGTATCCAAGAACTGTGCACTGTACCCTTTACAAATGTTTGCTTCTTTTCAGCAATAAGCTGGCATTTCTCTGGATTTGAACCTCACAACTGATTAAAAGATCTGCTTGAAGGGTCATATATGAGCTTTTTCATGTGTTGATTTGTTGGAGTCTAATTTAAAATGCTACCTAATGATTATTAGGTTTTTTTTTACATCTGGATATTTATCAGTCTGCTGTGCATCTAGTTACCTGCTTTCATGAATGTGCAAGAGTTTATTAATCTTTGATAGGTCTCTGCTGATCTCTAATGTACTTGAAAAGCGTTGTGGGGAAGAGACTAAACAAAAACCCAACAGATGTCTATAATTCTTGGAAACCAGGCATAAAAGCTGACATTCCTGTAAGGCCTTCTCTGACATCTCTCAAGCTTATATATTGTTTGTTCATTTGATGGTTTTTGTGTGGGTTGTGGCGATTTAATTTTTTTTTTTTTTTTGTTAAGAGAAAAAGAGTCACAGAATTTTGCTGCCAAGTAATCCCTGGTAATTATAACTCAGAATGAATTTCTCCATGTGGTTAAGAGTGTAGCCAAGATAAAGTGTGAAGGACAGGCTTCAGGATATATATCCTGTCAGGGGATAGCCATGGTGGCAGCAAGCCAGAGCTTCCTTTCTGGGCCATCTGCAGAGATATGTAAAACATGTAAGCAGCACCTTCCAAGCACCTGCTGCAAGACTACATTTACCCCAACTGTTGACAGATGTTGCATACTTGTAATGCCAAAGCAATAATGAAATAATAACTGTGTTATCCTACTGTATCAACAGTTATATACCTACTTACTAGACAGTCATATACATAACGACCAAGTAACCAAACCAATTTGGGACAAAATTATTAAAATTAAAGCCTAAACTTTTACATTTATTTATCTAATGTTATCCAACACCTGGAGGTGGTTAATCAGAGTGTGGTAGAATGTGGAATAGTCCTCCTTTCCTCCTGCATTGCTTATTTGGAGACTGTTATGTGTCCTCTGTTATCAGCAGATAAGCTGTGTTTCCTCTGTTAGGGAAAAGCACTCTGACCTGTCTTATCGGGTGGTTTGGAAGTATAAGACTTTTGATTTTCTTTTTGCTTTTCTGACAGTCTTGACAAGTAACATGGACTTTGATCCTCCTCGTTAAAAGAATCAAAGTTTTTATATTCTCACAAGTGATGGTAACTTCTGTCTGCTTTGTGATTTTACTGCATCTGTTGGGCTGTTTTATCTTATATCCAGTTGTGCTTCTGTTTCAGAGTAGATTATCTATAATACAGTAACATTTAGCTTTTCACTTCTCTTTCATGTGTAGTAATCCGGGAAGTGTCTTGTTTGTTACACTTTTGGAAGTATGCGCTGTGTAAGTTTGTAAGAAACAGCAGTCAGTACACCTTTCTTCCAAAGTTTAATTAAAGTGTTTGATCTTCTGTGTGTGATGTTTCACTTCCTCAGAAAAGTTTCAGCCTCTATGAGGCTGAATTGTGATCCATTATTGGATACTAACTCTTCTGGGCTCCACTCTGCGGGAAACCATGGACAGGAAAGTAATTCCAGTAGCAGGTGTGACTTGTGACGTAAATGCTGTTTCTGGCCGTTTATTGAAGCAATCTCTCAGGATGATGGCAAAGCAGAAGTCAATGGTGCATGAACAAATAGGTCTTTGATATCAGTAACAAACCTTCCCCACAATGAATCACATAAAGGGACAGGCTGCAGTGGTGATGCGTAAGTATCTGCTGCCTTGCCAGATAACTGACAATAAGGGTGCTATAGTTGCTGTTATGTTCTGACAAGCCATTGACATGAATCATAATCCAGATGTATAAATTATCGTAGTATATTTGTAAATTCTCCTGAATAATAAATCACTGACCAACTTGCATCACAGCTTTCTGGCAGGGAAGGGTTACACTGTAGTTGAAACAGTAGGTAGAGCTGGACAACAGGGTTTGAAACCAGCAGATCTTGTGAGCAAGATGCCATGTCATTTTTGTTGGACTTGATAGATTCTGCAAGGAATATTTAATGATTCATTTGTAGATTCTGAGGAATATGTTTGTTATTTGTGAAGCTATGCCCCTATCTCTGAACACATAGTGGAGGAAAAGCACATGTGATAAGCACGGAGTAGTCGCATTTCTAGTTCTTGGTCTTGTACTCTGTATCGTACTTACATTGATACAGTAACACTAAGGTTCTCTATTGCAGCTACACTGAAGCGTATGGTTTTGTTCTAAAATGCAGTGCTTTCCTTAGTTCCTTCAAATGGTCTGGGCACAAATGCAGTGGTCTTTTCAGCAGTGGCTGGTAGCTTTTGCAAATATGAGTCCATAACGGGAGGCAGTGGCAGTCGCAGCAGTGTGCCACACGGGGCTGAACAATATAAATACCTGGCTGTTTGCAAATCAGCACTTCACTGCTTCAAATCTCTGCAGTTCCACGAAATTTTGCTCTGAACAATTGTACAGCAGATATACAGTTAAAGAGAAACACCATGTTGTACAAATTAAGCCAGAACTTGTCTGCAATCATGTTGGTGTTGAAACTTTTGTAATTGTATTTGTTTGTTCTGAAATTTTCCTTCTGTTGGAGACATTATGGGCCAAAACAAGACATTTCTGCCAACATGAAGTGGCAACTGGCCAAGTTCAGTTTCCACCTCGTTCTGCCAAGGTGCTGTAATACAGCCTGATGGCAAAGCTAAGCCTTCAGGGCTTGAGAAACCTTTCCCAGTAAAATGCCATTATTTTGATTATCACGCTTTAGACTGCTTATTCAGAAACATGGCTGTCATTCTTTAAAAAGCTTTGGTCATGGGAGAAAGTCTGTGGTGTACCAGTTTAAAATGTAGAAATCCATCAGGTAAGCTAAATGCTGTGTAGTTCTGGCTGCTCTTGCAGATTATGTAGCAATACACAGTCTACCAGGGCTAAGTTACATCTTTGTGCATTCTGCAAATATGACATCTGATTTTTTATGGAAATATATGAAGGGCAGTTGCTTCGCTTTGCTTGAGTTCCTTGAATACATGCAAAGATTAAAAATTTTTCTCTTTTAACTTTTATTTGTGGCACATACTATGAAACTTCAGTTTCATCTATAATGACATTCTGGATTATTTTTAAAGGATTTTGATGCAAATGATGGGTTGCAATACAAATGGTGGGTTGTGTCTTTTGTATTGTATGAATAACACAGAAGGCTGGATTATGTTGATGCTGAGGGAACGGACCAGGAAAGGTGCCTTCCTGCATTTGATTCTCGCTAACAGAGAGGGTCTTATTGGACAAGTGGTGATTGGTGACTCCCTTGGCCACAGCGATCATGAAGCAAACAAACAGATTCAAAATCTTTGCTAATGAGAGGAAAACTGCCAGCAAGACCTTAACACTAGATAGGAGGAGAGCAGACTTGAGGCTACTCAGAGAACGACTTAGTAAGATTCCTTGGGAAGAAGCTTTTAAAGGTGCTGGGGTCCATCAGTGATAGTGATGGAGGAAGGGCAAGTGCCCATCTGTTTGCTCTGGTGACCAATGATAGAACCCAAGGGAATGGCAGGAAGATGTGCCGGGGAGGGTCAGATTGGACATTAGGAAAAGATTCTTCACCCAGAGGGTGGTGGAACACTGAAACAGCCTCCCCAGGGAGGTGTCACAGCCCCAAGCCTGGCAGTGTTCAAAAAGACACTGGACAACACCCCCAGACACATGGTGTGAACTGTGGGGTTGTCCTATGCAGGGACAGGAGTTGGACTTGATGATCCTTGTGGGTCCTTTCCAACTGAGGACATTCTATGATTCTTTCATTCAATGATTGTTTCTGTGAACAAACCCTTTACACGACAGTATTTTTTCAGTACTGTCTATTATGGTCACTGACATTACAGTCTGTTACAGCAGTGTGCAGACAAGTAGGTATTTGCATGTTTCCCATAATAAACAAGTGCTTGTGTTGCACATACATACACAGTATTGTACATAGCGTACCTTGATGCACAATATGGAATTCAGTAATTGTACTGTCTGGATCAAAAATTGTCTTCACAAGCAGTAAACCAAGCATAGAAATCAGTTCCCCAGATCACTCACTGGATATAATGGAGGGTCAGCAAGTGACAAACCTCTAAAGCATTGCAAGTAAGTGAATTCAGGTAACAGAGAGACTGCAGAGCCAGTATCTGACATGAATTAATCACCCATGTCTGTCCTCCTGATGTAGCAGAAATATTAATACAATGTACATTGGAATATTTATGTGCAAAGTTAAGAGGCATGCCTGGAACAGTAATTTTATTTATCCATTTTTACAAGAAACAACATATCATATTCTAGCAATTTTTTTTTTTTCCTGCAGTTTCTCAAATTTCTTTGCATGGTATCCAGGATCATAGGCAATGTGTTGAACAGACCAGAGCAGTAAACGAATTTCCTTGCAGGTGTTGTAGTTTGCAGAACCTGTGGTTTGATTTTTGCAGTGTAGCAATTTTTCACAGACTGTGCTTTACACTCTGGCTTCTGTCTGGCTGCCCAGGTTGAGTGATGTCTCATATTCTGTATCTTATCCCTCTTCCTTCTGCTATTGCTGACTCAATCTGACCAGCAATGATTCTAGTCTTCTGTGACTAAATAATTTTCGATACACATTGTTATTTGAAGATAAATTTTGAATGATTTCTTCTTACATGCTTCCAAGCTTGGATGTGACAGTGATATTGGCAAAGCAACAGTCTTGTTTTGTTAATTTGCTCAATTTTTCCTTATGCTGATGTAATCTATGGTACTGACCTATAGTATTTACTCTGCAAATGAAATGTCCTTAAACGTACAGGTATGTATTGTGTCCCTGTGTGTACATGTATATATTGTCAGCAAGAGGAAATGTATACAACATACACTGAGCTTTGGCTTCAAAACAGAGTCTAAGCAGACCATATTTTATTTCCTCAGAAACATGATTGTTGTTAAATTTGATTACATAGCTTTGCACAGATTCCATCCCAAAGAGTAGAAAGAAATTGCAGGTTCTCTGAACTTGTGGAAATTACCCAGACAAGAACACAGGCAGAGCGAACCAGGTAATCCTGAACCTTACAGAAAAAGATGGTCTACATAGCTCTCCATTTCTGTCTTCCTTCTCACATCTGAGCAGTGTCATTTAAGGCTTTGCCAGGTGTGAATTATCCCATAATAACTGGGATTACCTAAAGTACTGTTCTGAGATTCCTCCTTTCTGCTTCAAGACAAAGATAACTGGAAGCTCATTGTTGGAAATCAACTACACTGACAACAGTTTGCTCTGATCTCTAAAATCAAAGTGAGTGGGAGAGAAAATGCCAATGCAAAGAAATATGTACTTATTAAAATAAATAGCGATTTCTATTTGATTAATAGGCTTTTAGTTTGGAAATGGATTACTGCTTCCTAAGTTACTTTATCTAAGACAGTCAACAGAGCATATACAAAGAGAGGTTTTTATGGATGTCTTGCTTGAACATTGCTTCTTATAATCAATGTTAATTTACTAAGAATGGAAAACAAAACCCACTATGAACCCATTTTGAAGAAAAATAAACCTGCTGGGCTGCAGAACTACATCAGTCATGATTCTTTATTCTTTTGCTCTGTAGAAAACAAAATTTGAAAGGCCAACAGAATTCCTTGAATCACATTCTTTGTTAAAATATGTTGATGTTGACATTAAATCCTTTTGAAAACTTACCTCTTACTCTCACTGCACCCAAAAAATGCTTTTAAAATGTGGGATTGCTGACTTGCATTTTCCAGTAACACTATTGAACTTTCTGATTTTTGTTTATGCTGTGAAGCAGCAGTACAAAGAAATTAAATAGCCATGTTGATAGCTATGTATACATCATGGACCTAAATATTTATGCCTCTCATCATTGAGTTACTGATCTCTTCCAAAATGTGAGAGATATTCATGAAGGGAATTTTCTGGCAAACAGTATGATAACACTCAATTTCTGATACAATAAATCTAACCGATAGGATTCCAATTAAAAAAAAATCAGGAAAATATCAATTCAAGTACTGTAATTTCCAAGTGCATTAACAGATTGCTCAGTTTCACAGGAAGTTCTCACTTTCAACGTGCAACAGTGGTGTTGAAAGACAGTACAACTTTAGGATTTAAAGCTAAGGTCTATTTTGTGTGAAGAACTTACATGAAGAATTGTGTAGAAAAAATTACATTCATGAGATGTACAGCAGCTTCCTGTCAAATTATCACTATTCAATAGAAATGCAGGGGTAGAATCCTAATTCTTTGAACTTGATGACAAAACTGTCGTAGTTGAAACTAAGACAGTGACTCCAGGTGTTAAAATGCCAATAAAGCAGGAAACATTCAGAAAGGATAGTTAATGGTCTTTTATTTTAAAGTGCATATTATTATTATTAATGCAAAGTCCAGCTCACACTTGGTTGATCATTGTTTATTTTCAAATTTAGGCCTCATGGCGATACAGTATGCAAGGCTTATTGTTCATTGCCTCATAACCTAGGAATGAACCTTCCTGCCTCCCCCTCTCCAGAAGTACTTTGCCTAAGGGATAATCACATTAAAATCAGTAGGATTTCTCACTGACTGAGGTAGCACTCAGCATGAACAGTTTTGGCAGACATGAACTCTAAATTAAATTGACATCCTCATTCTTCTGCCCATTTCCTCTCCCAGTGTTGTTCCACTGATGCATGAATAGCATCAAACCTGCATGTCTGCTACAAATTCTAGTTCTGATACTGCTGGAAGAGTGATGAAATATCTTTAAAGCCCATGGAGTCTTTTCCCCATTTGTTTAGAAGCAATAATTAAACAAAGAGATTTTCATATAGGAAAAAGCGGTTGTGGCATTGTAAAAAAACAGAGATGTGAGATGTAGGACTGGAATTTATCTGTTGGAATACCAGATATGCCATTATTCTGTGATTTTTTTTGTCCTTGCTAGTCCCATTCTTACTAGTGTGATAATATGCACCTTTCCCTGCACAGCAATACTGACAAACCATGTGAAATTTCTATTCAGTTCCAAAGTAATTTTTGTGGTGAGTGGGTGTCAGTTGTTACCTTGGGCAGGAAGATGACTTAGGAGGAAGAGGTTCTGATCCTGAAAACACTCCCTGTGGGGACTCATAGTGCCAGCCAGCTCCTTGTCCCTCTCTTGTACTAGACAGTGACTGAATGTGCCAGCAGAACTGAGTGCTGCCGTGTGAATGTGCGCTGGACTAATTGTATTTCTAATTATAAAGTTACTAAAAAATGAGTGAGAAAACTCACCCATTTGGTGTTACAGTACTAGTGAGGAAAGCTCTATATTACCCAGTTTTAATTGGTAAATGCTGTCCATTTAGATTTGTCCCTGAATATGCCAGTGGTAACTGTGTATAATGGGAAGTGTTTGCAGGACTGAGCTCTTAATTGTACTTGCATTAGTGTACTTAAAATGTCATGAAGAAACTGAAACTGAAATTCTGCTGCCCATCTCTTGGGGAGTAGCTACAGGGCCAGATTTTTGCAATAGGGATAAGTGTAAATTTGCAGGGGTATGAACATTGCTGGGTTAGATGGAAATCATGATACTTTTGATCTGGCTGAAATCTATTCTGATAATGTTTAAACTTGACAGTTCCAAACCTGCTGTAAGAGCTGTCAGGATGTACTTCTGGAAGGGTAGGGGTGGGTCAACTTTGCTGCAGTGGGTGTTTGTGGACCCTAACAAGGACAAAACACTTATTAGCACTTATTATTGCCAACGTCAAAATAAACACCCTGAAAATGCAAAGTCTGTTAGTACTTTGTAAATTTTTAGAAACTCAACCTCCTTTTGGTAGCTGGACAGAATGTTCCATGTAGAAGAAACTTAAAAAGCAGCTCCAGAAACCACGCCGTTTTTTTAACCTTAAGTCAAATATTTTACATATTCCTATAAACCACTATGCTGGTTTGTCTAATGTTGCATTGGGGGGGTTTGTTATCATGATTAAACATTGACTCATTTACATTTATATCGCTGCTGCAGTAACAGCTTTATCATGGTTATGTTGTTACTGTTACAATTTAACCTCAGGTGAAAAAAAAAATATCTTATAATGCTCTCCATTTTTCTACCTAATAAATCTGATGATCATGTCTTTATATTTAGTTAATACAAAGTCTGTTCCTATTTTCCAGTTTACAGACTGAAATAATGCATTCTGAGTTGAAAGCAAACTGACTGCCTCATGAATCCTCCTGATCATAATTCCTTTTTCAATGCCAAGTAGCAAAACTCATAAGTAAGTTGGGCACCTGGCATCCAGGTGTTTCTGCCTGTGGTATACAAAGGATTGATTCCCAAGAGGGAAACTGTTCATGAGGAGGACAATGAGCTATTGGAATAATCTCTCCAGGGAAGTGGTGGATTCCCCAACATTGGACACTTTTAAGGTTCAGCTGGGCATGGTGCTGGGCCATCTTCTCTAGGCCGTGCTTTTGTCAAGAAAGGGTGGACCAGATGATCCTTGTAGTCCCAACCTGATATTCTGTGTTCTGTTGTTGCTAGATAGGCCAAAAGACCCGACCGTGAGGCCTACTAGAAAGTTAATATTAGATTAATAACAGATGAGATGTCTAGCAGTAATTAACTTTCAATTGTAGAACAAAACCTATCATAGAATTGCAAAGTCAACCGCGGACAGTTGATTGAATATCTAGTAATTACTGCCAAATTTTGTGGACATGCTTAATCTAACACAAACTTTTCTCATAATATCATTTTGATACAAAAACACACCTCCTCATTGAAGGCTACTCACCTCCAGGAGAAGACCTCTACTTACTGAGCATGCGTGGTAAGAATGGTGTTATATAGCTTATATGCAAATATTGTGACCAATCAACCCTACAGGACTGCATGAGGGTGTGTATATACTGATAGCATTTTCTATAATGATTGAGACTTTTGCATTGCTGGTATGTTAGTTAGATCTAGCAGCTAAACTTGTACAACTCTATAATAAAATCAATATCTCATCTCTGTGTGCAGAATTTGGCTCATTTGCATGCACACTGGGTAAAGAACCCTGTTTTAGGGACAACTCAATGATTAATAGAGTCAACACTTCCTACCACGAAGAGTCTGGCCCTGCTGTGATATCTGAAAAGGTGCAGTTCTTGATCAGAAATGGATGAGGGGCTGCAGACAACAGGAGGCTGTGGCATGCTGAATGGTGTGGTGTGGACAGGCAGCTTTGCAGTTAAACACGTCAGAATGACCAACGGCTACTGACTCCTTTGTTAGGCTCTGGATGTTCTCAGTGCATACATCAGATGAACATCTAATTTTCATGAGATTTGTTTTTCTTTTCATAAATAAGCCTTATCAATACGAAAACTCTCATCCTACAGTGGTGCAATGCTTTGGAATACAAATACTAAGAAAACTTCAGTCAGAACTGCTCATTGAGACCTGCACAGAGTTTGTGGTGAAGAGCTTGAGCCTCCTTTCTTCAACCTGACTTTTAAGAAGATTGAAACTTAACTAGCTATATACCTTCCCAGCAACTTCAAGCCTGAGTATCTCACCTTAGGAGGGACCATTCCTCATCCCTTTGAAATCTATAAGGCTTTTTGCAGTGTCTCCCTTTAAAACAATCTGTCTTTCACTAGATTATCAAATCAACAAGGAAAAGGTTTAGTATTCACATGCTAATCGACAGCAATATTTTACCAAAAAGCAGTGAAAAGTAAATGAGTGGGTCATTTAAAAAAGAAAAAAAAGCAGCATAACTGCAAAATGTAGCTAACATGAAAAAGTGTCTGAAACAAGTGAAATCAATTACCAAATAATAGTTTATTTTAGAAGCTCATTGTCTAACATTTAATTAATTTAGAACTTAATAAAGAAAGGTAGGCAAGTAATGTAATTAGTAAGGTTTCATTCTGATCTTATTTGCATCTTTGAAAATAGCAATGTTTGCTCTACTGAAACCAATCAAATTATAATAGCCAGATCAGGATCATCTCTGCATTAAAAGCCTCCTCCAACAACCACGGACTGTGAATGGAATTACTAGTTGCCTGAATGAATGCTGAATTTGTCCAGGGATAAGTGATCTTGGTCCATATGGCTGTACAGTTATGGGGTTTTTTGCTTGCACAGAATCTTTTTCGCAGCACGGCATTCACAGGTATGTAGGGAAGCACCAGACTTCTGCTGGTGGAAAGACAATATTGAGTGATCCACTCATGATTTGTAGAGACAGAGAATGCTGGGCATGTGCAGCTGGTGAGAGGGAATTTGCCTTACTGAGTATTACAGGGTTGGAGACTGGAAAAGAATTTTTGATAAGCTCCAGTTAATTCCACAGCTAGAAAACAGCAAGGATGCAGCAATTTAATTTACATAAAATGCCACAAGAAGGTGATAGACTTAACCCTGGCTTATGTCACCTGAGTACTTAGCCCAAAATATTTATAGTTAATGTTACATTGACCATCACAGAATTGATGTAACATTGATCATTGAAGGAACACAGTTTAGAATTATCTGACAGGTAAATCTCCTGTTAAACCGTTTCTGATGTTTATTGTATATGCTACTATGCAAGGATTTACCCTTGGGGGAACATACTCTGATGAGAGAGCAAACTATGTAAGTTTATAAGTAGATGAAGTAGTGAGAATTGGCGAGATCTGTTTTTTTTTTACTTCCTTACCTTTCTGCACCACTTCAGATGGAAAGAATCTCCAGTGAATTTTTACCTTGCTTTGAAGAGCAGTATTGTACTGTCGAAAATAGAAAACATCAGGAAATGAACTGTAGCAATGGTTCATTTTGAACACAAATGATGACCAAAATATCTCTAGATTTTTTTATTGAGGTCATTGAGAAAAAACCCAACCAAACATAGCTGTTCTTGAATAAGTCAGTGGTGTTACAAAACAGGGTTGTTAGAACTCAAGGCCTCAAAGAGGTGAGAAACATACCCATTTTCTACGGAGCAACTTCTTCTGAGCTGAACTCATGATATTCTGCCAGTAGGCATTTTCTCGCTCAGGTCTGCTGCCTCCAAATTTTCTATGCGAGCCCTGTGCTGGCCCTCTGCGACAGCAGACCCCAGAGTACACTCCTTACAGACTTGCTCTTGCTTAGCGTATTTTTTGAAGTAGTGGATCCATTAAACATAAGGATGGAAGCAGTCTGCAGGACACTTTTTGACAGAGATAGTCCAGAAAGATGATGGTACTTCCTATGATGGCTGCTTATTTTTTGCTTTTGCTTGTTGACCCAGGTAATGATCTTTGATGAGGGTGGTGTATGGTGCTTAAAATGGCCATGTCTCTTCAGCTCTACTTCTTTACAGCTGCCCACAAATCAGGGGTCCCAAAGGGCTGGCAAAGTCAGACCCCAGTCAGACTTGTCACGGGTGGCATGAGAGCCCCTGAAAGTAGACCTGGCTGTGTTTCCCTGCCTTACTTCCCAGTGTTCTTTTTTCTTGCCTATTATTTCCTGTCCTGAAGAATTGCTGTGCAAGAGAATTCGCTGGCTGAATTATTAGCATGATAGCATCATGCAGCAGTTGCTTTCACCTCCAAAGCACTTTGCAAGCATTAGTTTAATTTATCTTTTGCATGAATTGAGAAGAGTGTTATCAGTGTTGCCTGAACATAACCAGAAGTTCCTCCCTTTGATAAACTGTTATGAATATTTCTGAGATTTTCTGCTCTCAAATCTTTTCCTAGATTGCACATATAATGAAAGCTTTCAAGGATTTACTCAAAATATTAACAGAGAGACTGCCTCTGTCTGTTACTCAGCATCAGCTGCAGGATAGTTGAGGTCAGTGAATTTGTAATTTTTCCTAGTTTTTTTCTTTCCAGAGAGGTACTGCATCCTCACAGGCAGTCTTTCTCTAGTAGTAATGTGTCTTCTACTCTCCCCATTCTTCATTTTATTCTGTCCTTGAGCAGAAATAAAACAAACAGAGCTGAAGTTTATTAACTCACTACTGTATAATACTCTCACACACCTATCTGTGCTGTCCTACTTTTTCTTAACCAATTTTACAATGCAAGACTGCAAAGGTCTTGTACTATTGAGACCTTATTATTCTTCAAAATCTACTATATAGATATCTGTACTATATAATACAATAAAAAATAGTTAAAGCTGAACTACAATAAAAATCAACAAGCAAAATGCTTATTCAATGATCTTTAAATAAAAAATAGTGGAGCTCTGTGTTTTGATTTATTGAGTCAATTAACTTCCTTTTTAGCTTGCAAGATCAAGTCACTTTTCTTTGTATCTCATAATGAAACTTATTCAAACACAGCTGTATGGATTGCTCTTTTATGTTACACTAAAACCAAGCAAGAACTTCTGCGGTGGAAGCTTAACTTGCTATATATATTATTATCACACACATGCTGGTACCACTGGAGAAATGAAAAATGATAGTGATAGCTCTCATTAATAATTCATTTATAGGAAGCTATAGTGTCATAACCGTGAAGCTGTAATATTGCAATAGGAACCAGAAGCATGTTGGTGGTCTATTAATATTAAATTTCAAAATTATTCCTTATTCATGTATAATTTCTTCAAGTTTTATGACAAGTCATATCATACATTTATTCTAAGCCAGAAATTGCAACAAACCCATACATTTTTAAAAACTGACTCTGGGTATCTGACAGGGAAAAATCTGTTTCTACAGGTTAAAAATGAGCATCATAGTTTACATGGAATTGACTACAGGCTTTAACTTTTGCAATGATAATTCCTTATTAAAAAAAATGAACCTGCTTAGGTATTAGAACAACTAGTATGATCGTGAGGGCCTGGTGCAGCTGAAGGGTTATGTTACGCACTAGTCTTCTACTTTTCACTCAGTGGTGGTGTTATGCAAGGCACTTTTGGTATGGGATATGGTGCATCTTACACAACAGTGTAGTATTTTGTCATTTAGTGTAGTTTGTTCATTTCAGGAAACAATTTTCTAGATTGTTTCTAGATGCTGCTTGACATTGTCCAGTGAAACTTGTTCCCAGATACTTATAAGGATCATTTGATTTCAGGATTGGTATGTACAGGGTACAGTATAACATGGTTCTAACAATATATGCAAAGATTTTGTGTGCTTGTGATGCCTACATTATGACAGAAACAAAGGAAAAAAATAAACAAAGACTTATGGTCAATTAGTTTTTTCTGTGAAGAGAAACAGAGGCTGTAATTTTGAATTAACACGTTTGAAGGATGCAACATGTGAAATAATGAGTTATAACAATGTTGGTTCACTCAAGTGTTGTTTCCAAGGCCACAGGTTGCTTTTAATGAAACACATACAAGAAAGATATGTTTTGTCTTTCTTTTCTCCTCTTCTGTAATGATAAGAAGGAAGTTTTAATTTTCCAAGTTATAAATTTCAAAGTATATATAATAGAAGAGAATAATATATTTTGCTTCTTTTGAATAATCTAAAACTCGGACTGAGTGATATACAAGTTAAGTGATTGGAAGAAAAATTCCTTGTTTAATGTGCAAAGTGAAGTAATACATTACACTAAAATGAGATTATTTTTCTTCCAGTATATTTATGGAACAGAAAAAGCCCCTAGCTATCCTGCCTTTCAGGCTTTTTAATGTTAATGTAAAAGATATGTATTACATTACTGCTATAATCTATAAAGGGGACTTATTAAAATGAAATTAGAAATGCTGATGAATAGTATTTGGATAAAATGAGAAAAATCTTCTAATGGATTTTTGTAAAATTTTAATGAGTTAAATGGTTTATAAAGAGTCAGTTCTTCTATAAAATTCAAAAGTTGAAATAAGACAGAATTACCTTCCTGTGCTTGATTTTAAATACAGAACAATGGAATGCATATGTATTGCATTTGATATGTTAAAAGAAGCATCATTATCAACAGAGAATGTGATTTCTTAAGTTATTAAACAGCGAAAAGGGAAATTGCCTAAACTTTGTTTTTAAACATGTGGATAAAATGATACTGTGCTGTGTGAAGACTCAAACTCTTTCCAGAAAAACAAATCAATGAATGAATGCTTTGACCAAGAAAGGAATGCACATTACAGGAAAATTAAGAAACAAACTTTTCATATAGATCAACAATTATAAAAGTTAAAACATTTTTATGGGAAAAAAGTTTGCTTTTATTAAATATTCTCTAGTAACATATAATTTTTTTTTTTTTTGGCAATAAAAAGACTATCAAACTCTTGATGTATTTGCAAAAACAGTCTTCAGGAATATTAGGAACTAAAGAGTTGATAGGTGCTGCAGAGAACTCATTTCAGCTGCCAGATGATCCACAGTCTAACTAGAACTGCAAACTCATCTACTGTTTTAGCCTCCTAGTCTGGCTATTAAGTGCAGATGACACTCACTGTGTGGAATTTCCAGAAAGAAAAGCAGCTGCACAGTGTCTCCTTTTTGCCACAGGTAGAGAGAGATCCTGAATAGGAAGTGTCTTAAAACTGAGGGAGCTTGAACTGCTGAAGAAGTGTTGAGATACCTGAACAATGTCTTAGATACAAGCTTGGGCAGAACATGAGTGAGAGGTGGGTGCCCTATCTTCACTGTTGAATCATGTATCTGTCCATGAAGAAGCTGAGTAAACTGGCAAGTTCTCTCAGCATGATCTTCAGTTTCAGAAAACTTCAGGAAGCTTGGTGTGTTGGTTTTGTCGGGGATGGAATTAAATTTCTTCACAGTAGCTTGTATGGCGTTATGTTTTGGATTTGTGCTGAAAACAGCCTTGATAACACAGAGAAGATTTAGGCAGTGCTGAGCAGTGCTTACACAGTGTCAAGGCATTTTCTGCTTCTCACATCACCCCACCAGTGAGTAGGCTGGGGGTGCACAAGAAGCTGGGAGAGGGCACAGCTGGGACAGCTGACCCCAACTGATCAAAGCAATATTCCATGCCGTATGATGTCATGCACAGCTATAAAAGCTGGGGGAAGAAGAAGGAGCTGAGGGGATGTTTGGAGTGATGGTGTTTGTCTTCCCAAGTAGCTGGAGCTCTGCTGTCCTGGAGATGGCTGAACACCTGCCCGCTGATGGGAAGTAGTGAATAAATTCCTGGTGAGACCCTACCTGGTGTACTATGTCCAGCTCTGGAGCCCCCAGCACAGGAAGCACATGGACCTATTGGAGAGCGTCCAGTTAGGAGGGCCATGAAAATGATCAGAGGGGTTGGAACACCTCTCCTATGAGGAAAGGCTGAGAGAGTTTGGATTGTTAAGCCTGGAGAAAAGAAGGTTCGGGGGAGACCTTATTGCTAAAGGGGGCTTTAAGAAAGACGAGGACAAAATTTTAGCAGGGTCTGTTGTGATAGGACAAGGGGTAATGGTTTTAAACTGAAGGAAGGGAGATTCAGACTAGACATGAGGAAGAATTTTTTTACAATGAGGGTGGAGAAACACTGGCCCAGGTTGCCCAGAGAGATGGTAGATGCCCCATCCCTGGAGACATTCAAAGCCAGGCTGCATGGGGCTCTCAGTAACCCAATCTACTTGAAGATGTCCCTGCTCGTTGCATGGGGTTGAACTAGATGACATTTAAAGGTCCCTCCCAACCCAATCTATTCTATGAAAATCTAATCGGACCTTCGGTATAGTGCAGGACATGTTGTTTCATCCATAGAATCAACAACATATTTTGGAAAGGCATCCAACCATGATATGAGGGCTTTGAATGAGGGAAAAATCTACAAGGTTAATGATGTTTTGTTGATAATCTTTCAAAATAATATGTTACCTCTGCATTCTGCCGTGCCTTTTTGTGAAAAATGCAAACAAGCCCTGTTCTTAACAGCTCTGTTTTAAACACCTCTCGAGGTAAATACTCTGTCTCCAAGACCCTGATTTCATCAGGTTTTTTTATTTCTCAGGGAAAAATGAAACAGCCAAAGCTTCTGTCAGCTGCTTACTTTTTACAATCTTTGAATCATTCTTACATTGTTAGAGTCTTTGAATAATTCTTTTGTGTCTTGCCAGAATCCAAAACTCTTTCTGAACTTCTAGCTTAAAAGCTGGGCATCCATACTGGACATAATGTCTCACAGTATGTGCTTGGTTGAAGCAGCAAGAATAATGCTATAATAAATTTGGTAAATGCTTGAGCTTAAGAATCAGAAATCTTAAAATACTTAACTGTATGTGATTTTCCCAGTGTAGACTTCATGTTGTTAGCAGTCAATGTTGATAATATCTTTTTTTTTGCTGTATTACATTTTTTTTATCATTTTTGCTGATCATTTGTAGAAGTCATAATGAGGGCCTTCTAGAGATTGCCAGCATCTTCTTTGCTTGACAAATATAGCTATGTATATATAGTTTAACAGTTATAAATACCAATTATCTTAGAAAGGTCACTGGAGAACTGACTTTTTAGAGAAAGGGGAAAAGGAAGAAAGAGTTACCAGGAGGGCAAACATACTTGGGAAAAAGGGTGAGGAGATAAGCTGAAGCATGTAGAGAAGAACTGAGCTCCTCTTTTGCTACGACTATTTCCTCTGTTTTCCCTTCGTAGTTACCCACCTGTCCATTTTATTCTTAATTTCTCTTCTACCCTGCCACCCTTATTTTTCCCTTGTTTTTTCTAGTGTTTAATTTAATTTAATGCAATTTTAAAACCTGTACTCCTAAGTTACTCATCTTCTTCCACACCTCTAGTTACTGGTGCTTTTCCCTTTCTTCACCAAAGGTAGTTCCTTTCGGAAAGTATTCAGGAACAATGAATAACTGGAGGAGGTACTTCTGCAAATTGTTGTTTGACCTAGTAGAAAACAAAGTGAAGAAAGGTATTAGAAACAGTATTAGCAGGAGTATTTAAGAAAGGCTAAACCTCAGACATCAGCCTGCAGCGCAGATCAATCCATTGCAAGAATTTTGCATTAGTAGTCACTATATTGCTAGGTGTGCTGGGGAAGGGGTTTTCACAATAATTGAATGTTGGGTGCTGTTGGAGACAACAGAAATTTGTAGATCTATTCCAGGGTAACAATTCCTCCTCCCCTTTAAGTGTGCTGTGAAGACATACTCCTTTTGTTTCTGCTGTTGGCTTCTGTCTGTTTAAAATCATGCATTAGTTTCAAGCTGTGCCTGAATGCTGAGTCGGACGTGAACCCAGACCAGCAGGGCTCTAATCCTGCCTTCCCAACCAATATGAGGAAAACCATAAATTTTACCTGAAGGTATGCTGCCAGGGTTGATCCCTAATTTGTGATCGTAACTACACTGTATGCTGACAGGCGATTAAAAGAAATCCGTTTTTCACTCTTTAATGATCTGCCCCAGGTCTGCAAACTAGAACATTTAACTGGCCATCTGTTAAAAGTGGACATCGTAGTGAAATAGGTACGCACAGATGAGTAAACGTTGACTGCAGATTACACTGTCTAAAGACTACGTTCTGATAGCTTTATTCAAGTTAGTATAAGAGTTTTTTTCTTTGTTGGAAAGGCCAGCATGTTTTCTCTAGAAGTAAGGCACTACTTGGAGTTAGTGATCCAGGACTGGATCTTGTGAAAAATTTGGTTTTCCCTCAACGATTGGGTTTACACTAGCATAATGCTATTATTTCCACTAAACTACTAGTGTGAGGTGAAAACCTGCTCTACTACTTCCAGTTACACTTTAAAATTTGTTTCCTTTACTATCTTAGCAAATGAAAACACAAGTTTTAATTAGATTGCACTCCTGTGTTTTTAAGGGATGAATATGCCTGGAGTTAGAAGTCGGCAAGAAGAACAGTATTTCACAGTGAACAGCAAAATCTACTTGTGTCCTGAGTGTCTTTGTCAATATAAATCACAAACATGAACACTGAAAGAATACTATCCAACTACTTATCTGTTAAAAAAAATTACTACTCTACACAAATTTTTATATACTTTTATGTATTAGGAACTGCTATGCAAGTACTGCTTTGATAACTGCCTTGCTGTAATAGGATTTGGAAGATAGAGAACCTCTTCTCAAAGAGGATTTATGACTGTCTCCACAGAATTAGGAGATAGATTTTGGATGTTCTTCATAAGAAACAATTTGATTTCTTCTCTCAACCAATGCACTAAATTATCACAATCCACTTGATGACATTGATTTTGAACTTATTTTAAAGAAGCAGTTGTACTCTGGCTATTGAGTTTCTGAGAGTAGTACAGCAGTGAGGGCATCCACAGGATATCTCATGAACGCATGAAATTAGCTTACTTTGTGACAGCAGATGAAACAACATACAGCAACAGGAGATAATCTAGGTAAACAGAGATAAGCAGAAATTAACAACAGGAACTAGCATAAATCATGCTAAAGCTGTCCTGTCTATGAAGTATTTTTCACCTGACTGCCATTATAAAGACAGTTCTTTCAAACTCAGATTCATTCATTTGTACTGTATAGATTTCTACTTCTGATGGTTTCCTGCTTTTTTGCCCCCGTCAGCCCTTTCTACCTATTTAAAAGTATTTTTTTTTTCTTGCTATTTTTTTTTGTGCCTCTGTATCACAGACAGTTCTTGGGAGGGAAAACCACATTAATTATCAGGAATAGAGGAATTAAGTAAGACAAAACAAGAAATGGACCCAGTCATCTCCTCCATGACAGGTCAAGGACAGCAGTTGACTGTGTTTTTCCAGATCCATCTTCTAGTCAGAAATTGTGCACAGGGGGATGGTGAGGACATTTTATATTGTTATAAGATTTGAGCATGTCTTCCAGTCTGGCCAAGCCTGGTACTGCTCCTGCATGCAGAACTTCCAGAAATAACCAGAGCGTGCATGTTGTGCACAGCAACCACCCGGGGCTCACACGCGTGTGCGAGGATGGGCTGTTGTGCCATGGGTGTGCTGGCACTGTGCAGGAAGCACAGGGTTTATTGCATAAATGCAGAACATGTTCTGTATCTGAAACACCCTGGCGATGTTGGATTTACTGTGCCCAAAGCCTGCAGCACGTGCATACGTACTTCTGATGGGGAACTATGGACAGAAGTGTGCAAGTGCAGCCAAGGTCCTTTCTGACTGCAGTGGTGCCTGGTAAATCTGGGACTTACTTGCTCACCACAGTGACTGAAACCAAACCCTTCATCAATCAAGTATTCCACTAAGTTCGGTTCTTTGGTTTTGCTTTTAGCAATTAAGGTTGCTAAGTGATGGTAAAGAAGTTATCCATTGCGCAGGAAGGCTCCAGATAGCTGACACCCTAGTAAATAAGCTCAAATAAATTGATACTCCCTGCTCAAAGTGTTTAGGATTAGAAATATTGTCTTGTGATGGAAGTTTCTTTTAATGAACTCACACAAGAACAGTTTGATAAAGGCTAGAAATATGTTGGATATGCACAAGTAACAGTTCTTTCTCAGAATTGAGCTTTGATTTCTGAATACAGAGCAGAGAGAAAAAGCGATAAATGGAACAGATAATTTTGTTTGCTGCTAATAATTTATCAGCTCTAATCAGGACGCAACCTATCCATTAAAATGTACGCAGAAATATGATGATAGTATTAGGAGTGCCTCATTATTGTTACTTCATTTAGTACTCAGTGTAATAGCACTAATCATAATTAACTCCTCTGGTATTAATAGGGTTGTCATACAATACGTACGGTATTTGCATGAGAATTCCACTCTAGATTCTCATTAATTAAAACACCATAAATATGTCAGCAGTTTAATTTGCCTTACGTTAAATACTATGAGGAGGCTTCCGAATTTTTCCTATTAGATTTATCAGAATACTGCTGCTACATTAATTTTAGCCAGAAATAATAGTTTGTAACCACCTATTTATCAGCTAATTACTTTACTCTTGAAAAGTCTTTCATTTTCCAGGGGATTACTGTTGCTAATGGACAGAGGAGGAACAGTAGCTTAATATACCCATGCTGGAGTTTTTATTAGGCTATAAATATCCTGTGTTCTGAATACCTTTCTCTGCCAATCTTCACAAAATGCGCAGTGTCAGGGCACAGGCAGGGGTAGAAGGCTGGGTTAGAAGCAGTGGGAATTGGTGTCCCAGCAGGTCTGCCTGGAGCCTTTTCTGAGGCACCTGGAGAAAGGGGCAGCCCAGCTGCCCCTGTCTCCAGGTTGGGCCTGAGCACAGGCAGCCAAACCTCTAGGGGGGTGATGATCTCAGGGCCCTTATCCAGGTGTTTCCATTTGGGAATAAAGAGCAAAGACAATGTCTTCATGGCTGTTGTATCTGTGGTTCTGTGGTGCTCTGTAAGCTGCTCCTCTGCAGAAAGGTACTCTGAGCTCTCTGGTAGCCTTTTCACTCTCTGCAGCCCCCACTCCTTGCTGTCCTGCTTTAATGAATCCTTTTGTCTGGCTTATGGAAGTTTTTCTTCAGAGTACAGGCACTGAGAAATTCTTGAATTCTTTGGTAGTAGGCTACAGCCTTTTACATGTGAAAACTGGTGGCTACAGGATGGAAGTGCTGCTGTTCACAAGTTGGTGTATGCTCTCTTGATGTGGGCACTAGCAACACAGAATGGGAGCAACCCTGTGCTTCGTGTCCTGATCAGCATTCATCAGGCCTCTGACCAACTGTGAGCAGGCTGTGTGGCTGGCCCAGGGTGCTTCACAGGACATCTGATGAGCACAGAGTGAAGCCCCGGTCCTGGATCTTGCTCTTGTCCGCAGGAGTTTTGCAGTTGAACTGAAGGAAGCAGATACCACTCGCTGACTTTGGCTAAGGCAGAATGAGCTGAGGGCACATGGAGTGGAAAGGACTTAGACCTGTAGCAGTTTGGTATCTAAAGAACAAATCCGTATTGTTCATTGGCTCACTTGTTACATGCTTTGAGCCTTGGCCACCTGGAGGTTTGTCCTGTTATAGGAATCACGTAGCTTGTGTGATAAGGAGTGATGTCCACATTGCCTGCTCTTAGGCAGCCCACTAAAGGATATGATGTGATATGAGGAAATGCTAATATTCCTAGAGTTTAAGCTCTTGTATGCTCTTCAATAAATTTGGTGATGTTATTAACATTCAAGGCATTGAAGAATCATTACTTAGATCCTACTTCCTTAGCCCCAAACCAAACATGTCTTAAAGAATCCCAAGGGTTTTCTTTATTGTTTACCCTCTTCAGAATTTGCCATGTCTGTCACCCTCGGATATGAGGGCTGGAGGTCCTCAAGTTATCAGTTGAATCGTAGAGCTGAAATTAAAACACCAGTTAGCCTGTGGCTACACACCAAGCTACTTCATGGCAGGATTATATTCCAAGTTTCAGAGCAATAGATTTAAATGTGATGTTGGTAAAGAAGCAGCTGGAGTTGTATGTTGAATAATGACTCCAGGGAGTGGCATGCAGTACCTGGTTTGAGCTGGTATTATTGATCCAAGAGTTTGTACCTCTGTACAGTACCAGAAGAGTTTCTTTTCTATATCCTCCTAATCTACAAATGTCGTGCAATTTCGTTTTAATAGATTTGATACTTTATGTTATAGGAGCACATAAGTTGAATGTAAGACTTAGAAGATCTTTGTTTTTAGCCTGAGTGCTTCAGGATCTGCGAACCATCACAGGGTTAATTAAAGATCATGCTTTCCTTTTTATTTTCATGCTGCCTCATTTGTATTCAGGGCATGTCCTGAGCAGGTTTATTTTGAAGATTGTTATCCAAAATAAATTGAAATAACTTTCACAGTGCTCTCTGTAAGATAAGAAAAAATTACTCGAGTTATATTCCTAAATCCTAGGTGACTATACCAGTAGATTGATTTATGCTGTAGGTTTCCACCTTCATTTAAACATCACTGAAATGAATCTGAAGCTTAATAATTTTTATCAGCTCTCTAAGAAAATGTTGGAAATTATTAATTGATGGTGCATATTGAAATATTTATACAGCAGAAAATCATCATTCTTATCACTGACACACACTATGGTCCAAAACCCATCCATCAGTTCAGGCATTTTCTATCCTGTTTTGCTTTCTTCTCTCACACAGGAGTTTGTGACATGATTGTGTTATGTCTGCGATACAGTATAATACAATGAATACACTTTTGATTCCAGCACCATTAAGCTAGCTGTTTATTTGTGTTGACATAGTACCAAAGGGCTGAATAGATGGCAGGTCTCACAACCAGATCCTAAACTTTGTACAATGAAAGGTGAAAGAGAGGGTCTGTGGACCTTGTCCGAGTAATAATGATTTTTCTGAATATAAAGGAGTATACAGGGATTTTTCTGAATTTAAAGGAATGTGAAGAATCTTGGTCTCACTCAATGTGCCCACAGTAGGTCTACACAATTAGGATTTAAATTTTAATATTTTTTCTTAAGAAGTTGCAGTTTGCAAAGGCAAACAACAGTGAGGCAAGCAAAGGAGAAAAGTGTAGCCAAAATTTACATATATGTTTAAATACATAAAATCTGCTCTCTTTCTATATATTTATACCTATATATAAGATGAATTTTTGCATACATCAGGGTATTCATTGCTCAGTATAAAAGCTGTGAGAAGAAGAAAGAAGGAGTGAGTGTTTGGAATTATAACATTTGTCTTCCCAAGTAACTGTTATACATGATGGAGCCCTGCTCTCCTGGAGGTGGCTGAACATCTGCCTGCTGATGGGAAGTAGTGAATGAATTCCTTCACTTTGCTTGTGTGCATGGCTTTTGGATTTTTTATTAAACTGTCTTTATCTCAATGCACAGGTTTTCTCACTTTTACTCTTCTGATTCTCTCCCCCATCCCACTGTGGGGGCGTGAGTGAGCAGCTGTGTAGTGCTTTGTTCCTGGCTGGAGTTAAATCATGAGACCCCATTTACTTGCCATTGCAACTTCTCAAACTGTTCTCATAATGAAATGTTATTTTAAAATCCATCTTTACAGATAAAATTGATTTTTACCTACATGTTTCAGTTCTTGGTAAAATCTAGAATGATTTTCTGATGCTGCTCTCTGTTTCTCTCAAGTTCTGAATACCGAAGTGCAAAAACTCAGGATACCCTGGTTCCTTAAACTGCACATTGCTGACACAAGTAAAGACTAAGCTGATAACTTGGGAATGTTTTGGGAAAATAATTTGAGAAAAATAGATTAAGATCTGTTTCTTCCCAAAACTTGCAGAACTAAAATCTCATTACTGAAGAGTTATAAAATCTGTACTTTCCTGAGGCAGGTGGCATCCTTTAGACAATTACTGGCATTGCCTGCACAGAGAAGTAATGGCATTACTTCTATAAATATAGAACAGTAGGTAATTCACTGTCTTTCCAGAGCAAGAAGACAAAAGGAAAGTATAAGAATTTTGAGCAGTTTATCATGTGGAAATAATAAAAAGAGTGTCCTCTCCACAAACCTGGTTCCCTGTGCTGGGGACCACAACTTGGAAGCCTTCACCTGCAAACGTTCTCTTGGGAAAATTTGAGAACCTAGATGAAATCCTGGTCATATTGAAATCTGTGAGAAGTTTTGGCATTGACATCAATGAGACTAGAATTTTATCCTTTTTATTTTACAGTTGTTCTGTGTTCATAAAGTGCAAGGTATGTATTTTTTACTATGGCTGCACATGAAAGCAGGCCTAGAGAGTTATATATGTACCTATTGAAAAAAGGTGTACAGTTTCTCAGTTAATATGCCACAGGATTTGTTGATGGGATATGAGCTAAAGGAATGAATTACTAAGAGACTACTGGCACTGGGCTTCTGCAAGTGGAAAAATACATATACTTAGGACCAGATGTTAAACTGGAGTTTCAAAATTAATATTCTCTATGTCAGATGGCTAAGGAAGCTGAAAGGCTTAGGCAAAATGCAAACCTTCCAGGGGAGATGAAAATTTCTGGCCTCTCCACTGAAAACTGGGAACTTTTCTCTCAGGGAAGGAAGGCTTTCTACCTGTAAAATTGAGATAACAGCATTACTTTTCTCTTTTCATTTCATTGTATGTCTCTTCTGGCCAGAGACTATTATTAATAACTTATTTATATGGTCTGTGTTATAATGATCTGTTTGTGTGAACTTATAATAGTACCAACAAGAATTCTCTGATATCAATCAATGCAGGAGTTCTCTTTAATGTATTTCCCAAAGAAAAAATAAAGGGACTGGCTTTGATGTATAGTAAATTTATCAGATATTTCTCAGTATCTTACTGTGCTTCATCCAGCATTTTAATGAAAGGAAAAGTATGCTGGTTTGACTGAAATAAAGTTGATTTTCTTCATGGAGTTAGAAACTTTTGGTCCTGGGATAAAGTTAATGTTTTCTCCAAGTAGCTTTCCAGTGTTTGGCATTTGGTATGAAAAGAATTCACCGATATCTTGGCTCTTGCCAAGGGGATGAAGGACTGTCCAACTGCTCAGCTGCAGGTGCAAGAAAGCACCAGGGAGGAGCAGATCCAGGACAGCTGACCCAAGCTGGCCAACAGGAGTATTCCATACCATGAACATCCTGCTCCATATATGAAGTGTGAAGTTGCTGAAGACTGCTCCTTTTCCTTGATTACTGCCATCCGGGAGGGCTCCCATTTCTGTTCCTGCTCCTGCTTCTATTCCTGCTCCTGACGCCCATTCCCTTCTCTGTGCTTTACTGGATTGTCTGTGCTTGCAGCGTCCACCCTCTGTTGTTCATTGCTGGGAGCCCATGTTCCAGCAGCCACATATGGCTTTGTATCACTCTTATTTTTGTTCTATTAAATAGTTTTCCATTTCCACCCATGAGTCTATTGTCCTTTTCCCTTCCTTCCCCCTGGGAAAGGAAAAGCAAGAGAGAGCAGCTGTCTACGGTTTTAGCTGCCACCCAGGGCTATGTGCTAACAGTAGGGTTCTTCTCATCACAGTGCCAAAACTGCAGAATTGAGAGAAGTGAATTGCAGTTGTTATGGGAACAAAGGTCCAGCAAACTGCTTCAGTTCAACTGTTTGGAAACAGAACTGGCTTCTTTCATGGATGCTGCACATATAGCAAATCAGTCTGGCCCCAGGATGGCCAATTGCCTGCAACACAGGTTTCCCTAAGGATGGTGTTTGTGCCTTTGACATGCTCCTTGTCATCCGTGCTCTTTGAGTCATCCCTTTTCCAGGATTTCCCCTATTTTCTTTGTTTCTGATTTTGCTTTAATTTCACATCCATTCCTGTCTTTCCTTTCCCTAGTGTGGCCTCCAAAATCTGAGATTTGGTTGAAATGAATGCATGTCCTGTATGTGGACAAAAGAGTTATCCATCCCTTTCCTTCAGGTGTGCATGCACACAGGCACAGAATGCATGAAAAGTGGAAGTGAAATCAGTTTACTTTGGAAAATTTGCGTTATTAAAGCTAAAAGATGGCCCTCTTACCTGCTTCTACTGATGGAACTTTACCTTTCCTACATTATCAGTTATAGAAGATAACATAAGGCATTTATCAATGCACCAATACTAATATACTAATACTTACAAATAAAAACCCAATGCTACCCATTGCAAAAAAACCCCAAAACTTATACTAACTTTTATGTCATGCATGTCCTGCCCTAGAGTCAGCCAATTAAATTTTCTTCTGATGATGTAATTCTCATAAATCAATATATTTTCCTGACACTATGGTTTTGACTTAAGAACTAGTTTCTCTACCCACACAGAGCACTTCAGCTCCTTAGCTTTATCATACGCTTAAATTAATCTATTATATAAAAAGTGCTTGATTTCTGATTATGTGAAAGCTTGAAAGTTGGTAATGTCTTCTCTCTTCCCCATTCACAGCATCTAAATTAAGTGATCAGATTGTCGAAATTTTTTTGTAGCAGTCAGAAGCTCCCAATAGACAATTCTTTTTTTGGAAAGGCAAAGAGGCAGTTTCTTTTTAATTGGGACAGCAACACTCTTTTCCTTAAATGTCAACACCTAACATTGTGAGGAGACCAAAAATAATGGGGCTACCATACAGTAAATAACTGTGTGTGATATTACAGTTTTACAGAGCAAGAAATACTTTGCTTGTGCTTCACTTGGCTTTTGCTTTATGAGACAATAAAGTCCTCTGGCAAATAAATGCCAGGACCTCAGCCCAAGGGAGAGGTGATGCTTCTCAGAAGACATTTGCAGGGATTGTTTATTGCCTCATAAACTCCAAGCCAAATGAAGCTGCTATAATGTTACATTTTGCATATGAATTATGCCTCCCCTGTCCATCTGCAGTTACGCATACTTTTTATTGCCTGGGTTTCTTCCCCTTTTGTCTTTTCTCCTTTACATTTCTACCTGCAGATGTTGTGCTAGGTGAGACTACTTGCCCAAAATGTATGGGAAACGTCACTCCTGCTGACTCTAAGTATCTACAAGTCAGACACAAAAATCAGTGCGTGCTGGATATGTCTTCTGGGATCTGAGCTGATGTGTTGTATCTGGGACATGTCAGAGTTTTGTGGGTTTACAAATATGCTGCATGGTAAAAAAGAAAACAAAATGGAGTTTAAGAGACTCAAGTGAATTTAGGGGCTCAGACTTCAAACATGTTGAGAGAGTTGGGAACACTGAACACATCTTACTCCTTCCTGACAAGGACAAACTTCAGCCATGAATGACTACTGAAATGAACCGTCAGTATTTCTATGAATTTGTCTATAGGAAAGCTAGAAATCAGGCTGGTGAACAAATGAAATGGACCATTCGGATGGATTATCCGGTGCGAATCTTGCAAATCCACACGGAGCTCTCTCCCTGTCACTGCCCGCAGGACGCTTAGCAAATGCGAGAAACAAGAAAGCAGACACAATTGATTCAGGTGGTCCATGGCAAGATGTAATAAGATCATAGGGTAATTCAGGCTGGGAGGGACCTTAGGGAGGTCTCTAGTCCACTGTCCACCAGCCCCGCTCAAGTCAAAGTCAGACCAGGGTGCTTAATTGCATCTTAATTACCTCCAGTAGCACAGACTGCACAGCTGTATATCTACTTTGAACCTTCTTTCAATATATGGCCTTTCTGTGCCATCCTTCTGCCATACATATCTGAAAGGAGTCTTGTCATCTCTTGATAACAGCCTCATAGATATTGAAAGGCTTATATTAGGAGATGGAATTGAGAAAAAGGAAATTTAAGACCACTCTGTTATGTTTATTTTTATCAGTGAGGGCTGTGAAGCTCTGGATCCCATTGCCAGATTAATTTAAAACTACTGAGAATATGTGGTAAGAAATAATTCTGCATTGACACCAGAGGGAAAGAGACAATTTCTTGTTATGTCCTATTTATCATATGATTGGATTAATGTTTTAGGGAGTGTGACCTGATGGAATTACATCCTATGAAGATTAGAAGCACTTCTTTATCTACCCATGCCAGACTAATCCTAAACTTCTTCTGGTCAATAGTCTGCAATTATGTTAATGCTATTTATGAATATTTCATTGTGGGAACTCTTATGAACTGTGGAATATATACCTTCTTATTCTATTTTGTTAGCAAACCCATCAAGAGGAGATGAAATGCAAATGCTTTCATTCCCTCTGCTGCTCAGCTCTGCCTAGTCTGCTTCAGTTTTCCACACATTTACAGTTAAGATTCAGTGCTTACTTTTTCATAGGTGGTGGTATATAGTAAATGTGAAAAAAGTGGGTGATCCATATGTTACTTTATGAATATTGCAGGTTCAGTGGATTGTTTTATTGTATTTGTATCGTAATGTGTATAGTAGCAAAGGGGTTCAGTAGCCAAGGAGTTGCCCTGCCTTCCTCAGGTGTTTGCATCAGCTGAGCCTGATTGAACATTAGGTAAAGCAGGTGTATGTGCTCTGCTCTTTGAGTGATGACCTGTGTCCTATTGCTCCTTGATTCTCTTTGTCGAGATTAAACAAGGCTGTGTTTGAAAGAGGGTTGAAGGGTGCTCTGCTTAGGTCTGGAGTTCAAGTTGGGACTTGCTGGGCTTGTCTGCCTGATGGGGCTGTAGCGTTGTGCATGTCACAGATCCATGGACTTTGGAGAGATGAAGGCTCAACTAATGGCAAAACTCCCACTAACTGCAGAAGCAACTTCTGGTGTTGTGCTGGGCAAGTGCCTAAGATGTTGTGTGACTGCTGGTGGAGCTCAGCAGGATTAATGCCAATTGAAAGTCGTATGCCTGATTAGCTCTTTAAAAGTGACAAAGTGGAAGCCATTTGGCTTCCAGGAGTGGCTACTAGGGATGCAAATTTGATTCTACTTATGACAGTCTTAGTTTAACTGAAAGGCCCAAGCTCAGTCCCACTAGAGCAATGCAAAAGTATTTCTAGTGAAGGCCAAGGGGTCCTAGACTTCATTCACAAACAATATTTCCGGTAGTGAAAAATTAAAAATTAAATCTCGAAGACCTTCTATGCCATCTCTCCATGAGAAATATCCTAAATTTTACAGGTTGAAAAGTTTCATGAGTTTAAAGCTAATCTTGTTGTTTTGTGGGGCAGTTATCTTTGTTTAAACTGCTATTCTTGGCATACTTGCGTTTACTGTGGATTAATGTTGAGAGTCTCATATATGAATACCATGAAGTAGTAGCTGCTTTAAATGTAATTTATGTTATTCTTAATTGACTAAGAATTTTAAACATTCTGTGGCTGTTTTGCAAGAGTGCTATGGTCAAATATATTTAAATTCCCATTCTTATACGTCAATTAGTAGTTTAGCAATGAAAAAATTAATTTGCTATCCCTACGGTATGTTGCCTTTCTACCACAGATCCATGTTGAAATGTTCCTTGGAGAATGGCTTCATCAAAGAAGCGTAATTAAAAAACAAAGTTTACAGTATTCTTTCCTGAAAGCAACCTAATTTATATACTACATAAAAACTGCTTCCTATGCTTTAAATGTTTTTCTGTGAAGTAGTGTAAAAAGATCTGCCTTATCAAATCTGCCTTTTTTTTTTGGTTGGGTTCTTTAGTAATTACAGCTTCCATCCCAGATGAGACTGACCTGTGTTCAAGTCTCAGCTTGTTCTCTGTGGATTCAAATGTTTGCGTTCCGTAATGGCTTGTTTAGAAGTGTGTGTTTGTTTTGTATTTGCATTTGGTGTTGTGTGTACTTGTTTTGGTGGCGTGGTTTTGTGTTGTTTTTGTTTGTTTGTTTGTTTTTAATTTTTTTGAGTTCTTTTTTGTTTGTTTGTTTTTTTTTTTTTTTTTTTTTTGTTTTTACTCCTTCACTGAGCTCAAAGCAGAGTTTAAAAACAAATGCAGTTCTCTCTTCAGTATTTCAGGGCCTTTGTTTTGTTTGGTAGAGAGGGACTGTTATTTTTCAACAATGAGTTTTATTATAAAATACAGAGATCTACTGATAACACTTCTCCCATGTGCTTTAGCCTTTATCTATTGAAAAAAACCAGCCATTGTTCTTACCAATTAAGCCTTTCAGTTATTGCAGCTGAATGACTGATCACGATCAAGTGCAATGAGGGGAGACTGTAGCTGGGCTCAATATGTTAACACAGCTGCTATTAAATATATTTAACTTTTATATGCAGGAGAATCAGAAATCCATGGCTGATTCTTTTGTTTTCACCTCAGTGAATCCTAAAGATCAGTGTTAGCCATGAATACATGTTAATCCATTGCTGCCAGCTGGTAAAGCACCCATAAATAATCGGAGATTATAAGCAAGTCGCCCTTTTCCCAAGAGCATTTATGTATATTTGCTCAGAGGCAGTGCCAGTTAGGGTTGGTATAGTTGTCCTTTGTAATGAAACTCTTGACCTAGGAAAACTATCCAGAGAACCAAAGAAAGACGATCCCTGATAATATGCAAGTCACTGTAGCTCTCTGTAATTTGTGTGTGCCTGCTGCAGCACTGATTTCCCAATCTTAAATCCATACAAGTGGCTTTGTGGCAGAAAAGATTACCTGATGTCTGCCTAATGCCCTGTGTACTTAGTGTTTTGTGCAGCAGAGCTCTAGGAATCGCAACAGATCAGCTTCACAGGTTGCTCAGCCTCTGATGTCTGTTTGATTTCTCTCCATTGCATTAATGCTGTACTGTAATTAGTCATACTGTATGCACACCTACCCAGCCCATGGGAGACTGACCCACTGTCACAGGAGATTAGCAGTGGGTTAACAGGTTGTTTAGTTAAGGGAAAAAAGAACTGTGTTGAAGGGGAATTTCAGGTCCCTTACTAATACAGTGAAATGGTATATTGATAATGACAAAATGTGAGGGCTAATATGAAAGAGTAGGAAATAAAAGCCTGCTTTTATCATGTGAACATATATGTGGACTTTTAGCATGTGGTAAAAGTCTACTGGGGAAAAGATAGTCCTTGTTTTAACATGAGTTAACTGACAAACTTTTTTTTAGAGCCTAAAAAGGCTTGATTATGTATATGTATCTTAATGAGTGCAGTGCGGAGTTAGGGCTAGTATTTAGTCATTGAACCGAAGCTCAGCTGAGTAGTAATTTCTGTGCCATAATGGTATTTGAAGAAATAAGGGACTGACACACATCCTCAACTGCTTTTACAATAACTTATCTGTGAATAGTTCCATCACCTTTGAACATTCTTTTTGCCTTTATCTCCAGTGAGGAACATAGACTATGTTTTTAAATATAAGCATTAAGAAGGAACATTAAGAGCAATGACAATATGGCTGTAGTGTCTGAAACAGTAGTTTCTAAATATGCATATAAGGTATGGGCTTCATTTTATAGCGATTTGTAATCTTTGAGCATCACTATTCTTGCCTACACAGCTCCCCCCCAAGTTTAATAAAATTCTTGGCTAGAAAAAATGCAAGTGCACAGAGACGGTGAGAATAAATTATATGAAAATATTTTTTGTTTAATGTTGTGCCATTTTAATGAAGTGTAACTGTGTCCTGTGACTTGGCTTGGCTGTTGGCTGGAGAAATGAGAATGTGATTACTTAGTTTTTAATAAATTGCAAAGTTGGAATAATGTAGTGCATCAGGATGTAATCTGGCATTATATATAAAACAAACAAACAAAAACATTGACACTGTTTTGTAAAATGAGAAATAAATTATTGTCTGCAGCAGTCGAAAGGGGATTGCTGTTGATTTTAATAGGGTTTTCTCCAAGGAGACCAATCTCAACATTGCAGTCCTGAAATGCGAGCTGAGTAGACGGCTCCACAAATCCTGTCATGAGGTGAATAGCTACAAAAAACATAGTTTGTGCTGAAGTATGTTCTCTGTAGGAACAGTGTGATATATTTTATTAACAGGAACACTTTACATGGAATGACAAATTCTGGAAGTGCAGTGACAGCATTTCCAATTTGATGATGACCTTTGTAGTACTACTTATTTTTTTATAAATTCCCTGAGAACTATGTCATGTCTATTTCATTATACCTTCTAACTACCAAAAGGAAGAAAAATATGGCAGTGCAATGCAGGTATTCTGATTTTTTTTTTTTTAAGGTTGAAGTACAACTTGTATAATTTCTCCAACATTTCCAAAACTACTCAGGCCAAAAATTTGTCAGTATTTCATGCTGACTTTTTCATTAATATTGCTATTCCTGTTAAATTGTCTGCAAAAATTAGGCTTTTCAGAGAAAAGTAGTTATGTGACTGATACTTAGCTGGTGCTTATGACATTCAGTCATGCCTCTATTTACTGCAGCAGAGTCTTGTTCATTTAATAACCATAAGTTTTTGACTATATACTTTATGATTACATGGCTGTAAATGTATTCAAATTTTCAGTAAGGTATTAACAAAATTTTCTCTTAAGTAGAAAACAATTCCAGACACAGGGCTGTTGGCTTCTGTGTCATCCAACTTTCAGTAAGCAGTAGGAGAGAATTTTTTTGTGCAACAGTACTGCAGTACTCCTGTTATACTGCTCAGGTTGTGCTGTCATTTGATATACAAATATGCTCATGCTTTGATATATTTGATGTACTTCTTTATCCTTTATCAAAAGAGTTTGACAGTATTTTGATGAGATCGTTTGACAGGATAGTGCTGTTCTCTTGATGTACAGTGTTTTACTGAGATTATGGCCATATTTGTATTCTGAAATATTTATCTTTGAAATAAACTTGAAAGATCTCTTGAGAGAGAAAAAGTACTTATAAGATCACGACAGTGAAGGATTTTGGCAAACTGATGGTATCTTTACAATTAAACTTAATAATGATCCATCAGAGCCCTTTGGAGTGATAACACGTATGAACTGGGAAGAAGTACCTAAAAAGGGAACTGGAAAAGTTAGAGATCTTGGCTATATTTAAGCACTTGTCCAGAGCTAAACACATTAATAAATCCAGGAAACCATCTGAGGACCTCATACGACTAATGTGTCTAAGTGTCAGCTAATTGGTAGCAGCTTTAAGTCTTTGGTATTAATTATATTATAGAAGGGCATGTGCTTTGTATGATGTCACTGCAGTGGAGAACCAGGGTATGAAAGGTGGTAATGCAGCTGAACAAAACCAGATGGCTGTACAGAAGAGTTGTGTAAGCAACAGGCTGCCTTTTGGGATGATGGAAGTGTATGTCCACTTTGTCCTTTGGGAGTGACTTCTGGAGGTTGAAGTGCTTAATAGTTATTTTTTGCCTCAGTGTTCACTGCAGAAAGGAAGGTAACAGGAGCTTTGAAGCTGACAGGGAAGAAGGGAAAGTCACAGATCAGGAAAATGCTTGTTAAAGAATTTCTGAGAATCTGAACATATTCAAATCAGCAGACAGATGAAATTTAACGTAGTGTGCTCAGTGAACTGGTTAATTGGATCCATTTTCAGTTAATTTGGAAAACTCATAGAGGACAGGAGAGGTTTCAAAAGGATAAATATACTTACCTGCAGGAGTAAAAAAAGAAACCTGGGAATCATGGCCCAGTGAGTTTAATTACAAGACCCTAATTGTTCTAGAAGATCTACTAAATAGGAAAGTGAGTTTTGTCGGTATCTGGAGAGAATAAAATAGTTGTGGAGAGCTGTAAAACCTTAGATTTGAGGCACAAGTATGCCACCTTTAGATGCTTGTTGGAAGCTTAAACTGGTGTTTGAATTTTGGACAAGAAAATCCTCCTTGCCTCCGTGTCTCCAAAATCATACCTGAGGATCTTCAGTCCTTAGGATGAGGTGCTGTTTGCTATGAATAACTAGCATTAGTATCCTATCATGCACCTTTTCAAATTATGGCATCTGCCTTAGAGGCTGGCTATACAAAATGAACAATATTTGCCCAAGCCATGGAAAGAAATTAGATCATGGCAGGGTATTGGGGCCACCTACTCAAATACATCTACTGAAAGACCAAGACCTAGCAGTTACTACTGTTATTATTTGACACTAACCAAGCAGAAGAGTAATTTAGTCAGCACTGAAGATCATGGAGACTTTTGTTGATAACATGAAAATTGCAGAGAATCTCAAGTAGCACGAGATAAGAGTCTAGAGGCAGAAGAGAGAAGCATCTGAAACTCAGTAGTGTGTATTGTGGCAAATAAATCTGGACAAAACAATAACGTGGAAAACCACAACAAATGCTGTCATGTTGTCATAGCTTCTGAGCACTAGGCCAGAGTGCACAACAAAGATAAAGGGGATGATGATCTTGATGCCAGAGCATTTCTATGTTCTCAGCTGCTGCTTTGATAAAAATAATGAACAGACTGCCAGCTTGAACATAATGAAACTGGACCCCTGTTCATTCCTTTTTGATTTGTACACAAACCCCTGTGCTAAATATCAACATTGAAGGAAGAGCTGTGGGTACTTGAACAGACAGGTAAATGAAGAATGTATCACCCCAACAAAGCACAAAAGAAAATGATGTCTTAGAGAATTCTGGGACAGATCTGAGATTTAAGAGGCAATGTTAGCCATCTCCAGCAAACAAGTATGTAAAACAAACATACAGATAAATAACAGTTGGAAGAGATGCAGGTTGCAATTACAGCGTGAAAAAGAAGTATTTAACCATTATGAGTTGTGTGGTGGTGTTTTGTTTGTGGTGTTTTTTTTTTTTTTTTTCCTAAGTTGATCATGTTGCCTTGTGAAAAGGAAAACGGAACTAAAGAAGAGTTGGAGCATAAAAGGGTAATGGCGAAGGCTTCAACTGATAGCACTGTGATGAAAGATGATAGATGAAAGAACCCAGCCATGCCATAATTTATGCCCATAGGAAAGTTCTTGTGCCTTCAGGCAGATAAAAAGAGGAGCTTGGCTCTGTCTGTGTTATTATTATGAAGGCAATGAATTTGACTTCTCAATGTACTAACATAAAAAAACTTTCTCTGACAATGAGAAAGCTGACTCAGGAGGTTATGTTTTTTTTTTTTAATCCACTTTTGAGCAAGTGGTAGTATTTATGTATTTCTAATATAATTGCAGATTATTATCAAATCTTAGCCATATACAAAAGTAGTAATTTCTCAAGTGTGTATACTTTGTTTTCCCTGAGATGGACCATTCCTGACATAAAGACACTTTGAGATCAATAACAGTATTTCAAAAACTTAATATTTACTGATAATTCTGGCTGACTATGCACTTCATGGGGTTATTTGGGTGGTATACTGCTTATTTATCTTATTGACTATGAACTTGTTCTTTCTATCCTACTGGCAGACCATGGACCCTGCATTTCTTGGGGCTGTTGCAAAGTGTTTGCCATGTATGAGAGTGTTTAACTGCTCCTTCATTGCTCTCCTGTTGTAGTTTAGCGATAGCTCAGAAATGTTGGGGGGGTTGGTGGTGTGGGGAACTGATGCTTTACAAGGCATTTTGGGTGCAAAAGCTCCAGAATGCTTTATTTAGCATAACATCTGCTATAGCACAGCTGAGAGGGAATTAAAAGCTGGGAAGTTCAAATGTAAGTCTTTGCTGAAGTCCACACCATTTTTCGCTGAAGTTCTGCATTGTATTTGGAGTCTTAATAAACCTGTGCTCATAGTTCTGCATATAGGTGTCCCTTTGTGATCAGAAAAGAAGATGCAATGTGCCACACATCCCTGCAGTAGGAGAGATTTCCACTGAATTCTTTACAGAAGCTAGGCAGCATGATGCTGGGAGATATACTACATGAAGCACAGTACCAATAGCCCCTTTCGATCATTAAGCTTAGTGATGAGCTGTGGTCTTGTAATTTGACAAAAAATTAAAAGAGGTGAATGTTCAGTGCTGCAAGCAAGCATGTGTGTTCTTATTACAAATAATTATTAGGTTCACCCTGAATTTGCTGTGCCTAATCTTGAAGTTGGTATTTGGGTAACACTGTGAACTGAGTTACATGTCCTTATGCTATGTGCAGAAACAACAGTGCAGTGGGTTGTGTGCCTGTGGACCTTGCCATGTGCCTTGGGATCTGAGACAGTACGGTGCCACCGACTACAAATCTTAAGCATATCGACACCCTGATGTTACTTCATAGGAGCACTTTTTTGCTGCCCTGATGGGATAGTTTTCTTGCCCACGGTGCCTGTGTGTGGTATCTCTCTATGCCTTCTGACATTCTGGGAGCTCTGCCCCTCTGAATGACATACAGTGCTTTAGGGCAAGGCTTAATTAGATGGCGCTGAAGTTGCATTTCTGAAAGTCCTTCTTCAGATGTTGCTTCATTGATGAGTAAAATGGCTTGGGCTGAAGAGCAGCCAGCAGGCATTTTATGACATGCATACCTCTACTAAATAAGTTTAGATTATCTGCTTCCTATCTCTAATATACAGTGCAATACCTAGAAGTGACATAGATGCCATTCAATTGCATTTTTCATTTAGAGGAGGTTTTTGGAACAAAATGCAAATGAAATTCTGTAGGCAAGAGACCTGAAGGTTCTTAGCCAAAATGTTTGTCATTAAGGTTCCATATTTTAAGATTTATTCAGGAAACCTTGAACTTTCCATTCTGGAAACACTGAAGGGTGTCTTGAAAGCAGAAGCCTTGGTGTAACCCAGGTTAGAAAAATATATGATCTCACTTAGAACTGGCAAACTCTTGAGGATGGAAGGACCTGCATGAATCTGCATTGTAGATGAGTAAATCTGCAGAGGAGTATATTGCTGAAGGAGTTTTGAAAGTAATACTCTTTAAAAATGATAAAACATATTCACTTGTTTCTGTTTTCTAGAGGGGAAGTAAAAAAACCCATCAACATTTGAAAGGACTGCAAGTAACGTCTTTGGTTATCTTATCCCATACTCAAATGTCCTGTTTTTGCATGTGTACTATCAATAAATTGACAATTCTGCCATAACAAACAAGACTTTGCAACAGCTATAGTCAAAGATGTATGCTGAGTTGATGGTTGTGTGCCAGAACATCCATTAATACTTTGAACAAGCTATTAAAGCAGACAGAGTTTTTGATTTTAAGTCTGTTTCATAATTTATAACCTTTTCTGAGAAGGGAAGAAGAAATCTTTGGGGAAGGGCAAAAAGCAGAGTTAAAAATACTTAAAAAATCATGGTGTCTGCTGTCACCTTTAATGATTGCAAATATGTTCTGTTACTTTACAAGCTTTAACTCTCCCACACATAAGATCCTCTTGAGGTTCTATGCTTCCAGTTTCTTGTGGAATGTAGCGCTTGGAGGCCACCAGCAAGTAGCTGTCTGGCAGGTACAGCTATGTTCATAAGCAAGGAGATGCAGAAGATGAAGCATAAGTTTGCTATGTTTACAGTAAAATCTGTAATCAAGCTCACAATTTTGAATTTTATAGGAAGATGACAAAGTGGGGAACTGCCGAAGGAAAATTAACTTGAGTCTCTGTGCTGGCTATGGTGTCACATGTAGTCTTCCTAAATATCAGCTAGCACCTCAAAAATCATGAGGTTCACAATGTATTTGTATATGTGTTATACAATATTCACCATTAAGTATGCTTTGTGTTGTATGGACCTAATTAATCTGTTTGAAACAGAAAGTCTCAGGGTTTTTTGTTCCCATGGATGCACTCTGTCAGAAAAAAACAGACATGTCCAGTCTCTGTGAAGCAGACTGTACAAATGGACAGTATAGTAGCTATTGGGTAGGTGTCTTTTCTAGATGGGAATTCTCTCCACCTTGCTCAAACCAGCACTCTTTCTTCGAAGAGCATCCTGTGATGCTGTAGAGAGTCATCCTGTGGTGTAGATACAGCCAGAGCAATCACAACCCCTTTTTACAATGTACCTGTGACTTGCAGTGCTAGATAGAATACCCACAAATTTTTGAGTGTTTTAAGTCACAGGAGCTGTACATGTGAGATGTCTTCCTTGCTCCCAAAATGCAAGGAATCCAAAAGTACGTCTCTTAACAGGACAGACTGGAGAGTTGGGTGGGGAAAAGTTCAATGAAATATAACAAGGGCAAGTGTAGAGTCTTGCATCTGGGCAGGAACAACTGCAAATTCCAGTATAAGTTGGGGAATGACCTGTTAGAGAGCAGTGTAGGGGAAAGGGACATGGAGGTCCTGGTGGGCATCAGGATGACCATGAGCCAGCACTGTGCCCTTGTGGCCAGGAAGGCCAATGGTATCCTGGGGTGTATTAGAAGGGGGGTGGTAGTAGTTCAAGAGAGGTTCTCCTTCCCCTCTACTCTGCGCTGGTGAGACCACATCTGGAGTATTGTGTCCAGTTCTGGGGCCCTCAGTTCAAGAAGGACAGGGAACTGCTGGAGAGAGTCCAGCACAAGGCAAGAAAGAGTGGAGCATCTTCCTTACGAGGGAGCTGGGCCTCTTTAGTTTGGAGAAGAGGAGACTGAGGGGTGACCTCATTAATGTTTATAAATATGTAAAGGGTGAGTGTCACAGGATGTAGCCAGGCTCTTCTCAGTGACCACCAATGGTAAGACAAAGGGTAATGGGTTCAAACTGGAATGCGAGAGGTTCCTCTTTGATTTGAGAAGAAACTTCTTCACTGTGAGGGTGACAGAGCACTGGAACAGGCTGCCCAGGGGAGTTTTGGAGCCTCCTTCTCTGGAGACATTCAAAACCCGCCTGGACACATTCCTGTGTAACCTCATCTAAGTGTTCCTGCTCCATCAGGGGGACTGGACTAGATGATCTTTTGATGTCCCTTCCAATCCCTAACATTCCATGATTCTGTGATTTACTTCCATTCAGGAAAGTGTTTCCCTTTGCATAGTAATGAGAAATTGGTGTACATTGCAAAAATAACTGATGTTCTTTTTTCCCCTGTGGGAAAGGCATTTTGTCTATCAGTTTCAGGTGTTTAGTGTAATGCTGCTCTGCACTGCAGGGAAAGAGCTGGGTCAAGCCTGTTGACATGCTGACTTGTTGCAAAAGGGTCCTCAATTCAGGCTGTCTTTTCTGCAATCCGGCTTGCCTGGCATGTATTCCTGAGGTCCCAGCATGGTGGCACCTACCATCAGAGAAGCAAGAAAAATGTGATTCAAACATGTACACAAGGTCTTCACATGGCCAAACATCTTGGCTACTTTGAGAAGGGAACTGAAACTTGAGGGACTGTAAGAGAATTTCATGTAAATAACTTGCTTGGAAAAACAAACTGAATCCCCTCTGAACTGTTATGTGCCTGTTCAGAAAGGAGGTCCCTCAGTGCCTGCTAATTGGTACAAACCCTGCAAAGTGAGGTGAAATAACATCCTGGAACTCAGACAAGTCAGAGTGAAGTAGTTCATTGCTGGTGTTCCCATATTCCCCTCAAGATAAACATACAAGTTAAATTCTTAGCACACTAAAATTGCAGGGCATTCCACATCAGGACACAGCTATATAAGTCTTGGCAGAACAATCACAGCAGCTGAATTTCTAAAGGAAAACCCCCTATGTGATTCCTGGCAGGACAATCACAGTGTTTGAAATCTCCAGCCGTGAAAAACTGCATAATATAAAGCTATCAAAACATATGATATTCCCAGCATGAAAAACATAAAGGGAGCATGGAGGCTTAAATTGTATTAGTAAAACCTTGCTGTAATTGGTCTTTGGCAAGAAAGAAAAACCTGCCATTCAGTTCTCTGGCAACGGCAAAACTTTATAAGTTGAATTGCTGAGAATAATAACCTTCCTTAGTAGGATTAATCTGCAGCTTAGAGCATTGCACATTTAGAAGTTCACTTTAAAATATATTTTTTTTTTAGTATGTCTACACTCGGGCAAAGATAAGGGAGGGTGGGAGCTGAGGATGTGGGGAAAAATGGGACAGAAGGCATGTACTTGAATGGTGTCCACTTCCTGGGGCACTTAATGGAAGATACTGACGTGGCCTCAGAAATAGCCAACATGACATTTGGTTGCGTGCAAGGTCTACCTGTGTCAAGTTGATGCTTATGGCCGGTAAAAAAAGAGACTGTAAGAACAGAACTGTTCTGAAGTACCCAACTTGGAGCTCACATAAAAGGCTTGTGTAGCAGATGACCTGACAGTGGATCAATTTGATAAAAAGTTTTCTGTGTTTTAGTAACTGTGAGGGAACTTGGTGGCTGGGTGAGGTCTTGTCCTTGCCCGTGCTTGTGGCTTGTCTGTGTGCTGTAATTCACCTTTTGTAGAGTCATTTTAGCAGTGGTTAGTATTACTACATGTATAAACACACTAATTTTCTGTGAGTAAAGGGTTGGCACTGGAAGAAACATGAGAGAGGAATTGTTTAAAATGTGAACAAGGGGGCAACAAAGTTGGCAGTTCGTATGAGAATGTTGCTTGGGTGCTTAATAGTGTTTAGCCCCATGGGACTCCTGCTGTGAGTGAGTACTGTCTGTGTGACAGCTTGCAGATGAGTCTGCTTGGTAGTGGCACAGGTTGCTTCTGATTCTGCTTTCCCTGTCACTTGTGCTTCCCTGCCTGCTTGTTGTATCCTGTAACATGTGACTGCAGAGTTTATTTATGTTAAGGACTTGTCAGCACTGGGCCCAGACTTGATTGCCCTCAAATGCAGCATAAGTAGGGAGCAGTGGGCAAGAACTGTTCCCATTTCATGAAACAATGAGTTCCTTATGAGCATGAGAACTGCAGCTAGGAATCTTAAACCAACCAGCAGCAAACAAGAATTACAAGTGCTTCCATCTGGCCTATAAGCCAGCATCCTTACTGTTTTTCTGAAGGTAGATGGGTTAGTAGAATGAGCAGAGATATCATCTGGTGACCTCTTGCTCTGCCCTCAACTTGGGAGCATCAGATCTTCAAAAACAGATCTTTTCCTTTGCAGTACAGAGTTAAAATAGGATATGTGTAGGTTTGTGTGCAGGCTTTGAGGGGGGAAGGCTAGTTGGTGGAGTAAAGTCTGAACTTCTTTTGGTACAAGAGCTACTTACAGCTTAATGACAGTTAAATTTGTATTGCTCCCTGATGCCTTTAAGGTTCACAGACAGTAACACCATTGCCCTTTTGTGTGTAGCAGGTGAATATGTAATGAGTGCTGGCATTTTGTGACAAAGAGTAGAATGAAGAGAAGAATGATATTGCCTTAAAGCAAAATGAAACTGCCTTGCACCTGACTTAGGGTCCCAGCGTGGAGAAGGAGGCTGTTGGGTTCTAAAATTCAAAAGATTAGTAGGAAGAAGTGCCATTTTAGAAAGCTCTGGGAGGCCTGGAGCCATCTAACAGGTTTGAGTGAAACTTCTATATGCTGCCAGATGAAGGAATGAGGGAATCAATTGGGAAGTGTCTGCTTTTATAACTTCAGAATTGCAGCAGCTGTCTGGGATTAAATCCTTGTAATCTCTTCACCACAGGGATGACTTCTTTTGCATCATGAACCCTGTTACACTTGGGAGAAAGGTTAGCACTGTACATTAGGGATTTTTTTTTTTTTTGTGGTTTTGTGATTGCCTACCTTTGTAGCCCTCTCCACCCTGCCTGTGAAGCTGCTGGCTCAAAGGAGAAAAGCATATAACTTGTACTCCCCCTGTTTCCTCCAGGAAATGGCATTTGTTTATGCTGGACAAACTTCCTACTGCAAGTAAATGGCACCAAGGTAGAAGATTCAACAATTTAGTGTAAACATAGATGCATCTAAAACTTTGAGTGTAGCTTTCGTTTGCTGTTTCAGACCAAACCCTGACAGGATATCTGGAAGATGCAACAAGCAAAAAAAGAGAGTGAGACGTTAAATGAGAGGGGAAGAAGAAAGAGGCAAAGATGAGGGAAATAGGGTAAAGGAGAGATCTTAATTGTCTCCTCCTTTTTCCTTTTCCTGTTAACTATGTAAAGTTAGTAATACTGAGGCATGAAAGTGCTTCCCATCTGGCTTGTGATTTTCTTTCCTAGAACCTGTGGTTAGCTGGCTTACCCTCTGGAGTGATATGTTCTATAAACTGGGCAAGATTGGGAGGAGAGTTAGCTACCCCACTGGTGTCCTTGATGTACAGCAGAGCTTGTGCTAGCAATAAAATACACTAGTGGTTTTGGAGGGGAGCATCTGATCAGAAGATTCTGTGAGATGCAGTGATGATCCAGTTGGCCCAGTGAGAGGAACCGAAAGTATTTTATTTCTACGGCTTGATTTGTGGACAGTTTTTCACAGATCTTGCAACTTGATACACCACCTAAAGTCACTATGTACTCTCTCATGGAGGTGTGTGAGGGAAGTGCCCTGAAAAGTAGAAAGCCAGAAAAGTCACTGAAGAGAAGAGTGTGTATGTCTGGATGAGCAAATAGCAACCTGGTGGTCTGAAGTGTTGTTATAAGGAAATCTGGAAGATTTTCGACTGAGACAGAAGCATAGTTTCTATCTTTTACTGAACATTTGGCGTCTCTTCAGTCCATCTCACTGCTTCCATCTTAGCCAGCTACATGGGAATTCCCTGTGGGTGGCACAGGGCCACCAGCAGTGCTGTGGGATCATGTGCTTGGCAGAGGTGTGGCTCACATTCATCTAAGATACAGCTGTTCTTGCGCTTTGTGTGGGCTATTTAGGTCCATGTGTGGCTGAAATATCATTTGGGCTGGACACTATGCTCTTGTTAATCTCCACATCTAGGAACTATGAAGGTGGCCTAAAGCCTTCCCTCTTCTGATTCTCAGTAGTATGAGAAACAACATCTTGGCACAAGTACAGGGCCAAGAAATGAGATTAGATGTCTTGCATCATGCCAATATAAATAGTTAACGTTGCAATATAGTAAAAGAAACCAAGAAGAATTTTTGGCAAGTCCTTGTTTCAGGGTACATCCAATGTAGGCCCAAATTTCCTTCCTGACCTAAACCACCTTTACTTTTGAAAGACTGTAGCATCTAATTCTAGATGTGAAGCTCTATTTGCAGCTAACTTGGTGGTTCTTTTAGTTAAAAATCTGGACAAAATCAAGGAACTTGATACTACTGAGCACTGACATGTTTGGAAGCCATGGGTCGAAGCTAAACCCAGTTGAAATGCTGGTTTTGGAGAGGAGATGTAGTACGCATAATAAATTCCAGATTTTAGAAAACTTTATTACGTGGGAGATTCCCTCTTCACTGCTGTAGGCAGTTGCCCAGTTGTCAGACTGACATAAATAAATAACAAAATTTAATAAGCTGAATTCGCATAACCACAGAAGGTTCTACCTAAATGAGGGGCACTTTTGCTTTTTGAGAGCTGAATTAATATGTTCAGCTGTGATGGTAATGTTGTGCTTCATCTTGTTTGGGAACACTTACGTAGTAGGAGAGAGTGCTTCAAACATGGAATTGCATTAATGTAATGTTAGTGATAGTGGTGACTGCTTTTCACTTGTGTCTTTTGAAGTGTTCCTTGGTATAAGAGTTTCCTAGTGTGTTCCAAAGCAAGTTGTGTGTGAAGTGTCAGCACAATTATACTGCTTTGGGTTTTGTCTTGAAAGGTCTTACTGTAACCTGGCATTGCTCTGCTTGATCACAGACTTCTGTGCAGATGGTGACACTGTGCAACTTTTATGTGTGTCTTGTGTACTTTTTTTTTTTCCACAGGGAAACCCAGTGTTTTGTAAAAGACTACTCTCAGTAGATGAACTCTGTGGAAGGCAATTCTATGTACTGTTGTTGAGATGGAGAGAGGCTGTGTGGTCAGCGCTATGTGGTGGTGGCACAGCAGAACTAGTTATTCTTAAATTCTCTAAGTTGAACAAGTGTCCGGTCTGTTGCTCGTAACTGTGATTCCAGCATTTTCCTTAGTAGCTTGTCTTATTGTCTGTTTGTTGTGGTTACAAAACACTCCTAATACTTAAACTAAACTCTTCCTGATGCTTTGAAGGCCTCTGTTTCTTTTCCATGCCTTCTGATTAATGACTGGAGTAATTTTAATCTTTGCAACATCATCTGATTTATTTATACTATGTGTTAGTTTCTTGTTTCTGTTTAGTATTAAGCTTTTTTTTGGCTAATTACATTTTTTTCATCCTGCAATATTTCTCCAGGTTCTTTTAAGTACAATATCCCAAAGTAAAACCAGAACTCCTCAGAGAGCTAATGAGTCCAGAAAAGAATACTTGTCTTATTACCACAGATGATTTAATTAAACAAATGTCAGCTGTTTCCGTAAACTTTCCCACTTAACAACCCCAGGAATATGAAGGCTTCTGAGATACATCCCCTTCTTGAATTCCCCCACCTTCCTCTTCTCTAAGTAAATTTCCTTGTGAAGATTATTTTCTGTGGAAATCCTCTTTTGACCAAAGAAAGGATACCTAGCAGATTCAGGTCCTCAGTGGGAAGGTAAGATGGATAAAACATTACCAGTTCTTGACCAGATCTGCTTGTGACAGAATTTTTTTTGACTGTTCTAACCTGTTGTAAAAAAATTGAGGATGGCTGAGGACCCAGAAAATTCCTGCTTTCAAATGTGCTTCATCCATCTATATGTGCAGTGTGCAGTCTATATGTGCACTCTGATGTTTCAGTGGTGACTGCATACTGGTTGTTGCTTGTGTATGAATTTGGAGTAAGTAGCTTGATCTCTTGCATTTCTTGTAATTTTCTGCCTTTTAATCTTGCTTCTGCATAGTATTCCATAAAGAGCTTATTGTTTCTATGTTCCAAACAGATATGTAGTGATGTATTCAGATCCCGCCTCTGCTAGCAGTATCCCATCCTCACCAAGCTTATCCCTATTTTGACACCAGAAATTGTTTTCTCAGTGTTCAGTTTTAGTGGGAGATTAGCTGTATGGGGAAAAGACAAGGGTTATATAAGTTTTGGGCAATCTTTGCTGGTCCATCGCCATGACACTTATCACTGGTTATGTGACTAGTCTGAAATATAGTGAACCAGGTTCATCTCTGTCCTGTTGCTAGGTTCTTCTGTGTCCTTGGCCAAGTCAGCTCAGCTCTTGGTGTTTTGCCCCCTGTCCTTGATGTTTTTTTTCCCTGTCCTAGGCAAACTAGAAATAACATCATTGGCCCACTACTTGATGAGCATGGTCACCTTATAAACAGAGACATAGACAAAGCCAAGACGTTTCACAGAATCACAGAATCGACTGGGTTGGAAAAGACTTCAGAGATCATCAAGTCCAACCCTTGGTCCATTTACTAGATCATGGCGCTAAGTGCCATGTTCAATCTCAGTTTAAAAACCTCCAGGGACAGTGAGTCCACCACGTCCCTGGGCAGGCCATTTCAATGCCTGATCACTCTCTCCATAAAGAATTTCTTTCTAATATCCAGCCTAAATTTCCCCTGGCAGAGTTTAAGCCCATGCCCCCTTGTCCTATTGCTAACTGCCTGGGAGAAGAGACCAATCTCCACCTGGCTATAACTTTCCTTCAGGTAGTTATGGAGAGTGATGAGATCACCTCTAAGCCTCCTCTTCTCCAGACTAAACAACCCCAGCTCCCTCAACCTCTCCCCATAGGTCTTGTGCTCAGGTCCCTTCACCAGTCTTGTTGCTCTTCTCTGGACCCGCTCCAGCACTTCAATATCTTTCGTGAACTGAGGGGCCCAGAACTGAACACAATACTCCAGGTGTGGCCTCACCAATGCAGAGTACAGGGGAAGGATCACTTCCCTTGTCCTGCTGACCACGCTATTTTTGATACAGGAAAGGATACCATTGGCCTTCTTGGCCACCTGGGCACACCGTTGGCTCATGTTGAGCTTCTTGTCAATTAGTAGTACCCCCAGGTCTCTTTCTGCCTGACTGCTCTCCAGCCACTCTGTGCCCAGCCGGTAGCGCTGCAGGGGGTTGTTGTTGCTGAAGTACAGGACCTGGCACTTGGTCTGGTTGAACTTCATCCCATGAGAATCAGCCCATTTTTCCAGTCTATCCAGATCCCTTTGCAGAGCTCTCCTGCCTTCCAGCAGGTTGACACTCCCTCCCAACTTGGTGTCATCAGCAAATTTGCTGATGATGGTCTCAATCCCCTCATCTAAATCATCAATAAAAATGTTACACAGGACAGGACCCAACACTGACCCCTGGGGGACACCACTAGTGACTGGCCACCAGCTAGATGCAGCCCCATTCACCAGCACTCTCTGGGCCTGGGCCTCCAGCCAGTTCTTAACACAGCAGAGGGTGCACTTGTCCAAGCCATGGGCTACCAGCTTTTGAAGGAGTATATTATGGGAGACAGTGTCAAAGGCTTTGCTGAAGTCTAGATAGACCACATCTACAGCTTTCCCCTCATCCACCAGGTGGGTCACCTGATCATAAAAGGAGATCAGGTCAGTCAGACAGGACCTGCCCCTCCTAAACCCATGCTGGCTGGGTCTGATCCCTTGTCCATACTCGAGGTGCTGTGTGATTGCATTTGGGATGATCTGCTCCATAACCCTGCCAGGCAGTGGGGTCAGGCTGACAGGCCTGTAGTTGACAGGGTCAGCTTTGCAGCCCTTTTTGTGGATTGGGGTAACATTTGCCAGTTTCCAATTGTATGGGACCTCCCCAGTGAACCAGGACTGTTGGAAGATGATGGAGAGTGGCTTGGCGAGCTCTTCTGCTAGCTCCCTCATCACCCTAGGATGGATCCCATCTGGTCCCATAGACTTGTGAGGATCCAGATGGCTCAGTAAGTCACCAACTGTTTCCTCCTGGAATACAAGGGGGCTATTTGGCTTCCTATCTCTGTCAACCACCTCCAGAGGCCAGTTGTCCTGAGGGCCACCTGTTTTACTGGTAAAAACTGAGGCAAAGTAGGTATTAAGTACCTCAGCTTTCTCCTCATCTTTGTTAACTATATTTCCCTCAAAGTCCAATAGAGAATGGAGGTTTTCCTTGCCCCTCCTTTTGTTATTAACGTATTTAAAGAAGGACTTTTTATTATCCGTAACGGAACTGGCCAAATTAACTTCAAATTGCACTTTTGTTTCCCTGATTTTTTTTCTGCATGATCTAGCTATTTAATGCTTTCTTTGCCTTGGTCTTCAACACCAAAGATGGACTTGGGGGGCCCCATAGCCCTGGATTAGAAAACCAAGACTGTGTGAACAATAAACTCCTAATCAATCCAGAACTTGCATGGGATTTACTACTCCAGCTAGATCCCTTCAAGTCGATTGGGCTTGATGGGATTCATCCAACGGTACTCAAAGAGCTGGCTGATGTCATAGTGAGACGTCTTTCAGTGAATCTGGAATCTGGAGAAATGCTTATTGACTGGAAGCTGGAAAATGTTGTCCGAGGCTACAAGAAGGGCAACAGGGATGATCCTGGCAACCACAGGCCTGTCAGCCTCACTTTTGTGCCTGGCAAAATCACAGAGGAGATTGTTTTGGGAGTTATTGAAAAACATCTGAATGACAACACAGTCATTGGTCCCAGCCAGCACGGGTTCATGAGGGGGAAGTACTGCTTGACCACCTTAATTTCTTTTTACAACAAGTTTACCCACCTAGTTGACCAAGGGAAGCCTGTCAATGTAATCTTTTTGGATTTCAGTATCCTCCTGGACAAGATTTCCAGCATACAGCTGGATAAACACACAATGCAGTGGGTGAGCAATTGGCTGATGGGCCAGGCTCAAAGGGTTCTAGTAAATGGGGTTATGTCAGGCTGGTGACCAGTCACTAGTCGGGTTCTGCAGGGATCCATCTTAGGGCCAGTGGTCTTCAGTGTCTTAATAAATGACTTGTACACAGGACTTGAGGGATTACTTAGTAAGTCTGGCAATGATGCAAAATTGCGAGGAGCTGTCAACACTCTCAAGGGCAGAGAGGCCTTACAGAGGGATCTGGACAAATTGGAGAACTGGGCCATCACCAACTGCATGAAGTTCAACAAGGTCAAGTGCTGGATTTTCCACCTGGGACACAGCAACCCCGGCTGTACGTACAGACTGGGGGACGAGATGAACACAGAACACAGCTCTGTGGAGAGGGATCTGGGGGTTCTGGTTGACAGCAAATTGAATATGAACCAACAGTGTGCCCTGGCAGCCAAGAGGGCCAACTGTGTCCTGGGTGCATCAATCGCGTCATTGCCAACCATGTGAGGGAGGTGACTGTCCTGCTCCGCTCTGCAATGGTGCGGCCTCACTTGGAGCCTCACTCACCTGGAGTGTGCAGTTCTGGGTGCCACAGGATAAAAGAGATCTTAAGCTACTAGAAAATTTCCAGAATAGGGCCACAAATTTGGTGAGGAATTTGGAGGGGAAATTGTATGAGGAGCAGCTAAAATAATTTGATTTGTTCAGCCTGGAGAAGAGGAGACTGAGGGGAGACCTCATCATGGTCTACAGCTTCCTCACAAGGGCAGGTGCTGAACTCTTCTCTTTGGTGACCAATGTCAGAACCCGAGGGAACGGCAGAAGATGTGTCAAGGGAGCTTTAGGTTGGACGTTAGGAAAAGTTTCTTCACCCAGAGGGTGGTGGAGCACTGGAACAGGCTCCCCAGGGAGGTGTCACAGCCCCAAGCCTGACAGTGTTTAAGAAGAGACTGGACAATGCCCTCAGACACATGGTGTGAACTGTGGGGTTGTCCTATGCAGGGACAGGAGTTTGACTTGATGATCCTTGTGGGTCCCTTCCAACTGAGGACATTCTATGATTTTTTGATTCTGGTCTGGGCTGTGGGGAGGAAAACCTCCAAAAAATGCAACACAAAAGCAAAGAAACAAAGAACACACACATGAAACCCCAAAAAACCCAAATGAAACAAAGTCCTATCCCAATAGTGGCCCTTATTGATCTCAGGGGCTGTAAGTGCACAGACTCTGAAATGTTTACTTTAATAACAGTATCTAAACTAATACTACCTTTTGAAAATCAGCCTTCAAGTCATACATTTTTTAAAAAAAGGTGCCTCTTATCTACTGTTTTAAGAAATGAATGTTGTCTCCATTTGAAACTTATGAGGCATGTTGCTATAACAATTAGCCAGGCCAGGGCGTACATTAGTACGCTGCTGGTGCTCTTCTCGGATGGATGGATGGAGGCACTCAGCCTTCTGCTTTGGTCCTCAGGATGCCTCCAAAGCCTGTGCCAATGGCCCATTGATGCACAGCCTGTTGCGACTTATTGTTACATTCAATGCACAGCAGATTACAAAGGTAGGTTGTGTGTTAGCATGATTTTCCAGACTGCTACTTGAAGAATTTTAACAGCGTCCACTGAACTCCCTAATGCATAGTTCAGAATGAATAAAACTCTGCTTGATGATGTTTACAAGAGTCTCTGTGCCCACTGCGGAGGAGTCATGGAACACAGCATATTCCTTTCGCTCCTGACTATGTGCGTGACATGCACAGATTATTACCTGCGTGGGGCTGTATTTTACAATTAACAGATTTGAAGCTGTATCCTTGTCCATGTGTTTTCATTTTGCAGGGGAAATAAACACACACTTCTCTCTATCTCTCTAGCTGCTCTGTCTTGCAGCCGTGGCACCTGAGAGGTCCTGACAGCTGAACAAGTTGTCCTCCTGTTTTTCGTGACCTATTGTTGCCCCTCCTCATTGTCTTATGAATTTCTGCAGTGGTTGTTACTACCAAACCCCTATTAGATAATTTATCTTCTTTTGTTTATTGGATGTTCAATTATTTCTCACTGTATCTACCCTTCAGATGACTGGTTCATTTGTTTTTTGCTGTTCTCATAATGACATGCAGAGCTTTCATGACAGCTGAGTATCTCTGGGGCCTTATTCCAGCCTGACATTAAGTCATAAAAACAATCTTGCTACTTTTATGTGTGTCTGACAAGGTTATGGTGCAGAGTAGGTTTGCTGTGGTACCTAACCTTATCCAGCATAGCTGTTCAATTCAAAACAAACAAAAACCCCAGACAACTTCAAATAATAACCAGAAACCTTAAGTTAATTGGAGGTTCCTTTATCTTTCTTCAAGGCTGACTGAATGTTGATTGTCCAAGACATAAGAAATTGGCTTGGACACTACTCATGTTTTTGGTTACTGATCAGGAATGCAAATGGGTGTTTTCAAATATTTGCTGTCCCACCTCCAGACATCTGTGCCTGGAATTTAGCTGGAGGGAACAGATTAAAGAGAAAGGTTGTAGCATTAAAATCACTGAAACCCAAAGGCTGTGATTATTTTTTTCCTCCTTTCTTAGCTCTGTTCCTGCCTACCTAAATAAACTGTATTTGGTCTTTCCCTGCTGAATCAGCAATTCCTGTTAAGGACCTAGAAGATTAATGTATTATGAATAATGTAAGGATAGTTGGTTGAAGGACATCTCTTTGTTACGGATAGTAACAGTGTGGTAATGCACCAGAATTGAGAACAGTAACCGCATAGCAAGCTTTATCAATGTTAAGTCACTGAAAATGGGCAATATGTCTGACTTGCTAACTTCCAGCTTTAATTAAGGTAATTAAACAAAATGTGATCTGTTCTTTTTCCATTTATTTATAGATTTAATTACTACTAGTTAATTAGGCTACAATTCTATAAATATATACTACTGATCTACTGCTTCCAAGTGCAAATGATACTTTAGTTTAAGACTAATTCTTAGTAAATAATGTTTCTCCATAACTTGTGCTTCACGAAACAATGGAACCAAACTCTAAATCATCCTCAACATGTTCTCAATGTTAGTAAATATGGTTATATTTATTTAGGCATTTATAATTCCCCAGTCAGTGTAATATTTGAGCTACTTTAGACTTTTCTTGTATAATTATGTGAAATATGTGTGAAGGTAATTTCTTGTTTGCTTCTTAAAGTCATTTGAAAAGCCCGAGTCAGCTTCTGAACTATCTCCCTTCAATTGAAAGGCTATTTTTCCTTTCTTCTGTTTTATAATACTGCATAGAGTTAATTCCTGTGTGTTCTTTAACTTCTTCGTCCCTTGTAGCTGTTGGCAGTGTTAATGAATAATGAATGACTCTGTTAAATAGAGAAATAGTTTTGATTCCAGAGAGAGGAAAGTTCTGGTACGTGGTGGGGCTGGCTAGTCATGGCTGCATCAGGAAGGCTTTGAGCTATATCACAGAGAACTGAATGACGAGAACCTTGGGTAAATCCATACCTATCTGACCTGTGGGACAGAGCTGGCCAAGCGGCTGCATTTCGACAATGTTTGTGCTATTGCCTTATGGTTGCTAGTTGAGACTTGTCCATTTGTTTAGGACTACTTCTAAGACAACTTGATTGTTAGTAGGACTTCTTCTGGATCAACTTGTGCTAGGCATCAAACATGAAAAGACATGTACATCTCCAATGCAGGCCTTTGAAGTCAACTAGAAACTCCTTTTGGCCTCTGGTTGTAGGAGGAAGGTTACAGGAAGCCACATATGAGGAAAGAAAATGATATTCACTGATTGTGTGTACTGTACTTATCTACCCTCTTGCTCCACTGCAGAATGTGTTTCTTGCCTTCTCACCTGCACATCATTATTAGGTGTTTCGAAAGTTATGGTCACAGCCTGTATGAATTGATATTGTTTGTTCAGTTGTTTTCTCTGCTGTATTTGTGGCTCATTTTGAACTTGCAAAGTCAGTCTTAGGAGGGATCAACCAGAGTAATTGCTAAGTGAGGCAACAGTATGAGCCATCACAAGCCCAGGGGAGAAGAGGCAGAACTACGTATTAGCTCAGAGGTCTTCTGAGGGTAGTGCTGACTTATGACCATCAGAAGGGCTTAATTGTCCTGTGTGGGTGGTGGTTTGTTTTTTTTTTTTTTTTTTTTTTTTAACAGAAGTCAAGCAATGGGGTTTTCAAATGAATTTGTTTTGCGGTGTCCAGCCTGTGGTATTTGAGCTGTTCAGGTAATACTCCCCATACTGGGGCCACAGTGTGAAGGTAGCACTGGAGTTATATGGAGCATACTGGGTAGATAAAATTCCAACCAACAAGCTAACTCAGACTACCAATACAAGTGTTCATGGGTTTGGAATAAAATGTTCTCTTCATGGAAGTGGCTGTGTTGAAACACATGAAGGTCTCTGTAGCCCTGTTGCCTGTCTCAAACAGTCATCATAGCTGGGTACATCAGGAGGGGGAAGAACAGGGCAGGAATATGGTGCGTTTTCTGAATAGCAGATATGAAGCATGTAATTTTATCCTCTGTCATGTGAAAGCTTTGATGCGTGTCCACCACTGATCTGCCTATACAGCTCCAAAACCATAATGGTAGATTATTTTAAACATGCTTTAAAGCTATAAAATCTGCTATGTTATTAATTCAGATGAATTGGTTAGGTGTTAAGATATTGTAAACACATCTACTTAAAGGATTATATTTATGAACTTAAACATCTTTGAGCAAGAAGAGCAGCACTGGTGAACATCTATCTTGTTGTGAGGGGCTGTGGTAGGTGAAGGGAGGTATTTACAGAAAACTAAGTTCTTGGTTGTGGATGGGATGTGTTGCATCCTGCCTCCTGTTACACTCTTTGAGGCTTTGTCCATGAAGACAAAGTGTATTCTGACCACATCATATCTCCAAGGTTGTAACTGCCCCTAAAGTACTTTCTGACAGCCTAGAGTAGTTAAAATGTAGTTTAATTGGGGAAAGGGAAAACCAGGCTTCTGGGGACCCAGGAGATTGAGTGCATTGTGGTACATTGAAGCTCAGCAATTTTTTTTTTTTTTAAATTAAAAAAAAAAAATGAACAAAAGGTTGACATAGTGTTCCATACAAAAGTTGAAAAACCTTTGCAGAATGTAAGACTTCTGTACAGCTGTGTACTTCACCATAATGCATCTGACTCTCCCAATGACCTTTGAAATTCTTCATGCATACTTAAAAAGGATTTTTAGAAGTGCTTTTCTAAAGTTTCGGCGTATGAAAAAGAGGTGAATGTTGTTAAACACCTGTCCTGTAGTAAACTTATGGAAATAATGTTCACTTTCTGTCTGAGCCACAGATGTACCTATTTAGGCTAATACTCATCTTCTAGTAATCTGCTGTTTCTGCTTCCACATAATGAAGATAAGGAACAATCTATAGCCTTCCTGATCTTCTGTGGGAAAGAGTGATAGGAATCTGGTGTTATCCTTTACATTTTGCATCTTGATTTAACAACTAAGTACAACTTCTAGAAAAATACTCGAGTTTGTGAAAGTGTTTTATAATGAGATGATTATTTTTCATCTTAATAGGAATTTGATGAAATTATTTCTCAGAGTTCAGTGGCTCCTAAAACTGGCAATAAAATCTAATTGATCTTGGATTTTATCACATAAAGACTCAAAAAATGAGATGGAACAGTGAATAGCATTTTCCATTTTATTCCAACATGGACAGAGCATTTCTTCTGCCCTGTTGAAAGTATTCAGAAGTGAAAAGGCACAAAAAACATGTCTATGAGAAATTATATCAATTTTGGAGAAAAGCTTTGAATCATATTGTTCCGTGAACTGTACCATGCGGAACAAAGATTATCCCTTGCTTGAAAGCTCTTCATCCAGGAGACTAGAGAAAGACTAACACAATGGGTGAAGGAAACACAAGACAGCTAGGAGATGACATTGCTCAAGTTGAAAACCTGTGGTCTGAGAAGGCCAAGCCCAAGCAATGCCAGCTTTAAGAAAGTATTGTACAGAAGCCTTTTATCTAACATGGTTATAGCTAGTTCTTAGAAATAGATGAGATAGCTAAGACTTTTCTTTTTCCTTAATTTTCAAATTGATCACTGAACAATAGTATGATATTATATTTTTTTAGCAGAAAACTTGAACAGTGATAAGAGGAAAATTCAAGAATAATCTGGTCTTGTGAGGTGTCTAGCTTTTTCTTCTCCAATCCCAACTGAGTTCAGTAAAAACTGAGGGGAATTCCTGCCTTTCAAAACTGTCTTCAATTACCTTGACAAATCATCTAGTTGACATCCATGTTGTTATGATTCTTTTGCAATAAAATGTTATACAGCATTTCTATCATTTAGTCTTTCTGAATACTGAAATTTGGAATTGTTGATATAAACTTCTAAAGCCCAATATATTTTGGTAACTGCATTAAATGACTTCTTTGAGGTCTCAATACATGAGACCTGTATATTGTAGGATTTTAAAATAACGGAGGGTTATGTAATTATATTTAACCTACATACTTTGATGACGTATGAGTGTAGGCTAATACAGATATGAATCCAGTGGTGCAGATAGTCCTAAAGAAGCTGAACTTATACAGTCCAAGTAGGTTGTAATCTTCTTCAAAGACGTATCTAATTTGTTTTTTAAGCAGACATTGAGTTAAGGACATTTTGAGTAGTGAGCATGTGGAAGCTTCCTGCCTTTGAAGGCAGCTGATGTGCAGTGAAGTCTCAAGAAGCAGAGAAGGCTGACGTAAACAAAAGGCCTTTTTTTTCTGTAAAGTAGGAAAAACGAATGCTGCCCAAGGCGAGATGGAGCATTTGATTCCAGGGAGCCAGTATTAGTCTTATGTTGATACTCTTTGGAAGGCTGTGTCTGAACAGTTGTCTGATGGAGCACAAGGAACAGGATACCTAAGGATTTCTGCTGTGCAACTATAGAGAAAGTTGGATTTTGGGGATTTATGGTGTTGAAGGCAAAGGAAAGACAGGCCAAAGCTTTAGCCCAGGCAACTGGGAAAAGGATCATACTCTTAAGCAAAATGTTCTCCTTGTGTGGTGCAGGAGTGATGATTATATTAATTGGTGTGAAACATTGAAAATAATGGGTCTTATATATTTCAGAACTCTAAAAGACTATAATAATAATTTAGTATTACCAGCTGTAGATACCTATCTTAAGCTACATTTGGTAATATAATAAAGTCTTTGGTGTCTAAATTGGATGCAATATGTTGTTTTGAAAAGATGTCTGGATCCAGCTTGAGCTTCCAAACATGGTGTTTTGCTGTATGATTCTTGTCTGCAGTGAAAGGCCGTCTATTGTCAGAAATCACTTCATGCTGTAGGTACTGACAGCTCTTGATTTTTTTTTTTTTCTTTCTATGATTTTGTGTTTCCCTACTTTAAACTCTTTTATCAGCCTGTCAAAGTGGAGATACAAGAAATGAGCAAACTGCCTGCATGAAATAGTGTCAAAGGAGATATTTTTTTGGGGGGAAGGTTCTTATTTGTGTCATTTACAAAGGCATATCTACCACCAATATTTAGTATTTCTGTACTTACGTTTGTAAATAGATTGCCACTAATTTTCCTTGCTGGGCACCAGTATTCCTTTTATCCTCCTGACTGCAGGCTATGTTTGACCTTTGTGGCAGAAAGCTGGCCTGCCCATTAGCTTGATTTACTCTACATGGTGATTTGCATAGATTTTCCATGATACTTTGTTTCAGCCCATTGCATTTGCCCAGACTCAACAGTAAAAGTTCCTGGGCCTGTAGTAATGACATTTGCATTAGCATAAAATTGAAACTGTAAAATATTTTTCAAATGGAGGGAAAAGAAAATACCTAAATTATATCCTTCTGCAGTCTCCTATGCCCCATTATGAGATGCAGAGTACAGCATTTGAACTGGACATATCCCCTGAGTGTGGTCTACAAAGTAATTTTGAATTGAGGGCTGGTTTTCTCTGGAAAACTCCAGATTACTTACAGCTGATTGAATCGTGAGTACTTCCATGCACTGTTATTACATTGTTATACAATGTGAAGAGGACATCCTGCCTTTAAGTAACCAAAATGTATTAAACGAACCCTGGTCAAATCTGAAAGATGTTGTGACACTTCCCATTTGTATTGGCAGCCTTGTTCCTAGCTGGAACTCTCAGACATTGATATATTTCAAGCTGTGGCTATTTGCCACTACTTGAACAGCCTACGTGGCCAGCTTATCTGTGGTTGCTGGAGTGCTGACCAACAGACGGGTGGTGTACTTTCATCTGTCTTCTCAGAGAGAGAAAAACGGATGCGTTACATGACACCAGTGAGAAGTCCAATTTCACAGAATCACAGACTGTTAGGGATTGGAAGGGACCTCAAAAGATCATCTAGTCCAATCCCCCTGCTGGAGCAGGAACACCTAGATAAGGCTACACAGGAATGTGTCCAGGCGGGTTTTTAATGTCTCCAGAGAAGGAGACTCCACAACCCCCCTGGGCAGCCTGTTCCAGTGTTCTGGTACCCTTACTGAAAAGAAGTTTCTTCTCAAATTTAAGTGGAACCTCTTGTGTTCCAGTTTGAACCCATTACCCCTTGTTCTACCATTGGTTGTCACCAAGAAGAACGTGGCTCCATCCTTGTGACACTCACCCTTTATATATCTGCAAACATTAATGAGGTCACGCCTCAGTCTCCTCTCCTCCAAGCTAAAGAGACCCAGCTGCCTCAGCCTTTCCTCATAAGGGAGATGCTCCACTCCCTTAATCATCTTTGTTACCCTACGCTGGACTCTCTTCAGCAGTTGCCTGTCTGTTGCTTTGTGGCTAAGCCAAGACGTGAAGAAGATGGTGCAAATATTTCTTTCGTGTGAGCCCAAGGAGAATCAAAGCTAAGTCTTCAGAGACTGTAGCTGAACAAAGAACATCAGACCATTGCCCCTTGTGTTACTGTGAATTCTACCTGCCTGCAATGAAGATTAGTAGGTCTTTAGGGCTAGCAGGTATGGGCTAGAAATCTCTCATATTGAAAAAAAAGTCAGTGAAGAGGGGAAAGTGTGTATTCCTCCTATTCCCAGAGAGAGAGTAGGAAGTGTTTACCTATTCTCATTGCTGAAGAGATGATGTAGTACTGCTAACTACTCTGTCAGTCTCTTTGCCAAAGCTGCAAGAGCTTCTGAAACCTCTGTAGGAAATACGTGTGGCCAGCATGGGATCTCCAACAGCAAAATGAAATCTCTAATATCTGGCTAAATAAACATGGCCAGGATGTGATCTACAATCACTTAAATATTTGGAACTGGACAAGATGTTCTTGTCACATGGCTTCATCAGGTGTCTGATTCAATAGACACTTGTTCATTACTTACTCCATTCAAGATATCAGGATGGTTGTCAGTCATGCATTTGTTTTCTGTATTTTTTTTAATAGCAAAGAGGTAGTCAGGATGCATGGCAAGTGCTGGTTATTCTTGTAGCACTGCTGGTCGCTTGTTGATCTTGTCTTCCTGGCTAAATTGCCAGTGTGAGTTCCGCTGACCTGGCTGCCCCACACATTACCTTCTTTCAGTCTGCAAGAATATAAAAGCGGTTTCTTTAGCTGTGTTCATCTCTGAGGTTTGTCAGATGAGCAGTAATTGTTCACACAGGGAAGAATGATCCCTGTTTAGCTAATTAGGGACATAAGAGGGAAAGAACACTTTCCTTCAATTGCTGCAACTGTTCTCTCATCACTGTAGATATTCATATTTCATGCACTGAATATGTGGAACTGAATTCTCTGCTAGAGGCGCTTAGAAAACTCATTGCTGCCACAAGCAGCTCAGTGACTAAGCTGCTGTCAGTGAAGGCTATTAAACCATATGAAGCCTGGCACTTGGGCTTCCTGGCAATTGAATCAGGAGCCATATCTGTGCAGCACTGAATTGCAGGCTTTACCTCGGTGACCGCAAAATTGTCCCAAGACACTTTTCATAAGTATTTAGTAAAGTGTACTTTAAAAGGTATCATTAATCTCACGTCAAATTACAGAATTTGTTAATGCATCCTCAGGTCACCGTTCATTACTTCAGTGGTTAGAAATTGCCTGGATCCTTTTCAAGAAAGGGAAACACTTGGCGAGGGCGGGGGGCAGGGCGATGTGGAGGGCTATGCTGAAAACTGTGGAGAAACAGTGATTTAAAAAATAAATACCTTTAGGAAACTCACCAAAGTCCAGAATGAGTAATGGCAAGGGAATAGGCTGCTAAAAAAAGAGAGATTCTGGAGCAAACTCCTTTTTTTATTTCTCTATCTTTATAACTTGTGCTACTGCTGCATTGTGGATTTTTTTTTTTCTTCTATGATTCTCTCAAAAATAAAAAACTGGAGCTTATATAAATGACAATCATAAAAGTGCATGTTGACACACCATTGTAGGCTACACAAGGTACAACGTGTTTCAGATAAAAATACTTTGAATAGTTATTATCAGAGTCAACCTTGCTGAAGAGCTGCTTCACATCTGAGGACCTTATTCCAAAAGCAGTGAGTAACTGTTATTTTTAGTAGTTATTTGTCTGAAACATAATGAAGAAGAACATCTCTACAAATGGAGGACTACTTCCATCTTCTTGGAAACAGCCAAAAGGAATACAGACAGATAATCACTAAAAGCCTCGTCAGATGTTGGTATAACTTCTAGCTGTCAGTTCAGCTTCCTTCCTCAAGCCATTGTCTTGGAAGTATAAAACATAATGAGTTTTTTAGTAGTGCTAACAGCTGTCATGGTCAAGGTTTTTTATGTGTTACTTCTATTAACTAAGCATATAAAGAAGGATGTAGCTACACCAGACTTACAGCTAACTAGGAGAAATTCAAGAGTTTGGCTGTGATATACATAGCACTATTCTGTGCTGCTTGTTATCAGCTGCTGCTCAATTTCAGGCATCAGGTACAACATTTAATCAAGATGACATTGAAGATAGTACATAGAATTTTTAACAAAATATTATTGAGAAAAGCAACAGAAAATGGGTTAGTTGATTGATTTGAAGCAGTAATGCCCAAAATGCCAGTTCATGAAGTATTTTTTTTAAGTAAATGCCCTCTGTCAGAATATCATTGAATGACTTTGTATTTGCACAGCAGCTCTAATCCATCACTCTTGACTCGGCCGTCCAAGGCGAAGCATATGGAATAAAAAGCGTACAAGCATTCGGAGAACCTACATATGTGGCTATGTGCCACAGAGGCACCTGAAAAGTTGATTTTGGGCAGACAGCATGTTCCAAACCAGACTTTATTCTAGCTGAAAAAGCGTAGCAAATAAACCGAGTAGAAACAGCATTTATACAATTATTTAGCACTCTGACAACAAAAAGTACAGATTCAAATATTGGTTGAGGAGATTATTAGGGTACAACATCATAAGAATAATGAGGATCCACAATGTGCACGTGTACACTCACAAGAAACAAAACTGAAGGCCTCTTGCTCAAGGGTACACAGAAGAAATAATCACTTGCCTGGGTTAGGTAAGGAGTCATTCAAGGATATATCCAGTAAATAACCACTCACCACAGGAGGAGGTGAGACGCTCTCAATCCTGAGAAGTCTCCTTAGATGGCGTCCCAGCCTAAGGGGAGGGCTCCAGTTCACGGACCCGCTGCTGCGAGAAGACCACTCAAAGGAGGTCTTCAACAGGGACCCTGTTTTATAGCGTGATCAGATCTGCCTGTGGTCATTACAACATAGTCCAGAAGCTTCTTTGCTTCTCTGAGAACCTGCTTTGTTGAGGACCCTGTCAACTGACTGCAGGTCCCACCCCTCCTGTCCCCCAGATGGGTGGAGGTGAAGTCACCCTGCCCCCAGGTGTGTGGAGGAAGTGACTGTCAGCACCATCCTAGGTGTGAAAGTGGGGACAGGCACAGTGGGGCACAAAAGGCATTAAAGAGCCATCAACTGTTCTATTGAAGGCTCCAGGTCTCGTCAGGGAATGTGCAACTGCCGCAGTATGTTTATGTATCTGTGCACCTGAACACAGAAAAGCATCTTCACTAGATTCAGGATCCTCATGGAGACGACGTGTAATATAAAGGTTTTAGTGGGTGGCTGTTTAAAATTACATGCATAGCTCACTTGTGGCGTGATTTTTTACAACTGTGCATGTTGTAAGACACAATGCTGGCACCCCAACACAGAAAATAGGAGGGAACCTTCTTAAATTTTTAAAATTATATGGCTGAGACATAAGAGTTTCTAGAAAACAAGGAATGTCTGTTCAGAATACTATTTTTTTACATGAAAGCTGAGCTTATGATATAATCTTAATTCTTTACACAGTACCTCTCTCTTCCCTGCTAAAACACTCTATATACTGTAAATAAGGTCTTCATGTCAAAGGAAACAATCTAGCATTTCAAGACAATGCATTTGTGCATATTAGTGTATACATAGGAACTTGCATGATCAGTTTCTGTCATAGGTGCAACTAAGCCAATTCTGTCTTTAATGGTACAGGCACTCAGATAATCACTTTCAATCAGTTGTAGGGCATCTAGGAGAAAGGCTGTTGCCTTTAGAGTCCAGAGACAATTTGTGGTAAAACAATATTCCAGAAAGAAGAAAAACTGAGTCTAAAATGTCAGAGCTAAGACCTTATGTTTTTAACATGGTTGAAGGAACTGGCCTTGCTGACAAGTAGTGTGAGCTATGGAATTATCTTTGCCTTACCATTTTTCTGCTTGAAAGCTTTACTCCTCTCGCAGTGCTGTCTCTGATCTTTTGCTAGGTTTTCAGAAGTTGCATGTTCCTCTGAATCCCTTGTGTCTCCTCCTTCAGCTGGTCATCAAGCTTTTCGCCTCATGCCTTGATCTGGAGCTCAATGGCTATTTAGTTGCCTTGTCTCAAACTCTCCCATTCTTGATCCCGAAGCTGATGATTAGTTTGATGCTTGATAGGGTTCAATGCATCTCGTAGGATTAGTGCATCTCACCTCTGTCATTTTTAATGTTGACTGTTTTCCAGTGTTCCAGAGGAAAGTTAACCCTGTTTACCTTTCTCTGGATGCTAAATGAAGTCACAAGGGGGAAGAAAAAACTCTTCCTGTATTAGCATCTTTAGGGTATGCAATTAATGCATGCAAGAATAGCTGTTTATAATACATAATAATTTTAATAAATGTTTATAAAAATACTTTGTGATTCTAGGTGCACCTCATATCTTCAAATTGTTTTGCAAGCATAGATTTCCACAGGAAAAAATTTTGCTCCTTTGAAGTCACCCAGAGAGAATGATGGCATTCTTTGTTTGTATAGATACTGCTGATTTTTACTTTCCTCTGATAGATACTTACGTGAAAATTTTGTTTTACGTTTACTTGGAAAAAATGTTTTAGTTTAGAAACATTACAAGCAGGATGGAACAATTACACATGGACCTAAAATGTTTACAGCTATGATTTTCTTTGAGTGGGACTAAATTTGCTATATATTTTGCAAGAGAACCAGTGAGTTACCTGTAGGGCATAAAAATTCAAGTTGTGGCTGCCACCTTACCAGATGCTGCTGTGATCCGTAGGGCACTGGGGAAAGAGAAGGTTAAAAGATCACTTTATTTTTGGTCAAAAACCGTTTGGAGAATAATTCTTGAGTAACAGATAATGAAATCTCAAGTGCAGAACAACAATAATATACCTAAATAATTGAAGATGTCTGTTTTAACTGATTGTATATATATATAAAAAATCAATGGAATACTCTTTTTAAAAAAAGTTTATTCTTTCCTATTTGAAAGGGATACATTTTCAGACTAAGAAAACAAAACTTAATTTTCTGTTTGTGATATTAAGAAATCATATGGTAGTATAGCTGCTTCTCTCTATTTAATACCTCTCTGGGGAGGAGTGAAATGGTATAAATTAGCTCTAGCTCGAGCTGGTGACTGTATTGCTGATTTTCTTCAGCAGACTGCAGAAGGAGAGACAAAATACAGTACAGCTCTGCAGTAGTAGAAGCCACTGAGGAGGATACAGCTGGCTGGGCAAGATAGTCTTTGAATTGAGAGATTGTGAACCAGGAACACCCTCTCAGTGAAACTCCCAAGGGAATGCAGCAGGGCTTGTTGGCTCTGCTGGCAGATGTACTTTTTTTTTTTTTTAAAAAAAGAGAAAACCCCAACCAAACAAAAACAACAACAAAACCACAAACGAAGCAAAATAAACAGAAAACCCAACCTACACAAAACAAACAACAACAACACAATGAAAAAAGAAACAAACAAACAAAACCCAACCAAAACCAAAAACAACAAACAAACCCAAAAACCCAAAAACAAAGGAAAGGGGGAAAAGGAGTGTTTCCTAGCTGGCTTTCTTTGAAGGAGTATTTACATGATGTTTTATAGACAGATGCAGGTGAGCTCTAAGCAAACTGTGCTGACTCAAGGCTTCGTAGTCACGCTGATGTGGCACTGGGTCCTGATGAGAATGGTCCTGATTTACTGCCAGGGTCATCAAACCAAACTGAGTGCTGGGTCTGTCCAACCACTGAGATCTCTGGTTGGCTCAAAGTGGGCAGTGAACATCACTGTAATTGCTGACAGGGTGGCCTAACTGGTACTGATCTCTGTCACCAGGGATGGGGTCTGAAACTGGATCTGGCTTCTACACAATTGAGCAAGACAGCAGAGGCATCTCTGTTTTCATGTCTTTTCACTGCAGAATTGTTGAGATTGGAAGGGAACTCTGGAGGCAGTTGAAGCAGGGTCAGCTACCATGAGTTGCCCAGGATGGTGCCCAGTTGACTTTGGAGAATATCTGCAGATGGTGACCTTTCAACCACTATGGGCAGAGTGTTCAAGTGTTTGACCACCCACACAGTGCAAAAAAAGTGTTTTCCTCTGTTCATATGGAACTTCACGTGTTTCAGTCTGTGCCTGCTGCCTTTGTTCTGTCAATGGGCATCACTGACAAGTCTGGCTCATTCTTCTTCATTCCCTCCCGTCAAGTATTTATATGCATTACTGAGATTCTCCCTGTCCCTGATGACTGAAACAGTGGTACCAGGCTTTCTGCTACCATGTAAAGTGTAGAAAAGTGTGTCCCATGGAGCTTACTGTTATGAAGCAGACCTCGGGACTTGTTTATGTATACCTCTTTGTCCCCAGCTCATTGAAAGAGATTCTGCATCTTTGCATGCAAGGGACTTTTGAATCCTTTCTGGAGGGATGCGCACAGTTGGAGACTTGTTTAGCTGGCGTTAAAAGATGCCAAGATTTCATGCAGGATGGAAACTGATTTCTGACTAGCTGTATCCTTTCTATCTGCCATTGAGTCCATGGAGTCCTCTTAGAGCAGAGGAGAAGCTAGCAGCCAATAGACAGTCAGTCTTGCTGAATTAGGCTGCTGGCTTCTGCCCTCTTTTTGGGAAGCAGCTTTAAGTCCTTGAGTTGTTTCTTACAGCAACATCTTATCCTGGAAGGATTCAGCAAAATTGAAATTTCCAATGTGTTTTGAATCAATTAGTGAAATTTACTGAAACAGCAGATTTTTGGGTCCTGGCAGACTCTGTTCACATATACATGTTCTCAATGGAGCTGAATATCTGTCAGCAATTTGGGAAATAGGCAATTACATTTGCAGGTGTGAGATTTCGCACCTATGAAGTATGTTTGGACATCAATGGGCCAAAATGGATTTGAAAACACATATCAAATTTGTTCTTGGAAATATGATCTGAAACAACCAGAATTAATGTACCTGTTCACAGACTATCCCCAGAACATATAAATGAGTGCAAAAAATAACAGCAAGGGAATGTTTGTTCTTTACAAATTAGGGAAATTCCTTAGGAAAAAAGAAAGTCTAATGTGTTGACACTTTTGTGGGACAGCTTAACAGCGTGCTAAGTATTTTCCTTTCAGTTCCTTTAATTGGATCATAACATGCCATCACGTATTTTCTGGGTAGGGACTGAAAGTAATGTCCACTTTGCCTAAATTTACCACAGCTTACTGGAAGAGAGGGACCATAGTATATTTTTCCCCTTCTGTTCCCAGAGAAACTGCTTTCACCACAGTTGTAGCTGTTGCGGGGTCATTGCTAGACCGGTAGAAGTTGAGGCTGGTATAACCCATCGACTTTGAAACAGATATGTCTTGTGCAATATTGCCTATTCCTTTTCAGATGCCTGCCTGAAGTTCAACCATGACCAGGAGGGAATGGAAAGTGTTCTGCAGCAAAGTAGGAGTGAGAAAAGTCTCACAGGCATTGGCTTTTTCCATAAGTGAGTATTCAGCTCCTTATGGTTACTCAGATCTATGTGAAATGGCTCTGTTAAAGAAATGGTTAAATAGAGAAAGATTCATTCTGCCTTGAGAAAGAAATTATAGAGATATGATCAGATAGAAGTCTAGCTAATCATGGGAGACACGGAAGAAGTAAATCTGCTCACTCTGTCTTTTATAAGAATGAACATCAGATTAAACCAGAAAGTGTCAGATTTAAGATAATTGCTGCCATGAATAACTCCTTGCCACAAGATGTTGTAGAGAATATTGTTGATCCTAAATCTCTACACAGGTTCAGAGGTAATGTTATAAATATTAGAAAATCTATACTGACAAACCTATAATTAAATGCAGTGTTAGCACTTTTATGATTTAGAAAGTCCACAAGCTTCAAGATTGTTTTGCCTTCTTGTATTAAGTGGTTACCCAGGGAAGCATCTCTTTATACTTGTCTGGTTCTTACAATGTTTCCTATGCATCTGCTACTGGCTGTTGTTGAAGTACTGTGTTAGATGGATTTTGGCCAACATCTGTTTGGCTATTCATACATAGCTGATGAAGTTGTTCTCCACTCATTTTTTGTAGTATGTAATTACAAAGGCGGAGACTTGAATCCACTCAGTAAAAGTAAATAACCAAGTGAAAATATCCAGGTTAGCAAACCACATTAGCTTTTACAACAAGAATTTGTCCCAGAAGACACCACAGATTTGTATAAAGCAGGAACATGTCAAATTCCAGTCTTCTGTTTAGCTGAACCTGTGAACTGATGTGTTCGTGTAGCAGACAATTTACCTTGTTTTTGTGTAGAAATATGTTGCTGTTTTGTGCCAAATCAACCCAAATACTAAATTAAAAGGAACCAAAATAGAAAAGAGAATGCTTTATTTGAAGAGTAGAAAAAGAGCATATGAAGATGACCTTTTGGTTTGCTTTAGTCAGCATCACTGCTTTACAGCTTCAGAGACTCTTTCATCTATACTGGCAGAACTCTTCAAAATCAGCAGCTTTTCATCCTCACTGATACCCATAGGACAGTTGATTTATTCCCATGTTCTTTTTCTGTCTATCTAAAAGATCACAGTGGTCCACGTTATCTGTTTCATAACTTACTCTTAGCCTGGAAGGAAAAGAGTTAGTGGGTATGTGCAGAAAATAAGGCCACACACATGGAAAGCTTTGGCCATTTATAAATTCTTCTGAGCAATTAGTGATTTTGTTTGTTGTTTGATACAACTTCTTGAAAATGAAACTTCTTAGTAACTGGACTTAAGGTGTGAAACTTTCCTACATCTCAATAGAGTTTTTCTTATTAGGTATACTCTTGGGAAATTTAGAAATATTTGGAGCTGTGGATACTAGTGATTGTTGATTTACTGATAGAAATTCAGGTTTATTGGTACTTTCTTTGTTTCAGCTTGAGAGGAAAAAATCACTGGAAGAGAAGGCCATTAACATAGCAATGCTTTCAAAAGTTCTCATTGAGCCATTCTTCAGAATGCGAAGCCTGGCAGTAATGAATTATGTCTTGCTACATTCTTGTCCATTGTAATGTGATAACAGGTGATATATGTCGGCCAAGGGTTGTCAGAAATACACTCTTTTGATTTAGAACAACATTTCAATGTGACAGCTCTTAAAATTTATTATAAAAATATGGGCACAAAGACAACCCATTATTTTACATATATATATATATATATATACACGAGTGTGCAGCTAGTTGGGTAGGAGTTTTCATTGAGAGGGATAAGAGTAAGAATGTTTTAGAGGAGAAAACATACTGGTTTCATAAACTGGGGAAAAAGAAATGGGAAACGGTGGCAATAGATAACATTTAGATTATCATTTCAGTTTTGATTCTTTTATTCAACTATTTTAATAATTTTAGTGGGGTTTTGCCTTGAATATGATGAGCAACATCTTGCAATCATGCCAGGTGGGGTCCGATAGTGTCATAGGGTCATATTGGAACAATGCAAGTTATTGCTCCTCACCTGATAAACAAAAACCTATTCTGTAAAAGTTACTGGGTACTTTGTAGGTGGGAGGACAGCATTCTTGGACAGTTCAAACTTGATAGCTGTCAGATGTCTGTTCTCATAAATGTTCCCTCTCCCCCCACCCCATCTTTAAATTACATTTTGAGAAAACATAAACATGGGTCACATACTAAGAACTCTGATCCCAAATGTTTCAGATTTCTGGGGCAGATTTTTGTTCTATTCCAGGATCAGACGCAAGATCACTCAAATGCTAGTCTTCTGTTTCTTCTTGCTTTGGAAGGCTCGTCTTGAAAAATGTTGAGGTACAGAACTCCCACTGACTGTATCAGGGGTCATCTGAATGTCTGTTATGGTCAAATGGAAAAGCAACCAGTACCACCAAGCACTGTAGCTGTGTAGCTCTCAGCAAGAATTAGGATACTCTGTTAAAATGGGAAGAGGTTCTTTTGGTTTATCAGGTCACAAAATTAGTATGTTGACCCTCTCCAGCTCTCTGAACTTGTGTTGCATTGGAGTCATGAGTGGCTCCAATGCTCACAGTGACTGTCAGATTTTTTTTGTCTTTGCTGAGCGCTTGCTTCACAGATACACAATAAATGTAACACTTTTAGAAATGGTTCAGGTACCTTACAGGGTACCTACAGAAAAACTGTGTACAGTAAGTCTCGTGTGTTCTGGACACGTTTGATTCCCTCTGCATGTGCAGAACCATAGGGAATAGTGTGCATGATTAGCCCAACAGATGCTTCCCCTTCCTTTTCTTTGTGTATTCTGTGACTCGCTGGTGATGGTGAGAAGACTATTATGTGTGTCCCTAATAGCTCTACAGCTTTTGGACTGTTGGTAGTGGCCTAGTTTTTAGGGTAGCTGGTGGCTGGCTATGACTATCAACACAGGAGAAATTTTTCATTGGGAAAATAAGATGTACCTGGAAAACTCAAGTGGAAACTCTGTCCTTATGATGTTTGCAGTGTAATCCTAACGTGTATGCGTAGGTAGTTACTCTCTCAATTTCAAAATTACAAGGGCACTGCAAACTTCAGTAGTTCCTCTATCACTGTGGTATTTGTTTTTTCATTCCCCCTACAGTTCCCAGGAACATGGAACAGTTGCTTTCTATGATGTGAAAAATGAACTAACGGTACAAAAGAGAAAGGGAAGTCTTTTTCTGGGCTAAAACTGCTTCCCTCGTGGCAGCAGGTTTCAATTCAAAGTAGTTAGGCACACGAGTTAATAACCATCTTAGAGTGGTTCTGGAGAAGTGGGCATTGAGGTTTTTTTTAGTTGTAGTTTTAAAGGATAAATTTTTAAGCAGTTTTAAATAACAAGTGAAAAGATTTATGATCTCTTTGTTCATTCCAGCTTGTGGCTTTACTGTTATGTTTTCACATGCACACAGAGCATCTACAAGATGTGCAAAGGACAGCTATCAACTTGGGCTCTAAATTACGTTATTCTTAGATTAAGAAAAAAGGAGCTGAAAGTGGGAAGGCAAATCTCTGAGAGCAGACAGTTAAGAAAAGGTTATACACTCTTCTCTTTTTATGTCATCAGTAGCACTCTCTGAAGACAAAATGGCTGGTGGACTGAGTGCGTGCACACAGTTTCTGGAGACATCAAGATTTCAAGATGGTTTAGTTTCGCAGCTTCATGCATCTCACAGAAATCCTTGATTAATGCCAAACAACTGCATGCCAGTGGAGGTCCTTGGCTGTACCATTTAAAATGTGCCTCTGGCCAGGTTACTCTCCAGTGGCCTTAGAGGCATTATGTACTACCTCCCGTTCGGTCCTGCTTGGTTCCTTTGCCTCCAGCACACAAATCCAAGAAATCATTCACCATGTGTTTCAGCCAGCATTAAAGAGAAATTAGGGGAAAACTATACTTAAGTCCCCTTTTTGCCTAGTAACTGTGGAGATGTTCTGTTTAATGCTTCAGGAGAATTATTGAATGCTTAGCTGTGCCTGCCACAATAAGTGTGCTACAATAAATACATCCTAAAAAAATCTGGCAAGGGCAGTTACTTTCTGCTTTGTTGCTTTAACCATAATCTTTCTTTGTTTTCATCCATTCTTACTATTTAATTCAGAAAATCAGAATCCAGAAAGACTTGGAGATTTTCCTTTTCATTTGAATGAAGGCAAAGGTTGGTCCTGCAACTGTGAGGTTGCATATTTGAAAGAATAAAACAACATGGATGAATTTGAATATAATTTCCACAACACAGTGAAGTGTTTATTCAACAAAGCATTGGTTCTCTGTTACTATGTTGCTGGTTGGCAAGTATCAAATACAACAAAGCCTTGTGAGAACAGAAATATTAATTGGGAAAATATAATTAGACATCTTTAATGCTGAAGAATGTTCAGAACTTCTTTAAAGGTTCATGGTAACAGAAAAAGCTGGATTTTGAATAAGAATGAGTCAAGCAAAAATAAAGGTCTTCCACTGCACTCCCATTATGGCATTACCTGGACCTGGGCATGGGGATGCTGGTGAGGGCCAGCAGTGCACTGCTTTCTCTGTTATGTAGCCCAGTGAGATAAGGAGAGAAATTGGAATTGTGCTGCTCAAGCCAGTCCCTGAGACACTGTATCTTCCAGCCTGGCCTGGCTGTGGCACTGTGGACTTTCCACACCACTCCTGCTTTCAGGCTTGTGCTCAGCCAGTGCAAACAGCTACATTTTATTTATTTAACTTTAGTCACAGCTGAGATTATTAGTTAGGAGTTCACAGAGGATTGTGGGTCTTTTTTTTCCTCCAGTTCAGAGAATATATGAGCTTTTTTTTCCTTTCTGTCGGTCTTATGTGAACTCAGCCCTGCACTGAACACACCTTAATAGGACTACAGCAGCCTGCCTGATGCTGAGAAAAGATGAAGACAGTGTGCAAAAAGAGATGAAAAAAGCTGTTGTTATCCCAAAGGTCCTAGAACATATGCTTACATATACCAAAACTTGAAAAACAACTTTTTCTTCTTTATTCAAACTTGTGATCAGAAAAAGAAATTCCACCATCTTTAGTGGATCCTAAATGTGAATACTTATAATAGACAATAGAGGTCTTCAGTATGTGCTTCAGTCTCTTTTTTAACAAGGAGTCTGATGAAGTCTTCACTGCAGCTGGTGGTGTTTGGCTCATCTTCTAAACTTGCTTCATCAGTTTTGGTGTAAAATTTTTAAAGTATTTATGAATGCTTCACAGCTGAAGTTTTAACAAGAGTAAGAAAGAAGGTGAATACTTAGTGTTGTGTCTGGAGTAACATGTTATGTTTTAAACTTTGTAAGTTTATGCTATTGGTGAACTAGTCTCAATGCGGTCTTTGTATTAAATGGACTGCAACCAAAATTTTTGTAGTTCCATTTTATTTTCACATATCACAATACAAATGAGTCTAGAACTTTCTATTCATGGGAATTTTGAAAACAACCTTATTCATAAAGTAGCAAGACTGACCTCTCCGAAATGTTATTACAGAAATGCTGTCTCAGTTGACGTATTGTCAGAGCCATATATGTGCCTGTTATACAGTCATCTTCACAAGATCTTAGCTGACTTAACCATAGTTTTAAAACACCTATAGAAACTAAAAAATACACCTGGCCTATTTAATTTATTTGCTATAAGAGAGTGGGAAAGCAGCATGAAAAGAACAGAAGTGTGCACTAGTGAGAAACTTATGCTAATGGAAATTTATATTTCACAACATCTATGAGTGAGTTGACAAGTAGTAGCAGCCAGAAGCAGTTGCACATCAGTAATCCCACCTGTGGGGTACTTGAACACATTGCAGCGAGTTCCTTCTAAGGGAAACAACCACAGAAAAACTGGCAGGCTGTTTTTCAAGCTGTCAGTTGTATGGATTCCCTAGTGTGTAAGTACATTTCATCAGTGGTTGATTATTTTCATTGGTCTGCTATTGTTTTAGCATGCAGTCAATATTTATGGTATCAAATTTTGTAGCTTCATTGCTGTAAATGAATTAAACATAGTGTGTAGCTTCCAAAGGGGAAGCTGAATACAGTGGGTGTTGAGGGGAGTAGGTGTGATGGATGTGGTTTGCTCTTTGAGACCTGAGGAAGAGACTTTGACAAATAGAAAACAAGTCACACTGAAGATAAAGTGTGTTGAAAGCTAGAAAGTAGGTTAACATAGATAGACTTCCAAAAAGATATGGAGATCAGCAGCTGGAAGACAAGATGTGGTACATGCATGCCTTGGAGAAAAGGCAGCTAAGAGAAAGTCAAATAATAGCAGAGAGTAAGAAGGACCAGGAGAATGGTAGGCAGAGCTGTTTCATCCAGGGCAGATGTTGGAAAAGTAAAGCTGCACAGCCAGGATGGAGCATAAGATGGGTTCAGGACTTGACCCCTGGTGAGTGTTGCTTTCTGCCTTAACTACTTGTTGTGCTTACCCTGCAGGATGTGGTTTAAACCTCCTTAAAAGTGCATGTCATCTGTGCACTGAAATCCTGTGCTTGAGCTCTGGCTTCTTTGGATTATTGGAGTAGTCTGCTGTAGGGACCTGACATGTTGTGCAGCACATTGTGGAGATGGAAAATGAGCAGTATCCAGGGAGTTGTATCTCATCCACGAGAAAGCTGATTAAAGACATAATGACAATAGTTTCATTTCTCTCAAGCAGTGACTATGTGCTTATAGGGAGACATCATACCTCCCACTCCAAAACTTGAAGACTAAGTTTGCAGTGAGTGGAAGTGTTGTGTTCATAACTCTCTACAATAGGCTTGAGGTTTAGTTTTTCTGAGGGCCCGATTTTAAATGATGTTTCATATGTTTGTATACTTTTGACTTCTGTTTTCAAAGGACAACTAGGAAAACTTGTCAGCAGTTTACTGTGGAGATAGGAGGTAGGTGATAGCACTAGGATATCACCCGATGCCTGAATGGGTCACTGCACACTACAGTAGAAGGTTTGGACAGAGATTGACCATACTTGAGCCTCAGGCTTGAGTTCAGTTCCTTGAAGGCATGTGTAGACATTGTTGTGCTTCTCCATGCCATTCTGCAAAGGCTGGTCTAAAATGCCTGAATTCTTAATGGATAAAAGGACTCAAACTGTGGTTAAGGATGAAGTGTAGTCTGGGGAAGATAAAGTTTGAGAATTCCTGTGAATCCCTGTCTGGACTTGTCTTTAAACCAAATCTGTCCTTATAACAGTAGCTTTGTGCACTACTAAGCAACTTAGGTGAGAATAATGGGATTCTGCTGGAAGTGACTAACTTCTAGTAAGTTGGTTAAACAATATGGATTTCAAAAGTAAGTTTTTAAAAGCTTTGAAGGAACTTAAATGTTCAGGCCTCATTGGAAGTCAGTGATAGGTAGTTGCCTGCCATCAGAAAGACTACCCTGAGAAATTAGGCTCACAAAGTGCAGATATTGAAAAGTTAATTCAAGGATTTCTACATGGTTTTGACTTAAAAATTAAAATGTATGTCTTAGCTATTCACCATGAAGACATTTCCCCTATTTCTCTACAGCTCCAAAGGAAAACAAAATCCAAATAGTTTCATGAAAATAGTTTCATTAAATTAATTTCAGTTGTTCCTGACTGGGTCTTTGTTGCAGTATTCTCTAATGGTTTATGGGGAGGACATGAGAGGGGCTTCTGTCAGCTGCACATATAGCTTTAATGCATGAACTTGTGTCCTGCTTCTGACAACTGTCTTGGAGAGCAGAACAGCCTTTCTCATAGAATTACTTTGAAGAAGGAGAAACATTTACAGAAATGAAGCTAAGCTCTCTACTGATTTTTAAAAGCCAAGAGTAATTTCAGAATTTATTCTTCATAGGTGCCAGTGGGAACTGCTGTATTGTCAATCTATTAACTGTTGACATTAACTATGATCATAACACTTTATTTATTTTTTCTTTTTTTTACTGTGTTGATCTCTGTTCCTTGTATGTCAGTCTGATTTACAGAGTAGTTTTGGTACTTGCTGGTCAAAGCTGCCACCACAGTGTTCCCCTCTGAGAGTACCCCACATACTCCCCTGTGCTTAATTGAGAGCTTAAGTGCTGAACCAGTGCATGGACCACAGGATTCGCAAACAAGTATTGGAGACGTATCTTAACAGTGACTGCTTTCATCTACTAATTTGCTTCTGTTGTGCTGAATTTCTCAGTAATACAGATGTAGCCAATGAAGTTTTGCATTTGGGTCCAGCTTTGCATTTCTTTCTCAGTCTGCAGCTTACACTTTGCTCTCAACTATAGTATGTCCGACAGCAAGCTTATGCAGCTCTGGTATTTCAGTGCTAGTTTCCAGATGGTTGGCTGAGCCTGCAGAAGAGTTAGGAGGCCTAGTCTGGATCTAGAGTTTCTGCTTATGTCTATTTTTAAATGTAGGCCACTGTGGAAAACACTCATAGAAACTCAGTGATACTGGAAGTTGTCTGGTAATTGACTTTTTAAGCTATAATCTATTTTACTGGGCTTTCTCTAACACTAATGCTGAGAGCTAGAATTAGTCTTTCTAATAATTTTCCACTTCATGTAATCTGCCCTTGGCATAAGATTTCCACTTGAGGGAGGTTGCTTGAGATCATGTTTTGTTTGCTGTGGTGTACTACCCAGTTGTTCATCTGAGTCTTGAAATCTGTGGTCTTAAGATTCATGTTAAACCAGATCAAGGTATAAGACCAGGAGGCTGCAGCACTGTTGTCTTTATTCTTGTTATTCATCCCTTTATCTGCAAAACAGACAAAAAATCCTGTGATGAAAGAGCATGTTAACATTTTGAAGCTCACGGTTTGACTTATTGTGAGTTTGCTCTTTGAATTTTCCAGCAAATGGTGTGGAAGAGGAAAAAAAAACTTTTTAGATTTAAGTGAATAAGTGGCTGAATGATCTTTTCTATCAACTATATAATGCAAGGTAGTAAGATTTGCACTGAGAAATATCTTCATCTGATGCTTTTTGCTAATTGGAGGGGCAGTGCATGGTTAGGTCAAGCTTGCCTTTCAGGACTAAAAAGCACAGCACAATCTTTCAAATATCTAGGCTATGATCAGAAGCTGTTACAGCAAAGCTATAATAGAGTGTGAAACCAGCCAGGGGAGCAGAGTGAAGCTTACCAGGGTGTCCAAAAAATGTATTATGAGAGGCCTTTATAATGAAGATGGAAGGAGCTGAAGTCAAGTCTCAGTCTTCTAATATTATTTTAGAGAGGATGCCAGCCCAGCTGGGAATTTATAACAGAACTAATATGAAGTGTGGTGTATTCCACCCTTAACTTACTGAGTGCTACAGGCAATTCTGTCAGCTTGATGCTTGCTCTTGAAATGTCTGTGCTGATTAAAACAGCTCAACAGAACTCCTTCCTCAACTGAAGAATAATCTTTCAATAAAGCTAGCCTAAAATGGTGTAGAAATTGGCTCTTTTGCATTCTTGCAGTTGGGTATGAGCATTTTGGAAGGGAGGGAAGAAGCAGCCCATCTGAAAGTGTATATAAGCAATGGTAAAGCTGTTAAAAGCAGAAACTCTGTAGAAAACAGAGGTTTGATGAAAGTCACCCATCGATGGTACCTGTCTGTGTCGGGGAAAAAAACCTGTCATGTAGTAGAGGTGGAGGCTTTTGCCAAAATCTACTGCTCCTCCCACAATATTATTAGCTGCTTTTGTGTGTGTGGCTCAGTTTTTACTTCTATGTTGATATGAACCACAGAAATTGCTTGATATTCTTTCCAGGGTGCATTGCCTGCATGTTTCCTGCAGCCTGCACAGTGTGGTGGCAGCTTAAAGGGCTTCTGTGGCACAGTTTGATGAGAAGGGCAGGAGGATCTGCCTGTGTTTGAAGCAATTCTGTGTCTGGTCTGGCTAGAAAGATTTCCCAATCAATTTATAAGCTGTGCTTTAAGTGCAAACAAGGGCTGACAAATGGCTGGTTCTCTTTAGAAAAATGAAATGGATAGAGATTGGGATGTAGGCTAAATGTGATTAAGCAGCTTTCTCACCATAACTGAGGTTATAGAGAGAGTTTGGATACTGAACTGAATTTACTCAAATTGAGTGCACTGATGGGTAGAAAAGCACAATGTTTGAGTTGAGTCTATTGTAATTTCAGGAGAAAATGAGATAATTTTACTTCCTTTTCATTGCCTACCATTTGTCATACACATTTTTCTCATTGCACACAGTGCCACTTTAATATACTGGTAGTGGATAACTTTTTTGAAAAGTTCTTATGGCTGAAACCATTTGGAAAATTACATTTTAACTACATAAATAGATTTATGGATCTTGTGGTACGAAATTTGTTTTAATGTAGTAGTTAAAATTCTGATAGAAATCTGTGATAAATGCCCAACAGAAGCAAATAAACATGATCTTCCTGACCTGAAGAACAGAACTTGCATAATTAACATGAAAGATTAGGGAAGAAAAATTAAAAAAAAAAAAAAATATTGGATCAGATATAAGTTGATAGTACTTTCAGGCATATATTTATAATTTTTTTCACTCTCCTTAAAGGGGTCAGCAAGACTTATAAAGGGAAATATCATAGAAATTTTTTACTGCTGTCATGCATGACAAAACAAGAGGAGTTTAGTTAGCTGCACTATGTGCTCTGTAGTGCACTGAAGTGTGAATATTCCATCTGATAAAAAGAAACTTAGTAACTGCAGTGTCAAGTAAGTGGATGTATTCTGATAATGGAATTCTTGAAGTAAGAATTTGGAATTGAAGATGCTTCCCAGGTACAGTAGCAAGTTTGGTGCAGATGTCCTGTTAAAAGGGCAATGTCATCTATTTCTTCTAAAGGAATACAGCTAATACCATCAGCTTAAAGGTGGAACCAATACATTTGTTATTTTTAGATTGACAACTGTATCTGTCTTTCTGTCTAAACATACAAACCAGGACTAATTAATTCAACAGCAAGATTTAAAAAACTTACTACTCAAAAATTGTGACTGAATATAAAAATACAAGAAAAAATCGTTAATAAGGTATAACTGTATCACGGAAAATTTGTAGCTGACCTGAATGATTTTAGTCCCATTGATGTCAAAGGTTGCCTGACAAAGGTTTGTTCATCATAACCTTGGGAATAGTCTTATTTACATACCTAAAAGTGGGTAAGGACCCAAAGGATTTAGGCAAGTAGAACCTGACAAGCAACCATGAAAACTTTGTCACATCACACATCATGTATTCTATATATGCATGTGTGAAAAGCCTTTTTTACAGATAGTAGGATATTGGAGGGGAACGTATATAGCTCTGGGACCACTGTATGAAAGCTAGGCTCCTTAGTCACCATGAACACAAGGGTGTTGAGTGTCAGTAATGAAATGAATATCTCTGGAAGTAACTCAACACAATATTTCCTTCCAAAAAGTGGCACAGTTTCGAAGTACCATATCTCAAACATGAGAACATTATGCCATTGGAAATGGATTAATTAATATGTTCTTTCCAGTGTATCACAAAACAGTTGTATGCAGCCCAAGAAGCTTCCATTTTCTTTTAAAGCATGTGAGTTTTTTTTATTTGTAGAAAACCCTTTTAAGACCATTTGACTCATGAAAAGTCAAAAGGGAAAGGAGGTATCTGCTGATAGTCTATTTTTTAAATAATATATAGGTATTATAAAAACAATAGGAGCAGGAACTGGAAATAGACTAATATTTAAAATATTTAACGGTAATTTAGAAATCAGATTGCATTTAAAAAAGGAAATTGTGTATCTGGTAGTCCCTCCAGGGACCTAACTCCAGGCAGTAGAAAGCAGCTTACTACAAACTCTAACCTGATGTTTGTGAACACATTTTTCCACCTTCATAGCCTGTCATCCATCTTTGCAGCCTGTCACCTCTCCGTGTCTGACCTGGGGGCTTTGGTGCAGTTGTACCACTTGATCTCCTTTCTGCACCTTCCTTTCTCCCAGTGGCTCTGATCCAATGGATGTCAGGAGTCTTCAGATGCCTACAGATGTGCTTACAATGGGAAATGCAATGGGTAACCAAACGAATGAGCCCAGGTGCCAACAGGAACTGGACCTCTGCACCGGTTAACATGTCCTGCCTGGACATCTGGGTTTGTGGTCTTTCAACTCTAGAAGCCTCTCTCCAGAGGGAAGCAGGCTTTCTGCTCTGCACTTTGCTTGCTGGGGTTATTTTCAGTTGTGAACTGTTGCGACTTGTAAACACAGTTTTTTCCATGGCTGTGAGTGTAGTACCGAGGGGCAGAACAGGAAAGATTTGATGTGGATTTAAGTGATGGTGTAACATGGAGGATCCAATGGTGGGTAGGTTTCCAGGGAGTCAGGATGAGATAATTGGTGATTTGAAGGACTTAAAAAAAAGTTAGTAAAATTTGAGAATCTGGGCAAGTTTGGTGTTTTTTTTTTTTTTTTTTTTTTTTTTTTTTTTTGAGTTTTAGAGGAGTTTGAGCCAGCTTTGGTTATAAAAAATAGTGTCAAAAATTGTTACTGATACTAAATATTTCTTACAAAAATATTTCCAGCTGCGTTTACAGGCTCTAATTGTTTGTAATCCTTCTGAAATGCCAGATTAATGCATGAATAGTGTGTTGGTAGTTCCCCCTGACTGACCTACTAGTAATTGGCTCTATTCATCTCCCACAACTACAAAATCTTGAAAGGGTTAATAAAAGGACTAATTACCTTCCTCATCTGTGCTCACCAGGCAGAAATTGCTCTTTAGGAAAAAAAAAAAAAAATCACAGGAGTAAAACCTGAAGCTAAAGCAGGGTGCACGCTAATTCCAGAAAGAGGGAACGTGTGGCTGAAGAGAGGCTGCTGTGCAGGTAGGAGCCAACAAGAGAGAAAGGAACGTTTTTATTTCAGGGCATGCAAAAATTTGCTTGACTGTGACCCACATGGTCTAGAAATTAATGCTGTTTAGAGGCCCTCTGTTGATGCGCTAACAAAATGTTATTTGGCAGGTGGTTTACTTTACTGTATTTGGGATAAGGGATAGTTGGGAGTCGCTTCAGCAGTGAATGGTAGGTTAGTAGGAGCAGAGAGAAACAGTTGTGCTGGACCTGGCCCCACGTAATGCTGTGGAAACTTTATTGTAGGTGGGTAATGCTTGCTTTTTGCCCAAAACAGTGGAAACCCCATCATCTTCCAGACTATGTGTGACTTCTTGGGCCTGGTGGAGAGAGAGCTGAACATGCAGCAGTCAAGTATTAAAGGAGACTGGCCTACTCCAAGGACTATAGGAGTCTAGGTAGCAGGTCGAGGAAAATCATTATTCCACTCTGGCGCTTGTGAGACCTCATTTGCAGTAGTGCTTGCAGCATGGGGCTCCCCAATACAGGACAGAGGTTGAACTGGATCAAGCCCAGTGCAGGCTACCAAGATGGTCAACAAGTGGTTAGAACACTGGAACAAAGACGCAGAGAGGCTGTGCAGTCTCTACTCTTCGGGAATTTTGAAACTTTGCCTGAAAAGGCTATGAGTGACTTGATCTCTCGCTGGTGTTTTGAGTGAGGTCATATTCTGTGATATACTATTCCATGATACTATGCACTGGTGTAAATCCCATCCTAGTATTGCACACACCAACAGTGAGTTGCAGTCTTTCCTTGTCTTAAGGACATTTCATAAACAAGTCTGTCTTACAGGTTAATGGAGCTATTAGTGACAATCAGCATCTCTTTGTAAAGAACTAATATTACCAGGCAAACTAGGTTATACTCCTAGAAAAAAACATAAAAAGAGAAGCCAAAGGGAAGGCAAGGAGTGATATATTGTGGCTATTATATTTGGATTTTAGTGCAGCACTTAATATGGTGTCTCGTAAGTGATATTAGCCTGATAAATTTAAATTAAGATGGATATCTGTTGAAGATTTGAATAGTCAGATCAAAACCTTCAACAGAGATTGGGAATAAAGGTAAGGAGTGATTTCTTCACAGCTAGGCCTTTATAACATGCATAAAATTAGTTCTGTTCTTATGTAACTTCCCTATTAGGATAAGAAGTGGTGATGTAATAACAGTTATAATAATAATTATTATGATGAAACCTGTCCCAGGAGCAGACTTGGACTTATTTCTCCTCAGTCACTGATGTATATGTTTTGTGTGTGTGTGTGTGTGTGTGTGTGTGTGTGTGTGTGTGTGAGTGTGTGTTCATGGTATCTTAATATTTTCAGTGAGTTTTCTTCACTAATTACTTCAGAGTGGGCGTAAGCACACACTAATGACATTAACAGATAATATAAAATCGAAAGGAATTGCATGCATCACTGAAAGTAGGAGGAGAAGAGCAAAGTGTGCTAATAAAGACATAAATTAACAATATGATACTGCACTTGGTAAAGAGTATGTGAAGGTTTGAGGAAATATAATCCAAAGCTCAGATAATCAAACAGAAGTAAAGTGTGAGAGCCTGAGAACATTTCTGGCCTTAACAGAAAGGAAATACATTTTTGCTATATATTAAGAGTTTTTCTTTGAGACTACAAATGTGTGCCCATGCACAGATGAATAGCAGGCAGAAGGATATGCTTGTTCTGGACAGAGTAAGTACAGCGCAAACACTATTCAGTTTCTGGAGAGCACATGATGCACTTTTTGGGGTCCTGACCTCTTGCTGATTTTTTTTTTTTTTCTTCATCAAGTGTTCTGGTTTTAGTTTTACATTTCTCCTTTAAGTTTTTTCTTATATACTGATAATTCTCTGGTGCTGAGATGAACTTCTTATGTCTGCTACAGATGTACAGCCATGATACAGACTAAAACTGGGTTTAAGAAAGGCAAGTGAGACTTTAATTGGGAATGTCCAGGAATGCAAGTTGCAAGTCAGTGCTATGTGAAACCCAATGGACTTCAATTACTGAGAAACTCTGATTAGGAGAGTTGTGAGAGGTTTCGCTGAAATATTAAGCTAGAGTGAGAAGTTGAGGAGGGGGAGAGAGAGAAAGTTATTACTACGTATCTCTGTAGTCTCACACGGCACCTTAAATAGTGTTTCAAACTAATTAAATAAAAAAAGTTCCTTTTTGTAAGGGAAAAAAAAAATAAAAAAGAGACCCACGTTGCTGCTTTCTGTCACAAAACTTTCTTTCTCACTGTGCTTTGTGTAGGGTGCCTTCTGTGCATACTGACCATAGGCTGATGTTAAATTTCCAGAATGCCCTTGAATGCACGAATGCAGGTCAGAGAAGAGACCTTGCAAAGGATTACCTTAACTATAGCATAAGTGCAACTGTGGAAAAAGAGAAAGATTGATTTTTCTGTGTTCCTCTTAAAAGGACCCTCTAAAGTTCCTGGAGACTGTGACTCATGCTTCTGCACTTCTCTGCCCAAAGAGTGGGAGACTGAAGATGTTCTCAGTGATGTGATCCATCCTTATGACTAGGCAGCTTTTGAGAAAGGATTGCATGTGCCCTTGGTTGCTGCCACCTTTCCTTTTTCTCAAGCAAATATGTTCTGTGCATTGTGTGTCAAATTATTTCGAGTTGTCAGAGAAGTCTAATGAAAATGTCTACTTCGGTAGTTAGGTTGGTATGTCTGCAACTTCTGGAGAAACAAGAGTGTCACTAATTACCAGAAGGATTGTTTTCTTCATAAAGGTGGTGGTTGGTGACTGATGGATATCTGCCTTGGAGATTACTTTTTTTTTTTTTCCTCCTCTCTTTTTCCCATTTGTATACTCTTTTGGATGTGGCTCTTCTTCGATAACTTCAAAGAGAATTTATTTTCTCACTCTGTCAGAAACTGTGCAGTTTGGAATGAGGTACTGGCATTATTCTGCAGTGAGAGGTGAAAATGTCATAGCAGAGATGAAAAAAAGAAGCCAAGAAGTTAAAAGGTGTTCGTTTCTCTTGTCCAATGATTGAGGTTAAGAATGGTGAGTATTAATTGTGCTTTATTATTGAAGAGATGCTCTGGTGCTCCAAAAGGTTAGTCAGCTCTGTGGTGTTTCTCCACAAAGGGCTCTTCAGTGCTGGAGAAGCTTTACTCTCAGCTTCTTCAGCTTTTAGGATGATTAAACTTCCTTTGTGCCTCTTGAAGAGGAAAAGATGAAGTGCAGTATAGAGCAAAAAAAGAGAGCTTTCTTTTAGGAGGCTAATTATGTGGGTATCAGCCTGACACAATACTATTAAGTCTGCACTTTTTGTGGCACGTAATAAGATAATATTTAGGTCCTCATAATTTGTAATTTATTTCCTTAAACTTCAGGGGCATAGCAGGATCGCTCAGAAAAGTCATGTATGAAATTTCTTGGGAGGCATTGTCTATAAAGATAAGGCTGAGTTCTTAATTCCCTACACTGCATCAGGGAACATCAGCTTACCAGTTGTCAGTCTATGCAGTCTCCTGTCACCTGCAGGCATTTTCTTCTCTGCTATGCACAAGTATGTTTTATACATGACATAAAGTTTGTTGAATAAACAAACTGACAAATCAAACTATCGTTGTTTTGAACAGTTTGAGTAAGACCTGATTTTTGTATCTTACGATCTTAAAGCTTGACTTAAGCTCATTAAAACTGCTGTGAGTAGCACTACTAATGACAGTAACCCACTTGGGATGGCTGGGATATTTACCCAATAAATTCTCTGCTGTTGCGTGGGACCAGACTAGGGACACTAGTGGTGCTTTTCTCTTAATCTCTTGCCATGGTTCATAATATTTGTAGTTTCAGTTTTTTACTGCTGAGAGCAAAGTTCTCCTTAGGAAGTTAGGTGTTCATGGTTGCTGAGATGCTTGTATGCATAGGGAATGCACACTTCCAGAATGAAATCTGGAAAATAAACTCATCAGTCCTGGCTGTACACTTTGCCTAGGTAAATGAGTCTGCAGTTCACAATGGAGCTTAATTTCAGTCTATACTACTATTTTATAATCAGCCATTGGGCTAAGATAAGGTGTTCTAACAAGAAAAGCAATTCACTTTACAGATGAATATATTTTTCTAAATTAGAATTACATCATTGAAGTTATGGAACAGTAAACAGCGCTGCAATCTGTGTTCATCTGCACAATCCAAACGTGACTGAAAGGAACACTTCAGAGTGAGGGGACACATATTTAAAACCCGTCTGAGCTAGATTGCTTTATGTCTGGGTGTTTTGGCAGGGCTGTTCCCAGATTTTGCTAGGAAAGTTAGCTAGACTGTTTTTAGAAACCATTTCAGAATGTACTTCACAGCAGATTGCATATGCAACAGCATTACTTGCTGCTGAGAAGTGGCTTACAAATGAACAAAAATACCTGTGTCAGTGCAGTTCTAATAAACCCCTCTTAATAAATAGATAAAATTGACTGAACTGTTAGATTGTTGCTAAGTGAATAACCTCCCTGCCTTCCCTCTGAGCTTTTAAAGATGTTTGCAGGGTGGTTGGTTTCACCACTTTCAGGAAGAACAGCTATGGCTATTCTTGCACAGGCTAACATCTTCGCAGGCCTTACCAACCAAATATAACAGTCTATCTACAGAGAGGGAGGCACAACTATACTGCATGGTTTTGACGTGTAGTTGTAGTAGAATTTTGAAGAAGCAGTGAAAAGACAAGTTAAAAGTAACAAACGTAAGGTAAGTAATCAGCTGGCTGGAAATCTGGGTAATGCTAGAATTCGGAGTGTAAATGCCATGGTATTAAACCTGTATAAAGCTAGCAAAGATAGTCTAAGGAAAACTCTCTGTTCAACACAGAGACCTGTGTTTGCCCAAGTCATGGGAGCTCTTCTCTCTGGGGTTCCTGCCCTGTGCATCATTTATCGGCGTTTTCTGCTTGTGTAAGGTGCACTGAGAGGTACGGCTGCCTGAGAGACTGACCTTTCTGCTTGGCTTCCGTCCTGGCTCTATTGAGGGGTGGGCTAGTGCAGAGCACTCCCTGATAGTTTTTTAAAAGATTACATACGCTTAGACAGAAATTAGGGGTGAGAGGGAGTATTGTCAGCAGAACAGTCATTATGAAAATCTTTTGCTAAGCTGTGTTAACCCTGGCAGTGAGAGCTTTGAGATGCCAAGTGTACATATCATATAAAAAGACTAGCTGCCTGTATAATACCAGTCCTGGATTCTACTGTGAGTTTATACATCTAGGAGTTGAGCAAAGCAAAATCAGACATTCTGACAGCAAATATTTTTCTGGACCTGGGTCAAATGAATTTAATTTAAAAATATACTGCTTGAGATATTGTAGCCAAAAATTTCACACTACTATTAAACCATAAAATATATTTCTCCCTCTAGACAGTAGAGGGATTCTTAATATGTCCATGTAATAAAAAACTTCTGTTAATTTGCAATTAAATCAGGATAGCTCTTAAAGATCTAATTCAATGTATCCTAACCACCTACTGCAAATACCTTTGTAGTTTGATTTTGTTATTGTAATTATGCCATGTTCAAAAATAGTAATTGAGCGACTTGTTTTTATACTAATTAAAGCCTTAGACCTTTTTATTGCAAATTCAAATATAACAGAAAAGTACAACAATCAGTACTTTATTGGTTGTATAATTTAAAATTAGGTAAATGACACAGCTACTGAACTACTCTAAGTGGAATATAAGGCAAATTTGTTTTAACTAATAGCCAAAGAGTAATTCATTATATATAAAGATATTTGAGATGCATGATCTGGAATATTACTAAACCTTAAGAGCTCCTTTGTGTTGGAAATGACTGTATTTGATAATGAAAGAAAAGTTGTTGTTTCCAGTGGAAAATTTTATGGTATAGCGCAAGTCAGACAAACAACCCAGCGCTACCCTGCTGATATGTGCTGGGGTCTACACTGAAGGAGGCTGGGGGGAGGTTCCAGGGCACCTCATGACTGTACATCACTGGCATGCAGAGGTGCTCACATTTCTTCTGTTCTTGTTGCTTCTCCTGCAGACTATAACTGTGGGGTGGGATGGCAAAAATGGCTCTCCTGGCCTGGCACAGGAGACTCCCCAAGGTACTGGGAACCCTTCACTGCTCACCTTTGAACAGTTTCTGTCTGTTTTGTGCTGCTAATAGTTCAGTTCCGCCCTGATCCCAAATGTGCTGGACATGGTGGTCGCTGGATGGACATGTGCAGTGTGGCAGGACTCAAAACTGGGGGATGCTCTGAAACAAAAATTTTTACAAAAAATAGCAGATTTTGTCCCTTATAGAAAGCGTTTTATAGAACACTTCCTGGCAAGCAAAACCTATACAAGTGCTCAGCTGATATACTGAGTGGGGCGAGTGGGTAGGAGATTTAAGTTTCAGGCAAAAATTGTGAGGTTTCTTTCACTGATAGAAAATGCCATTCTGGCTTCCTCAAAGCCTGACTGTGGTAGAAAAGAAAAAGCAAGTTTGGAGAAAAGTGCTGTGGCAGGGTTTTTGGCTAAAATTCAGCTAGTCTAAGATCATTCTAAATTCTGTGGGATATGGTCCCTCTTTCCCTGATATATTAAGTCTGGATTAAGAGTACCTACTAAGGATCAAAACTGCACAGATACATAATGGAAAGCACTTAGGTTATTAACATGCTCTGCCAAGTCAACTACTCAAAAATTTTAATGGGGTAAGACTGTAATGTGTACCAGGACTTTTGGATTAGTTATTGTCTGTGTGTTTCATTTGAACTTTACCAAGTCTGTATTTTCAGAACCCGGAGTAAAGGAAGAATATATTTGAACTTACCAAAAAAGCAAATGCATGTCCTTGCCTGATCAGGATCTGCATCAAATCTATAATGTCACCATACCAGTGCACGGATTAATTATTCTGGAACCCTGTGGTCTCAAGCACAGCATGCCAGCCAGGAGATATACACCTATAAATCTTCCTTGCAGACTCCTGGGTCTGAGAAGACAGGTGAGAAACTGCCCCATAATGGTCTTTCCATGCACTTAAGATAACAGCTCCTCATGTCAACAGCCACATGTGCCAGAAAAAACACACTGCTGAGTTTCTGATTACTTAACTATTTTGCTAAGTGATAGGAAAAATATGTTTCACTTTTTCCGTGAGAAAAGGAAAAGGTCAAGTCAGCTTAAAAGTTTTTAAGTAAATGCAGAGGATGAAAAAGAGATAATTGTCTTAAACACGTGATTTGTCAGTAAATCTGAGTTGAAATTTCTTCTTTAAAATAGTATCTGAAAAGCAGGTGAAGTTTTGACTTCAACAGCTTCTTCCTTATTTATTATTTCTGCTCTTCATGTCTTTCATAATTGATTTTACTTGTATAAATGGTAAAACAGTTCTTTGCAATCTTTTTTTCTGATCATGAATTAATGATTCAGGCTTACCTGCGAGGTTGACATGTGCGGTTTGGAACAATAATGGAAAATAAGAATATACTGTGAGATTAACAGTTCACTTTTTCTTTGTTCACTTGATATACAAGAAAAATAAATCAACTGACTTTTGTTTGCAATTTTTTTCACTGCAGAGCTTATGTGCTGCAGAACAGCCTTGCTCTTTTCATGTTTTTTTACAGCTTGTTTTGGCATGCTTTATCTGATACAGCAACTTTATCTGCATTTTTATCTGTTTTCTTATTTGCCTCTAAGCATGAAAACAAAACATATATTTGAAAGCCGTTTCCTGTGATAGTTGTATAAATTTGTTTATCATTGTAGGATTATTCAATTACCTTAAAATTCAGTTGACATCTTTGTCATAAACCTTAGTTTTCAGGCATTTCAAGCAGGAAGATTTTTCAATAACATTGGGACTTGTACTTCATCTATAAATTATCACAAACACTTTATTTTAACTTGTGAAGATGTTTTTGAACTTTTAAGATCTAAAGCAGCTTTTTGGTTTTAATTCTAGATGCTTTTAGTTTTAATTTAACTGCTGATGTTCAGTTAACTTTAGTCTTGAATACTTTGGGCAATTCAGAGTTTGTCACAGTTTCCTCCTGTACTATATAAACATTTTAGCCATGTTATTTTTACACTTTTATCTGTAAAGAGTTTGCTTTTAACTAGAACAAGTGATAGATATTGTAAATAGTGATAGGAACACATCATTTTTAGTATACCTCTCTTCGGTTTTCTGAAGAGAAATTTTGCTGAGTTTTGAGGTTCCCAGGAAAGATCATTTGTTTATTCAAATATGTGCTTGAGAAAGAAAAATGTGTGGATTGTGACATGGTTGCTTTGGCATGGTTGCTGGTGAATATAGTGAGCAATACCAGCCCCAAGACGGAGCCTGAGAAAAGTCCTTTGCTAATGCCCTTCCAGCCCTTCTGCTTTTCAGCACAGCTCTTCCTAGTCCCTGCTCCACCACACTACTTCCTCCCTTCTGTATGTTAGCTGATCTCATGTGTCACTACATCAAATACTTTTCTGAAATACAGATATACCATTTTCTCTTCTCCAAAAAGCAGTGCCAGTCAAAGGCATGTTATACCAAAAACTGACATCTCACTTTTGATTGTGTCCTTGACATTTTTCTGGTGGTCTGTCAGATAAGGCCAACTCCAGTCCTGCAGTTCCTTTCTTGTTTTGCTTGAGCTGATTTCCAGTGGTAGAGCTCCGCCAAGCAAGGGAGGAGTATTTTAACCACGTTTTCTTGTTACTGTGTGTCTTTTGTGCTGCTTAAGGCTATTTTAGGTAGTGACAAAAGCTCCTGAACTCGTCCTTTACCTTTACACTAGGGCAGAGCTGACGATGTTGCAAATTCCAGTTTGATCTGATGTGATAGATAAGAGGCTGCCCCATGGGAACTATTGTTATTTTCTTTTTGTTTCTGTTCCTGCAGTTCAGGAGGATAATGATCCCAAATACATCTGCCTACAATCTCAGGAAGTCCTACTATTTTATCTTTATGTGAAGAGGAAAGAGCCTAATAAATTTTAGTATTTCTGTTCAATTGGAGTGGTACCTGCGAAACCTACCTTCTGTATCTACAATATTTAAACTTGTGGTTGAGTTGCAATGGCGATGAGAAACGGAATCCTCAGGGCAAAGACTTGTTCCCATATCTCTCCTTTCTCGTCATCCAGATCGTGCTCTGTTCTTTGATGCTGGTAGAAAGCTTTTTCTGCTGGTGAACAGCTTTGCTTGTCTCAATCATTTTAAGTCAGTATAGGTGGTAAAAAGATGGGTGGAGGGAGCAGCTGAAATGGATTTGATGTTCCTTCCTTTAACAGTGAGATAGAGAAGTATGCCACTTCAGACCTTGGGTAATATTTGAAGGCTGCAACACTATCTTGCATGCTGCTGAACCTAAGCATTTTCTGGCAAGTGTCCTGTCTGAAACTGTTGTGCTGTTAATTTGTTTTGTATAAGAAGTAGTAAGCTGCTCAGTTCTGTGACAAAGAGATGCCTGAACAAAGCCTTTGGGCGTGCTTGCCCTTGCACAGTTGCTGAGAGGGATCCAGGGTATTTGTTTGGCTTGGCTCAGCAAGCGAGATAGCAACCTTCATCGTTTCTCTTGTCTTTGCACGATGGAGAAGAGGTAGTGGAAAGCATAAAATCCCTCTAGAGTCTGGGTAATGGCCAATTACAAACTGCTTGGAAGACAAGTTGGCAGGTTGTTTGTCCTTCCCCATCGGCCAGTAGAGCGAGCTGGATGTGAGTGCAGTTGCAGGCACTGTAATCTCTCCAGAGCAAGACCTCCGTGGGTGCTCTGGGATGCTTTTGCTGCTGGAGATGTACTGGATTTGTGGAAGCTGTGTAGCTGAGCACTTCTCCCCATGGAGAGGCTGCAGGCTGAAATGGTTTAGCTGCTTCTACTATGAACTATTTTTCTGTTAGCTTGGCATGATTATCTTTCAGCTGTCTCTGCGGGTTTCTTTTCCTGTGTGCAGTTTGTGTGTGATACTGTGGAGAAAAGGGGAATGCATAAGGGCTAATTTGTGCTGTTATTTGAGCTGAGATAAAGAGTAGATGTGAAGGAGACTTTTGCCCTGATGTGCCAGGTCTTCCTCTCTCCATGGCCCAAATTGCCTCAGACTCTTTGGGATGATGCCAGTGGCATGTGTTTCCTGCTAAACAGTGTTACTGGAATAAGATTTGTGCTATAATTTTAAATATCAGCATAACAAGCAGCAGTCAAGATAACTTGCTAACTTTTTGTAGGGATTGGGAGATTTGCACTTTGCAGTGCTTTACCAGTGCCTTGCTCACCGTAAACCCTCAACTTAGTTTACTTAGTGCGTGGAAAAGAACAATCAGAACCAGGTCAGTCTATGATGGATCCATTTTTAAGGGCTATGATTTAGATAAGGCTCTTTTTTTTTTAGCCTTCTGAAACCAGACAAATGTCTGCTATTAATTAAAAATTCCAGAATTTTATAGCAAAGTATCTGGTAGCTATGTTTAGAATTCTGTTCTTTGCAATATGTCAGATTGTCTTCTGTAAGACTAGTTGTGTGCATGTGACACAGCTGACTGAAGTCTATGTAGTAGTGTAGATGTTAAAATCACCTGTTCTTTCCTAACTGTCAGGTGTCTCTGTAAACCATTAGTCTTCATTGCTTTAATTGAAAATGTAGGACTGTAATTTATCAGGGCTATAGGAGATAACCACCAAATAAGAGACTTTTCTAGATTTCTGAAACTTCTTCCTGCTGTCTTGTAGGCTGATCATGGATGAATCTATAAGTTTCTTAACATACAGTGCCCCAAGCCTTGGTAGTACCTCAGCTTAGAATTTACTCACATATCTTTACATATCTTTATCCTGCTCTGTTTGTGTTTTCATACCAGTTTATTTTATATGCAAGAAAAACCATTGCAATACCTCTCACATGCTTACTCTTATGTTCTCATTGTTTTCATACCCTAGAAGAATTTCAAACCCTAGAAAAAATTTAAATGCTTTTGCCAAATTCATGCTGAATCATGTAAGCAGCTCTGATATAAGTAAAAAGCTTGTTTTCTTCTTCATTCCAGTGTATTTTACAAAGGAACGATTGATACTGGGCTTTCCCCTGCTGTCCTACCTATGGCTCTCCAATGAATTAATGAAAGTAAACTTGACCATCTTTCAGATTGCCCTGGCCAACCCCTGAAGTAATCCAGAGTAAACTTCATCAAGTACAGGCGGTTCAATGCTTAATCTAGTCTCTGCCATATACTGCTATCACCGATGAATTGTTATGCTGGCTCAAATGAGACGTTTCGTAGTCAGACTGGTTCATTGTGAGCAAAACCCTGGGTGTTCACTAGGGACCTGACTCCAATTTAATTTGTACAGAAAAAAGATCTTTACAAAGTGATAAATGGAAAAGCAATGGATTGTGGAGAGATGTCCAACAGTAGTATGGAGATAAGCGTTACGTGCATTTTCCTTAACATCTGTATTAATGATCTGAACAGTCAAGTAAGCAGCATGTTAATTAAACATACAGATGATGATAAATGTAGAAGCCTTTGCGAATGCATAAGGTGATATGGAAAAAAATGCTGAGGTTACCTACAAAGCTTTGAAAAATTAGTGAGAAACAAGAAAACAGACAAATTTTCCTTCTGGAATAATTAAAATCCCTAATATGTTTGGTGAAAAATAATTGGGAACTGAATTATTTAATATGACCAAATTAATTAACTTGGCTGTGCAGATATGTTGGTTTATAACTTCCTGAATTAATGGTGTTGCCCTGGTGCTGGAGACAGAAGCATTTTTGTTGCTTTAGTTTCAGAAAATCAAGAGCAATCACAAATCTGTCCTGGCTTGGAACAAGTCTTGACATTGCTGGCTGAAGGGGAAACACTTATAAGAATTTGGTGTTGTAAACTTTGTGGGTTTGACTCAGAATTTGAAGATTTTGACTTGTAATTGTTAACTTTAGAGAGAGCTTAATTTTTTTCTTTATTTTAAAGGGGGATTCCATAAACTCTTCACTTACTGTCTATTTACCTTGGGAAAGGGATTAATTTTTCTGAAAAATATCTTGCCTTTATAATGTTTCTTGGTTACCAAGCTACCTTAGACAGAATTCTGATAGTACAGTCTGTCAGCTGACTCAGACTCATGTATTCTATGTGTTTGTAATAGTGGCAGCAAGTTTTGTAATTTTAAACAGTTTGTTTCAGGCAATGTACAATTTTTCTAAGGTTTTTCGAAGCTGAATTAAATACATAGCTATTGACATTCTACCTGGAAATTTAGGAGTGTTAATAAACACTAGTTCATATCACAGTTAGTCTAGAAGAAATAGTAACATACCATATGCCTGACTTTTGTTCTTAGTGGAAATATAAACAAAAGTAATTCTGCTAAAATGTATCTTTTTTCTTTTAATTACAGTATTTCATATATCTAAAGGGATGCAAATAGCTGATATGTCAGATTGTGTATGTAACAACCTAAACTAACTGTTGTTACAACATCCCTTTTAAGGTGAAGCTGAAAGGAAATAGTTAAAATAAATTAACAATACATTTAAAGACCAAAATAGAAATATTAGATTTGTACTGACTATTTAACTGCCCATCAGAACTGAATAAATGTGTGGTAAAGTTCTTAGAGGTGTATAAATTTGTATAAAACCCACTAAAATCTATTTGATCTATCAGTTTGTGGTCACTGTACATTATGAACTGTGTGAAAACACACGTGCGTAGAGGCTCAGTGAAAGTTAGGTTAACCTTAAATCTGGAATTCCCTGAACTCCAAGTTTGATCATATAGCCTCCTTAATTTGTGATTAATGTATTCTTCTTTACTGTGTTTCACATGTGAGGAAGAAATAGTGAAGTAAAACTTCAAAGAAAGCCTCTGGATTTTTGTGGGATGCCAGCACAAACAAAGAAACAAACAAACATGCCCCCCCCCCCAACAACCAACAAAAACAAAACAACAAAAACACCAAGCCCCGCAATATTCAGATGGAACCCGACAATTTCTTAAGACTATTTGGTTGGGTACCTCTTGAATTTTGCTAACACTGTTTGAAACTGCATTGGAATATTCCTTGTCTCAGGCAGAGTAGTATTCACTCTACCAAGAAATGTCAAGTATTTATTCTGTTTGAACGCAGGGCCAGGTTTTCTGGACTTCCACCCTGGCTTTTGCTGCTCTAGCATACAGAGTGGAATAATAGAGATAGTATAGGTGTTATATGATCTATATAAACGGTTGGACTCAATGACCTTAAGGATCTCTTACAACCAAAATGATTCTGTGATTCTGTACTGGATTATATAACTCAACTAATCTTTCCTATGATTGCACTTCAGTTGCCTAGAAAACTTGAGTAGCATGTAAGGTGTTAAGGTTCAGAATGTAATCACTAACTCATCTTTTCTGGCTCTTGTGTGGCCAACAGCCTGGATGTGACATTGGTACAGGTGAATGAGCATGTTCTAACTTTATGATAACTAAGCTTGCTTTTGAACCACATCTGAATTTGCTCCAGCTCTTCTAAACTGATGAATTATTACAGAGTGTCTACAAACGCTAAGTGCAGTGCCAGGAGATTTGACTAATTTAAATTTAGCCAAGCCATTAAAGCTACTAAAAAATACTGATATTTTTTCCTTCACGTTCCTTGAAAGATTTTCAGTAGTCTGGATTTCTGTCATCATTTTCATGTGTCTCTAAGAGACGTTTTGTCTATTCCTTTAGTTAACTTTGACAAGATGAAAATAATTGTGGAGCTTTTTTTATTTTATTCCAAAGAGCCCTGTGACAGTAAAATTCTGGCGGTAGCGTTTCTGATTAGATTTTTTTTGTTTTATTATCTAATTCTTTAATCCATGGTAATTATCTCTTGGTTGCTAACTAGTTGCTGAGACGGATAGATTGCCTTCAGAGACCTTTCTGGGAAATGGTCCAGTTCTTTGCTTGTCTGTTTTAATCTCAAGTTTGCTGTTAGAAATATGCAATGTCATAGGACAACACAAGTCAGACACAACAACTCTGCTTTGTTGGTTGGAAGACAACTAAACACACATGCTCTCTGCTGAATAATATCAAATAATATGCTCAGTGCTTTGTATCTCACTGGTGTTTCATTAGGTGATCATGTGGATTTCTGTTTTGCTCGATAAGAGAAAGCAGGGTAATATTGTTGTGCTACACTGAACATTGTGCGAAGATGATGATTAATTTGTTAATCAGGCTACTGGATTTGATATAGAGCAGCTTGATGAGCCTCTTATAGGCTAAATAAATAAAATGAAATTTTCAAAGTTATTGATTAGGTATATTTTGATTATGACATACCAGAGATTGACTAGATACTGGATAACATAATGGCATTTTGACTGATTTGTTTTAGAAGAAGTGAGAATAGCAAGTCTGATTAAAACAGCAGTACCGGAGACCAGAATGTATTTTGTTAGAATGCACCTGGCTCTATTATGGAACACACAGGGCACTAGCCAGAGCCCATTATCTCAGGTAAAACATGGTATTGTGTGTTTTGGGCTGGGCTGTGCATGACTGCTGTTTGTGTCTAAACTGGGAAGAGGGAAAAAACCCACACCTACTCCCTCCCAGTACAAGTGGTGCAGCCAGGCTTTATCATGAACTGTAGATGTAATATTGTGGTGTTCCCAGTATTGCAAAGGTTGTCCAAGAGCAGGGGGCAGGACCGGGTGGCAGAACACATCTAACTGATGTAGCTAGAAAAAAGAGGGGAAGCAACCATGCGCTTTGGTGCATGTATGCAAAAGTTTGCCTGTTCCCCATAGTGTTATTTTTGGTAACTATGTGTGTTAAACCTGCTCTTCGTATTGGCATCTTGCTTTGGAAACTGATGAATCTGAAGCAAAACTGGAAACAAGATTCAGTCCGACACCTTTTTGATACAGGCATGAGTCAGTAGCACTTTTTAGCTCAGAATCCAGAACCTCCTCATTCCAGCCACGAAACTGCTCCTGCTACTTGCCGGAGATGCAACTGCTGAACTGATAGAGTTTATGCTCAAGTGTTTACTCATTTATTATTGAAGATGAGGACATTTTCAGTTCTGTTTTATTATTTTGTGACATCTGGACTTTCAGGAATTTTTGATGTATTTATTTCTTCTCGGATCTGAACTTGGAGCCTGCATTGTGGTACAATCTCTGGAATGTTCTGATTCTATGCAACTGCTGAAGTTGTTGAGAAGCTGTGAAATGACCCTTCCCCATGCATTTAGGAAAGAGTTGTATCATCAGGCTTTGTCTGGGTGCTAGGATTTAGACTGTAGATCTGTATGTTTACTGCATGCAGACATCCATATTGCCAGTGTGTTTTAAAATAATTTTCCCCAATAATCACTGTTTGCATGTCTTGTCTTTGCAGAGTTTATTATTCTGCATACTGCACCATTTTACAAGTTCTCCCACAATCAAAAATCGTCTATAAATAAGTAAAGCTTTTTACTCTGAGGGCAAACTTAAATTTTCTCTTGCTGTTTAAAAATCATCTTTATTCACATAAGAGCTTTCACAACTCAATATATATTGGCCTAATAGTGAATTAAAACTACCACAGTAATGGCTTTAACATGTGCTGTCATATAAGTTAAAACAATGTTAGAAACTTAGAAATTCTGTGTTCTGGTCAGATTTTGTTTTCGTGTGGAGACTCTGTCAGCAAAAAAGTTCTTGTGTTTACAGAGCTCCAACTCTTTTTGCTCTGACTTTCTTCAATGGTAGGCTGGATATCAGAAGTTGAAGGAGTTCAGGTCCTGTGTACATAGTGATCTCTATTTAGATTAGTTACTTTGGGCTTCCTACACCTACTACTGCAAAACAGACACTCATGATGCTCTAATCCTCTTTTGCTTTTCCTCTGGATACTGCACTGCCTTAGTTTTACTAGGCCTGAGGAGGACCTGGGATTTCAGTGTAGGATGAAAAACAACAGCTGAAGATTGAGTAGGGAAAAGCCTGGCAGAAAATGCTGAAACTTGGGCAGATTTACTGTTGGTAATGAACACAAATGACAAAGGGAAACCTGAAAAATATTTGTTTTAAAATAAATAAATGTAAATATAGGCGAGATAAAGAATAAAATATTTATACTTTTTCCAGTCCAGGTGAGCTGTGTGTTACAAAAATCATTTTCTGTTTTGGAAAGTCAATGGTAGTACTAAGAATTTATCAGCCTGTTAAGAGAAAATGTATCATTAGCAAAAATCACAAGACACAACATTCATTGTTCCTGAAAAACTAATGTTAAATTATTTGGAGAGTAAGTTATGTGGCTGGATGATCTCCATGGTTTTCTGCTTATTAATTCTGATGATACTACATTGGGTGTTCATTTGGTAACTCTATAAATAGGGAGGTGGGTTGGCTTTTGCGCTGTTTCTTTCTCTAGAGGGCGAGATTTATAGCTAGTAAGTATCACCTAGGGAGGAGGAATAATATCTTTTGTTTCAGTAGTCATTCAGCTACACAACTGCTCATTACTAAGCTCAGTGAGTCAGTGTTTTCAGAAATGACTACCAATTTTGGATGCCTCAACTTCTGGCTACTCAGTTTGAAGGACCGTAAAAAGGTCTATGTGGGATATATATATATATATATATATATATATATATATATATATATATTTTTATTTCCCCAAGGAAATTCTGATGATCAGCCTTCTAGAAATTTTAGTGGATGTAGGAAACTTACTTTATGTACAATTCAAGAGAATTAATCTCCTTCAGTGCTGCAAAGCAGATAAGAGGCAGTTCTTAAATGTATTGATGACTATTCTATGCTCTGAAATGATATAGGACACTTGATTCTCCAACTTTACGATAACTTTCATGAAATATTTAATGATTGTCTGATGATTTATTCCTCTCTACATAATACAATCTAAAAGAATGGTTTCGTTAATTATTTACATTGTGCTGCTGATGCTATTTCTCTCCAAGTGCTTTCCAGCAGTAGCTGCTTCTGCTTATTACCAGGAGACACTTCAAAATGCAGAGCTTGTCAAGAAAGCAGAATGATAACCTGTCTCATTTGGATTTGTGTGTGTTTATAATGTGTGTGCTGGGTAAAAAATACTAATGGGGATGAAGCAAGAAAAGAGGGACTTAAAATTGCCTGGGAGATCCATGCTCTGAAATGAGGATAAACCCCGGGGCTTGTGAATGTGCCTCTGAGGGCTCCTCGTGGCTGCGTTGGCAGGATGAGAAGCTGAAAAGGGCAGTTCAGAGAGGTTTTTTGAAGCAGCGGCAGCACAGAGTGAAGAGCATTAAAGAACCTGAGTGAAATGCCTGAGGGTGATGATCCAGCATCACTGCAGGACTTGAAATGGCTTGCAAGGTGGTTGTGGGTAAGCTTTTGCTTCTGTAATCTTGTTTTAATAGGGTGTAAGTCTGACAGCCAGCGGTGAACTTGGCAGCAGTGGCAATGGAGGGAGAGAGGCTGCTAGGGCTTTCTAAGGGTGCATGAAAAGAAAGCCTTGGAGTCTTCAGGTCCCATGGGTTTTGCTGTCAGTGATCTCCCTGGCTGCCTGAAACCCACTCAAGTAAACATAAGAAAAGGAGAGCTGCCAGTGCTGCCTTCCCATCGAATGCTCTGCTTGCTGGCTCTGCTGGCTCCAGTCTGAGTACAAGGCAGGAGAGGTGCAGCCCTTCTGCCTCCTGCAGATCCAGCCTGGCTCCTCTGCTGGAGCTGGAGCTTTGTGCTGCTCTTGTAGCACAGCCAGGAGCAGCATCTCTCACTTCGGCGGAGAGAGAGGAGCAGGATGTCACTTATGTTTCCCTCTTGATCACTCTTTCAAAAGCAACAGGCCTAAAGGGGGAAAAAATGATTCAAAGTTTCGAACTGTTTGTCTGGCAAAGGTCAAAGTGCATTCAAGACAGAATTTCTTAAAGGTGCTGTGACTTGGCTTCTCATATAGTGTTACCTGGGATGGTCAGGTGTTAGATGGACAATGGTAAACAAGCAATGATAAACCACCAATAACAAACAAGCTGGAAATTTTATTTAAGGAGATAAATCCCAGAAAAAGACCCTTGCAAATACTCATCATGGATAATGCTGAAGACAATAAGTGAGTTGTTTTGTGTGTGTTTTATTTTAAGTATTGGAAAAAGCAAAACCTGGTTTATAATCACATCAATGCTGTTTAAAGTGGCTTTTAATTAATTATGCTCTTTGATAAATTCCACCTTAATATGACAAATAACAAGCAGGTTTGTTCTTTTTTTACTTACCACATGCTTTAGCTTTCTCAGGGACTGTAATTCAGCCCTATACTACAGATTATTCACTGCAGTGTGTTCTGCTAGGAAATAGTAGGTTCATCCTCCTCTCTTGGTAGGAGGAAAGGTAATAAAGTCCTTATGCACAGTGGAGGACTTCTATGGGTGGCGGAGGTTTGCTGTGCAGGCTAGAATCTAGTTCAGGGCATTTGCCTGAGAAGAACATGTCACATTCTTCTCTCAGATACAGTGCTAAAAGTTAGGAGTAGTCTCAGTCAATTGATTTGCACTGGTATGAGAAAAGAATAAGCGCCAGATGGTGGAACTCTTTAAGCATTTGGCTCTGATTCACTTGCTGACCAGGTCTCTAACTGCTGATGTGCAAGTGTGTAGTAACATGTCTCAGGATAAGATGTATTTGTGAGGTACAGCCACTCCAAGAACAAAGATTATGTGGTAGGTTGTAGGTATGTGTAACAGTATCTAGCGCCTGTTAGTCATTTGGGTTCTGGATGCCTGTACATGCTTGTTGACTTGTAGTCCAACAGTCAGAATAATCCTGCTGCCTTTCAGCACAGCAGACGGTGCATTACCTCGTGACTGAGAGAAATGTCACTTGTTAATCCACAGCTTCTCTGGGCAGCCTGTTCCAGTGCCTCACCACCCTCATGGTAAAGAATTTCTTCCCTGTATCTAATTTAAATCTACCCTCTTGCCTTTAAAAGCCATTACCCCTCATCCTATCACTGCATGGCCTTTGTAAAATGTCCCTCTCCAGCTTTCTTTTAGGTCCCCCTTAGGCACTGGAAGGCTGCTCTAAGGTCTCCCTGGAACCTCTTCTCCAGGCTGAACAATTCCAACTCTCTCAGCCTGTCTTCATAGGAGAGGTGCTCCAGCCCTCTGATCGTGTTGAATTTTTGCTTAAGGAGAAACTGAGCAAGAACGTGAATGAGATTCGAGGATGTATGAAGTCCCAGGAAGCAAAAATGAAATACACTGAACCTTGATTTCAAGTTATCTGGATCTTCTAAGACCATTTCCATTACTTCTTAATTTCCTTTGCTGTTTGTTGGATATTGTTTCCTTATCTGGTGTTTTCTCAATTATTAAAACCCAATTACTGTTTGTTTGTTTTTCAAAATTAATTATTTAAAATTCAGAATGAAATATAAGAGATATCAAATAACTGTGTCTGTTACAATATTTTTGGTACCTCATTAAAATTCCCCTTAAGTTTCTCATACAGCTGCTAGCCACCTCATTTTCTTCAGAGGAATTAATTTCAAATTGTGTGCATTTGTATACAAAATGGAGAAGATCTATTTCTGCAGTTCTCTGTGCTATGGCAACCATGTAGACGTGTCCTTTGGTTGAAGGAACTTTGGCAGTATTTTATTCTGGGTGGCTGCTCAGGTCGCTGTGACTTTCAGAAATGGACTTGATTTGCATTGGAATATTTAATTTGCAGTGCTGTGTCTTTACATTTGTCTGTGCCTGGATGAAAAAGAATTAAAACTTCAGGAGAACTCTTTTCTTACATGTCTTCATGAATTATTTCAAGAGTTAATGTGGGTGTACTGTTATGCCTTAGCTCAAGATCATAAAATTATAGAATAGTTTTTGGGTTGGAAGGGACCTTCAAAGATCATTTAGTCCAACCTCCCTGCAGTGAGCAGGGACATCTTCAACTAGATCAGGTTGCTCAGAGCCCTGTCCAGCCTGGCCTTGGATGTTTCCAGGGATGGGGCATCCACAGCTTCCCTGGGCAAGCTGGGACAGTGTTTTATCACCCTTATAAAAATTTTCTTTTATCTAGCCTGAATCTCCCCTCCTTCCATTTAAAACCATCACCCCTTGTTCTTTTGCAACAGGCCCTGCCAAAAAGTCTGTTCCCATCTTTCTTATAGGACCCTTTTGGGTGTGTTTTTTTTTTTTTTTTTTTTTTGGTGAAGGATGGGGTGTTGGTGGTGCTTTTTTTTTTTTTTTTTGCCTTGGGCTCTATGAGAAATAGTATTATGATTTTTTTCTTAGGGCAATCAAAATGTAGACGTACATACACGTATTGTCATCATCTCTCTTTCTTGTTGTGCATCAATTTTAAAGGGTGTTCTGGTTTCCAGTGGCTTTGTAACGATTGCCTGGTGGGCTGCCGTCACAGTGCACAGTGGGGTTCCCTGTGTTTCCAGAGGGATGCTGAGCTCTGCTCCTAAAAAAATAAATTTGTTTTAAAAACAAAACAAGAATGTGAACCTTCCTCAGGAAAGCAGTCTTGTGTCTGGCAGGAAGGTGAAGTCAGATGCCAGCCGTGGTGTTGCTGTTGCTGCAGGACTCCGACACACACAGTGCTGAGTTCGAGCACGTACATGCATGTCCCGCTTCTGGCTGGGGAGCACTATCTGTGGAGCAAGTTGCTAGACCTGGAAGCAAGGCTGGAACATGTCCTCTAACACACCAGGGTTTCTCAGTGTTGTTGCTGATGCTGAACTTGACTGACCCAAGTGGGAGGTACCCAGGCTATAGTAGAGAAAAAGGCCAGTGTTGGGGTGGATGTTAGAAATGAGAAGCCTGTAGAATAAGGCTTGTTGGACTCACTTCTCTGTGTCACGGACATGAGGGGAATGAGTGACCTTTGTGGGAATGGCCATTGCCTCATCCTCTGCACGAGAGCTGCTGCTGTCCTGTCTCCCAGCAGCAGCCAGGGTGGCTTCCAAAAGTGGTGATACGGGTAACCCGAATTATGGGATTGCAGCAGGTACCTGCCAGCCTTTTCCTGCTGTGCCACATACCCTCCTGTGAGACCACTGATGGTGATTTCTTATTATTTTGCAATGCAAACCTATTTAGTGGGTTCTGCACAAATGTAACAAGGAGCAGTAATGGGAGGGGCAGATATTTAGCTGAAGGGCAGGTATGGCCTATGATCCTAAAAACCAAAGAACCTGGCTTTAGTTTCAAATTGAAGAGTGAGTTTGATAGGCCTGAGAAATTTTTTCTTTTTTTTTTTTTTTTTTTAAGTTGTAAATTAAAAAAAAAAAGACCATAGCTTATCACGGAGTTACTGGAAGATAAATGTGTAAAGTATTTTTAGTATCCGAGAGCAGAAACAAGATATTCCTGGCAGAACTGTTGTGGGCTGCAGTACAGCTTGTCTCTCAGCCAGTTACTTGTTGCTGTGATGAGTCCCTTGTTGTGAAGGATGGCAGTCTCACAATGAGGATGCATAAATCAATCACAGGATTACACAAGTCTCTTCTTCTTGTGGCACAATTCGGAGTCTTTTGTGCTTTTGCCCTGAGATATTTCTGTACCCAAGGTTATGCTGTTTCTGTTCAGTCATCTGTGTCTTCACTGTTGTCTGGTTGCATCAAAGAATGCAAAAAGGTTGGTCAGTGCTGTTCCAGTTTAGTTTGGCTTTACAGATATTTGGGTGAACTTTTATCAGAGCAAATGCTGGTCCTTTCTTGTTAGCCCCATTACCTCTCTGGGTAGAGGAACTCTCAGGGAATTCCTCTGCTATAGTTAATGACCAGTTTATTCTTTGTCTACTTTACGAGCTACTGGAGGCCTCAGCTGAGATCAAAAGTTAAGAGCAGAAAAATAGTTGTCTTACTGGAGCAGAATCAGAGTCACTGGGATGACACATACAAAACCAGGTCGGCATGTAATTACATCTGGAAATTTGAAGTGGATGGCATTTGCACGTTTGTTTGTTTCTAAGTGATTAACCATTGTACAGGATTTACAGAAAACACTTGTCTGCACTGGTAGGTTCTTCTGCTCTGCCACTCCCAAAACAGTTCATTTGAGGATCATACTGTGGGTCTCTGAAAAACTTAAGAACCTCAGAAAAATTAAAGCTGGCTTTTCTGGATTCCAGTTTAAGATCCTGTCTGTGTGAATATGCTTACTCAATGTTTTCCTTAATTGTGTCTGCAACAACTTGTGATTTGTTTGTCTGATTTCTCAAGGTTGGCTAATTCTTCAGTTCAAAAAGCTTCATTTACCTTGATGCCACCATGCTGATATAATATTGGCAGAACACAACCTGTTGGCAGTCAGCAGTTGCATTCATTACCAATTTGCTTTAGTTGGTTTCCCATTGCTGAAACTTTCCTTTTATAACATGTTGCGCTAGCTTTGCTTATAAACTAAAGCTTGTAATGATGCAAGCGGGCTGCAGTGGAAACTGATGGTCTGCAAGAACTCACAAGCACGTGGGCAGCTGTTTGGGAAATGTATAAAAATGTGGCTTGTTCAATGATTGACCTTAAACATGTATTGATTTGCTTTTTTTTTTTTTTTTTCTTATTATTCAATTTAAACTTCTTAACCTAGGCATGAAGGCAAAGCTAAGAGAAACCACATTTGCTGGAGGGATACGTTGACAGTATGGATTGGTTTAGAATTGCTTTTCACTCTAGTGCTATTAAAGGCAAAACCTAACACAAAGAATTTGAAATTAAGGACATTTAGCAGCAGGAACATAGCAGAGAGTCAGGGGGGAAAAGGCATTTATAATATAGATGATGATGGGCAGGGTATTTTGCATGTAGACAGTGCCACTAATTAACAGCTGTGAGGTGACCCAGGACAGCGACTGAGCACAGAGGAAGACAAAAGTCCAGATGGCAGGCTGTGATGCAGAAGTGCAGGACATCAGACTGTGTTACAAGGTGACTGCAAGGTGAGAACAGAGACTTTTCTTTTGTGAGAGGAAATGATCCATGAGAAATTTCATAGGGTGGTAGTGAATTGCCTGCACAGATACAGGATAGACCTAGCTTTAGAGCTACATATACATTCTGTTTTGCTCCCAGGGTTGTGTGACATGAATGTTCCCTGGGAGATACTTACCGACTTGGAAAAGTGAAAGCTGTTTTATGGAAGCAAATGTGAATGCAAATATTTTATTTACCTAGTGTGCTAGGCATTTAGCCGAACAGTTTATAGTCTAGGGGTGATATTGCTACTCCCTGTGTGGATGTATTATACAAAGCCAGTGCATGGTGGCAGCCCAGGACACTAGAGAGAGTGTTGGTGGTCAGAGAGTGGTGCAGAGGCCAAGAACACCCTCCCCTGGGCATGGGGGCTGCCTCTTCTGGGGCAGCATCCAGCATCTGGGGAAAGGCAATGGACTGCTTGCTGTTCTTTGCTTTGTCTTCACAAAGCTTTTTCATTGTATAGCCTGTATCTTATATGCGCTGTTCATCTCCCTGGGCCTAACATATTCCAGTACTTTGATATCAAGCAAAGATTATTTCTTAGGTAAGTAATCCCACGTTTTGACAGCACTGCCGCTTTGAGAAGTATCTGACACTACAAGGAAATCATGCAGAAGGAAGCCATAAGATGGGACATAATTAGGATGACACATATATCAACGTGAAATGGAGTTCTGAGGTCTGATAAGTATAATTAATTATTCATGACATATATCAGTTTTTGACATAAGGTCAAAAACTTTTGAGAAAAGGTAAAGCACTACTGACTCGTGTGTGTGAGGTCAAGTTTCAGTATCCAAATGCTTCACACAGTCTGTGATTTGGATATAAAATATGAATTTGCAGCAACCACAGAAAGAGCCAGGAAGAAAGACCACAGAATATATCTTGTTGCTAATACCACTTGACATGGTTTGCTGGTAGATGTTTCAGCCCTTATACTGGTTGTAGAAGTGTATCTGTTAAGGGTTGATGCTGATTTATCCTATCTAAATTGTAGTCTCCAAATATGAAATGAGTCTTCTTGGGCCATATTGAATTTCAGATTGAAATTCTGGATCCCATTTTATCCTTCCTGACTTCTAGACTTGAGTCTAGAGATTATTTTTTCCAAAGTTTAGGGTCTATATTCACTGTTGATCTTCACTGTGTTGAGGGAAGAAACTCACACTGCAAATTCAGGCCTGGGCTGCTAGCTGGGGACAAACTTTAACTGGTACCAGTGCATGTTTTACATGAGAATAGTTCATTGTATATCGTATGAGATATTGTTGCCTATGATTAGAAGAATGCTTGTGCACAGTGTTTTGATCTTGTCACATATATTTCTTACTTGAAACTAGTTCACAATACTTAAAATGTTGAGCTGAATGTTTAGTACGTGAAAACATTTGTGGTATTGAATCTCAATTAGTGTTTCTTAGCAAACAAAACCAAAGATGTTGCAAATAACAGCTGCAGGGAACTAACTAAAAATTAACTGAGTATAAAGGTATAATGTCTTTGTACTTTTAGTCCAGATAAACTACAATGCTCATCTGAGCTATGGGCTGAAACTTCTGCCACTCACAGAAAACAATTCTGTGTCTTCGTGGAAAACATGAAGTGGGATGACAGCACTGAATGTGTCACTTCTGTTTCATTTTTTGCCTTGGTATAAGGCAAGAAAGGGGTTGTGGGACGTATTATGGCAGCCAGTAAAAAGAGCACTAAGTAAGGTGCCAAAAAGCACCTAGTGATGATGGAAAAATGTCCTTGTATGCAATTTTGGAATAAATTGACATGAATCATGCACTTTCTGTTTCTTACTGTAGTATTTCACTGTCTTGTATGCAATGCAACTGTCAGATTTTCTATATTATATGTGAACACAGGAATGCAGTAGTTTGACAGAGCTGACAACAATACTAAATAATTCTAAATTAAAAAAAAAATCTGTAAAATTTATAAAGCTCTGAGTTTAGAATTTAGGGCAGAGTTCAGCAAAAAACCTCAGTACTAAAGATTATCAAGGGTAGATCTCAGATTGCCCATGAAACACAATCTCTAACTTTGTTTTTCTCAGGACTGTCCTAACAGATCTCAGTCTTCAAAATTCTAGTTTAGCTTAATAGGGCAACTTTTTTCTTATTGGTTAAAAACTGTTTAATAATAGAAATAAATGCAGCAATATATGAAGTGTAGTGTTGCAAATTTAGGAATTATATAGACAGCTTAAAGGGTTCCTCTGTTTATTTAATTTGCTCTTTCTTTTGGTGTATTGTGGACTCAGTGTCTTTACGGCCTTTTGGCCTGCATCTGTTCTTTCTTACTTTGATGTAAATTTAGAGTAATAAACCAATGTCAATGGAAAACTGCAGTAAAGCCTCAAAAAGAGATCCAAATTAGAGCTTTTACATTTAATTCAATTTTCCCTTGAATCTTTATGATAGAAACTTAAAGCTTTGCTTCACATGAGTTGTGTGTATGTGTATATTTTATATGAAATGCTGTCAGATGGAATTGGAATGTTTTGTAATAGTTTTTCATCAGTTATGTGGTGAAAAAAATGCAAAGCAATGGGGAATTGGACAGGAAAGACGTAACTTCTTATTTAGGGTTTGTCTACTCTTGCGTAGTTGCTACTGTGAGTGCGCAGCGGGGTGTACCCAAGGGAACTTTAAATTAGCTGGCTTGACAAGAGTGCGATAGCGTGGGGTAGCTGCCAAGAATTTCCTAAGCTTCCAGGAAAGGTGTTTCAGCCTTGCACTGAGCTTGTGGCTGCAGTTAGCTTAGTTCAGGGCATTGACTGTGTTGCAGAGATGGCTTTAGCCTCATGTGGATGCAAACATATAACTTAAATGTTATTTTTGTCTCTGAGTCTGATCATCTGATTCTGAGGGCTGTTGTGACTCCTACTGGCAGGGGAACATAAGTATTTGTATGTGAAGGTCGGGGTAGATTAGACATTGTTACCCTTTCTGACTTGCAGGTGTAAGGGATGATGTGGACAGAGGAGTAGGGAGATGGTGGGATGTGAAGGCAAGGAGACCTAATGGCTCCTCTTCTCCATGTGCTTTGTGAGCCTGGTGAATTCACCGGAGATAGTGCAGGGGCCAGGAGTGATTTCTAACTGTGCTCTCCCTCCATCTGTGGAGATGGTTGGAGGGAGGCCTTGAAAGGGGCTATGGGGGAAGTGGGAGTGCAGGCTTGGTGTGTGGGAATAGATGGACCTTCCTTTCTGGAGATGAGAATAGCCTTTTGGTAGCTTTTCCTAATAGTGATATGGGAGCAGAAGGAGAGATAAATACCAATTCTGTCTTTGCTTCTGCTAGAAGGTATCATGAATTATTGCTTTAACTTTGTTAAATCACTCTACAGCTTACAACTGCATTGGAAATTTTCGATTTATAGCATTCCTGAAATGAAGGAGCATGTTGGAGACTGTGCTCCATGTGCAAAATGCTGATTTCTGCATGCACACTTCTTTCTTGTGGGTGGTAGAAGAGCCTTTCAAGTAAAATGTGCTGATGGGAATAAGAAAGCAGAGTGACCTTTAGCTGTCCGTGCTTACCCAAAGGATGCAAGACATGCGGTTTACACTGCTAAATATTTGAAGTTTATTGTTACTGGGTTCATTATTAGTAGGTCTTTATCTTCTCTTCTAAAATCGATAGCTCCCTTTGAGAGATTTAATTTTTTCAATGCAATCCCTCACTTATGGTAACAAAAGGTGCCTGATTTAGCAGTGACATTTGCTAGTGAGATCCACCATCAGGTGATTCAGAGTGTTTGTTATTAGTCTTTACTTTGTTCTCAGGGAGTACTTTTTAATTTAGTTTGTCTCATACTGTGTTTGGCCTGATTTCTCATTGAAAATAAAAATGTTTTGCCCTTAGATTCATCAGAGGCTTTTAAAACTTGCATGGTGAGAAAAACTCATGAAGGTCAAAGGCAAGAATAATGTGTTTGAGAAAACAGGGAGCATTGAAATCCTTCAACTTGTGTCAACAGCTTTTCTCTTCACTCTCAACAGTATTATTGTCCTGTTGCTGTTTGTCTCTTAAGTCAGTCGTCTGTGGAGCGAGCAAGGGAGATGTCCATATATAACCATGAAGGTGTCAGATACAAGCACAGGCATATCAAGCAAGGCATTTCCATCAGTGGTAGAAGAGCTGGCAGTGTAGCTGGTGCTGTACATTCATTGGAAACATCACATATGTCTCACTTGTGTTAATGAAAATCACTCTAGTCCGAACAATGAGGGTCAAAAATACAGTGTTATGAATAGTGGGCAGTTTACCAAAGGAATTGTAATTGCTTGGATGGCTGGAAATGACTGAATGTGCCAACAGCCCAAAGTCGTGTTTGAAATTACACAAATACTGACTCAGGATATGTCTACATTAGCAGTTTAGTTTGGATGAAGAACATACTTTTAAAACAAACCCTCCTGGGTTTACCCACTTACCAATTTAAGTTTTCCTTGTGGAACAGTCTTGGGTTGCAGAAACAGGTAATAGAACTAAACTGCCGGACATGCTGCAGGAGCTCACCTAAATAAGCTCAAGCTGCTAATGGACTTTCAGCCTATGGGCTCAGGCTACAGCAAGTCTGAAATACTGCTTCTCCTCTCTCCCTGGTGTGAAAGTACCTGGTGTGAAAGTGTGCTTCTCCTCAGCACCAAGTTTGCTGTACAGATGCTCTCCTGTTGTACCATTCTAGCTTCTGATGGGGATATAACTGTAAGGCATTAGCAATGAGTTTCATCTTGTCTGACTTCAGCTTCTTAAAAGTAGCTCTGTTGGTCGGGAACAGAGATACAGAAGACATGACTCACCCTCTGCTTAAGTGCGTGCTCAAGATGGGCTGAATCACACTTAGGGGTCTCTGTATTTTTCCATGGCCTGTAGGGAAATCTTAACTTTTAGGCAGGTGCTTGCATTGAACTGCTGGAGTTAAATGAAAGGAATCCCATGCAACATGAGAAACAATATGTTCTAAGAGACTCAAAATTATAGGAGAATGATGCATAATGAACCGTAAGAAGATGACTCAGAAGCGCTTAGGGCAATTATTTCAGAAGGATGGGGTATAATACTAACTAGCAAGTAGTTTTACCTGGTAATATTCAACTGAGATGTTAAAATAAGATGCTATGCATGTGACTGTGGAAAATAGTCATTTAAAAGCTAATAATTTTTACATAAGTGATACATGATTCAGCAGCTCATCAAGAAAGGTATGATTATGAGAGGGTTTTGTTTCAAATCCTAAACAACTCTTATGCTCTGCAGGAGGTGAAAAAACCACTAGAATTGATATTGTTCATTTAGAAGCCACACATCGTATAATGATACTCTCTACTAGAAAAATGGATATGTCAGTTGCCTTAAGCCTTTTAGTGTCAGTCAGCCAGCAGAGATGATTGTGTATGGTGTGGTGTACCTGTACCACAGGTGCTTGTGTAGTACTAAAATAGAATAATTTCACAAAGTATGCCTCAAAGATTCTTAATTGCAGTTTTTCAAGCAGATTCTTGGATTCAGTGTTCAATTTAGGTTATTTGCCTAAATATTCTAAAAATGCATTTAGTCTGAGCTAATCTGCTCTTAATGTTTTTGTAAGTAGGACCATTAAGGGACTCTGGGTCACTTTCACAGTTCTGATTAGACTGAAGCTCTTCTTGGTTAGCTTACAAGTATTTGATAATGCATTACTTTTAAAAAAGTAAACCCTTTTTTTTTTTCTTAATGTGGTGTTCCATATTATCATTTTACATGATGTTGCATTAATACTAGAAAATCTGAAAATAATTGGGTCTTTAAGAAGGCATTTGCAGACCTTTAAAAACTGGATTAGTAAGATTTTGTTTTTCTAGTGTGTCTGACTTGGTTTTGATCTGTTACACTAGCAAAGATCAGCTATCTTTTGTTTCTCAATCATTTTAATGGGGATTCAACCTCAATTATGGTGAATTTTATGTTCTTTCAGAATTTTGTCAAATATCATCATATTCTAGGACTGTTTTTCTAAGCAGCTTTTAAATCAGTACTTTTTTTTAAAAAAAAGTAATTTTCAATTTTTCTTGTAGCTAAAAAGATTCTCATAACAAATCAACTATTTTATGACAGGCTTCCTAGTCCATCCATGAGTTTCCAATACCTTGATCCATTTAATTTTTTCCCCTCAGTATTATTTAAAGACAGCATTTTTGTAAATAACCTCAAACCATAACTATTCTACTGTTAATGCAAAGGAGTGAAGATATAAAGATGCTTAATTTTTTGTTGAAAAAAAAATATCCTACAGAGGAAATAAAATTACAAGAATGACAGACAGGAATAGCCTGTAGGTTACATGAATGTATACAGGGTGCTGTCCTCATAAAAACTCTCTTCTGCTCTCTAGAAATTATTTTCTAATAAAGAACCTGGTTAATGTTGACTCCTTAAGAGAGTAACAATTAATATTTTGCTGTCACAAGAAGGAATACTTCTGTGGTCAGCTTCTCAGGATAAAATGATTTGGGCTGGCTTTGTTAATGCATGGCAACATCACAGTAATTTCATGTTATTGTCGAGTGCTGCTGGAAGCCAGCAGGTAGGATGGTATCTGGAAACAGAATAAAAGGTGGAAAAAACGTGAAGTAAAAGAATGACTCGAGGGAGCTCACATTTGTATCTGTTTTTACGGGACTGTGAAATTATGCTGTTTAGTGAACACGATTTTGATTGTGACTGTATTAACTATTGCTGTTAACACATGAGTTTGTTTTAATGCCTTATGGAAACTGGGTCTGGAGTTTTGAGAGTTTTAAATGCTTATTTCGTTCTAGGCTATAGAAATGCCTCTCAAAAACAGAAGAAGGGCCAGAAGAAAGGAAATGAATGAGGCTTTAGTAATGCTGGAAGTGGTTGGCATTAGAAAACTTAAATTTCAGGAAGCAGCTCCTGCACTGAACAGATTGTCTCATTTAAAGAGCAGCAGATGTATCATGGAGAACTTCTCAAACTGTTGTGATTTTGCCCATTTCGTGCCATTGATTTTTTTTGTCTTTCCTTATTTATTACCAGACATATTTGTGTAAGATCAAAGCATATTGTTTAGGCTTCAGTGGAGTTTGTATTTTCCCCAAGAAACAATGTTACTTTTGAGTAAGAGTAGCTGTTCCCTGTAGTGGGTGTTAGGCTCCCTGATAATGGCAAGGGTGATAAGAAATATTGTGACTCAGGAGATAAGCAGACTGTGATGACTTATTACTAGTTTTCTAACCTCAGGATCCCACCTTTGGTCCATCTTGCTGAGTGCAGAAGTACTTAGTCAAGCTGCCAATAAGAAACCTCCCACTATCTCCTTCTGTTAAATGCAATGAGATTAAGGTGAAAAGCAATTATTGCTGTCTGAAGTAGATCGTCTATATGTGTGAATATCATTGAAATGCCAGGTGTTTTTTGGGAGACAAGAGAAAGAAGATTGGACATTCTGTGGAGTAAATCGGGAAATATGTTTCCATAAATAAAAATATTGTTTTCCTCCAGGGAGATGCATGTGCCTGGATTTATTCTCAACTCCAGAGAAAGAAATGAAGCACTGAAAGAGGAGACCAGGTTTTAAACTACCTCCCAGATATGGAGACGGAGGGGGTGTCAGTGTGGTAGGCTCGTACTTGAAAGGGGTTTTATACGCCTCCTCTCAAAGGCCTAGATTTGATGCTGTTTGATGTCCACAGCTTCTGGAGAATTCTGTGGGCTCAAATCACAATTTATTTGAATAGGCAGTAACTGTATCTGAGTGCACATCTACAGAAGTGAGTCTTCTGCCAGCCCTGCTTGTGGTGCCATGGTGTGTGTCCTCACCCTGGTCACAGGCTGACCAAGCTGGGTATCTCTGGGAGAAGCTCATCTGCAAACTGTGAGCATAGACAGCCCCCATGGGCACTAGTGGGCATTTGGGTCCCAGGGGCTTTGTCAAGGCCCTGGAGCGTCACCTCACCCTGCCTGTGGCCCAGGACCCCATCATGGATGTTAGCCACTGCCCCAGTAATGCCACAGCAGAGCTGGTATTCAACCACCCCCCAGTTCTGTCCTGTCTGGCCCCACGGAGCTGGGCCCATGTTGTGTCTTGGCCCCAAGAAGGTGTCTTATGCCTGGGGCTGGGGCTGCCTGTTGTCCCCAAGCTGCCCTGCCCCTGGATGGGACTGAGAAGATGGGTTCTTGACTCCAGCACCATGGCCATGGGGAGCCACCAGTTGCCATGACAGCTCTTCAGAGTGAGAGGAACGGGTCTTGGCGGTGTCTGGAGACTGGTGGGTGGTCCTCAGTGTTCTTAGCCTGCTTCACTGATTTGGTAGAGAAATATAACTGCTAAATCATTTATTATTTACTCTTCCAGTTTGTATCCTTCCTTTTCAGTGTCCAGACCTCTCCAGATTAATGCCTTTTTCCTTTTTGAATTTGTTGCTTTTCTCTTTTGATTGGCTTCTTTATTTTGGTATATTTCCATTGCTTGGTATTCAAGCATTCATTCCTATTGCTAATTTCTATAAGCTATCTCTTTGTCTCATAAGAAAGCAACAGAGCATCCCTTTTTGTCCTCCTCCCTTCCTCTCTCCTTTTTAACATTTTTTTCTATCTTGTGAAGTTCAGTTGCAAGGGATATTTTCTTAAAAGCACAAACTTTGCTGTCTAGGGAATCCAGGCATCTCCTTTGCTGTGCCTGCTTCTCAGCAGTTATGTGGTCCAGACAACTAAATCGCTTTTGATGTCTGCTTGTTGTCAGTTCTTATTTGGTGCACATGTTATTCAGAGGAATTTAGCTGGGAAAAGCCAGTGAACAAATGGATCACAACTTTGTTTGAAGGAAAAGTTGGATTAATATAAAAGGGAATGTTTGCCAGAAGTCACCCTTGAGGTGACAGTGGGTTTAACATTGTGTGTACTGTGATTTTGCTGTGCTGACTGTGCTTGTGATAGCATGCAAACAACTCAGCTGAGGAGAGACACTTCTCATCCAGCACAAAATTGCTGTGAAAGCGATAAATGGTAGTTTATACTGCATACTGGTAAACGGTCTTTGCTAGGATGCTGAAAGGTGTTTCCATGATGCTAACCATAGGCAAGCCCATTTTTGGGGGTGTTTACCTGTTTCAGTTATTCATAGACCAGTACATATAAAAACCAAAAAGTGTCTATCTATTTCCCTCTTTTAATACCCTGTAACTACCTCTGTCCTTGGTCACATGTTCATTCATATTCACCAGTGCATCAAACAGCAGTTTCAACATCCTCATACTCACCCTGCTGTGTGGGACATCCTGGTTCACTCCACCATTCATTTGTGAGAATTTGCAACCAAATGTTCTTCTTTTCCAAGGAAATATCACAACATTATTTCTAAGGATTATTTTGGAAAGTGAGTTTTCTGCACTGCTTCTTAGTGATGTTGCAATAAGCTAGAGCAACTGAGAAATTTGATTATGGATTTTTGCTCTGATAAATGTTTCTGTTGCTAACAGGATATCAGAAGCAGATATGGAGACTCTTTGACATTACTTTCTTGGTGACAGGCAGAGTCAGAGTGGATAGACTTGCTGATAAAATTTGTTTTTTTAAATGGTGCCTTGAAGATTAGCATGTCACTTCCAAACCTCAGTGTTTTGTGTAAACTGCCTCAAAAAAGATAATTTGAGGTTAATATTGTTCTGTTTTTCACATTTTATTTTGTTTGGTAGGTTTGAGAAATCACTTTTCTTCCAGAGTCGTACTCTCCAGTAAAGTAAACATCTTGCATAAACCTCCAGAATGTGTTCTGTCAAAATTGAACTCTCTCAATCCTGAGATTGGAAGGATCTGGCTAAGGACAGGGTATATGTTTGCCAAATACTCTTCAAAGTGGTCTTGACTTCATGGTTGTCCTGTATTCCTGAATTTAGTTCAGACTGGTAGTAAAGCATTCTATGGATGCGTAAGGCTGAATTTTATCTTTCTGTCTGATCTCCAGTCAGTAAAGCTTCCCTTCAACTTTTGATTGTCTTGAACACTCTGTTGTGTGCTTATGAAAATTGTTATTTTCCTGTTAATCCATTCTGTAATACAAAATTGTTCTAAATCCTGTGCTTGCAGTTGTGGACTGTGGCTCACCTCACTTTCACAAACTCTTACAGTTTGCTAGAATACACTTCCAAATGTGGCAAAGAGGTCCTGAGTGGAAACGGGTTACATGGACTTAAAATTAGACCTTAAAATAACTTGTAAGAAGGACCCTGGACAACAGACAGGATGACCTACACCGAGGGTGTCAAACTCATTTTCACCGGGGGCCACATCAGCCTTGCAGTTGCCTTCAAAATGCTGAATGTAATTTTAGGACTGTATAAATGTAGGAGTAGCTACACTGATGTGGTCCCCAGTGAAAATGAGTTTGACACCCTTGACCTAGAGGATGGAAAATCCTAGTCATATCAGAAGAAAAAGAATATAATGTGAAAGACTCCATAGTTTTCCTGTGGCCACTGGATATTGTATAACTGTCCTTCCCTTAAAAACAAATGCATTTCCACATTTATATATTTGGTCTAAAAAAAGAGTTGCTTTTGTTTTGATTTTTTGGAAAGAGCTATGTGTACAATTCCAAGAAGCTTTTATCTTTCATCTGTGTTGCGTGTTTTGCCTCTACTTTGATATAGTTTAATTGTCACTTTCTTCCTTTCCTGTAAATGTGGATGTTTACATGAACATACATTTCGCCTGTTTTTAAGCGACATTTTCACTATTTTGATGATAACAAGATGGCAAGCTGTGATATGTGTTCTTCTAGAGGCACAAAGAGTTTCTAATGAGTCATTATTATAATTAGTGTGTATGTCTTTGACGGATGCTATTGTAGCTTTCCAGGCAGATGTCCCACCTGCTGTGTTTTCCTAGTTTCAGTCTGATGAACTGCTAAAGCTACTGGATGCTCAACCATAGCTCTGGCATCCCAGAATGCATTAGTAAAAACTTTTCTTCAAGATGAAGCAGCTTTAACTGCAGCATGCAATCAGTAGCCCACACTGGAAGAAACAAATCAGGAAACCACTGTTCCGTAAGCACAGAATTGAAAAAGCTGCTGAAGTAAAATGACAGACTATTCATTCCAGTTTGGAAAGCATGAATAGGATTTTTGATGAAACTTAATCTTCTTCAAACTCTTCAGCCATGGATAAACCATTTAAAATAAAAATAGATGTGTTATGGAGCACTGTGCTTGTGACTGTTTATTATTTTGAAAAAGCATGGGTCCTCCTCCTCCTCTTTGCTAATGACAAATAATGAGTTGAATCTTGATCTCAATTTCAGCAGTACAGAGTGGGATAATTCCGCTGGCTGCAGTGACTTTGCTTCACATTTATGGCAGAAAATGGAAGGAAGCATTTGGACCAGTGATTTTAATGGCTTGCAAATAACAGAGCTTGTATTCTCTGACACATCACTGAGCTGTAGATTTTAAAATTGTTTGGTGTAATTTAAATAAACCTCCAGCAGATAACATTTTAATTGAAAAGATGTAGTTTACTGAACAATGTCATGCATCACTATTGTTGCCAAATGAGCCTCACAGGCACCCTATGCCCTTTGTACTGACTGAAATCTATTTCACCTTTGAACGGAGTGCATCCTTGAATGTTTTGTGCTGCCTGGTATGCAGTTCAGCTAAACCCACTAAATCTTGGAAAACCTGCCCATTTCAAGAGAGTTAACCCCTTCTCCCACCCTTCCCCAACAACCCACAAAACTCCAGTGCCTTGGAAGAGAAGTTTCAGCCTGAGGATGTGCTCACGTGCCAGTGAGTTACCACCAGAGGCAATGCTTTAATGCTGGATATTGTGTCGGCCTTAAGGCTTTCTGGGCACCGCCTTGCTGTACAAATAACCATGTTCACTTTGGTGAAGCCTTCTCATGGAGCACTGCCCCAGTCAGCTCCCTTGACATTATGAGAATTTCACCTTCTATTAGATAAATGACAAGCTCCTTGCTGAACATGCAGCTCTGTGCTGGATGTGCTAAAGAACTGGTTTAGAAGATGGATAGGAACAGAAAAATACAGCCTCTTCTCTTCCTCCCAATTCTTAGACAATTATCCTTTGCTGCAATCAAAAGTATTGATAAGAGGATAAGTCAGCATCTTTTGAAAAAACACATCAATGAGCTTGTAGATTACTTTCTCTTTTTTTTTTTTTTTTCTGTACTTGTAACCATTTTGCAAGGTAACAAGTAAAGAGCAGCTGAGTTCATATAAATCTGTGTTACAGTAGACCTGTGTTTTCAGCTAAGGCCTCTGCCTTTTGTTTGTTTTATTTTTTAAAGTTGTAAGACCATAGGTAGCTGGAAGAAGTGTTTTTGAACACTCATTTTCTAAAGAGCTGATCAAGTGGCCAGGCTGTTAGTGAATATTTTTGGAAACTGTTTTGTCTTTGTAGTGGTACTTGGGGAATTACAATATATTGTTTGTTAATCATTGTTGGTTTGAAGGTTTTCTTTTTTCTCATTATGGAAGTATCTGTAGCAGAGAGCAGAGGAGTATTACGTTACCCTAGACTGACCAGCTAAAGCCAAGGAATAATGTTTGATCTGCTGTCAAAATATTTTGCCAGCAAGTAGTTTAACAGTCTCGCATAGCCTAAGAACAGATGCGATGTACAAATACCTTACAACAGGTGAGAAAGAAAAACAGGAAAAAATATTACCTACCTCATGCTGCTGATTTATTTGAGGCAATAGTTTTGCCACCCCTACTTTAGATAGCAGTCACTGGAATAACTGCTTCATTTGTAAACAGAGTTCTCTTTTAAAGGAAATTGTGGAGATTTTTGAAGCCTTGGTGATGTATTTCTTTATTTTTCTTGCCAATGTGCCAGATGAAAGATAAGCGACACACTGATTGATGCTGAAAAAGAGTACAAATACCAACCAAATAAACTTTTGCAAAACGCAGGGCAGAAATACGCATGATTCAACCCCAGAGAGATGAATTTGTAAGCTGTTGAGGTAGCAGTTGTTCCTGTCTGTACTGGTGTGCTTTGGATAAGATTTTGATCCTAACGAGTTTTATTTAATAGCATGAGACTGTGACCTGTCTTTTAATGTCAGTGGAAAGACTTCCAGGAAAGAGCCAGTGGGTTTCAGATCAACTTTTTCTTTACAGACATTTTGTTTCACTGGCACCACTCATCAGAATAAACTCTCAGTTCACATCTGCAAATACACAAGACGAAAGCTGACTGTTCTCTTCATTTGTTTCAGCAGACACAAAGGCTGAACAGGGCTTCCTACCAAGATATACTCTGCAGCTTCCGCCTTTTGAACGTCCCTTTTTCAAGTGAGTAATTCCTTTTAATTGTGAGGTCGTTGTCTCAGCTGTAAAGTGACTCAAAGTGTACTCAGTACTTTCAGAGTGTTATGAATGCTGGAGACACTAAACAGATTCTTGTGGACCATGGGCTAGGGCTTTTGCTGTAGTTATCTTTACAGTTACTCTGCCCACAGTCCCGAGGTTTCAGAGTAGTCATAACTTCAGTGCTATGTCCTGAATGAAATTGCCTGGGATGCAAAAATAGCCAACTTCATTTGAAGTGGACTTTCTACTTTCTACTTCAATGCTGACAGTGCTAATGTGAATTTACTGCATCGCGTATTAGCTGTGTTTGAATAATATTGATCATGTTCAAACGGTAATGTCTTTTGTCCTCCTCAGTGATGCCTGACAATTCCTGTGAACTGGTATAATAACATTGTTATTGTAAGAAGTGAACAAATTATGGACTGTCCACAGTCTCTCCAGACTTTCTATTGGAGACGTTACGTTGTTCACCTGAGACACAAGAATTTACATGTTCTCAGACTGACTATAATAAATAGGCAAATATCATTATGGTACACTTTTGTTTCTAGGGTGAATGAAATGCAACAGACCAGCTGGTCTTGTAAACAGAAATCCCTCAGGATGAATAGCAAGACCTCAGGAGTTAATAGATTCTTTTGTTGCCTATGTGAGCCTAGCAATGTCGTATTATTTGCTTTACATCTAAAATCTATCATTTAAAATAGAAGAACCTGTATTTAAGAGTAAAATTAGATGAGTTTGGTCTTTGATATGCATGAGAGAAACTGTGCTTTGCCTTGCTTCAAAGACTTGAAAGGAAAAGGGGTACTGCATGGATCCTAGGGAGAAATGAAGAGGCATGGGAGTGCCTTTTTAGCTGCCTCCACAGGGACCTTTGGAAGGGCTTTTCCTTCTTACTTGATTCCCGTCTCCCGTCCGTCTTTCCCCAGCCCACAGCAAATGAAGATGGGGGTAGAAGAGGGAGGAAAATTGCTGGGATTCAATGCTTGTGGGATCTGGAAACGGCTCATGGGACAGCCAAGGCAGCCCTAAGATTAGTGAGTGATGCGGGGAAGCAAGACAGCCCTGGGAAAAATGCCGTTTGTAGATGCCGTTGCTTTTCATTTTTTTTTTGCAGTATGGGGGCTGTTGTCTAAAGCTGCACACTGTTGCTTACATTATGTTGTATAATTGCTTACTCATGGATTTTTAAATTGGGGCAGAGAAGTAGGATGTTTATGCGCTGGGGTAACAGGAAAAGGTCAAAGGGGAGGAACATGTTCAGAGCTGTGTTTTAAGAATGGGTGTAAGTAACGGTCAGTAATGCAAATTCAAAAAAAAGTTTGAATGTAGACATATCGGAGTAAAAGGTAAACATTTTGTGGCTCTTGTTGATGTGTGAGGTTGTAACCTTCTCCATTGGGTTTTATGATTTGGTCTTCAATACTGCTTTGTATTGCAGGAAAGTTTTGAGAAGTGTGTATAGTATAGGCTTATCTATTCATTTATTTTTTAAAGGAATCTATAAAATAAAAAGAGAGAACCTTGTTGCCATGAAGAGACTTTTCAATTTTTTTTGTGTGTGTGTTTTTATTTTCCAGAAACTTTCAAAGGAGGGTGAAATTAGGGCCTTGGCTAGCATGTCTAAAACCTTCCCATTCTGTATTAGAATCAGTCCTAACCAGTGCATGTTAAATTTCAGACTAATATTTATATAGGGTGACTATCTACACTGAATATGGTTCTATATTGATAACTATGATGTACTTTACTGTACTGTGATGTTATTTGATAGGAGACGTAAACTGGATGAATGCTGCAAATATTTGAGAATTATACAGAAAAAACCCTAAAAGGTCAGACTGTGGAATAGATCTTTGAGTTTCCTAGCTCTGATCCAGATTACATTCCTGCAAATGTTTTTTTGGGGAACAAAACTGCTTAGTTTCTTAACTTTCCCTTTTTTCATAGAGATCACAAATCAAATCTAATTCTTCCAGTCCTTATGGGTTAGGTGTAACTTCTTTTAGAACCTGTTAATTCTGTTTGCAGTGTTGCATAGCACATTCAGGCAAATGCAAGACACTGCTCGTGTCTGGGTTGTTGATGTGCTGTTACAGGGCTGTATGTTGTCTGCCTGGCCCAGGGCAATGAGGCACTCTCACACCTCGCAGAATATTTTGCCAGTACCATGATAATGCTGGTTCAATGTAGGAAACAGATGTTTTCACATTCTAAGTTTACTTGCTCTGGGTTTTAAAACAAACAGACCCCAAAAAACGAACACCACCTCCCCCACCAACTCAAACAAAAAACAACAACAAAAAAATCCAAACCCAAACAAACCAACAAACAAACCCAACATCAACAACAACAAAAAAATCACACCCCCCCTTCAAATAAACCAACCCACCAACCAAAACACCAAACCAAACCAACCAGCCAACAAAATCCCCTCAACCAAACAAATGAAAAACCGATAAAAAAAACAACAAAACCAAAGAGAATTAGTAATGATTCTCCAAACAGTTTAAAATATAAAAGGCTCAGCTAAGTATGGGAAAACCCTCTGAACAGGAAGTATAAATGCAAGTATTCTTTAAGTTTTTAGATATATTGCAGAAAGGATGGCTCTAGAATCTCACCAAAGATCTTATAAATGAACAGAATTACCAAAACATGAAACCCAGAGCAGAAAGCAATGAAACTCATTGTTCTGAGACAGAATTCTACCACTTTTGAAAAAAATTCTGCCATATGAGCATATAAATTGTATAAAATGTCAGTATCCTTTCTGTTTTTCTTAGGGTCAAAGTACTGAACAGAATACTCCCGGTGAGCTGCTGTTTAGTCTTTGATCAGCAAGATTATTTTAATTTCCCTATAACTCTTGCAGTGTTTTACAGTCAAACATGCCAGGGACTGGATATATATGTGGGGATAGATTTTGCTTCTCTAAAGGAGATGCTACTGATAGTGTTCGTTCTACCCTCTCCTCTCATACCTGCTTAAAGGTTAGCAGTGAGGACTCCAAGATGTCCGAAGGGCATCAGTGACCTGTTAGACCATATTAACATCTGGATAAATAATCATAGTACTGTTTGCACTTCAATTAAATTAACAGCTGAACTTGCAAATCATGTCTCTGGAGGGCATTTTTGAAAAACTAACTAATTGGTAGTTGTCTGAAGTAAATTGCTTGATATTGGTCAATGGTAAATTGTGATCATGTTAATTTAATTGCAGTTCTGTCAATGGTGTAATTAACGCTGCTATCAAAACAACGAATCAGTTCATTGGAAAAAGGCAGCACTATGATATTAAATTCCCAGTTGCCATGACACAGAATGTGATTCTGCATAATAATAATGTTGGCTCTGCTCACTGTGAGCAAGAGCCATTGTTTTCCATGGAAATAGTGGTAACTGCATGCGACAGTGTTCTGCACTATTACAAATAATGCAAGCAAATTGCTCCAGAGAGACTTCTGTCACTCTAAGTAAGTTATCTTCCTAGCTGTTTGGTAAAAGGTATGACCAGGAGCTGTGTTTTATGGTCCATCATTGACAGGGATACTGCTGTGGACATGGCCTGGAAATGATGGGTTTTTACTGCATAACACACACAGGAGCAGATGGTGGGACAGGACTCAGACAATCACTTTACCCCTTTTCCGTATTTGTATCTTCTGTTCTTACTTTTGGGAGTTGTTTATAGGGGCTAATATGACATGGACTCTGTCCCACATGCACCTTCTCTTCAGATGACTTCCTTCAGGCATAAAGTGGCCTCTTCTCCTTTCTTCTCACCCACCAACACACGCTGTCTCCCTTTATCAAAGACATGTCTTGCCATCTCCTGAAGCTAGAGACCTTTGAGATTACCGGTTTGGTTTTGTTAGGGTTGTGTGGGAATAGAATTATATGCTTCTGTTTTCCTGGCAGTTTGGTTGAGCAGTTGTAGAGCAGCATTACTGAGAATCTGCCTTAAGGGACAGTCTCTGGCACCTCCTGGGCTCGTTGTAGACTGTTACATAAAGATTGGCTAAGCAGGCAACTTACATTTTTTTTTTCTTTCTGTCATTGAGGTACACGCCAGTGAGCTGTAAGTGTTGAGGAGAGCTGGGAAGAGAAGGGTTGTTGTTGTGTCACTGGTGCATTCTGGTGATCTCCAGCTGCTGAACTGTCATGCTAGAATTTAGTGCTGCTAACGCAAGTTAGAACAGCCCAGCCAATCTGTAGGCAGCTCCTTCAGACTTGTTTGGTACCAACCCTATTTGCAGAGGTCCAGAAACTGCACAAGCTGCCTCTCAGAGCCACTCCACTCATCTTATTTTATTTTTTTTTTCCTGTGAGCTGTGCTAGGTACTAGCTAGCCAGTGCTATGCTTCATATTCAAAGACTGAAACTGGAGAGGAAGACTCTTACCAACGAATCAAGCTATGCTGTTCAGTGATTAAAACTCTTTGTTATAATGGACTCACCTACACATATTGTCCCTTCTTCTCCAATTGCTTTGTATTAGTACTGATAATGAGCACTTAAAAGTGAACTAGGGTGTTGAAGGAGGCAGGACTGTTAGCCTCTTATTCTTAGACGTGATGTCCTGTCTGTTCTTTCCACATATAGAAAGCACCCACAGGCACAGACATAAGTGCTTAAGGATAATCAAGATTTTTTCTGAATTTGCCTTTAAAAAAAATTCTAATGTTTTCTCAATTCTGAATGTTATGTGATGAAATAAACCAAGATATATCTCAAAATAAACTCCCTTCTCCGACATCTGGTATGCTGCAGTCAATATGGCTCTATGCAAGAAGCTGTTATTGGGTACTTTTGAAGGCAAAGCTACTTGAAGTAGGATTCCAGTACCTCTGGGTAGAAAATATTAATAGGTAGTGCAGATTTTCTTCTAATTACTGAATACCTTCAAAGTATTCCAAGGGAGTGTATTTGAAATGAAAAAATTAGCGCTAATAAAATCCAAAGGAAAATTTTGTAGCTGTAACTTGTATTTCAGCTTTATTTCATAAGAAAAAGATGTGCAAAGAAAAGCTACACTTACATAAAACAGAGTGGTGGGGGTTTTTTGTGTGTGTCATTATTTTTCTGATTGATCAAAACAGACAACCTGATTTAATATTGGAGGAGAGGAAGCATATTCAGGCAAAATGTTTATATTTCAGACTTAAAGATATAAAAATAAGATATTAAATATTTTCTCTTTGTATGCTGTATGCTATGAATTCATTTGCAGAAGTGATGACTGAAGGAGACTTGTACCTTTATAAGGTAAAAAGGTGATATTTCCCATTTGAAATGCTAAATGGAAGTCTGAGCATACATTGATACTGATGATCTGAAAGAAAACTGAATTTGGGAAATATTATCATCTAGCTAAAACAGTAACAGCATAGAAACTGGATTTGCTTTGGTAAGAGTGCTGATACTTGAAAAATAACGCCATACGAGCATATTTGAGGAAGAAGGGGTGCATTTTACTCCTACAGGTTCTTATCAACTGCCTTTTATCTCAACATAAAGCTCAGGAAGAACATCATCATTTGTTTCCTTTAAAACATAATAAGAACAACTGCTTTTCTTAATAAGAAGCATTCATGTTGATCTCTTTCCTAAATAAATTCTTACTTCACACAAAAGAAATACTGTTGGGGGAGAAAAGCAAAATGCTTTGGAGTATTTTAACAAAAATGGTAGCAGTTAAGAGCGTTTTGGGAGTCAAGAGTAAATTGAAGATAAGTAAATCAGCACATATTTTGCATGTAGTAGCTTTATAATTGCAAGCAGCAAGATTTAAATAACTGAAAAGATTTCTCTTTGCTAGAAAGATTTTTATGTGAACTCACTTTCACATCCATTTTATCTCACTCTTCCCATTCCAAGCAATTAGATGTTAATTTAGTTTCACTTTAAATTGTCTCTCCATTGCATCTTGTGCATTTGTACAAAGTATACAGTTTTATATGACTGTCTATTGCCATATTTTTATGTATCTGTCTGTCTATAAGCTGGTAAATGTCTGTGGGAATTTCTCCCAGTGGAAAATTTTCAGTTTCACGTGGTTTGCAGTTAACAGTTGAGCATGAAGAATTATAATTATTTTATTGCATTTTGTTTAGGTAATTGCCACTATTTCTTTAGCCAAATTCTTAGTTTTTAGTCTACTAAGTTCACTGATAATGAGTGACAACACATTCTATGTGTAAATTTTTAGCTCTTGTGCTAAGAAAAAGATTAAGATAACTGATCTGTTCATTATTTTCCATGTCTTTTACTGTGTCCTAGGCTTTTCTTCATTTTTCTTGCAAAAAAGATTTTTTACCTTTTTTTGTCCATATTTCTAAAAATCAAACAACTCCTCTCTTTTCCATGTTTTTGCTTCTACTATGTACTTTTGAAATAGGGTGTTTAGAAAGAAACATCAGATCCAGAGTAGGATGCCAGGATAGCAGGATCTATTAGGACTGAACAAAATGTTTATAAGGGAGTCAAGCTGCACCTGCATATGGCACACATGATACCAATTCACAGAAGTAATAAAATGAAAATTAAGATTCATATCTCTAAAATTCATAACCTCTGTCTCCCTAACTACACATATGTGCTTCACCATTCCTACCATTACAGCTACTGCACCCTAGAAACCAAATGTTGCACTTTGGATGACTCCGAATTTCACATTGTGGGAAAAGAAGCTTGAAACATTCAGGAGAAGCTGAAACATTTCCCGTGGCTGAGAAAACATTTGTAAGGACTGCAAATGCATACAGTGTATTCTGATGTGTAATAGGAAGTGGTTGGAAATTTTTGGGGGATGTTTTTAAGTTTTCACAGCTCATAAATATTTTACAGTTCAGACAGCTGCAGAAAGCTAAGAACTGTAAGAAGACCCCTGCAGTCTGCACTTCAAGTGATAAGGTAGAAGCACTCCTCCCAGAAGGAAATTGGTATGTTCCAGGTACCAAAGTTTGTGTTGGTGTCAATGGAGGAATAAAAAAGAAGGAAAAAGAGACAAGAAGTTTAGTCTTTGATATGTCTATGAACAGTTATTTCCATGGGGAACTTTGTAATCTGTTTGTTCTATATGACTGATGTGTACTTACAACTTGCGAGACTATAAATTCCTTACCATGAGGGTGGTGAGACACTGGAACAGGCTGCCCACAGAAGCTGTGGATGCCCCATCCCTAGAAGTGTTTCAAGTCCAGGCTGGATGGAGCTTTGGGCAAAGTGGTATGTCCCTGCCCATGGCAGGGAGCCTGGAACTAGATGATCTTCAAGGTCCCTTCCAACCCAAACCATTCTATGATTCTGTGAAATTACAAATCTCAGTTTGTGATTTGTAAACCCTTTTCTGACATTCAACACCCAAAGCATCATCGACTGGGTAGATTTTTTGCAGATTAGCTCACTATTTCATGACAACCACCTCATAACAAAAAACAAAGTGTAACTTTCCATTACAGCATATAGTTTGGATCAATATCAGATTGCTGCAGCACTTTTTTTTCTTCCTTTTTTTTTTTTTTTCTTCTTCTTCTTCACTGAAGCTCTAGATTACTGTTATATTTAAGGGCAAAATAACATTACTGTGCTTTGAAGGCACTCTGATCTAACATAAATATCTGACCTAGCTGTAGGGCAGGACAGTTTTAAGTCAATATTCCACTATATGCTGCACATTGAAAGCATACCTATGTTCGTTTAAACAACTCTGTTGTCTCTTTCTAATCAATACCTATTGCTTATTTTTAGACAGAATGTGGGACATTTATGTAGCTCCATTTTGTGCATTTGGTTCTCAGATAAAGTATTTGTATTTAGCTTTTTGTAAAAGTAATCATACTTGCATCAGGAAAACACATAGTTACATGTTATACAAAAGCTTTAGAACATTTCTTCCAAAAAGATGCTTTCTTTACTAGACACTGCATCAGATTTCTTTCTGATTGTTTTAATGGAGTCGGAGTCTGATTTCATTCAAAGCAACCAAAACACATCTAAGAGTGCTGGGAAATAGGTCTGAAATAAAATGCATGTTGTTGTCATGGCAACTAAAATGTTAAAAAGGATGCAGAGAATGATTATTAAATAAGATGTTGCATCAAGTTGTTATGGCAACGATAAAGTAATATGAAAAAGGTGACTCTTATCAGAACAATATTGTGTGAAAAGTTTTCCTCATTATAGTATTTTTTAGTGACACATCTTGGCAAAGGAAAAAAAGAGGAGTGGAGAACTCAGTACAAAAGAGGTCAGGATTGAGCTACCTACGTCTATGTATTTACCTGAAATACTACGATGCTCCATGGAGAGTATTTCCAGTCCTGTCATAGATGGATCAGAATACCAAAAACACTAGAATATATCCCAGCATTATAATATTTCCCAAACTTATACTCCTGTAATTCAACGCCACATTTGACAAAGCGATAAACCTTTATGGCCCTTGTTTACCTTCAATGGGGTGTGTGAAGCCTCAACAGCATTTAAGAATGCACTGTGAAACCCTGACACAAAAATGTGATAGGGAAAAGGTTAGTGCTAAAGAGAAGTATTGAGAGGCTTCTGTTGTGTGAAAGAGTTTATTTTTCAGCATACAGGATGACTTACTTGTTTGTTTAGCTTAGTTCTTCCTAATAAAGGAGTATTTACTAATAAGATCATTAAATGGCTTGTATAAACCTACTTTGGAAGCCAGGAAGGCTCTTCATCAGCCACTGCAGTGGAAGTATCTGGGCTCTATGCCACAGCTTGTGTGGTATGAGCAGTGCTAAAAGCTCTGCCTTGCCTGGCGCAAAAGTGATGATGTTTTGTGCTCAGGGAAATCCAAATATCCCCTGTGCTGTTTTCCCCTGTGTGTGGTGCACAGCTGGCTCCATCCTGCAAGTCACGGCACTGTGTTCCTCCTGGTTATCAGCCCCTCCTGGGGGACTCTCGCAGAGACACAGGGAAGATTTTTCTCCAAGCTGTGCTCCTTCCTGCAGATAAGAGCGAGTGCAGAAAAGAGGGCTGATCAGGGATTGTATGGAAACCCAAGGTCAGAGGTACCGTTGTAGATGCACATGGGAGTGAATGGGCTTTGTATGCAAGAGCTGGCCACCTCCTCAGCCCCTTGCGTTCTACTGCAGAAAGATGTGAGGCAAGGCTGATCAGTATTTTTAGCAAAGCAGTTTCTCTACATGAACAAGTGTTTATCTGTTTTTTTTTGTTTGTTTGTTTGTTTGTTTGTTTGTTTGTTTTGTTTTAACCTTTTTACATGAAAAATAACTGCTATGTGTGGGGATTTTTTTTTTCTAAATAAATATGTAAGTTTTTAAACTATCTCAAATTTGAACTATTGCAACTCTAAACTAAAGAGCGTTGGTGTGAATGTTCTGTTGCAGTACCTTCTGGCACTTAGAGTTGTCTGGTGTCTGGCTTCCTCTTAAAGGGCTGAGCTCCTAAGCTGGACTTAGTTTTATGAGTACTTTCAACCACAGTTCTCCTGTAACATTGATCGTCTTGATATCAGCTGAAACAATGTAATGCATCCAGAGGTGAAAGAGAATTGGAGCGTGAGATGCTAGAAGAACTACAAGTAGTGGAAGATACCAGACTATGAATCAGAATAATTTTTTAGAGTTATTACTAGAAATGTGAGACTTCTGTGGGAGATGGAGAACATGTTATGAAGCACAGGCCTGCATAGAACTGGGCACGTTGCAATTTTTGCAGATTTGAAAGCAGTTGTTGCATATTTGTGTTGCAAATGCACACGAACCATGGCCTAAGGTCAGATGTTGCTACAGTTCTCCTTGGGATTGTGATGGCAGAGGACCAGGCTAGCTGTGATGACATCTGCCTTGGAAGCTTTTTTTATATTTTACTCTATTTTGAAAATCAGTGAGCAGTGAGTTAGAGTTTAGTAGAAACTGTGATTACAGGTGTACATTTATTAATTTTCATATTATTTTTTACTGTGTTTGTACCAGAGGAATGGAATGAGTTGACTTTGCTGATAGCGTTGGAAAAAAAGTGTTCTGGCAAAAGCTGGCTTCCAGTGGAAGTGAGGTTATGGTGAGGAACCATTCAAAGTAGGACAGGGGGAAGGATCTCAAATGTAAATAAACTGCAGCTTTTTTCCCTCTCATATTGAGGCTGTAAAATCAAAGCCAGTAGAGCTTGTCCAAGCAGAGTCTTGTTAAAGAGCCCTGAACTCCTTTGCCCAGCTTCTGCAGCCTCAGCTGTTTTCATTACTGCAAATTCTTGTTTCATTTCACAAGACTAAATTAAATGGTCTTGCTAGCCCAGAGAAAATTAATTTGAATCACTTTCCTTCCTCTAATAGACAGTCTTACTGGCATAAACAGAGGTCCTGAAAGCATGAAGTGATGTCCAAGCCACCTGTGCACAGCAAGCCCTTTTCCCACATGGCTAGTAATAGCTAATGAAACGAATGTGGGTTCACCACTAATCAAATTAATATATTTCCCTGAGGGAAGGACAAATTACATGCTCCTGTCCAGTATCTATAGCTTGGTTAATTCTCAAGGCAAAACTTTACGATACCAAAAAGAGTTACTGCTATTCTTCTGATTTCTTATTCATGGATAAAACCAGGTGGTAAGAGAGTCTCATCCAACACCACTTGCTCTGAACGCGTGTGTCATCAGTTAGTGGTGTTATTTCACTGTGCACACATCTCCTCTCAGGGGGATATGAAGACTGCTCACATCCTGCTGATTTCCAGAGCAGTTTTGCAACACAAATATTAAGTGTGGAGTGATCTGAAGTCAGAATGCAAATGATAAAATCTGTTTAAATAAATGTGGAAAAGGAAGATGGGTATTAGGGAATGATTATGAGAAGAAAGAATAATGGACTTTAGAACAGGCAAGAGATTGGTGTCTAATTACAAGGCTTTTTTTTTAAAAAAAAAAAAAAACAAACAACAAAACCCCAAAACCTAAGTGGTCCAACAAAGCGGCCAAAAAAATCTGACTAAGAAAAAGGATCCAGATTGTATTTTTCTGAATATCTTCCTGCTTTTTCTTCTCTGAAAATAGAGTCCTGGAGGAATGCTGGGCTCAGGCTACTGTTAGCTTTGCTATTCTCTGCCCTTTGCAAAGTACAATCTGTTTATACTTTCATTAGCTGTGCCTCCATCCTGGAGTGCCTGTTCTCATGCAAGACTCTTGCAGTGATAAGAAGTGATGAGTGTAAAGCTTCTTCCATTGTGTGAGCAGAGCAAGAGCTTTTTCTAAGAACATCCAGCTTCGCTCTTCTGTGATAGTTTGCACAATGCCTTTCTTCTGACCAGAATGCACCAGAAAAGTGTGACTGTTTGTTTAATATCTAAATATAATTTTTTCAGTCCTATAGGAACAGACCACATGCATTTCTTGGCTTTGATAAAACCTAGCCAGCCAACCCCAGACTCTTGATGAGCTGCTAGCAGCCACTCTAGGTGAATGCACAAGGCATCTCTAATGTGGACTGGTCCTGCTTCATCACTCCCAGAAAGAAACACCAAATAGATTTTTGGAATACTAAAGCTTCAAGACATTCTAGTGCACAATATACACACATTTTTCTTATATTTTTTAATAGAGATTTATACATTGTGGTGCTTATGTTCTAGTCTAGAGTAAAGAAGCAAGGATGTGGTGAGGAAAACAAAAAGTGGAACCTGAGGCTGTGAGATAAAAACTCAAGCACTTCCTCCTACAGTGACCTTAGCTTCATTGTGCTTCCTAACTACTGCAATCAGATGAATATATTGTGGTTTCTGTAAGCACCTGGGGCAGTCAGTGAGATAGAGGAGCAAGGAGAAATTATTTTTGCATTTCGATGATTTAGAAAGCTTTCTCCATGTTCATTTTAGTCTGATGCAGAAAGGTGCAGCTGGTGAACTGTTCACTGAAGCACAGCAGAAAAATGAGCACTGCAAGAATCTGAGGGGATGGTGCAGAGTTTTGGTGCAGTGATTTGCAAAAGAGATGGGACACTGGAAATAAATTTTTGGTCTAGCTATGATTCTGAAATCTCCATGGTATGGTAATGCAGGTTGTTCATAGCCTTCTAGAAAAGACCACTGCAAATATGTGGATTTATTTGATCATGACTCATCTAGACAGACGAGTCAAGGGACAGCAATGAGGAAGTGTCAGCTGTTCTCATTCTTCTAAATAACATCACTCTCAGGTTGCTGAAAAGGTGTTTGATTGCAGTTGGGTGTTTTTCCTCTTGGATTTGTTTAATGATACTGGTTTTGCTTCAATTTGGGTTGGCAACCGTAGTCTTAAAACAAGTGTTTTCCATTTTTTTCTGACTGTTTCTTTCTATATAGGGCTTGATAAAGCTGCAAATTGTGGGGGCAGGCATGAGGTTCTTTGGGGACTTTGTTTTGGAAATGTCTGTGTTCACTGTACAGTTGCTCCATTGCATGGTAAGTTTTCTGAATGCTTTATTTCATCTCTCCTCACAGGAATAATGAGAAAAAAGCCAGATCTTGGGGAATAATCAGAGGCAATGGTTATTAGAATAACCAATAAAAAATATAAAAGTAGTTATTTTTCTCTTGTTAAGAATTCATCAGTTGAATCTTGACCTGTATTTCTTCTGTAAAGATCACCTAGAGTACAACTCTATTTCCTTTCTAGCTTCTTCTGTAGCCTGATAAAGGGCCTGTCATTGTAAATTCCTTTAAAACAACTGTACTTCTGTGTATTCTGCTATGGCCACTGCCATATGGCTAAACAAGGCCTGTAGGTGCAGAGAGATGTCTGCAGCATGGCTTTAACTGAGGATTAAACCATGTAGCTTTGATCTAACTGATCTGAGTATCGAAAGTAGTCCAGCTGTGACATCCTATAGCTTGGCATGGAATGACTTATGCCCTGTTCTGAAGTTGTGTACTACCTGTGAACTTCCTTTCTGTATTTGCTTTGGATCTCAAAGCACAGTAGAGAGACAAAATTGTGATGGTAGTGCTTGTTGCCTGTGTGGCAAAATTAGGCAGTGCCCTAAGATTGAGCTAAAGTGATTGGGACTTCAAAACAAGATGTGTTATGGTCTATGCTCTGAAGAGCAAATGTGAGCATAATAACTCACTTTATCTCATGGAATATGAAATTATCATTGCTATTCCAGTTGTTCCCATTTTTTTAAAGCTAAGAAACAATAATAACTCAGCATCTAATTGTCAGCATAAATTTGGAGACCTTGTGATAATTCTGTTGTCTCTTAAAAGAATCTTAGGGTTATGCAAAGAAGAAGAATCTTAATTAGGGAGTTTCTGGTAAGATAAACCTAAATAAAAAGCTAGACAGTTCTCTCTGCCTTCTGTCTGGAAAGTGATATTAAGTAATAATGAGTGTATTTCTCTTTCTGTTATAAAAAAAAATAAAATAATCAATTTCATGTTAATATTACTTAGGCTTTCATAAAATGAATTTAAAATAGATGTTTTAAACTGGGATACTAAGCAGTGGCAATGCTAAATCTTGGAGCAACTCAAAAGTGGCAAGGTAATTAATTGAATATCGTACTGGTCCGAAGAGAACAAGTACTTTTCCCATTCTGGTATTGATCTACTTGACGATATTGTATAGATCATGTATCATGGAGGCTTGAGTTTCTGATCTCTACAATGGGCACAACTTGTGCTTTTCTGTCCTGTAAACTACTTCAAGACTTGAACTCTATTAAAAAACTAATTTTGACATATGCTAAAAAGAATGGAAGTCTAGTAAGTTAATACTTCGTCCAGGCAGGCTTTGCAAGGTCCTAGAGATGTTGCAGTAGACTGTCTTGCAACCTGGGCTTTCACAAATTACTGTGTGTAGCAGATGAAGTTGAACAGCCAGCAGATAGTGTAACTTTGAAGCAATTAGCATTTCAATAGCCTTCTTTCTTTGACATAGGTTAAATCTTGAATATGAACTTGCTATTATTGGACTTCAAGTACCAAACATATTATGGCTCAGAGAAAAAGTTCCACACTAAGAAAGGTAGAGATGGCTCAAAGAAAAGCTGTGCACTTGTATACGGTCACACCCACACATACACAACCTTTATTTTGAGCTGCTGTTACTTCTAAGTAATTCCAAATGTCAAATGCCTGATTTTTAAATGTCAGGACTTGTGCACCTCCCTAGGGCAGCACCTCTGAAAATGCTATTAAGGATAACAAGGACAAAGATTAGCATAACTAGAATTTTTACTGCAAATTCTCAGTGACAAATTTTGTCAAGACTAGTTTGATTACATGCAAGCTGCCATAAAAGAAGACTTCCACAGTTTGTATTCTATTAGTTCTTTTTTTTCAGTTTTAGCTAACTTAACAATAGTATCTATGTAAACCCAACTGAATTGTTAAGTAAATTTTAAATGGGCTAATAGGGTGACATTATATCCCTTTGCAGTATTCCAGATGGCTAACCTACTCTGGCTAAGAATATTTCTTCTAACACTGTCATACTGTGAAGACAGCTTTCAAAAGTACTGTCTCCATGGACTATTGCTGATTTGTACTCTTATTTTATGTATCATTTTGGCTGCAGTAAAGAGCTTTGCTACTGGAGCTTCTGATTTTGGTTCAGAGAGAGCAGTGGAGACTCATTAGACCTTCACAAGATACTCTGAGTCTGTACACACACATTTTAGGTTCGGCTGCTGTGCTTGAGAAGCTTGATACAGGTCCAGGACATAGTCATGTTTTCTGAAATGACGTAAGGAATTCCGACTGAAAAAGGGAGAATATCAAAGGAACCTGTATGGTTTCAGTGACTGATCCATGAATAACAAGTTTTTGCTGTGTGCATGGCATGGTGATACTTGTAATCCTTTGAATAAAGGCTGCAGATTTTGGTTTTTGGCTACGTCTCAATTTGAGGACTGCAGTGTTCCTATGTGCAGGGACACCTGACAGAAGGTTAGCCAGCTGATTTTGAAGGGTTGGATGGAGAATGCAAGCACTGTCCCTGTTCTCAAGCCTTGGAAAGCCTGCTAGAAACACATAATGTACATACTATAACCACAGTAAAAATGTAATTATTCAACCTGAAACTTTTATAGGTGTATTTTAAAGTTGTAGAAACATGGCTCTTGTACTCAAGTCTTATATTTAAGTGTATGGTAACAACCACATGTCTGGGAATGGTGTAACTTAAGTGTAGAAGAATTGTTAGGAGTTTTTATTGAAAGTTTATTTATAGTCTTAAATAAATTATTCACTTTATTTATAATATTTCATGGATGCAGTAAATGTTTACTGAGAAACTGTAGACTATTCTCTTTGAAAGTGGCCTGGAAACTACAAGCACCCACCAATCTGTTTTTCGTATGGGAGCCCCAAGGTTCAACTTCTAACTCTTTAACACATTTAAAGTTTTGTAAAGAATGTCCCACCTATTACAGCTGGACTACCTTCAGAAAACTTTTGTTAAACAGCTGTTACACACTATCTGTTCTGAATCTTTTCCCCAGAGATGTCCCCACCTCGTTCTCCACTTTTGGGGCAGTGGTTGACACCTTCCAAAAATGGTACACTGCTATGGAGTGTGTATTTGTATACAAAGCAGGAATATTTTCCTTGCTGCTTTTCTCTTCTAGCTGAAAAATGACATGGCTAAATTACTACCAAATAAAAACATGGTTTATAGAGGCATTGCTTTGGTCTAAGCAGCTGTGGATTTTCAATTTAGGACATAGCTGCTTATGTCTAGCTCTAGAGGAGATTGCTGTATGGTCCTCTTGCCGTGCTTGAAAAGCAGAAATGAATGAAGTACATAGAACCCCGTCTTAATCTTCAATCTGACTGTTATCTTCTCTTTCATCATTTCTCTTTCTCCCTTTTTCTATCCTCTGCTGTAGTTTTATTTTCCAATTTCATTCATGCTACTTCTTTACACAGTTTTTTTTCTTACAAGCTCGAAAGTGAGGAAGGGTTTTCTATGTCTGTGTGTTTAGCCAGTGAGTGTGATATATCTTAAAGGGATCTTAATTACTTGACTTCAGAAAATCAGGATCTCCCTTGCCATAGAGAAGTATGATTCCAGCACTTAAAAGTAAGTCTGCAAGCCCCATGAAATTAGATGTAGACCATGGTTGCTTATATGAATGTTGAGATCCAATACAGAAAGGGTCTGTTTCTGTTGAAGGGAAATAGACAAATCAACTGAGTTCTTGAGGAAAGGCTGCAGAGTACCCATCTAGATGCTCTCTGCCTAAGTGACCTTAGGGGCCTGTAGCTGGGGTCTCCCATGAGTCATTATATCCTTTGATTCCTCAATATGAACGCAGCTAGCAACGTGAGATAACCAGTTGCACGTGGAAACGTAGGTTTTCCCAGTTTGACTGGTGAAGATGAGATCAGGTCTTCTGGTCTCAAGTGGGCAACCTTCCCACAGAGTCAAGCAATCTCTCATGAGGTTCCACTCTAAAACTGTACTAAGTCAAATGCTGTAACAACTGGTATAGAAATAGATGGTCTGATATTCTCAAAGCTTTTATTGAACTGAGGACTTACACAGTCCTTTCCAACTATGTGTATTCCAGGAGAGTGTTTGTCAGCACACAAGCAGCATTAATATGTCTTGTTTGCTAGAAGGTCTGCTGACTCAAAGGGTCAGCAAGGGAGGACAAGAATGGTTTCAAGGACTAAGGAAGTCTGGGTGGCCTTAAAGCTCATCTCTTGTTCATGCTTTATTATTTTTCCCTTTTCCTTCTGTTTCTTCATGTTGTGTTTTTTGGCTTCTGCTTGAGAAGCATCACATTTGACATAAATACTTGACTGAGGGAGGGCTTAGCTAAATTGTTTTAAGAACATATTTGAGTTTTCAACCTGTCCCTAAGCACCTAAGGCTTTCATACATGCACACGCTCCCTAGAAAGGCCACCTGGTGTACTGGCGAAATTAATTCAACCAACAACACAAGTTCCTACAGGTGGAGGATGAGTGAGACTGTGCTCTATGAAGTATGTCCATCATAAGACACCAGAAAAAGTTTTAAAGAACATATTTTTTTCCCACAGATATGTGTATCTTCCACTGTACTATTACCTTTTAAAATTCCTCATTCTATACCAATCATGTTCACTTTAGCAGGGATAGCTGTCTGTGACTTGATAGAAGACCAAAACCTCTAACTGCCTTTTTTTTTTGGTCTTTTTATTTTATCCTATGCTCTTGTGATAAACACAGCTATGGGAAAATAAACACTGGACATCTCTGAGCAAATGTCATACTAACTGAGAAAAGGTCAGGCTATACATGAAGTGACGTATTTCTTAAAATCATTCACCAGTAGTCTGCTGTCATGGATGTTTCTTATTTCTATATCTGTGATGACTGGAATCTAGTGGTCCATTTTTTCTGCCTACTTGTATTTTATGATCCCAATAAGAATTCAAAAGTAGATGAGTATAGTAAAAATGGTATGGAAGTGATAAAAATCAGGCTGGTGTGTGGTGTGGGTTTGTTTTTTATTTTTTTTTTAAGTATAGCAAAGGTGGGTTTTTTTCTTTTTTTTTTTTTTTCTCTTCAGTTTGAAAGAGCTGCACTTAATGGATTTGTGTATTTGGTAATATAACAGAAGAAGAAGAGTTCTGGTACTGAAGTCTAATAAGGATAAAATGGGATTAGAACAGACAAAAGTGACCTTAAGTTTCTCTTTTACAAAATGTGAGCATTTCATATTGCTGCATTATGCAGTACATCAATGTGAAATATAATTAATGTTAAATTACAACAGAAGTGCTATAAAAGTAGAAGGCATATATCCACTGGCACATCATTATTTTTTGTATTTTTTTTCTGAGAATAGGCTGATAATTAGAATGGATGACAAATAGATTTGTAATGAAGGGGGGCATTAAGTGCAGTCTTACCCTACTTGTTGTCACAGCAATTACCTAGACTTGTTTTCACTTTAATGGTGGTACTTCATTGTAAGTGCTAACACTTGGATCTGAATTTTGGCTAAAAGAACATTTTTGCCAAAAATCAGCACCTTCATTTCTGCTCTTAACAGGATACAGAGCATGGTGACATACATTGTATGAGACTGATGCATGAATATTATTGACATTATTACTGATATCATTAACAAATGGAAAGAGAAGGGATAACATAAAAAGGTGTAGGGCACAACTTCTTGAATGCATCATAGAAAAGATCAGATACAGTATTTTGTACCTGCTGTCAAACATTTAGGGTGACTCTAAGAACTTTCTAGCAGTAATATATTTTGTAACTCGGGTAATGGTACTGTAAATACAAAACTAGATAGCACCTACTCCTCAAAAAAATTTTAGGGTGTTTATTCTTCTGAGGAAAAACAAACCAAAACAAAAAAAACATACCTGCTCTCAAACTAATTCTCTCTCCCTCTCTCTATGTATATATATACACACACACACAGAAAATTATATATGTATAAAGACTCCTGTGAAAACACCCTTTATGCAGCCTGTTAAAGCACCCTACTATGTGACTTTTATTTGCAGGCTAATGGAAACTTTTGAAAACTAGTCAAAGTTGTAAAGGCTATTTTCTTTCAAAAAAGCTGGCTGGCAGTATGTTATGGGAACCTACGGACTGTGAACGGGCTGAAGGAAAGAAGCCAGAGAGTTGTGGTCAATGGGGCAGAGTCCAGTTGGAGGCCTGTATCTAGTGGCGTGCCTCAAGGGTCAGTACTGGGACCAGTACTATTCAATATATTCATCAATGACTTGGATGAGGGAATAGAGTGCACTGTCAGCAAGTTTGCTGATGACACCAGACTGGGAGGAGTGGCTGACACGCCAGAAGGCTGTGCTGCCATCCAGCGAGACCTGGACAGGCTGGAGAGTTGGGCAGGGAAGAATTTAATGAAATATAGCAAGGGCAAGTGTAGAGTCTTGCATCTGGGCAGGAACAACCCCAGGTTCCAGTATAAGGTGGGGAATGACCTATTAGAGAGCAGTGTAGGGGAGAGGGACCTGGGGATCCTGGTGGACAACAGGATGACCATGAGCCAGCACTGTGCCCTTGTGGCCAGGAAGGCCAATGGCATCCTGGGGTGTATTAGAAGGGGGGTGGTTAGTAGGCAGAGAGAGGTTCTCCTTCCCCTCTACTCTGGCCTGGTGAGACCACACCTGGAATATTGTGTCCAGTTCTGGGCCTCTCAGTTCAAGAAGGACAGGGAACTGCTGGAGAGAGTCCAGTGCAGGGCAACAAAGATGATGAAGGGAGTGGAGCAGCTCCCTTATGAAGAAAGGCTGAGGGAGCTGGGGCTCTGTAGCCTGGAGAAGAGGAGACTGAGGGATGACCTTATTAATGTTTACAAATATATAAAGGGTGAGTGTCACAAGGATGGAGCCAGGCTCTTTTCGGTGACAGTGAAACTGTTTTCACTAGTTATAACACTCATTGGTGTTACAAAAGCTGCTTTTTTCCCCCCCCATGATTAGAAAATGTATCACTTTGTGGGGAACCATACAAGATAAAGGAGAACACCACATCCACAAACTACAATACTTTAGTGTCCAGTCTCAATGTAAACAGAAGCAATATGTTTCTATTTAAGTTTATATGAGAGATGACATTAGATATTATTACTGTTAAATGAAATAGCAAAGAAAAATAACTGGATTCTGCTGCATATTTTCTGTTTCTTTTTCCCGTTTGTGAAAGTACAGATTTATTGGAATCATTTTTGCAAAACACCAGGCTGTGTACTTTTCTTATTCTTCTGCTGGGAATCTGGGCTTTTTATAGCTTTTTTTTTTTTTTGCTTTATTTTCTAATCTTTCTACACATTCCACTCTGTTGTTTGTAAAACATAATGGCATTGCAGTTTGCTGTTGATTACTACTTATGCAGAAAGCTTTTTATTTCCTCTTGGCTCATTTTCAGCAAAAAACCACGTTCTTTTTCTGTTTGGCCATGGCAGTGCTTCCTGTGATTATTAAACATCTGAATAGTTGGATTTTCCTTTCAGAACAAAAAGTAAGACTTCAGTTACTGGAAATAAGTTACTTTTCCTTAAGAGAATTATATATATATGTATATGTACACATATATACAGACGCACACAACCCTTTCTCTGCATTAATTTTGGTTATGACTATAGAATCTTCAGTTTTGTAAGGAATATTTTCCCAAATACATAAATACATACTTAATTACGACTTGCTCTTTTCTGAGTTTTTTTGGGGGGGAACTTCTATATTTAACTAGATAAATACAAGCTGTTTCACATGTAATTAGACCTATGTGAATAGTTTTCTGGTGCTTTTATGTTGAGAAGGCATCCATACTTTTGGTTATATTTTTAGGCACTCCTTATAACTTTCAAGCTGACCATTATTGACCTTAAGCTCATTTGCTGGAGAGTGTGTTTTTTTTTCCTAGGTATTTCAGCATCAAATACTTTGGACTGTTTAACCAACCCACACAGTTTGCACCTTGTTTGTACATATAGACATGAGGTTTTCCAACCCTTTTAGTGTGCCAGAACAGATAATGGATCAGTTAGGAGACTCCTTCATCCAAAAACGTAACTGACCCCTGGCCAGCAGCATTGCTCTTTGGATCAAAATGGTTCCCTCTTCCTTTGTAGAAATGACTGGGGAAGCTTGCAAGGTTCTGTGTTGACACCACAGGAAGCCTTCAAAAGCTGGGGAGCTTCACACATAGGCTGCTAGGAAACCTGTTCCCCTTCTGTGCTTGTGAGGCCTGGGCAGAGGATGGTGGGTCCTTGGAATTCTGGTTGCAATGCTCTGCCTTAGGTGTGAGTTAAGCAAGCTGTGGAGTCTTTCAGGGTAGGTGACTTGTTTGATCAGCATCATCTGTCCTGTCCAGTTCAAAGCTGTTTTTATCTAATGATGGGCCAGTCCTGTGGGTGTGCTATATGGCGTTGGGGCTCTCTCTTACTAGAGCATAGGTGCTGTACCAATCCTAAAGGGGTCTGATTTCCCCACAGGAGCTTCTGCTGAGGGTACCACAGCAGTAGCCAAGATCTATGTACTCGTTAGGGGGTGTGAGGGTTGCAGCGCTGCAAGCACCATTCACACATGTTGAGGACACACAGGAAACATACCCAAACTGCAGCTGTTATTTTTAAGCTCCATGTAGCTGGTGTTTTATGGTATTTTAGAGTCAGACCCATATTTGCTAATTTTGAGGCTAGCAATCTGAGAGCTGCCAATAGAAAGAAATAGGTTTAAGAGGAAGATGTGGTCTCTGAAGAAAACTGCTAGTAGCTGTTCTGGCACGGAAGAAGTGAAGAAGAGAGGGAAGCATTGAAGAAAAGGGATGGTTAAAGCTGGAGAGGGAAAAATCCACCTACCTCTTGGGATCTGACTTCAGAGTAGAAGGAAACTGATAAAGGAGAGGAATCCCAACCAACTACCTTGACCCTGGCAACTGAGAGCTGAGGAGAGCCAATTTAAAGACAAGCATCTGTTTGCAATTGCTACTAATACAAGCAAGAGTGATACTGCAGAGACACAACATTTTATATGGTTCATCTAGATGAGGCTGTTGTGTGTCTGAACTAATTTTTTTGTCTGCATCTCTGTGTGGCATGGTATAATCCATAAGTCAAATAACACTCATTACAGAGTTCTGCTGATTTGTATGGTGTACCGTACCTATACTGAGGTCTTCTATTTAAAATAGAACGTAACTAAGAAGATTAATAAGGTTATAAAATAATTTAACATGTACATGTGAGTTAAACAGGAAGAGAATCTGGCAATTTATATTGGTATGATCCCTCATCCAGTATAGATTTGAGGGTGGTCATGATTTGGTCCTTTAGTCTTAGACACACATCATGCCTGTCTAAAGAGTATCAGGAAACAAAAAACATTCTTTCTTATCATGTTGAGGCATCTTTGTGAGATCCTTATGGTTTTATTTCTCTTGAATGCTGTGACTGCAATTTTCTTTTATCATGGAGTTTAATAGGTTTAAAAAGAAGTGGAAAAAAATAGTAGACATGAAGAAATACACAATTCTCTTTATGTAGAATAAAAATGAGGAATAAACTATTTGTATGCCACAGAAAATATCTCTGCATAGCTCCTAAGTTTTTGTGGAAGAACATGATCTGAGCAGCCTTGAGGAGAGGTTGCAGGTGGGGATGGATTTAAACACTTCAGTGTCTCTGGACACTGAACAAATCAGTGTTCTGTAATTAAGCTCTTGCCCTTTGGCTCAGCTCTTCACTGCAGCAGTGCCTGAGACATCCTCGCCCTTTCTAAGAGGAAGGGTTGCTTTGGAAGCTGGCAGGCATGCCTACAGCTCTCTTCCTGCAGGATCAGCATGGAAAGAGGCTCCCAGAGATATGGGGATGGTACTGGAGAAGTGTCCTGGGGCTGTCACTGAGCTGAGATACACCTGCTTGGGGACTTCTCCCATTAGAAAGGCAAGCTCTGCTTTAGAAGTAATTACAAAACCTCAGGACCTGAGATAAAACAGCCCCTGTGAAACAGACCTGTGTTTGTGTGTGGTACAGCAAGTCCAGGCTCTGATCTTGGTTTGTAGTAGGATTTTAGCTCTTACTCTGGATATGTTCTGTGGGAAAGCCATGGTTAATGGTCATGTACACACTAGAGTGGTTTTCATCCTCAGAGCATATGTGTGGTACAGGCTCCTTCACACAAGCTCTTCATCGACTCTCTGCCAGGTGGCTCAGCGATACTTCGAAAAGATTAATTTCAGTGGTGTCTGGTGATACCTGCCTTACATACAATAATGAGTTTTGGATTTCTTTAAAAAGGTTTTTATTTCTGATAACCACTTCAAGCCTTAACTCAAAGAAATTTTAAAGAGTGAGGTTGCTGCAATCACATACTCCTCATCTGAACTGAAAAAGGATTGTGGGTTTTCTAATTTCCTAAAATTTTAGGAAAATTAGAAGGCTACAGAGCTGGTCCAGAATCTACTGTGATGACATTTTTCTACTTTATAGGCACTGAATCAGGTCTGTTGTTCATGGAATAGGAATGAACCACACAATGAATAGTCCTTTGCAGTTATCAAACATCACCATCTATTTTTCCAAACAAAGAAAGGGCGAGCAAAACACTCTTCTGCCTCATTCATTTTCAAAGAACTAAACGAACCTGCATCTAGTCCTGAACGAAGTGATGAGTGTCATGTAATTGCAGCTTATGTCTGAAGTGTTTTGTAAGCTTTCTGTGCATTTGATGTACAGGAAAGATAGGGCATGCATTCTGAGTATGTGGAACATTGAAGTACGTGGGAGTTATTCAGTGCAATGCAGGACGGGGCCTCTAGGGCTCTCTGTTGCTACATTTTTTTTTCGTGGCAGGGGTTTTGAACGGCTTGCAGAGTAGGGCAATAGAAATGCATTGGTGTTTCTGGTTGTGGTGGTGTTGGGGTGTGTGTGTTTATGTGGTTGTGTGTGGGTTTTTTTATTTATTTATTTTTTTTTTTTTTAAACCATAAATGGTCAGTACACTACACACTCAGAGGCACAGGAAAAGGTGAAGACAGTGTTGACATTGAAAGGCATCCATATAATGCAGTGGAATAGGTATGAGTACTAACTTTTGTAAATGCAAAGCTAGTCAACATTCTGACAAATCCTGCAAATTACATTGAGAGAGCTAACTGGAGTCTCCTTCAAAAGGAAAAATGTTCAAAGTTCAGAACTGAATTAAATTAAAAAATTGTAGAAAGTAATGAGAAGAAAACCAGAGCACAGCAATAGCATAGCCTTTTGGGGAAAAATAATGTGAAAGGCAAGTGTTAACATATCAGTAAAGAAAGGTAACACAATAGAGTCATGGCAACATCTTCCCTCTACCCCACTACTGAAACCCTTTTCCAAGCCCCCTGAAACCAAAACAACAACAAAAACAAAACACACACAAAAATGAGCAAAACCCAAGCCAACAAACAAAATAAAAACAAGCAAACAAACAAACCCCAACATATAAAAGAAGTACTACTGGGAGGAAAAACAGTCATCTTAGATGAAAGCACATGAACAGCACCAACATATTAAAACAAGAAACTGGGAAGTGTGTAGAACAAACATACAGGAAAAGTATATTACATTTATTAGAGACAGAATCTGAAGTTCCTTTTCTAATTTTTTGTTACTCTGAAAAATGCACAGTTATTGAAATGCTACAAGTTGAAAGGCAACAATTGATATCTGGTTCCAGGGGAGATGTGTATAATCCACTCAAACAATGAATAGTTGTCACAAAACCTAATACAAAAAGACATTTTTATATCATGTAATAAGGGAAGTCTGACCGGTAGCATGCGGATGTCATTGCAGTTTTGCTTTTGAACATACTGAGGACATTTTTTTCCCTGCATGGCTGCAGACTGTCTTTGGGAGACTTTGGTCCTTCTGATGTGAGTCAGTAGTCTTCGTTAAGCTACAGTCCCTTTTATATGGCACAAAGACTGATCAAGGACTTGCTGGGAGGGCCTTGCCTGAACGTAGAAAGTGTTCTTCCCTTCATCTTGCATTGTCAAAAACTATTTGCCTAACGGGCAAACTGGATGGTTCTTGGTTTTACTATTAGCAAAGAGTTGGTGGATTGAGTTGTGAGGGGCAAGTGAATGATAGAATTTCAGTTTGCTTCAGAATGGCTGAAATCTACTAAGAGATAAGACTAGTATGTTTTCCTCTGTAGCAGGGATAGGGCTTAATGGTAAGGATTTGCATCTTTTAAAAATCTTGATGACTCCTAGCTTTCTTCTCTATCAGCTCACGAGATTTTTGTGTACGTATATCTTGTGGTGAGTGCACACCATGTGTTCAAGGGAGCAGGTGCTGGTAAGCACAAGGTGTCAGCAGGGATCGTGCCTTTCTGTGGAGCTCTACCCAGCGGGGACCTGAAGCATGTTCCTTGGACCCCCGGAGGTACCTGACCACCTTCCTGGCCATCAGGTCACAACTCAGGCTGACCTGTTGTAGCTGGCTGCCAACCTCCCGGGCTGGGAGAGAGAGGTTGTGGCCCTGGGTTGCAGGTATGTGATGAACAGCCTGCAGGCAGAGGACTGTGGCTGGGATGAGCCTGTCATTTGAGCCTTGCGATCAGCACGTGGTATTTGTCAAGTCAGAAATCCAAATACATCCTGTGAAGGCAAGACCTTTAGCCTAGCAGAAGGTCTCAACAATCTCTCTTTAAAAGCACTATGTTTCCTCAATTTTCTTTTAAATGTAAACACTGTGAGAAAACATGGAAAGAGGCTTCTGAAATCTTCACTTCTTTCAACCCTGCAAAATGGAACATTAATCTTTTCAGGTCTTATAACTGCAACTATGTAAGATTGGTACCTTTTTTTTTTTTTGGCCAACAAATGTATTTTTGTTGCATATCATTTCTGTTTAGACCCGAGAGAGAAAAATGACATTCAAGTTCACGCTCTAAAATGTTTGTGCTTGAAAGCCTGTGTTTTGATTCTTAGATGGGCTTCTGTTTCTGAAAGTAAGCAGAAAAGATTATACCACTCATAAAAGGAAAATCTGGGAGCCTGTCAGAGCCTGGTCTAGAATTGACTGTCATTTAAAAATCTCTCTTTAAAAATTTCCCTTTAAAACTACATCAGTTCCCCTGAAAATAATTTACATGATTGTAGCTGCCAGGTTTTGCACAGATAGGAGACGCTCCTTGTCCATGAAATCTGGGTTTTCCTGAGGGTTTGTTCAAGGACTGAAGAAGTGTCTGTGGGTTGTCTTTTGTGTTTCACAGATAGGGCATGAAGAGAGAGCGAAACATTTTCAGCTTGGGTTTGGGAACAGCAGCATATCCGTCAGTCTTCCTGAAGCTTTAAGCTGTGTGCTGAGTGAGGAATAGTGTGATGCCATGGCAACCCTGCCTGGGTAGCTCTTTTTTTCCTATGTCACGCTTGCTAAGGATGGAGAGAAGAGAAGGTTGCTTTCCTCTTAGGGCTGGACTCATCCCATCTGGCTTCAGGCATGCAGCTGAATTACCATTTGGATGTTCATCTGCGGGAGCCAGTGAAGTTGGATAAACCCTTCTAAGGGGTAATTCAATCTACCAGACCTTACCTAGAGATGCCTTCCTTTCCCTGTTCGAGAAGAAAACCTTGGGTAACTTTGCTCCCTGGCTTACCTAGGTCAGTAAAATGCCTAAAGTAAGAGGAAACCAACTTGGGAGCTCCACTGGTTAGGGGTGACTGGGAGAGAGGTGGAATCTCAATCATTCCGATCAGGTAGGAAGCAGGTATCTGAGCAGTTTGGTAGTGTCAGCAGAGGTGATGGATGATGACATGTCAGGCTTGCTTTGGCTGGTGGTATCATGGCCACATCCAGTTGACTGAACATGATTGTTCTTTTTGGTGTGATCATAACATACCAGACCTCCTTGCCAGCAGAAATAAAGGCTCATTCTCAGTCTGTTCCAAAGTAGGTCATGCCCAGTGCTGCAGATTGAGGAACAGACCAGAGTGTGAGGTGATGTCCAGCTCTTTGATGCATTCATTCTTGTAATGTCACAGTTACTGTGTGGCTGAAGGTGAACCAGAGAAAAACTGAGAATCTGGAGACAGTGAATAAAGAAATTTGTAAGGAGGAGTTACATTATCCCCAGGGTACTGTGACCTGAGCTCCTGCTCTCTTTCCCATCTGATTTTCAGTTACATGTTTAAAGAAACTGTATGCTTTGGCTCAAATCTTTTGCTCCTCAGACCAAGGAGGTCTTAAGAACCAGTTATGGGTTCAAAGGAATCTTTGGCTTCACTGCTATTCTGGATCTGGATATCCTTTTCTATAGGTGAGGTTTTTATCTAAGAATTTTATTGTGTTATTAAATACTGCTATATTGAGGTCCTGTACAGTAAGCATAGGATTTTATTCAGACATGGTTGAGTCCCTTCATTGTGACCATGGAATAAATGCTATTTCTGTGGGAAGTGTATGACAATTCATCTGGGTTGGAACCAACTGAGGATGCTGCTTTTCCTATTTGCACTGAATACCTTGATCATTCTCAATCAACCTGTAGTTAAAGTATGGCTATTATGTCCCCATGAAGACTTTTTTTTTCTAAAGTTGCTAATTATGTGCCTATCAGAATAATGGAAAGAGTAATTATCCTTTTTGTGCTTAGTGACATTGAAACCTCTATTATTCTGTGATTGGAGCTGCATAATTAGGGATAATTGCTGCAACTGTATTGTCTGTTCAAATATAGCTCTACTATAATTACCTTATTTTAATTAAATATGTTTGGGATTTAAGTAGATCTCTCTTTGTTTACTCTACTAAACAGAAACTTTATTTAGGGATAAAACCATTGTACTCTGCAAACTATCTGCTCATTCAACACATCCCCCATTGATTTCAGCTAACATGATTTTACTTGTTCTGTTTGAAAATCACTTCAATCCAGTTAATTAAATATTAAAAAAATAAGTGACCCTGTGTCACAAGGCTGGAGTTCAGAATGAAAATCCCCAAAACTTCTCTTGTTGCAGAGCTGTAAGATGCATTCTTAAAACTTCAATTTTCTGGTTAAAAAAAAAAAAAAAAAAAGTATATTTTCCACACCTAACAAAGTTTTGTGAACCTCAGCACTTTCATTTTTGAAAAATCATCTTTAACAGAAGACAGGCATCTCATAACAAACTAGATGCTTTGTTTCAGAACGTAAAACTGGTTCAGATTTAGCATCCATTGAGCTACGCTGTGTGCTTTATGATCTCGAATTGCTGCTGACCTGGCTGTTAGGGAAGGCTTGTGTGCTTGTGGCCTTTCTTCATTCCCTCATGTGGGCTCATGGAGGACTTGCTTGATCAGCTTTTCCATGCTTGGTCTGAGGACTAGCTGGGACTGCTCACTTGTGGAGGGAATATCTGGGGACAACAGCCCCTCTCCTGATCCTTACGTAGAAAAGTTGTTCACAGTCAAAATTTACTTGGAACTCTACAGCTAGGGCAAGCAGAACAGTGTCCACAGAGAATCTAAATAGATGAGATGTATGAAGGACTTGAGTACCCTGGAAGACCCTTTCCTTTAAGACCTGACACTTTGCACTGGCGTTAAGTTGACCTTAATGAAATGCAGGTCCTTTCAGAACTTCAGCAATGCTTTCCACTGAACAGAGTTGTTCAGGTCACTGCTGAGGAGCTGGGGTCAGTGCAAACAGTGTTTGCTGGTACTAAGATTGCCTAGTGACCTAAAACAAGAATTGAGGCCTCTAATCTTTTTCTGGGGCATTGGTTTGAATCGTGACTGATTAGGACTGCTCAGTGTCTTATCAGGTGGGTTGGCAAACCAAGCATGGCTCCTTGCTCTGAATGACAGCTGAGCTACAGTTTCAGATTTGGCTCCTCAAAATTTCAGTATATACAAGAACAAAGCAGGATTCAGGAGATGTAAATTTTATCAAAAGAGAGCAGGATTTTGCACAGAAAAAAATAATCAAAAGTGATAAATCTTCCACTTAATTACTGATGTATGACCTTGTCTAATTTACTTTGGATTTACTGACAGCTTGAACACACTGCAAGTGAGTGGATAGTTGAATCTCATTCTGCAGTGCGTTAAAGCAATAGGATTACACATACTCAGGCTAAATATTTAGTTATAATTTAGAACTTACACTGGACAACAGAAAGTCTTCACTTTCAAATAATCATGTACTCAAAGAACATGGGAAAACTGAGTACTGTGATGTTATATAGAATGTGTTTCTACCAGTCAAATACAAAACTTGATATTTTGGGTAATGATGTCCTATACAGAGATAAAAACATTAATTAGATTTTAGTTGCACACATAGTGATGCAAATATTTAATTAGTGTGTTTACTACACAGGGCTATGTATGTGAGCTATGAAAATAATAAATAGATGATCTGAGAATGAAAGATTTTTTTGAAATTTTGTGTATGAACAGAACTGTAATGTGTCTGGGTAAAATACTTGGAAAACATCATCAGTGATGTTATTTTAAGTAATTTCACATTAATTTGTATTTCTGTTCAGGCTTACTTTGTCAATGCAGACGAAAGGAGTATTTCAAAGTGAGAAGATGAGGGAAATGATTCTATTTTATTCTTAAGTTCTTTGGTTGGTTGGTTGTGTTTGTTTTTTTTTTTTTTCTATTTGGATGTAATTGGGGAAGATGAGTGTCATAAATATGTTTTGTTCCTGGGGTTTATTGTATTTTGCAAGTTAATTACATTCTATGGAATACTAGTTTAATGTGAGCTTCCTCATTATGACCCCAATCCTGAAAAGATATGAGTGCTTAGCCTTATGTGCATAGTCATATAAATGTTTAGGCTAAATATTAATAAGGGGAAGCATCTATACGTGTTTGTTTGTGTTTTTTTTTCTTTTTTTCTTTTTCCCAATTTGAATATTCCAGACCTGTTCCTGCAAAGACTCAAGCAAACATTTACCTTTAAGGAACACCGGATTCAATGGGAATTGCAAACAGCTGCTTTAAAAAAAAAAATCCCACAAGCTTTTCTCTTCACCTTTAAGCACTGAATTACCTGTGATGACCTGGTTTTGCTTGCTTAAAAAGGATTGCCACAGAGAAGGGCAATGTGATATTTATTTCAGGAAAATGAAACAGGAAATCCCAATCTCTGTAATTTCCTGTAATTGGTTTTACCACACTAACCATTTCTGATGATGCTGTCTTTATTGTGAATAGGATTTTTTTTATGGGGGCAAAGGTGAGAAAATATTGGTTCACAGGAAGGTTTCTATTCAGATTTCATCCATTTGCTGAAGAATGACCTCATATTGACTTGTTCTTAGAATCCACTATTGACTTAAGTCAGTCATGAGTAGTTTGGAAGAAAGTGCCACTTTAAAATTGCTGAGAATGAGAAAACCTGGACTGACTTCAAGATGGCACTACTGGGAGTTGCTCAGTCCCGGGAAATATCTGACATGCGGCATCTTGTTGAATTTTCCTTCACCTGCTGGAGGTTCTCTCACATAAATAATTAATGTACTACATGCTGACATACAGTATGAATCTCTGTGATGTTTTGCAATGAATTACTGGCTTGGGTTAGTGGGTTGTGCCTTCCCAGTGGCAAATTACTGGTTAGTAACCAAGAAAGAGAAATACTGAAAGTTTTGCTTAAGGTGATATACTACTGAAAGTTACCTTTCCTGAAAGGAGGTTGTTATAGCAGGAATCTGTTTATTGTTTGAATAAATATTATTTAACTTGGTTGTTTTGCCTCAGGTTTTTACATCCAGGTTCCTCCTACTACAATTCCATTAACTATTATTCTGCTTTAATTCACAATGACCTCAATGTTGTTTTGAGTGTTAACATATCTATGTTTGCACCAGAAAAAGTGAGTAAATATTCAAATTTCTAGGGAAATACAGTACTCCATCTTCTTTCTTTTACTGGTGCTATTTTGGATGACTATTCTTGTATCATCTTCCAAATACTTTACTATTGCATTGTTAGAGTGACACGGTTTTCTGTAAAAGTAAATGAAGTTAGGGGTTTTCCCTCCTGCTGTGGGAAAGGAAATGTGTTCAGGAGAAACTGGTGAAGGATGAGAGTCGAATGACTGAATTATATGATAACAGACTCATAGAATAACCTGGCTCTGTCATCTTGATACCCTTCTCATAGTTACTGGGAGCTGCTGTTTGGACTCCCCCAACTCTCCCATTCTCTGGGGTGATCAAGCTCAGCTTCTTCTCACAGGTCAAAGTGCTCCAGTCGTGGCCATCCTGGTGAGCCTCTGCTGAGCTCCCTCCAATTTTTCCATGTCTCTTTTGTACTGAGTACCCCAAAATTGAATCAAGCATCCAAATACTGGATGGCAAATATTGTTCCTGGTTCCATATATCAGAAGTGTAGGTGGGATGAATTATAGTAGGATGGATTTAGGGTATGGTTTTGAGATGGCTGTGTAAAACTACATCTTTTCTATTCATTTGTGAGGAGGATGCAAGATTTTTCCTTACTGAGGTTATGAGTATGACAGCATCACAGATACCTACATCAAAAAAAAAAACAAGCAACGAAAGAAAACCATGAGAATCCTATGCTTCAGTAGTGAGATACTTTCCTGCCTTCTTTTTCCCAAATGATGATAGCATTTTGATGTGAGGAAAAACAATAATGGCAAATGGAAACACATCAATTAGACTCAGGAGGAAACCAATCACAGTGGCTTAATAAGCTGCTATCATTCTTCTTCCTGAAGAGTATGAACTACTTAAACCATTAGGCAACAGCCCCAGTGCTATGGCAAGTGGAAAACTATTGGTTTGTCATCATGATTCAAAGCCCACTGAAAACAAGGGAGGCCTTTCTGGCTCCATCAAAGGGATTTGTGTTAAATTCTAAATCCTAGTCTTGACATGGGATTTATCACCTAGTCAAAATAGATATGAGGTTCCTCAAATCATTTTAGAGACAATTAGGTTGTTTTCATTAATTCATTTGAAAATACACTATGTTCAATACCTCTTCAAGTATTCTCATGTACCTTGCGATAGTGTAGTCTTCTGCTGGACTGTCCACCAAATATGCCTTAAGCCAGGAGCAACATTCAAACATCCGAAATTATTCTTCCCATTAAAGTTATAGGTCTGCTTTTTTATGTTCTTTGTTTGTTTTGAGATTTTCTTTAAATTTTTGCAGTTAATATTTAAAATTGGTTTCAAATATACTTTTAAAATCATCCTTATAGTTGTCTCCATGCTGGCAGAAGAGTATTAACTTCTTTTTTGGTCTTTCAAAGCTGAACTAACAAGACTCTGAAATTCACAGTTGGGTTTTTCAAATAAAGGTAAGAACAAAATAATGCAGGATTCAGTACTTTGACAACCTATGACCAACTCTGGAAGAACAAAATAAACACCAATAAACCAAAACCAAACAAATAAACAAAAGCCCCACAAACCCAAACAACTAAATGCAGAACAAACCCCTCCCCTGTCACTCTAAACTAAGAAAACACCCTCAAAACAAAAATCAAAAAGCCTCTTATGTGCTAAGAGCTAAGACAATGGCAGAGGGACAAGAACATGAACACAACGATCATCTGCTGAACTATAATCTCATGGAAATGAGACTTTCTGTCCACTGAGTTAAATAGAACAGTTTTTTACTATAAGCTAAACCTCGTCTAATTCAACAGATATTTTTCAGGCCAGGAGTATTTTGCTACTGCAGAATACAATGTAACACAGAGATCTTGGAGAACTAGTTCTGTTACAAGTAGCTTTATCCAAGTACTTTGCTTCTTGGCATATGTTGGGGAAATTTTTTTGGAAACACAAGAAATCTATGATGTAATTTTTGGATGGGTCATTTTACCTCAAGGGCTTTTTACCTGATTCTGCAAGACCTGACCTTATGAGTGCCTGTACGTGGCTGATAATGTTTATATATAATATGATCATGTTTGAAGGAATGAGCTAGTATGAGAAAGAAGTTGACGTGTAAACTCCCCCAAATACTGTCAGCCTAAAGTGGTTGCTTACTGTTGTGTCTTATCTCAGATAGGAGATTGGTTACAACCAAAGAACATGTATTCCAATTAGATATTAAGTGTTTTTCCTAATCTATAGATTGTGAAATATGAATCTAGTGTCTGGAGATACATTACATGGAAAGATACACAGTTAATTACAAGAGGATCACACAAAAGTGTTTTTAGCCTTAAGTCAGGAAGTTTTTGATTAAATCACTTATGTTCAGGAAAGGGCACTGTTTCCAATTAATGCTTGCATCTCCAAAAACTGAGACATATCTGTTTTAGCTAGAGAAGAGGGAGGAGCACTGTCTCCTTAATAGCTTTTGGGGTGGGAGGAAATGAGGACCTTTCAGGAAGAATGATGAAACTGAGACGGCTGATCTGGAGACTTTATACATGTCCCACCAACAAAGAGAGTTTACTAAAATCATAGACAGCAGGTGGGCTGAAACTAGAACAAGTGTGACTTTTTATTTTAGTTTTTGTTTTTTCGTTTGTTTATTTTTTAACCTGTCACTTATAGTTTTTTACTATAGCTTATTCTCTCTCTTATAAAGAGAAGATAAGTCTTAATATTTGTTCTTTTACTTTAATCCAACTAAAGTTAAGGCCTACTTCAAGATAATTTGGCCAAAATAAGGCTTTTTGAAGGCTGTGGTGGGCCATGGAGAACAATATAAAAATTGCTTCAAACTGACAGGGTAGCAGGCCATGCTTTTACAGAAGCTGAACGGACTGAGGCGTGAATGAGATTACTGATTAACGGCTAGTAGGAAGAAGTGTCTTTGAGTGACTGGTGGTAACTCCTTCATATTTAGGAAGATGGGGGAGAAGGAAGGATTCTTCCTGGCCTATGAGGCTTGCCAGGATGTTTGTCGCAATTGTATTTTTCTAGATATGAAATGTACATCTCTACAACCACCTGAAAGGATGTTGGCTCCTGAGTGACTCCCTTCGGCAAGTGACTGGTGGTGTCAGTTACACCAGTTATGTTGGTTACATTTAAGTAATTTCTTCTGTTTTATTGTACTTTAGCTTCCCTCTAGTTAGAAACACCTAGTATGTTCAAACTGAAAATTTATTTGTAGTGAGTTTACTTAGACTGTTTTTCTCAACCTCTTCCTTTTCCCCTTTTAATTAGCATGATCTGCAGGCTCCAGGAACCCAGCTGTGTAGATTATGGTATCTAGTAACTTTTCAGGCAGCTCTGCTGTTGTCTTTGACTACCCTTAGGGTCTAACATATGGCTTGTTAGGATTAAAGTCAGATATTTGTTCAAGAAATCTTTCAATGGATTTCAGGAAGAGAAAGTTAATGTGAGGTAAAGTTAAAATGATTGCCTGCAGACTAGACATATCTGGTAAAGGAATATTGTGCTGTAGGAAGTAGTGCTAAACTTTCAGAAATAGTATGACCTTGGTTGTGGTGGTGTGTGCACATACATTCCTCTGACTCTCTCAAGCTGAAAAACTGTGATTTTTTTAATGACTCAAATCCTTCCCGTGCCTGCAATTAGTATTTATTCACTTCAGATAGTGTTTGTCCATTTCAAAATCATACAATGTGGCTTTATTCTATTAGCAGTAAAATATGTGGCTCTAGGCTGTTGAATTCAAGTGTGTAATATGGTGAGCATTGCTTTTTGGGATTATTCCTCTTGTTCTGTCATTACAAGAACCAGGAAGGCAACTACAAGACAGATTTTATAATAAGTAATGAGATGGTATGGTCAGTTGTTGAAATGGGTGCTTCGAATAAAAGTTTGTGAAGGGACATGGATCTGATGATAAATTGTTACTATAGTGTCAAGCAATACCCAAAGCTCTAGCTACTGTAAAACAATGTTTGTACAGTTTAAAGTACAGTTTGAGGCTTCCATCAAAAAGATTTTCTTTCCCTCATCATGACTGGATCACCACCCTACCCCTCCCTCCAGTTCATTCTCCTCCCGCTTCTGAGAAACTTTATCTGTCGTACCTTTTTCTACTGGAAAAGGTATTAGAGAAATTCAGCTTCGTATTTCTTTCTGTTTCCAGATGGATGTCCTTTTTTCTTGTCAATAGTTCCATATCTGATTTTTTCCTAGCTTTCATGATTAAGCTTCCTAGTGAGTCTTAAAAGGTGCTGTGAGACAATGGCTTGGAGTCACACTATTGCTCCTCCCTTCACAACACTGATGTACCACTAGCTCACTAGAAAGGGCTAGCAAGCTTCTCTGTGCACACAGAATCTTAGGATAGTTTGGGTTGGAAGGGACTATTAAAGTTCATCTAGTCCAACCCTCCTGTAATGAGCAGGGACATCTTCAACTAGATCAGGTTGCTCAGAGCCCTGTCCAGCCTGGCCTTGAATGTTTCCAGGGATGGGGCATCTACCACCTCTTTGGGCAACCTGTGCTAGTGTTTCACCACCCTGATTGTAAACAATATCTTAAACTAGTCTAAATCTCCACTCTTTTAGTTTCAAACCACTACCCCTTGTCGTATCACAACAGACTTACTGAAAAGTTTGTCCTCATCTTTCTTAAAAACCCCCTTTAAGTACTGGAAGGCTGAAATAAGATCTACCTGGACCATTCTGTTCTCTAGGCTGAACAACCCCAACTCTCTCAGCCTGCCCTCATGGGAGAGATGTTCCATCCCTCTGATCATCTTGGTGGCCCTTCTCTGGACCTCTCCAACAGGTCCATGTCTTTCCGGTATTGAGGTCCACGGAGCTGGATGCAGTACTGCAGGTGGGGTCTCACCAGAGCAGAATAAAGGGGCAGAATCACCTGCCTTGACCTGCTGGCCACGCTTCTTTTGATACAGCCCAGGAAATGGTTGCCCCTCTGGGCTGCAGGTGCATATTGCTGGATCATGTCCAGCTTTTCATCCACCAGTACCCCCAAGTCCTTGGCAGGGCTGTTCTCAATCCCTTCATCCCTCAACCTGTATTCATACTGAGGGTTGTGCTGACTCAGATGCAGGACCTTGCACTTGACCTTGTTGAACCTTACGAGGTTTGCATGGGCCCAGTTCTTGAGCTTGTCCAGATCCCTCTGGATGGCTTCCTGTCCCTCAGGTGTCTCTGCTGCACGACTCATCTTACGGTCATCTGCAAACTTGCTGAGGGTGCACTCAATCTCAGTATGTAATTGATGAAGATATTAAACAGTACTGGTCCCAATACTGAGGGACACCACACAGTAACGGTCCTCACCTGGACATTGAGCTGCTGACCACTGCCATCTGGAGGTGACCATCTAACCTATTCCTCATCCAACAAACAGTCCACCGATCAAATCCATATCTCTCCAATTTAGAGAGAAGGATGTTGTGGGGTCCCATGTCAGATGCCTCAACAGAAGTTCAGATAGATGATGTTCTGTAGCTCTTTCCTTCTCCACTGATGTAGTCACTCCATCACAGAAGACCACTAGGTTGGTCAGACACGACTTGCCCTTGGTAATATGAACTGCTTGTGCTGTGGCTGGGCGGTCCCCTGAGGTTTGGGTCCAGGGAAGGCAGAAAGTGTTCTCTAAACTGGCCCGTGCTTTGCATCCAGTGAAGATGTTGCTAAAGTATTTTTGAAATGCAGGACTTTCAGTTTGGGGGCAGTGCAGCTGGTTGCTTTTTATGTTGCTTTTTCTAATTCACTGCTGTCTGTTCTTATCCTGTGTTGATTTCACTCTGCAGACAACAGCAGAATAGAGTGTTTTTGTGAGGGCCTTCTGTGAAGCCATCCAGGACTATGCGAAGACATAGATACTACAAAATTGTTTAATTTCATGCCCCAGAAGATCTGAGGATTGAGCAATAGACATATACTCAAAATAGTTAATCAAAGTCAGATTTTTTTAGAGTTTGTATTAGATTGAAGAGTGATGATAAATTCCAGCCTTTTCACTCCCCATTCAGGATGTCAAAAAGTTTCCGTAAAAAATGCTATCATTTTTTTACAAACTATAGCAAGTATGAGGAAGAAAAGCACTAAACAAATAAGGTAGATGTCCAGTCAGCTCACTTAATTTCTTCTGACTTTGTTTTACTGTGGTTTGCGTTGCCTAAATGATAATGTTTATGGAGTACACAGTACCTTGTGGTGCTGATACCATCAGCCTCAGGATTAAGTTCACATCAACATGAGATAAATCAAAAATGAGGGAAAGGGAAGAGTGTGTGTGAAAACAATGAAAGGAAGCTTGGCTTCAAACATTGGCAGCATTGGTGTAAAAAACTCCCATTATTCTCGAACGGATACAATGGGAAAATGCAGAATTTCTTCTGACAGAAATATCAGAAAATATTCCTAGAATTATAATCCTGAATTCCAGATAATTAGATTTGGTCATTAAGCAAGCCATTTTGAAAACTTTATCGTTAGAAAAATACTACAATTTCTGGGACTAAAACCACAAAGGCAAATTCAGAGGAAACAAAGGCAATGATGTGAAATCCCTTAGGGGAATGTAAACAGAACAGTGAGCAGAAGAAATGAGAAATAAATGGAGCAGGCTATAATTTTTTTTTTTTTTCTAGAAAGATTTCTCAGGTGAAAAATGCATTTCCTCCAAAACTGAGATATTTAGTGGGACAACTCTTGGATATCTCTTCACTCCTATTTTAAATTTGAGTTAAATTTGTTTAAAACTGGACTACACAATTTAGTTGAATCTTTATCAGTTGCACATGTTTAGCTGTCTATCAGTTGCACTTTTCTTTAACATCCTAATGCCTTCTGGTGACTGGGTTCCCTGATGGGCTATGCCTTCTGTCATGATGCTTAAGACATGGTAGTTGTGGGTTTCGTGTGCCTGTGTACAGAGCGTGGATGGATCCAATTACTACAGTGCTGTGGTGGAAAGGATTTCTTGTCGCAGACAGAGGGATGGGATGAAAAAAAAAATACAGTTTCACAAGGAGCAGACTGAAAAGAACTCTTGATGATCTGCACCTAACCTCAGCTTCATTAACCAAAATGCATCAACTTAATTTTGTGGAAGTTACAGAGATTTAGTTCTTTTGCAGAATGGCAGAATGAAACTTTGGCAACTTCCTGCTGCTGTCCTTTAGATCTTCTCATACCTTAAACTTTCAAAATTTTCTTTCTGATTTGAAACAGAATTTGGCTTTAAAATGTTGTGACTATGCCCAGCTCCTTACAGAACAAAACCCATGACAATAAATGCTGAAATATGGCTGATAAACAGCATAATACTGTCCTGGACTGTTCAGTGGGCTGAAAGTGAGACTCAAGTCTATTTGTGCTTCTCTGGCATTCATAGATCATGAGTACCTGGGCAAGTGCAAAATTGTCTATTATACACAGAACCTGTCTATTGCAGCTTCTTGTATGAGATTTGCTAGAGCAAGAAATATAATTTGATTTTTAATGAAATAATTATAATGAATTAAAACGAGTGCTGTGAAGTGAAGTTATCTAGCCAGAAGTCAGGAACAACAGCATATGATTGAGATGATGTGCCCGAGGACTTCAAGAGGAAATTTCATGTGACACATAATCAGTTGCATAAGTGTTCATAAAACTCTTCATGGAAGGCTTACTAGTGTGAACTGTAATTGTAATTTGGTGGCATGGAGTTTACGAAGAACAAATAGGTAAAGCCCCGAATAAATTATTCTCAGCAATTATTTCTTCTTGTCAAAAACTCTGCAAAAGAAACTTTGAAGGAGAGACTATATTCTGAGTGGCAAATTTTACTTTGATCTGACATTAAGTTGGCAAAATGGATTTTTCTTTGTGTTTTTAATTGGAAAAAAACCCCAATTATTCACAACAAGTTTTCATAGGTCTCTGAAATCACTGCTTTATGGTAGTAATGCATTGCTGACAGCAAATTTAGTAATGTGAACCTATTAATCCAATTAGAGGGAGAATGTGCACTTTTTTCCTTAGTGGGAAAAAAAAAGAATATAAGTAGATTCAGTATTTGCATGCAGGTTGTTATGTACAAATACGCACAAATATGTCACAGAAGAAGGAAATCACTTCTTTTTCTACCTCAAAATTATTTCATGGCTATACTTATATTCCTGACTTTTTTAAAAAAAATATATTTAACGAGTTAGAAAGGTTCATATTCTTTTGGTGATCGTCTAGTATAAGCTGAGAGATGCTATAAGAAATGGCATACATCAATGGAAATAAACTGATTTCAAACGCATAATGCAGAGGAAGGCTGCAAAAGAACAGCCTGTGGATTTTCAATTATTTTCTGCACATGCCAGTCAGGGAAGATATTCTGTTGTTTAGAAACAGAGGTTTAAAACAGAGAGGGCAGAAATGCTATTTGGAAAATGTTGTACGTCTTTCAGTTGTGGTGTTGTTTCTTCCAGAAAGCCAATATTTTTAATGAGTCTGCTGGATGTTTGAGTCCACGTTTTCATTCTCCAGGGATAGTTGTAAATCTTTTAAAACCAGAAATGTAGTGTTTTCTAGGAGCTAGCAAAGACTGATAAATTGATTCAAAGGCAACAAAGGATTTAACACAGATATTTTAACTTCCAAATTTCAGGGCTTTTGGCTTTATTTCTAAAATGAAAACAGTAAACAAAAGTCCAGGTAATCAGGTTGGTTTAGTATAGAATACTTACCAGAAGTTCTTACTGCTTTGTTAATTAACAACAAGTTGTTACAGGGTCTCCAGACATAATTAACAATTGCTGCTGGCATTTTCAGATGGCAATTGTAATAATGGGTTGTGTTATAAGTGGTGATATTAGAGATTCCAGTTATGCATAATTCTGTACTAAGTTTTCATCTGGCATAAACACATACATTTGGATCGCTGTTTTGAACAGATAATTTAGTTATTTTTAGGGTTGTTTCCAAAAGGGGCATCTACATATGCCTAATTCTGTTCTGGCAGGAGCTGCTGGTTTCAGCACTTAGGTTATGGTTTAAGAGGTTTGGATTTAGACTGACCACTGTAAAACGTTTCCTGCTCTCTGATATACTGTAGATTGTGGTGTCAAGGAGTTCCTGAGCTGGGATTGGGACTGTTGCTGATGGATGAATGTAACTGTGTGACTACTGGGGCTGTGGGATTTGTGATGCAGCATTAGAGAGTGGGTTGGTAATGTAATTATTATGAAGTCCACAGTGGGTTGTTTCCTGCTGGACTTAACAAGGGTTGGTGAGCCAGGTTTGGGAGGTTTGTGATCACTGGCTGTAGCTGACATACAGCTGTGTTTGGTTCTGTGTGCAGGGAAAAAATGAAAGAGAGCTTGTTTCTCAAATAAGTCAGGAAAATAGATATGAATTTTCTTTTTTCAGAGTATGTCAAGGATACTGATATGTTACAGAGCTTTTAGGCTGAGCTCTGAGCTCCTGATTAGACTTTCAGTCAATAAACTTGCTTAATTAACTAAACCCTCATGAACAGAGGGGCTGAGCCATGATGTAACTGTTAGTGCACTTGTCTAGAAAGAGTCCCCTGGAGGTGGTATCAGTATCTCCAAGTATTTGGGAGGTGCTCGCCTTGGTTGATTTGCCCTTTTCCTTAGTTTTAGACATATGCATTGGCTTCTGTGCTTTCCTACTTGCAATAGACATTGTTACAGACCAGTTTGTGCAAGAAGTGAACAGCTGCTATGTTGCACAGTGACATTTCCATTCTTAACAATGGCTGGATAGCAATGCACATGTTTTATATTAGAGGAATGATAGCATCTTTATATTTCATTATTAAATATTCCACTTGGTGTAAAACTTACAAAGCAGTAAAAATACAGGAAATCTGTCTAGTTTCACTTATTTTTGTATACCTAAATTTATTGTTCTGTGTAAAGATCTCTTACCAGGCTGATCCATGACCAAAGATTGCCTTTTGATTTAGGTTTTTTTATGAACTAGTCTGCTTGCCTCCCTGTGCATTGGTGTGCTAATAAGATACACTCTTAACAGCATTTATTTTGGAGATCTGGAGTTTTTGTTTGTGGTTGTTTTTTTTTTTTTTTGTTTTGTTTTGTTTTGTTTTGTTATTGTTGTAATTTATTCCGTTGTGATTATTTTTTTCTCTCATATTTATCTGATCAGCATAGTGGAACAGTAAGAATACTGATATAAACTGATATTTGGGATTTGACCTCGTTTATATATTCTTTTAGATCTTGAATTGAGGATCTGCATGCTGCTGTAGTAAAGTCAGATCAACAAACTATCAGGACCCCTGCAATGGGAAGATTCATACCAGAAGGCTTTGGAAGTTTCAGATCAGAAAATCTTTAGAGTTTGATGCTGATCAGAGAATAAATAAGCCAAATCCTGTTCTTGACCCTACAGCTGAAATGTTGGATGAATTTTGAGTAGTTTCTCCATTTTCCTGCCTGAGGTTTGCTGTATATCTTTAGAGCATAACCTTCAGTGGGCAGAGGCTATCAGGAATTTGTACAGGTTACTGAGTGTGGCAGACTGAGAATCTCAGCTAAAGACTCCAGGAACTGTAAGGCTGTGGATTTGTGTTAGGATTTGATCCACACTAACAGATTGTTGTTGCTGATCACTAACATCTTATTTTCCTCTCTTCTTACTCCAGACTTTGCCATGTGTCACTTATCTTTTGCCAGCTTTGGCAGTTATCTAACTGCATGTTTAGAACTTGCTAAATCAGCAAAAAAGATATTTTTAATTCCAGCAGGATGGTGGTCTGGGAAAGGTGATCTGAGTGATCAGGAAAGACAGAGAAAAAGGAATACAGTAAGAAGGAAAGAAAAGCAGGGTTGTTAAGGGAAGAAAAATAAAATCTGCATTCAGCAGCAAACTCTTAGTTCAGCTCTGCTATAATGAGAAATCTTGTAATAGCAATGATTCATTCATGTGATGTTTCTCTCCAGTTTTGGTAGTGCTATTTGAATAGCTTCATGCAGGTACCTAGAACATGTTAACAGTGTAAGGTAGTGGGCTAAACCCCGCTATTGACCCATGAGGCATGAGCGTGAAGAGGAGATTGTTAAAAAAACTCATATTCCAACTATGTCTACTTCAGTTACTCTTTTGAAATTTTTTGGTGAACATTACAGAATGAAAGACAGAAGGAAAGGAACATTGATTTCTCAACAGACTATTCATATTTTGAATCTATTATTTGAGTTTTTACTGAAATTTGCTAACACAAGCAAGAACAACAGAACTTTTGAAAATATTCCACCTTGGAGGTTAGTGATCATTCCTTATGCACTGACTCACACAACAAATCTGTATGAGTCATGGAGAGCCATATGGATATTTTTCCTTTGACTAAAAGGTAAATCCAGTTTCTGGGAACAGATGCTCCTTTGATAAAGCTCTGCTGGTAGAGAGTGGCAGTGCAGCAGGGCTGTGGGCTAACTGTATTCAAAGAGAAACTGAACAAAGCCAGTGTGGCATCAAGCACCAGAATGATTTTTACTGACAGATCAAAGTAGTGAAAAACAAAACTGCTCTGAAACCTTGCATGATTTTGTGCAAATAAAAGGTGCAGGCATGTGGCACAATTAAATGTTCTGAAGATATATTTGGGCAAGTTCTAAACAAGCAAGGCAAGGTGCAGCTAGTGGGATAGATGTCCCCAGATTAACTGTCCTGCAGAAGTAGGTAACAGGACTTGTCTGCCCTTGGTATCTGAGCAAATGCATTTAGAAAGTCAGGAGAGAAGTAGCGTGCCAAAAGTGGCAATGGTGGAGGAGTTTTTAAAAAATAACTAGCTAATATTTTGCCTTCTAATCTCCTACAAATCTTTGTTTTGAGACTCTCACTTTTAACAAGCGTAGGAATGGAAAGCCACTGAAAGAATGGAAAGTCAGGGGAAAGAGGTGAAGGAAAAGTGTCTAGGAGAGGAGTAAAGAGCCAGTGCTTTATCACAGAGCTTCCAGGTGTCATCACAAAGACAGATGGAACTTTTTGTCTTTTGGCTGAAGTTTGACCAGCAAATTCATTAGTGCATGTGCCACTGGAATCACTAATACTGTGCACTAAGAGCAACTGTATGTTCAGTGGCAACAATGGTCTTTATTGCTTATAAATGGAATGGGGGAAGTCAGAAGGCAAAATCTCTGTTAGAGAACCACAGTACCAGCAGGTGGGATATGAGCTGAATGTGAGTGGCAGCAGCTTCTGCTGCCAGCACTTTCCTTGAAATGCACGAAGCACAGTGCCAGACAGGCAGTCTTTACAGTCTTACTGAAACGTCTGGATTTCTCCTGTGAATCAACACACTGTATTTCTTCTTGCCATTGTGTGAAAGGCAGGTGCTGAAGCAGATAATATATTGGCACCTCATTTCCTATGTTCATGCAGTGTTGCAGCGTAAGGTAAATCTGTGTTCTTAATGTGACAGCTGCCACCTTTACTTCTTCTATCTTACTGTTTCACCGCTGATACAATTGCATTATAACTCGGTCATCAGTATAGGGCAGGATAGTAGAACTGCTCAGGAGCTTGCCAGTGTATTTATTTCTTGTTGGAAGGTTCCCAGTTATCAAAATGAAAAAATTATGGGGGGGCTTTTGTTTCTGAAGTTCTCCAGTATGACAGTTGTGTAGTTTTAAATTTAATCTAGAGTTTTGTTGTCAGAAATGTTTGTTAAGTTGTACTGAAAAGGCTTTAAAAAGTTTAGCCTGTTCTGGTTTGGTCTGCACAGCAATGTATGTGATAAAATGAATTTGGGGTTTTAGATCTTCATCATATTTCTGGACAGGAAAACTTTGGCATGTTGCTTTTCTTGTGTACCACACTCAGACACTTTGGATCAAATTGGCTAGAGGACATAAAATTAGCTGAGGCACAGACAGGAGTCACAATTTCGAAATGCACCTGTGGCAGGATGCAAACTCCCCTCTCTCCCCCGCCTCCTTCAGTATGGAAGGAGTAGGCACATCTCCCTCTCTCTCTGCTGTTTGAGGCTAACAGCTTCTTTTGTTTGGCCCCAGAGCACCCTGGCCAGGGCCATTAGGAGAAGGGAGTGCCGAGGCGCCAGTGAGCCACTGGGCGCCTGCGACCAGTGTGGGGGATGTTTGGAGGCTTCAGGGGCACCCCACAGCCAGTGTGGGGGTGAAGAGAAGCTTCTGGAATGCCTACAGTCAGGTCTGATCAGCCTGTATAAAAACGGGATTCTCGTCGAGACTCCGCCCATTGTCGCGGGTCTCTCGGAGCACGAGCAAGATGCTGCCGCCGAGAGCCCCTCTCCCCAGGATGGAGACTCCACTTGCCTGGCCGCCACGGGTGTGAGTAAAACTTCTCGCAGGATTGCGAGTATATTTATACTTTCTGTGCACATATGCACGTGTAACTTCCCGTGCTTAATATAAGCATGTGTAAAATTAATCCTCGCATAATCGCGAGTGTATTTATCCTTTCTGTGCACATATGCACGTGTAACTTTCCGTGTTTAATACAAGCACGAGTAACTTTCCGTGCACGTTTGCACGTGTAACTTTATGTGCACATTTGCACGCGTACTTTAAATTATTTCCTCGCACAATCACGAGTGTATTTTTCTCCCGTGCTTCCACATAAGCACATGTAATATTCGGTGCACATTTGCACGTGTAAGTAAATTAACCCTCGCAGGATTGCGAGTGTACTATAAATTTACCCTCGTGGAATCGCGAGCGTACACTTTCCGTACTCACTACGAGCACGTGTGTCTCTTTAAAAATAATCCCACACCGTGTTCAGGCAAGCGCGTACTCTTCCCGGACTCAGAGACAGTTCCGGCATTGTTTTGGTGAAGCCATGTGCATGCACTCTGTGGACCGCCTGTTGTATTAGTTGCTGCCCCTTAATAATTTTCCTCAACTGATATCCGAACCTGTATTTAAGTCACTTTGTAGTGCTAAAACCCTGTTTCTCACCGGTTTAATAAAAGTTGTTTTGGACCCTGTTGTCCCTTAAACTAACCTCGGGGTGGCTCCGTGACAGCACCACATGGCAAAGTCAAGCTAGTGTGAGGGCAGGCAGAGACAAACAAAACCTAAAACGCATGAGGAGTCACAGAGCCCAGCAAGGAGCAGCATTTCTTCATGTTCCTGCAACTCCACTTGCTATGGCACTGGCAGCCATCTGTTACCTGGGAAATAGGCATTAGATCAGTATTTACCATGTGGAGTTTCTGATAAATTAAGTACTTTCTAATCTGGTTTTATTGTTTATGCCAATCTATTTAATGTAGAGTACGTTTTCCTCAAACAATTTGCAGGAATTTCTTTTGGTGATGATGGGCAGGCTGAGTAAATAATCTTCGATGTTTTCCCAAGGGAAGTGCTGTCAGCATCTTGAATGTTTCTCGCTTAAACTTCACTTAACCACAGGGCTCCTTCTGTGAGGTAGCAGTTATCTTTTGCTAATGCTTTATGGTAATACTGTACATATGTAGAAATCAGTACTGCCAGCTCCAGTATCAAAGGCAAAAGCTGATATCTCTGTGATGAGGTACTTACTAATATGATACATATCTGACAATAGGTAGGTGTAATGACAACATCCAGAAATAAGAAGCAGCATGTGAATGACAGCAAATTGAGAGAACATGGGAAAACTATACATTAATCTTTTCTCATTAAAAAACCTTAAAACCACATTTGTACTCTGATTTATTGAAGAAAGGGGCTCTTACAAAATAAGTAAGGTAGAAAGACAGCACAGTTAATGAAGCTGTAAAAATGTAGTAATTAGTAGAGTATGCCATCCTAAAATTACTTCTTAGTAATGCTTAGAGATCTTTGCAATATGGTAGTTTCAGCAGGCTTATAGTACAGTCACTCAGCCCAAAAGAAGCACATTGTCTTTGGTTTGGAGAGGAAGTATTATTTTGGAATTCCTGTAAAGGACAGAAAATACAGTTTTAAAATTTCTGACTAAGTCAGTTCTATATACTCTTTAATGAGTGCAGGTGGAATGAGTGGATGGAGCCAAAGAAACACCAAACCATTGCTGTTTGTAATCCTTTTGAGAACTGATTTCTGAATTTAGAACCCTTATTAGCAAAATAGTATTTTTTTATTACAAAAGGTTTTATTACTATGCCTACCCATACATATGCATGAACATCACTTGTGTCACTGTTGTTGTGGTATTTCCTGATTTATTTCATTACAAGTGGCTAATTTATAAAGAAAAATAGTTCTGAAAATTTAATATATCCATGATAAGATAATGATTTAATTGAAAATATTTGTAATTAGCACTAACTCAGTGTTTTGGTTTTTTTTAATGACTAAATTTAAATTTCTGGCCTAACACTTTGGAGTTTGCGCTAAACATCATCTAATATCTTCAGAAAAACATCAACTTTTTTCATGATTAGTTAAAATAAATCATATGACAACATATGTCTTAGACTCCACAAGTGTGAAATACTTCTAGCTTTGAAAATTCAAGAATACTAGGACCACACTAGTCTTCTTGCTGTTAAATTGTGTTCACCATGTGTGTTGGTTGCAATCCCCTCCCTCTCCTGGGCCACCTGGATACCAGGACAAGTCAGGCATTATTTGGGGAGGACTATTCCCATTATGCAAGTACAGTGAGATGGGACACTGAGGCACCTGCTTCATGCTTTTTAAGCTTCTGCGAAGAAAAATTCCCCATTGTGGAAGCACTGTGAAGATGGGAAACTGAGGCACAAGTGTAGTGAGTCAAGACATGAAGGCATTCAGAATGAATAAACCCTGAATCGACAGAAGCACGAGCAATTTAAACTTCCATTTGTTACACTGAAAGTTAAAAGAAATTAGTTTAATCAAAACTAACACATATTTTGTTTTCTTTAGACCATATAATTAAAAAAAAGATCACATTTATATGTTCATTAAAGCATTCTCTGTGCTCCCCATTAATAAACACTCTTATCTGTCTGTGGACTCCAACACACCTCAAGTCACAGATTTGCCATGTAAAAGAGAAGCTGAATTAGAGAAAGATGTGGTTTTACTGCAAGAAGATCCATTTCACCTGGCGACCTCCATCCTATCCTCTAGCATTGTTTTTGAGACTGGCACGTATCCTTTCTCTGATTTGGCTATATTGGTGATAAACTTTTGCTTTTGTTGATTGAGAAAGTAATTTTTAACCCTTAGGAAGAAGTGACTGTAGAATGTTTTGATTTCTGTACGACAGCATATATTCCAGGTGGGTGCTGAGGAAAGACGCCGTGTTCCAGCAGAGAGACCTTCTGGCAGGGCCTGTTGGTAGGTGTTTTGGAGCTTAGGTCTAAAAACTGTCTCAGTGTCCTGTACTGCCCTTCCTGATTGCATCATGTGTTCAGGTTTAGCTTTATTTATGCCAGTTCCTACCTCTAATGGCTCTAAGAATCACAGCCATTGACTATAGGTCTGCTGCTTTCAAAGGGCTTCATGTGTGCAGTCAGAAAACTCTCTAGGTGAGAAGTAGGTTGTGACAATTCAGTGACAGCATCAGCAGATGGTTCTGCTGGATGTGAAGAACCTTTGACACTCTGATGCTGCTGGGAGGGTGAGCTCCTGGCAAGGTTCAGCTCTTTCTCTTTAAAAGTACAATCCCAGTAATAAGAACTGAGGCTCATTTATAAATGCAGGCTGTTGACACTGCACAGGAATTCCTTGTACACTGTAACCCTGCAGGAAGACTGTTTTACTGATTAAAAATCCTTCCCCTTGCCCCTCTCCCCCCTCTGTTTGTTTGTTTGTTTGTTTGTTTGTTTGTTTTTCACAGGATCCTTAAATATTTCTTTTTCTCATTTAGATAGTTAGCATGTTTGTTTTTAGAAGTCTCATGTTCTCAAAGGAGAAGGATGATTGCTGGGAAAAATAGCTCTAGCTCCAGATCTCCAACTCAGCTGCTTCAGTGACGTGGTCTGAAGAGAACAAAGAAGAATTGATTTTTCTCTACAGCGCACACATAAGTTACCAAGATATGAGCATCTCTCAGTACACAATATCCTTTATGCTACCTGTGCTCTTTCACCTTGATTATTCATTTTAACTTCTGGAATGGTTTCCGTTTCCAGGTGTAAGATAAAAGCAGCCTGAGAACACTGGGCATCTGTGTCATTAATGCGCATAATGCCAAGATGAATTTGAGTAACTGACATACACTACTGCCAACTTGATGGACAGTTGCATATTCACAGGTGTGTAATCACATTGTTTTTCATCTAATTTTAGCAGATGGGACAATTACCACATAGAGGAATCAGCAGCTTAGAGAGCCTTCTCACAGGATTAATGAAGAGCTACATTTTGCAATGACTCTCGGTGTGTTACACTGCAAAAAGGGCAGAGTACAGATGTACTTTTTGTTCAGGTTTGAAATGATCCTAAATCTCTTTTTTGGAGCCCTTTTATATTTTATTTGTCATCTAGATTATTAGAATTATTTTATTATTCTCTTTTTCTTTGTAAAGTAACTAGAGTGAGTCATAGCGGAAACTTCTTTCAGTGAATGTGTTTGTAAAGGGATGATTAAATTAAAACCCAACAGCTAAATGCTGAGAAGAATGAGACTGTTGAATTCACAATTCTGCACTTGGACTTCAGAGATTTACCCTTTTTCCAAAATAAGTTAATGCAGTTTCCTGTTGTCACTGAATCATTAAAACCACTACTGATGTACTAATATAACTAGCATAGATTATTGTGTCTAGGTCATAGCTGTATTCTCACACATGTAAAAGAATCTTGGATGTTCACTATGATATTTTCACAAAATTTATTAAAGCAAATGAAAGCATTAGCCTTTCTAATACAGAGTTCAAAGCTGAAAATGTAGAATTACACAAGTGGTCTACTAAGGTGAAACAAATAAATACTTAATACCAGTTCTGCATCTGGTCTGAAGGTTCCAACTTAATGAAAATTGAACTTAAGCAATGGATTTGTAAGGTCCATATCCCAGGAAAGCATTTAATTTTGGATAAGTTGAATCATGAGTAATAAGGACAGTGCCTACATTTTACAGGACACCAAATCTTCACAGGATTGGAACTTGCATCTTAAAGTCAGTAACAGTGCCCTAAATCCTGGAGGTCTTTATAAGAAAGCCTCCAGCTCATAAACGTGTTTGTGCAAAATACTTTGTTATGAGAGAGATTTAGTAGATCAAAGGAGAACTGAAGGCTGGGAAGAAGTAGGACAATTTCTGAAGGTGAAGAAACTATTTTTCTTGGGTGAACATGAGGAAGAATGAGATATTATCAGGGTTTTCTCCAAAGTTGTTTGGAGACATTTGGGCCTAATTCAAACCCACTGAAGTCAATGGCAATATTGATGATTTCAATGGCAATTGGAATGGGATTTCATACTGTTAGCAAAGATGAGGTTTAGGTTTAACTGTAGAAGAACTCATTGTAGTTTGTCAGCCCCACAATGGAGGGCTAAAGACATACGCTGCATGAGCGGCCTTACACCATGGTGGTTTTATGTTTAGCCAATTTCCTTACTTCTCTTTTATAATTATTATTGTAAGCCTTTTATAGATAGATTGCAATTATTTTCACTTCTCAGATCTGTTTCCTGCTCTTAATCATGTGCATTTTCTATCCTGTATTTTTAAGTATTTCTCCTCCTCGCCCCCTTCTGTTCAGGGTTTTCCTCTGCTTGCTGCTACTGCTCCTTTTTTCTTCTTCCCAAGAAATGTCACTAGGGTGCTCTAGATGTGATAAGAGTTTGAAACTCTGTCAAATCTTACAGCTTTTGGTCACAGTTAAACAGTAGTAACATGCATAAAGTTAAGGGACGCTAAAGTGGTTAGAATTATAATAATGACAATTGAATCTGGCAAAAATAAGATGCTAAGCATTCATGTTGCATGAGTGTATAAGGCTGCTGATGCTCCTCTGAAGCTGTCACAACTTGAAGACAGTCATGCAGGATTTAAGGAAAAGAGTTCGAAGATGGGAGGAACAGTTGTAGCCCTTCTGGAAAAGGACGGTTCTATTTCAAACAGGTTAGGCTTCTGTTTGTCATTTGTATTTATTTCCGAAATGAATGAAGAGTAGGAGTGCCTAGTGTAGAGCCCTGGGAAGGCTGCACGTGCTTGGCACTGGGGTCTGAGTCCTCCAGTGGACCTATGGGCTGAGACAGGTTTCTCACCTTCACCCTGGCAGAGACATCTTTAGCCCTCTACAGCTAATCTCAGGGGAGCTGGACACAGGAGCCTCAGCAGCTGCAGCCACAGCTCACCGTGTTAACCTAGGTGATCATTGCTTCAATTTTGTGTAAATGTGCTGGGCTGTGTGTTGTGGTGAGCGTGTCTTGTCTGTTCTGCAGCCTCTGCTGCGGCACGACAAATGGATAATGTTGTGGGACTAACAGGTGGCTGGTGCCACCTCTGCCCCTGCTGCTGTGCGTGATGGTGCTTAGAAGTGACTGGCCTTAGGAGCTTTAACATGATTTCTTACTAGCTCTTAAAGGTCCTGATTGTCTCTCGTAATCTGGCACTTGGGGCCCCTTCTTCATTTGTTTGGATGTCAGTTTTGTCTCACTGTGGAAGCATTAAGAGTTTTAAAGCACATGTCCAGTACAGTCAAGGTATAGTAAGTTTGAGTGTGATGTAAAACCATGTTAGTTGAAGTGCATTCAGCTCTATGTGGACCCTCTCATCCAGAAGCAAAGTACCCATAGAGGAATCTAATGAGCTTTAGCTAATCTGCTTTCACATTGCACAGCCTTTAATTAGTCTTTAATTAGTCTTTCCTGTGTCTCTTAATCAGTGCAGGCTTCAGGTTTTTTATGCATCTTACCCATCATCTAGTGCATACTGTATGTCACCAGAAAGCTCAAGAAAGATTTCAGATCTGCACACATGCCCAAGCAGAGAAAAATATTGCTGTCTCTTACAATGCCGTGGTTTGCTTTAAAATACAGTTAGGTTCGCTCAGTGGCACTCTATTATGCTCTCTAGATACAGCTCTGGAGGCTGATTTAACTTCAGTTATTAATCTCAGCAGCTGTTTATGGCATTGTATAGTACAGCACTAAGAAATAAAGATTATCCCTTAAATAAATGTAAAGATATGCAGGCGGTGGAGTGCAGTATTCTCATAATAGCCTAGCCACAGGTATGCTATACTGCTGTGTAATGGACCCTGCACTTAGAATAAAATTTAAACTCTCTTTTCTCTGCCAGTGTTTTGTGGGATTTTTTTTCTTTTGAATTGCCAGAAAAGTTAAGATGGCTGGGGTTTTTCCTGATGCCTCAGAAATTTGATCGTAACATTGACATGAACAAACTAGCCCCTGCTTAAAACTGTTTGTTTTTGTTATAATATTAACATGCTTTATTCTGGGGGCTGATGCCAATATTTGTGAAATAATAACAAGCACTTCTGTGGCCATAAGATTGTGACGATTTCTGTTGTGGGGATGCGCATAAAATCAGTGAAGCTTCACCCTCAGTAGAAACTCGTGGAGTCCCCAGGCCTGAGTAGTAGTTGAGCTTCTGCACTAAGCTAGTGTCCTGTTGCAGAACATTTCTCCTCTGTGTGGCTGTGTCTTTCCAAGAAGCCTGGATGAACAAAGTGATTTTTGAGTCTTCTGTGTCAGATTTTGCTGAAATCTGGTAACTGTTAAAGAAATAAATGGGATTGGCAACATATGTTGTTATTTTATCAGTGGGAATTATATCAGTATTGTTGTATCTGCAGGAAACTATGTTAAAAAATTACAAAATTCTAGAGTACATATCACTGTATTTTATGAACTCATCAAGTGCTGAAGGACATGCATTAAAAAATTAAAGTGATTTTACAAATGTCACTGTTTTTCAATGAAGCTTTTGCTTTTAAGCATTTTCCATATCCATTTGTAAAGTGTTCTCAGTTTATGAGCAAACATCCACTATTTGTTTTGGGTGCTGCCTTCCACAGCCACCTGTGACATGGGTGTTGCGTTGGCTCCTTTGTTTTTCGCTCCTTGCCACATGAACTCCAGCCATGCAGGCAAGGGTACCTGGGGCAAAAATTTTGTTCCTGGCACCTTTATACAGGTGTGTCTGGAACTTGTATGTGGCACACAATTCTGAGGAGGACCTGTAAGAAAGAAGAAAATTGTGAGAAGAAGCTTGTGAGTGGCTTGTCAGTGAGTTGTGGGGTAGAAAGCAGTAAAATCTGATAGCTAGTAGCTAAATTGCACAGCTACGACTGAATATACCTAGGAAGGAGGTCTGTTGGGTAGGAAGGTGCCATTTCTAGAGTCTGCTTTGTGCACACTTGTTTTGGTTAGCTTGAAACCCACTCAGACAGCATGGGTTCAACTCTGCCTCAAACATTGCTGCTATATTAGTAATGTTTCACTTAGGGGAGAGAGAACTAAAAGGCAGCACAGAGAGGAAAAAAAAAAAGAGAAAAAAACAAATGAAGAGCTATTGTGTAATGGACAATGGAATTTAGAGAAAAGAATACAATAAATATACAATTTATAACCTACTTGTATCAGACAAGCTTTTAGAGAATGTCTTTTTCTATCCCTAAAATAAAGCAGAAGTGTTGTGTAAACTAGATAAACACATTCAAACTTAGAGTAAACCTTAACCAGTCCACTTACATGGAAAAGAATTAATGAAGCTGCAAGTACAGCCCTCAAAGAAAGAGTATTGAAAGTGCCTGGCCTTGAAGATACTTATATAGAATCTGTTATAATATGTTAGTGGTTGGGCAAGTTGAGCGAAATAAAATAAGAAATCCCAACATAAATACATTATCTAATCTGAAGATTAAATGAACAACCACATTTGGAACACATTCTCATTAAATTTCCTTTGTATGATTTTTCCTTTTAGCATGAATGAAATATCCTAGCTTTAAAATCAGCTATTATTGTGCAGTACTGATGAATAGCAAATACCATGTTCAAGTTTTAAACAGGCACTCGTGATGATTTTGGGATTTACAGGCCATGAACTTGTCTTCTTTTAGCACTTAGTAAATTACTTGAAAATATAAGGAAAAGGAGACTAATAGAAGACTTTGAATATGATATAACAGGTACAAGTTAGAATGCTTTATGTATAAAGGAAAATGAAATTTGTCAGATGTGCTGTAGTTCTAAGTGTATTAAAAATAGGGCACTATTTTTATGTTCGAAGTATTTTGGAAAATTTTATTGATGGTCTCTCCTGAATTGAGAGGACAACTACTGTCATGATAAAAAGTTGTTAGGAGATAGAGGTGTTGGAAAGAGCTGGAAGTTCAGAAATACTATGTTGTAGCTGCTATGCTCAATCTACACTCCCCTGTGCTTGCTGGGATCCAGAAAACAAGGTGATGCCCTGCTCAGCTGTCTTACTGGAGCAAAAATGCCATTTTGTGTATGGAAGGTCTCATCACAGGAATAATGAAAATACAGTCTTAGCTTGGTCTCCTGAGATAGGTCAGTGGAGGGAGAAGAGGTTTCATTTAGGACTTTTGGTGGAGAAAGCTCTGTCTAGTTTGACCTTGGCTGAGACATGTTGGAAGACTGTATGTCTTGATGGTTTGGGCTCCAACAGTCTCCTTCTTCAGTAGCTGTTAGAGCCTAGCATGGCTATCCCATGATTTATGTCATTACTTGATCTGTCTTAGTCATATGACTGTAGGAATATAAAATAATGGACTGGAAAAATTTAAAAAATCTAGTTTCTTATTACGGTTATGTATCCCTTCCACCATCAGATACAATGATTTCTTCCTGCACCTTGGTGGCAGATGATTCCTTTTGTATTGTTTATGAACATCTCCCTATGTGTGTCTTTACAGGGATAGAAATCCTTGTTTTCCTAAAGTGAAGCCAAATCACACTAACCCTTTCTTCAGCTTCGTGTGGGACACCAGGACTCTTCGGTGTTAAGTCTGTGGTCTGTTGGGCATACAAAAGGCCTTGGATGTCCCCTCTTCTGAGAGGCTCCTCTGCTTGTTAGCTCCTGAGCACATCTCTGTGCTTGTTATGCTGAGTCCTGTGTCAGTCTGGTTGAAGTTTGTTTCATACCAGATCACAAAATCTGCAAACAAAAGAAGAAAATACCAGCTCTTGGTTTTCAACAAATTCTGAAGGGGAGGGATTAATTTTGAAAATTTCTCACTAGATTGGATAACCTGTTCCTGTCCCTTTTGAAGACTGGATCTTGTATAGGAAAACCATGAGATTTGTTGCCCATATTTTTCAGTCCCCATTTCAAATCTCAGTGCTCCAGCCTCTGGATTTATTCTAGATGCTGCCATCCTTATATAAGCCCAAAGCACTCTTTCATCTAATGCTTGTTGGATTTTAATCTTTCTTTTCTGCCTGTCTCAATACCTAATAACTTGACTCGTGCACATTGAACTAAAGCATACCACTGCCCATCAATCAGGCAAGTCACCAGGGGCAGTGCCAGCATCTGACCCAGGGCCAGAACACCCCACATAGGAACTACACAGCCACATTTCCTCAGCTCTGTAACCCTCACCCAGTGTGGGCTGGAGCACTGGACATTGTGTGACTATGGGCAGGGAGCTTCTCTCCTGGGAACCCAAGGGACAGTGCCACTGACCACAGCAAGTATATCTACCTGGATAAGTTGCTGACTTTGATAACTGCAAAATAAGATTAAGGATCTGAGATGAAGTAACAAGAAAGCCAAAGAATACAGTGGACACTGGATGCTATTCTGTTCATAGTGGAGGCTCAGTTTTAAGCTACTACACTGGTTTGATCCCTAATTACTTCTGGGATTCTCTACATGAAGATTTGGGATATCATTTTGTATGAGGCTATGCCATTTTGACTGGTGAGGAGAATGAAGGCAAACCAGCCAGCTGTGCAGGAGCATGGGGCCTCGCAGTGGTCAGCACCTCTCAGTAGTGGTTGTCTGAGGATCATTTGTGAAGTAATGAGTGTTCCTCATTCTGCAGTTCTTCCTTCACTGCTAAACCTCCTGCATTTGCAGTAGACTGATTCTCAGGTCAGAGATGTTGCAAAGGCAATGGCAGCCACATGAGAATGTTGTCATTATGACAGAACATCTAACAATACAGTGAATTGTATATGCATCCCCACCTCTGCTTATAGACTACTTTGTTGTAGCTATCCTATGCTGAATATGAAACGAATTGGTTTCAAGTATGGCTGTATTGCCACAGGAAGGATTGATGTGATGCTCAGATGTGGACTTTTGTTCATTGCAGCTTGCAGACCTATCCAGGAAATGCTATAGTGTATTTCTGGTATCTTTGCCATGTTGAGATATGAAGCACATCTCCACAGTGCAAAGATAGTCTAATGTTTTCTTGTGAAGTGGTGATTCACATCCCAAAAAGAAAGATTATTTTTATTAAGGAGCCACCCACAAATATCTTTATGAGGGAATGTTGCTCACATCCTGCAGTGAATATGAACAGCGGCAGACAATGCAGAGCTGCGTACCAAATGCTTGCCCACCATCCCTGCTGGGGCTAATTTGATGGAAATATCATCATATGCTTATGCCAAATCTGCATTATGTTTGTGGGATTATTAGGTCTTCCAGCAGGGACGCAAAGAAAGGAATTGCGAAACTGAATGTGCAGCCTAGAGAACAGAAGTGGTCTTTTATTTAGTCACTGGAAAGTTAGGTTTTTAAACATAGAGGCTGGCAATGTTGAAGCCCCAGTACTACAGATTCACATGTGCATTTGATTTTTTCTTTTACCAAATTTACACTCTCCAGAGCTTTCACTTTCTCGAGCTGATTATTTTGACAATCTTTCTGTCTCCTCCCACTTTTTGTTTTGGCTACTGCTCTCTGTCATCATAGTATTAACTGGCTATTGAAAATATGGCACCAGGGTTTTCTGGTGGACAGCACTGTGTCTTTAAACTTCTGAGAGCTAATCTAATTTGTGCTTGGGATTGTATGTGCATGAATGGTATTTCTTGTGTGCTCTTCAAGCTGTATACTTGGTCGTTGAAATTATTTTACATTGCTTCTGTTCTCTCATTGGGAAAACTGTGACAGATTGCCTTACAAATGTGTTCTCATGTTAGCACGTGGATTTATGTGCAAGCATATGCCCTAGCAATAGTATAAGTTTCTCCCAAATGTTCCTGTGAGTAAAACTCCTAGACAGTGTGGTAAACAGGTATTTTTTGGCCTCTTTCTTCTAACTTGGTGTACATGGTATGTTTTTCCACAAGGTAAGGCAATGTGGTGTTTATTCTCCTCTGCATTATGTCAGCTTTGTGGAGCCTGAGACAGGCTTGATTCAAGACAAATGAGTTTGTAGTACTGCAGCTTAGCCAGAGTCTTTCTTCCTAGAAAACAAAGCGAATTTGTCATAGCTACTGTAATAGCCAACAAACAAGTATCCTTTGATGAATGATACTGGTTTTTACAAATATCCTGAAAGTTCTGTGTTTTGCTCTGTTGTAGAGTCTCGTGCTGGGCTTTCTAGTCAGCAACGTATCACTACTCCAAGCCTTTTAAGGTGAAGAATTCCCTTTTAAAAGATGTCTTCTGTGCAAAATTATTTGAAAAACTCCTCAATATCACTGCTTAAACCATCTGTAACAGCACACTGACATTTTCCAGAGTTAATAAATGGTAATTAGCTTCTACTAGTATCCTAGACTTAAAATTTCCTATAGCTTATAAACACATGGGATTCAGTTTTGAGTTCAATGTTAATAATTATTGAAACATCTATTAATCATTTTAAGCTTTTGTTAACCGTTCATCAGTGTGCTACTGCTCCAAATTCTGGCTTTAAATTCTACCATTGCAGTACTGTTGATGACTACTATAAGGTAGGATTTTAAAGGCTAGCAGGCATGTATTAGGAAAACGGTGCATTTATGGTTAGACTCCCACAGCTTGCTGATGTCACTGGGTCAAATTCATCCTACTGCCTGAAAAATAAATCCGAATGTTTAGTATATTCAAGTCTGCTGTAATTCACACTTGCTCATGGGTTAATCTCATATACTGGTATTTATCTAAACAAATTCAGTAAAGAAATCCCAGGAATTAATAAATCCAGATATTTTAAGAGAAGCCAACCAATACTAAAATGACATTCCAAGATATAAGATTAATTTCCTCCCCTCCACGTCTGTTGTCATTTCAATGGCAATTTTCCACTTTTAAAGTTGTGCAGCTCAAACTCTTTGGTATATAATGATGATTATAGATAACATATAAGGGACATGTTTTTGTCCTTTTTTTTCCTCCTCCTTTCTATCCTCTTATTTTCTCTCTGATGTTCTTAAAAATACACATTGGCTGTGTAGCAATTGAATATGCTTTTTCAATCTGTTCCAATGAGATAGTTAAAAGAATTCAGAGATTATTTGCTCTGGTATGCTTTATGCCTCCACTTCTTTCTCAATAACTCAAGTCAGTGAGGAGTGGTATCAGCTTGGGGTTATAACAATATAATATTTTTATTGTCTGAAGCTAAAATTTCTGACCAAAAGAAAAACAACCAACCAACCAACCAAACAAAAAAACTACCAAAAACAAAAAACCCAAACCAAACCAAAACCAGCCCCAAAGCAACAAACCCAAAAACCTAAGAGGAATAATGTCAGTTTACTTTAATTCACCTTTTCCGATAAAGAGAAGTTACAACAAGGCTACTACTCTTTATGCCTCCAGAACTGCATGTGCACTGGATGTTAACACTGTGTAATTACTGAATATGACATAGCACCAGTCCTGCAAACTTTATTTACCATTGTTGATGCACTGGCTTTGACAACTTCATTTCCCCAATGATGACTTCATACGTGAAGAAGTGAGACTAGGGCTACAACATGCTTGACTTGCCATTGTTTTTGAAAGGAGCTGGAAGAGATTTAGGAGCATGTAACACCATTTCAAAAGGTTAACACACTTACACACCTTTGAAATGCCTCAGTGATGGTTAGACATTTGCATGACTGTAATTTTTAAAGTGAGAACTGATCTTTCTGTTCACATAGGTGCTTTTGAAATTTTGAGCTTATATCACTCCAAAATCACAAAGGAAGTTTTTAACTTAAAGGATGACTATTGAGTGAAAAGTCTAGATGGGATAACTGGTTCAAAGCCTTGTTTCTGGTAGAAGGCTTGATGAGCACTGTTGGTAGTAAGAGAAGATTTTGTGTTTAGCCTTGAAAGGATGAATTTTCTTGGCATATAAAAACTATTTTTCTGCATTGATATTGACACTTTGATGCAAAATGTATGTTGTGAATAGCAGTTGAGATTTTATAGGTATGCAGTAGGCTGAGATGTTTTTCTCCTGATTTTGTGCCAAGGAAAGACTGTTAACAGTAATCCAACAGGAAAGATATCTGGTAGCAAAGTGCATAACAATTTTGTTTTTCTTGATTCAAGTCTAAAGAACCATGCACTTAACATTTAGAAGGAGGGATATATATTTTTAGCTGTTTGGTAAGACAGTGGAACAAGTGCCATATAAGCATAATTCCTGTGAAATAAGCAGAACGAGGTTATAGAAATAAAGTTATTTCCATAGAACTCTAAAATTAACAGAGAAGAATGGACATTATATTAAGTTCATATGCATTTCACAGTGCCACAGAAAGTGGATCTTTGGACTGTCATGTGGAACGGGAATGGAGAGAAGCATCCCCCAACCCATGAAAAGGGATAAAGTTTCAGTTACTATAGTGCTCAATGTGCTGTTATAACAATGTGTTTAGGGTTAGGGGCATCCTGGGAACACTAATGATCTCCAATATTTAACTGTGATATGTTAACTCATGTGAACGTAGAATAGGAACCAAGCTAGAAGTAAAAACCGGGTTTCTCAGTAGAGGCCTGCCACTACTGGAGACACAGGAGGTTCTGTGCTGTATGGTGTATTTTTAAATAACACGGAAAGCGATGAAGATAAAGTTGTCTGATGACATTTAGATAGTAAAGGTAATAAAAATGAAAACCGACAGCCAGGTTGTGTGGATATATCTCACAATAATGACTCTAGAATGACTGATGAAGTTTAGTGTGAATGTATAAAATGATGCATCTGTGAAAAAATAATCAGAACTTCAAATACAGAGTGATAAGTTCTGAGGCCACCTAACGAAGAGATCTCATAATAGTTATGGTTCTATGAAAAGCGTCAAGTTATGGTTTCAACAGCAGACAAATCAATGTGAGGAAATAAAATGAAAGAACTAAGAGAATAAAGAGGAAAGAGATAGTTATGCCATTTTCTGAATTTGTGGATCACCCACACCTTGAGTTTTATGAACTAGAGCTGCAAAAATGTACAGAGAAGAGAACATGATCAAAGGTATGGAATTACTTCTGTATAGGAAAGAACCACATAGACTAATGGTCGTTGAGACTCGTGAGGAAGCAGATAAAAATCTGTAATTGTGAGCAGCACAGACAAGATGAATAGGGATGGATATTTAGTGTTTCTCATTAAAAACAAACAAGCCAACAAACCCCCACACCAAACCCTTCAAACAAACAAAAAACAAACACTAACTGCCCCCCCCCAAAAAAAAAAAAGCAAACAAAAAAAAAAAACCCCGACCAACAAAAAACAAACAAACAGTATCAAGAGACATTAAGTTAATTAGGTGCTAATTTAAAACTATAGTGATAGAAACGTGCTTTTTCACTAAGCATATGATTGAACTGTGAGATAAACTGTTACAAGAGACTTGATACCAAATCTTTGATGGCTTCAAATACTTATGGGGCAAATTCATGGATGAGAAATCCTTTATGGGCAATTAAATGCGGACAGATATGACCTCTGGCTGAAAAGCTGCTGAGCTGTAGATTGCCAGAAGCTCAGAGAGAATGGGGAGGCAGCAGCGCTATTCTTATGTTCTTCCATAACCATCTACTTCTAGCCATTGTCAGAAGCAAGATGCTGGCACAGGTGGCATCTTGGCCTGATGCTATGGGGCCAATCTTCTTAACATGTGCTGTCTGATACTCAGAGACCCCTGTTTCAGTTCAGGGTAACCACATGGGCATGATGCCATGGAGCAGAGAGAAAAGAGACCACTTCTTGTAGCTGTGCTTTAGGATCATAGAATGTCCTGAGCTGTAAGGGACCCACAAGGATTATTAAATCCAGCTCCTGTCCCTGCACAAGACAACTCCACAGGTCACACCATGTGTCTGAGGGCATTGTCCAGTCTCTTCTTGAACACTGCCAGGCTTGGAGCCATGACACCTCCCTGGGGAGCCTGTTCCAGTGCTCCACCATCCTCTGGGTGAAGAACCTTTTCCTCATGTCCAACCTAAACCTCCCCTAAACACACCTTCCTGCCATTCCCTCGGGTTCTGTCATATGTCACTGAAGAGAAGTTTGGCGCCTGCCCTTCCTTCTCCCCTTGTGAGAAAGCTGTAGACTGTGATGAGGCCTCTCCTTAGTCTCCATTCTCCAGACTGAACAAACCAAGTGACGTTAGCTGCTCCTCATATGGCTTCCTCTCGAAAGCCTTCACTAACTTTGTAGCCCTCTTCTGGACACTCTCTAGTAGCTTAATATCTTTTTTTTTTTTTTTTCAATACTGTTTCTGTGGTAGGTTTCACAGCCAAGTGACTAAAATGATTAAGGAGTAAGAGGGAAAATTTTGGATGATGAGGTCAGATTAATGACTATGTGATGTGCTGGTCTAGAAGTATGAAGGAACATGGTAACAGTCTGTGGACTGCAGTCTCTGGTGATGTGTGGTACAATAATTCAGAAGTTGTGGGAAGAATGGTGGTGTAGGGGAGTTGAAGATATTGTTACACAAATACAGAGTAAACACAAGAACAGAGAAGGCAATTTATGCTACGTTAAGTAACATTAGCAGAAATAACAAGATGTAATGGGAAAAATAACACATAACCAAGAAATTAAAAGACCATCAAGTAATGCACAGGGGAACTGACACAAAGTTTCGGAGGCAGCTTGTAATTCTGGTATTTGTTAACTTTTGAATATTTACCTTTGTGAACTTAATGTACTTTTAATGTACAGTTTTGTTTCATGAGCTTTAAAAAGAGCAAAACGGATATATTACCATTTGTTTCAGAGACAGGACCAGGGGCAGAAACCTGCATGGACCTCATGTGACTGATCAGGAGGGAACCACTAGACCTGTGAACAAGACTATGAAACGTGGATAGATAAGGCTAGAACAGCCTCAGGAGGCAGAGCTTGCTGGTTGTGGACTGCTAACTCAAGAAAAAGCTGCATTTTAATGCCTGTTTTTTCTTGACTGGACTTGAGCTACTTCCAGCACATGCCTGAAAAAACCTGATATGTCTTCTCAAGTGAGTCCCACATGGGGCTGGCTGCACCCCTGGACATTAGCAACCCAAGCTGGCGACCTGACTGCTCTCAGTGAGCACAACGACTGGTATGTGGGCAATAGCCATTGCTTCAAAAATGGAAGGTTCTCAGAAGAGTTTAGTGTTTTAACTGAAAGCAGTTTTGTGCTGCTATGCTACGTCCAGCAACCTTAATGATCAGCGATATCACCAACTCTAGTTATAATAATGTTCTTGACTATTTCTTGATCTTGTCTCTGATGTGTTATCTCCATTATGCTTTTCTAGGCAGTAGTGTTGTCTCTCAAGACATCTGATGGAGAACTTATCAGTGCTAATGTTAGTGAATTGACAGGACAACACATTACAGAGGACAGTGCAATACTGTAAGGGTAATAGTTTAATAGCTCTCTTCCACATCTACTTCCAGGTTTCTATAAATCTCTCTCACTTCCTGTTTAACTTTTGGTATCTTCCTCAGGTAAAACCTTTGCCACATCAACTAGTGAAGTTGAAACAGAAAATGTAAGCATAGAATTTGAGGAGGGAATTTTGGTCAAGAATTGAGTTCAGAGATGGTATCTTCATTAAAACTGTATGAAAGGTTCTTCTTCCTCTCTTGCCAATGCACACTCATTTCAGAGTCTGTAATGCTTTCTCCTTAGCTTTCACATTTTAGATGAATAAGCATAATTGGTAATTAGATTTTTTTTCTTTTTTTTTTTCTTTTCTTTCAGAAATGGACTAAAGAACATTATTGAAAGAAAAGGACAGTAGGATTGAAATGTATTTGAAAATATAGACCTGAAGGTCTGGAAAAGCTAGTGTTAAAATTTTCTGATATGTTCAGTATTGTTTGTCTGAAAACATGTATATATTGTCATATTTACCAAGTGTGCAAGGATCATCAATCAGGACAAGTTGTAATGAACATGGAAAAGGTCTTTTTTGCTCTTTTTATTTCATCTATCTATCTGTCTGTCTGTCTGTCTGTCTATCTATCTATCTATCTATCTATCTATCTATCTATCTATTTATTTTTACTGGCAAAAAATGCTTTCAGGCCTCCCAGTTCTGTGAGCTTGGTGGTAGAGTGGGTAGGGGGTGCTGGCAGGGCCCACCTTTAGGAAATGGACTGTTGAGCAGCACCTGTAGGATAACAGTGTGTTGATGCATACAAGAATACTGCTGAAAAATCCTGATTGCGTACTTTATTTTTAAAAGTCACTTAGACTTCTTAGGTGGTAATTTACAGACTGCTGCAGTAGTTTGCAAATGTTTCATAAGTTGAGGGGAGGGATAAAAAAAAAAACCCAAACCAGTTTGTTACTTTTTGCAAGGGTTGTATTATTGATTTGGTATTTTGCTAGTCATGTTATTTGTGACTTCAGCATACCTGAAATGGCTTGCAAACCTTAGGATGGACAGAAATCTTGTGATAAGCCACACTGGAAAAGCGTAGCATGTTCTTTGCTATTGATAATTCTATTTCTTGTGCCTTCACTGGAAATATCTCAGCTTTTTGTCTAGAAAGATATTCTCATTAGGTTCTCAGAAATTTGTTAGGTAACCATTGCATAGCACTTTACACTTAGCTTAAAACTGCTTGGCACTACTGCAATCTACATATTCATATATGGGATGAAACATTTGCGTTCTTATTTTTGGCTACTCGTCAGGGAGTGTGGCCAATGAATGTCCAATAGATTGAAAAAGTAAACTGCCAGAGTTTAAAAACTTGTTATGAAGTAAAATTGGAATATTTAAAGTATGTATGAAGAAAGTCTTGAAAGCATCTACAAACTGTACATGCAGCTGGGTTTGTAAACCACTAAAATGACAAAGGTACAGGCACTAAAAATGCAGAAATACATCAGTTTTAACAAAAGCCACGGTTAAATTTAAACTACGTGATAGGAGTAAAGGTAATTTTTATAGTCACCAAATGATGGATAAACAGCAGGGTCAAACTTCAATTCACAGTAAAATGGAGCCATTCATAACAAAGCATGTGCTTATCATTTTCCAGCAAATTTTTGTTGGTAATCATCTGACTTCTTGTTGCTTGATAGCTAAGTGCCTAGTTTAAGCTTATTGCTTAGGTTCTCTCTAAACTCATTGAGTGACACGTTTTCCTTAGAGAGTGATTATCTTGTGTTAAGATGAATGTCTAGGAAGAAATTGTCAAGGAGGTTTGCACTTAGCCAAACATTACACTGTTTGTTTAGTTAAAAGAATAAACACAAAAGGGTAAAATTTGCTATTTGTCCATTATATTTTTACACAACTGTAGCTACTTTATAATGTTTCCTTTGGAGAAGGATGGAATTGCTAAGATATGCTGCTCTGAGGTGATTTTTCTTTTATCAAAGCACAACCAATTTTTCATTGTGGTGACTTTGTCTGCCCTTGAATAGCTGGCAGGCAGGTGACTTAGGCCTAACAGCATTTGAATTGCAGAAGATGGATGACTGAGTACTGTGCCTTTGCCAAATTCTGCCCTGTTAATTGACTCAGTATCAAAATATTCACCTGCTTTCTCAGATAAAGGGGGGAAAAAAAGGATAAAAGAATAAATTAGGAAATATCCCCTCATTTTTTTTTCATAGTTTAAACAGAGGGTACATGGAAGGAAATTTGTCTTAAATGATTTTTTTTTTTTTTTTTACCAGACAGCTCATATCAAGATCGTATATTGATTACAGATTGCCTTTTTGTGCTCTGATGCTTTTTATTGACTTTTCAGTACCCTGTGATGCCGTACCAAAGTGATTGGATCAGTATATTTTCCCTTTGGGATTACACAAGAAATCTTGGATGCCTTACAGATGTGTGTATTAGGCTTCCAGATATTCAGTGTTCACATAAAATGAACAATAAATACATTATTCTTTAAAGGCAAAGAAGAAAGCCCCTCTGAAAGTGCTTTTTTGTTATCTTCAGATCTGTGCAGAGAGGTAGGAAGGTCTATTTAAAGCAGGCTATTCCTCGGAAAAGAAATGTGGCAGAACACCTTAATGTCCATGGGTTTTCTGCTGTTTTGTGCAATACTTTGGTGATGAGGTATGCCAATGTTACCTTCTATTTTTCCTTTGTTCCCTTAATTTGGTAGAGTAATATCACTGGGTCTGATTCTCATTTATATTCAGGCTGTTACCCTGACAGAAGAGAGGGCTGAACTTTCATGCCCTTGCATGCTCTCAGGGCAGTGGCAGTTTCTCCAAGGACAGCATCTGAGAACTTTTGAGCACCTGAAGTTGTGGGATTAATAGAAGCTGGATTTACTGAGGACATTACAGACAGCTTTCTGGAGTTACTGTTTCCCATCAAAGCAAATAAGAGATGTTCTTGTAGGTAGTCAAAGTTACAGAAATCTCACAGCCAGTGGTATGTTTTTGTTTTATTGGCTGCTGGGGGCACATCAGTGCAGTGTCATGTTTTGCAAAGAAAGAGGTGGAAGGAGGCATGGGGAGTGCAGAGCTGAAGGACATGAGCTGGAGCCACATCAGCATTGCAGTTGCCTTCAAAAGGCCAAATGGAATTTTAGGCCTGTACTGTAGGAGTAGTTACATTTAGACAGACCTAAAATTCCATTTGGCCTTTTGAAGGCAACCACGAGGCTGATGTGGCCCCCGGTGAAAATGAGTTTGACACCCTTGCTTTAGGGTGTTGCTGAAGATGTAATCTTTCTAGGTCAATAACCCCTCTGGTCTCCTTCCGTGTAAACCAATACTGATCTCCTTTAGTCTTATCTAAGTCACTTATAAATCTTCTCCCATTTTAGTATGTTGGCACTTCTCAGTTCTTTCCTTTATGGAGTTTCAGTGAGATACGTAAGCGCTAGTCTGTAAGTATGAGGTGGGGGGAATCTAGGGAATTGTTGAAACATTTGCTGCCTTGCTGTGGGAAGGTAAAAAGTAACTCAGCTGAGAAGAGCACCACTTTAAGCACAGTCTTTCTGTCTTTTCCTGATCCAAGTGCCTTTTAATCAAGCTTTTGTGTTTTCTTTGGCCATAGATCAGGACTAAGGAGGACATAGGTAATGGATACTTGAGTTTTGCAGAAATATGTCTCCAAATATCCCTCTGTGGACCCATGGTTCACATGGTCTGTCTCTTATTGGGAACAAATCTGTATTGTTAAATATTTAGGCTTAAGGTGCTTTGTAATGTGTACAGCACACATCCCTGACTGAAGCAGGCTGCTCTGATTGCATGAGTGATCAGGGGAGGAATCCTATTTATTTGAGGGGGGAATTAAGTTGTAAAGGAAAAGAGGGGAGAGCAGGCATGTTTCAGTTGCCTACTGTTTTAATGTCAGATGTATCTTGGGCAACTTGTTCTGCTTGCTGACATAATCAAAATGTTGTGGGAGATCCTCTTATGTTGCCCCAGTGTTAAGAGATTTTGGATTCCTGGAGTTTTCATAGCAAACAATTCAGCATACTTCTTTTATTAGACAAGATGCAAAACTATTTTTGTCAAGTGTCTTACCTGCCACATGGATGAGAAAAAACCCAACAAGAGGAGCTGAAAGCTTAAAGACAGTTCAATTTAATGTTGCTACAGCAGAGCAGCCTGTGTTCCCTAGTAATGCTATGCGGCAGGAGTGCAGCTGCACAGCATTGGAGGCAGCTTCCCAGTGCCCCTTGGGGACAGGGTGACCCTCTGCACAGATGTGAGACAGTAATTGCCCTGTGCTGTCTGGCCCAATGTGAACAGAAAATCAGCACAAGCTGAACAAGTGGTGTGAACTACGATTATTTCTTTCCTTTTCAGTGTGGATTGGCTCACTGCCTTGAAGTAATTTAGCCCTTCAACCAGCAAAATGTCTAAGTGCATTTAAGTGTAAGCAAGCAAATAATTCCGCTTGAATCACTTAAGGGCTCTGTGCTTAAATGGTTTGCTGGAGCAGGACCTGAGCTTCAGCTGGTGGGTTGGAAAGTCCTGTGCAGACTGCACATACAGCACTAACAACATGAGCAACACAACTCCATGGTGCTCAGGCTCCTAACCAGCACAAAGATTATGCTAGTCCTTGCAGCATTTCTTAGTTTTAAATATTTTAACAGAGTTGCTAGTGATTGAGCAACTAATGCAAAAATCACTGCAGAGATACAGTGCATAGCATGAAATTATTTCTTTTTTCCCTCCTACCTGTTTATTTCCATAACAAAGATATCTGCTGTAGTGTCATTGCAAAATTAGTTCCCTTCAGTGCTATTTGAGTTCCCATATGTCACTCTGGCACTGATTTTCTGATGATGAAAGGTGCAGAACCAGACTGCCTACTAATCACTTGATAGGCAGCACAACAGATTCAGGCTGGGGTACCAGCAATGCTCACCCCTCAGGTTTTAAGTGAAATTATTAATTTGAGGAGGCTGCAGTCAGGTGCTACGTCTGCCCTCTGCTACCAAAGCAACCTGTTACTGTCTGCCACTCAAACTGACACAAGCTGTTTCCTGAACAATTAATTCATTATAAAGTAATGAGTTTGTCTACTTAAAGAGATATATGGCACTCTAAAGAAGGATAAGGAAATTGCTAACAACAACAACAACAAAAAATGATCACTTAAACTCTAGGAATATACAGCGGGAATACATCTATTTCTTCTTTTTTTCACACCTGTGTAAACACAAATACACATTGTTTCACAATAGGTAAAAACTGGGTGTAGATTTTCTTTAAAGATTACTATTTATAGGGCACTGTTCTTTTGAAACAGACTTCAGTATATGTTCTACTAATGCAATTAAAATGAATATGGATTAGAGTACTGATTTTTACAAGATGTTTTACAAGGTTCTACTTTTTTTTTTAAAAGCAATGGATATATTTTTCAAATATTCCTGAGAAGACTTATTTTTAACTTAGATCTTTCAAAAGTAATGTTCTGGCTTTCTGCTATTCCACTTTTTGTCTTGAGTCTACTTTTGCTTTCCTCTGCTACTTTTCCTCCTTTTAAGGAAATAGAAATTAAAAAAAAAAACAACCCTGTACCTAAAATATGTAAAAATAGATTTGTCAAAAGTCAGAAAACAAAAAAAAAACTTTAGAAAATCAGCAAATCTTTTAAAAACACAATTCTGAACAAAAATAGTTCAACCAGCTCTAGTTATGGTTTTGAATAAGCCATATGAGAAAGATGAAGCTTCAGTACAGAACAGGTTGTTGTAAGAGCGAGATCAGAAGAGCTGTTCAGATGCTAGGGACTCCCTTGAAGTGGACTGTTATGCTTAGCAAATGGAAAAAACAATGGAAAAACGGTATAAATGGTGCCTGTTGTTCAAGGGAAGAGGGAGAGCAATCATATGGACTTGGTAACTGCAACTCATTGAGGACCTGTAAAATCAGCTGGTTGAAACCCCAGCTCCTGTAAGCTGAGGTTGCAGGTGGAAGTGCTACTTCACTCCAGCTCTGAATCTGCCCTAAAGAGTGATAATTTCAGTGTAGGTTTTTTTAGAAAGTTATTGGAGATACCTGGTTGTGGGAGCATAGTCAGTGTGTGAACAGGAGGATTCTCAAGGTTTGCCTCTGGCCAAGGTGAAACATTCTACTTAAGATAACTGGAGCAGACTTTTAGGGCATGACCATTGTGTAGTCTTTTAGGAAATCCCTGGTGTTTTGCTGACCCATAATATGCTTCCTTCTGTCTACTTACAGGCCAGTTGCTGGCCCTGCTTCTCCCCTTTCTGTCCCTGTTACATTTAATCAACCTGAATGTAGTTCACTGCTCCAACTGTATTGATTCTTAGAGCAGATTTCATCAGAACCTAAAAAAGGAAGTGTAGACTGCTTCCCCCTGGTTCTTTGACTGATGCTTTCTTTTACCCAGCATGACAAAGTGATAGATGTACTTAGTTAACTTTCTGCAAAATCATTAATGCCACCCTTACCGGTTGGCTACCCAGGTATTGGTTAAATAGCTGTCATGCGTTTGTTACCAGAGACACTGCAATACTGTATAATCAGACCATTAATTTTCTTCTGGGGTTGATCCTACAGAATTGGTATGAAATGTACAACTCAGGGAGGAAAGAACTAGCATCCGTTCTAGAAATCAATTTTTTCCTGTTTTAGCCTCAGATTAAAGCTGCAAATCGACAAAAGTTCACTCAGAAAGCTCGAGTGAGTGTTCAAAAAAGATTCTTCTGCTGATTTTTTTTTTCCTGTACTGTTAGAGTTCACAAGAAAACTACAGCTACCTCCCACCTCCCTGATCTGCTTGAGCACCCCTCGAAGGGCCTGAAGTCAATGGACATGCTATGTAAGTGGCTGCTCACCAAAAGGCCATCATCTGGTCTGATCCCTGGTGTGCCCATTGAATTTCACCTTCACCTCTCCAATCTCCATTGAATTCTGACACTTGACAAGTGCTCTTATTAATGCTCAGTCAAACCTTATCATCCCCAGAAGTGGAACCAATCTTAATCTTAAAATGTGGCTTTTCTAGAGAACCCACCAGTCTCCACAGGTGTATTACCGTCATGGTGAAGAATAATTCTTCTTGTTTATCTGACTTCCATCTTGTTAGTTTACAAGGGCTTTTAGTACTCTGTTTCTCCCTGTCAAGATTTTTATATAGTTGTCAAGACATTTCTTCATTGTCTTTTTTTGTAAATTGAACAATTAGAATTCTTTAAGATTCTCTTTGTAAGATTATTTTCTACAACCCTAAAAATGTATCTGTGGATCTTTTTCTGTACCTTACCTCATTTTGTCAAAATCATTATAAGAGTGTGGAAAATAAAATGTTACCCAGCTTTACGACCAGTCCACAAAGTATGTGGGCAAAGGTAAAAGCCTGGTCTCTATTTCTCTTTACCCATCACCTATTTATTTAACTAAGAGTGTAGACTGGTTTCATTCATGTAAGCATTTCAACTAGAAAAAACACAACTGTATGCTCAACTGTACACATGCACAACAACTTCTTGTAAATATGAAAACATTTAAACACAGATTAACAGCCCATTCAAACTGGCAGCCAAAGAGCCTGGCTGATTGTACAGCGTGGTTCTATTGAGACAGTCAGATTCTGTTCTCAGAATTGCTGGTGTAAATTCCTAGTGTTCTTGTTGATGAAAATTATACCAGAATTTCTCAGATGAGTTCCGGTTCTTCACATCTAGTGCACAGTTTGAGATCATATATACATTAACCAGGTGGTGGGAGAGAATTGCTCATACTTTAAAAATTGCATTTTAATTTTTAAACTTTTATCTTGTAGAGAAAACAGACTGTGATTTTTGTACCAAAAATGCCCCTTTCTCTTCCCCTCCTCCCAGATGTTTTATTGTGAGGTTTTTGGTTTCTGTGACTTTGGCAAATGTCTTCATCCTGAGTTGTAGCCTCTTACCCAGAAAATTAAGATACTGATTTAAATAAGCAGATTCAAAGTTTTGGTTTTTTTTTTTTTTTTTTGGTACCTAACCAGTGTGCACAAATATGGAGCCCAATTCTGAACTTTTTTCTGAAATACCAGTGCAGCTAGGTCCCACCCTTGTGAACAGAGGCTGCATCCATATCTCAGGGAGCAGAGATCCTGTTTTCATATCTGAGTGGTACAGGGCTGGCACTTTTGCACAGGATAGACATGAACCTTATTTCTTATAGTACTATTAGCTTCTTGCCTACAGTATTGCATAGAAATTTATAAAGTCAGGCTAATTCCTGTGGGGGAAAAAAAAAAAAGAGATTCAACACATTGTTAGATATTGGTATTTGAAAGTTTGGGGCTATACTCCACACTGTATCCCACGCAGTCATTTTACTTTTGTTTTTCTCTCTGTATTTTGTTTTTCCCTCTTGTTTTTCTGTGTCTTCTGTGTTTCAGTGCATTTCTGCTGCAGCACCTGTATATTCAGCCCTTGACAGGTCCTGAATGTCAGTGTTTTGAAGGAACTGAATCCCCTTTATTTTACTTCACCAGTTCTCTCTGAGGGACTGACAGCTGACAAACACAGTGAGGGGAAAGAGCAGCATGAACACTAGTATGAACGTGAGCACACCATGGCTTGCCAAGAACAATATTGCCTTTACTTTGTTGAAAAAGTTATTTGTAAATGCAAAATATAGGGGTCTCTCATAGAACAGCTGCAGCAAGTTGGTGTACTGACTCCTGAACAGGCTTTTCTCACTTTGCTTCTTGCCTTTTCCTTCTATTCCCTAAACAATGTTCAAATTCAGCTTTTTATATTAACATAAGTAGCATAGTACCTGCAAAAGAAGTAAACTATCTCCAAGATCTGTGTGATGCTACAAGTGTAACCACAACGATTCCCCAATTTACACCATTCTTTTCCATCCTACTCAGGTTTTTATACTGTCATCATTCCTGTAGTGTCATCTTCCACCCAGGTTTCTCATTGTAGCGTCTCTTGCCGGCACTAGTTAGTGTCTTTCAAATGAGTTTTTACTGCTGGTCTCTGTCTTGTCTTTCTACCTGTCTATGCGGTTGTCCATTGGCAAGTCAAAGATGCCGTGCTACTTGATATTATCTTGGGGCTGTGCTGAGCTCTATGCACTTTCCCTTCTAATGTCAACAAGCAGATCAGCTTTTAATCATGAGCGCCTGGCTCCCATTTCAAGTGTCTGCTACAATCCTTGTCCCCTGTTCTTCTCAGTCCCTGCAGCACACTTCCATTTCTAACAGGTTTAGATTTGTCGTTTGGGACGTTAATAAAGGTCCTTTTAAAACACGTTTTGCTCCTTGTAGAATTAAATAAGGAGATCACATTGTGTCAGTGCTGTGTACTTTGCATGGCTGTTCCGTTTACAGATCCAGTTGCAAGTGTTGTTCACAGACTTAATATGAATTTTGAATGATCTGGGCTACTCAGCTATTGGATCTGGGAGATCAGAGCACATCCCTACCTTGAAGAACTGCTCAAATCTTTCAGCCAGAAGCAGCAGTAGTAGTTTTATTTGCTGGAAACACTCCAATATGTTGTCTGTGCTACCTTCATGATAACATTTATTTAATTATACTGAGTTAGTGATCTAACTTTTTATTAATCCAAATGAAAAAAGCAATTTGTTGCTTTGTGTAACAAAATCTACTATTGTATCTGTCATGGAACACATCAAGGAAATATTTTTCTATTCTAGTTACTGACAAAGAACAGAGAGCTATTGTATGAATCCTCTTGAGCCACTCATTTAACTCATCTCAGCCTATCCAACAATTTGGTTGGAAGGTACGTGAGAATGTTTCACTAAATATTGCTCCTTTATTGTTAAAAAAAACCCTAAAAAATCAAAAGATTAAGATAAAAAGAGCAAGACGAGATCACTTCTCATCTACTGTACAAGTAATTCCCATTGGCAAAATTACTATAAATATGTTAGTGTAGAATACGGCATTATGCCCAAAAAAGGAGTACATTAGGGTCTATAGTCGAAAACTTGGAGCAAAACATTCAGAAAAAATCTGAAAAGATTTTTTTTTTGTTGTGTTTGGGTTTGTCTCTACAGATTGTAAATTGCAATACTGGTATATGCCCTGGGTGTGTTTTACCCCCAAAAGTTGTTTCTCTGCAGGCATTAGGTGCATGTGGTTTTTTTTTCATATGTAAAGTGGAATCTCCAGTAGTCTTCCATTATGGAGATTATAGAAGTCCTATCTGTGTGTTTTACTTGGCTTTGAGCATTGCTGCTCTTGAAAAGATATATTTCAGTAGACGTAACTACAACTTGAAATATTTCAGCTGCTTTTATCTTACGAACTCATGGTAATTATTGCTTTATATTATTATCTTATTATCTTGCTATTTATCATTTCATATGCAATATGTTTTTGTGACCAGGTCTGATGCTGAAACCAGAAGTAGGGGAAAGTACAAATAACTTTGCTTCAAAATAATTCTTATTTCTTAGTTATATATGTGTAGGACCCTTCAGAAACTTAATGCAGTATTTTCCCCATTGTGAAATTTTCAGTGATCTATGTACATAATACAATTTCTTTTGGACAATGAAGCATGTATTTTTCATTTTCAGAAAAACACTTCTTTTTCTAGTGCCAGAAAACCATTTTTAATTTTAATTTTTGATAGTATCTAGAGTCTGAAATCAGAATTGGGCTTTTATGTGCTACAATATCTAGCCATATTATAAAATGATGGATTCTGCTTCAAAGAATTAACGGTACTGAGGGGAAGATGGGAATCTCAGTTAATCTCAGATGTAGGGAGAAGTGCTATTTTAAAGGTTTCTGAACCATTTCAGCTTTTAATATCCTAGTGTTACCTGTCTTATCAGTGATAAATGGTTAGCACTTCATACTTTTGCAAAAGAACTTACAGACCTTGCCTTATTCATTTGTATTTTCAGAATGATGGATTATGATGTGAGTCCTTCAATGTTTGGTGCTAGAACAAACACTGAGTCAAACCTTCTTTTTAATAGAGAGAGACGCTGCAGCTAAGCACTAAAGAACTATATAAAACATTGGTAGGAAAGTTATTAGCTGTTTAATAACTTTAGAGTTATGCTTCTTATGCAGAAAAATCTCACTGACCTCAGGTGGGCCAAATTACTTATGTGAATAAGTTTACTTTGCTTGTGTGTATTTGTGTAAAAAACAATTACCTTCTAAAAATAGAGAGTTCATACATGTGCCTATTGAAAACAGCAGAATTATGGGCATTCTTGGTTGTGACTATAAGGCATAAATAATTGCTGACATTGATTTAAAATATAAACTTTTACTGCATGATACAAAAGCTAAAAAAACCCCACACATGATTCATAAAGTGTGTTTTAAATCATTGATTATATTGTGGAGAGTATTTATAATTGGCTTCTGAGGTGCTGCCAGCTTTGAGCTAATTGGACAATCTTACTTTTCCATTAAATAGACAGATGGATGACACACTTAGTCAAACACCAATTCTTATTGCAAGTAGTTGGCGTATCAATCAATATTTGCCCACTTGAGAGTAGAATTTTAAATATCAACGTGCACTTCAGCCATAGAAGTGTCTTTATTGCAGTCTTGTTCACAAAAATGTTATGTTATAAACCGCATTTTCTGGAATTAAATCCATAAATATTCATTTCAATATACCATTTTACATACCTTGATATCAGCATAAAAAAAAAACAGGAAAAGAAAATAGCTCAGCTACCAATGATGACTTTGTCATCTTAACAGACAGTATCGGGCAAAATTTAAGTGTTAAACTGCTGCTAAGCAAAGTATTAGCTGGATGGCATGTTTCATCCTGCTCCCAAATGTCTAGAGGTAGTAGCACTCATAGAACTCCTGTTCTGGCAAGTAGAGAGTGTTAAAAAGTGTTGCGTATTGAACAGGTTCTCAAAGCTGACTCTGGTTTTGAGCTCTATTTGTAGCAAGTTATACTGAAAAGTTCTACAAGCAGGAGAAGAGAAGCCACAACTCCTTATTAAGTGTTTTGTCAAGGAAAACTGTCAGATAGTGCAAAATGTGTGCCTGTTTCCAAAAAAGTAAATGTGAAAGAAAAACAGGATGATTTATACACATTTTACCCTATATGAAGCAAGAAGAGATAAAAATGAGTTTTTAAGCTGAATCAGAAATATATAGGATAAGCTGTTTGTTCGCTGGTAGTAATATCTGCAACATTTTGTAAACATTGGACCAGTGATAAAGGTGATAACAAATACCAAATACCATATTCTAAAAACATTCAAGAAATAAACATTGACATAATGATCTAAGCATATATTATCTGTTTCCTAAGTGCATTCTTCTAAAATTACTTCAGTTTCTATCATTACCAGTATTAGCCATTATTATTGATGCAAGTCAGAATTCAGTTATTTATCTTTAAAAACCAATTTTGTAAGGGATTTTTTGTTAAGGTTAAAATGGCGCTTGGAGATAAGAAACTTGTTGGATTTTTGTATTTCGTGATCAGTTACAGGAGTGTTTTATTCTCTATATCAGAGGTTAAGTTTAGACATTAACAAAACAAATGTGGTGTTTTGTTTGTTTGTTTTGGTTTTATTTGGTTGTTTTGGGTTTTTTTTTTTTTTTTTTTTTTTTTTTTTTTTTAAGTAGAAACTTTAGTGATTTATTCAGAACTAAGTATAAAGGAGCTTTGAAAACCATGCAGTGATGTTTCTTCTACTCCTCACTCTGTGCATCTCCTCTATACAGAAAGCAATGATCTCCTGCATGAGGAGTTAAAGGCCATTAATAATGGCCTCTCAGCAAGACCATATTTTTCTATAACTGAGATGAACCAGCATCAGAATCAGTGGTAATCAGCACTGGTAAAGGAAAGACATCATTGTGAGACATAAGGTCAAACCACTTGGTGAACTACATTGAAAAAACATCAGCTTTTGGAACCAGAATGAACCATTTTCTTGTGGTTCTTTTTTGTGTCTTGATCATGAAAAAACAGAAAATAACCTCTCTGTCTTCTGGAAGGTTATACCTGAAAACTGTTGAGATTCAGACTTTTTTTCTTCTCTCCTCTTACTCTGAAGTAGGAGCAATACTCTGGAAAATATTACTGAAAAAAAATTAGTGCTTTATTTTACATGTAAATTTAGATTTATTTTAATCAGTTCTAGAGGTATGCTTGTCATCTTTGAGTGTGGATTCAGACAGGCTGGCCAAATCAAGCCATGCTCAGATTTAGAATTGCTTGTGGATGTGTAAATGTTTGTTGCGTATTTTGAAGTTGTGTATTTAATAGCTCATTGAATTGGAAAATGTTAATCATATGTTTATAGGGTCATGTCCTCTTCAGTGTGCCATTGCAGTTGCTTTATGAAGAAAGCAGGTATCTTAGGTCTTGGGAATTAAGTCCCTGCAGATGCTGCGTTGTGGCATGTGAGAGCTGGGGGACAATCCTAGTTGTCCTTTGATAAGAGAAGCCCTTCCTTGTCTGACCATGTTTCCTCTCGTGTCTATGACTGCTGTGGAGGCAATGCAGGGTAGTGTGGGTCTGTGCTCTTGGGCCACTTGAGATTAGGAAATCTTCTAGAGGAAAGTAGACAGCAAAGCTTGCCTAGGGTGATGTTACCTTCTTATTGGAGTTCCCTTTGGAACTTAGGTAGAGAAACATGCTGTTGTCCAGATTGACCAAGAACAGTGTAGTAGAACTCAAAACATCCCATTGTAGGTACTTGTCATGTGATCTGTGTGAAAGCTAAGTAATAAAAAAAGCTTTTTTTCTGGATCTAGTATACTAGAAACACCACAAAAATGATGCAGCATGGCCCTTTTCAGGGCCTTTCTCTTGAAAAGGATTTACAGCCTGGTACTCTCCATTGCATGAGTGTCATTGGCATGATGAATTTTTCAAACAGCTGCTCCGGTTGGAGAATGTATAGTTTCCTGCTCTTTGCTGGTGCTTTTATGTCATGACTTTTCTGGGGAAAGAAAAGGTGCAAGCATTTTTACATTGTCTTCAAGGACAGTAGAGAGTGATTGAACTAATGACTTTGGCTTTGTCTGAAGGCTGTTGGGGAGCAGGATCAGAGGCCCCATCTCTGTGGGGCTGGGGAGGCCTATAATGTCTGGAGGTCATGTGAAGCAGAAATGGTGCCATGAGTGGCACACTTAGATCTGGAAAAGAGTGTTTATCCGCTGACTTGGGGACCTTAACCACCAGGAGTTTGAGCAACTATTTTTGCTCATCACGCTTTCCCCCCTTCATTTTGCAGAGGTATCTCTCCTGGGATGTAGGAGACCAGGCTGCTAGTTTCTCCTTTTCAGGATTTTGAACTCCCCTCATACTCCAAGTTAAAATATGCTCTGAAGCAGAGCTTTCCCACATCTGCTCTTCTTTTTCATACAGTTCTGAAACATTCTTTAGGCTGCACTGGCTTGGAAAGTGGAGGGTGTGAGTTTACACAATCCCACAAGAAGCAGAGAATCAACATTTCGCCAAATGGGTGAGTATTCTGACCATTTGATTATTGGGGGAAAAGATAATATAATTTTCTGAAGCAGAAGCTGGTCAATCGGATGCTAACACTTACAGGGTTGCAAGAAAGGGCAAGCAGAGAAAAAGTAAGGCGAAAGACTTGACAGGAGCAAAATTAGGTGCTGACATGTATCTAGGGTGAGATGAGAAATTGTGCAAATGCCTCTAGCTCTTGATTGTTGACACAGATGCTCACAGAAATTTTTAAGCACAAATTCTTCTTCCAGTGAATCTTTCTATCTCTGCTAGGATCAGTAATATTTTGTGCTTATGGGATTTACAGCATTTCCTTTTTGGCAGGCCTTAATAACTGCTTTCTGCATACCCCTAGGAAACATCAAGAATTATTTATTACTATCTAGGAAGTGCTGAGGCTTGTGGCTGGGAATCTTAAATATTTGTATTTATTACCATTTATCTAACCACAATTTTATTGTTAAAGTATAAAGTAAACAAGAAACTGCAGAATATGAAGGCACTGGGATCCTTGAGATTGATTTACTCAATCAAGCAGAATACATCCCCGGGAAAAGGGACACTGATTCCTGGCCAGGAATTTAACCCCAATTTTGGAGGATGCAGTAGGAATTAATGGATACATAGCCCATGTATAAAGGAAGGAATTTATCCCTGGGCAGGAGTTGAGTTTGGTACACCAAATATTGCACTTTGTGAAATCAAATCAAATTTTTTGCAGATTTTAATCTTATTACTGGATTTAAATATTTTTCAGTGTTATCTAGCAACAGAAAACAACGCAAGCTTCTGCCATGAAAATTAAATGCAACCTTTTGGGTTTTTAAGTATAACCATTTATAATTCATGAAGTACAACTTGTAATTAACCAGTTAAATTGCAAAGTAAGTAATTACCTAGTACAAGAAATAATGAAAATAACTGTAGAAAGAAAAAGGACACATTAACTAACTGTGAATGCATTTGAGATGGAAATTGATTGAAAGATAATTTTTTGTGGGAGAAATGTCATTCTTGACCAGCTTCCCAACAGGACTGCAGGGGCAGCTGGTGTACAATTTTAAGAGCTTGCTAAGATTGACTCAAATCAAATGACTTGTCTGCCAAAACTAGCAGAGGAATGGTCTCTTATCTGTTAGAGGTCCTAGTCAAGCCCATAACTTATGCATTTTGTTTCTTCACAAGTACTTTACAGCAATGCATGAGTAGAAGAATAATACAGAATTACACATGCTAGATAAAGCATTTAGACTGGACTCTGCTGACTAAGTTTCTTTAAAGAACTTATTAGTGTTATATTGCTTTCAAGAGATTCAATGTCATCTTTTCTTGTGGAGCAATACCTATTAGTCAGATCTATTCTGCATTTACTGTATTTTCGTTTTTCTAACTACATCTAAAGAGAATAAATCCTTTCCCTTTGTTCTCCCATGCACAAAGCTTTCAAAAATAGAAAGAGTACCATCAGAAAATGAAATAGAGTTCACCTTCAAAGTACTGTGTGTGTCTCTATCTTCAGATTTACTGCCATATCAGAAAAGTAACTTGAAATCTACAGCAAGGAAAAAGGAAGGAAGATATTTGTACTCACCTCTTGAACATCATGTCACTAAATACCTTGAGTCTCTAGATTATTGTTTCATTGGGTGCAGCACAGAGATTTCCTTTGACCTTTAACCTTTCGAGTTTCAGAAAGCCTGAATCAGCAAAACCTCCTTTCCAGCCACACAAATGCACATGATGTCAGTTTAGAAGAGCTCCTTGGCTTTTAAGCCCTACTAACCCAAGAGAGCTTAAGTTTTTCTGAATACAAACAAATAGTTTTCAATAAATAAATGTGATATGAATTGTACCACTTTGGAAAAAATTCTGTACTAGACAAAAATAGAAGAGAAATCCTCTTTCGTTTTCACTTCCATGGAGTTCAGTGAGATAACTGCAGTTACCAGAGGAACTGAGAGGACAGTGTTGTCTATTCTGCTGGATATCTTTCAAACTGCAATTAAAGTACTGAGAGTCATGTGATACCAGATATTAAAACAAACTTGCTCCAAATCTTACCTGAATTTATTGTAAACAGAATAGATTTTGCAATATCTGAGAAGTTTAGGTGCAGCTGGGAAATCATCTGTGTAATTTTCAAAGGCCTGTTGGATCTGCAAATCTGTCTAAAAGTATGACATGGACTTGGACGAAGCTTTCACCAGTGAAGTCCCTGGAAACCGAAAACATACAATGGCTGCTTTTCCTATGTCTAGTGCCTCCCGTCCTAAATGATTCTTACATAGGTTGAAGAGAGACTTTCACAGTTTGCTGAAACTTTAGGTGCTGAGGCTGCTGAAAGGTGGTTGGGGCTTTTAACTTTTAGAGGCAACTAACTTTTAACTTCTTGATTACCTTTGTGGATGTGACAAGTAAGCAAAGTTTGCATAGCCAAGTCTATTTTGTTAATTGCTAGTTCTCTTTTGTTCCTTTAGTTGCAGCTACAAACCCAGCAGACCAATATGTCGTCATTCACAAATAGTGATAACTAGATAGGGAAAATTCATGAAGACTGCAGAAGGCCAGCAGGGAGTACATTTCATCCAAAATCTTCCTTGAGGACTTCAAGTAAAGCTTAAATGACACAAAGACCTTGAATAGAACATCTGCACTGGACTGTAGGAGTTGGCTGAAATTTTGAAGACAACAGAAAAGCCTAAAAATACCAAAAACATCGTGATACTGATGGTATGGATTCCTTAAAACTTCACATTTTCTAGAGTGGAATGTGACATTTCCTTCCATTTAAAAAAAAAAAAAAAAGGGAAGAAGAAAAAAGCTTTTTCAGTGACCCTGAGTTGTTCTTCATCGAGTCACAAAACCCAGCTTCGACTTTGTAATTATATATCATCATTCTATGCTCTTCAGTGGCTGTATGTTAATTCAGGAAATCAATGTCATGAACAAATAACATACAAATAATATTATAAGACTGTCCTGGTTTTGTTAAAAACCAAGTTTCTCTTTTAGTGAATTTTTACCTGTCAGCTAAAGCCTTCATATTAGCTGCATTTTCCTAGAGAACCCGACACATGTTTCGGTTAAACCTAGCAATGGAATGCAAACTTATTGATTAGCACGGATGGACATCTCGCGAGAGGGGCAACGAGAAACTGGTGATCGAGAGACTGACCAACGGTGTATAACATTCCATTCACGTGAATACTTCATATAAAAGTGGGAGATCACGAGGATCTCGCCCCTTTTTCCTTCTTCTGCTTATGGCCAACATTAGGAGAGGACCTTGCTGGTCGTCCCTGCGAACTGAGGCCTAGTGAGAGACTGAATGCAGCTCCGGTTGGCTACAGAGTCTAATCCAGGACTTTGGGTGCTGGCTCTGCAGTTGCTGAGACTTACAGGATTGGTTTTGTATATTTTGTATTATTTTCTCTATTCTTATTAGTAGCATCAGTAAAACATCTTCAATTTTTTCAACTCTCTTCTCTCTGTCCTTCTTTCCCTCCTGATCGCCTGTCCTTAGTGGGAAGAGGGGAGAGAGAGGGGCAAAAGGGGGAAGTTGGGGGGAGAGGAGGTTAACAATACATCTGCCAGGGTTTGATTGTCACCCCGCAATCTTAACCCTCGACAAAGACACACTTCATTAATATTAGCTGCAATAGGAAAGAAACCACGTGTATTGCAGTTGCTTAGAAAACACACAGAGATAGATATACATACAAGCCATGGCTGATCTCTGTTTAAAGATGTTGTCTGTGATTATGTGTTTTAAAATAATTCAGCCAGAAATTATTCCTGGCACACATGTGCTTAGTACTCTAAATTCAGTATAAAATACAGTAAATATCTGCATTTTTACTGGTCTTTGAAATTAGAGTTTGCTGTGAGTGGTTGTGGTATGTGATCTGGGGAGCATAATAATATACAAGAGGACCCTGGTATGTCAGGGAGTGCTCAGGTACAGCAGTTGTTCAATAAATTTTTCTAATCCCCAGCTACCCTGCAGAGGGCTCGTGGTCAGAACAATTGAAGTTATTTGGTATTATTCAGCTGCTCCTCCCAGTGTTCATAAACAAATAATGTAGTTGTGTCTGGCTAAGGCACAACCAGCCAGGGCTGCAACTGCAGAACTGAAAGACTGAGATGTAGGTTTTCCAATATGCCTAGGTACCTTGAGTAGGATTATTCTGGTTTTATCGGGCATATGTGTATTGGCAAGGTGTGAGAGATGCAGTGTACAGCCGGACTGTACTTATTTTCTAATAATGGAGAGTTGCCTTTGCTGAACCTTTTGTTCATCTTTGGCTCGTGTGCGTCCCTATGGGGCACAGTGAGGATATAGAGGCCATGGGGTAGAGAGCATCAATGGGATATTGTGCTCTCAGGTGGGGATCCTTGTGGTACAGTGGCCTGTTGCACGTCATGCTTCTCGCTATAAAACATAGTGGTTTTCTACTGCTCCCAGATGCTTAAACCAGACATAGACACCTATTTTGGCATGTGGGATTGGGAGTGAAGACTGGGTGATGTACTGTGCACAGCTGGTATATAGCCCTTGCTGTGAGGGAGCCTTCTGCATTTACCTTATACGTAAGGTGTTGGTTGGTCTTGGCAAATCTGGCCTGGGGTGAGACGATTTTTGCTTGGTCAGTTCAGGCTCTGTTGTTATACACTACAGCTGTGGTTTTAGATCATTATAAAAATGAAAAGACAAATTGGGAGAGAAATATTAGGATCTGCAGGAGAGAACTGAACATGGAGTGTTCCTCCACCAGTAAAGGAATCACTAGCAGAGGTGGTGACTAGCACACCAAACTCAAATTAATCTAACATAATTGTGGTATTACATATATTACAAAAAAAAAAAAAAAAAAAAAAAGAGAGAGGGAAAAGTGATTCTTCTTCCCCTAACAGAAATATTTATATTTTGGAACCATATTTTTCAAAGAAAATATGAAACCAGACAGATACTAGTAGTGAGATTGAAGAGTGAGAAATGAAATTGTCAGAGAGGAAAGAGCCAAGAGAAATGAACATCTTCAGGCTAAAGAGTGGAAATTTGATAGATGTCTACAAATTCATAAAGAGTTTGGTGTAGTTGCTTACTATTTACATTAGCTGTTGAAAATTGAGGAGTAGTGATTGGATTTAAACTGAAGCATGGACAATTTCATTAGACATCAAGGCAAACTTTAACAGGACAGCAGATGAAGTCCCTATTATTGCAGTCATTGCAAATGTCTAAGATGAGAGATAAAACTCAGCTTGTGTATCTTGATAAAGGTCTCTGGTTATGGGACTTTTAGTGTAACCACTATGCAGGGAGACTGCACTGCTTCTTCCTATCATGTTGAGTTGTCTGGTTGTTGACAGCCTTGCATCTTACTCAGATCTCTTAATCCACTTTTTATTCCCCCTCCAGAAGAACACTGAGAGAATAATAATGATTCCACAAAATGCAGAGACTGCAATTCTTACACGGGTTATGTAAGAAATAAGGGAAGGTTTTTTTTAAAAAAATTGTTTCTTTCCTGAACACTTCAGAGAAGGCACAAGCTACAAATCTGACTTGATATTGTTGTCGGTAATAATAAGGTATTTTGATAGATGGCACACATATACTTCGGTGGTGTAAATCACCATTGTTTCATCTGGGCCAGGTTGATCACTGATCTGTTCTCCCTACAGATACTGCATCTTCTGTACTTTCAACAAAAATTGACAGTGAGCAACAATCTGCTCATAAGCCTGTGAACAGAAAGCAGGCTGAATAGAAATTAGAGATGGAAAAAATCTCTCTCCTTTGGTGATTCAAGCTTTTTTCCTTACTGTATATTCTCCAGAGTTCTCCCTCCCGGTATCTTTTTAATTAACTGAAGCGAAGAAGTTTCCACTCTTTCCCTTGGGAGCTCCTAGAGGACATGAGACCTTCACTGTCATGGAATTGTTACAGTCTCAGGGCAAAAATCTGTTCTCAGCTGTACTAATGTAACACCTCATTAATTTAAGAGAAAGGGGCACCCACCTAGCTAAGCACAGGGCTGGTTTCCCAGCTTTTGCTGAGCTCTGTTTTCTTTTCTATAATTGATGAAGACTTTCTCACACCCTTCTGCTCCTGTAGCTAGCAATTACTCTTTCTGTTTTGCTTCCTGTACCTTTTTTTTTTTTTTTTTCTGCAAGCTTTAACTTGTCTTCTGTAGTCTTCATTGGTTCTCTCCCTTCCATTACATGTTTGAACTGTCCTTACAGAGCCATGTGTTTCACTTCTAACTGGCTACATTTTTCTGTGCAGGTGAGACCATAGCCTGTGATGCATTAATTAGTGCCTTGCAAGATACTCTGAGCTGCATCAACACCAGAGGCTTTAAATGTTTATTCTTCTCATAGCAGCATCAGGTTTTTAGATTGTTATTTTCATCACATTTTCATTTGAATCTAATATCTGTGTGAGGCTCTCTGGGACCATTCCACAGAAAATAAATTCAAGTGGCTGCATTAGCCATGCCGATACCTTGGGTTGATCATGAGCCCTATCACATTAGGTACTCTTTGTAGAGTGTTAACCCCCTCCTGTGAATCTGTAAGAACTTGCACTTTCGTTTTTTAAAAACCAAATCAGCTTTTTACCCTTCTTGATCTAGATGTAGTGCCTGTGAACTCCAACCTCACAAGGTAGAAAAGAACTGAAAACATGTCATTTTAAATGTCATGATTCTGAAGTGAATCTTGTGGGCTTTTTGGTCTGCCTCATGATTTTTGGGTGTTGGTAATCAGTTTTGATCAACAGCCTTGATGCTTCACATCCTCAACCTGAGACACAAATACCTCTGTTAGCATAGAAGTTTAGGAGCTAAGGAAAGGTAGCTTGTTGATTTGATGGTGCACAGCATTAAATAAAATTATAAACCTTTACACAAACAAGACCTGTATAGCATTCTAAGCCTTAAATATTGCTCTGAACCCACGCTTTCCTACTTCTGAATACACCTGGTAAAGGGTATATTGACAAAGAGACTAAAGAACTAAGCATTGTATAAATTCTAGAGATCTTATGATCTAAAAGTTGTTATGGAGGACTGACAGTGCTTTTAAATGTGTCAGTGCATACTACAATAATGCAAACTTATTGTCTGCCTGTCTCCAAGGCTAGGCACTTAAAGGATCAATAGACTTTATTGAGTAGGAGATGTGTATTTATAACACAAGTAGTAAGAATAAGGAAAGGAAAATTAAGGACTTCCATGTATCTTCAAAGAAGAGAAAGTAATGTCACAGTATTATAATATCCTCAGGGTCTTTTTGAATATTAGAACTCAGATTATTGTTCTTAGGGCTGTTTTGACTTGGGCAAGAAAAGCTACTTTTGCTGCCTCGTTCTGGAAAGATTTTTTTTCTTAATCACTTTTCTTTCAGGCTAAGAGAATAAAAAACTGCTTGAACCTATTAAAAAGGAAAAGAAGGAAAAGTATAGTAAGTTTTAGATTCAGGTAATTGACAGTGCTCTACCCTTTTGTCTGTTTTGTGTTATTACTATAAAGGAATCTCTCAAGAAGAGATTAAAATCAAGTGAATCTCTTTTTTTTTTTTTTATAGGGACATTTTAAATTTTACTTGTTTATCATAGGAAAATAATTCTTGATATGGAAGAACTGAAGTTTTGTTGCATTTTGGAGTTGGTAATGGATTTCTGTCTTTGATTTTACCCTTATGACAAGAATTTCTGGATGAGTTAACTAGTTAACCTCTATAAATCCTAGTTTTTTCATGCATCCACATGATATTACATCTAGAAGAGTTACATCTTAGATAAGTATTCCTCAGCTTAACTAACATACATTAAATGAGCCTGCCTGTAAATAGGAAGTCACATGGAACACTTCGAAATGCATTACTTTAGAAAGTTTGAAGTGCCTCAAATGATTTTGCAGCTTTGTAAGTCTTCAAGGTCATGCGGAAAGCTTAAGGCTTAAGAAAGTTGGAGGGAACAGCTGCAGTTTTTGAAAACAATAAAGGCAAACTTGAAACATGGTTTTATCAAAGCTTGGCTGTTTCCCTGTCAGAGACAGTAGATGACACTAATCTTAATTTTGTTTAAACAGATGCTGTTTGCTTGGCAAGTAGCTGAATTTTAAATGCATGAAATTATTATACAAAGGGAGAAATCTTGCCTGGAGGTTAGAAACAGAAGGTTAAGTTCTAGAAAAGTTCAAGAGAAAATCTTATTTTCTCTAACATCTTCAAAGCTGTGCAAAGTACCTTTCCCCCCACCCGGGAAACTATACATTTTAATATTTTTCAAAATTAAAAAGTTTCATTCTTTTAAAGAGGCCAAATATAATTATGATATTCAAGCAGTTAGTAGCTGAACCCATAGGTAGGTGTTGTTTAAATGAGTGCATTTGATGTTGGTAAAAAAGGAGGGGGGACAATTCAGGGAATTACAAATTCTCCCTCTGTCTCCCTTTGGTGTAGCATTATTCCTTTTTATCAGTACAGATTCTTTTTATTCTAGGTAAGTCAAGTTGATCAGCATTCAGTGGCATGGAGGTTCAGACCTTTTGACCCATTAAATTATCTATAGCGTATCCAAGCTCTGTTATTTTTGTTCATTTTATGAGGCTGGATTGGAAACTTTCTCTTCCTAGCTGAAGAGTGGCTGTCCTTGGGATGGATCTCAGACACCTTCCACAGATTTCTTGTAAGTCAATCAAAACATGTAAGCAGGAGTGGGAAGGAGAATAGCATGGAGGCCTGATCAAGTGAAAAGCTTCTGGGCATTTGTTTTATGGCTTATGCAAAAAAATGTTGCTTTGAATTGCACATGGAGTATTTAATCAGTTTTCAGCAGCTGTTAGATAATGTATCAATAGCTGCTATTCTTTCAGCACACAAAGCACATGTGGCTGAATATGATGTGGAGGTACGGGTCTAATCTGATCTGCTTAGCTCAAGAAGGCATTAACTTTCAGGGCTGAGGAATAAAGTTTCTTGCTGGAACAGTGTTTTGCCTCTAACTAGCCCTTCAGCTTCTCAGATCTAAACACAACAGATGGTACCTTCTGCAATAGCATACCTCTTTAACATCATGCTGAGGCTTTAGTTCACTAGGAGCTCTTGGCACTGATTTCTTCGGTGCTCTCTTTTTTTTTTTTTTTTTCTTGAAAGACTCCCGTTTCTCTCAAGACTTAACATATTTAGTTAGTTACAATTGCTGAGATCACTAGCAGAAGTGATTGAGTGACACTCCCAATTTAAATCTGATTTCTTTTTAGTACTTTGTTAGCAGGAAACAAGGGAAAAACCTTATTGTCTCTCAGTTTGACTCTGTATTCTGTGCTTCCCCCAGATGTGTGCTCTTCACTCCCCGCATTCTTCAGCTGCTCCCACATGCAGACAGCTGCTAACACATTTCAAGAGCAAAGGCGTTTGTGATGGAGTTGGGGAAGGTTAGCAGCAGAAAGGTGGTGCATTTTAATTCTTGAATTTGTTCTTGCTATGCAGGTATTTAATCCCTGGCACAACTCTACCTGTAACAGAATGTTAATTTTTCTGTGCCTGACTCTGATTTGGCAGAGTTCATGGTCCTATGATATTTTGAGATGTGCCTCGGCCTTGGACCTCCTTGTCTTCACAGAAGAGGACTGTTGCATGTGGCTTGGATTCTTTCAGTAAAAGGCAGAAGAAGGCTAGAGGACTTTCAGACCTAGCTAAGTAGACCTTGAGCCTTGGAAGATGGAGGTAGAGACCTGCAGGCTTTGTTGGATTTGGTCTCACAGGTGATCCCCACCTGGTTCAATAGGGATGTCTTTTAGATATATGCTGATGATGAGTACATCTGAGTTTCAGGGTATTTGCACAAATAAAGGCATAGCCTGATGTCTCTTCTTTGTATGGTGCATCAGCTTTTAGTTGTTAGTTCCTCTCTCAACTTTTCTTATAAGCTTTATGGGTGCTTATTTCTTGCTTGGTTTCCTCCAGAGCTTAGTCATCTCCTCGTTCAGAGGATTATTTTGACAATCCTCCTGTGAAATTATGGATTTCCTTATTGTTTGTAGATTGAAATGTTCCTGTGGTAGATGAGGGTGTACTCTTCTGTATGTGACTCATCTACTAACACCTCACTGAAAAGAGAATCTTCCCCTGCCTAGTTGATTCAGTGTGTGTTAGGAAATTCTTAATATATCTCCCCTCATTGAACCTTTTATTGCTGCTCAAACTGTTGAATGGATGAGTATTCTTGATACAGACAGAAAAGTAGTTTAGTAATTGCACTTCTCAGTGACCAGTGGTTAAGATGTAACACAGTTAACAAGTTTCCGTCTGCTGACTGTAAGTTTAGGATGACTTATGCCAAAAGCTCATCTTTGAAGAATTATGTAAAACATTAAGCAGTATTTCAGAAATTGGATGTTAAACAAATAAGCCTTTACAATATAATATCCATATGTCACAAGCACTGCCATTTTGTTCCAACTGTGAAAATAATTGAGTTATTAATGGTGCAGGCTAGTGAATGAACAAATGCTACGAATATTTTTTTTTTTTCCAGAAGTCTGTGTCTATAAGACTCAATTGTTCTGCCTTCATTTGCTGGCTTAACATTTTGTTCAAATAACACATTTGTTTCAGATTTCATATCTGATTTGTGATGTGAATCACAGGCATTGTTTTAAACCCTGGCTCTCCACATTATCTTCTCTTTTTCATTATCCTTGCTTTCTAGTGGAACTGACTTTTCTGTTGCTTCAGGTTTTTGGGGTTTTTTTAGTTCGCTTTTAGCTCTCTGCTGTTGGTTTTCCCTGCACTCTTCCTTATTATGTTTCTTTGTGTTTCTTTGTCTCAGGAATTGATGTTCTCAGTCAAAGGTTCCCAGGTCAAAGGACTGCCTTCTACAGGTGACAGAAGTTTTACTCTGGGAAAAGAAGGCAAGAGAGTTACATATTTTCTGTACTTACTACTTCAGCAATTTCTTCCATTTCTGCTGGAGAGGGGCTTGACAAATGGTAAAATAATTGGATTGGGGGGGGATTTGCCATAGAGAAATTTTTTTTTCTTCTTTTAAATCAGGTGATGTTCCTAGTGATAGTAATATGATTTTATCATTATGCCCTGAGATAATTTTAATAGAATTAAAGTGTACATGGTGATATTGTTCAAAGAGGGCATTGAGCCAAAGACTATTTAAAACAACAAAAAGACAGTGTCTGACTTAAATGGGCTTTGAATCAGGACTGAATAGAGTGAAATTAATTTTCAGAATTCAGGATCTCCTTTTATTCTCATACCGTTCTTCATTTCATGAGGACTTCTTTTCTGATAACACAATACTGATTTTAGAAGTGTCTCCCACTCTTTCCTTTTAAAGTACTAGTTCTGGTTTGCAGATTCTGTGCCACATCTGCACTTGTTATAACTCTGGTCTCAGCTGTGCTGACCCCTCCCATCCAGGTCATATGTGCTTCACCTAGCAGCAGCTCATATTCATATCAGTTCTGAATGTCCTGATCTATGCCAACATTTTTCTTCTTCTTTCAGCCTTTTTGCAGGGAGGACCTTTCACTATCTAATAGAGGTAACCAAGACGCCGATTTATTTCCTTTAGGGATCTGAAACCTGTCTTTCTAAGCTGTCAGATTGCCAATTTTTTGTCTGAATGACTTTTTAAAGTTACTGAGATGCAGAGAGTAGATGTGTTCTGACAAATTTTTATGTTTATAAGCAAGGTTAAAAGTCCAATACATACAAATATAGCAGTTACCATCTTAGATGATGTGTCTGGTTATCGTATAGTGAAAATCACTTTTACCAAAAAAAGTAAAAAATAGAATAGAAAACCTGAAGTCAATACTTAAATTCTGTCAATGCACTACCCCAATTATTAAGTAAAAACCCCAAAATCTTTTTATGTAGAAAACAAAAGTGTGCTTTTTCATGCCCAATAATATTTTATGAGAAAGAGAAATAATGCAGTAGTAAAACTTAAGAATAAAAAAACCCTGTGCCCATTTCAGTTGACTCTGCCCTTACTGTCAGTGTTCAAAAGCAGCGCCATTCATTACAATTTTGTTTCACTAAGTGTACAACTTGTGTATCATTTGCCCAAAACAGATACAACTCCCAATACCCACACTTGAAGCTAAGGTTTGCATTTATAGCACTCAGCATAAACCTGCAAGTTTACTAAACCCTCGTATTTAATAGTAATAGTACATTTCATATCAATGGCATAACTTTAATTTGGGCCCTACATAGTTATTGGTCATCATAGACTACTGCAGCATATGCTAGAGCCATGTACATTATCTTTGATCCTACATTAAGAAAAAAAAAAAAAGCAACGTGTTTTACTTGCTAAAAAATAGGAAGCTGTGAAAAAAAAATATGGAATTATTTATTTTTCAGTGACATCCATAATTTACAAAATATCTCACTTTGGTTTTTGTAATAGTCTCTTATATAATCTTTTAGACACATTAGTCTGACAATATTTCAAAGAGAAATAGTCAGAATTGCTAGCTGCAAGGGAAGTATCACATTTTATAATACATTGTCTAGGCAGGCTTTTAGTTTTCAAGCAATTAATTTCTAAAGTTTTCATTTATGAGTATAATTATCTTTATTTGTGAGGAATACTTTGCCATTTGTATTCCTTGAAGCCAGCACAGATAATCCTCATCCTTCTACATTAGCACCTGTGTTAATTTCAGTTAAAATATTAGAAGTGCTCTGGATAGCAACAAAACCTCACTTGTAATTTTTAAAGAATGATAATGCTATTTCAGAAGGTAGCACTTGGAAGGAGGCAGTTCAAAGGAAGGAAGTTTGCACTACCATAACTCTTTTCGAGGCAAAGATTTTCCCTTTAAACTATTGTTGTCTGAATATCTCATCTACTAATGTTGTTCATCACTCTCTTCTTCCTTTGTTCTAGTACTAAGGCATTGGAAATGGAATCGTTTGTCAGATTTGTAGAGCGCTCTCAATGACTGCCAGTTCATGAATGTAAAGACCAGACAGACTATTATGGGTAGCTAGTCTGACCTATTGTATCTCAGTGTGGCAACCCAATTTTTCTTGAATCATGCGACTAATTCCAGCTGAGCTATTGTTTACAGTTAAGAGACATCCAGTCTTGATTCAAAGACTGTGGTGGAAAATCCAGCATGTCCCTGGAGAATTAGTTCCTAAAGTGGATTACCATTACTAAAATCAGTCTGTATTTAATTTCTACATTTTATAGGGTTCAATATGATCCCTGTCTTTGGCCTCCAGTTGCTGTACCCTGGCATTTGTTATGCTTCAAGGTTTGTGCATTAAAAAAGATTACAGTATGGTTTTAGACTTGATGTATTCCTGTGGTATATTCTTGTTGCTGCACTAGAATGCTGTTGGACATGATTTGATAGGTTGTTATATTTTATTTTCAGCTTTCTTAAAACGATGGGTAGCTGTTTCAGAGGTACTGGAATAATTAGGACAGAAAAAAATATTTTTACAAGTGCTTCAGGAACTGATGAACTCAGATCATTCTCAGAGTTGGTAGGTCTTAGGATTCAAGATCACTTTGGGAAACCCCTCCACTGTGTCGTACATGACGAGAGGAAGGAAGCATACTCTTGTCTTTGCTACAGATGATGCATATTTTTACGTTGTCATTAAAAAAAATAATCTGACAGTTATGGGAAGTGAAACATGACCTGCGTTTCTTTTCTCTTCTCTGTTACAGCAGAAATAATGCTTTCAAACTCTGTAACTACTGAGCAGGGTGGATGAAATATTTTTCTGTGGATTAAGTAGGAACTTGGTTTATAAAGTCTATTGGTACACTTGAAGAATATTGCTTCCTTCTCTTTACCATGTACCATTATAAAAAAAAATATTTTTTTTTTATTGGAAATGTGCCTTTCAGCTTCCTGGAATGGTTGTCAAAGTCAGTAAAGACTTGGTAGTGATTTTATAATTATCTATGTTTGCAGCTAGGCATTCTTCTCCCTTGTCCCTCAGAATCCAGTAACAGAAAAAAAAAAATGGCTGTGGTTATCATTATTTTCTGTCATTGTCAACACAACGATGCATAGTTTCATTGTCCTTGGTGAGGTGGCTGTATCTTTAATGAGACAGTGTGTCATATCAGCTCAGTGAATGCTTACGCGATTCCTTCCCTGAGTCAGGAAACCTATCATGGCACCGTACCTTGCTGATTTCATGTCAGTATCTGATGGGTTTGGAGCATTGTATATGTGAAATACAAAACAAACACAAGAACAAACACAAACATCATACACACACAACCCCCCAAAACCCAAACAAAACAAACTAATCAAAACAAAACCAAAAAGCCCCAACACTCAACGACCCCTCCACTCCCCCCTACTTCTAACTGTTATGGTTTGACATAGCTGAACAATGTACTACAAGTTTATTGTGGTCATGAGTCTCATTAATTTTGGTTGTGTGGTTGTAGAGAACTCCCCTTGCCAGAGCCCTTTGCAGCTGCATACGGAGCTATGGAAGTACAGAATGTGATTTCTCCCTCCGTTGGTTTTACTGGTCATGACGGTATTTTTCATCTCCCAGCTCCAGTTACCATGAAGCGGTAAATGGCTCAATATATTCATTGGCACTGATGGATTTGGAGCTTTCACCGCATACACTAAAGTTCTTTGAGCTCTTTGAATTTTTAGAATTAGGGGCCTGTCTGAGACCATCACTTGGCAAATCTTACCAAAATAAAAAGGGAAATAAAACAGTAGAAATTTGGCAGTGTATAAGTGGTAAGATCTGTGCAAAATGGAACACTACAGCATCACTCTGATCCTGATATTGTCTTGCTAATACTATATGAATAAGTTGCACTGTGTATTTTCACCTCTGTGACAGGTCTTGAAAATATTTTGTATTCTTATTGTCTTTATTTGCTGTATATGGAGTTTCTAACAATAAGTATTACTTCTAGTTTTGCAGTTACTCTGGTAGCCTGCTGTACAGAAGGTAGAAAAAGCAAGGTTCTAGTTGCCCTCAAATTTTGTGACATTTATAGATGAAGCTTTGTGAAAATAGCAGCAAAGGGTAAACGCATGGTGAAAATATGCAGTATTTCTTTTACAATGATTTGAAAGAATGAATAAAATTTACCAAATAATTTCAGTCATGCAATTTATTCAGAGATAAGTAAACATGCCACTGTAATAATTTTTCTCTTTTTTACCTTATCTCTGTGGCTGGAGAACTTTGTAAATCTCCCAGCAAGAGCCAGATAATCTTTAAGATTCTGAAATAATCTTTACCGTAATCTCTTTAATGTTTGTAACACTTGCATGAGTAGAATTAGTGAGATCAGAAATAGTTTCACTCCTTTATACTTTTACAAGCCCATGTCCTCTTCTCATAAGCCTTATTTCGCTCAGAACTTGCACTTTTTTGTTGTCTTCTAAGACAGAAGTCTTTAGCCCTTTATCCTTGATACTTATTTTCCTGACAGCTGGAGCTTCCTTATTATTCCTTCAGAAATCCATCCAGTGTGCATTTGTCTTTATCTCTGGCATAAACACCTTGTATGTCTGTTTTCCCTAAATCCTTGTATTTGCATGAATAAGCTGTCTGTTTCCTAAGTGCCTCTTTGGTCTTTTTATGCCTCTCTTTGTCTCTGTGTTGTAAGCTGCTTGGTTATATTTTCTATCTTGCAATGTGTGAGGATAAGGGGAGCTGATGTTCCACCTTTCCTGAGTATTTGTTTGTGGTCAGTAGATGAGTACATGTACTTCCATCCCCGCAGCTCAATTCCTTTTGCCACTTAGTACATTTAAGAGCAACTCAAGGCTCAGTTTTCCCCAAGACATGTAATGGTATAATGAGGCAATCATTTTTGTCATGTGAAAGGCATGCAGAGGCCAACTAGTTGCTTCCTGAACACAAGTCAAAACTGGATAAATTACAAAAATATGCTGTTTGGCCTCTCACTAACAAACTAGTTCAGGCAAAGATGGGATTACTCCAAGTATGTGTAAGACTGAATTTGTATTGCTGACCCATAGAATTAAATGGTTTATGTGTTATGGCTGTCATGAGTCATATTAGAATCATGATTCACACCGATAGGTTATGCTTTTAAAGTGTGCCTGTAACCAACAGAAAGACCTCTTAGAAAATAGCTTTCAAAAAAAAAAGTGTCTGCTGTGCCTTTTATCTCTTTTGATACTTCTTGGAGAACAATGGCAACATTTGGTATTGCTGACTATTAGCTTTTATTGTATAGATTTATAGATTTCAATTTCAGTGTGTAGTTGTGCTTCTATTTAATGGGCTGTATACCTATAAACCAAGGAAGCTCTGCTGTTTCATGTGCTCACAATTCCTAAAGCACCACAAAATTCTCTTATGAGTCCTGTATTTTTTCTAAGTGTTCTCTGGCAGATACAGTGCAACAATTTCACTCATGCTTTGGAAATGTTATTTTCTTCAGGTGCAAGATATCTGATTTGTGGTTTGGCCTCTTACTTCATTCTTGCTTTGCAGTGTGATAAAAATGCAATAATTGAAGAACTGACACCTCCATATTTAGATCTGGAAAGTGCTCTTTCCATTGAGATAATTAATTACACTTCGTTTCAGACAAGTCATGCACATAAAATGAGGGACAGAAAAGTGCTTCTTTCAGAAAATGTGAAGGTTTGTGTTTTGTTTTGTTTTTTTCCTTCTGATTTGCTGCGCCTGAAATGCTTTGAATGAGGTCTCCTGGCTTAGTTAATTGGCATTTTCTACTACAAATTCCAGGAAGCTTTACTCTGAACCTCCTGTGATGACAGATTGCTGCATCAGTACGTTATGACTTGCTTCCCCATTAACTAAGTGCTAACCAGGGGCGCTAAACTACAGCTCTGCACAATCAGCAGTGAGAGCTCATTACCACCTCAGTGAGGGCTTGAATGAAAAGCCACCAAAGTGTACCAGTTGCCTTTACTGAAGGCAACAAACATGTACGCTGAGGGTCAGATGCAGAAGAATGGCAGAAGGGGAGTTATATGTGGCACTAATTTCTAGAGGATCCATTTGCATGAATTTTTCTTGGCAGGCCTGGCAGACATGTTCTTCAGTACTGCTTCATATGATCACAGCTGCCAGAAATTGTGGTGTTGTAAGTGTGCAACATTCATTCTGTAGATAGAGGTGAGCACAGTGAAAGCTATAACACTACACAAGTAATTAAAGCTTCTTGGCATTCAATAAGAAAATGCATTGAAAGCATGCTAAAAATAATAGTTACTATATTCACACCCTTCCAGGGGAAACCAACCAACCAAACAAAAAACCAAAGCTGAAACAAAAGGAAACCCAAAAAACCTAACCAAACAAAAATAACCCCAAAGCACTCCCCCACCCTCAAACACCAAAACCAAACCAAACAAACCAACCCAAACACAAACCAGAAAATGACAAAATTCAATTCAATTCAATTCAAAAATATAGTCTCCTCTGCCAGTTTGTTATTATGCCATAAGCACAACCCATTCCCTGAGTAATCCAGGGAATGTGAGGGACTCATGTCTTGATATGGAAACAGAGCAATGTGGCTTGCAGATTTCTTACCTGTGGCTAGTTATGCCCTTGGTGCTGTCTGATACAATTTGATAAGTTAAATTATCTGCTTTATTATGAATTTGTTAAAAGGTACTTATCTAAGCAAGTAATTATTGCACTCTGTCCTGCAAATTTACCCAGCTAATTGAAGACAGAAACCACAGTATTTAAGTCAAGGTCACAATAAAACTAAATCAATGATCTCTAATGCTCAGATCTTAATATAACAGAGTAATTCCAAATTGTAGGGTTGGCAGTGGTTTTCTCTTGGGAAAATTTAGGCACAGGACTGATCTCTTTCTGTCTAAGAATATTAATGTAGTCAGTGCTGCATTTCTGCATTGACCTGGGTGATAAAGAACTCAGATGACCCTGGAATATGTTTGTTCAAGTGCCTGAACGTTTGCTTTGCTCTTCTGTGGCAAGCACTGCAGTCTCCTTGTTTGTCTTCAGGCAGTTACAGAAGTGCTTGTAATGATTCCATATTTCCATTTCTGCTTTAACTTACATTCTTCTCAGTCATTATTGTCCTTGATTTTATTCTTGTCTGCCTTCTGACGATTACACAAAGCCTTTCAATAGAGGTATTGGTAAATTCTACATAATAGCAATATTAATACAATAATACAATATTTTATGCCCAAAGTACCAATTGACTCTTTTTCATTATTGGTTAGTTTTTACTTTTGAGAAGCTATTAAAGTCACAACTTCCATAAATACATACACAAACTCACATGGTATTTCTCTAAAACAAACGAAACATAGATGTCCATTTGCTTTAAAAATAAAATAATATAGAATGATCAATTATTTTTGCTTTTTTTTTTTTTTTAATAGTCTCTCACAAAAGTTTGTTGCTTTCTAGAGTGGTGACCTAGAAACATGTTTGGTAGCCAAAACATGTACATTAACCCTCATCATACCTCCTGTTCCGATAACTCAAGTTTACACTTTCTTTGTCTCTGCATAGGCTGTGCAAGTGAGGAGTGGTGCACCAACTTTGCACATGGTCAGTGGCATTAGGAAGTGAAAAGCAGTTTATGTCATGTCTCTTGACTTCATAGGTGCTGTTTTTCAGTGATTCTGCCGCAGGGATCACCTCTGTCATCTTCAGGGACAATTAAATGAACATAAGAATTCAGAATTGTTGCAAGGCAACCTCCTTTTGTTATGGGAAATGTTTAGGCCTTTAGTGATAATAGAAGATAATAGAAAGTCCTCCTACTGAACTACCTTGATCTCACCAGCACATCCTTGGTGATTATGGACAGATGACCTACAAGTATGAATGCATGGAAGGTCATTAGGGAATCTTTGCTGAGAAAAACAGAACTCTACTTTCTGCAAGAGGCAAAGAACCTAGGACCCTGAATGAACAAAAATATTGTTCTGTAAAAGTATTAAATAGTCTAAATGTTTTGCAGTCAAACAATAATGTAAAAGCCTCATGGCTCTCTAATGTCTTCAGCTTTTATTAAAAACATCTTCTGCCTCCTGTGAGTGACAGCAAACTGGGGAACTAATTTGCACTATAATTTACTTTGTGGCTTTGGTCCTAAAACCTGTGATATATTTTATTTAAAATAATCTCTATGCATAATGAAATGATTAGTGTCCTTCAATGTCTACCTCAAATTTGGACCTATTTTCTTCATGTACTTATATAATCTGAAACATATCAGTTAATTGACATTGTCATTTAGCTGCCAGCTTTACTGGAATAGTTTTTTAAATCAATGTAGGACACACTGTAATTGAGAATGAGGTTCCAGGTGTCCTAGTGGTCACTTCATGTTGTTCCCAATAAACAGAACAGTTTAGAGAATATAAGATTAGTCTCTCCTGCTAAATGAATCCTGCTGTGAAATTGCGGCCAGTTAGAATAAGGAAAGATGCCCTTAGCATAGAAAAATGGTTTGAGAGAATATGAAAGTTATAATGGAAAATGTAATAGATGCCAGAAATAATTACACAGGTGACTTCCACAGAGTATGATTGCCATTCCTTTTTATTTCTTGAGAAAACCCAGAGCCTGTTATTAATTAAGCTGCAAAACCAGGAATCTGCTGTAGTTCTTTAACTGTCAAATAGTCTGCTTTTCTTTTATACACATTATGTTCTTTCAATGGCTACTTGTTCCTGAAATCTTTTTTCTGGGGAAACAAAGGATCATTTAATAGGCATCTTTTGGGGTTGTGCTAAACTCTGTCTTAGCTTCTTGAGGTACAACTTTGAAACACCTTAGCCAATTAAAAGTTCGCATGCAATCATGTTTTTAAAGATGTACATGAAGCAAATAATTAGGGCAGGAGAAATGGCACTGCTTTGAATACTGACTGCGAAAAGCATTCTACACACGTTGCAAACCATCCATGTATATGAAACAAGAAAAGGTGAAGAACTCACAAAGAGATTGGGGTGATGCTGCCTACAGGTGATGCAAAAGGCTGCTGCTTTTGAAAGTTCCCTTCTGTCAGAGTGCCTGTGAGATGACAGTGTGCTGCTGGATGTGTTTGCTGCCTTCAAGATACTGGAGTCAACTCCTGACCGTGAATTATATGTCACTGTGGCTTCTGAGCTGTTAGTTTTACTGAACAGTTTCAGACGTTGTTTTGCTCTTACTTTACTCTTTTGCTACCAGTGGTCATTATCTGATAGAGCCCCACTGTTATCATTAAAAGGGGGGAAAAAAAAATCTCTTCACATTAGAAAAATCTGAGGAAGAGAGAATAGACAGGTCTTAGGTGTCTTCAGTTGTCTTGCTATAGGGTGGTCCTTGTACCACCAATGTTGAGAGCCTCCTGTGGCAAACCAAGTCTCTTCATGTTCTCATATTGGGCAATTTACCTCTTCAAATGATGCTAGCGGTTGAGTGCAATCTGCTTTTGACTGGGGATGAAGACAATGTCCTTTCTTACAGGATTTCATGTCTAAACCAGAGAACAGGATTTTAGTTATGCACCAGGTTCTGATTTCTTCAGCACAACCCACCAAGCAGAGGACTTGCACTTTATAAAAGAAATGTTCAGTACAGCAATGAGTGAGGTGGGTGATGTGAAAAATTCTCCAGGATGCTATTTCACAGCAGCTTAACTTCTTGTCATGAGTTCTAATTGTCTGAAGGCTGCTATTACTGGTACCAACAGGAGCTGACATGGTGGATTGCTGTCACAGTGCTACAGAAATTCCTCCATCCATCCCTCCTTTTCTTAGTTGTGCCTTGCTTCTGCCTGTCACGCTCATGGAGGGGATCAAACAGACCCTACTGGAGTCACTGGAGAGGAACATGGAAACCACGACACTGCTTCTGGTACTTGTTTAGGTTTGTTTATAGTTTGGGTGCAAGGTGTAAATGTAAGCTCTGAACTACCACAGAGGATTAGTTTACATTGGAGAGGTATTCCAGGTACCAGGTAACTTAATTTCAGAGCAAATTTCAGCTCTGAAGGAAACTGTAATATGATGCATTTAACAGTGAATGGAAAGAATAAAAAATTTGTGTTATGGAATGCTAAAACAAAGTTCTGGGTTTTGAACCATATTTCACTGCTACAATGAATAAAGTCAGAGGTAAGCATCAAAAAACATGCAGGTTTTTTTTGTTTGTTTGTTTATTTTTGTTTTTGCGTTGGTTTTTTTTTTTTCTTTTTTTCATGAGGGGATTGAAAACATCTGAGTGGATGACAGTCTTGTAAAGCCAGATACAAACTTTAATTGACTGAGCTATAATGTGGATATAAACTGAGAATTAAATAAACACAGCAATTAGAAGAAAAGGCAGTATCAGTTATTCTAGAAATAGAATCCAAGAAAGTAAAATAAGGCAATGGCCAACGGTAACAGGTAAATAACAAAGAAGTATCAATAAAACATTTCAGAGTAATATTGCAGTAATTAATCATCTAAGGCATTTTGTTAACATTATGAATAGAAATCTATCAAAACTAACCTTAATTTTTATTGAATTAGAAAGTTCATTTGCCTGAATATATCATCCCACTGCCAACACTGTTACAACTTATCTCTGCAATAATTCTGCAGGAGAAATTCTGTGCTAGCCATAAGACAGCAGTATGATAAAAATCAAGACAAATCGCAGACTTGAGTCAACTGTGCCCCTCTGTTAATGAATAACATCCTTTTTTATTAAATAATTGAGCCAAAACATTAAAGATGGGGCAATCAGGCATGTCAGAAGCCTTGAAGAAGAACAGTATTTTGTGAGTTCCATATCAATTAAATTAGTTTGTTCTGTTGTATGTCACTATTGATTTGCAGTTTCTTTCTGGCTGGAATCTGAAATGAGCTTTCCCCGTAAGCTCTGTATATCTGTAAGTATTTTTTTTAACTATTTGAAATATGAAACATGAATTGATGGATTCTCTTCTTTAGTTTTCCTCCTCTGCTGTTGCATACGTTAGATTTCCAGCTCTCTTCATTATATGGTTAGGCACCTGGCTAAGACATGAGAATCTTGGGGCACACCTTGCTGTCTTCTTTGAATTACTTAGATCCTGCTAAGCTGAGGTGGGCTTCCATTTCTTCCATTTAAGATTCCCATTGTCTCCTACCCAGCTCAGGGCCAGAGTTTGAGATCCAGCTCCCAACAGTGGGATCATGCCAAAGTTGAAACTGGAAGGTCATATTTCCTGTCAGTCTCGGAGTGATTTCCTAGGTCGGAGCCAGAAGACCAGTCCTGCAAATCCTTACCCATTTGACTAAGCCTGCTTACATGAGTAATGGCAGGAGTGCTTTGTGGGGTTGTTTTTTTTGATTTAGAACCCAATTATGAGATCATGGCTTATGTTCTTCAGCAGTGAGGATGATCATTAACCAGGAAACAAGGTTTTCAGTTCAGCGGGAAGACCCTGTCATGTGCAGATTACTCTGTGAGTGAACAATCTCCACAGGGTTCAGACCAGCTCACAGCTATGGAATTGTGCCAGTGATTACATGTGATAAAGATCAATAAAATCCAGTTATAGTCACCACAAGGAGATATACAGTAGACAGACAAACAGAAAATGGGTTATATCTAATATCCATGTAAAGCTAAAAATACCTTACACCAACAAATGCTTCCAATTTCAGTGTCTTGGCAGCTGGTTTATTACTGATGTAATTTCTACTACTGTGGATGTACACAGTTTTTCTCAGAGTCACTTCAATGATTTGTGTTTTAGCAGTGGTAGGCAACTGAAAAGAGATACATCTTGATTGAATATTGATCAGATAAATAGTTTAAAAGGTACAGATTAGCAGGGAGTGCAAGCGCCATGTGTAAATCATCTATTATTACAATTTGGGAAGCCTTTTAAAATATCTGTCATCTCCAAGAAAAAAAATGTCCCACAGTAAGATATCGATTTTTTGATAATTCTTCTAAGCTGAACTCTGTGCGGTTATGCTGAAGAGATAGGGATATTGTGACATTACTCCAAGTCACTGAGGAACTTTCTTTTTAATATCAGGATAATAGACTTAAAATATTTAATCAAATTGTTAGTTGGAATTTGTCACCCTCGTTGATATTTTCAAACTTAAAGGAACTAGCAGTATAGTTTTTATCAGAAAAAATGCTGGTTGCTGAAAATTCCCCAAACTATCATGGCTGATGAGCCGTTTTGCTTGTATAAAAGCTGTGTCATAGTCATTGTGAAATGTTTACGTTTGTCACCCCACCAAAAGGAGTCAAATTGCAGCACTACTGATTACAAGAGACAGGAATGGCTTAGAGGTGATGTGTAGGGAGACAGACATTGGCATGGCACTTTTGGGGGAGTAGTAGGATTTCTGTGGGGTTGTCTTCTGCCTGATACAATAACTACTATTCACTGCTCAGCTCTGTGTAGACAGTCTTACTCGCAGGTGCTTAAAGAGGTGATATGCTAGGATTTTGGAATTGAGGCAAGCTTGCAGACACAGTTTGAACTAGACAAGGGTGGTAATGTGTTCCACAGCCAAGTGAAGAATGAGGAAAAAATGTGAGTCTGTAATCTTGAGAGAAAAATGCAATAATTCGAATACATAGCCCAAATTCATAGGAAGAAAATGAGGTTAGCACTCCCCACCTGCCTGCACAAAGCAGTGCAGCCCAAGTCTAGCTGGGGCATCTTTTTCAAAGGGTGTGTAAGTTGCTGTCAGCAATTCCAGGAAAAATACCAGGAAATTTTGGTGACACCATTGTGCCACACTTGAAAGAAGAAACCTAGTATGGAGCCAAGGAGACAGAGAAAGGCAGCTGACACTGTTCAGTGTTGTTCAAGAAAATCACAAGTTGGTCTAGAAAACACTGGAAACATAGTTTGTCACCTGCAAAATAGCAATAACATGTTATCTGTGGTTTAAAAATTTATCGATACCTAAGAAGTTTCAAAAAGTATAGAGACAGAGGTCATTAAATAGCAACTGAAAACTGTTAAAGATTACTGAAGGAAGAGAGGAACAAAGGAAATGAGGTTCCTATAGTTTGTTATAATTTGTCTTGTAAGATGGGAATTCATCAGGGGTTTCACTAGAGCTGAAGTCAGCATACTGTCTAGTCTGTTTTATATGCATGCTCTACAAAACTCTGTATAACAGATTATTCATTTTTCTTAGATATAGTCTAATAGTTTTTTCCTCCTACAAATATTCCTTTAGCAAATGACATTTTTGTTAAAAAGTAAAAAAGAACAAGGAACTTGATGGATATTTCACTTCTACTCTGAAGAGAATAGTATTAATTTCACTAGTGACAACATAACAATTTGCTCCTATAAAAACCACTTTTTGTTTATGTATCCCTTGCTCTTCAAAGTGGGATTGTTATTCTAATCACTAGGTTAAGGCTGGTGAAGCTGAATCAGTGTGTAAAGCTTTATCCAAGGCTGTGCAGAATGTAAGTGGCAGAAGTACGAGTAAAGGTTCTGAAACGAGCTATGTTAAATGGGTTAATAATAATAGTAGCAGCAACAGTACCATGGCATCTTGAAGTCGAGGATAAGAGATGAAATCACAGAATCACAGCATGTTAGGCATTGAAAGGGACCTTGAAAGATCATCTAGGTGAGGTTACACAGGAATGTGTTCAGGCGGGTTTTGAATGTCTCCAGAGTAGGAGACTCCACAACCTCCCTGGGCAGCCTGTTCCAGTGCTCTGTCACCCTCACTGAGAAGAAGTTTTTCCTCAAATTTAAGTGGAACCTCTTGTGTTCCAGCTTGATCCCACTGCCCCTTGTCCTATCATTGTTTGCCACTGAGAAGAGCCTGGCTCCATCCTTGTGGCACTCACCCTTTATATATTTATAAACATTAATAAGGTCACCCCTCAGTCTCCTCTTCTCCAAGCTAAAGAGACCCAGCTCCCCCAGCCTTTCCTCATAAGAAAGATGCTCCACTCCCTTCATCATCTTTGTTGCCCTGTGCTGGACTCTCTCCAGCAGTTCCCTGTCCTTCTGAAACTGAGGGACCCAGAACTGGACACAATATTTCAGATGTGGTCTCACCAGGGCAGAGTAGAGGGGAAGGAGAACCTCTCTTGACCTACTAGCCACCCCCCTTCTAATACACACCAGGATGCCATTGGCCTTCTTGGCCACAAGGGCATAGTGCTGGCTCATGGTCATCTTGCTGTCCACCAGGATCCCCAGGCCCCTTTCCTCTACACTGCTCTCTAATATGTCGTTCCCTACCTTATACCGGAACCTGGGGTTGTTCCTGCCCAGATGCAAGACTCTACACTTACCCTTGTTATATGTCATTAAATTTTTCCCCACCCAACTCCCCAGCCTGTCCAGGTCTCGCTGGATGGGAGCACAGCCTTTTGGCGCGTCAGCCACTCCTCACAGTTTGGTGTCATCAGGAAACTTGTTGACAGTGCACTCTATTCCCTCATCCAAGTCATTGATGAATACATTGAATAGTACTGGTCCCAGTACTGACCCTTGAGGCACTCCACTAGATACAGGCCTCCAACTGGACTCTGCCCCATTGACCACAACTCTCTGGCTTCTTTCCTTCAGCCAGTCTGCAGTCCACCTCACTACTCAATCGTCCAGACTACCCTTCCTCAGTTTAGCTGCAAGGATGCTGTGAGAGACTCTGTCAAATGCTTCGCTGAAGTCAAGATAGACCATATCCACCACTTTGCCATATCTCTAATTGGAGATCTCTCTGTTAATGCATTGGGTCAGGTTATGACTGTCACACGGAAAGTGTTTTGGGGATAAGATGAAGTACAGTGACGATTCAATGGTGAAATCAAGCCCTTCAGAACAATAGCCTTGTTACTTGCTAAGCAACACAACAACCTTTTAGCTGCCAGTCTGTCAAAATTACACAGTTTTCTTCTGATGATCACATATTTAGAACAGGTTTATCCAGCTGAGTTTCCTGGAAATTTAGAACTGGTTTATTCCAGCTGAGTTGCCTGGAAATTACAATCTATGCACGTCTGAGCAGTGGTCATAGGTTGCACCTGATACAGATGAGAGAGATTTGTCATTACCAGTTTTGGGACTGAAGTCTTGGTACACTAGTTGTCCTCTGGAGATACTTCATTCTCCTCACTAACTGTGCAATGAGAGTGACGTATTTTGCCATAGTTATCTAGCATTTTGAAAACCAAAAGTCAGGAGATATTGTTTCAAGCAACTAGTATTTCTGAGGCACTTTTCAAATTCAAAGCTTTTTAGCATTTATATTTCATTGTCAAACTGCTTCATTTTTTGAGCTACAAGATATTATTCAAAATTCTGTTCTCTTCAAAATTCTGAACACATGAGGACTGGAATGTATGTTGGAAAGAAAAGAAAGCTAATGTAAATCAAGACAGCTATAGGTGATGAAAAAGACTACAATAGATGTGAATTCTGTGAGTAATATGCAGATAAAAACTTTTTCATCGATTAAAGATATGACAAATTACTCTTAGTGTTACAAGCATTCATTAAATGTTTCTTGACTTCGCAGCATTCCTATTTTGGAGTCAGATGTCTTAAGAGCTCCAGAAGAAAGTCTGCTTTGGATGTTTTGCAAAGGAGCTGCACATGCAAGTAGAGCTCTGGTGGCTGCCAGCCTTTATATACCTGTGTATACTCCTTTCATGAAAAACACCTAATTCTGAGTCAGTTTGTTGCCTTTTAGATCACTTTTAAAATTCCGCTGTACTGGGAGGAAACAGAGGCAACAGGAGTACTTTGTGTAGTTTGGTTTAAGGCAAGAAGAGAGAACTAAATAGTGTAACTGGACTCTCCGTAATACAGGCTGTGAGATTTAATGTAGTTAAATTGCTTGTTAAGCTGTAGCTGTAACTGCTTAGAGAACATCTCCCAGGAACAAGCTTTCAATTGGCAACTCCAAGAACTGGGACACATACCAATATCCTCAGTAACTTGTTTTCTCAGTTATTGAAGCCTTATTACTTATAAGGTATTCAGTAAACAGTAATACAAGATTCTAGCTCTAAACCAGATCTTAAGTAATTGGATTTTTTCTTAAAGAAACTTAAAAATCATGCTTTTAACTAGCACTGCTAATAATTTTTACTACAAGTAACTCCTAAAATTACTGAGTAGGAGCAACTGGGGGAAATTTTTATTTTGTATCTTTAAGTGCACTTCTTTCTTTCTTTGTCAGAATTTAGTTTATCCTGGATTATGTTTTTTCTCTGTAGTGAATTTTCTGTGTTGTTCATGTGGATATTTTGAACCCAGAAAGGAGGAAATATTTTTAAATTAGGAAAATATTATTACAGAACTACAAAAAGTTGGCAGAGTGATTCAGAGAAGATATTCCATCTGCCACTAGTTTTAATTAAATCAAGTGCCAAGAACAGAAACAAACATGCACAAAACCAGAATTCAGTCACAGTATCCTATTAACTGGCTTGTATATTCAGAGAAGTTATTTTCATCAGAAAATTAAAATGACCCCAAAATATTTTTGTTCCCTATTCTCCAGTATGTGTTGTATTATTGCATGAAACAGATTTTGAAGAAACAAATAACCCTTTTCTGAACCACAGTATTCGTGTTTAATTATATTTTGAATGTCTGAGTATTATATTATGCAGCCCTTGAGTCACTGAAGTTAGTTTTAAAATCCTTGTTAACCTTTTTACCATTGATTTTTGAGAAGTTTCTGATTCCCTAGAACTTATTTTTTAATGGTTGTTTAACTGATAAAGTGATCTGTTTCGGCACTATATTTGGTGGCATCAAATAGTCAGTAAGAAAAAAAGTTCTGTGTCAGTGAGTTAGGAGTGTGCCAAGCAGGTTATTAGAAGCTCTCTCTAGACTGACCAGCAGTTCAGTATCTTAAGACTGTGCTAAGATGTCCATTGATGTCCGTATCAATTAGATTGGGCAATAAATTAATGGGCATTATAAGTTGTGATGAGACAAAAATGTGTGCTATCTGGAATTATGTGGATAGGAAATGAAAGCTGATGGCTGTCAGACCAGTTCTCATACTTGGAAAGCATTTAGGAAATTTATTGACTACGCACATCCCTCAGTCATTTCAGGATCTGCCATTTTTCAATGCCTTCTGTATGCAATTTGTCCCCATCACTGTCAGCATGCTTTCTTTTCTTCCCTTTCTATTTTTTAACTCCTTGTGTGCATACACAGAAACACATATATTATTTTTATTTCCCATAAATAACAGTAATCCAGATTTAAAAAAATCTATACAGTGAACATTATTTACTTTTCAGAATATAAAAATTTTTTTCTTGTTCATAACTTGACAACTAGAAACAGATTCTGTGATAGCTCTCTAAAACCTTAATAAAGGTTTAGTCACCTTTTTAAGAAAACAGTCTATATATGTGTGTTCATGTTGCATGTGTGTTCATGTTGCTGCATATGCTGAGAACTCTGAATTTTTTGCTTTCTTGTCAGGCTATGCTGTTAGTTTACCCAGGAGATCACATCCTGTATCTGCGATGATGGAGAGACCCCTCAGTGTTTCATTTGCCTCCTTATATACACACCTTAAACCACAGAGATAGATGATAGGATTTTATAAACATCCTTCTGTTCCCCTGCTCAAATTCACCTGCATTCAACACCTAACAGCATCAAGCTAAAATAATATATGAATGTTTACTGCCAGACACCAGTACCACAGTGTTCAGCCTGCAGAAACAAGGTGACATAATACCTTTCCCATTTGTTGAGATGCAGTTGATTTGAGTCTGGTGTTGTCTTCACACTGATGTGGCTACAGTAGATAATATGAAGCAATGCCACCTGGTATGTCAGTGTGGCTGAGGTCCATCTCTTTGCCTTAGATGTAAACAAGATGTGCCCCTGCTTCTGAACTAGATCTGTTTTCATGTCCTTTCTTGGGAGACATTCTTGTACTATGGTTGAGAAATGCATGTGAAATTTTCCTATAGTTCTCCTTTTCCTGAGAAGATTATGTAAGGTAAAACTGTATATGTTAATAACAGTCCTGGCAGCCTTCATGTGGGCAATACTTCTGGTACCACAACCTTCTCAGTCCACAATTAAGGACACCCAGATTGTACCTTTACTTGCAGACTTGTCACCACAGCCTTGGGGAGTTTGAATCATCGCAGGTCTTGTGTCTCACTGATCTGTAGCTGGATGACTGCCAGCCTTTGAGGGGGCATGTTCATTCCTGTTCTGATGTGCTCGGGTCAATATTGAGAGGCTGTTGAGATCTGTGCTCTCAGGTCTTCTTTTCCTATGACCTTGGCCCACCTACCAAAAATGAAGTGTTATCCACTAGTTTGTTTAGATTTACTTTACTGTCACATGCTAACTGAAGACTTTTGTCTTCTCACCTCTCATAGGAATAATGATTTTGTAGAATTTGTTGGGATTTTGCCATCCATCAAGAAATACAATTCCCAATGGGACTTGGACCTATTATTTTCTGTGTAAAATCATTTTTTGAGGTCATGGCTGTTGCATCTATCCATGAAGGTGTCGGTTCTGACGTGAATTCTTCTGTCCTAAAAATAGCTGTAGAGAGATGTGAACAGCAGAAGATCAAAACCATGAAAAGCTTAGGAATCTTAATACATCTTTAAAAGTATATTTTTGAGAAAAAGGTGATTTGAATAATTTTCTGCAACGTGTTTACACTGACATATGTCCAACACAGCTGGAAACAATAAAGAATAGTTCTGAGTTGTACTATCACGATGAAAGTGTGGTGTTTTTGTTGTTGTTGTTTTTGTTGTTGTTCGTTTGTTTGGTTTTGTATTTAACTCTTTCCCTCATGCTTTCAGTTTATCAGATTATTCCATAATATTTGAAGAGCTGAATAATGCTATAGCTGGATAAAGTGTAGACTACCAGCAATGTAAATCTACATGATTCATGAGGAAAGAGAAAAGATGTAACTTTTTGTAAGATTAGCAAAATAAAAAGATGACCTTATAGCAGTTTAGAATTTCATAAGGTACCAGTGAAGTTTCTGAGTTCTGGCAAGTTGATTACTGTTGGTGAGTGAGAAAAGGCTCTGGAGGTTGCTTTGGAAAAAGGAACTACAGGATTTTGCAGTCACAAAATTAAAAGCTGCTCCCTGAAAGATGCTGAGATTCAATTTAGAATTTGAACCTTTGAGATATGTACTCATGACCCTTGCTCCCATACATTGAAACATGGTAATGAACAGAATTATAAATTAAATGCCAAAGGATTATGGATTAAACCATAGTGAATGGAAGGCTTATGTCAATATGGCCTGGGACTTGTATGCAACTCTGAGACTCAGATCCTCTTTTGCTGTCATGGATGCACCTCTGCTGTTCTGGGTGTATTGTGCTGAGTTGTAGGAGCCAACTGGCCACTTGACTTTATTTTCTCTGAGGAAAATGAATAGATTGTAGGCTAACATAAGCAAGAATATTCATATACATAATAATCTAGTGACACCAAGACGTAAGAAAAGGCTGAGAAATAGCACTATATTTCCTTAAGATTTCTAGTAAGGGATTTAATGATAAAAAAGAGAAAACTACTTACAAATCTCAAGTTAGTTTCACAAAGACGTGAAAATTCAAAACGCGTATCCTTTAGAAGAAGTCTTTTAATATAGATCTTGTTATTAATTGAGCTGATGTTCAACAAAGGTGTTTTAATATTAGAAAAACTCTATTCATGTTATCTGAATCACTGGCCCATATGGAATTTAAATTACTTAATTTCACAGATTTTAATAAAGAAAAATTGACTCTGCATTTATGAGTCTTTCAGGAATATGTAGCTTATTCGTAACAATAAAGAGATCTGCACGGGGGTATCTCAACCATGATGAGAGCAATGAAGGATGTCATTCACCTAATAATGAAAAATCTCCTCATCTTTGATTAGCTGAGAAGGTCCAGAAGGTCTAAAATTGTCTTTCTAGAAGGAAGAATAATTAGCTTCAGGGAAGTTTAGTACACTTGTTCAGAGATAACAGTATATGTTAAAGATAAGGCAAATCCCACTAGACCATAATGATTAAAGCTTTCACCCTGTTCTGAGTGCTTCACTGATGAATAGAGTGGCTGATTTGTTATTTGACCATATACTTCTGAGGAATTCTTTGACAGATACAAGGTCATGTATAGAGTCATGGTTACTGTTATTCTTCTAGAATAGGTCCTTGCAATTATTTATATGTATTTATGGAAATCTTTAAATGATATGAGGGGACCATATGAAGTGCCGTTAGAAGACTCAGTACTGATTTGGTGTTGAAAGAATTCAGTGATAGACTTCAACTCTTACAAAGATGTTTAAACGTAACCCAGAGATTTCAGCCGGTCTCACCCCATGTGTAGTACATGGTTAACATCCTTGTCTCTTGATTTGCAGTCTATCCTTCCTGACCAAGCGGTATATCTTTTTATGTTATCAAAAAGTAACTATAGTTCAGCCATACGAGTTATCCCACTGAATCTCTTGTACAGCAACTAAATCTTGGTTTTGGCCACATGTAAGGAATTTTAGGTCCTGTTTATTTCAAATATTTCTTACATCCATGTATGGGCTTGTGCTGAATGACTATATGGATTCATGTGTACCTTTTTTCCTTCTGTGTCTTTTGACTCTATTCTGAGTATCTCTGAATTTTCTGGTCTTGGGCTACAATTCTTCACAGTGTTCTTGTGTGCCCAAATTTCTCCATTTGTAGGATAGGGCTAGTGGTGCTGATGTCTGTGTGAAAAGCTTTGTATTCTCCTCTTGAAAAATACCATGCAAGAGCAAGTCATTATTATTTACAAATTTAGCTCCTGGCAGCATTGAGTGGCACCACCAGAATGCCAAAAAACCTGTAAATCTGTTGTACATTCTAGTACATTTTCAGGGGCTAAAACAAGCAAAGCAAAGCAAAGTAGCAGACTGTGAAGACAGGAAAACTAAAGGCATAACATGTCAGGCTGGGGTGGCAAATGCAATTCGCTTTCTGACTTAAAACAAGAGAGCATCTTGTGTCTGAGCAAGTTGATGTAAAGTAGGCCTGGGGGAATCAAGTAGTGAAACAGCAGACACAGACAGCAATAAGACACTCTTTGGAGAAAGAGCAAAACAGATGGTTCAGTGGCCCCCTGTCCACTTCAGAGAATACACAATTACTTACAGGACAAAGTCCATCTGGTCCTATAATAATCTTAGAATTCATCATGTCTAAAGCTGCAGTGTTTTTTTTTTTTTTTTGCCAGCTGTTGAAATTAACTTGATCAATCTCCTCTATAAAACTACCTAAAAAAACCAAATAAATCCAGTCCTCTCCACCCTTTAACCTGCTGTAACAGGTTCTCCTCTTGCCTTGTGATCAGAAGACCAAAAGAAAGCACTGCTACCTGTTAGCTCTGGGAAGGATGGCCTGTACCTGTTGGGAACTGCTGCAAATGAAGTACACAGTCATAAAATTTTAGAGGCCACCTTGTCAACTTGTTTGAAATTCTGGCACTGTGACTGATAGTCTGAGGTCAGATAGATAAAGGAGATAGCATGTAAAGGTGTATAAAAGAATATTTCATCATGAAAGGACAGTATTTTTGAGACAGTGAGCCAAGGACTTGTACTGCACTCTAATGGAGCAGGTGATTGTACTATAAACAGGAGCTTGTAGAGGGAGAAGGAGAAAGTGATATAATTGTACTGTGATAAAACAGCAGTGGTATTTTTTGATATTCAGGGTCTATTAAGTCACTGTTTTCTACCTTCTGTGGACACTCATGTCTGAACAGCAGATAGACAGAAAAATCTCTCAGCTCAGGGTGGGAGCTAAATTGCTGCACAAGGGCAAAGGCCATGCAAAGCACGTGTTTTTGGTAAATTAGGCCCTGGGTGCTGAGATGGTGAGACTGAGGGAGGGTGCAAGAGCAAAAGGTGTTTGAATTCAAACTGCAATCTCCTGGAAGTATCCTTGGAAAATCTCCTCAGCATTTATTTCTTAAGATCTTTTGTGCTCATTAGGTCATTTTGGAAGAGTAATATATACAATTAATTCCATACTAAATTGTATCCTTTGTGCACATTATTGCGATAATTTGATCTGAGTTTATATTTTGTATGGGCCCAGGTGGTTTTAGTATGCTGCTGGCTTACATAGACCCATTCAACCTTTTTAGCCATTCATTTTAACTATTGAAAATGCATGATTGTTACCTGCAGGTGACAAAGGGAAAAGAGAGGAGTGTAATGGAGTGATATATGTGATTATAAAACTTGGGTGTCTGTATATGAAACCAACACTGTCCTAAGGATAAAACAGGATCCTTTTTCCTCAGTCAAGCATACAGTCCTGTGAAATTAATGCTTCCTTTAAATAACTCAACCTCTGTAGCATTTCCATAGCTATGCTTGAGCTAAGTTTCCAGTAACAAGCTGCCAAAGAAAAATTTATAGACATTGCAATATGTTTTCAGAAGCTGGAGTAGCTTTCGGGCTGTCACTGGCTCAATTTCAGGTTTTCTGGCAGGCTATAATCTGTCCTTCTTGAAACAACTGACAATTTTGCAGGCAGGAGCTGTGCAAATAGCCTGAAAAATGGACAGCTGTTTTTTTTCAAAATATTATTAAAAATGAGAGAACTAAAATGCACAGGTATTTTTATTTTGAGTGCTGTTCTTCAGAGTAGTGAATATGATTTTTGTAATTCTACCTAGTGGTAGAATTAGTTCTAAGTAAAGACTATAAATTCTGACTAGTGTAACATTCGATAAGGGTGGAACATACACCATTTTTCTTATGGGAACATAAAGTGAGTTGGTGTGCTAGATGACAGCAAAAAAGAAAATATATTAATAATTAAGCATATAAACCTCATTAACTTAGTCACAGTGCACTTGTAATGTCTAGCTACTTTAGTAATAATGAGAGATGCTACTGCTATGAGAAAGTCCTCATCCTTGATACTTTTGCATTTTTAACCATCATGACCTGGAGAGTGATCTGAAAACTTCTCACTCATTTGACTTTTTTTTTTCTCTTTTAAAATATGTAGCGTATCAATTTAATCTTGCAGTTAAAAAGAAAAAAAAAATGAAACACAAAGTTAAAATCCTCAGGAGAAGTTCAGCTTGTTTACAAACTCCTTTTCTTGTTAAATGCAGATCTTAATGCATTAATACATGCATTTACTTAATTTAAATCCTGTTAAATTCTTTGTAGTTTTCAGTGTGTGCAGCAAAAAGAGGTTTTCAAAGTTGGCTTTTGGGTTTGTGTGCAGACAAATGTGAGTGGGCTGACCAGTTAGACCACAGTCCAAGGACAGGTCTTGGATGCAGTATGGAGTAGCTCTGGGTGGCTGACAACAAATGCTGCTATACCAAGGGGGCTTAAAGGAATGTATAACTGTTTAGGACCATGTACACTATAGGAAACCCATTATATCCCTCTGTTGTAACTGGACAACAGTTGCCAGAGCAGAGCAGGTGCTGATCCACCAGAGAAGATCTGGAAATGGCACAGAGGAGTGGAAAAATCCGGAATACTTTTTGTTTAGCATAATACCACAGTGGCGGGTTTTTTTGTTTGTGTCTGTTTCACATGTTCTACCCCAGAAAGTTAAGCAATAAAAGTATATTTCAATGAGAAAAACAACAATGTACATGATATTAGTGTGTATTGAGTGAGTGGATAATTCCTTCCGTGTAGATTGCACACAGGCATATACACCTTCCTACACCCCCAAGCAAAACAGGGTAGTGGGACCAATACATGATTTAAAGATGATGTACATGGGAGATGAATCTTATCCTATTAAGGCCCAAGTATATCGGAGAGATTCAGTGATACATAAGCTTTTTATGGACTGCTGGCATACAATTGAATTTTATCTGAACTGACTGCTGTGCAAACATTCCCAAATCCAAACCTAATGACTGTGGAAGGTATTAACCTCTATCAGTACTGTACATGACACCTTAGCATCCTCTGTGTTTATAGTTTGTAGTGAGTGCTTCATTAAGATTTCTGTGTATGCTTGCCATTGCTGCAACACAGCAGGGACAGATTAGGATAATATAAAGCATTTATAAATCACATTTAGGAATTAAAACAGTGCATAGAAAATGACTGCCTTCAGGTTGGAGAAAATAAGATTTCAAAACAATTATGGGAAGTTTAATATATCTGGTCTTTTGTGGCTTTATGGCTTCAATTCAAAACCAGGTGTTTCTGTATGTAGCTATGATGGGAAAACAATTGCCACTCACTATTGAGCAACTGTAATAATAGTTTATCTTTTTCTCCCTCTTAATTCTTTCCTCTGAGGTCACATCACTTGTTTAGTTCACAGTTGCTCCACAACATGCAAAATTATATATAAATATATGTAATTTTTTTTTCAATTTGGTCAATTTGAGGCAGTTTTTATGTTGTTTTTGTTTGGTACATACATTACTCTGTGTCCTTAGACAGTATGTTACTCTTGGCAGACCTTTAAAGAACTGACTTAAGTACCTTTAGCAAGTTCATGTTTCCACTGATTCAAGCTTACAGTCACCAAAGTCTTTTGTAGCACCTCCACATCACTTAGAGCTCCATAAATTTTTGAAACTGTCATTCTTATTTGAACATGGGAAGGATGCAACACAGATGATCATATACTGTAATTAAAATTTCATTTAATCTCTATGTAGTTGTTATATGGTTAATTTCACAATGTATAATAAACATTCATCAGAAGAGATGTGAGAACTGATCTTCGGCTGTCTTGAGAGAATCTCTACATTGCACTGAAGTCTCTGTTCCACCTTATTACTGAAGTAAGGACATAATGTATTTAGATAAGGCCATTTTCTTAGACCATGGTCAAACTAGCTGAAAGGTAAAAAGGAGTTGCTTGAATGACCTCCTTCTGTTTTGGAATAACAGAAGGTACTACCTGCATAACCCTCCTACTTTGTTCGTAGCCTTTGGCCATCAGAACTACAAAGGTGCTGCTGTCACAGTTACTGGAATGTTTTAAGCACCTGCCTCCTGCAAATTTCAGATTGCACTGAATGGCTAGGGTTGGTCAGCTGGCTAGGATATCACATTTCTGATATGCTCAAGTGATTTTGGCAAGTCTCCATTTTCCCTTAATTTCTATGGGAGTTTGCTGTCACTGTGGATTTGAAATTGCTCAAATGCCATCACTGGGAAAACAAGCAGACAAACAAAAAAACCCCAGACAAGCTTTTGGATTCTTAAGGCCCTTTTTCTTCAAGTCTGAGTAAAAACGTGGATCTGTATGAGACAAGCACATCAAAACATGCAGACATACTGGAAAAGAGCAGTGCATATAACAGCTGATATCTTGTCTAGCTGTGTGAACCAGGAGTAAATCCTGCTGCAGAGACAAAGCAGAAGCAGTGTACATAATTTTTCTGTAGCTGTTGTGCACATTACAATGCAAAACCAGTGTTCTCTTATGAGAAGAGTGATTTTAATATATCTTCGAAAACCTAAATAGTGGGCTCTATAGAGACAGTATTCTTAAGATGCATAGCGTTTGAAGGTTTCTTCCCTTTCCTTCACTTCAACAGTTTCATAGCAACTGAGAAAGACGCTTCTATTGTATGAAACAGGCAAGAGATTGATTTCACATACAGGTCATGTTTAATGTACAGGCTCGAGTTAGAAATATTCTTTTACAGTGTCACAGAAATGCTAAAAATGATGGGCCTCCCCTGTTCACTGTGTTTTGAGAAGGGAAATGGGATTAGTCTTGGACGTAACTGCTGTCATACACTGAAGATGCTTCTGCCTACCTGTATTCTGAGCACATTTCCTGTTTTAGTGAGCATAATGTTTTCAGTTGCTAGGTCTATGTACCAAGACAGACAGGTGTTATATGAGATAAAATTAAAGAATTTCATCTAGATGTTCATGTGGATGCTAATATGTCCAGCATTAATAGCTGTGAAACTGATACAGTAAAGGGAGGGTAATATAAGTTATCTCATGGTTGGTAAATGTCTGGGTTTTGCATTGTTAATTATTTAGGTGAAAAGGAATCAAATGATCTAGGAGACCGACAATGGTTTTGTCACTCTTGTTCTTTCTTCCATCAAGTTAACTGTGTTGTAGGGAAAAAGTAGATCTCTAATAGAATTTCAAGGCAAAGTAATTGTGTATTGGAACTTTTAGTGGGCCTTGGAGAGAAACAAACCCAATATTTTTGGTGTTCCTATGAGTGACATAGATTAAATCAGTCACTAAGCTCTAGTGGTACATGCAAAATTGTGCTCTAAAGACACTGAGAAATGGCTAAGCAGACTGTTTCCTTCTGGACTGTGTCTTGGGAAGGCCTTAATCAAATCACCTCAGGTTTGCACTGCACACTCACCCTCTGTCTCATGTAGCATCAGAATTTTCTGACTTGTTTAACTCCACACATCTGGGTTTTGTGGCAGAGAGAAAGCACTATAAGCCCTGTGGCAGACAGCTGCTCTGGCACAGTATAGTGCTCTGCAGTGTAATGCAGAACAGGAGTGTCATCAGTTGATAGAAGTCCTTCACCCTGCCCTCTTGATCTCTTTCTGTCTCATCTGGTTGGGATTGCACAACAGATCAGAATAGTTCATTCCTCAAGATGTGTGCCATCGTACCAACACATGGGCCCCTTGTTTCACTATGAAATGGAGAGCTGGTGCTCAGGAGCTTGTCTGTGGTGGTTCATTTCACAGAGGTTAAAAAAGTTAATACATACTTGATAAGTACTTGATATGAGATGACGAGACATGAAGAAAAACCCTATATTACCTTAACACAAACTTCACCCAAAGAGTTTTGTCTTGTTTTCATAATAGAGAGTGTAGGAGGCACTTCCCACACCTGCTGCACACTGTTGCAATTTGACTTAGTACAGTTCCTGTCCCTTGTTTACCTCAGTGATCACAAACAATTTTTGCAAATGTCAGTTCCAATTTGCTTTCATCCAGAATGGTATTTATTTTGTTAAATGATTGTGCCTACATCTTTTGTAATTGTAATATATTTTTTGAAGATCAAACACAAGTAACTTGGGGTTTGAAAGACACAAAAGATGAGAGGGAAGCTGTTCCCTGAAGCTTCATTAACATGTTTGTGCAGCAGATCTGTGATATATAACCACACTCGCTCTGTGGCTCCCAGGATGGGGGGGTCACTGCGAGGGAACCACTTTCCTGCAGATCCTGCCACAGTGCTTGCAGACTTCCCCAAGGGAAGGACAAATCCATGTTTGATGCAGGAGCATGAGGTGTTGACCAAGCCTACTGTGAAGTGGCCCAAAATGGCAAACCAGGTTCATGGCAACAAACTGCAGCCATTAGCACAGTACTGGGTGCTGTACTTTAACTATGGGCTACAGCAATTTCTGGAAGTGTTTACTATCTCTGAGCCTTCATGTCTTCTTGCTGTTTTGCACTCTGCAGAAAGGGCAGGAGTTTAACCTGATGTAAAACCACATAGATGATACATGGTGGGTAACAGCCTTGATGACCTGGTGTGGCATTACACAGTGAAAGATCGAGAGCTTATCAAGGAGGGCACAAGTTTCGTGTCTTAGTTTTCAACAAGAAGTATACCATTCTGGATGGTAACTTTATGTAGCTACTGTATTAAGTGCAGCACTTGTGTTTTTAGCCATCTCTCTGAGCATTTTACATAGATTTTAGCTCAATAAGGCTCCAGAGGTCAGTTGTCCTGACTGTATCTGGTGGACTGAGCAATGAATAATTGAATATGATTCTTTAAATGTTTAAGTTAGTCTCATAAGGTGTGTCTAGGAAAGCAAAGGCTATAATTTCTTCCTAATACAAAAAAAAAAAAAAAGAAAAAAAAAAGTCCATTACTGTCTATGCTATTATTAATATTTACAAGGGACTTAGTCTCTTAGTATTCCTCTAAAGCTGCTGAGAACATAATTACTGGAACACTACTATGGGCTTTTAATCTCCCTTTTTATTAACTGGTTTGGTTAATTGAAGCATAGTCAGTGGGATGGGTCAAGGCATTATTGCTTGGAATCTTCCTTTAGTTCTTTTAAGTGCTTCAGAGGAGTGTTTCTAGTGAGTTCCTAAAAAGTTATGTACTTTCCTCCTTCCCTTTTCCTTCCCTCTCTTTTTTTCTTTTTCTCCATTGTGTGTGTATATTCTAGGTGAACAGTTAACCCGTCAGTTCTCATTAGGGCTGATTTTGACTCTTGCTTTAAGGAGCAATGGCAAAATCAGAAAGCTCATCATGACAGTAGATGATGCAGTAGGACATGAGATGCAGAACACTGGATTTGAAACACATCAATACATGTCAAAACATACGGTAGTAAATTCTCAAGCTATTAATATAACCAAAGGCATGTTTTTCCTGCAGTACAGAATTTTTTTTTTTTTTTTTTTGTGGTAGTAGTCATCAAATGAATGTATGGAAAGTAGTTTGAAATCTTCACATAGAAATGCCTATTTGAAGAGAATAGATATCTATCAAAAATAAAAGGAACTTACACATTCAGAGACAAATGTTTTGATCAAATATTACTGAACATGGGAGCAGAATGTCTAACTATCTACTTTCCAGGATTTGTACAAGCATGTGTTCACAGAAGAAAGCTTGAATTTTTCTCAAGCTTTTCTCTCAGCCTGGAAACTCTTGAGAATCAGATTTGACTACCTGGGAAGAGCAGGCATACAGAGCTAACTAAAACATTCATCCTCATTCTCTGCTGTATATACAGATGTGGCTCGGGGTTGTATTATTTTTGTTTGTTGTCTAGCCTACAGCCTTACTGCTAATTCTGCTGACAGAGACCTTTTTCTTGTTTCTGGAATGCAATGTGAGAGTCTCTTTCCAGAACCACATTGATATAGTTTCTTGGCTGGTTATTTAGATATTTAGAGCTCTAAATTTATCATAGCCTCTACCCTTAAGTCTCAACTGATCACTCTTCTTTCAATGGTCCCGCTTTCCCCGCCCTGCCTCCCCCCTTCACGCTTCTCCCCATGCTTCTCAAGCATGCTTACTCTGGTCACGATGCTTACAGGGAAGAAAAAAACAAGAACAGTTCTCTCCCTGGGCATGGCCCAGAGATCCTTTATGTTAAATACCATAACAGGTTCAAGCTTAAAATCCCTGATGCATGCCCTCAGTATTTCCTTTATCTTCATTACGTATCCACACATAGCCCTTAGACACTCAGAACTGAATCAGAAGCCTTCCTAAATAAATCTATACAGTTTTGACCAGTAATTAAAAGCAAAGTCTGTACTAACAATGTCACTAGCCCTGTGTACTATGTTTGACAGTGTATCTCATTACATATCAGGAAACCACTGATACATTTCAATAATGTTTTTTTAATTACCACATATAACTGCATATTAAACTGTTTTATATTCTAGTTGATAAAGCAGTTATTCTCTTATGATTGTAAAAGCCATTGGTAAATTTACAGAAAAACCTGTAAATATCAACATGGTGCTTAAAGAGAAAGGAGGCTGGAAGCTGATAAGAGAGATAGTGACTCAGAGAGGAAAGATAGTTCAGGCAAGAATAAGCAGAGAGCACTGAGTCATGAAGAAAGTACCTAAACATTTTCAGAAAGTCTAATGCAAATATTAAAGCTCTGGCTGGGAGCTTTAAATAACACAGCTGGAACTTAAGCAGTGCTAAGAACACCATAGATCTGGCATCAGTTAGGGGGATTAATCTTCATATAATGAGATGTATTAGCGCCTATTTTTATGTAAGGATGAAATCTTATGATTGAAAGTCTCTGATGTGTTATGCATAGACTGTGTTTTTCCTTCTGTAGGTTTTACCATAGCTGTGAGAAAAAAAAATAAAATGTAAAATTAAACAAGAAAGGTGAATAGGCTTTCAGAGGTGAAATAGGGTGAGCTAATTCTTCCTCAGACCACTGAGCTGTCAAGTAGTGGGTTGATTTTGGTAGTGGTAGGGGGAAGGAGTATGGTGTCAGGGTGGGAAATATTAGTGCTGAGGTACTGCAGTATCTGGAGCCAAAAACAGCAGAGGAAAAAATTCTGGTGTTTCCTTCCCTCACCCAGCTCTAACTTTGACCTTCCTCACCTGCTGCTTCATGTTCAAGTCTCTTGAGAGCAGATGCCACCAGTCATTCCAAATTAGAGGATATTTTGTGTTATAGTGTCTGAAGAAAGGAGATTCTCTTGGCAACAAGTTTTACCTAAGCACTTGGCTAGCTGAGGTTCAGATGTGCTAGGCTGCTGTCTACCATGGAGAATGGGAAAACTTGGACTAGGAGAATGAAGCCAGCATCCTTCAGCCCTCGACCCTTACAGAAAAAATACCTGGGCTGGTTTCTGGTGGCTTCAGGAAAATCTGTTGTCACAATCTGCTGTCACTTGAGTGGAAAATGTCTAAGTTTAATTGCTGTCTTTTGTCCCTGAGCTAAGACATTGCCTGGGCAACAAAATACTGGGGTCACATCCAGTTTAGCATTTACAGTACAGCAGGCCCATTAAATCAGCAAGAGTTGAGCTGTTCACAAAGGCCATATTTAATGTATTTTCTTTCTGATTTAGTTTCCTTAAGAATCACAGATGTACTTGCAGTGCTTTCTTTAATCGAGTCAAGCGAAAAAAGAAGTTAGAAAGGCAAACGATATAACAATATTTTCATTTGTAATGAACCAGCTTGTATAAATACAATGAGGCTATTAGTACTGTTCTTGTAGTCCCCATTATTGTTACAGTGTCAGATTGCATGTTTTTTAAACCACTACTGGATTTTTTTTTGCAAACCGAAGAATCCTTGATTTATAAGCTCTGAATGTAAGAAGAGTCACAGAAATTTTTGTATCAGTGAGAAAAAAAATAATAACTTAGGTTCCCTGGGGAAATGTTTCATTTGTTCAGTAGGAGATTTTGTATGGAAAGTCTAGATTTCTTACTTGAAACAGTGTACTGTCAAAATACTGAAATTCAGCAGTTACCTTTGTATGTGCTGTGAATATTACAGTAGTGTACACTTATACTACCCATGGGGCAAAGTGTCCTTTAAATAGAAGTATTCAAAATGTATTGTGAGCGTTGTATAGCTAAAAAGCTTGGTAGAGATGTATCTGGGTGTTTTCAGTTTGTGTGCATTAGATGTTATGCAAAAAAACTGAAGGAGTAAAACCTGAAATATTAATGAAGTATTACCTATTTCCTAGTATGATTAGAAACGCAATATTTTAGTCTTATTTTAATATCAGAAGGAAACTTAGTTCTGAGTAGGAGCTGATTGATTCCCAAATGGAAAAAAGAAGCGGTAATAGCTGATGGGTAGTTCTACCAATTGGTGTATGTTGATGTCTTTATGCAGATGATAATGAGCCAGAAATTTTAATCAAAGAATTATCTGTTTTTCTAAACTAGCACTTCAGATTGCTTTTATTTGTTGCATGTCACAGAACATCATCTATTAGCTACTCAAGGGAGCAAAAATGCATGATGGCATCATCTGCATAACTTATGTAAAAGTATTTTTAGCATGTATGTTAGCCCATGTACAGAAAGAAAGCATCTTACCACTGAAATTCATGCTTTCCCTGCTCAGAGGTCTTCATAACTGAAATGCTACACAATTGATTTGATAAATGATTGACAAATGATTTGATAATTTTTGAATGTGTTGTTTTCGCGTTGCAACTTCTCCTTCTCACACCTTCCCCTTTTCACAAGCATTTTAGGTTTTAATAAATCCGCATTTTTTTCAGTTAAAAAATAATATATTAAACAAGTATAGTTGTAAAAGTACACTGTAGTCATCAGCTATGTTGTTAGGACACATTTGCCAACATTTTTGCTGGTATCTGCGCACAGTCCACTACCTGATTTAGAACAGTAGTGGACTGTGTGCAAAGTGTATTGAATTTTGCTTCACAAAATATTTATTTTTTAATTGTAAAGAAAGTGATTTTTTGAAATCTGACTGCTATTAAATATATTTTGGAAGACTTTAAATTATTGTATAGTGATGTTATAAGTTTCAGTTTTGCATCTGAAATTCTTCCATTCACAGAAACTCTCTGAGTTTAATGGCATTTTTTTCTGCAGGAAGGGTTAAAATCATTAAGGACATATTTAGAAAAAATAATTCTATTGCTGATCCTGAACTAAAGGCTATTGTCAAAATAACTCATGCTGATAGGCAAAACACAGACCCAGCAAAGAAAAAGGTTGAAAATATTTTCATTTTTGGATAGAAAAACAAACTTAATCAATTCAAGTAGATGTGCATAAAGAAGTTTGCAGTCTTTTTTTTTGCTTTAGGATTCTCAGTTGCTGCATCATCTTCCACTTACATTCCTAATAGTCAATTTGCCTGAATTATCGTACTCTTTGAAAGGTCTGCTGGCAGATCCTCAAGCAGGGCAAACAGACCGATGCCATTTCACATGTATTTCTGTTTAGCGACAATTATTCTGAGTTACTTCTTTCCTATACACTTTATTGAGATGAATTTAAATGGGAGTGGTGCAAGCATGGAGAGAGTCAGACCCTGCCATTTGGGAACCCAGATTTTAGCTGGGGTCCAGAACAGAAAATCGAGCCTGACTACCTTTGTTTTAATTCTGTGTGCTTCTCATTTTCCCTCCTTATAACTCTTAGGCAGAAATTATTTCACTGGGAAAAACCCATAAGCTCTTTGGCGCTACCTTCTTCAGGTAGTAAATATAAAGACGGCTTATCCTTTGAAAGTAACAACATGGAAGAGTGCCTGAGACTTCTTTTTGCTCAGAAATATGTATTTCTAAAAGCAGTTCTGGGCCTATATAAATATTGCCTAACTAACTTTATTTGGGTATTCACTCAAGAAAAACAACTAGATTAGGGACCCATGCATTGTGGGGTCTCTGTGTAATTGCTGGAGAGAGACAGACTTTGCTGGGCGTTTTCTAAAAGTGTTGTTTGTGGTCTGCTGTGGTGCTGTGAAGTGGGAATAATTCAGCCAACAGGTAGATGTTCACTTTACCTCACCAGCTTGTGTGGCACCAGGTTGTCCACCCCAGACCAGAGAAACATCACCCCACAAAAGGTGTGCCCTCCCTTGCCTTAGAGCTTGGCACACCTCCGGGTGCATGGGCAATACAATTATCACTGCTGTTGATCTCTGAGCAAGCTTAGTTTTAAGCAGTTTACAATTCACTTTGGAAATAAAAAGAGAGTAGTGGTAAATGTAAAAATTGTCTCAATGTAGCAACAATAAAACTGATTTAGTCTTCTTCCCCGAGGAACAAGGGAGGTGCAAACCTGGGCATTCAATGTTAAAATCTTGGTGGAAGATCAGACAAGGTTAAAGGAGTGTGGGAGGAATTTTAGGAAACGTGTTAACTGCTCATCCGTGTAATACTCTTACATTTGGAGAGAGATGTGTTTTCTGTTCTTTTCTTTTCCCTATTGATTTCTTGTTCAACCTATGGAAATACTGATTTAACCTATTCAATCCTGCTGTACTTGTAACATCTACATGGTGCCAAAATATAGAGGGTGTGGATACATCTGCGGGTATGGATAATTCAGTTTACTGTGGATTTTCATGAATATCCTTTGAGGTAAAGAAGCAGCACTCAGTTTTTAGGAAGGGATAGTGAAGGAGGAATGCTGAGACTCATGGGAAAAAATGCAGGATCCTGAAATACCACTGTTTCGGTTTGAGATTGAATTCACCGCAGCATGTTTACTCCCATGAATAAGTTCTGCCGACTCCACTGGAGCTTGTACATGGGTAATATTTACATGTCAAGCCTTCCATATGGTTGACTGTGCTGCTATCAGGCAATATGAAGTCTTACTTCAGCTGTCACTTAGCTGTCACAAAATTTGCCAAGTCTATACTAAGGTCTGGACTTTGGTCAGTCACACATGTGGGTGCCTAGAGCTGTGTGGTTCAGCATCAGCGAGCAGTAGGCAGCCTGGCTGCTTCTCTGGCTGCTCAGCACTGCGTGACATGCAGTCCTGCACTGCGTAACATGCAGTTGCCATTGTTCCCTCCAGCCTTTCCCTGCGAGTGCAGGACTGAGAGGGCAGGCATAAAATCATCACTGTTAAAGACATTCTGGTTACTTATAGAATGGGAGGGGGGGGCGGAAATCAAGGAATGAGTAGGTGATTGATTTAAATGAACATTTCATGTTGGAGAATATTTTTGACAAAGATAATACCTTGTTCTCCTGTTGCAATTCATGTCTTATAGCAATGGAGGCACAGGAACCTGGCGATGTTCAGGTCTTACCCCCTTCTGAACACTCTAGGCAGAAACACAGATGCTGTTATGTTTTTGAGGGTGAGGTATTATTACTTGACTGTCAGTAGTCATAGCAACATTGCTTTCCCATGGCGGTTGAGTGCTTGGTGCTCAAGGTTTCTTTAGTTTTGGCAATCTGTTTTTCTGTTTGTTTATTTTTCTTGTCAGAATTTTCTTCCCTGAGACTTTAAAACTAATTTGACAAGTTAGCCTATAATTTAACATGTCAAAAACTGGAGCTGCTTCCACAATTTTGATACAGAATCTGTGCTGGTGCCTCATAGTTTTACTTACTCTGCCAAATTGCTTTAATGCCCTAAATTTAGGACAGACTTCTCAGCTGGTGTTGATGGGCAAAATTTCATTAGGGCTTTTAAGGCATGTCTACACAGATGGGCACAGATAGCTGTGAGCTTCTCTGTCCACTCTGCAAGCCAGCCAAAAGCAAGCCAGCTCTGCTCTGGAGCTTGTAGAGCTGTGCTAGTGAGATATTGTGCCCAAGCGTTTATGTGCTGCCTCTTTGGCAGAGTTTCCAGGTCTGAGCTGGCTCTTGTCTGTCCTTCCTGGACAGTGAATGGGAATGTTCATGCTTGGCTCCATTCTTCATCTGAGAAGGCATATCCTTGACTGTTGCTCAGAGCTTAGCTCCTGCTGCATTTTAGTTCCAGTTCCTTCAATGAGTTTTGCTTACATCTGTTTAATTGCTTTTTTTGTGTCCTCAGATCTTTTGTCCCTTCTTTCAGTTGCTGTGCTCACAGGCTGGATTGAGGGTGTCCCCCAGCACACTCCTGAAAGTAGTTTACATCACCTGTAAGCCCATGGCTATCACCAGCACAGGTGGGGTGGGATATGGTTTTATGTGTGTGCATAAAGGGATCAAACCCTGTCTCATGCAGAGTGTGCAACTGACTTGTCTCTGTCTGTCTGAGTGGAGTCTGAATGGGTGCCCTCTTGTGTGATTCAAAGCAAAACTGAAACTGAGAGTGGTGCTGGGTTTTGCTGAAAGCCCCCTGTTGTGGTTGTCACCTTTAGAACACAGGACTCCTCCCAGGGAGCAGCGGTGGGACAACACCAGGTTCATCTTTGAGCACCTATTTGGGTGGATTTATTTGCTTTTAAATTCACCATCATTTCATAAACGTTTCCAGTGACTGTCTTGAAAACACAAGTATAGGAAGACATGCTAACTGCCATGTTTGAACTCCTCTGAATGCCATATTGCAAACGTTTAGCGCTGTCATGCACAAGGCTTCTTTCCTCCCCAACACTTGTGTAAAAGTCTCAGCAGTAGGTACGTGCCACATGTGTCCTTTGTACAGCAGGAGGCCCAGCATTTACACAGTGTCTCCTGTGGGAGGTGTGAGATGCTTGACAGTCCAGGTGCCTGCAAGACCAACCGACAAAGAGTATGTGTGTAAGCTGGATAGGACATGGTGCTAGGAGATAGTGCCAGTTCTGACTTCTTGAACTCTCAGTCTTTGGAGCAGAGGGACAGTGAGGTGTTGTGGGTGCAGATCCTTTCTGTTCTGGATGGCCTGAATACACTGTTTAAAAGAACTGACACAGTAGGTGATCACTGTGGGATAGATTTCAAATATACAAGTTGGACAGAGGAGTGAGTTCTTTATGTTGTCCTGGGTGAATGCAGACACCTGTGATAGGGACAGACAGTGTAGCCAGAGGAAAAGTACACAGTGAATGAAAGGAAAAAAAAAAAAAAGATTATTTACATAGTTAAGTTAAACAGGCATGGCTGTATCTGGAGATAAGGTGATAAATAAGTCAAAGTCAAAAGTAGTTGTTTAATAACTAATATGTAAAGGAAGCGTTAAAGCAGCAATGATGAAGAAAGCATGTGCAGTGAAACCATATGAAAATGGTAGAGAAAGGAAGATTCAGTAAAGCTTCCAGATTTTACCGTTTTATTACATTCCTAAGCTAGGCAGTGGTTTCAGAGTCTCTTGGGACAGCACCCTCAGCTGTAGGGAAAACAGCATTTTTCTGATGTCACAGACATCTGGGAGGAGATGATCAGTTTTCTCAGGTTACTGACCATAATGTCTGGAAGAGGAAAAAAAAAATCCTTATTAGTATTTTTCTGCGAAAAGTATGTATTTTTAATGGAGAGGACTTTAGCATAAAGGTGCTCTGTGTTTAAGAAAGATCTTTGAGTTCAACATAAAGAGAATCCCCCACAAAACTGCATCTGGAATCACCCTTGCACCTCACTGGCTCTGTAAGCCTGCCTCCCTCTTCATCACAGTTGCTTTCTCTAAAAACTGAGGAAATTGATTTTAGTTTTTGTTTCTAAAAATTGATTCTCATCCCTAGAAGGAATGGGATTTCTGATATTTGTATTTAGTGTTTTTCTGGTTTCTACCAATAAGGTAAACTGGACTTTTTTTCTGGCTCTTGTTCACCAACCAACACTCAACCTGCTGAAATTTGAATGAGATAAAAACCAGAATTAAACTGAGTCTCAGTCTCTGCAATATTTATGTAGTGTTAAGATCACAAAGCAAAAAAAAAAAAAAAAAAAAACAAAAAAACCAACAAACTATTTTTTTCTTTGAACCCAACTCCATTTTCCATTTGAAAAAACCTCAGCTGAACAATCCATTTCAATTTCACTGGTCAGGTTGGAAATGCATTTTGGTAACACAGAAGACTCAAAAAAGTTGAATGTCAGTGCCACTGTATTGAATGCAGCAGCATTATGCCAGTTTTGTGCTAGATGAAGATCCAATTTACTTTATATGTTGAATGTGATTAAAAATGATGACATTATATTTATGGTCATTTTATAGTTACTGTTGCAGAGACAAGAAAGAAACAAGAAAACCTCATGTAATGTGCATGTGACAGAAGCATCTCTATTTACAGTCTTTTCCCTTTTTCCCCATCTTTGTGTCCCTGCCATCTGTTGATGTGATTTCTCTAATTTAGATTATAAGGTCCCTGGGATATCAATCTAACTTTTAATATCTTCCCTCTGAACTATGGCTGGTAGTTATAATAATGATAGCTAATTAGAAGAAATAGAACACTGACAAAAGCTTTCTTCCCAGTGTTCTGTTATTTCTAGTTTGATTGGGTAGGTGGGTGCAAAGCCTAGATTGAGGTACTTTCTCCTTCACATGTAACCTGTGGTACATGGCACTTTTGGGAACTCTCATAGAGGGCATGTTGACACACTCATGTGACTGTAGTACTCTCAGTTGAAGCATTTAGTGCTGCAAGGCAGAAAGTACTGCTGAGGGAAACAAAGGAAATTGCACTCATTGCTGATCCACAGAATTTGGTGCTGCTTCTACTGGTTTTGCTATTACTGTTCCAGATGTTCAAAGTGAAGCTTTTGACTGTCAGCTCCAGGGAAATATTCAAAAGAGCAAAGAGCAGCAAGTTCTGTAACTCCCACCAAGAGTCAGTGTGTGTGAGAATTTGGATAACATTACATAGGGTAATAAAAAAGTCCAAATTACTTTCTGGGCTCTGACTTCTGGATTGTTTCAGTGGGGTGTAAAAGTCAGAATGACACAAGTGAAGTTCTGTGTAAAGGATGAGGATCACTCATGTATACTTTTCTCCAGCTGGCTTGAGGAGGAATTGCACATGCCTTGTATGAAGGCACACTGCAGACTCTCCGATTTGAAGAGTGCAGAATGGAGGATCTTGTAGGACATTTAGTCTCGGCTAAGAGGACAAGGTACATTAAATTATCTTCTTGCAATTCAGCATCATGTTCTTGAGGACAGAGTTGATGCAAATCTACAGTTTGTTGGAAATCAGTGTTGGAAATTAAAACCAGACGCATATGGACTGTAGAAACTATTTGCCTCCATATGAGCTAGAAAAATTGTGTGTTTTTTGCTATTGTTGTTTTTTATTTTGTGTTGTTTATGTCTTAATAAAAAGGGAGAAAGGGCTGTCATCAGGGTTGATTTATACAGAGAAGGAGGGTTTCCAGATGAGCATTGGATCTAGTGAAGTGTGTTCTAGTCACATAACCATCCATCCATCTCCTTTCTTCAGTGAACTGTCCTTCTGCTTCCTTGGGATGTTAGATTTAAATCACCAGGTGATACAGGCACTTGTCATATCGTCTGGGGTTGTCTGCCTCCTGTGTGATTGTTTCAATATCAGCTTCTTATGCGCATTGTAACAGCGAATCAGCACAAGAAGCAAAACACTCAGCTCTGCTTTTAGTCCTAGTGGGTCCACAAGAGAACTGCAGTGCCAGAGGAGCCAAAGTGATATCATAGCCTAAAATGAATGAAATCCCGTTTTGTCAGTTGGCACAGCTTTATAAACTTTGCTGTGTTTTGTTAGAATATTGTTCAGTCATCTTTTTGCCATGCAGATTCTTAATCACCTGTCCGAATTTATCCGTATCCCCCAGTCTTTGATCCCAACACTTCTGTGAAAGCCTTTTGCATCTGTCCTCTACTAGTCTCCTTCACCAATTGTCTGTGGGCTTTTTGTTTCCTGCCAGCCAGCTTACTGCAATTTTTCAGCCTGACAGGCTTTGTGCAGGTTCAGAAAGATTTGCTCTCAAATATGAAGTAGCCAAGGCTTACTTACTGAACTTGCACATGAAAAAATGTTTCACTTACCCATACAAAATCACAAGCAAGCATTTGCTTTCAAAACAACATCCTTTTGTGGCTTTTTCTCATATGCTCATTAGCCACTCCAAAATGCCTAGGAATAGAAAAAGGGATTTAAGATGCTTTAAGAAAAGAGAGTGTTCTTGTTTTGTTTTTATTCATTTGTACTTGTTAGTGTGTGGAGATCTCATTCAGCCCCGCTGGAACCACTACCATCCAAACATGTCATAATAGACAGCCCTTGTCACAGAGATTTGCCAGGCTAAAGAAATCATGGGCAATGGTCCAGAGAAAGGGACAGCAGAGAAATGAAATTACTTGGCTGAAGGTGCCCAGGACTTACTGTGATCTGCAGAAGAGGGAAATGTGTGCCTCTGCCTGTGCCATGGCTCTGTATAATGCTGCAAGTCTGTTCTGCTGTTTTAGTGCAAAGCTGCATTCCCTTGCCCTCATTGAGGGGTCACTCGTGGGGAACATTAGTTGCAGAAAGTAAGTAATACGAGGTACATATAGAACACAAATTACTTTTATTATTTTAATGTTCAGTTTCCTCATAGGACTGATATTTTAAAAGCTAGTTGTTAACTCCTAAGCTGCCTGGTTCACCTTGAGAAACTGAGTTCTTTGCAAAAGATTTTTGCATTAGTAGATTTTTGTGACTGGATCAAACAAGGACACGTATTCCCCTGTCCTAGGACTAGAATCTGTTAGATGAAATGGCACCAGTACGTAGGAGATGCTTTTCAATGTTTGGGATCACAATTCTCTTCCATCTGCCAGGATGAAAAAGGTTGCTGTCTCCAAAGCGACCCACCAACACCTGGAAATTGGTTGCAGAATGAGTGATGAGAAAGAATAAAATAATTTCTCACTTATTTCTTGTTATTGCTGGAGCACTTTTTCCTTTGGATCCTGTGTTTGCAGATACTGTAGGAATTATGATGGTAATTTTTGGATGAACTTACAAAATGTTTGCATTTGACAGGTGTCCGTGTGTGTGCATGCACATGGGTGTGTATTTAAATATGTGCTAGAAATGGCAGTATGAGGGAAATTCTCCATCCCTTCTCAAAGGTTACTGAAAATCCAAGCAGGACAAGATACTCCTGTGCTCACTTTAACAAAATTCATGTAGCAAGGTTTATTTGTAGAAAGATAGGACTAAAACCACTAGGCTTTTGTTAGTGGAGAACTGGTACTTATTTTGTGTGGAAATCACTCAAAAACAATGAAAGCCTGGAACCTCAGAAGCACAAAGTCATCAAATTCCCTTTTCTATCAAAGAAAGGTTGATACATGAATACTTTTAATTACGAACCTGCTAAGGATGCTGAGTTACCTGTTCATGTTATTCATCAGTCTATAAATTAAATGTAATAGGCAACACAACCATGGGAGATACCATTGCCTATCACTTTGCAAGCACACAACCACTGAAGAAACACAGATGTCTCCCTCCCAACAAACATTGGCTCTTTGTGTGCTCAGACAATGGAGTAAAGGAGGACAAGTGACTTCCTCGTATTCAGCTCTGATTTTTCTCCTCTGCAACGTGTACTGAGTTTATTAAGCTTGTTGCAACCCTTGACTCAACAACGCAGGACAAAAATTTTTTGCTTGCATAAATGTACATTTTGTATTTGTGCACAAATCCAGTGGCAAATTGTTTTATGTCCCATTCTCTTTAAAGCTGCAATGTAATGAAACACAAATGTGAGATGATTGCACTCATGTATGTATCTTGCCTGGAATAGTTACTATTGGGATGACAAATATATTCAGCAAATAAAACTTGCTGTAGTGTCTTTATTCCTGGAGGAACATGGGAATTGCTGCAGTAAGTGTGTCTAATGTAATACTACTCTGATCAGCATCAGTATTTCAAACTGGAACAGCATAAATCTAACTGTGCTTAAGTGATTTTTGATTGCCTGACAATTGTAAAAAAAATATAGGATTTTTTTTTTTTTTGAGGTTTATCCCCCAAACCAGATCAAATTCAAAGAAAGGGTGATGGTTTTTTTACCACTTTCAAACAAAGGGGCATTTTGAATGTATGAGAATGAAATACTTTAATCTTTTTCAAAAATGGTGTTGTGATTTTCTTTTTTCTTCCCCTCAACTGGAAATTTCACCAGTTACATTTGAATTTGTGAATATCTATTCACATCAACTGGTCAGGTCAGACCAGGTAAGGTATCTGCTTTATGAGTAAGTTATTTGGATGAAAAATTTCACTAAACCTTGAAGAAAAAAAATTTCTAAGAATTTCACCCCTAACCTTCTGCTTCTGGCTAGTGCTTCTGATCTGAGCCGTGGCAATAACTTATTTAGTTTTCCTGTCACTTGTGTCTGGGGAAAAGATTTCTATATTTTTTCTACCTAACGGTGGAGATAGTAATTTTATTATGCATGTTGAATGCTTTGTATACCTCTCCTAGACTTGCTGACATAACGATGTCTTGTGGCAATACATTTTCTAGATCAGTATTGTAGCATGTAAAAAGTTATGTCCTTTTAGCAGATTTTCTTGTTTCCATGAGCAATGCTTTAGAGATTTAAAAATGTTATTTGGTTTACCTGTAAAGATAATGAGTTTTGTTCCTGTGGCATCAGCTGTGAGAGTATATTTGTTATTTATACACAGACAGTAGAGCTAATAATGGCAAGCAGAGTGTTGACAAAAGCAAAAAATGATACTCTGTATATTTGTACTTTCTAAGACAAATGAAGGCATATTAATAAGTTTTGACTTAATCTCAGTAAAATATGTATTTATATAAGTATTCTCTGAACCTTGCACAGGAGTTGTATCAATTGTTGCAACAAATTCCTTTACCTTGAAAAATATGTTTATACCATATTTCTGTGATATTACAGGGTAATTCTACACAGGAGAGTAGTTACTCCAGGTCAAAAAAGATTAGGATTTCACTGGTGTCTTGAATAAAGTTCAGCTACATTTTATTTTTGAGGCAAAAGCCAACTGTTCTCTCTTGTGTTCACTTGCATTTGTCTAAAATTGTTACTCAGAACCAGGAGAGAGAGAGACTTTCCTGCTTGCTGGTACCATTAGACCCAGGGTGCATGTTGTTACATCTCAGTCTGTCAGCTGAGCTGCTCCATATCTCTTTTCTTGGAGCATCTAATCAAAACTAACACTGGAGTCAAAACCTAGTGGATGCAGTTCCGAAGTTTCTCTATTGGTTTATGGGCAGGGCACAGGTAAAAGAACAGCACAACTCAAGTGCAACGAGGCTGATTGGGGGACCAGCTGCTGAAGTAGAATTAAACTTATGGTCAGGAATTAAGCTTGACAGAAGATTAATAATTTGCCTTTGAAACAGCAGAGAGGTTAAAAACGACATTGGAGATTTTGCTTGGCAATTGTGGCATCTGGGAGGAGGAATCTGAGAGAAAAAAAAAATCATATGTTGGGACTTTGAGGAGTGGAATATTAACTGCCTGACGCAGCCCCTGAGGTGGGTATCATGGTCCCCATGGATGGCTGATTTCCCTGGGATCTGCTGGTGCTGATTGATTGAGCTGTCATTGTCCCTTATGTGTCAGAGCCAGGGAAGGCCCACGAGGAAAAATTCTAATGGTGCATGTCATCAAAGAAAAATGTTGTGCTTCTCACTTCAGTGGTCCTGCTGACACCATCAACATGGTGCTTGCACTCATCCTATCCTATCTAGGATCATGGCAGGCTTCCTCTTGTCAGCCTGATCTTTACTGAGGCTTCACATAGCTCCTATTCACTGAATGTGTCTCTTCTGTGCAACTAAAAGCAGCAAAGGGATGCCAGCTGCTCAGAAAGATGAAATTCAACAGCTCTAGACTACTCTAGATAGGTACAAAAATCATGAATATGTAAGATTCAAAGAAATGTAATCTTGCTTGCAGGATGAGAGGACTATGGAATTATTTACTTTACATGGTGGGGTCTGCTGTTGTTGATTTGTTTTGGTTAATGTACATTTTCATATTTTATAATTTGTCTGTGTCCACGGAGCAGCTCAATGCCCGGTCATGTCCAGAGGCTGGGCATTGGAGGGGGTTCACTGGCAGTAGGGCTGGTGGGACACAGGTTGGTGCTGAAGAAGAGCAATGCCCATCCCCAGGGGAGGGGGCAGAGCAGGCCAGGCAGGGCCTGGTTGGTTGGGGAGCTCACAGGAGCTGTAGTAGTGGCAGCTCTTGCACAGGTCAGCAAGGAGGCAGACTGCGAAGGCAGTGTGGATGGTTTTGTCATGGGTTCTGCTTCCTTCTCGTGGCCTTGGAAACTCAGGGGAATGAGGAGGGATTGGAGTATGTGTGTCAGAGACATTGTAGCAGGCGTGTCAGGAAAGATAGGCAAATTTTTTATCCAAAAGTCCCAAACCCCTCTACTGCCCCAGGAAAAAAAAGCAAAACTGGGTGTGATTTGCATTGGCTCAGAAAACAAAAGAAATGTGAATGATCAAAGTTGTGGGTTTTTTTGTTTGTTTGTTTGTATTTGTTTTTGCTTTTGTTTTTGTTTTGTTTTGTTTTGCTTTGTTTTGTTTGTTTGGTGTTTTTTTAAATTTATTTTTTCCCCCCACAATTTCATGATGCCATTTGTAAATCCTTGAAATCAAAGGAGATGTTCTGTTCCCAGCTGAAAGAGCCTGGACACTGTGGAGGTACCTGTGGGCAGCAGGGATCATCAGCCTCTCAGACCCCGTGATAAGGGCTGAGGGCCCTTGGCACAGAGGACACTGCTGGAATCTGCTGTCCATTGCTCTGAGATTGTTGTTAAGGTTACATCATTTAAACTCTTCTTTCTTCTTCTGTTTGACAGTGATGCTTAGGAAACGTTTCAGTGCTCTGTTAATTTGTAACTGTAATTAAATCAGTGTAGTTGCAGAGTTTCCTTTCAAAGCCTGTATGAAAATAAATATATTTTTGTAATATATAAGTGCTGAGAAGCCTCATCTTTCACAGTTAAACTGGATAACTTGCTAATCAGCAACACCTTTCAGAAGGACAAAGTTTTGGTTTTTTTTTTTTTTTTATTCCACAAAACGTTTTGGTCTGAGGGGGACAAGTTTCCCTTGCCCTTTCCCTTTCTTTCCATGTTCCTCATAAAAATTTCCTACAACTGAGCTGTTGAGCAAAATTGAAGGTGGGAGGCAAAATAGTGGTAAAACTAGCCTTTAAGTTAAAAAAAAAGAAAAAAAGAAAAAAAGAAAAAAGATAAAAAGAAAAAAGAAAATAAGAAAAAAGCTTTTTCTAGTATAGTTTTATGCTGCTATTTAAAAAAATTGTTTCCGTATTAATCACCTTTCAGAGTGAGTTCTGTAGCATGCTACAGCACGATAGGATGTTTCCTTCAACTTTTCTAAAAAGTTTCAATGTTAAAACTTATCGCAAGTGTATCAGGGGATCTGTCTTGCTGTCAGTTTTTCAAAACAACTCTATTTTGAAGTCACTGAGGATATCTGTTGAACAAGGAGTGGCATAACGTGGCCTAGTGCTACTAAGTTGCTTACTTGTTAAATGTGTTCTGATTATTGCATTCTTTCTCTTTTTGCTGAGCGCCTTACTACCAGGGATGCTCTCCATTAACTTCTTCTAGTTACTGGTTTCCCCATGACTGTGTTTTTTTCTGCCAGAAAGTTACCAATTGAGAAGCAGGAGGGGAATGTAGTCTGAGAACTGTCCCTCTTGTAAAGGAGCTGATACTTCTTCAGCAATTGTGGAACACCAAAGAAAAGGGACAGGAGTCCATAAAGAGGTAGGTTGTCGCACTTGCATTTTGGATCATATGCTCAAGGGGGTATATTTGTGCCTCTTGACTGACTTTGAAAGAAATCAGCTGTTTTACTGTGTTTGAGGTCTTCAATCTTTTTAGGTACTTCCAATCTGGACATAGTTTGTGATGTTTTGTTCATTAAGTTTGACGGTAAAGCAACAAGGATTCTTTTAGTCCTGGAGACTTCCAGGGAAGACCTGGAACACTGAAACTGTTCATATAGCGTAATTACTTTTAGCCTCCATTGAATGGCCTATGTGAACATCTACACATTGGTAGTGTTGCCAAACAGATTTAGCAAGCACACTACTGAGTTTTGAATTACACCTTGAGCAGTACAAAGATAAAGATAATCCTTAATATTCTGGCCAACTTGAGGAACTGTGTGTAGCTTTAGTATGTAACAGTTCCTGCTAATTATGAGTATTTATTAGCAAAAGGTGAACATGCTTCCCAGTGAAGATCAGATGTGAAAGAGTTTCCAGTGAGGTAAGTTCTAGACCAGGAATTCCCTGAGATGAAAATAGTTGGAACCCAGAAATGTGTTCAGGGAAAGAAATGTAGTGCAAATTTCCCCTGTTCTTACTCTTTCCAAAGCATCTCTTTATAACTGCTACTGGAGGAGGGCAAATTTGCTCTCACTGTTCTTATATTTTTAAGAGTTCTGCTCCTCCTACTGCAATTGTTTACCTTTCCCCATTCTGGCTCTGCATATCACAGCTTAATAGAGTGACATCTAAGGCAAAGTTTCTCTTACCAAAATCACTGTTTTGTGCAGGTACTAGGAGTTAGTTTCCAAGTGGAATGAATTTGAGAAGGGGAGCTGAGTCCTACCTCCATAGCTAACTGATGCACATGATCTCACTTGAACACAGCTACATCATAATTCTGATAAAAGGTCAAAACTCTGTAAAGAGAAAAGGAAAGAGAAGGATCAAACTTTATATTTGGTTCTTCTCTTCTGACACAACACTGCAGGAAACAATCCTCCAAACGACTGCATTTGCTTACCTTGCTGGAGCTTTAGGGTAAGTAGTTCCTGGACCTCGAAGAATTTAGTCTGTGCAGCAAGTCTTACTTTGAGCTACTTGGAAAAACTGAAAATCACTTCTTTTTTTTTTTTTTTTTTAATACGACGTCATAATTTTTGAGGATGCTTTTGCTATGTGGTGCTCTCAGGTCCAAGACAGATTTCTGATCACATATGTGAACAGGACAGTATTGAGTCACTACTTGAGATGCAGATAGTCTAAGTTCAAGTCAGTGCTGGTATTGACGTGAAGCAGGGATGTTGCCCATGTCTCTGTCACGTAGTTGGGATGTCTCACCCTTTGCTGTAAAAGCTAATACTTTTTTTTTTAAAAGAAAATGTATTTTTCATTTCCTGCTGAATCAAGACACACACCCTGCAAAAACTTGCTCTTCCCATCCTCAGTGAAATATCTTCCTTGCTTTCTGATCAGCTGTGGCTAGCTATGGCATTCGTTAGAGATTAGTAAAGCTGGAAAGGTACTTATATCAGCTTATGCTGTATGAAAACTAGGTTGGCAGGCTTCATAACTTCACCTGAATGACTCTTCTGATTTTCTCCACATAGTGATCAACATAGCAAGACAGCAGCTTTGATGTGTGTTTTCATTCCAGTATTCACCAGAGCAGCCTCATGTTTCTGTTGCTTCATTTATCTGTTAAGTTCGTACTCAGTTGTTTCAGATCCTTTCAACAACACCATGATTATCTCAATCACCTTTTCAGTGCCAATAACTGTGGGATTTTAATGTTTCATTGGGCTTCTACGTGCTACTGCATTCAAGTAATAAAGAGAATCTGTTTTCTTTGCCCTTGATGCTTGTTTTACAAAGGGATGCATAAGAAGTAACCAGAGCCAGCTGTTCTTCTGATGCAAATAGGCAGAGCTTTATTGCCACCAGTAGAGTTACGTCCAGTTTTACAATCTCATGGCATACCATAAATGATCTTGCCCTCTGAACTAATATATTTGAAAGAATTTTCCTGCATTCAAATCCTTGCTGTAGAAATATATTTCCAAGTGTTATCCTCTGAGCAGATAATCTCTTGCTCAGCTTCCCACACTTTTGCTTTTAACCTCTTCTTCATGATCAATGAAAATAGTTTTACTCTGGAAGATAAGGTTTTTCTGCTATGATGTATATGGGGAAAGCAGCTTTTTAAAAATCCAAGCAGAGCGGGACCTGCAAACGTTTCACTATATAAAAGTATCAGATGAGGAAGGATAATTGCATGAGTGCAAACTTGAGTAACTTATTAAATGCACTAAAAATATGAAAGTAGTCTCTTGATTTGACATTAAGCTAAGTTAAAAAATAAAAGCAGCTACTTTGCCATCATCAACAAAGAATTCAGCACTTTCCCTTATCCTCTTGCCAAGCTGTTGCTTAGTCTTATCTTTTAATTAAACCTGAACTTTAAAATACATGTGTCTAGTATTCCATTTTATTTAAAGAAATATCAGTAGGTATACAATATTCTCAGGAATTAGCATTTTGTATAGAGATTTCTCTGTGTTATGTTTTTTTTTCCTCCTCTTTTTTTCTCCTCCTGACAGAATGGACACATCAAAACCGCCAATTTTGTTGCAACTCAGAATTTAAAGTCATTGACTAAAAAGAAACAGAAATTAAAGTCTTGTGATTTTTTTTCTTTAGTTTCCACTATTTTCTACCACAAAAACACACCTGACCACTTTAAGTTTTCGTTAAACAGACACTGCTCCCAAGAAATGCAAACCAGAATCTCTACTTCTGATCAAACCTTGATAAGGAACTCATAATATCTCCATCCTCTCAGAAGAGAAAACTTGAACTAATACATGTTTTTTTTTTGTAATTCCTGAGTAATTTTTTGCTCTTAAACACTCTAACAAGTTGAGTCTCACTGAGGAGCTGGGAGCCTCAAATTACAGTGAAGTCAGTGAGAGCTTTGCCATTTATTGAAGGCCGATTTTCATAGGGTTCCTTGGATGGGACTGAATGAAATAAAAAGTCTCCCCCATAATTATTAGACAAGAACACAGTTTTGATCTAGTTATTTTTTTCAGGGAATGGAAGTAAAACCCTGTGACTAAGATGACCAAGCCCACTGCACTACAACCCAATTCAAAGTACTGAATGTCAAAGAATGCGATTTCTGGCTACAATTACTAAAATCCACATCACTTAGGCATGTCCCAGCACAGCAAAAGAATTAATACTGTCCTAAAATAAGAAATAGTGATGGCATCACTGATATTCTTAAAGTTAAATGTATGCTTTTCTAGGTTATGCCTCAAGTACTTACAAATAATAGAGAAATTACCAAGCAATCAAGATTAGTTTGCAGATAACTGGATGGCCAAAGAAAGAGTTAAGTATATAAAAATTTTGTATCGGTGTCCAAACATCTGTATTACCAATAGAAAAGGGATATATTTGAAACTCCAGTGACCTAAAATACTTTCACCACCTTGAAAATATTAACAATAAAAGCCACTCTTTTCCTCAAATATACATGATGACTGCTCTTTCATTTCTGTTCAATACAGCATTACATTGCAGTTTTATGCACATTAATAATACAGCACAGTTGTAATGCTATAATGCCTTATAACCTAGAGTAAACACAGTATATTGATCTAATACAAAATGATGTGGCAAGCAATGAGGCTAAAACAAGCACCTAAGAAGGAATCCATGGTGGAAGCAAACAAGACTGTTTCCAGTAACTCTATGTAAACATTGGGAAGGCAGTTAATTGGCAAAATGAATTGGAATTAATTATGCATGAATCTTGTGGCAAGTACAGCAGCACTCACCTCATTGAGAAACCAGAGTTTGGAACAGAGGATGACGGCATGATATCCTGAATGTGCTTATAGCCACGATTCAGGGGATTGCAAGGTCCACAGCTGCCTTCATAGAGTACACTGTCGTTAAGAGAATTTTCTGGGATTTCTGAATCACTGATGATGCTTTTCAAGAACCCTTGGGAATTTGTGAATTTCCTGATAGATAAGTAAGCACAATACATTATATTAGAAAAAAAAAAGAGGTAGGACTCAAAAAATGGGGTCTCTGGAAATATTGAGAAACAAATAACTAATAAATTTGCATTAACAAACAAACAAACACCAAACCCCTCCCCCTAAAAAACCAAACCAACCAACCAAAAAAAAACCAACAAAAACCCACACCCCCACAAACAGAAGATAACAAAATGATAAATAGAGCCACTATAAGTTTTTTTAAAAAAGATTCTGTCAAACCATTTCAATGTTCTTCCTTAACAAGGTAACTGGCATAATATCTAGAAGAACAGAAAACAATAAATGTAAGAAATCTGAATTTTAGTGTTGCTTTTTGATGCTGTTCAATGTGACATTCTCATGAGCAAGTTAAAGAAATACGGTCCAGCTTTTATCACTGTAAAGAGGATGCAAAATATGGATGAAAAATTTGTCACTCTATGTAGTGTGAAGTACTTGGACTTCACCTTGGATATCACTTTTTAAGGAAGATGAACAGCATAGTAGGCTAACAAGAATGATAAAAAGTTTAGAAAGAAAAGTTAAAGAAAAATATAGAAGTGTCACCATATGGGAGGACGTTACCCTAAGGAAGGTGAACAGCTTTTTCCCTCAATAATCAACTACAGAAAACAAAAAAATATATTCATTTGCATAAAATCAGATTTGCATTGGATATTAAGAAAATCTTCCAAAATGTAAGGAAGATGAAGTATTGGGATGAGATACTGTGTTGGTCTGAGTGAAGGAGAATTCATTTTCTTCATGCAGATGGAACTTTTTTTTGTAGCTAGCATGGTCGTCATTTGGATTTAGTTTGAGAACATGAAGATACCATCCCGGGACAGAGTCATTTTTTTCCTTCAAGTAACTGCCCAGTGTTTTTGAGTTGATATGAAGAGAACGTAAGAACTTCCTGTTACCTTAGCAGTTGGCTGGGAGCCAAAGTCCTTCTGGGCTTTCTCTTTGCAGATGTGAGGCAGCTGGAAAGGGAGGGCATTGGTGGGACAGACCTTGACTGATATCCAGGCTGATCAATGAGAATATTCTATGCCATTAGCATGATGCTTAATATTTAATGAGATCTGTGTGTTTTGGCTGGGGACACCTGTTCCAGTTCTTCTCTGTTTCAGTTGAATTCCATTCAGGAGTTCTTTTAGTTTGGCCTTCTGCTATGCTGCCATTTGCAGAGGACTCCGGCTCTTTTTGCCTTTTTTTCTCTCTGTCTCCCTGGGATCAGCTGTTCAGGACCAGGGTGATCTGTCTCTTCCCAGGACTGGCAGCTCAGTGTGGAAAGAGTTCATGAGGAATTGCTTTGAGTATCTTTTACTTTCTATTTCTTTTTCAATTTTATACATATTATTATTAGTAGTAGTATATTAGTATTATTTTGTTATTTTATTAAACTATATTTATCTCAATGCATGTATTTCTCCCCTTTCGATTCTCTCCCCTATTTATTTGGGGATGGTGGCAGGGGACTGAGTGAGCAGCTGTCAGGGTCATAATTGCTGGCTCAGGTTGAACTGCAACAGATACTCAGTAATGTTCAGAGACTCATGAAGTCACAGAATAATACAGGTGTGAAGGCCCCTTAGGAGGCTATTTGTTCCAGCTCCCCACTTGAATCAGAGCCAACAAGAGCAGGTTGTACAAGATAATATCCAGTGAAGGTCTATTTATTTCTAGTGATGGGGATACCACAGCCTCTCTGGGAACCTGTTCAGGTGTTTCACCACCCACATGGTGGAATTTTTTTCCTTGTATCTTACTGGAATTTCCCATATGATAATTCTGGTTTTATTATCTTGCATCTCCAAGGAGAGTCTGGCTCTGTCTTCTCTAGGTCATACCACCAGCCAGCTGAACAGTGGAATTTCCACTATTCAAAGTATTATGATCAGGTTTGATAAACATCTGGAAAATGCTGGAATTTCACTGAGTACGGGCATTGAATGAAATGAGAATAAATCCATTATCATTCTCCGTTTTTGTGAGTTCCTAGCTTTCTATAATTCTTTGGTATATGCAGAAACATAACATTTAGCAAATTGTCTATCTATATAGACATTGCGTGTAACAGAAAGTTCTGGATCAATGGGTCGTGAATGCATTTCAGTCATTTCAAACACACTACTCTTATGGTTAAATACTTGGATTCTAAAGCTTTCAAATTATTTTTTTCTCCAAAAAGTCCCAAAATGTATTTATGGCCGGGAAAGAGTTTGTGGTCTAATTTTCTCTGGAGTGAGTGTTTTTTTGCCATGAATTGCTTTTACTCTGAGGAGAACAAAAAAGTACCTAATTTTATTTCCAGGAAACAGACTGAAAAACTTTTGGCTCCAGAGGCAAGAGGTGCCTGAGACTAATACAAGGTGTAGACAGATTGAGTCCCTTTATTTTTTGCCAACCTCAGTCTAATGAAGTTCAACTTTAATTTTGGAATGTGAATGTTGCAAACTACAAAGCCCTCGTTAGTATTAAATGAAGGATTAATGAAAGGGAGTATAGGTTTGAAATACCTATATGATTTTTCAAGGTGGATTTCTCAGGCATGAACCGTATGAGAAAGCTTAGAAGATATAGGAGAAAATGGTGCAAATTAAATTTACCAGGACAGTGTTTAAAAACCACACAATTTAAAGGCTTAATAGAAGAAGCTGAATCTTCTGCAATTGTGGGTTTAGAAAAGATCTGAGAATAAAATTTAGACTACTAAGTATTTAAGAAAAAAAGGCGGGGGAAGTAAACGGTGACACATATGCTCTGTAGATGTTTGCAGAAAACAACAACAAAACAAAAACAAACCCAAAAAACTTAAAGCAAAAGTCTGGACACCCTGAAGTGAGAAAGAAAAGTGATAAGGAGAAAGCAAATGAAGATTCCAAGTGGTGGAAGATGTTTTAATCAGCTGGATGTGGGTTTTTTTCTATAAAAAGTCTAATGAGTGCATAGAAAAGAAACAAGTAGAGTTCTGCTAGAAACAAGAAAATAACTACCAAGAATAATTCGATGAGAAAGAACAAAGGGTAAACAAAATGTTTGGTGAGAATATTTGAAAAACAATTGATAAACGTGCAATACATACAATATACATGGAGAATATGAAAATAATGAGTCTGAAATTCCAGAAATTATATTTTTAAAGTTCATGGGAGTCAAGAGAGTTGCTTTTTTTGTCTCAAATAAGAAAAAAAGGCTATTTAACATCCCACCATAGCACTGAAATCCTGCCATCTCAATCTTATAGCTACAGAGTCAGCAGTGTTGTCATTTTTGGTCATTCTTTAGTTAAGGAATTCCTATCCTATTCAGGCAATCCTGCTGGGCTACATCTTGCCAAGTCACTCACCCATTTTATTCTCCAAGGATGCCTGTCCTATCTTTGAAGCATCTTTCCATGTTACGGGTAGCTGAAGTATGACAATTTTACTTTTCTGTGACATTGAAGGCAACCTGTAAATAAAATGCTGGTTTTGAAGTTTGATTTGCTAGATATCATGATGGGCCTTCAATGACCCCAAAGTACTTTGCCTTCAGGGTAGAGCTAGAGCACGAAGGTTTAGTGAAACATTGAAGAAAGAAGGAAAAGTTTTCTAGATACAATTAGGATATTACCGTGTTTACAATATCATTTTCTATCTGATTTTTCTGTTCAGACTGTCCTGCTTAATTTTTTATAAAGAAATTTGTTCAGTCCCATTTTCAATATAACATTTTGGAATACATCAATTGCCATGATTATGCTGAAATTAATTTGTAGTTCAAGGAAATGTATTATCTCTCTTTTCCAGAGTTGGATTACCTTTCCTGGGAAAAAAACAAATAGCTGTAAATGTAACGTCTGTTAATCATGATAATATATAAATTGAACAGCTTGCCAAGATTACATTTATAATTTTGCTCTGCAGCCATAGTAGATATCTTCTTTTGCTTTCCTTTACAAATGTGAAGCCAGCTTCAAAATAAAAATTATAACATATTCCTGTAAACAGTGACACGTCTGCAGTCCTGACAAAACATTCATGACTCGTTGTGTGAGAAATGAGGAAAGGGAAAATCTTTAACCACGTTTTACACAATTGTATCACTGTATTTCTGGGAGCATTTGGGTCCTCTCCTCAGTAGGATAGGCACACTGCATAAAATATTGAACATTTTTTTTTCATGTCACTGATCCTATAACCAACTTTATGTTGAACTTCACCAATAATTCTTGGAGAAGACTTGACCTAAAATGTGCAGTGTTTTAAATCCTTCTCCTTGCAGTCCTTGTCTTTCACAACATGGCAGTAGAAGGTGGCAGTAGTAGCACAGTCATGCCCTGACTGTAATGCTCAGCTGCAGCAAATCTAATTTTGGTTGCACCCTCAGCCTGATGATGTCTTTTTTTGAGAGGAGGAGGATATTCACCTTCCCTCTTGCTGAAATAATTCTAATTAAATGTTAATTGGGTCAGAGAGTATGCCCACAGGCAATCCAAAATTACTGGTTAAAACACCCACGAGCAAAAATTTCAGTTTGGGTCATGCTGAATATTTGGAAGTATTCAGTGGAGTCAAAATTGGAGTTGACTTCACTAAGTTAATTCACTCTTTCTCATGCTTATTTTATCCTCTCTGTACAGTTATTGACACAGGGCACAAAAAAGAGAACAGCTTCAGCATGGGCTGCAGGGAACCTTGTCCTCTTACGGCTTTCTAGCTAGGAAATTCTCATGGACACTGTTGGTTCAAAGCCAGTGGATTTTTTCCTCTCATTACTTTATTTGCATTTTGAGTCCATGTATGATCTTCACATCCACAACAAGTCAGTTACACTGGAAGCATGCAAAAAACCTGACTCTGAGAATAATTCGTGGACAGCTGGAAAAAATAGCCACGTAAACCAACACACAATGAATCATTTCCTTGTCAAAAATTAATACAAAACATTAGACCTGGCACTCAGTACTGGCATCCAAGAAAACGAGAATAAAATGAGCATTAAAAAACCAAAAAACAAAAAAACAACAACAAACCACTCAAACCTGTTCTACTTGTAAAAGTGACTTTTCCAACATTTTCCCTTGCTTGGAGGAAATATCGGGTGTAATTGGGGGTAACATCAGTAGCAGGTGTGGTGCAGCAGGGTACAGAGGTTGTCACTCCTTGCTTGTTAGACTAACTCAACTATTGTCAGTGTCCCAGACTGCTGCTGACCATGGTCTCCTCCAGAGAGGTTGTCACAAAAAGACTGTGGTGGCCCAGACGGAGGGCCTGCCCTGAGCCATGGCTGTTCAGGTCTCTGGCTGCAGGGAGTGCAGCCTGCTGCTGCTGGGGAAGGGAGGCCAGCATTCCACCTGTGTGAGGTGTGAGCAGGTGCAAGATCTGCTCGGCATGGTGGTGAAACTTAAGGAGGAGGTCAAGAGACTGAGGACCATCAGGGAGTGTGAAAAGGAGATTGACTGGTGGATTAACTCTCTGGAGTGCCAGTCAGAAAGGCCCCAGGGAGATACCCCCCAAAAGGCGATGGACCCCCTGCCCTGTTGGGCAGAGTGGGGAGACCCAAGACAGCCCCTGCCCTGTCACTGTTGGGCAGAGGCAGGGGACCGAAAAGATGAAGAGGGTTGGAAGTGAGTTCCAGTTTGGCATCATGGGCAACCCCCCTCCCTACCTGCTTTGCTTCCCCAGGTGCCCCTCTGTAATAGGTTTGAGGCCCTGAATCTTGAAGAAGTAGGTGAGGATGTGGTGCAAGACCCGCCTGCAGGGTCACATAAGAAGAGGCAGTTGACTCCACACCTCAAGACTGCCTCCGATAAGAAAGAAAGAACAGTAATTGTAGTAGGCGATTCCCTTCTGAGGGGGACGTAGGGCCCAATATGCAGAGTTGACCCTCATAGGGAAGTATGTAGTCTACCTGAAGCCCGGATCAGGGACATCACCAGGACGCTCCCCAACCTGGTGCACCCAACAGACTACTATCCACTGCTGATCTTCCAGACAGTGGAGAAGAAGCTGCATCCCGCAGTCTGAGGGGAATGAAGAAAGATTTCAAGACCTTGGGACGGTTGGTGAAAGACTCTGGGGTGCAAGTGATTTTCTCTTCCCTCCTTCCATTTTTGGGTGATGATGTGGGATGGAATAGAAGAATTCAGTCCATAAATGATTGGCTACAAGACTGGTGCTACTGGCAGAGCTTCAGTTTCTTTGATAATGGCTGGTTTTATAAGACAGCAGTCCAAGCAGGTTTATCTCACAGGGGCAAAAGGATGCTGGGACAGGAATTAGCAGGGCTCATTTGGAGAGCTTTAAACTAGACTCGAAGGAGGATGGGGTTGTAGCTGGACTTGCAGCAGTGGGTCAGCATTCTAGAATTGATGGAGACTGGGAGGCCTCCCATACTGCTAGGGTAAAATCAGTGTGCTCAGCTCGCTCTCTGAAATGCCTGCACACCAATGCACACAGCATGGGGAATAAGCAGGAGGAGTTAGAAACCTGTGTTCAGTCAGGAGATTATGATCTGGTGGCAATTACAGAGACATGGTGGGACAGCTCACATGACTGGAATGTGGTCATGGATGGCTATGTCCTTCTCAAGAATGACAGGCCAGCCAGGCGAGGTGGTGGAGTTGTTCTTTATGTGAGAGCAACTACAATGTGTTGAGTACTGTCCAGAGGCGGATGAAGAGCGAGTTGAGAGTCTGTGGGTGAGAATTAAGGGGCAGGCTGGTAGGGGTGATACTGTTGTGGGTGTCTATTACAGGCCCTCAGATCAGGGTGAAGAAGCTGACGAGGCCTTCTACAGACAGCTGAGAGCAGCCTCACAGTCACAGGCCCTGGTTATTTTGGGGATTTTAACTACCCTGATGTTTGCTGGAAGGACTATTCAGCCAGCCAGCCACAGTCTAGGAGGTTCCTCCAGTGCACTGATGAGAACATCCTGATGCAAACGGTGTATGAGCCAACTAGGAGAGGTGCACTTCTGGACCTCGTCCTCACTAACAAGGAGGGTCTGGTTGAAGTGGTAAAGGTTGGGGGCTGCCTTGGCTGCAGTGACGATGAGATGGTGGAGTTCAGGATCTTATGAAGCAGGAACAGAATAACAAGCAGAATCACAACCCTGGACTTCAGCAGGGCAAACTTTGGCCTTTTCAAACAATTGCTAGGGGAAATCCCATGGGCAAGGGTGCTTGAAGGTAAAGGGGCCCAAGATAGTTGGTTAGCAGTCAGGGACTGCTTCTTCCAAGCTCAAGATCAGATCATCCTGACATGTAGGAAGTCAAGGAAGGGAGCCAGGAGACCTGCGTGGTTAAATGAGAACTGCTGGACAAACTCAAGTGGAAAAGAAGAGTTTACAGATCACGGAAGGAGAGGCTGGCCACTTGGGAAGAATATAAGGCTGTTGTCAGAGGATGTAGGGAGACAAATATGAAAGCTAAGGCCTCCTTAGAAGTAAACCTTGCAAGAGGGGTCAAGGACAACAGGAAGAGCTTCTTCAAATACATGGCAGGTAAAACTATCACTAGAGGCAATGTAGGCCCACTGATGAGTGAGGTAGGTGCCCTGGTGACAGAAAATACAGAGAAGGCAGAGTTACTGAATGCCTTCTTTGTCTCTATCTACACTGCTGGAGGCTGTCCTGAGGGGCCCCGTACCACTGAGGCCCCAGAGGCAGTCAGGACAATGGAGGAGTTTGCCTTGGTTGATGAGGACTGGGTTAGGGAGCAGTTAAGCAATCTGGACATCCATAAATCCATGGGTCCTGATGGGTTGCGCCTGTAGGTGCTGAGGGAGCTGGCTGAGGTCATTGCTAGGCCAGTTTCCATCATCTTCGCTAAGTTGTGGGAAATGGGAGGGGTGACTGAGTACTGGAGGAAAGCAGATATCACTCCAGTCTTCAAAAAGGGCAAGAAGGAGGACCCGGGTAACTATAGACTGATAAGCCTCACCTCCTTCCCTGAAAAGGTGATGGAACAATTTTTCCTTGGTGCCATCTCAAGACATATCAAGAATAAGAGAGTCATTAGGGGCAGTCAACATGGCTTCCCCTAAGGGGAAGTTGTGCTTAACCAACCTCATAGTCTTTTATGAGGACATAACAAGGTGGATAGATAACGGCAAAGCAGTGGATGTGGTCTATTTGACACAGTCTCCCACAACATCCTTGCAGCTAAACTGAGGAAGTGTGGTTTGGATGATTGGGTAGTGAGGTGGACTGCGAACTGGCTGAAGGAAAGAAGCCAGAGAGTCGTGATCAATGGGGCAGAGTCCAGTTGGAGGCCTGTATCTAGTGGAGTGCCTCAAGGGTCAGTACTCGGGCTGGTATTATTCAATATATTCATCAATGACTTGGATGAAGGAATAGAGTGCACTGTCAACAAGTTTGCTGATGACACCAAGCTGGGAGGAGTGGCTGACACGCCAGAAGGCTGTGCTACCATCCAGCGAGACCTGGACAGACTGGAGAGTTGGGTGGGGAAAAATTTAATGAAATATAACAAGAGCAAGTGTAGAGTCTTGCATCTGGGTAGGAACAACCCCAGGTTCCAGTATAAGTTGAGGAATGACCAGTGCAGAGCAGAGAGCAGTGTAGAGGAAAGGGACCCAGGGGTCCTGGTGGACAGCAGGATGACCATGAGCCAGCACTGTGCCCTTGTGGCCAAGAAGGCCAATGGCATCCTGGGGTGTATTAGAAGGGGGTTGGTTAGTAGGTCAAGAGAGGTTCTCCTCCCCTGCCCTGGTGAGACGGCATCTGAAATATTGTGTCCAGTTCCGGGCCCCTCAGTTCAAAAAGGACAGGGAACTACTAGAGAGTGTCCAGCACAGGGCAACAAAGATGATGAAGGGAGTGGAGCATCTCCCTTATGAGGAACGGCTTGGGGAGGTGGGTCTCTTTAGCTTGGAGAAGAGGAGACTGAGGGATGACCTCATTAATGTTTATAAATATATAAAGGGTGAGTGTCATGAGGATGGAGCCAGGCTCTTCTCAGTGACAACCAATGGTAGGACAAGGGGCAATGGATACAAACTGGAACACAGGAGGTTCCACTTAAATGTGAGAATAAACTTCACAGTGAGGGTGATGGAGCACTGGAAATTCTCTGGAGACATTCAAATCCTGCTTGGATGCTTTCCTGTGTAAACTCATCCAGGTGTTCCTGCAGGGAAATTGGACTAGATGATCTTTTGAGGTCCCTTCCAATCCCTAACATTCTGTGATTCTGTGATTGGGAGAAACACAGGTATTATGTCTTCAATATAGTGGTCATGTGGCAGATATAATTACTTCACCAAAACAAGATCTCTATCCTACGTCAAGCTGGATGACTGAAGGTAAGGCTGAATGCATGCAAAGCAATCTTGTTGGAGGGGTGAGGTTTTTTTGTTTCTTGTTGGTAGTAGTTTGAGTTTGCTAGGCTTGAAAGCATGAAGTAATAAATCAGCTTTAAAGTGGATTTACTGGTTCTTACAAAATTTAAATAAATTCAGACATGTAAGAAAGTGAAGAATTACTCCACAAATAACAGGGTAAAACCAGTATAATCTTGGCAAGATGTGAGAAATCATCTCTTATTATAAAAGCAAAGTCACTTTTAACAGATGTCACCAGTCCATGAGATTTAATTATTTATGAGATTCGTTTGTCGAACACTTCCTTTCTAAACTATGTTCCTATATCTCTTGCTGTTCTTCATTTTCTCAGCTACTTCTGTGTTCTCTAAAATCCTGTTAATGTTTCTCTTCTGCATCTGCTCAATTTCTTCCTTTTCCTGTCACTATAACTTACTCTCCAGCTTCTGGCTAATGGGCCTGAGACTAAATGGGAGAGGTCTGGGTGCTGGTTTAAGCATTTACATTTGACTGGGCATGCGAATTGCCTGTGGTTATAGTCCAGGTGACTGTCAAGGAAAGAAATGTTGGTTAAGTCTTGAGTTAATGTGGTGTGTCTGAGAGTGTTAGTAGCAGTGGGCTGATATCAATACACCTGTAGTAGGATGATCCTGGTTTTGTTGGGAAAAATGAATATAATGATTGACCAGCCATGTAGTATCATCACTGACCTTTTCGCATTCAGAAAAAAGATCACGCTTTTATCACCACACTCATTTTTTTTTGGTGGAGATTCACTGCACTGTTTTCCAAGAGGAAAAGAAAGAATTATCCTAGCATCATAGCAACAAAAATAGCTAATCTACTGTGCCTTGCATAAGTGGCTTCCCCAACAGACTGGCTCTCTCCTATGTCATTACAGGTGTTATCTTTCTGGGGCCATATACAGCATTCATGTAAAAAGAATTACAGCAATTCTGTGCTATATCTCTCACCCTGCCTCAAAGTTGATTGAATGTAGTGGGAGACTTTCTGAAGACTTTGGTGGTATTTTGAACACATTTTTCCACATGCTTTTGAGTTTAATGGATGTATGTAGGTGCTCATAAATATCCATCCCCTAAAGACATTCTTGCAGAAATTTCCTTCAGGCTCTGACATCAGAGAATCTTGGATGTGATTTTAGGTTCTTTACTCAGCCAAATGCATAAAATTCATGAGATCCCAGGGGTTTCTTCCTCCAATTTTCACAAATGTTCGTAGTTCTATCATGGGCTGCACACTGCAATTTACTGATTATATCAAAGGAACTGAAGTACTAATCCCAGGTGAGCCACTGACTGTGTAATGAGAGGCTTCTAAAGTCTTTCAAAGTTACTGAAACAGGTGTTGTGAGGGATAAGAACATCAGACTAAAGCAAGAAAAAAAAAATCATATCACAGAAGCTTTGCTTCCACAGTAATTTGTGCTGAGCAGATTTTCTTGTGCCATCCAAGTTAGCATGTGGCTTTACATCATTTTGTTGTTTTTAAAATCAATCTCCTGCTCCTACAGAGTACCAGACTAACAAAGCCAGAAAGTGAAACTAGAGAGACCAAAAAATGACAATAGCAGTGGCAGAGCAGTTATCAGCCTCTCTTTTCAAACTCCTAACTAGGGTACTAACCTTTGTGTTTGCTTTTACGAGACAGACAAATATCTACTAGGAACTAGATGGAGGTCATCCACACATTTCATATGGGTCACTGAATAATGATCAGAGGGTAGCAACTTTCATTTTGAATCAGTAATGCAGAGGTGAAGAGCACCATATTTCATTATTAATGCCACATGCACTCCAAGGTCACTGCTTTCATTTCTTCCCCCTACTGAATGTATGAACCCTTAAGAACCTGGTTACTTTTAGTACTGAGCAGGCTGCTTTTTCTGACCTTCAAAATGGATTTTGAACCTTAAAAATTGTCTGTTCACAGTTGCAAAAGGGATGCATCTGGAAGAAGAATTTATTATGCACAAAAATACAGGTTGCACAGGAAACAAGTGGATAAGGACAAAGAGGATAAGCTGCATTCGTCATTATATGATAAGAAACTATAGAGTAATGAAAACAAGTAAATAAAAACACTGTGAAAGTCAGAGTAATAATAAAAGTCTCTTTCCAAACAGATGGTTTGTTTTTGTTCCAAAGATACCTAAAATGCTTTACTATTATCTAAATTCACCTTTCTTCTCCATTTTATGATATGAGAAGGAGGAAGAAAGAGAGGAAAAAGGAAATGAACAGCGATTTGAAAACACTCTGATGGATTATGCCATTTCAAAGAGTCAACAAAATGTCCAGGTTTGGACACAGTTGTGTGATATGCACTCCAGAGTATTCATATTTGGCAGGCTTAATTCTCATGTCAGTCCAGTGGACCAAGAAATCAGGTTCTGGTAACTGAATTCTCATGTGATCCTCATATGGGCTTTTAAAGACTGACCCTGAGAGAAAAATAGAAGTGTCAAATTATAACTGTACAACAACCAGAGATTATTGTTCCCATTTTGTTATTAGGCTGGATTAGTTTTCAGTTTAGGAAACCCCACCTGTCTTTCAAATAATGACAACATATTCTTTCAGAACTTACTCATGATGCTATAAAGTGGGGCAATGTGCTAGTGTAATTCATAGGATTTTTTCCAAGAGAATGTCTACCCAAATTTTAAGTTTCCCAGCAGGAAAACTGAAATAAAGAGAGAAACTCTTGGGACATTATTTCTTAAACCTGAAACAATCTCCCTGTTGGCTGAAACCACTTTTCAAACTTCACACATCTTTAACTGTTTCTTTTGAGGCAACCAGAAAATATTTCATGTTGATGTTTGAGACCCATGTTTGGAACCATACCTTTCTGTCTGACATTTAAATAGACTGTGAGACAATCTGTCTTCATTAAATCTGATTTTTGAATATCTTGCTGCCATAAAAGTTAGCCAGATGTGCTGCTTCATCGTACTAACTAATTTTATAAATATAGCAGAATAGAACTGATTCTTCTAACAAGAATCTATTCATGCTGTGAAAACTGCTTTTGATCTTGCTTTATTAAGCCCAAGTTGTTACTATCTCATGCATTGCAAGGTGCTCGAGGTGCCCAGAAGTCTTGAGAGCTGAGTTTCGAATGAGCTTCAAGGCATCCCTAGAATTCACATAGGTGGAGTTTTCTGTGTACATCAAGCCATCAGACAAAATGACTTCTTCTGCTTTGCTGGGGTAGTAGAGCTCTGCAAGTCCAAAGCTGAGTCTCACTGGAGGAACTGAGCTCATGGTCATTTTGGTAATGGTGAGGCAGAGGTCATTCTGCATCCAGTGGACTGGAGTTGCCTCAGGGGTTTGTACTGACATCAGGGTGCTGCTGGCAGGGTTCAGCGCAGGCTTTTCAATGCACATTTTGAGCTGGCTGCCCTCTGCACAGAGGTCAGTGTGCACACAGCAGTCCCTGGAGCATCATGACATGTTAACCTACTGCAAAAGCTACTGCTCTAACAAGCTCTTGGGGCCATGGGAGCCGCATTGTCCTTGTTATTGACTTAAAAAATATATTTTGGATGAGATTCATTTTTTTTATTATTTTTTAAGTTTTCCTAGAGTCTTTGTACCATATTATAAGCAGAAACAAAAAGCCCTTTTCTAAGCTCTATCCTCAGAAGTGAATATACCCCTTTATATTTTATTAAATAAGTATATATCATATTTGACTAGAGCAAATGAATGAATTTTATAGAATCCAATAACTGAGCCAGTGACTCAAATAAAAAGTTCTTTTGACCCATGGAGAAAAGAAGTTCCAATTTAGCAATAACAATAAAAACAAAACAGCAGTAACACCACCTCCACTAATAACAACAGAAAATAAACTGGAAATAGCTTTTTCCTAAAACATATTGAAGATCATAAATATATTTTTAACACTTTGTGCTCAGTTTAGTATTTAGTCTTACACAAAACCATAAGTTTCAATTGTTGGGATACACATCTTAGCAGTATACTTTACCAAGGGCATATGTTTGTTTTTCCACTCCTTGACATTTTTATTTGAAGGGTGGGTTTGTACCATTATTCTGTAAACACAGGCAAGCAATTTGTCTACCTCATACACCTCAGTAATCGGTCAGTGTGGGACCAGCACAAGATTTTCTGGTTTGCGGAATCACCTTGGGGTATTATCAATCAAGCATGATCAATCAATCATCAGGCAATACTTTCAGATTTTTAGGCAACCTCACTTTGTTCCTGTCTTCCACCAGTGCTCACAGCAAAGCACTGTCAACAAGGGACTTCTTGCAGAACGAACTGAAAGAAGAAAACTTTGTTTCTTCAAATCTTTCTAATCAGTGCAGTAGAGTATATTTATTAATAGCTGTTTACTTTCAAAGATAAAAAGAATAAACCATCTTTTTTATTTTTTGTTGATCCCTTATTATAATTAAAGCTTCAACAACTTCTGTAAAGCAACCGAGCTTACAAGTGTTCTCTTTTAAGATTTAAAAGGGAAGATTATTTAACTTGGCAAAACACTTAGTCAATCTGGACTGGCTCCCTCCATGTGTCTTGGCTATATTTCTCCTGCTCCTTTATGTTTTACAGCAGAATGACTAAAATTCTGCTCTTCCCAGGACTCTCATTAATTTTATACGCAACCAGGGGCTGTTCTCCGTTTTCACACATTTTGCAGAGAGGTGACTTATGGGCCTGCCCACACCCTATACTTGACAGAATGTGTTGGTGACCACTCATGGGCACAGAGGTTGATCTCTTTCCCCGCTCCAGGAGCCTGATGCAAACCTGTCTGGCCATGAGAGTGTCTGTCACATGTAAGAGGAAGTGCTTCTAGCTCAAAAGAGTGGTGTTTCTAGATATAATGCAAATGACACATATGACACAAAGCAATAATGAGCCTTTCCTGGAATCTCACTGCCTCTGTTGGTTACTCTCATCTTTTTCCACAGACCTTCATTGTCTTTAGATTTCAAACTTTTATCTCTTAACCGTATACATAACTTGAAAGTTGTATAGTCCTTTGTCAGGTTGTGTCCATGGATTTCTTTGAAACTGGAACAAAATGTTCATGAGGCACCAAGAGGTGCTTCTTACAGGCTTCTTACCAGACATTTCCAGGTGTGCTGTATGTCTGCAAGAGAGGAGCGGAATGTGCCAGCCCTTCCTCCTGTTTCCTCTGCTGTGGACTGAAGCTCCTGCCATGGAGAAAAATGGGGGACCGAAATCCACGTGGAAGTCTGCCCTGTGCCAGGAAGCCTCTGTGTGTCCCTAAGGGAAATGCAGGCTCCAGACAGAGAGAACAGCGTGCTGGGTCTGTGCTGGTGCCTCGGGTAGTTCTGTCAAATGCAGATACAGGGAGAGGATGAAGTGAAACAAACTGGCTACAGTTTGATGGCTAGGGTGCTTTACTGAGAAGAAGACGACACAAGGTTCTCGTTTCTGTGTCTATTTTTAACCCGGTAATTGTCTCATGTCAAATGCATGCACATCTCAGGGAATGGGGTCTGAAGCCCCAACTCTATAACCTGTAATTGCCATCCCTCTCACTCCATGATCTCTGCACTCCTTGGACACACAGTGGCCTGTCAACAACAAGAAAGGCTGAGAACAACCATCCTCTTCCTCCCTCTCCTCTTTCCCCTTTATCCTTTCCCTTATACCTGCCCAGGTGGTGGTCAGAGTCTTTTCTAGAGGAAGGGCAGAGGAGAAGAGATGGGGAGACTCAGAGCTGAGTCATCTCCTTACCAGGAGTTATAAGATATGTATAATACAGAAGTGTACCTATGCATGCATGAGGAGAAGATGGAGGGAAAACGTGCTGCTGCTGTCATCGTCCTTTTTTTTTTTTTTTTTTCTTTAATAAGAGCCAGCACTCCTCCACTTTATGCCTGTACACAGAAGAGCTTTGAGCGAACTGGATACTGAGTGCTTTATTTTAAGGGTTTTCCTGTATTGCATTCACATGAGTAAGCAGAAAGCTCAATCCAGACCCTTGCAGAGCAACACAAAGCCATATTACTGCTAATGAAACCTGCTTCAGAATTTAGCGGGAGAAACCTAACCACAAAGGCTAACTGCAAAGCTGAGCAAAGGAAAGTTAACCTTCTGCACTAGACATCACACATGAAATAGAAGTTGTGCCTGTGCCTGCAAGGCTATGACTTCACTTATTAATACACAATGTTATACCACATTGCTACTTTTTTTTTTTTTTTTTTTTGCTTTTAACACAGGTAAGGAAATAGCACTTGAGGAAGCTTTGAAAAGTCTCTGATTTAAACAGCAAATCACAGAATCACAGAATGGTTTGGGTTGGAAAGGACCTTCAAAGATCATCTAACCCACTGCCTTGTGTCTTGGTTAAGGACATCTTGCACTAGACCAGGTTACTCAAAGCCCCTTCCAACCTGGCCTTGGACACTTTCAATGATGGGGCAACCACAACTTGTCCGGAAAGCTTGTTCCAGTGTCTCACTGCCCTCATTTAAAAAAAATTTCTTCCTTATGTCCAGTCTGAACCTAGCCTTTTTCAGTTTAAAATTGCTTCCAAATATATAGGCACTTTTTTTTTTTTTTTTTTTTTTTCCTTGCTGAGTGAGTGCTGTGTTCATGTTATGGCTTAAAGAACTGTGGGAGGCCAGCTCCTTCTGGTTGCACTGAGAAGTCTGTTCTGAGATGACTTACTCACTCTCTGGAAATTTCACCCAGGCTCAGCAATCTGTAAACATGGGGAGATGGTGGTGGTGGTGAGAAAGCTTCAACATGCTATGGGCTCTGAACTGCTGGACAAATTGTGTGAGGGAAGCCTTGAGGTGTGTGATGAAAGTAGAAGAAATAAGAAAGGTTTCCAGTCAGGTGATGACAATAGCTGGATGAGAGTTTCAGACAAGTAATGAGATGGAAAGATATCTAAAAACAAGGAAATGAGAGGTGAAGATTTCACCTGTCTTCCTTGGAAAAAATCCCTACACCACTGTTTGCAAATGGAAGAACCCAACTCACAGCTGGATACTGTAGGCAGTCTTGTGTGCACTCAGCTTCACAGAAGAGAGTGCTGAGTAATGAAGCTGTAAATATTTTTACAGAAATCTTTTTAATTCTCATCACCTTCCTGTCTAAGATTAAGTGCTGTGTATCCAAAAAACTGTGTTACACTTGTGCAGTGCCTTCTGAAGCAAAGGAGCCTACATTTATTTGCAAATTGCATGTAGAGTGACTTTTACTACCATGTAGAAAAACACAAACCATATCTGAAATGTATTTTCAGTGAAGCTTTTCTGGATCTAAAAGAAATGCAGCCAGGATTGCTACATATGGTCAATGATCTGTATATTTAATGATGATAATACCCCGTAAATTTATAGTTGGCCACACACTGATTGCATTATGTATGATATCTAGAATTTATTGGTCAGTAACAGGAGCTGTGAAACAGAGTTATCATAGTCTCAAGTTGAATCTAAGTATCAACGTATTTTTTGCATCTCAGATTACATCCCTGCAGGGACTATGAGCGTGATAGTGACTGTGATGGTTACATTCTATCAACAAGTCAGGTACTTGCCCTCAAGAGAAGAAAAAAGCTTTGCACTTTCTGTCATGAGTGGAGAAATTATTTTACATGGACCAGTAAAGATAGCAATAATTGCCATAGGGCTTACAGTAATTCATGTAGAAGTTTCCCAATTGCTTATGTTGGACTGTCAGGTGGAAGACAATGTGTAAAAATAATTCTAGCTCAGCTTCCAAGAACAAAACTCTTGAAATGTCTTAGTCAATGGCAAATGGACAAATACAGAAAATGACAAGGTGACTGTTGCATGAGCCACAACAGTGCAGTAAAGGTACTCACTGAAATAGATAACTTGATTTTATCAGCTGTAGTCGGTGAAAAAAATTGCTTGATTGTATCAGCAAATTGAATAGTATTTTTTTCCAAGATTCACCATTAGGTAAAATAATGTATCCTACTAGTTCAGAAGCTTCATACTTTGTTAAAAATCTATTGGCTAGTGTACTAGTGGGGAAAAATTTACAGCTTTGGTTTTCCCATGATCAGTGACATCTATACATTGCATGAGAACTGCCTGGTGGCAACTTTAAAGTTCCTCAAAGATGATAAAGATAGGGATGATGGAGAGTTACTTTCAGTGTCTGAATACTAGTTATATTTCTTCCACAATCTGCTTTGTGGAACAGGCTTAAAATTAGAATAGTCCAATTTTGTATGATCTGAAATTTATTACATAGTACCTTCATTGAAGGGTCAGTTACAATAAAAAATTGATGAAAAATCCATAAAAGTTAATTCTTATCTATCTGAAAAGATATCATGGCAAAGCAGAGAAGGTGGAAATAGGTTTCTCGGTGATATACATCAGCCTCAATGACTTGACCTCATATTTTTGCTTTAACTGAAGAAGATTACCTTTACTTGCTTCAGCCACTTCCTTTGAAAAATGTTGACTTTTCAGAAAATTGCAAGCATTCTCAATGATCAACAGGCTGGATATGGTGCACTTTGGTAAGAATTATTGTTTACTAAAAGACTCAGTACAGCATTTGCACTTGTTTCAGAAGTACTAGTAGTCTAATCATCCATCTTCAAGTCTTAGTTCTTACAGTCCTTTTAAAACTCACAGAATTTATTAAGTCCTTTGCTACCTTGTAATGAACAGTAGGAAAAAATTCTTCCTTGTCTAAACACAGTACCATTCACCAAGCCTTCCAAGTATTGATTTTGTTGAAGATATGCTTCAAATTGAAGTTTTTCAATTGTAGACATAGAGTTTTGAAACAGATTTCAAAAGAAAGACTGCCTCCTTCATCCTATTATGTTCCTGCAGTCTTTACTTTCAGAGAATTCTCAGTTAACTTTCAGAAAGTATCTGTTGACAGTGTCAAAATCTTTAAAAAAGTGAGCCCTGAATGAGCATCCTTTTTTTCTTTTTCTTTTTTTTTTTTTTTCTTTTCCTTCAGGACCAAGATGACATTTGCCGAGCCTATGGCACAGTGAAGACAGAATGACTCCTGGTGCTCTCTCTACGGTGAAATAGCTTAATAGCTTTGCAACTCAAAATAAAACTTTGTAGGCTCAGTTGAGGTGACAATCCTTGAGATATTGGTAAACTGCTTGCTCAGAAGAGTTGACTTGCCTCCAAATTTTTTTCTGACCCCAAGTGTCTGGAAGAAATTATTAAGGGCTTTGCCATCTTTGCAGTGCAGAGCAAAAAGCAGCTTTCCTCTATACAGATATTTCTGTGTGCATCCCAGACTCACAATGTGCAGGAACCAGTCCACAGCTTCTGATAGCACTGCATTGCAGCAGGAAGGTAAAAATTCGTAATGATAAGTTTTAGATTTCTGTTTTTCTTCTGGTTAGTATATAGATGGCAATTGTTCATTATACCTTTTTTACAGAAGATGCACATTAGATTTGCTGCAGCTGAAGTTTTAGATGCAGCTGACTCTTGTGAAAGGGGTTTTCTGTTTAAAAAAAACATTCCTTTTCGTCCATAAGTACCAATTTCTCCCTCCACCACTTTTTTTCAAAATGCTGGTTTTCCTATCTATGATTTTGTTTTGGATAGTGTTTTGGAAAAGGAATGCAAAACAGATTAAAATCTCCTAGGCAAGAAAAGCTCAGACTCCTTTCAACCCCCTTCACTAAACAGAACAAATCCTGATGTTTCTTGAACAGCTATGCTTTGTACTTCTCTGATGTACACACTTTGCATTTCCAGGCAAATATGTTGCACATTTGTTTAAAACTTTGAAACTAGAGAAGAAATGCTGTCTAAGACATTACCGTACACCTCCAGTCTTCCCTGCTTCAGTCTTACCAATGACAGAAGCTAAAGTAGATCTTTTGTGAGGTTTCTGGTGAGTCTCAGAAATGCTTCTCTTTCTGTTTCTATCCCTGATTACCATTAACTGGGATAAAATCCTGGCTCCAGTGGCTTCATCTGTGCTGCTAAGTAACATTGTTCCAAGGACCATTTTTTGGCTGTCAGGCCAAATGACACAACTTAGGTCCAAACTCCAAGGCACTTGACCTTGTGTCTTCACTGGGCCCCATGGGGCTGTAAAGCAAATTGTTGTTTTGCTTGTGTTTCTTTTCAGTTTAAAGTATTTCAAACAATGTGAGGATTATGTAGCAGCCTCTCAGGATAGTGTTTTTATAGCAGGAAGCTGAAATTATGCTGCATGCCCCTGGGTGTTGCATGGAGACAACTGGGGAGCTTGGAGATAGAAAGCCAAAAAGAGCAGCATTAGGATAGTGCTGAGATGGGATTTCACCCTGGTTAAAACAAGGAGTATTCTAAGGGAAGATGCAGCTGGCCAGGAGTCTTGGAGATATTTTCAAAAAACTTCTACCAGTTTTGCAGAAGAAAAAAGACTAGTTATCATGTATTGACCACAGACTGAAAAACACACTAAAAGACAATTATTTCAATTCCTGATCAATGCAAGGCTTAAAGGGATGCCAAACAGCAACGAGGAAGAAATTGTAGGAAATGGAAGATATATCCTGGATGTATTTGTAGTTTTTCTGCAGCCTAATTAGAACACTCTGCCCTCCGAATTTTCCATGGGCTTAGAGCCAGCTTTGTCTATTCAACAGGCATCATTAATAGGTACAGTTGACATTCATTTATTCCTTCTGCCTTAGGCAAGGTATAAACTATCTTAGTAAGCTGATATCTTTAATCTTCACCTGTAGACTATCTATCTCCAGCCTGAGCTGTGAGGCCATAATTCTGATGATCCTTCATGGGTACTGGTCACATTTGGTTTAGGCTGGAGACATAAGCCTAAATCAGAGATAAAAGGAATCTAAATGACTTGGATTGACTCTCTACAACAAGTTGGAATTCCATTTATTTTTGTCTTCATGAAGTGGAAAACTTAATGTCCTTGTATATTTCCAGCCTTCTGAAAGTAAATTCTAACCTTCCTCACACCTATGCAGCTCAGTTAATTTTAGTAGATTTCCAGAGATTCTTACAGAGTTAATTTTGCTTGCTTTCCTCTCTTTGGCTGTTTAGTAGTACAGAAAAATCTGATCCACAGCCCTCAGCTGTAGGTTGGTCTGAAACAAAAAAATGGAGAATAGAACAAAAGAGAATGTCAGTCTGGAATGACACTAATAACATTCTTTTCGCTGGACTTTATTTGCAGTCCTTTTAAACAACAACAAAAGTCTCTGCATTCAAGATACTGAGTCTGGTCCCTGTCTCTTACAGTACACTAATGAAAATCAAGAAGAATTCTATTGATCCCAGTGCAGTTAAATAAATGTAAGAGAAATTTAAATTGGGCCCATTGTAGGCAAGATATAAAGCTACAACCTGTCAAGCATTTATGTAGTCCAACAGCATTCTAGGTAGTAGGTGGAGGGGTTTCGTTAGATGGAGATATGTTGTTGAATTAGTCAGGCCCAAAGGAATCTCAAGGCCACTTCGAGAAGCTGAGAACAGAAACTGCTGTGAGAAAGAGGGGCGTTTCTTCATTAACAGGGCCTCAGCATGGCGTGAGTCGTTGGACCTATCATCGGTGGGGCTCCAGTGTGTGGACTGCCCATGATACTCATCTAGTGAATCCATGTTTGGAGTGTGGACGCGTGATTAGAGAATAGTTGTGTATATAAGGAGGCTTGTTTCTGTAATAAATGGCTTTGCGTGATTCACATTGAATCGGAATGCTGAGTCCTTTATCGCTCCAACAGTAGTACAGAATAAATACATGCAAAAAGATTCCTGTCCCAACCCATGTCAAGGCACTTGCTCAGAAATTAGTATTCAAGAAATTCCTCATAGCATGAAATCATTCAGAAACTACACTGGAGTGAGGAAGAGATTAAACATATTCTTAACTCCGAGTACATTGTATCACATGTGGAAATTCAAGAATATTTGTTATGTTAGTGCAGATAAATGTGGTTTAAAATGAGCTGTGAAATGCACAAGAAGAAATGTAATTGAGATTAAATGGAGACTATGACTTTTATCTTTTCCCTTTGCAACCACTCACTTTTCCAAGCCAGTGAATTCTCATCATCCTTCAGTAGCAGGTGGAAATTAGATTAACATCTGGAAGGATGACAATCTTGAAGGTGTTTCCTTCTATCTGATACTGTTAATGGGACTCCTGGACTTGGCCAGAGTGCAAGGAACTGCGTATAGGTGGTAGAAGACGCTCTCTGTCATTTTCTCTGTAGGTTTTCTATTGTCTTCTGAGCTCCAGCCTGTAGTATGCTCTGTGTAGGAGTAGGTGTTATGTATGCCAGAATATGGCCTCCTAAGATATCTGGCATGAGTTTGTAAATAAAGGAGCAGTTTGTGTGATATAACTACTTTTTTTTTTTTCTTTTTTTCCTTATTTTAGGGACCAGAAATAAAAAAATGTGCCATTCTATACAGAATGGAGAGAAATTTCCTCCACTTTGGAAAAGGTAGTTTTTTTGACATTATAATATGTTTGAAATTCTTTTGTTTTTAAAAAAACTGTCACATTGGTAAAAAATCTGGCCTCTTTTTGCAAAAAATCTGAAGCCAGACGGAGAGGTTTGATACCAACAGGTTCTCAACTTTTCCAAATATATCAGATGATGTATCAACAAATACGAATGGAGTATTTTCCCACTAAAACAATCTCTTAATTACACACAAGCACCCCCCCCTCCCATTTTCTATCCTTAATTTGCAGTGATTTTTTTTTTTTTTAATTAAAAATCAGTTTTAATTTGGAAAGTTAACTCAGGTTTTAAAACGTTCTTAAACATTTTAAATGGTTGAAATTAGACAAAAAAAATTATCTTTAAATGAAAGATTTATTTTTTATCATATAAATAATATGTATTTACTTTCCAGCTCACTTGCCATTTCAAAAATCTCCATTTTTGCCTCACAGTTCATTTTTTTCCTAATTCCCCAATAAGTAGAAATATCCATAACTTCCTCAAGCATTCTTTTTAACATACTGTCCTGTGTCTCTCTCTGTAGCCCTTCTTCTGTGCTTAGAGGCTAGGAATTAAAGTTGTTTTCTGCAGGTTGTTTTCAAATCCCTATGTAATGTAGTCTATCACTGAGCTCTGCAGCATTCAGTCACTGACACATGCAGAAGAGCTCTTTGTGACACACTTCTTTTTCTGCTTTTCTATGGCTCTGCTATGTTCACCTTTTCCATTAACCCACTCTGATGGTCCCATTAAACTCAATACCAAAGCTGCCTTTGATTTCAAAAGGAGTAGGTTCTGGCTAATGATTAACACGATCTGATCTGCCTGATGCTGTGGAGCAACATGATGCTAAATGTACAGGTGGGAAATAAACTGCTTTTCAGTAGGATGACATTGCACACTGTCACTTCCATATCATCAATCAAAACTCATTAAGAAGGGAGTGAATTTTTCAGCTTTTTTATTTTCGTTACTACTGCACCATTTGTTGTCAGTAGTGGCCAGCTGAATAAATGCTGAAAAATGAGATCCAATGAAATCGTGAAGTCAAACACAGATTTTCAGCTACACCAGTTGTATCAAAGGGGGCTACACAGTTGAATACCCATTATACGAGGCTATAATGTAATCCTCAGGGACTATTTATATGTTCCATTTGCTACAGCCATTATAATTAAAAAAGGAATCCCACCAGCTACTTTGGGATCAGGTTGTAGGATTGTGTGCAAGAACTGAAGCAACAGAGGCTTGCCACATCAACAGAGGGCTAAGAATGAAGAGACCAAGTTTTTGTACCTAACTCAGACATGGGTCCTTGTGAGGTCTTAGACAACACTTGCAAATCTCTATGGACCTCAGATTTTATATCTAACCACATGTTTCTATGTAAAATATGTTTTGAGATATGTGAGGCTACACAGTGTAAGGCATCTGGATAGCACAGGACATCCCACTGTTGTTAATTATCAAAATATTGCGTGACAGTGTGTGGCAGACAGTATTCAGAAGCAGAGGCATGAAGAAAGTAATGGAACAGCAAGAAGAAATGGAGAAAATAGTCAAGGATAAAATAATTCGGTGTGTTCAAGGAGCAGTTTTAAGTCTTGCAGACTTTCATTTAGCTCAATTGAGCTGTCTTCAAAGAGAAACTTTCACTCTGCCTTAAAAGCACTTTTTCTGATTCAGGGTCTTCATATTCACTATTTTTTTTTTTTAGTAAAACATGTTTCAGATTATCTAGTAAGTCCAATTTATCTTTGTCCTGAGTGAGCATATATTTCAAGAGAACCTCAACTCTTGAGGAAATTTATGCAGTTACCTCAATTTATAAGCACTAAGGATCCAAAGAGTGTGGTCTAGTTCCTCTCATTTTTATAAATATTCTTCCAACGTCACCACCACAACTTAGAATAATGTTTAATGACAGCATCATAGCAACAAAATAAATACCTGTTAATTATTCCTAACTTAAAAAATTTCCTTACTATGACAGATATTCTCCTCTGTGAGAAAAATGTTTTTTTTGCTTTGTAGTGTGGTTTTACAAGTGGGTATAATTTGGGAAAATATTAAAATATTAGGAAGCTTTACCAATTTCTTGACTTCTTAACTTAAGCTTTTGTCTACTTCAGTAAAGTAAGAGCATTGCTGTTTTTTATATTAAACCTGAAGAGTTTAAAATGATCTAATCCATGCCATCTAGAGAAAGTCAATTGATTATTTTGTTTTTGGAACTGAGAATCCTGAATCCACACTTTTGCCCTGGATGGAATATTAACGAGGCCAGAAAAATGAAATAAACCACTAATCCTGTAGGTGATAAAATTTGGTAGAGTCACTGAAATCATAAAGAAAACTCTGTTTATTGTTCACAAAGTGTGTTAAGAAATGGCTTAAAATGACAGTAGTGTGGTAGTGGATCATTACCAGTCATATAACCCCTCCAAATTATTTCCACATCTGTGGATTTTTTTTCACTGAAATCTAAACCCAGGGAAACATATAATGATTAATATAGTTTTCTTGCTGCTGGCAAATTATTACTGTATTATCCTCCAAATGGTAGGAGATTATTGCATAGTAGGATAGCTTCCAGCCATTTGCTTGACTTGACTTAGCAGAAGAGTGAACTCACCTGCAGCCAGTCTCCCAGCTTGCAACTAGTGAGGCACTGTTATCAGGAGATGGTCTTGCTGGCTTAGTAAAAGTTAATTGAATCTGGTGTTTGGAAGCAGGGTAGAGGTAGGTGGTCTGGTGCCTCTGCAAGATCAAATCCTGAGAAATCGTCTCAAAGATGTTAGGAAAGGAAAAGAAGTGAAAATACATCAGATGCAGATGCTTTTATGGAGCAAACTCCAAAATCTTGTACTTGGGAACAGTCTGAAAATGTAGGCATCTACAAAAGGAAATACTCTTCTACCTCTGTATGTAACTGAACTGCAGTAGTCTGCTTTGGAAGCAGTAAAGGCATTTCTTTCTTTCCATTACGTGGAATAACACACCCCCCGCCCCTATTTCCCAAAAATATCTGTACGTTCTGCAAAGGTTTCCAATATTAGTTGGAGTGACATACAATGAGGAACTCTCATTCAAGTCTTTGTTTCAGGTAGGCTGTGGGATAGAAGCATTAGGCAGGGAGAACAGACTTAGTGAGATCTTCTCATTTTAGGTATGATGATGTACTGTCCAATGCTAATCTTGAAACCAAAGAAGTAGCAACTGATAAGTTACGATCTACTCAATGTTGCTATGTCTATCTAGGTCTGATAGGATGGTAATGCTTAGTGCCCATTAGTTTTATTTTGGGAAATTCTCTAAAACATCACTAAATTCTGATGACAACAGTCTTGGTGGTGTATTTAATATCTCACTTAAAAAAAAAAAAAAAAAAGAACCTGGAGGATTTCAAATAGTTCTTAGTAGTCCCTTCAAAGAAATAAAAAGTCTGGGTTGTGATGAGTAAGGACAATAGCTTTTGTTGTCTCTATAGTTAGTATTGGTATTATTTTAATCACTAATAATATTATAAATATGCAGTTATATTTTTTATACATTTGATTAACCAGAATTGAGCCAATGAGAACACTTCCCTAGTTTCAAAACTAAAAACTCTATTAATATTGTATGACCTCTGCAGCACCTTAAGCAATTGACTCTTTGAACTTCTTTGAAATTTGTCTTCTGAAAGAGCTTTTGCTATGTTTCTGTCTAATTTATTTAACATCTCTTCAGAGTACCTTCTGTTCCTCTCCTATCCTCTGAAGTTGTATCCAGCAGATCTGTCTGTGCTGGGTATCTTTCAATCTCAAATCAGGTAAGGTACATTGATTTGTCCTAAAATAAATAATATGCAAATTCAGGTTGATAAATATTTTGGCCCTGTCAATATGACTAGCAGGTCCTCAGCTCTATTCATGATTAGAGCATTTATTTGTAAAGGGATAATATAGTTCTGCAGGAGCAGGAATTGTTTTGAAAACATCTCAAATACTTAGCTTTGACAGAATGTCATATAATGAAAAATCAGGGCAATACTATGTCAACAGGAACTGTTATAAATCAAGCATTTGCTGTTCAATAAATTAAACATTCACTTTGTTTAACCAGCTGTCAAAAAGCTTAAACATTTTCAAGTATATGTAGCACAGACTTTTACTAATAAATTGAAATCTAGTACATTACACAGGTCCTGACCTTGTGATTTTCCATACAATGCAGATACATGAAATTCCTGAAAGAAAAAAACAATCACAGGAGTAGCACATGAGCCTGAAACAATGATGTGCATGAAGAAATGTTCACTCATCTGTATTTCATGCCTAAGCTAACAGTGGCCTTTGAGATCTATACCAGCTCTTAAACTACTACGCAATCCGCTCAGTGTAGAATTAGGCATAGTAACAGAGTTTTCAGTCAAAACATCTTGCTTTGCGTAACTTTCAGGAAATGTTTTTAAAAATAACAACAAAATCAAGTAAGCCTGCCTTTATCTCAGTTCACTGAAGAAAGCACGTTGCTTTCTTATTTCCTTGTCAAAAGGATTTCTTTATGTAATTAGTTTTTATGTAATTTCTTTTTTTTTTCTTTTTTTTTTTTTTTTTTTATTCTTCTATCCTCTTAATTTTTAAAATGGTTCAACTAATAGACATGACTGTAGGGAACTTGATGCTTCCAGAAGAATTACCTTATTCAGGAAAGAAATAATGGATGAATTCCATGTCCACTTCCTGCAAAGCCATCTTGTCTCATATTCTGTTTTCCACTGCAAAATTTACTCCCTTCAAATGTGAATAACCCATCCTAGTTTTATGAATTACAACTCTTATCTCTCTCTGCCCTCCCTTTCCTTGGAAACATACTTATCCATATTTGGTTTAAGAGCAACTGTGGTTATAGTTTTGAGGTTTCTCAGTGGTAATAAATAATTTTCTAATTTGATGTCTGGAAGAACCCCTTAAAAAGAAAGTAAAATATGTTTATTTTGAAGTTTATTTTATAATTGAGGAAAAATCCTTAAACTTATTACTTTGTGTTAGAATTCAATAAGAAAAGTTCACTTTTTTTTGGTCACAATTTGCTATTTATTGTCACAAAATAGGATAGGTGAACCCTTAGGGAGAATGGGTATGCAATCCTTAAAAAAAAGTTGTGATACAAAAACAACTGGAAAAGAAAACAAACTTTGTTGCAATCACTGCCTTTCAAATTCATTACTCACCTCCCTCAAGTTGTATATCGAGTCAGAGAAAGTGGAAAAGAATTACAGAAACCTCTTTACAGACTACTGAGACAAGTGAATAGATCTCTGCAGTTCTAGAAGCCTAGCAAAGGACTGCGCAAAAATGAACTGCAAAACTGAGGGGCATTTTCTGGGATACCTTTTCTGCATCTTTGCAAATGATGGCTTTGTACCTAGTCAGTATGCAATTAAAATATACATCGATAGCAGAAATTTCCCTTCTTGGTCACTGTCACATTACTCAACTGGCATCGAGGGCTAATGAAATCAACTATCTATCTGTGTATTGATAAAAAACATTGGTATTTACATAATTAAAAAAAAAAAACCTCAGTTATATTCCTTTTGCTTGGTTTCAGCTATAGATAAAGATGTTGAAGGCGTAACATTTACAGTGCCATTTTGCAGTTACACATTATCTGTAAAGGTCAATGGACATTATCACAGCATCACTGTCATCTGGCATTGGCAGCATTATCATTTTTGTCATCATCCAGTTGTTTCTAGACAAACTATCTGAGTTAAAATCCCATCATACCAGGTAGAGTGCAGGTTTACCTTAACATGAAATATTTGCTTCTGCAACTTATATCATACTACATTACGATATTACAACTTAAAGGATGCTGTAAAAAAAAAGAAAAAAAAATTGAAAATAATTTATCCCACAAAAATCAACTTTCTTTGTCATTCAGGCTCCTGCCAAGATCCTCAGATAAGCATAGAAACACAATTTAAAGAAACATACTCTCAAGAGAACTTCTCGGACCATCAAAGTCAAGCACGCCGAAGCACCTCTGTAACAAGATGTTGAGGATGGGTAAACGAAAGAAAAGGGAGGGAATCATGCAATGAGCTGATTCTTGTAGAGAACAAATATTTGCACATTTCCTATTTATAATATGTAGATTAACAATCTGTCATTTTTTTGACATCAGCATTTGCATGTAATCTATTTATTTTCCATGGAAGAGTGACACTAAAATTCTACAAACCTCAATTGCAACACACATAAACATTGACAGGCAGGGATTTATCAAGTGTATAAAATACCTTCAGGGTATCCTGAGGGAATTGCTTACTTTGGCATGAAAATCAGTTAAAATCTTTCCAGTCTAATTTCTTCTTTTTTCTGTGATCCACTTTTGTTGTTGTGTGAAGTCTATGAATTTAATAGAATTTCCTGAATTTATCCTGATGCAATTTTATATATATAAAATTATATATATTTTTATATATTAGTCAGAACAGAATGGAATAATCTTAATTCACCAAGTTACTTTTATACATTCCGATCCCTGCTAGGTTTGTTTGATAGGAAGACACTAGTGGAAGACTCTGGGAAAAACAGCAGTAGCAGATATAGGAGCATTTAAACTCTGATTGAAATGATGAGGACGGATGGTAACCTGTTGGCTGGAAAAACATTTTGTGGATCACTTGTAGCTAAAATATTGCTTCCAGGTGGGACTAAAATACAGAGAGAGGCAGTGACAACCACTGAGCAGTCACAGCATCTTCTGAGGAGACTGGTGACATGGGGGAGTGGGATTCAGTTCTTTAACGTACTGGACTGAAAGCAGAACAGTCCTTGAGCATTTGACTGGCTGCTGAACTCTGCAGGTGCCCTTTATCTGCCTAAATACTCTGCTGTAAAGGACAACCTTTTTTTGTTGTGTATTTTACATGAAAGTGTGCCAGTTTCCCTGCACTATCATGTTTGCCTATTCTTATTATATTAATAATGCATAATTCTATGATAGCAAACATTATACAGTGAATGAGGGGAATTTGCTGGCCTTTCCGATTACAGTGTCTATATAACTATGATCAAATGCTCGTCAGCCGAAGCATTAGTGCTGCAAAATTGGACCAACAGAGAAAATTAGGATAGGAGAACAGAACAAAAAAGAGGGATTTTGGGATAAATATGTTTAATACAGTAAATTTAATTGTGTTTTTCAATAAAAATGACAGATACTAAAATCTAGCCAGGAGGGATTGTAGAAAGATAAAAGAGTACAAGCTGCATTGTCAGCTTGAAGTTGAGCTCAAAGGCTGTGTGTATTCAGCAGTGTAGAAACTCTCTTTATGTGCTGAAGTAAGAAGATGAAGTCATCATGCTTGATTCACCCCTGAAAGCAGATGTGTGAACCACAGTGCCCAACAATGTCTAGCTGCCAGCGAAGACATATTTACATCCATATTGAAAGCTCTTAGGACCCTTGTTGATAGCAAATATCCCAAAACAGAGGTAAACTGGTACAATCTCCAAGCATCTAGTTTTGGGGAGCAATGTGAGATTCTTGGACACCTCTATGCAATGGGGCAGACCTGCCTCTCCACTACCCAGTCCCTGTATGTACATGGTGTAACAGCTAAAGGTGAGATGGCTGATAGGACTGTATGTCTGAGTGCAATATTAACCTGGAATTTCCCACCAGTGCAGGATGGTGGCTGTCTGAGGTGGTCCTATGGGAGACCTGTATCAGTGAGACTGATGGAGGCTTGCCAGCAGTTAGAAGCTGCCTTTAGCATAGGTTGAAGTTACTACATTACTAATGTTTGGCTAATTTTTTCTGCTAGAGAATGACATGTTTGTGCATATACAGCAGAGGAGCTGCTACTGAGACCAACAGACCACAGATCAGAACAAGACTTGAAATAAATGCATACACAGCGCTCTTTCTGGGTCTGTTCATCGCAGTTTGCTTTTTTTTGTCACTGTATTTGCTTTTAGTTCTTAAGCACAGAGTCTATACGACTTTCCTACTCTAGCAGGTGTAAATAGTGTCTTTAGTTTACTAAATGTCTATGTGGAATTTGGTAGAATAATTTCCTTCTCACTATAGTCTACAGTTTGCAGATGTGCAGTAATGCTAAGTGCTTGAGGAAATGAACATCAGTGGAAAGAAGATAAAACAATGTTCACTATGTACCTTCAGTCATGTACTCGGTATGAGACAATAACCCTCTGGAAAGCAGTGTGCTGCTGTTTCTTATATTCTTATGTAAATATTGGTGTAATTTAAATCAGAATGTTAATTTTCCAGCAAGTCTATAAATCTCTACTGCATCAAATAAACACTGTACATGTTTTAGTTACTTTAAATATGGATCTGTATTCAAGGAACAGAATTCATAGTAGCTGACTGACTGAAGTGTAAGTAGCACAGCTTAAATTTTGAATTCAGTGTTTCATTTATATATATTTATATACATATAGACTATGTTGACACTGAACTCTTCATATTCAGTCCACAGATTTTGATGAAAACCTTCTCAACTAAATGTGAGTATAAAATTAAAGGAAATTATAATATAAACCTGCCTTACATGAAAGAAGATGTGGGATTTACTGAATAAGTTATTTGTTGTGACTTACTCCGCTTTAGCCTTTATATCATTTTGTTTACCAGATGTGATAAGGATGCAAGAGCAGTACTTATACAGACAGTGACTTCAGTGTGAAATGACCACCAAACCCACCACTGTTGTAAGTGTCACTTAACTATCATCCACCAAGTTTATTCTGCTGTTTCATATGAACAAGCAAGTGGAAAAAACAAACAAACAAACAAACAAACAAACAAACAAAACCCAACAACCACATTTGTGTGGAAAAAACCTTTAGTTAGAAAGCTGTTGAGGGAGCTGACGATTCCTTTTCCAAAAATACATGTATTTGTGTGTTCCATTGGTCATGGTCTTATAAACTTTATGCTAAGGTTAATCATATTGCTGTGACACACACATTGTTAGGTTATGTGATTAAGGGGTAATCATGGAGAACACAAAGACTCCTTGAGGACCAGAGAGCTATGGTAGATGGAGGAATGCTAGGAGCCTGACCAAGGGAGATGGGGCACCACTGAGTAGGGCTTTTACTTTAATTCTGCATGTTCAGTATTTCCTCTTTGGGCCAGAAAGGAGCTAACTATGGACTTTCAAACTAGATTTCAAAAAGCAGCGTATTCATGCCCTAGGACAAAGTATTACAGATCATACAAAAAGGAAAAGCCTTGCAAACATTTGTCCTGCCTTGTGGGTTCATCAGACATTGCCTACCTGGGAAATGCAGGTACAAGTTTGTCAGCTTTCCAGTGTCTGGCTTTGCATAGATGTTTTGGGATGTTTTTTTCATCTTTTGCCTTCTTGGTTGATACCAGAGTAAGCCAGTATAAACAAATTTTCTCTGGAGCATGAGGTTTCCTCCAGACTTGTTTGGTATTCCTATGGGTTTGCATCAAGGAAGCAGAAACATATAAGCACACAATGTTTATAGCATTGGTCCAAAAGACTCTACAAATGTTCTGTGTGTCCACAGTGTTTGTCATGTCTCCCTGCACAATAAGCTTTGAAGTTCACATGTTTCCAAGCACTCACATCTGTCACATCACATGTTGAACCTTTTTCCTCATCTGCTGCATGACCAGGGTAAAGACTTCCAATCACTTGCTGCCCATGTGGGGCTGGCAACCAAACTTCAGCATCACAAGTGTGATATCTGTATGTGCCAGATGGCAAAATCTTTGAACATTCGATTTTACTTCCTGACTATTTGCGAACATTAAGAACTCTCATGGGGAAGAAATTATTGTACACTAAAAGCAACATATAAAGTAAGAGCAAACGGGTAAATGATTTTTTAATTAAATCAAAACATTTTCCTACTACAAGCCATGGGGAAAGCACTTTCCAATTTAGATGAGCTTTTAAAACATACCGTGACATGTTTAATTCAAAGCAATTCTGGACATTTTATTTTTCAGGATGCTCACTTTTATAAAAGGAGTACACAGAAAAATAGGTGGCTTGCTCATATTCAAAGGGAAAATGAAGCCACACAGACTTGCTGGCACAACATGTAAACCAACACATTTTATATTGGTAGGACTGGGTTGCTTTTATACACCTTTATAAAGTAGAATGCTACCTCAGTAAGGGAAGTGGGGAAAAAGTGGGGATAAGTCAAGAAAAGGTAGAAGGTGAACCAGTACATCAGACTTTCAGACTCAATGAAGATGGAGATAATGTGTTATTACAACACCTAGCACTAGAGAAAGTCTTATGCAAAGAAGCAGTCTTTTTCTGAGTTGCATACCATTATCTGGTATTTTTTATTTTGGGGAGGATATGTGCTTTTCAGTGCTTGATAAAATGATGAAAAGCAGAAACTATCGCTGTGCACAGATTCTGCTTTAAATCCAGATTCATGTTGCATTTACCTGCAGGAAAAACAAAACAGAACAAAACCTTATTGAGGCAGCTGTCGGTATTTTTTAGCATAAATAGTTTGAGTGATAACTGATAAGAATGAGAGAGACCATGCCTGTGAGTCTCCACAAGACCAGGGAAGGTTTGCAAGCCCAATGAGGTCTCCCCTCAGTCTCCTCCAGGCTGAACAAATCCAGTGACTTTAGCCACTCCTCATACGGCTTCCCTTCTAAACAACTTCCCCTCTTCATCAACTTCATAGCCCTCTTCTGGACACTTCCTGGTAGCTTTATATCCTTTTAATACTGTGACACCCAGAACTGCACACAGTGCTCCAGATGAGGCCACACCAGTGCAGAGCAGAGTGGGACAATCACCTCCCTCACCCAGCTGGCAATGCTGTGATTGATGCACCCAGGACATGGTTGGCCCTCTTGGCAGCCAGGGCCACTATTGGCTCATGTTCAACTTGCCGTCAACCAGAACCCCCATATCCCTCTCTGCAGAGCTGTTTTCCACCTTCTCATCCCACTGCTTGCACAGCCAGGGTTGCCATATCCCAGGTGCAAAATCTGTCATTTGCCCAGCACTCTGCTGTGTAAAGAGAAAGGGTGAATAAAAGCTACCCACCCTCACATCCCAACACAATTATTTTGTGCTCTTTTCCTTTGAAATGACCATGATACAGTTATTCAAATAATTGAAATGATGTCTTTCTGTACTGTCTTTGAATGGGGACTGAACTAGATGATCTTTTGAGGTCCCTTCCAAACCCTAACATTCTGTGATTCTGTGAATGATGCAGGTATTTGTAAGCCTCTGACAAACATATGAATTGAGGATAATTAGGCAAATCTGTGACTTTTGGAACACTGCAGACATTATTTCCTTAGTGGGGAATAGTTCTGAATAGAGGAGAAAAAAGAGATCTCAAAGTATGCTTATTTTAAACATGTGGTGATAAACTTGGAGAGTCAAAAAGATTTCTGTTTTCAAAGCTAATTTACTTAGCAGGGGCCTATAGGATGATGTCAGGAGATCTGAAATGGCTGTTTCCAGTAGTTCTACTTTGCCATCTCTCTCTTTTCACTGCAGTCCCCAGAAGGGTCATTTGATTTTGGTGACCATGCTGCCTTCAACTCAGCCAAAGCCAGCAGAGTGCCTTTCAGCAAAAATTCAGATTGCTCCTCCTTGTACTCAGCAAGCCTAAGCACCTCTGGGATGAGGTGAAGGCATTTGTATTTGTTTTACTGTGCCAGAGGGCACTGAAATAACTCTTCTGAGCCAACACTCTGCCTTTTCCAAGAATATCAGTGCCCAGAAATGCTGGGGAGGAAGGAAGCATCCTCAAATTGACATATTTCACAGTAGTACTCAAACTCACATGTGTCTTACAACCCTTATCCCTGTGAAGATCATGGTCAAGAAGAAAGCTAACAGTTTTGGGGCAGAATTAGTTTGCCACACAACAACAGGGGCTGTTTTATTACCAGTTTTAAAGCAACTCTGTAAATCAGTGTGTTATGGTGAACACCCAGATGATGAACCTTTATCCGTGAGACTTTAAGCAATACTTTTCTCTTGCCATGGTCTTTGGTCCTCCAGGAGAGCAGGAGTACTAATACCCACTACTGTCCCACCACTTCTGGTTTGAGAATCTACTGAAAGTGTGAGGCAGCTGTTGGAGGAAGATGGCAGGTGTCGTGGTTTAACCTGAACTAGCAATGTAATCATGAGAGCTGCTCACTCCCGACCCTCCCCACCCTCCAAACAGGGGGGAGAATTGAAAGGGAAGGGAAAAACTTGAGTTGAGATAAACATAGTTTAATAAAATAACAAAACACCGACACAGTACGAGTAAATCTATATATAAAATAGAAATAGAATATAAAATAAAATATATTCAATGCAATTCCTCATAAAAGCTGTAGAACTTCCCAATCTCTGACAAAAAGAGTGAAGACCAAGAAGATGTGAGAGAGCCCAGAAGATCCTGACTATACTTAAATATGAAGCACGATGCTAATGGGATGGAATACTCTTATTGATCAGTCTGGATGTCATTCAAGCTCTGCCCCATGTCTGCCCCACCTTCCTAGCTGCTTCACACCTGTGGGAAGAGTGCTCAGAATGTCCTTCGCTCTCAGACCAGAGCAACTAAAAACATTAGCTCTGTCCCAGGGTGTTATCTGCTTGTTCTTAAACTAAGTCCAAATAATGACCATGCTAGCTATGAAAAAAATAAAAGGTTTCTAACTGCATGAAGAAAATTAACTCATTTTCAGTCAAACCAGCACAGCAGGCTACTGATTGTAGTACCTGCAAGAGACACAGTTAATGGTGTAACAAGGGATTTTCTGAGTCTACCATTGCAGCATCTCCTTATAACTGAAAGCGCAGTAATGGCATCCCTCCCTAACAGACAAAAGATGTCCTGTAGCAGACTAAGCAAGGCAGAGGCAAATCCTACCATTGCTTTCCCCATTCTTCCCCCTCTGGATGGTCACTTGGGAGCTCAACACTAGAGGTATACTCCTTCTTAGGTGCCTCATTCTCAGTGATGTCAACACAGAGGTCTCTCAAAGTAGAATTCCAAATGGCAGTGAAAATCTACTTCATCTGCAACCCTTGCATCAGGTCAGATCATGACTGTCTCTCTGTACAAAACCCAGTATCACAGTCTGACATTCATCTTCACGTAGGTGTCTGCCATCAACTCTCTTCAAACATTGTGGAAAGAAATAGGTACTTTTAGGATAAGATTCATCTGACAGTTTAGACATCCTTTTCAGGATAAAATTGACTCCAAGAGGGCTTGTTTTACTCCAGTGACTATAAGAGGAGTTGGAGTGACTAATTCAGAAATCTCACCAAATGCATTCCACCCAATGTTGTTATGCTGAGTGACAGCAGGGATCAATGGGACTTTAAAGGGTGGGTGGATGGATTAGAAGTCGTCCTCATGACTTGCTAGGACTGACAGAAAATGGCCAGAAGAAATACTTGGATTCCCATCACACCTTTAGGCCTCCAAACTCCTGCAGTTCTCATACAGAAACCTGTTGTTTTGGTTTCCCATTACCCTTGGACTCAATGGAGGGTATACCTGATGTAACAGCAAAAGCAGAAGAGAAAATGAATATGTCACAAACAGGAGTGATACTAAATAAATGAAGGATAGCATTTCCCATTTATGCCAGCATCTTTTGAGATGCTCCCCATATCTTCTTCCCCAGAACAGCCTGTCAGAGGAGTTTTGTTTTCATAGAGTCATTGCTGGTACCAGACTGGTGTGCTGGCCTTTCCTCTGCATTTCTCTGTGTGACTGTTCAGTGAGAAGCACAATGATCCTTTGTGCCTTTGCAGTCTGTGAATAGTCATTTAACTGTGGAGAGAAGCAGGGGATTCAGAGCTGTGAGTCCTGTCATTCCTCTAGTGACCATATGCAACATAGAGTTTGGCCTCAGAGATGGGCAGATCAAGAGCTAAGTTATTTTGATCATAGCCTTGTAGAGTCACTGACGTTGGAAGAGATCTCTGGAGGTCATCTGGTCCAACCCCTCTGCTCAAGCACAGGGTCATCTACTTATTTCCTGATGTTTAGATGGAGCCTCCTGTGTTGTGCCCGTTGCCTCCAGACCTGTCACTGGGCACCACCAGAAACAGTCTGGCTTCGCTTTCTTTACATCCACCCTTCAGATATTTGTACACACTGATGAGATTTCCTCTGAACCTTCTCTTTTCCAGGCTTGGCCTTTCCCCATAGGAGACATGATCTCATCCCTTAAACATTTTAGTAGCCTTTCACCAGGTTCTTCAGTATGTCCACATCTCCCCTGTCCTGGGGAACCCAGAACTCCTTGATGTCCTCAAGCTTTACGATAATTCATTATGATGCAGTTTTGGCTTCTGGGTAAAGTAGTGAAGCTATCTTACTTTGATAACAAGTTTTGGCCACTTGCACTTAAGCCAGTGATGCTATTACTTAATAGTTCTATTATTATTGTTGTTATTTTTATTATTATTTTGTTCTTACTTCATATTATTATTATGAGGGCTCCAGTAGGAGCACAGTGGGACCCACTCAGTGCAAAACAGCTGTATAACTAGCAGATGTCCCAAAGTGTTGTCATCAGCATTGCTCAAAGAATTTTCAGTGAGGAAACTACATGTGACTGGTGCATTCAGTGTTTTACAAGTGTTGTCATAAGAATATTAGAGATCTGCAATATGAGTAAAAACATCTTTACTTTGAGGGTAACAGAGCACTGGAACAGGCTGCCCACAGAGGTTGTGGAGTCTCTTTCCCTGGAGACATTCAAACCCACCTGGACACACTCCTGTGCGATCTGCTCTGGGTGAACTTGCTTTAGTAGGTGACTAGATGACCTCCAGATATCCCTTCCAAACCAAACCATTCTGTAAGTGCTAACAGCAAAATGCCCAAGATTTAAATGCTGAATGAGCAGAATAATACTAACCAACTTATTATGTCCAGTAGAATTAATTTTGACTGCTTTGCTGTTAAACGAGTCCTCAGAACATTAGCCTAGATTGTAGCAAGTGTCATTTTGTTAAACTTAATGTGCAACACATGGAGAAATTTTAAGGCTGGAAGGTGAGTGTGGGTTAAAAGCCTGACCATTTGGCTTTTTACGATCAAATGATCATATACCTGACCAACAAAAAAGGGGCTGCTGCTACTGCTGGCTCTGGCATTCTGACGATGACCTTTTTGTTCATGATGTGACTTGAGAGGGAGGAAAATAAAAGCAGCTTCCAGTGCCTGCTGCATTTGTCACCCATTGCTTTATGCTTTACTCATGGACCTCTGCTGATATTTCTAACAACTTTTGTGCTTGAGAGAAGTGATGCCTCTTTGGACACTCAGATATTTTTAGGGAAACAAAAACATTTGGCTTCCTTATTTTTTTTCACATGGACTGGGCTTTTTTTTTTTTTCCTTTTTTTTTTTTTTTTAAATATATGTATAAGAAAGTATATTCATAAGAGAGTCTACTTTATTGAGGTTTTTAACAGCTTTTTTTTATAAAAAACTTTGACACTTCTAGCTAATTAGCTAGCAACATTCAGAGCATTATCAGCGATGACAATATTTGTGTCTGTTGCACCTCTGTTATTTATTTATGTAAGACTGTCACATGAATGGAAATTAGTTAGTATTCTTCTGTGACTCAGATACTGCTTTTTGCCATTTGTAAAAAATATACAATAAAATGAGTTTCAGTCTTCTTGTATAAACTGTGAGATATCCTGAACTCCAGCAAGGCAAGATCTTTTCTCTGCCTTTTTTTTAATTTCAGTACTTTTAATTATAATCATATTACCTGCTTAGAAGTAGGCATAAAGCATCCTGAACGGTTGGATCTGCTTCCATCAGGCATTAGTGAATGATCTATTGAAAGCATTTATGACTACTATTTTTAAAATATCTTTCAACATTTCAGAAGACAAACCATGTCTCTTAGGTCTTCCTAAAAAATGTTTGTCAACAAGCCATGTCTCCACTGGTCCTTTATCAGCTGACTCAGGGAATGATGGACTTGATGTTTCAGTAGACAGATATCTTGACATGTGAAATCGTAATTAGATTTTGTGGTTACTGCTCTCTCCCACACAGAATTGGCATGGTCAGCTTAGGCAAGGGAGATGGAAATGAGACAGAGACAAAATGTAAAATCTTTAATAAACTTACAAATATTTAAGCCTGACTAACTTTACATATGTCAGCACCAATGCAGTTGCTTAGACTTGTACAGTATGCCTTGTAATCTTTTCAATAAATATCTGTAACATCTAACCATAAGTAAAGGTCAACACTGGATTCAGGATACAGTAAAATGAGAAATAGTAACTGCAGTCAAAACAAATGCATAATAGTAATTTCCCTTCAGGGTCATTCAGATTTGACTTGCCATTTATGTCTCAATACTTTTCAAATTATTAAAAAGGATTTGAACTGCAGACAATTATTTCCTTTATCTGATAGACCTGTTATAAGATATGTTACTTGGAACTGGGGATATTTCCAGGCAAAATGTCCTTTTCAGAGATACAACAGAGATTTTCACACATATTAGAGATTATTGTTAATGTAGTTTTTCCTCATTAGAAGGGATATTCTCATTGTTTTGGACATATACTCTTTTTTTTTTTTTTTTTTCTTTTAGCGAAATGTGGTTTCTTTTCTTTTTTTTTCCCTCTCTTTTTTGGGGATGTGTGTTTGGGGGGGGGTGTGTGGGGGTGTGTGTGTTTGCTTTGGGTTTTTTTGTGTGTGTGTGTTTTGGTGGGTTTTTTTGTTTGTTTGGTTGGTTAGTTCTGTTTTGTTTTTTGGGTTTTTTTTAATAGTATTAAGTCTAGCCTGGGAGAAAAGCACTTTTCTGTTTGATCTTTTGACATCTGTTAAGTAGAATTGAAAAAATATAGGCTTTATTACCTGCTGGCAGAGTGGAACTTGCTTTATAATAGATAACTACTGTTGTACAGGCCCTGTACAGGCCCTTTCTTAGGGTGAGTAGGACAAAACTGGGCCTAGCACTCCAGATGTGTCTCACCAGGGCAGAGTACAGAGCAAAGATATCTCCCTCAACCTACTGGCGATGCTCATCCTAAAGTAGCCCAGGCTGCTGGTGGCCACCTCTTCTGCAAGGGCACGCATTGCTGGCTCATGGTCAGCTTGTTGCCCACGAAGGCACTCAGGTCCTTTTCTGCAAAGCTGCTTTCAGGGAAGATTAACCCTATGATGCATATTTTGCATTGGAAACTGTGATTTAAACCCTAAGGCTGAGATCTGCCTTAGGTCTTTAATGTATCAATACTGAGTGTCAGAGGACAAAACCTTTATTCACTGAGTTGTGGAAGTTGGAATCTGTGGCAGGGAGGCCTGCAGTGGGGATACATAAGATTAAATGCTTTGGAATACCACCAGCATGTTTAGTGAGAGCTTACCTAGATTAGATCTTTGAGCAGGAAGGTCTCTGCTCCATCTGACAGTGAAATACCAAGGGCCAGCATGTGTTCCGAATCCCATTCTCCCTCTACTCAAATTCCTTCCCAACAGCTCGCTAGAGGAAGGAAGTGCCTACAGCAATTTTCTGAAAAACCTGAGTGACGGCTGTTGTCCCCTTTTCTCCCTTAGCACCTTGGTTAGGGCCCTTATTCAGTGTTTTGAAGTCTCAGCTTTAGGTCTTCCATTAGTTTGAGTGGGATAATTTCTCAGGAGAGTGCTCTGAAGTCAAATTATAAGATGAAGTTTTTGCACTTCACATAACAGTATTAAATATTCACTGGGTATGAGAGAGCGGATGATTCTTCAGCTTTGTGAGTCATCCGGGAGGCAGAGGCATGCCTTTCCCTCCCTTCTCATTACCTCATCTTTAATTGTTTTATACCAAGTGTGAAAACTTCAGGAGAAAAGCTAGAGAAAACCCTTTCATCTTTCAAAAATTATGATGCTTTACCCAACTAATGGATATAGGTCACAGATACTCTGCAAATTTCATCCATAAATCTGTTTGAAGAGACTATTTTTTAACACACATTTGTACAGTACATGGAAATTTGAGTCGAGTTTAATTAGGAGTCCAAACTCTGCATCTTGCTGCAGCAATGCAAGTACTGGCTACTGCTTATGAAACATTTCAATTACTTTTACTTGAGTTGTGATGGTACATTTCTTCCCAGTGAATGGCAAAGTGGACCACATATCTCATGGTCAGGAGAAGAGAAAAAGCTTAGGAAAACAGTCTCCTTTCCCAAGAAGTAAATGTATTTAAGGTGAAAAGAGCAAGATATCAGAAAGATTGTCTGTAAAAGATCAGAAACATAAGTAATAATAATAAATCAGTTATGTGTATCATAGTCCGGGATAGACAATAAACAATTGTTCTTAGAAGCACACAGTTACAAAGCAAACAGTTGCATAGCATACTAGGCTCAACAATGATTTGACATTAGGTTGGTATACAATGTTAATTCTTGATGAGTTTTCTGCTGAAGTATTTTTCTGTGTAACTGCATCCCTTTATCATAGCTGTTAGAGGTACAATTCCACATTAAATCACATCTTACCTGCTCTAAGCTATCCATCACTTCCTAATTGCTTTTAATTATTCTGGAATGAAGATATATTTTCTGGGATCCAGCATCAAGGTGACTTCTCAAGGTCAATGCAAAGTCTGTGCTGTGTAGAATGGAAGAGATGTGTACCACTTCACAGTGGTACTGACTGTCAGTGCCTGGGGTAGCTTTACAACACGTTGGAAGAAAGCATTTCTTGAAGAACTTCTGAGGTAACATAGGTATTGTGTTTACCATTACTAAGGTTTAATATGCTTGCAGTAGTTTTTCATTTATTTCATTCTCCCTTATGTTTCCTATCTGTCTGTGCCTTTTCTCCTATTATATTTCAGATGGATTCTTTTTTGCAGATCACAACCAGCAATTAAAACTCTCACCAGCCTCCATTTTTCTTCAGTGAATTAATCGTCCCTCAGATTTATATAAGCAAATCCACTGTCTACAAAGTATAGCTGAAGTAATGTCTGCGTAACCCTATTAAGAATGTAAATATGGTAATTACAGTCAACTGAGGCACTAAAAGGTCACATGAAATCTGTATGTGAAGAATACTGTGTCCCTATTAAAAAAAAAAAAAAAAAACAACAAACAATTAAATGGTGTGGCTTTACACAGGTCAGGTACTGAAAACATGGAACTGCCTTCTTGAAGACTATCTGGGCACATGCCTTTTGAGGTTCAGTCACAGATTTGTCTGATATCCACCTGTAGACATATTGTGAGTTAGCTCAAGGTTGCTTCTTGTTTTTATTTATGAGGTCTTTATTTATGAGGTCATTTATTTATGAGGTCTTTAACAATATGCCCACATAGATTTCTGTAAGAACAAGTCACAATTTAAACTTCTGTGGTTTGCATGTGTCCTGTAGAAAATCTCACATATGTTGTGCCTGTTATGCAAGGGCTCCTAAGTCATTAACTGCAAACCAATTCCTTAATGCTAGCATGAAGCCCTATATGTTCCAGTGTTCTTCAATTTCAGTTCACTGTTCTCGACCCTGACAAACCTATTAGGCAGTAGAAAATAGAAGATATCAGAATGTCTGTCATCTTGTGACTATTTCTGAGAACAAACTGCAAGAAACCTCAGAAGTATTTGGGCCAATAATTGAATGCAACCTTTTTATGTCTTAAGAATTAAACAAGAATGTTATAATAAGTGTTTTCAATACCAAGTCTATTACAAAACTAGTGCCTCATGCAGCAATGAAATTTTATGCCCTGTGAGCTGCCAGGGGACAGATGGGATGATCTATTCTTTCTGATCTTCAGATATATTATCTCAATATATTAACGAAGTTCTTTATAAAAGAGTGGGTTTGAATAAATTATTTTAATTTATATGAAGGCACATTACCGTAGGTTTAGCATGCAGATGTCCTGGCCATGGAGCAGACCTCTACTGTATGTACTCAACAAATTCAGCATAAAGAGACAAACGCAACCCACACAGACAGAATTTCAGCAAGTATGAACTGGAGTAGTCTCACTGGTTTTTATGAATGTGTGTCAGTGTACAGTGGATGAGGACCATAGTCACAATGGATGTGAAGAAAAAGAAGTCAAAAGTAAGTGCTTATACAAAGCAGATCTCTGGAACAAGCCCTCCAGTGCAGAATTGCTTTGCATCATTGCCCTAAATGTCCTTGAACGTGGCCTGACCAAGCTGGAGAGACCAAACAACCTTACTCCCCTCTCTTGGTGACAGCCTAGGCAATGAGCAGTGCTTGCAGGGAGGGTCAGGGCTGTTGTTTCTTGTTTTCATTGTTGGCCTGTTGTGTCTGTTGCAGCCCTGTATAAATTAAGGGGTCCTTGTGCTACTTTAAGATGAAATGAGAAGAACATTCCTGCAAGGAGCTTTTGCACCAAGATGAGAATTGGGCAAGCAAACCTCTTGGGTCACCATTACAGTCCGATCACTGTCTCTGTTGACCTTCACCACTTCTAAGTTTATTAATACACCCAGTGGTCTCATCTAGGGGTGATTCCTTAGTAAAGGTAAGAGGAATCTAATTCTGTGAGGTATTTCTATAACTTATTTGTATACAATAATATATAACACATATGTAATTAATGTATTTATATGATATATTTATATAACGTAGGTCAGCAGTAAGACTTGAGAGGAAGTGTGACTAAAGTGGTTCACTTTGAAAACATATATTTGAAAACATTATCAGGGCAAATGTGATCTGCAATCACCAAAGCTGCAAGCCAAATATTCAACTGTTGATTGTATCTATTCTCATTGTTATGAAGCCTGTATCCCATTAACAATACACTGTCTAAAATAAGAATTAGAGCTTGAGGTCAGTTCACTAAAAGGACATTTATGTATTAAGCTAGTCCTTAAGTGAAAACATTTTGGAAATTAGCTTTCACATGCAGAGATTAATTGGGAGCCTGAAGTGCTTGGGTATGCTCAAGTCCCAAAGCATTAGAATCTGCTGTCCTGGAAGTAAAAGTACATTCTTATTTTACTGTTCTTAGTTGCATGGATTGCACAGCCTCAGCCACAGATGTCCTTTGTTGTACCAATGGATAACAAAAGCCTGGGATGCTTTCTACTGAAACAGAGACACTAAATGAACTGAAGCTATGCTGAAGATCTGATCCTTAGTTAGCAAGGGTAGTACACAGATGATAACTCTTGCCTTTGCAATCTTAGGATTTCCTTTTTTTTCACAATTGATTATTGAATTGTGCATGTCCAGGTTTTGGTGTTTGGTTTTTTTTGCTTGGTTTTTTGTGTGTGTGTGTGATTGTTTGTTTGTTTTGTTTGTTTGTTTGTTTGTGTTTTTTAAATTACTATTTTTGTTTTGTTTTGTCTTTTTGAGTTTTCGTATTTGAGGAACTCTGAAGAAACTTGAATTGTATTAAGTCCCACAGCAGGCCCTGTTGAATTATTTCAAGTGTAAATCCAGAAGTCAGTCTTGGTTCTTTCTGAAAATTTTATCCACTAGTTATTTGACGTCTTGGATAATTTGAAGCCTCAGGGGTGAAGGAAATATATGGACTGCAATGTGATTATAGACCTACTGAGACTTTAACCTGGCTCATTTTATTCTACTCAGACTCTACTTTTTCAGACAGAAAGTACTTTGAAAAAGATGCCTTGCCTCAGCACTGAAACTCTGAGACACAGTTCAGGTGCATAAGGGAAACTTCTCAAGCATTCCTGCTCTACTAACTGGCTAGGATCTTGTGCTTTATTTACAACTTCACTTATTACATCAAGTCCAAAATGCAGCTCATCTGTGATTCTTCCTTCTCTAGGCAAGAGCTGGTAGTATAAATTCAGCTCCTCATACGCATCAGTTCTACTTAGTCCCAGCACTGCTTTGCTGTGAAATTCCATAGTGATGTTGGGTTTTTTTCTCTGTGCTTCTTAAGGCACGAATTGATTATGATTCAGTGTCTCTAGTATCCAGTCTGTGCAGTTTCACAGTTTTTCATGAATGTGTAAATTATCAGCTGTGAGGTACATGCTAATTGCAGGGAGATGCACAGTGTAGTGGGTTGGAGGATTTTTAACTGATTTTTCCACTGGTGTGTGGAACTCCAGGATTCCTTTTTGAATATCTGATCTTTCATGACTCCTTAATCAAACCATGAAGAATATTTGTATGTCATTTTGCTTTTATCCATTTTAAACACATGCTGATGCATACAATTATATCCACTCAGAAGGTTCATCAGCACTGCATTAAGAACGAAGTATAAATACAATTTTTCTTCTATTTGCAGCACAAAGACAGTTTTCTCACAGAACATTTGAATGTCAAAAAATAGTGTTTTGATGGATTGAAACATTTTGCAAGAGCCTGTCATTGCCTTCAACACCTGGGGGAGATGCAGCTAGTGATGCTGCTTCCTAGGGTTTTTGTTGTTTTGTTTTCCATTTCGCTGCTCTTTCTCTAGCCAACCTGGCTCTCTGCCTGCCAGGAGCATAGGACAACTATATCCAGTCTTCCTAGCTTATCATGTCCATATCTCTGGACTCCTCTGCTCCTTGGGATGTCCTTATGCCGAAATGGCTCACTAGATAGGCTGCCTAATTGCCCTGGTCATTAAGTCTCATGAGCCAGGCCCCATGTCTTTGGTCAGGCTGGCTCCTCCATCCTCACAGTGACAAGACTGGGACTAGCCAGGCTCACGAGCTTGCCAGTTGGTGGGACTCGGGGTGTCCGTCTGCTGTTGTAGCTTGTGAATAGACTACTTGGATACTGATTCATTAGAAGGCAGGGGAGCTGGCTGACCCCAGAGAAGTCTATAAGATTCCAAGATTACGGGGAGAAAAAACGACTGCGGTAAAAAAAAAAACCCAAACAACAGTTTTCTTCTTTGGGAAATATTTTTTAAATTGAGCAATAATTTTTATAAATACACCTAGTATGAGATGTCTCTACAGATGATTCCACTTAGCTGTCTTGTTGGGTGGTTTTACTATGCTACCAGCTACAAAGTTCTAAGAGATGAAAAAGGTAAGTATGTGAGAATGCTCAAGTGGGAAAAATTCAGAGTAGTTACTTCTCAGTTTTCAGTATATAAGAGATAATCAGCAAACCTTATGCAGAAATTAGAAAAATTGTTAAGAACAATAGTTAGAAAAGCCAAGACCAAAGGACAGTTAAAGAGCTTACAAAAGAATGTTTGTCACCCTAAATATACATTGACCTGCAAGTTTCAATGTACTGGAGTTGTAGGGTGAATAAGAACTACAGAAGCATTGAAAAAATTGTGAATATAATAATTCCCTACCATAAAATATGTAGATATTAAGAAAGTGGACATAAAAAATTACTAATCGATGGCTCATGAATCTACCCAGAATGGGATATCCTACCATCTACTAACAGAATCAATGCTCCAGATCTGAGACCACTGTAAATTAGAATAGCTGCATTGACCTAATTCAAGCTACATTGATTTACACTAGATAAAAATCAGTCCTGCACAGCAGATATTTGGTGGAAAATGTGTAATATCTACAGCTGAGTGAATACGTGAAAAAAATGAAGATATGTACCCATCTAAGTGCTTTGTCACTTGACATGTTTGTGTGAATGTCGAAGTGTTAGCCAGCAGGTTTACATCAGGAACTCTTTTTCATTAATTTGCAAACAGATGTCTAGTAGAAGACCTATTTGTTTGTTCCAATGTTTTTGTAAGGGCTTGACTGGGAACAAGAGGAAAATCTATATCTTGATGTACTGTTCTATTGCTTTTTCTTACTGGTAAAATTATTCCCTCTCTCCTCTGAACTAAAGTATTACACGTCACTGACAGAAATAGGGTACAAGGCTACCCCAGTGTGGTATTTCCTGCATTGCTTCTGTGCATATAGAAATGACCTTTGTCATAATAATTGAAACATATCTGATCATGGAGTCCAAAATGTTCTCCTTTTTCAGTGGAGAGGGGAAAATTTGGAGAAACTGGAGGTCTGAGCCAAGGCTCATGGTGAATGAAGAGTTAGGAAAATCTGAATGAGCTGAGAGACTGCTTCTGTCCCTGTCACTGGATCAAGTGTGAGGAGAAGGAGAGGTAAGACACTAAATAAATATGACCATGTTGGACACTTATAACAAAGATGCTTTACAGAAACAGTGTTGAATGAATAATTAATTGTGAAGACGCTTATGCCTGAGATAGGTTAACTTGTTTGCCTGGCAGGTGGGTTGCCTACAGAAGAAGAGGTAGATGACGTTCACGTCACTTCAAGTCGTTTTCTTTCTTGACAACCTGGTGGCATTTGAGTTCAGGTTGTAGAGGTCTCCTGTAAAGATACTTATTTTGCTTCAGGCATGGCAGATGCAGTTGTTGGCTGCATAACAGGATCTTATTTCCATTAATTTGTCTTCAAACTCCATACTGTCACCTTAATGGAGAATGGCAAACTTATCTTGAAGATTCTATTTATTTAGACTCTTATAAGAAAAAAATGTACAGATCTGATTTGCATTGTATTAACATTGATGTGTAGTAGAGGAAGGGTCAAAGTTCAATTATTCCACTGTCAGCATTCAAGTGGGTAATCTCAAATGTTTAGTTTTGTTTCCAATGTATTCAGATGTTTCTTTTTGAAATAAAAGGAAATTTTCATTTTTTTTTTTTTTTTAAGCAGGAACACTTCTCAGATGAAATTGCAGTTAATTGAGGCTGTAATTACTTTAGATGAACATCATTACAATGCTTAGAAAGTAGTTTTGAGGAGTTTGTTTAAATTGGCTTTTGAAAGAAGACCTACAGCATTTTTTATGCTACATATTAAAAACGTTCAAGATGGTAGATTTAATTTGGATGCAATAGTTTAAAAAGATTCTAAGATTCTGCACACCTTATTAAAACACCAAAGTCCTGAAGGAAGGAAGCAAAGTTAGGAGGGTTACTAACAGTTTGAATGCTATACAACTATGTTATAATTAAATATATCCATAATATAGTGTCTTGACACCTTTTTTTGTCAGTGAGAAAGTTTTTTTCCCACCCCATACTTGGGATCTAAGATGCTGCTAATGATATTGTGCCATCTGAAGATGTAATCAAGAATTCCCATAAGACTTTTTTTTTAAAAAGAGACTGTTTCCACAGAGCTCCTTCAGTCACCACGTGCCTGTAGAGTGCTCGATGTTTTATTGACAGGTCAAAAGAAAATGGAGTACATATACATGTGTCTTAGGCTTGTACTTCTCAAGTGGCTGTCAAGGAAATCAGTGAAGTTGTGAAAGCAAAGAAACAGTTTTTTCCTGGTAAATTACAAAAGTATAGGGTCACAGATACATCAGTAAAGCCTATTTTGAGAGTTTTATATTGTGGAACTGCTACATATCTATTTGCCTATCACTGTGCTTGTTGCTGTAGGTGTTTTTCAAGGTGCAGTAGTGGTCTACAATAAACAGAATGCAGTTCTGTGGAAGAAGCAGTGATGTCTGCTTGATCTGATTGTGGCTTTCCTAAGAACATCCATCCCAAGGATACAGCAGGAGCAGCAACGTTTTGTCTCCATAGCTGCTAATCCAGCTGCTGGCTAAAATGGGGCCGCTGCCTTCAGTGCATGTGAGGCTGGTACACAGAGGGATTTCTCTGGGGTTTTCAACCAGGGCCAGTCTGGAGTCTAGGCAAGCCCAGCTCCTCCATGGGAGCATGGGGGGACCTTCTAAGGTATGAGCAGAGGAAGGATGTGAGCTACTGACTGATAGCGTGAATCTTTATTTTGAGCAAATGCCTGAATGACTTAGTAGGACTTGGGGCCTGTTGATATCTCAGTGTCAGGATATCACTGCTAGTTCTTTCTTTATTTCCCTCTCTTGCTGAATTTGTACATCTCCTCTCCTCCCTTCCCCACACATGGTGTTTAAACACTACCAGCCAAAATCTGTCATACTTTGTGTTGACATACAATATGCCATCAGCCTGATTCAAACAATCAGCCAAGCATACTGTCTGAAGCATACTGATGTCAAAATTTGTTTGGTAATCACATCAAAATGCATCTGTTCATACCATTTCCAATAGTTTTGTGGAGGTAGGAAAAAAAACAGTCTTGAAATTTTGTGACATCTACTGTTGGTAGGAGCTCAAAATTCGACATGCAGAAAGCTGTTTCTTTTTAAAAAAACCCACCACAAATTAAGGGAAAAATAATAACCTTACCAACATTTTCCTATGTCCTTAACATAATCAAAATAGCTCTCGCTACTGCAATGCTAAAAGAGGTAAATATATATCACCAAGAGGAAGCGGCAAATGCATACCTTGTCTAAGCTTGGCATAAGTGGCTGGAATTCTTGCATCTGGAAACTTTCCTGTAAGGGATGCAAAACATGTCAAAGAGGGATATTGATTTTTCTAGTGTAAATCTTAATAATTCTACGAATGAAAGGTATATTAATGAATGTTTATTTTCCAGTATTAATGTATCTACATTTCTAATACAGAAATGTAAATAAATTATACTTTTTTTGTCAACTTTGCTGGCAGAAGTTCTAAATATTGACCTGAGCTTAGGCACCAGCACTATTTTTATCAGCTCTTAGCTCAGAGGCTGATAGAGAAGCTGTACAAAATACAGCTGTAAAAAATATAAAGGTCTAAATAATGGAATATTTGATAATACTTATGAGAAGATGACAATGAAAAGTAAATAAGCTCCACAATAAATCTCTGCTGTAGGAACACCAGAAGGACTTTCTCATCAAAATAGTGCAGCACAGACTTTTCTGAAGATAAGAACTGAATTTGTAGTTACAAACTTTTTGACACAGCTGTTCTTGGCAGATGTCATACTTAGTGGAGCTAAAGGAGAAAGAGTAACCTCTTACTAGATACTCTGCTCTCCCATGTATAATATCTTTATTACATATTAGTTTGTTGTTGGGCAGTGTCTTTTATTTAAGGGGTATATGAACTACTTTCAGTGTGTTCTTGAGATGTGATTAAAATAATCAAGTTCCTAAACACAAGGAACGGTCCTCATGTAGTTAGCCTCCATGGAAAATGTTTAGAGAGTCACAAATTAAAAAAATCAAAAGTTCTCCAAGAAAATCCTCTGGCTTCTATAATCTAGGTTATATCTTCCTTTGTATTATAAAGCCCCAGGAAGGAAACAGGATACAAACCTATCTCTGAGGATCCTTCTAGGGAGATTTTTAAACCACTATTTGGAAATTCAGTGAGATGGGGGAGACATGTGTGTCTGAAGTCCTCATGGATAGCTTCACAGACTAGGGAATTTGACCTCCTCTTTGTGCTCTGCCTGTCGTCCCTTTTTCTCATTATCTCTGGTTCGATTCTTTCTCCCTGCTACCTTTCTGTCAGTGTGACAGGTCTGGAAGCTGCATTAGAGGCTGTGCTCATTTCCTTGTGAATAACCTGCTGGGATGCTTCACAGGTCACAAGGGCCCCTGCTACAGAGACTGGCTTCTTCCCTACTCACCTGACTTGACACTGATGGGATTTCTTCTAGTTTAAACAATTTGCTTGTTAAGCTGCTTTGGGGTAATACCACCCAATTTACTCTAATTTTCTTCACCACAGAGGTGATCAGAGAGAATAAAAATCTAAAACATTTTGTTTGCTAGCTTTCAGAGGTGTAATTTGTTGCTTTGCCAGCTACAGAAAATGGAAACTATAATACAAAATAGGTTACTATTTGTCTCAAATAAGCATTTAACTTAGATTTAATGAGCAAGTTATTGTATATTAATTAAATCTAAATAGTTCATTGAAAGGCTTGCTTTTTTTTTGCGATTTTTCCTTGCCATATTGTTAGCTTGTTTAAAATGACAGAATAAATAAGTAGTTAGATATGTTCCTAGTAATATATTTTGATTTCCGAATCTTCTGAGTTTTTTAATGGGCACTTCTTGAAGTACAGTGAAAGAATAGAGATTTTATAATCTAGCAGTAATTACTTGCATTAAAAGCTTTGCTACAGAGTGCTGCTGTAACCTGTCTTTGGAACTGTGTCATGCAGACAAGAACAAAACCTTCAGCATTTTACATGTGTCACAGCAGCCTTAGAATGAAAAACTGAGACCTAGCAAGTATCTTCTGAAGCACATTTCACATTTCTTTCTCCTGGTGCATTTGCTCAGTAAAACTAAGTCTGCCTTGCAAGGTTACAGCCTGTGAACTTCCCTGTCTCATTGAGCTCTGCAATGGTGGCAGATTAGAATAGGATTGCTCTGGAGGCAGCATAGACTAACTGGCCATTTCAACCATTGCCAGCTCCTGGTGTTCTTGATACAATTCACCTGATTGCTGCCACTGCTGTCACCTCTCTCTGGACGTGGGACACCTATGTCTCCCAGGATGCAGAGAAAAAGAGGGCTCCATAAGAGAAGGAAATGTTTTCTCTTTTTGAATTAGGTGATACAAGGTCCAGCTGTTAAGCAAATAATTGGAATTATCACACTATTTAGAGAAATATTCTCAGCTGTGCGGTCTAGTGAAAAAGGAAATATCTCTGTTTCGAGAAGTCTTCTTGAAGGCATGCTGCTGCTTTTGTCACAGCAGTGATCTGGTTGCCATTAGAGTAGGGTAACTGTCATTTCCACAGAATAATCCTTTCATCTTATATTTAAACACAATTGGCAACTCTCACTCAGTGACATGCAGAGTGACTGAAAGAAAATGAATGCCAGCTGTACCTGGTAAATAAGAAAAATGCCTTTACCTGTCCTTCAGGGCCACCTTGGTCTGCAGCGACAGATATTATGGCCAAGGGTCCACTGGCTTTACAGGGATGACAAAAGATTAGTGTTGTCCCTAGAGGACATTTTATCCCCTGTTCAAGCCACGGGGCATAGACAGTGCTCAGAGTTTACGGCAATCTGCTGCTTACTGTGGCCAAATGGGAGTTGTGTATAGTTTCTGTGAGAAATGCCACTTTTCATTAGTGAAGAGATAATGGCAACACAGCACCCAAAGGAATTTGCGTTTTATACTGTTCAGAATGTAATATAGAAAGAAAAGGTGAGGGAATTTCCTAGAGACTGCAGGGCTATACCTGGCCAAAGAGAAGGGTGTTCCAATTGTGAGGAGCATGGGGTATTGTGCTAGGTTTGGTTCACAGTGGACCTAATTTGTTCATTATTTATCGATGCAGCTCGTAAGACTTATTTGCATTTGAAGAGCTGTAGTTGCAATGCCATTTAAGAGTCAAAACTTCATGAAAGTCAAAAAGCAGCTCCATAATGTGTTTAGACATTTGATCAGCTAGGAAGAATCTTCACGTAAGAGCAGACAGAAAATAGTGAAAGCTCTCAAAACCCACCATTGTTTAGCAACTGGATAATGATATAATTACAGATTCAATGGCAGAATGCTTAACAGCGAGCATGATTGTCTCATAAGGTCTCCACACAGGGGGCTCTGCCAAACAGAATGTGCCTTCTCAAACCCATTTGAATACACTTCTTTGCTTTTCATTTCATTATGTTCAGAAATCGATCCATTTTGATACAAATGGAAGACTTCAGCACCAGTTTTTTAATGCACGATTTGAAAAATTGTGAGTTAATAACAGATTCATAAGCTACAGCTTGAATATCAGCTGATAACAATGTATTAACTGCAAAGATGCCAGCACACATAACACAGAAATAAACTTTGTAATGAAAAATACGTAATCTAAATAACAAAACTAATTTCAATTTTTCAACTTCTTTGCCCCATACTTTCTTGGTTTTCCCCTGGGGCATTTTTCCTTCTATCCTTATCTTTCAGCCTCATGAACCCTATTTTCAGAATCCTAAAGGTAGCAGAACTATTGCACTTAAAGTAAAGTAGGAAATAATCTATCAAATAATGTTATCTTATCCAGGCATCCTAATATTGACTCTTCTGCTTGACCTCTCACTCTTCTTCCTTTTAAGAGAGGAATAGAAAACACCAGAGCTCTCACTTCAGTTGCACCAGTTCCCTCTGCTCTACCCATTATTTTCAGAAGATAGTTCTAAATTTCTACCAATGAATGAGACTTGCCAGCTTTTCTTCAACCTCAGTTAAGCAGCTGTCACTTCTACTGTAATTGCAAAGGCTTCAAACTGCAGGGAAGCAACTGCAAAGGTGCTTCTCAACAGGGTAAGGAAAAAAGTGTGCTTCAAATGAAACCAACCAAGTGAAGGCTAGAGAGTATGCACGGGCTAGGTCAAGTTGAAGAGAGAGCATGGACAATAAAGAGACCTCTCTTACTCCTATAAATTATCCACAAAACCAGCTGGATGACCGATTTGAGGACTCAATCTGCTGATAGATTTTAGGATTGGTTAGATGGGCAAAAATAAGAAAGGAGGTTAGGAAGTATTCCCATGGGAACTTGCTGAGAGGCCAATCCTCTGAGGACTAGTACAAAAGAAAGTGGTTCTTATGTTGTTTCTATTTAAGATTGCACCAACTTTTGTCCTGATTAATCAGTTTCTAAGGACAGACATTGCTTATTGTGCCCTGTTCTTGGGTCTCTGTTTTGCCTAGCTCAGTATGACTGCAGATGGGAAATGGGGCCAATTTTTTAGGTCATAGTAGCCCAGAAAGAAGTTCTTTATTATCATTACTATTAATATTATTATTGTTAGTAATACTATAATTTGTTTGTTTTTTAAATTTCAGATGCTGCTAGTTCCTATTAAACTGCAGCTCAGAGGCCTCTATTTCCCTGCAGCAACTATTGCCCATGGAGAACATGTAGATCTCAGAGCAAAAACTGGCAGTGTTTGTTTCCTGTTTATCACCCTAAGGGAAGATGATGCTGGTACCTCCTGTCTTCCTAGGAAATTATTTTCCCTGCAGCACAAAAGAGCTGTGCTGGAGATGGGAAGCGTAATTTGTAGCCTGCTGAGCCGTCTGCACTCAATCTTGCCCTAGATATGGAGTTATATCTGGAAGTCCACAACTTTTTCAAACGAAAAGGTAGGTAGGATAAGTGACTAGTCCTTGGAAAAACTCAGCGGATGTGTGCCACGTATGCCCACACAGAGAAAAATATGCCAGAGCTAGAAAAAGTATAAGAGGGAGAATGAGCATGAGCAAACAAAATTATTCTTGCAATCAAGCCCCTTGATTGCAAACACTTCAGTAGAAGCCCTGTAAATCAAGAAATGCTGGGTGGTCAGCAGCAAGACCTTGAAGTAGGGAATTTAAGTGATTGTATAGTCCCCAAAACACTAATGATTAGATAGCTCACCCAAGCTCTTGACTTCAGGACTTGGAAGCTCTTGACTTAAGCAAGCCCTGCTGTGCACCATAGCCTGCAGGGGAGTTTTCTTGTGGTAGTAATAATGTAAGAAAAAACAAGACCCATAGACAGTTAAATTGTAACAGACTGAAGAAATTCATATGTTTATCAAAAACTGTCATATCCAATTGTGCTAAATCTTTCATGGGAGAAGCCTAAGACTGTAAGGAAAGGAGTCTTGTGTCAGCAGATAGATAGCTTTTTCTAGGCTGTGGTTTCCCTTCCATCCCCTGTTGGTTGTAGATGACTGAAGCCTTGAAGCTCTGTGCTGCTAGTTTACTCCTCAATTTTCTCTTGGCCATAGTCAATACATAGCCACTGTGGTCACCTCAGTAGGCTCAGAAAATGTACCAGGCACCTCTTGCATGGTTCAGGACAGCCAGATAAGATATGCCTATGGTGTAGATGCACCAAAATACCTCAAGAGGCGAGAACCATAAGACTACAAGGCTAAATGCTCAGAAGACAGCTACAGAGGGCTGGACTCTGAAATCAGGAGGTGACATGGGTGTAAAAGAATCTTGAAGCATTCCACATGCAGAAAAGTAGAGGTAAGAAATCCTACTAGATGTTATCCATTTTTAATGGGGGAATCTTCAGCTGAGGTCTGAAGTATCCTGAGAATGAAAAGAGAATTATGTTAGGTGACTTTTAGCAGTCATAATTAATAATTCCTTCACTGTTGTGAAACTCACAGTGCAACATTGAACTACTCCTGCCCTCAGGATTAACAAAAACTGGAAATTCCTGGCTGGTGTTCCTTAACTGTAGTCTGTTTAAAAATCATAGAATCATAGACTATCCTGAGTTGGAAAGGACCCACAAGAATATCGAGTCCAACTCCTGTTCCTGCATAGGACAACTCCACAGTTCACACCATGTGTCTGAGGGAGTTGTCCAGTCTCTTCTTGAACACTGTCAGGCTTGGGGCTTTGACACATTCCTGGGGAGCCTGTTCCAGTGCTCCACCACCCTCTGGGGGAAGAAACTTTTCCTAATGTTCAACCTAAACTTCCCCTGACACATCTTCTGCCATTCCCTTGGGTTCTGACATTGGTCACTAAAGAGAAGAGTTCAGCACCTCCCCCTCCACCTCCCCTTGTGAGGAAGCTGTAGACCGCGATTAAGTGCCCCCTCAATCTCCTTTTCTCCAAGCTGATCAAACCAAGTGACTTTAGGCTCATATGGCTTCCTCTTCAAACCCTTCACCAGCTTCATAGCCCTCTTCTGGACACTCTTCAGTAGCTTAAAATATTTTTTATCCTGTGTTGCCCAGAACTGCACACAGTGTTCCAGGCGAGGCTGCACCAGTGCAGAGCAGAGCAGGACAATCACCTCCCTCGCCCAGCTGGCAATGCTGTGATTGATGCCCCCAGGACACAGTTGGCCCTCTTGGCTGCCAGGGCACACTGTTGGCTCATGTTCAATTTGATGTCAACCAGAACCCCCAGATCCTTCTCTGCAGAGCTACTTTCTAGCATCTCATCCCCCAGCCTGAATGTACAGCAAGGGTTGCCATGTCTCAGGTGAATTAGTCTATTTAAACACTCTAATAGAGTCCTTAGTTTTAATTTAAAACTTTCTTTGCTGGTTTGGGTACTTCTCACTGTCACATGCCAAAGGCATTTTTCACTTGCCTAGGTGATAATATGCATATCTTGATAAGAATGTTCACTTACTCAGTCAATTGCTTGGTGTTTGGATATTTTTTCCAGGTTATTGTCAAGTCAGCTAGCTTGAAGGGGCAACAGGTTATTTTCAACAGCTGGCATGCTCTTGCAATGAACAAATTGTCCTTTTTTATTTACATATTTTCATTTTGTCGTCCTTTTACTGACTTACACAAGATGGATTTTATGTAAAGCCCCTAGAGGCATTAATACCAAATAAAAAGAATGTGCTGCTATAAAGATGGATAGAAGAGGTATATTACAATACCTTGAAACGTGCTTCGTACTGTTGAGCACATATGAATGAGAATTGAATACAAGGATGGGGAGAGAGAGAAAGAGGCATTTCTTTTTCTGTCTGTACCTATATACAAAGACACAGACACATCTATTACTCTACATATGAAAATACCATTGTAACAAAAGTAAGGCTTTGATGTACCATACATTTCTCTTTAAATTAGAAGAAAAACATGACTACTTTTACATAATAGAAATATTTGAAAAATGAGGTGGAAATGCCTTGAAAGTACATATTTTGAGTGGTAGCTAAACAAGAAGAAAAAACAATGGGTAGAAGATAATCATCCCTAGATGTTAGGCAGGATATTTTGTGATTTGTGGTTTTGTCCAGGACACTGGCAGTTTGTCATGGGTAGCCATTTCTGAAACATCAACCTCCAGGACCTTAGTTCTGCTCACCTAATCCACAGAAACAATTCTACTCCAAAAGAGGTTCTCTTGCAGTCTGACTTGGCTTTTGAAATGCTGGACATATTCTTTTCTGCATTTGAAAGTAAAGCTATAAACATTTCAGTCACAAAGCTGGCAATAAGAACAGTTGCTGTTTGCTTCTTCATACCAGCAACTGCTTATGGATTGTTTGCAATTAAATGCTGCCCAAAAATTTGCAAATACAATTACGAATTCTGGCTTAGAGAAGCAGCCAGCATGTGCCAGGGACTTGCAATGACACCATTTGATCATAAAGGTGCAGGTAGCGAGTGCAGAACCAAGGTGTTGGGGTGGGGATGGTGGAGGTGAGCTAAGCAGGCAGCAAGTATGGAAAAGGGATTACGGCACTGCTGTTGGAGAGCTGATTTTAAAAAGCTGTGCAGGGCAAAGGTGCACAATGCCCTCACTTTTGCATCTGCCTTCCATTGCCCCTGTGAAGGAGATTCTCCCTCCAACAGGGATATTTTGTCTACTCTCCACCTACTTATTAAACAGAAACAAGATGTGATCTGGATACTGCCCTTTTTTTCCCCTTTTTTTCAGAGGATTGCTGGCAGGTGTCCTGCAGCTGCCAGCTGTTGCTGAGCTGGCCAGCTCATCTCCATCTCTTCCCTGTGCACAGGACAGCCTTGAAATCCTCCCACAATGAAGGTTTTTTCATGTGATATGTGATCATCTCTTTAAAAGACTGAAAGCAGAGAGTGGTAATGGTTGTTGAGATACCTTGAGTGGGAGGTAGGAGCTGGAAGTTGCTGGATCAGAAAGGATGGTGTTAGAAAACAATCCAAAATCAGGGCCACATTGTCTGCTGTGCTGTACGTGGAGCAGAGGAGCCGTTTTCACCTCCCTGCTCTGGAAGCCAGCTGAATACCAGTTCAGCATCTGTCATAGTTTAAAGTGTCCTGGGGCTCAGAAGGTACAGTGTCGAGGGCTAGGTGAGCATACTGGCTAATTGTTGCAGAGTACTCCTGCAGCTGTTTCCCTAGCACATGCTTTGCCCCAGCGCTTAAGGGATGTGCTGCATAACATCCAGGTAGTCTTGCTTCAGGCTGCTCATATGCTCTATTGGACTTTACAGTAGGGATGCACTGCACAAGCAGCTCAGTGTTGTCTGAGGACATTGTGGTCCAAGCTTCTGGCTTTCTGCGCCATGGGAGAGCTGAGGCAGAGTTCATGTAAACCTGAAATGCACCACATCCAAAGGAGAAGATGCCAAATGTCCGCCTGTGCTTCTGGTGAGGAACAAGTAAAGGAAACTTTTAGAAAGGGAAAACATTTGGTATTCAAAGACCAACAGCCTGCTAAACAAGTATCTCCGCAATTTTCATTTAGCTTAATGACAACTAGGAAAGGCTGGCAGGCTTCTTTCTTAAACTTACTGAAGCATTACACTAGTGTGTGGGAGTATTGGCTCTGTCAGGCATTGTGTGCTGTTTCATTTGTGAGTGAAAGAGGCTGTCTGCATTTCGAAGAATCACAGTGAAAACTACACTCAATTTGTGGCAGAATAATAAGGTGATCTATTGTACTGCTTTTGCAAGTGGCAAATGAGCTCTGCTCTAGGTGTATAATTTTCTATCGCAGAAGCAACAGAAGTATCAGTAATATACAGATTCTCACATGAGCTGTGCCCCATGCACAGGATGTTTGCTTGCTCACGTGTGAGCACACATATATACCTCTACTGGGAGGGGGAGAATATAGCTCTGGCATCATGGCCTTTAGCAGAGGTTCCTGTGCGGCATCAAAGGTCATGATGAAGAGTTTATTTTGAAAGCTTGAAGAATATTCCTCCACCCAAATTTCAATCAGGGAGACATCAGAATACTACAGGTTTTTTTTTTTTTTCATGGAAATAAACCAAAAGTGTTTAGTAGCCACATCATGAACAGCTAGAAGTTTTAATGTCTGTAATACAGTCCTCCAAGTCTGTGCTCTATGTATTTCCCTCTGGAGATTAGGAAGTTTCATTGATCAGGCTGTGGTGCTTACAAAGCAGTCAGTCAATGCTGAGCAGAAAAACGTAGAAACATTTTTGCTATAATAGGTTATAGGAAGGAGTGACAGAAGATACTTCTTTAAACAATAAGAAGTCACATAATTTTTCTGTAACAAGAGAGGAAAATATGTTTCAGAGATGAAGGAAAAAGGTGTGTAGAAAAGAACTGCAGGACTGAGCTCAGTTGTGTTATTTCTGTAACTAGACAGTGATCACGCGTTTTTGTATGAAGTGATGCTCAGTCTAGAAAATAGCAAAAGAGGGAGATGTGAAAGCCAATGAACAATAAACCAACATCAGAACTCTGTGAAAGCAATGTTCATGTCTTCCCTGTGAAACAAGGTGATGGCTCTGCCCGATGAAATAGGGTAGAAACTGTGTCTTAAATTCATTGGATCAGAACGGCAAAAGGAAAAAAATCACAGTATCACTGGTAGCATATTCCCCTTCCTAGATTTCTGCAGTATCTTAAAGATTGAATAAAGCTAATCCTGAGACAAAAGGAAATAATTCTGGGCAGTAAGACAAAATAATACTGTTAAATATTTGATGAAACAGGTGTATACATTATGGAGAACCAGAACTCTCCAACCCAATATTCAGAAGCCCAAATGAATTAAATTATCTGATTTGCATCAGATGTTTTTCATAATCTTCCACAGTCACTGCTGACTCAGAAGGTTCAAACTCTTTTAAGTCGGTAGTGCTTTCTCAATGCAAATAAAGCAAAACATGCTGGGTTGTGTATGGAGAAGCATGGCCAGCTGACCAAGAGATGTTACTGTTTGACTTTCTCTGGCACTAACAATACCAGAGGCTGTAGTGGAAGACTGTCCAATTCTGGGCTTCCAGCTAAAAGGGGACATTGATAAATGAGACAAAGTCCAGACAGGGTGTCCAAAGAGGGACCAGGTTGTCAGGGGCCACAAGCTCATGACCTGTGAGGGGGCAGTAAAGAGCTGGGTTTGCTTAGCATGAAAAAGATGAAGCTAAGAAGCTACCCAAGAGCAGCCTAAATGGCAAAGATGGCAGAGCGAAACTTTTCTCAGTGGTATCAGATGTTACAAAATCCAGAAGCAGCCACAGACTGTGAATTTGATGCTTCAACAAATTTGCCATAAGAAAAACCTTTTCACTAGTCGGGGTGGTGATGCATTTCAAAAGTCAGCTAGATCAGGCCCTAGCTGACCTGATTTAGTGTTGGTTATAGCACCAAGTCTTTTGCAGGTTGTATCTGTAATGAATGAGAGATGAAAAAATCCCTCTAACATGGGTTCTGCTGTGCATCAGGAACACCTGAGGCTGTACTGCCCCTTCTGTCGTATACTCTCATGCAGAGGGGAAAGGAGCCACACAGTTTCCATCGTAAATTCATTATACTATCTAAGCCCATTAAAGCCATCAGGGAGTTGGATTTCTGATTAAAGCTCTCAAATCCAACTAGTAGTGAAAAATCCTGTCAGAGGACGTGTTTACTTTAATCTGCCAACCTTCTTGCTTAGTTCGTACGTATAATACATTAACCATAATACCATTAATGGGCATCTTTTCTTTTAAAGAGCCAGATCTCAATACAAAACAGTTCCCCTGGATTTCAGTAAAAGGGAGGCATCCAGTGAGAAATCATAACTGAACTATTTCTGTTGCTGATAATAGGAGATACCTTGCTTGACTCTCACTGACAATAATAAACTTTAAAAAGATTTTTAAATAATGTATTTGATGCAGTTCTATGCTATCGTGGTACATGGTGAGAATTGTTTGTAATTGCTTGCAAGCTGATTGAGCTGGTGAATTTGCAATGAACACCCATTTATAATTTACAATATTGAAAAAGAAAGAAGACTAACTTTGTTTTAGTTTTCTCTATTTCTATTACACGGATTCACTGAGACCTAATTAAAATCTATTTGATTAGAAAGCAAGAAAATGAACAAGAGTTTGCAAGATTTTGGTGGATATGGTCCAATATTTCTTAAACAGCTACATTATGGATTTCAATGGAACATTAATTATGTACGAAAATTAACTTCCAGAAGTAATTAACATCATCACTTTTTGAAAAATTTAACAGAAGTCTAATCATTAAATTATTTCATACAACCTACTCAGGAACTGATGAAAACCAGGGAATTGAATGACTTGAGGGGTCCCCTCCCAGTTCTGCTTTCCTGAGAACTGACACTAAAATCAGTGAAGGATATGAAGGAACACATTCTGCCTCCCTCGTTTGTGTCAGTGTTTTGTCTGCTTTTTTCTACTGACTTTGAGGCTTTTGGCAGTCAAGGTCATATTAAAAAAACAGGAGGCTGAAATTGGCCTACAATTAAACTACACAGTAGGCTGTCTTAGGACTATCAGAGACGGTTATTTGAATCTCAGCCCTATTTAAGTCATTTTAAATTGGCTACTTTTTTTTTTTTTAGGACAAAAAGATATACCCAGTCATCAGAGTTTTAAAAAAACAAGGCACACACAGTATCTTTACCTTATCCTGTACCTTTGCATTTTCTGATGTGAAATGGGGGTCCTCTGTGGGACGAAATGCAGCAGGGGCAAACTGTTGGGTCTGTCCCCTCTGCTTTGCTCCTGCCATCACAGGACTGTAAAGGACTAGGGGAAATAGGTGGTGCTGTCAGGCTTGCAGCAGCTCCTGTGTCACCTCACATTCACCTAATATGAAAGGAAACTCATTAAAACAAAAGAGGCTCACAGATTAGCTGCTTTTTATTTAATAACTCTCCAGCTCTGGTGGTAGATGTCTAGAGGCTCTCAGAGATGTAGGGTTTTTCTGTGTAATAATGTCATTTATAAACCATGTCATGCAAAGCCACTGTATATCTGTGTTATCTTCTTGTTTAAATGCAGTTACTGAGTTGAATATGGGCTACTGGGGAGACAAAAAAAAAAAAAAAAAGGAAAAGTAGAATGGTAAGGCAACAGCTTCAGGTGAATTACCTTCCAATAACCATGTTGGAGAGGTGGAAAGATACTGAAGCTGCTAAAAATAAAGAGTCATCTCAGGAGCTCTGTCTGGATAGACTGGAAGCCTCAAAGTGCAGAGCTGCTGTCTGGATGTAGTAGCTTTGGGATGAGGACATGGTGTGGAGTTGCCAGCAAGTTGCTTGTAGGGGGCATCAAACAGAAGCGAGTTGGAGAGGAGTGCTTGAGGCAGCTGGCTCCACTCTGCTTTGAAAGGAGAGCAAATTGTGGGAAAGGCAGGTTTGTGTGGAGATGTAGTTCTAGACACAGCCTGAATATTGTGAGGAAGGGTCAGATGACTTTCTAGCCATCTCTGAAACCAGAAAAGTATTACTGGGGACAGGAATTATGTTATAGGGACAAGACTAAGTAACTAATGAACTTGAACATCCACCTTTTATTTGACTCTAGATCAAAAAGGTAGAAGGTAGAAAACTCTGAACATACAGGTTTCCTATTTTGTGTGTTAACAATAATCAGATGAGCAAACAGCATAAATTGAATATGCAAAACAAGATTAAGTGGATTAAATATTGTAACACAAAAAGAAACTAATTAGCAAACTACTTAAGCTGACCTGATTAAACAAACCTTTTAAAATATGTTCCATACCATAAACTGGAAAATGGCAGTCATGTTTACTTATCAGCCCATCAGACTCAACATTAACTTAACTTTCTCAAAGTGATGGTACCAGATTGTCTGTATTCTAGCAGGTATTATATATCTATATATATATATATACAATCTAATCCAGGGGTGTCAAACTCATTTTCACCGGGGGCCACATCTAATCCCTTGTGAACTAGAGTCAATATTAAGATTACAGTGTGGATGGTGTATAATGCAGAGTTCTCATCCTCTAAGTTGTCGAAGAAAAGTCAGTGCTTCATGGCTGAGCACAACATAAGGATACATGAAGCATTCTGATACAGCTCAAAGTAGCAAAGATTCCTATATCTAACTGATGAAGAATAATATACACACAAACAGCAATTTCAAAACCACAGCACTGTCTGGGACCTTTAAGATTTGTAAACATGGGAGCTTTTAAGCAATGAAATTGTAATAGGGAGGGTTGCCCAAGGAGCCCCAACAACTTCCCAGTGTTGTGCTAGCGTTTAGGGTTACTGAGTTTTTAAAATAACATTGTGGCATACTGAATGTGGAAGACTGTTGGCTGTTTCACTTCTAGGCATGGAGTCCTGTGTCTTGCCCAGTGCAGAGTCTTTAGTCATCTAAGTCATTACAAGGACTGGCAAAATGATTGACTTGAAACCAGCTTGGGAGGAAAAGATGGGCTTTTGATTAAACTCATTTTTTTCAATGACCTATAGAAAAAAATCTATGGAATTTGAGGATCAAAACAGAACACCCAGATAATGCTAGGCAGCAGAAGTATATGGATTCTCTAATGTCACTGAACTGTTTTTATTGGTGAGTTTCTTGCTCTTATTCTCTTCATTGAGCATGGTCCAGAGCTGTATTTCATCTCCTGTCTGCTCAGTGACCAAGGGAGTGCCAAGATGTACTGTCTCTCTTCACTGAAAGGGAGGGCGTAATGCCTCTGGCAGAAGTATGCAATCTAGGTGACAGCACAGAATGAATATAAGACACATCTATCTGCAACTCCCATCACTCAGCGTGGCAACAGGTCTCATCTGAAACATTTTGAGGGGGAAAAAAAGGTTATTTGAAAAATAGATATTTTTCATGGAGCATTTCAGTTATCTGAAACCCAATTTTCTGTTGATAACTACCTGACTTTATTTGTGATAAAGCTTCCTTGAGGGAAACGTCTAGAAAGACACTACTTTGGGATACCTACAACACAGTCACAGGTGTGAGGTAAGGTAACTTGTACCGGCTGGAATACTGTAGGAGCCCATTGCTATGCTACGCTGCAGTCACCTCTGATTGCAGTGTATACATATGTTAAACCTATTATTATCCAAAAATCTACATAACCCTACATAGGTTTTAGAGATTTATCTTGATCTATACATTTTCCATCAGACGGTCATTCAGTGTTTTGGGGGCCTATTATGCAAATTACTATTAATAATATAAATTACCAGATAATATAATGGGTTTCTTATTCTGTTTCAATGAATGAATAATTAAGAAGGAGCAGGGCAGGAAATTCAAAGCTGTTGAAAGAATAGGTCAAATGGAATCTATAACAACCAGATGCGGTAACTTTCCTTCAGGCTCTTGTCCAATGGGATTATTCTAGCTCTGTATATTTCTCGAGATGACAGGGAATATATCTCTTAAGTCTAGCTAGGTGAAGCTAGCGATGTTTGTCTCAATTTCAGTTTACATTTGATAGGAGGCAGATTGGTCTCTGCTCTTGGTCCTCGGTACATATGGACATCTTTCTATTTCAATTAATTTTTCTTCTGCACCCATTCTGATAATTTTTGTGCCATTATGTATTATTAGCTAAAATTATCTTTTGTTCTTCTTTTTGGATAGTCTTTGGCCTTTGGCAGGACAAGCTGCATAGGTTTTTCCCAAGTTGCTATTACTGAATAGAGTATTTGGAGAAAGACTGGGCAGACAGTAATTAAATAGTCACAATAAATATTTTTAGGGATGGAAGTCGATATCAAAATTCCATGGGTTGTATTAAATAGATAATAGACACAGAAGCTTATTAATTTTAATCATTTCAGATTTACCCATAGGGAAGAGGAAGATGTAGTCCTTATAATGCATTAAGCAAAGAAAAGAGTTGTGTGTTTCTGACTGTTAATTCAGTCCCTCTTGGAAAATTCCTGCCAGAACAAGTATTTGTTGAGTATGTAGAGTATTGCTGCATATTCCTAAAATGTGCAGTAGATCTCTGGGGTCAATAGTTAATTGTTTTAACTGTCAACTTTCAAATATTACATAAATCTAAATGGAATGACAAAGAAATATAGAAGAAAGAGCCATCAGGTTTTTTCATTAAAATATAATAGTGGATTCATAAACCTCAAGCACCCTCTTTATGGTGATTAGCTAGAATTCCACTGGCAGCAGGCTGAAGTGAATCCTTGCTATACAACTAGTTTTTCAGAGTTACTCTTTTATCAAGTCCTGTTAAGCATTTCTCTTATATTGTGGCTCCATACATGTGCATAAGTAGTAATGTTCACCTTTGCCTTGTGGTTGGAGACTGTAGAATGCAGATTGCACCAGAGGACTGCTTCCGGTCAAGACATTAAACACCTTTCCTCCAGTATTTGTGGTACTAGCTACACTTAGGAATGGAAGAAGTACAAATATAGCAGTAAATTTATCTGGTGCAGTTGGTACGTTTCCAGTTTCTCATAAGGCTCACTGTGCATCTTGAAAATGTCACTAATTTTTGAAATTTGATGTAATTTTGCCATTGCCCTGTAGTTCTAAGACAATAACGTTAAAATAACAATAGTAATTATTTAACACAAGCTTATTTTTTCCCCTCAGGACCGCTGATCATGTCCTGCAAAATCTCAGTCATCTGTAGGGCTCTATTTCTAGAGACAATTTTATCAAGTCAGGTACTTCGAATGATCACAACTTCTATCCTTCCATGAAGGATGTGTATTATCTTTGCCTTTGTCCTTTGCTTCGAGCCCAACCTTGGTGATTTATCAAGACTGAAAACTCCCCAAAACTTCTGTCTCTATGAGCATCTCCTCTGTCAGGTCTTGTGAGGGCATTTTAAGATAATTTGCAGCTATCTGCCTCGGTTTTGTTTGAAAGGAATTAGTTCCTCATTGGTTGAAGTCTTTCGTTCTCCTATTTGTGTGCAGAGACTGGAGAAAGTATGTACATTTTACCTTTGAAGCTAGAACTCCTGTTAATTCATATTTTCCCTGCAGGGGTTGCCATGATCAGCCAAAAATTTTTGGTGCAGTTCATTACAGAATCATACTTAGCAGTTGAATCATCAGGGAAGTCTCTGTGAGGCTTAGGATCTGGGTAAGACTTGTGAACGTTTAAATGAGTATCTTTCATTTTAGATGCAGAAAAATCCTTAGCTGCGATTTGACCTCATGAAACCAGTCCGTTGATAAAAGAAAGGCAGTTAATCCTACCTCAGCTTCTCCTTATCAAAGATATTATTTGTTGTGGTTTTTCTTTGTATTGTTTTGTTTGTTTCTGTCTTGTTTTGTTTGTTTCTGTCTTGTTTAGTTGTTGTTATTTGTTTGTTTGTTTCTGTTAAGGAAACAAAGGCTATATTTCAAGATCATGATAATCATTGCCTCCCCACTGCACTGAAAATAGTTCAGCTGTGATAATAATTTGCAGAAAAAAAAGTTATTTCTATCTAGACAAGTTCTGAGTTAAGACTTAAGAGAAAAATATTTTATTTATTGTGATAATGTACCATTTCATATTATTGCAGAGTAAATGGTAAAACAGGTAGATTTAAGTGAGAGCCCTCTTTACATATGATATTCTTCAAATAAAGCAAAAAACCTCAGAAATATATTACTTTGGGGAAAATACAGTAAAAACATCTGTACAATGATTACAATGAACACAGTTGTGCCATATCTAAACTTCTGTTAGAAATCTGAAATCCAATAAGCTGATGGTACTTTTGCCTTGAAACATGGTGAAAGATACTGCAAAAGGGACTGTGTAAAAACAGGGATGTTTCACCTTAACTTTTATTTCAAAGCCTGTTAAAAAACAACAAAAAATTCTATTTTTTTCATGTTAACTCCCAAGAAAAGGACTATCAGAAATAGAGTTGGAATACTCACAAGCCATAAGTGTGGTCAGGTGTAAAGTAGCTTCAGCTTCACTTGTTCTTGAATGTCTATACTCCTACTGTGCAAGATACAAAAAAAAGACACTCCCTTTACATCAGCTGCAGTGTGAATTGCCCTTTCTGACGTGGGAAACCTGTGAAATTCAAGCAGATTGACTACTTTCAGTGAAAAGTTTCCTATCTGAAATGCTGTATCTTCAAAACTAAAATGATCCACAAGGAAATGGTGTTTTAGACACTACCTAAGAAGCAATAATTTTAAAAGGCTATAAATCTAAATATTATATTACAGTGTATTGTATTATAGTTCACTGATCATCAGTTACCAAATGTATTTGTTACCAAAATGTTGATTACCAAAGTAATTTTTCTCAGCCAGTTATCAGCTAGAATGCCAGCTCCTAGATCAGTAGCAAATATCAGCCTTCATGTAGGTTTTTTTCATTACAAAATCCTGGTTGGAAAACAAAATAACAAACATGAAAATTGAAATACCTTTTTTTTTTTTTTCAGTAGGAATATCCAAATCTAACATATTTTCAGGACAAAAATCCAAGAAAAATATTTCTTAGTTTGCAGAAATGACTGAATTACTGAATTTCTGACTGTCATTTTTAAGTTTTGATTTCTCATTCTAAAATTGAACACATCATTGTTTTTATCAGTATCTGTCCCCAAATTGTGTTTACTCAGCATATGAGGGTATGCAAACAGAGCAAGTTGTCCACATTTGTATCTTTGAGTGGCGTCAGGAATCATATGCCTGGCAGAGGCCTCATAAGAGAGGGTCATGGAATAAGAGTGCTAAATGCCACTGGGAAAGGAACACGATCGGTTCTTAAGGGAGTCAGTCTGGCTTTGGGGGATTTTGCTCTGGAAATCTTCACAAATGAATGCCAGAGATGATCAAAAATATTATCGTTGTTATCACAGTTTTCTTGTTATCTATTCTTGCTGTTACTGTGACAATTCATAGCCTCAGTCATGAATGACAACTTCACTGTGTAGAAAAGGATGGTCTGTTCCCCTGTAGCTGACAGTTTAAGTTTTTATTTGGCTGCCTCCTTTGTTCCACATTAAAACCTTCGGTTTAAAGTTTGAATAAAAGCCTTGAGCACCATTGGTATTCATTTTTGAAAAGCATTTTTCGATTAAAAAAGAAGGTGGGACTTCTCTATGTACCATAGTTTACCAAAGATTCAACTTTAGATTGATTTAAAGCCTTGAAGATAGCTTCCTGGAGAACATCAGCTGTGGTTTAATGATATGTTGTCTCTGGCAGCAATATCAGCTTTAAGATTTTCCAGACTTACTACGTTCCTATGTCCTGCTCCTCCACCCCTCTTCTTACTCCTGGCTCATTGTGTAATATATACTAACACAGCTGTTTTGTATGGATGGTCTACATCCTTGCAGAGCTTTTTAAGTTAAATTACATATCTAACCTGATTTAGAGCACAGGCTCCAACCACATTTTGCTTATGTGAAGGATTTGAGAATTGCTGTGGCAAAGCAGTGGGGACAAGTGACAGGAATCATAGTATCATTAAAAAAATAGGTCAGGAGAGTTCTCTGAAAGACCAGCATCTGGCTTAAGACTGGGCTACCATCAAAGATACATCACATTGCTCCTGTCTTTATCCAATCTGAATTTAAATGTCTTTAAGCATACAAAATCTATAATCTCAGCTCTACCACCCTTATGCCAATAATTCTGCAGAGGACAATATGCCAGCTGTGTTATAACATGATAGCTGAACAGGTCTTTTGGCTATCACCCCTTCTATTCCACTTTAGCAGTGCAAATATTAGTTTATGTCTCAAGGGAATAATAGCAGTTCTGTAAGGCAGTTGCACTTTAGGTAATGAGCCTTGTCTCATAATGTGGCTGATTATCTCAGGGGACATATGCTGATGCGTCTGCATTACTTTCAGTCTGAAACCAGCTCAGGTAGCTGTTCTGTATGTATAGCGAAGTAGTGCACTGTATACATTTCCCCAATTGCTCTTGAACAACGTTTGGATGATATAAAGAAGATTTGGGAATATGAGCGAGACTTCTCTGTCCATGTATCAGTGCTTAGATCTAATCCCTGATCTGATATCCAAAACAAAGAGAGCTGCAAAATCAAATAAAGACACTGCAGTGCTTGTATCAGTCCATTTGCTTGTGTATTAATTCCTTTTTTTGACCACACGGAAACAGCTGGGTTCATGATGCATGGCAAAGCAAGTGAAGGGTTTCTGTTTGTGCAACAGAGCTGTTAAATATTTACATTTTGTTCAAGCTACTGGAAGCAGCTGAGAGGTAAGTATGCCAGGCAAACCAGACCTGACTGCAAAACAATGATTCATTCAGTCATTTTATCACTTTGATGAAACCTACTTTGAATTTAAAAAAAAATAAAAAAAATGGAAGGAAGAAACAATGAATTCAGTCCATTAGCTTTTACCCATTCGGCGTTTACCCTTCAGGTAAAGAAAATTAAAAGAAAAAAAAAGAATAGAACAGTATTTATAGGATCTTTAATTAATTTTTAAGTTAAATGCAGGCACAAACTGTGGAAAAAATTTTGCAGGCTTAGTTTCTGAAATCCATAACCACACTGTTAGCTGAATTGGTGTGCAATCTTGCTTTTGTCTGTTGCTTACAAAGTGAACTGAAGAGTAACAGATCTGGTCTTTGGTGTGAACTGGGAACAGAATAATGTTGATTCATACTAGATTTGTGATGCTGAAAGGTGTATCTAGGTTGATTCCAGTAGGACCTGAGTATCCTGGCTTTTCTGTCTTTTTAGGCACTAATGTACCTTTGTGTGCCTGATCTTTGCTCCTTAGAACTTCAGAGGGCCTCTGTTTTTTCTCAGGAAATCTCCCTGTCGCCAGCTACTCTGATGAGGATCTGCCATGCCACTCAGGGACTGGACCAGCTGGTGGAAGACCAGAAGCAAATAATGACAACACAACATCTTGCATCTGAACTATAAGGTATTGTCATGAATGTTTCTGCCTCAGTGACTCTGCCCAGCTCACTGATTGCAACATACTGTTGCTTGTTATAAAATCATAAAATCATAGAATCATTTGAGTTGGAAAAGACCCTTAAGATCATCAAGTCCAACTGTTAACCTAGCACTGCCAAGTCCACCACCAAGCCATGTCTGTAAGCACCACATCTACACATCTTTTAAACATCTCCAGGGATGGTGACTGAACCATGTCCCTGGGCAGCCTGTTCCAATGCCTGACAACCCTTTCCATGAAGAGTTTTTTCCTAATATCCAACTTAAATCTTCCCTCGTGTATCTTGAGGCCATTTCCTTTTGTCCAGCTGCTTGCTACTTGGGAGGAGAGACCAACACCCCCCATGCTACAACCTCGTTTCAAGTAGCTGTAGACAGCCATAAGGTCTCTTCTCAGCCTCCTTTTCTCCAGGCTAAACAGCCCCAGTTCCCTCAACCGCTCCTCATAAGACTTGTATTCCAGATGCTTCACTGGTTTCATTGCCCTTCTTTGGACTCCAGCACCTCAGTTTCCTTCTTGTAATGAAGGGCCTAAAACTGAACACAGTATTCAAGGTGAGGCCTCACCAGTGCTGAGTACGGGGAGAAGATAACTGCTCATGTCCTGCTGACCACACTGTTTCTGATTAAAGCCAGGATGCTGTTGGCCAGTTGGCCACCTGTGCACACTGCTGGCTCATCTGCAGCTGACGGTCAACCAACACCACCAGGTCCTTTTCCACCTGTCAGCTTTCCAGCCACTCTTCCCTGAGCCTGTAGCGTTGCATGGGGTTGCTGTGACCCAAGTGCAGGACCCAGCACTTGGCTTTGTTGAACCTTGTACAACTGGCCATGGCCCAATGATCCAGCCAGTCCAGAGTTGTGGAGTATCATAGAATACCAGGTTGGAAGACAAGGATCATCTGGTCCAACCTTTCTTGGCAAAAGCATGGTCTAGACAAGAGGGCCCAGCACCCTGGACAACTGAATCTTAGAAGTGTCCAATGTTTGGGAATCCACCATTTCCATAGAAAGATCATTCCAATGGCTGGTTGTTCTCATCATGAACTATTTCCCTTTTATATCCAATTAGAATCTCCTCAGGAGTAACTTGTGATCATTGCCCTTCATGCTTCCCATATGATTCCTTGTAAAAAGAGAATCTCCATCTTCTTTACAGCCACCTTTTAAATACTGGAACACAGTGATGAGATCTCCCCTAAGCCTTCTTTTCTCAAGACTGAACAACCCCTGTTCTCTCAGCCTTTCCTCATACGGCAGCTTCCCTGTCCTCTGATCATCTTTGTGGCCCTTCTCTGGACCTTTTCCAGCCCATCCACATGTTTTTTGTTTAGCGGGGACCAAAACTGAACACAGTATTCCAGGTGTGGTCTGATGAGCACTGAGTGGGATAATGACTTATTCAGCTCTGCTGGCAATGCATAACATTAAGCTTATATATTTGTCTTGAAAGGAAGACAAAGTGTGCAAGCTCAGTTTCAGTGCATCTGGTGAAACCATGCACACACTAAGATGGGGTGGTTGCACCACCAGGATGTGTATCAGGTATCCTAGCTGTGTATAGGCAAGGTAGTACAATAATTCATTGTTTCTTCATATTTTTTCTCTAAGCTGTCAAGGATGGCACTGATTTAGTTTACAAGGCATGCCTATAACTGTTTGTAAAGTGCAAAGAAATTGCTTTACCTGTAAACTCTTGTTCAGCTTTCCTGAAATCAGTTTGCCCAGCTGCATGCACTGTTTACCTCTGTCATCATTGCTACTGCAGTTTGCCTTTCACCGTAATTTTTTCCCATTTCTATATGATTTGCTATGACATGCAACATAAGTAGGCAGTCAATGTCTGTAAGATAAGCTGAAAGAAATGTCTTTTCCATCTCATACTACTGATTTTGAGCTGTTTCAAGCACCAAATAAAGTCAATACTACTCTCTCCCACTTTTATTTCTGCAGTTGACAATAATTAATAAGTTCATGTTGAAAAGAAACTATTAAAGATACTGAACAAGAAAGCATGAAAACACAATATGAGCTCACCTTGACACAATACCAGTAGCTAGGTGCTTGTTCAGTCACCACATCAACCAATGGTTCACATGTCTTGGAGGAAGAACAGACCTTTGTGAAATATTAATTGCAATAGTAGAGTTTCAGTCCTATTCTACTCCCCAGAATACAGTTATTCCTTTAAGTAAAGTTAGACAATTCTTCAGCACATGTAACCTGTTACCTGGATTTATTTCTTTTTATTGTCTGAATTCTTGCTGTCACAGAAGAGACAAAAGAAAGCTACTTCAGAAATTATTTAAATATTCCTCATTAAAACCTACTTAGCATCCACGATCATAGGACAAAAGAATATTCAATAGGTGTGTAACCCAGACACAGTTTTTAGTCTGAAAATGGTGTTTATTGACTCTTTATATACTGATGTTTCAAGCCAAAGTCTAAATCTAATCTAGAACTGTATATTTCCTATATAAAAGAACAAATATTTTTGAAAGTTTTGCAAGGGATACATGCAATTGAATATAAACATTTTTTAGGATTTTTATTGTGACGAATTGTGAGGCTGAAATGAAAATGAGATTATTAGTCATGATTTTCATGTTAGCAATACTCTATGTATTCACTTAGAAAGAAAAAATCAGAATACTAAAAAAACCCACCTTATGATTTAACTAACTATATAAGGATGTAAGTAACTACATATCATAAATATCATATAGGAGCTGGTCGAGGCCTATTTACCATCCTGAATAGTAATATTACTTGCCAGATTTTTCTACTATTCCTCACAAATCACAAATATCTGCAGAAGGTGTCACGGAAGTTCAGTAACCAATACGATGATGAAATTTGTCTGGAGTTATATTCATACAAAATATCTTGATAAATGCTTTTCTGTTTACAGTTATCAAGTAAATCAAAGTCCCTCCAATTCCTTTTCATGTTCATGGAGAAAGAGGCTATTTAAATTCCTGCATCTTGTTGAGTCACTGGTGAAAATGGGTTTCGTTTTACCATTGGCTATAGGGAAGACCATGAATGACTTTCTGATGAGCAGTGCTAAGTCCTTCTCTCTCTCCTCCTTACCCGTTCCTCTTTTTGGTTAATCCTTAAAACAATATAATCCTTCTTTCCTGCCAGCGCCTCTACATTTCTTGATCAAATGCACAGGGTATACCCTCATAGCCTCAATACTAGCTACAGACATTTGTAGCAAAATCAGCTAGACTCTTTGGTACTCTCACAGAGCTATGAAGATCTTAGAATCTTATGTTACCACAAAGCAGATTCAAGAAATAAGATCTGTTCTGAAATTCAAACCACCACGGCACATATTATTAAAATTCTCTCCTGAGTTCCAAATGAATATGTTCCCTTTGCATCTTAAAAAATATGTAATAAACATTTGCTCAACCATAAAAAGGTGGAATGAATGCAATTAAGCCATTTAAATATCAATCATTTAGACAAACAAAACACACAAGTGCCCAAGTGCTTAGCCAGTCAGTTCTATAAACACACAGGAAAGAATAAACCAAGAATATTTTAATGGAAAAGCAAGCTAATTTGCAGTCTGCTACACCACACTGCTAAGCTTCTTGGGTATACTCTGATTAGACATGGATTGCAGCAAAATAGCTACCAAGAAGCCACAAACTCTGATGGTATTAGCAAGAAATCTAACTTTCCCACAGCCACATATAGGAAAAACAATGGTTGTGAAGGGGGAGTGGCATTAATACTGAAGCTTAATGGGGCAAGGCCGACTGTTCATCAGAGAAGCTGGATTTTGGATCAGCTCCAAGCACATAAAAATCTGCCCAGAAATATATGAAACCTCATATGGAATATGTTTCATTTAAAAAATGTAGTGCAACCACTAAAAAGCTGTTTAGACATTTTAATATCAAGGAATAACAGAAAAGAAACCAGAAAATTTATTTCTTCAGAAGCCCCTTGATGCCATCTGCAGCTAATGTACCAAATACCATTTCTGAATGCTTTGCACAAAGTAGCTATCAAAGAGATAAGGATTGTTCTGCTTAGAACTGCTCTTGCAGTTTCAACAGGGAAGTGCTACATTACAGACTTCAATGATCTTTCTGAATGAAAGGTTTGAGACAGCTACAGCTGAGATTAGCAGTTTGGATAAGAGAGTGGCAGGAGATGAAAGAAGACCAGAGACCTGTAAGAAAGATCACAAGATGTAAAAGAAAAGCCTCTAAAATATTCTGTTCATACAAATGCAAATGATTATAGAATGATGAACTGAGCACCTGCAGGACAAAATTAAATCAGGGAAAAAAACTTGTAAACTGGATAAATTAGCTGTTTAAAAAATGACCTGAGTTTTTGCTGTGGTCTGTCAATGAAACCTTTTGTTCCCAAACATCATGAAAAGCAAAAAGGAAGATGGAGGATCTTGAACACATTCCGAGCAAAATCCACATAGCATAAGATTTGGGAATAGGTCAAACATGCCTAATTTCCAGAGAGACTCCAGAGGCTAAAATGGATGTTAAGGAACCACTTCTGAAATAGCTGGGGACTGTTTGGAAAGACATATGCAACTTCTTGGCAGTGGACACTTCTGTTTGATAGGGTCTGTTTGTTCAAGACAGCAGCCTCAATGTCTGTGTTGCCATCCTGGGGAGAATCCAGCTGCCTTTTCCTTGTAATTTTTTAATTTCACTATGAAGCTGACTTAAGCCATAAGCCTTGTTGATTTTGAAGCTGTGTGAGGTTTCCATATGTGCAGGATTGGTCTGTCAGTGGCTTTATGACAAATACTGTTAGTGCTTGTGAACTAATAACGGTGCTTAATGCTATTTGTAATATGCTCAAATAAACACTAATACAACTTTCTTTTTAATGAGGTGCAGTCTATCATCAAATAAGAATGTCAGCTTGGAGATTCACCTAGAAACTGTGGCTAGTGCACTTTTGAAGTATTTCCTAATGAAAGGATCGATTTTTCCATCCAGCAATACACTGAGTTTCATGTGGATAATCAAATTTTGTAGATATGCTATGGATGGAAAAGTGGAAGCTTCAGAGCCATAATCTGCCTGTGCTTTCAACGATGACACTTTCTGATTTAAAGACGTCAATGATCAAGAAGGAACTTACAGAAGGAAAGAAACCTGGGTACCAGCTGCTTTCCCAGCAGGTTCTATACTTTTCACACATTAGGTATTCTTGAAGGAAAAAATACTGCCCAAGCCACTCCAAGCACCTGAGCCAAAGCCCACTACAGGGAACTGGAAGATTATCAGTTTATGAGTACTGTGCATTGTCCTTCTTATGTTCACCAAAGTCGTTACTGTTACTAGTGCCAACACAGCTTGCTAAGAATTAATTATTTGAGAATAGAGAGTTATTCATTGTTGTGGAAGTTTTGGGGATTTGTAAGCTTGTGAGGAGGGTCACTGTATTTTTTTTCAGATCAACAGGGATGCAGGAAAAAGCTGCTGTTGAAAAAATATAACCTAATTCTCCCGATTCCATAGAAGACCTTAAAAATACAAACATTCTAAGTTCAAAATGTAATGGCAAAGAAAAAGACCCTCCCCCAACAATATTTTTTCAAATCTCATCCCTTGGTGGGTGGGAGAGATAGAAATAGGCCATGACTTTTTTAATCTTTGGATTAGACAGTGTTGTTAAAGGCAGGATGCACAATACATCTGTTAAAAGAGGAATACCATCTTTCAATTGTGGAAAATCTCAGGCCTTGAGACCAGATCATTTATGACAATCTCAAGATGAGTTTGTAGCAGGAGTTCAGAGAAATGTCAGGGTTTATGAATTGTAGCTCCATGCCTTAACCACAAAACTGTTCTTAAAATGTATAGCCCCATGGCATCTAATCCCCCAGAATCACTGCTGTTTGATCTGCTAAATTTGGCATATAAAGATATTGAAAACTTTTTAAATGTTAACAAAATGATTTCAAAAAGGCTGTGACCTCCCAGTTTAATTACAGTTGCAAATCTCTATCTCTTCTCTGTACTGTTGCATTTAAACTGGTTAGCGTGTGTTCAAACATATTAATAGCTTGTTGCTCAATATTCTGGATGCAGCTCTTAGAGACCCCATTCATAATTGTTGCTCTGCTTGCTTAGGTGCATCACAGTTACACAGAGATATTTGCCTTGGAGAAAATGAAGTAGTTAATTGTAAATAATCAGAACTGATGGAGGGGCTGTGCCCATGTTGAATAATCAAGTAATGCTTTGAGTCAAAACTTAACAAAATAAGGTTTTTGATTATTTCTAGTAATATTGTGGACATCTGCTTGATTTACAAATGGCTGTAAATTCCAGATATTGTGAGAATAAGGAGTAATCACTGGCACTTGCTCAAGGACCATCTTAAAAAAAAAAAAAAAGATTAAATTGCTATTTCCTTGTCACATGCCAACAGTATCTTTTCAAGCCAGTTTTGCCCAGACCAAAAGGTAGCTTGCCTCCTGTTGAGAAGACCGTAGGCGTCAGACATTACACCATAGGCTGTCTTCAGTCCATTCATCCCAGTCCCCAGCTACTGCATTTGATAGTGTTGTTAACAGAATAGGAACAACTTGTTGTGCCAGTTTCCTAAGTGATGATTTCAATGATAGCTGAATTCATAGGATTAGCTCCTCAACATTTTCTTTTTATTCATACTTTGCCCATGTGTCAGCTTGTGAATGTCTTTTTTATTCCATTTGAAACGTTGTCATCTCCTTCCACATCCAGCCATCCTTTGAACAATTGCTGTTTGTAGATAATGCCTTTGGACTCTAAATCAAACTTCTTGAGAAGCCTTTGCAAAGTCTAGAGGACCTGGGTACAAATGAGGAAAAGAACTTCAAGTCCAGAAAGTTTTGCATCATTTAGTGGTGGTTTTGGACCTTGGCATTTCTGTTAGAAATCCAATCTGCATCCTGGATATTCATGCCATGATTAGTATTGAACTCATAATTTATAGCATTTCTTCTGTGCACACGAGTCTGTAAGGTTATAAAAGCAGCACCCTTGGTTACAAAGAAATAAAAAGTGTTCTAACATGAAAATTATTTTGTTTACAGGCAGGGAAAAATATAAGATTTTCCTCAGCTATGCAGAGATTGTTGTTGAGCATATATCAGGTTTTCCTCTATGCTCATTTATATTGAGTCTTTGCAACAGCAAATATTTAATTTACAGCAAAGCATAACAGTAGTGGCAAAAGAACCTTTGGAAATTAAAAGTAACTGTGTGTGTGTATTTCCTCAATTAGGTACAGCCCTTATAAAACAGCCACTGCAAATGTACAGCTTTAATGCAGTGAGGAAGCTTTGGACTTTCTTCTTGCTATCTCTTCTGCACAAGATGATTTAAAATTTATTGACTCATTTTTATAATTTCATGCTGGGGATTGAGTCTGTATCAGTTCTGGGGAATGTGTTTGGTTACTGTGAAAATATTCTTCCCACATACCTTCCTTGCTTGAATATGTAACACCATTAGAGACTGTAAAACAGAGGGCAGTTCTGGAAATAGGCAGGTTTATGGAAAGGGGACAGCACCAAATACTAACTGTGAAGGCTGCCTTCTGCCTGTCTTCTGTACCTACTATAAAACTAGCTGTCTTTTCCAAGTCTGACAAGTAATTCACAGTCCTTACAATAGGCTCATTTCTACTGACTCAAGAGTTTTCTCATAAAAGATCTTTTTAAAAGAAATCATTACTGTCTCCTTGGATAATATGATCTGTTCCTAATCATTATTTTCTGCTGGAAATAGATGGATGTTCACATATTCTTCTATATCCAGAAAGAAATTTCCCAGTTAATGAATCACAGAACAAGTCATTCTGCAAGATAATTAACCAGCAAATAATTAAATTAATTTAAGTAGAACAGAAAGAGCATAGTAGTTTCAGTTAAACTTCAATTCACTTGCACAAACCAATCCCTGCACTCAGGAAGGAGCCAATATTTGCATATGAACTCACTGGATAAAGAATTGCTTTATAATTACACTATTTAACATATGCAGATTAGACTACAGAAGATTCTGTATTGAAACTCAATGAGAAGAAAGAAAAACTCAGAGTCTGAATGTACAGTTTGACCTGTTCAGTCTGTGATTACCCTTAAGTTTCTCTATGTCTCAAAAATATAATTTAATCACTTTGAAGCTTCAGTTAATCTAAAGCATGACTCCAATAGAAGGGCTCGCCAACAAATTAAGCACTTGTCTCAAAAAGTCGTGGAGCTCTCTTAGCCTCTTAATACTGCTGAGAAAATGTCATTAGTTGACAGCATTCCCCTTTGAAAATCATAGGTAAAGCCCTTATTTTATTTTTGTGCTCCCCTCAGCTCTTACATGACAGACAAAGCATGAAGCATCTGAAGCTGATACATTCTGATCTTGGTTAGATGAAGACCAAGTGAATACCACTGAGCCAATTCAGAAACCTGCAGCCAAATTGACGAGAACCGTGACAAGAGCATTGTGTTACCACTGTGAATAACCAAACAACTAGTTTTCCTCCGCGACCACAACAAAAGAGTGCTTAACCTAAAACTTGCCCTGGCATGAATTGGCAACATCCCGAAAAAGCAAATGCCTGTGGGGCAGGTTCTCAGCCTGCATTGCTCCACGTCAGCACTAGGCCATTTCATCACAATCTTATCTTCCCAAAGAAACAGCAGCAAAATCTTTAACCACCATACACTGTGTTTTGCATTTAGAGCCTAAAAATTCTTACAGGGTCAAACGTGATCAGGAAGGGCTCATCTACAATGTGCCCAGTTTGATACCTAGTGGCTTGCTCATTATGGAGGAACTAAATGCTTGATCAGACTCCTGATTGTTTACTTTAAATGCTGTACATTCAACATTAGCTGGTATCTCCCACGCCTCCTCACAAACACAGAAGTTGTAGCCATCTCATTTTTTTTCACCATCTGTTAATACTGCAGAATTTTTGGACTAGGGACCATTTTTCGGCATCACAGGAAAGATGGCAGCGACACCTGTCGCTGTAGTTGCCCAACATCTCCCTCCAGCTGACAACGTGAGGTGCATAAAGGCCTCTTTTCAGTTGCATAAGCCTTTGTTAAGCTCACACCCCTTATGCTATAACCTTCAATGCCTTGTGTCTGCCTCAAGCTGGAATTTACTTGAAAAATTTCAGGGGAAATTTTCTAGCTGTGTGCAAGAGCAAAGCTAGGAATACTGTATTGTTTTGCTCATGCTAAAAAAAAATGAAATAAAATAAATAATAAATCTGGTGCCTTTTTCTTTGAGATGCTGTAGTTCACCTAATCTTTGGAGAAGAACTTAAAGCCTAGTGATGCAAATGGCTTTGCTGTGTAAGAGAAGATGGACTTAAACTATTTGAGTCTTTCAAATCTGCAGTTTGCACATGTGACATAGAGACCTGGTAGAACCTCACAGTCAAACCTCTTTGTGCTTTGGGTATCCTTTTTGGTATACTCTTGTCACATGTTTTCCCTGCTGCAGCTGGCTGCACTGCGGTATAGGATCTAGAGCAATCTTTTCTGAGCTGTCAGAGGCCCTTCTTCTAGGATCAGAGGTCTGGAAGTGTTCTCTTGTGTGACTGATTCTTGCTCCAGATATCTCAGGTAACTCCGTCACATAACTTCATTAATAAGCCATTGTGCTCCATGTTAGAAACAGGGTGGTTTTTTGTCTCTGATGCTCCTGTTTGCAGAAAGTAACTCTCATGGGTAGAAATCTTTTGTTATACCTGAAATATATGAGTGTAAATCTGTCATTCTCCACTCTCCATGTTCTTTTTAAGATCAAACCAAAACAAACTATCAAGAAACTTATCCATATTAAAAAAGATCTATACTGTGAACATAGATTGTTATTTCTTCTTTTTGCATGTTCCTTCTCAACATTACAGTTCTTATAGTAAGCTACACTTGCTCCTGGTTAACGCATATATTCCCATGTGATGCTGTAAATGCAGTCTGAGCAGACTTGATAAGCTTCCTTTCCGTCATCTAGAAAAGCAGTTATTTTATCAAGAGAAAGTGTCAGGTTAGACTTACCTGATCTTTTTGGTAAATCTACATAATATTTAACCTCATTTTGTTTTTCTACCATTTTGGAGTTATTCTTTTCTCAAAATCTGTATACAGCCTTTCTGCACCACTGAGGTAAGCATAACAAGGCTCTAATTTTGCATCATTTAACTTTTCCCTTCTCAAATGTAGATTTTTTTTTTTATGTGATAGCTCTCCACTACTGGTGCCAGTTTTTTGAGTATACAAATCCAAACTAGGTGTGCTATGATTTCATTTGTCAGCCTTTTCAGAACTCTCTTAAGGACGAACTGCCTCCATTTGAGTGCCTTAACCTCTGAGTTTTCTTTCCATCATAGATGCAGAAATCTCTGGTTTTATTTTGTCATTCCTGTTAGGCAGTCTTTTTCTGTTATATTGATGTTGATTCCTCCACAGCTTTGCTCCACAGCTGCCAAGATTTTTGCTTCCTCTTCCCCGTCTCCTTTACTCTGTATGGCTGAGAAGTCTTTTTGAATTATTATTTTTTTTTTAATTTCTTAATCTAGTTTGTAATGTGTATGTCAGTCTAAATTTTGCTTATTCTTTCATTTATCCTTCTATCTAGAACAGTGCTGTCTTTGCTGATCAGTGTTTTTTTCCTCATTCATTTTCAGCCTCCCATTTTACACTTAGTATCTGTTTTGCTTATCTGTTATTATCTTTTTATAATGTTCTCATTAATTACTGAAATTAAATCTGAAAATAATAGCACTGTGTGATGAAGGGGTATTTGTAATAAAAGATACTGCACTGTGTACAAAAGATTTCCCAAACTGACTCCAAAAGTTGCATTAGCAAAGCTGAAGCACCACATTTCTTCATCATTGCAAAAGAGAAAGATATTTCATGGTTTCTCACCTTCTGCAGTTAATTAGAAAGTGAGTATTTTATTTTTCAAAACAGTCTAAAAGGGCATCAAATCTGTTCAAAGGAAAGAGGAAAGAAATAGAAATATTCTTATTTAATATTTCATCTTCCCCTCTGCAGTCAGAAAATCTCACTTAAAATCCACCTTATTTTCCTTTCCCTCTGCAGCCGAGCACTGTGGCTGTAAGTGGACACATGACTCTTTAATGCTTATTGTGCACAGTTGGCAACCAGCAAGGCTCAAAATGTTTGTCAGTATTTTAAGTTTTATGCTGCTTTATCAAAAATGCTCTGTATCATAATATCGCTGTGGTTTCTGACCTGACTGGTGAGCCAGAAAATTGAATAGCTGCTTCAGAAAGTCAGTACAGGAGTGGACAGGCCAATACTAAATACATAGTTGAAAATGTTAATGGAAATGTGCTTGTAAGAATGGAATCTGTGGGTTGTAGGGATGAAGCACTAAGGCACAAAATGCTTTGAAAATGTGGAATGCCATAAGACTGTTAGAAATAAAAGCTGAAAACAAGAGTAGTTCCCAGGCAGGTAACACACTGTATTAGCTTCTGAATCCAAATGAAAGAGTCTCTGAAAAGGGTTTAAAACAGTATTATTTCAAAGTGATATTTTTCAAAGAATAGCAACTCATAAATAAAATCAAATTACCATTGCACATTAAACTGAGATCATGTTTGTATTAATAGACAGTAACAGTATGTCAGTAGTTTTGCCAAAACTTTATTCTGTTCTCAGTGTGCTGCTTAATTGCTATATAATTAAGTTCCTTAAAAATATTTTAGAAAGACAGACAAATTCACTAAATACTTTGAGAATTGGGTCTAAAATTTATAATTTAAATTTAAAATGTTTGTTCTTTATTGTTTGAAAAATACAGCAACACTCTGACCTCAGTTTGGGGAATGATTTCACATACATCTTCAGCTTGACTTTATTGTATGTACAAGAAGGTCAGTTCACGTGAAATACTTTGCTGATAGATGGCTGATAGAAGGTTGATACAATGAATTAATTGCCAAAGGGAAGGTCTTATAATTTTGTGCCAGTGTTCACCATTACAATACCTGCTCACCTCCTATTTCCATCTGATGGCAGGCCTGAGAGGTCAGAGTCACGTTTACCTTTATCCTTTCTGGAGTAAAGCTCTTCACATTACAGACATTAGAGTTTTATTCTAAAAACGTTAGTCCCTTGGTTCTATTTTTGTTGACGTTGATTTATCTCTATTGGATGGATGGTTAGAGTTTTTCTGTAGGAAGAGTGTTGTTGCCGTAAGTATTATTGTTTTGAGGAGACGATGTAAAATGTGCATCCTCACTGCCTCATTGTGCAACTCTTTCCAAGTCACTGGCTCTTTCTTAGATCTCAGTCAGTTCAGGCGCAAAAGTGAATCCAATCAAATTCCATTAAAATCAGTGAGTATATTAAAGTTAAACCTTCATGGATAAAGGGATAAAATAAAAAGGAGTATGTGACCATTGCATTATTTAATGTGGATTCATTTCTGGGGCATGACTTGCAGACGAGTCTTGAGGCTTCAGTGCTCCTGGGATAGATTTCACATACTATGTAAAACCATATGTTTCCTCTTCTCATTCCTCAGGAAACCATAGGTTGAACAGTCATAATGGAATGTCACAACAACCATTCATTTCTTATTTATCAGTGCATATGTTCTAGTACTGAATTACATGTACTTGTTTTCCGTTTCTGAGCTTCATTTTTGAGATTCAAACTGATTATGATGGGTCTCTGTGACTGTTGATTCTTGCAAAATACTTTGAGCTTTCCCGTCCTAGTAGGCTAACGGAAGTGACATTAATTTGCATTCAGGAATAATATTACCTGTAATTTTCTAAAATCTTTCTTTTAACATGACCAAGTTTCCGGGTGGCTAACTATGAAATCACTGCTTCTTTATAACTGCTTAATTTCAGTCCATAATGAAAAACCATTACACAGTACCCAAAGGCTGATATGGTAATTTGCTTTCAGAGTTTTTAATTTCTGAAGTATTTTTGTTGAATTAGTTATAGAATATATAAAGAATCATAAAAAGTTTTGCCTTCATACTGACTGGCACAGGATAAGTCTTTAACAGGCCTGAACTGTTAACTGAATATACAAATTGTCCCAGCAAATTAAATTGTTGACAGCTTATCTGAAGGATTATTTGGTCTTTACCTCCTACTATTTGTAAACTGAAATGGAAACATGTATCAGTGAGGGGAAATACTCTTATTTTAAAACACAAAATATTTTAGGCCAGTGATCATGCATGGTAAGGAAATGTACCTCAGGGTGGCAGAGAGACAGGCATTTTGAGCACTTAAGGGACAATGGTTTCAATTTTTTTTTCTTCTCTTTTATGTAGTTGTCTGGTTTTATGCCTACCAAAATCCCGAGCATCCTAGAACTAGAGCTCCCACTTCTTCAGATGTTCTGTATGCCTTTATATTGAAGCCTGGGAGAAGATTATATCCTTGCTTTACTCGAAGCTAAGCCGTATTTTCATTCCCAGAGCATTCTTTCAAGATGTGAGCGACTTGTAGGATTGAGCTGACTCTAAAAACAGTGACAGATTGAATTCAAAATTAGGAACACAAAGGTAACAAACTGTTCATAAAAATCACATTCATATAAAAAGGGTATTCCCTGTCTGACTCATCCTTACCTTTGCATACTTATCTGAATTTAGTCAGAAAAGGATGGAATTTTCTTGTGAGATGATCTGGCTCTGTTGAAATACCAGTTGCAAAACACTGATGAAGGTATGTGCTGTCAGTACATACTAATATCTTTGGGAACACTTAGATCCATGTTATTTTAAAATCTGCTTCAGTACATTAGGCTGAACAGTGTTGGCAGAAGTAAGTGGGTATTACATTTCTAAAAGTTGTGTTAATACAATATGATTAAACTAGTTACCATGTGATGAGCCAAATCTTAGTTCCTCCAAAGTCAATAGGTAAATCTTATCCGTTGCTTGGAGGAATTCACCAGATGATAACCTCATTAATTTCCATTAGTGTCACACTAGTTTTGAACAAGGCTCTTCTGTAACTAGAAAATCAGTGTTTTAAATCGTTCTACCATTTTTTCACATTAACTTACCAAAAAACATCAGTCAAAATGTTTTGTAGGTCCATTAATAGTAGTTTAAGTGTCTCAACATTGATTTATTAATATTGCTAATTTTCCCTCACAAAGGACTGTTTCCATAGTCTCAGTAGATCTGAAGAGTACCTATGTTCTGCCTCCTGATAACATGCCTCAGAGATCAAACTCACTTCATACCCAAACTGTTTGAATCTAAGCCACCTAGGAAAGAGTATTTGGTGAGTAATGGTATAAGAGAGGTGACATACCTTTGACCCCATCCTCCCACTAACAAGACTTGAATCATACTTCAGCCTGCAAGAATCAAGTCTCTGACCTACCTCCAGTGCTGCTTAGATGTGATATGAAACACCACCAGGCAGACAGGGCTCTTCTTGTACCAATGTGGGACCTGTAGGTTGAAAACATCAGCTATGGACATTTTCTAGATGGAAGCACAGTCATATGGCATGCAGATTAAATCACCTGTCACATTTTAGTCCTCTCATAACACTAAGTGCATTTAAATATAGGAAATTTTTCCCACATTAGTCTAAAACTTCCCATACTACAGCTACGCAGCAGTCAGCTGAGTGGAAGTTCTTCAGGCCTTCAGGAAGTGCCAAAGACACTCATAATCACAGAAGAATATGATTTTTAAAGGAAATCATTGTTTTGTCACAGCATTCTGGCTCTGAATTGCAGGAATATTGTGTTACAGGCCATTAAAAAAAAGAACAATGTCTGTGTTTCTAAAATTAAACTGAAACTCTGTTGTAGTAATTATAAGCTTAATAAGGCTTTTTTAACTTGCACCCTGGACTTATCCAGGTTAAAACTGGGAGGTTTACCAGAAGTGTTTGAACATAGATTCTATATTTTTCTATATGATGTGTTCTGCTTCAAAGAGGAATTAATTCAGGAAGTTCCTACTTTATAGGAGCCAGACCTCAAAATTGCTGGGGTCTCTTCTGGCCTTGTAATAAATGAATGTATGACTTTATGCCAGGAATAAGCTATTAATTGAGACTCCCTCTATGAATGTCCTTTTTTTCTGTACCTGATTAAAGCATTGGCAAACATTGTTTCCTCTGAAGACCATGAAAAAGCAATCAGAACAGCAGAGTACTAAGCAATATGGATGCGTACTGTTGTGCTTCCCTCTTGGCAGGCTTTATCATATTCAATGAAGGTACGGAAATGTATTCCCAAATGTTCTTCCTAATAAATTATGAAAATTCTCTCCTTGGAAAGTGCTGCTTTAAGCAGGAAAACAAAACGAAACGAAACGAAACGAAACGAAACAAAACAAAACAACCTCATTGGAAGGTCAATGCTAGGAAACCATCATCATTTTTTTTTTATTAACTGATATTTCAGAAGTAATATGGCGTGAGTCTTCAGTTCTGACAATACATGTGACTTTGGCTAGATGCCTGGATATCTACAGTGAGTAAACACAAAGCAGTACAGATGATATTTATCTCTTACGTTCAGTGTTCTAGCACAAATAATATTGGCACTTAAATATGGCTGTGAAAGCTGTCTGTAATAGAAGATGAAAGAAATAATAACAAGAGTCTCTACACTGAAGAATCATGGATCATTGTGAGCTGCAGTAGATCTACTGGTATTCAAATTTCTTGGAATGGGATACCGAAGATAAAAATAAATACAGTTTGTTAGTCCTTCTTTCTTTGAAGGTCTTGCCATCCATATAGAAGGATTAGATAAGGTTTTAGGATACACACAGAATTTGTACTTGCCTCAATATCAAATGAACATGAAAAGGCATCGGACATATACAGACATGGGAGATCAAGTGTGAAGTCAGTTCTTTGTAACCATTTTTTTTTTCACCTTGTTATCTAAGTAGTCTCAAGGTGGCTGTCCGTTAAAAAACCTGCTAAAAATAATGAAGATACACAGTAGCTACTGCACAGGGAGACATGAAAACAAATATTAGGAAGTGTGTAAAGAGCTTCCTTTAAAAGCTTTTCAATCTCCTGAGGTTTTAAAAAGAGAAGCAACTCAAATGCCTTCTCACTCTAGTGTAAACATAGCAGAAAACAGTGGCAAATAGTTAAACCTAATGCATTTTTGTATTGTACATCATATTAGTGTCTTTTAAAAGGCTGAAGGTAAGTTTCAGACACTTTTGGAGCAGGGCCTGTGGTTTTCTGTGTGACTGAATTTAGGATTTTTTTTGTTATTTTACCAGTTTGGTGGGGTTTTGTTTGTTTGTTTATTTGGTTGGTTTTAAAGAAAAGAAAGGACAAGACCTGTTGTCACTTTCATTCTACATTTTCTCCTTAAATGCTGCATGAAACATTTTAAGTTCTATTTCTGGTCTCATCAGGGCAATGCAATTCTTGCTAAACATAGACTCTTGTTTTTTCACCCTAGTGAAGATGACACTTTTTTTGGAATAACAGCAGTTTCATATTAGCGTAATTATCTAGCTTTGAAGGAAATAATTACTTTCTTGCTCTGGACAGGCTGTCAGTCTCTATTTCTCACACTCAGAAAGAGGTATAGCTGACAGTGAAGAGAAACTGAAGAAACAGATGCCTGCTCTAGTGAGCCCAACCAGAAGTTCTGCCACTGGCTTCAGGTGGGACAAGGACATCCCATGACCATTTTCACTTTCAGTTATAATTATCTGTACAGTAAGAAACACAGGCTAGCATCATTGCTTAAGAAAGTCCACAATATCTCTTTACCCTATGTGACTGCAGTGACTTCCCCCTCACATAGCAGTATATATACCTCTATGGCTTTTGATATGCATTTGAAATTAAGTAAGACCCCATGGAAATCAGACAGGTTGTACCAGGAGAAAGTGGATATAATGCAATACAGAGTTCAACTCTGCCACTTACAGTGGAAATGCAGCTGAAGGAAATAGTTTCACACATTTGTTTAACAAGGGAAGTCTGCTGTAGGAGTGTTCAACCAAAATATGCATGATAGAATCATAGAATGTCCTGAGTTGGAAGGGACCCACAAGGATCATTAAGTTCAACTCCTGTCCATGTGTGGGACAAACCCACAGCTCATACCATGTGTCTGAGGGCATTGTCCAGTCTCTTCTTGAACACTGTCAGGCTTGGGGCTGTGACACCTCCTTGGAGAGCCTATTCCAGTGCTCCACCACCCTCTGGGTGAAGAACCTTTTCCTAACGCCTAAACCTGCACTGGCACATCTTTCTGCCATTCCCTTGAGTTCTGTCGTTGATCACCAGAGAGAAGAGATCAACGCCTGCCCTTCCTCCTCCCCTTGTGAGGACACTGTAGACCATGATGAGGTCTCCCCTCAGTCTCCTCTTCTCCAGGCTAAACAAACCAAGTGACTTTAGCCTCTCCTCATACAGCTTCCTCTCCAAACCCTTCACCAACTTTGTAGCCCTCTTCTGGACAGTGTTCAGTAGTTTAAAATCCTTTTTATACTGTGGTGCCCAGAACTGCACCCAGTGCTCCAGGTGAGGCCGCACCAGTGCAGAGCAGAGCAGGACAATCACCTCCCTCGCCCGGCTGTCAATGCTGTGCCTGATGCACCCCAGGACACAGCTGGCCCTCTTGGCTGCCATGGCACACTGTTGGCTTATGTCATCTTGTTGTCAAGCAGAACACCCATCTCTTTGCAGAGATGTGTTCTGTGTTCATCTCATCTCCCAGTCTATGTACAGCCAGGGTTGCTGTGTCCCAGGTGCAAAATCTGGCACTTGCCCTTGTTGAACTTCATGCAGTTGGTGATTGCCCAGTTCTCCAATCTGTCCACATAAATACTCAAATTACAATTTCGATGTGTCTATTGGGCCAGCATGGGTTGTCTGGGCTACATTAATTTCTGTTTGCATAGTTTATCCTGCAAAGCCTTAAGCTTAACTTTATAAAGTTGAAAATCTTCAAAAAATCCTTGAATAAAGTCCTTGAAAAATATTTAATTTATGTCTGAGAGTACTTAATATACAGTTTGCGCTTCCATTACAAAACTTAATGTAAAAGACAGTTTCTCAAACTTTTTCCATCAATATTTAATTCCGTTGAGATTTCTCAGATTTTCACAGTACGTCTTGGTCTGATGTGAGTGGATGCGCTGTTTTCCTGTATTCCCTTGCTGGTGAGGCATGCCTGCTTAAGGAGAAAGACAATGAAAGAGTAACAGAGCTTGCTCCTCTTGTCAGTAGCCAAAGCTTCAGTATCTCACGTATGTACTGATTTGTAGCTTCACTGATGGCCTCAAATAAATGTAAATGGTGAAAAAAAGCACTTTATACTTCCTAATTATGTTCTCATTGTTTAAACTCCATTAACTTTCTTAAGCAATGATGCTAGCCTGTGTTTCTTACTGTACAGATAATTATAACTGAAAGTGAAAATGGTCATGGGATGTCCTTATCCCACCTGAAGCCAGTGGTAGAACTTCTGGTTGGGCACACTAGAGCAGGCATCTGGTCCTAACACTGTTTCTTCAGTTTCTCTTCACTGTCAGCTATACCTCTTTCTGAGCGTGAGAAACACAAGTGCTTGTAACCCTCATAATAATTTATCCTTCTTCTTTCCACCTGACTGAATCAATGCAATTTTCTTTAATTCCTAATATAACCTCAATAGGCAAACTCATTGATCTTTCCCTCTAAAGGGATCTTACTAGCTTAGAGTTCATAAAATGGATGAGAAACACAGGCTGTTTCAAATGATGTCCTTATTGACATTAACAGTGGTCTTGCAGGGATACAACCCTGTCTCTCAATTTCATTCAATACATCTGGAGTGAATCGTTACCCCATGTGAGTTTTTATTAACCTTAGTAGTTATATTGTCCTCTCTTATTTCTTTCTGGGTTTTGGATTTCTTGGTGTCTGCTCCTGTCTAGGATTGCTGCTTCCCACACTACAATTCATACATCCTTGAAGACATGCAGCATCCACTTCATTCTGTTCCAAAAGCTGTATGATTACTACATCTCTATTTTATATTGATTTATCTACTATTGGTATCTGATTGGATCTTTCTCCTTCCATATTTGTTTTTCTTTAAATTGTTTCACAAGGGGCTTTTTCTATACCTTATATTTGAACTTCCAAATATAGCACATTATCTTCACTGACTTACCCACAATAGTATTCTTGCTTGCAAAGAAATATGCTGAGGTGCAATTTGCTGTACCTATAAGAAGAATTAGAGGATGCATTGCTTTTCCCTTGACATCTATTTTTGCATGTGTATGTTTGCATCTACTTTTTTTAAACAAGCACTTTATTAACCTTCACAAGATAAAAATAAAGAACAGTTGAAAATAAATTAAAGTTGTTACTTATCTCTTCAATGCTCTAATTCATTGTTGATCAAATCTTCCTACAGTACTGATAGCAGCTTGTTAATGCTGATCTCATTATAGGTAAGGTTGAAATATTTAATGGCAGGCATAATTTCTTTAAAAAACACTGTGCTTAGTAACTAATGTAATTATACCAGGAGGCATAACAGAAGAGATTAGTGCAATAAGTGACCTAGCTTTAATAATGTCATCAAAAATTGTAATTTCAAAATTATCCACTATGTTACAAATGTTCACTAACATAATATTCAAGTCACTCATCATTTGCAGAACTTCATGAAGGAAGCAATTATTTTTTCCAGTGTACAAATATAAATTCTATTAATTTTAATAATCTCCTCCTCACTGTGTAATCCTGAGATCTGTATGTTTAGACATAATAGAAAATGCCTTCAGCCATCACTGAAAGACATGTATTACTATTAACAGACAGCGTTTGACTGCCAGCTTCCTAAATCTTGGTACTGAGCATACCAAGAAAGATTTAGAGGTCACGTTTGAGATAAGAACTCAGAACTGCATAAAATACCTGCAACCTACTCAAACAAAGATATTGACAATATGCCTTATATTTCTTTATTTCAGATAGATTGTGTGCCTATATGTTCAGCCATCCATCCATATACATCATAGTGTTCAAATATTATACCTTCAAGACTTAGGTCAACACAAAAATGCAAAAAAACCTGAATGAAAATGGAAAGCTTGAGAAAAATCTGTGTGTGGTGGTTTTTTTTTTGTTGTTGTTGTTTTGTTTTGTTTTTCAGTTCTGTAAGAACTTGACTATTCAGCAGGATGAGTACTACATCTGGTTCTTTTGTTCCCTGAACTGCATTAAGCTACTGCCAGAATGAATAAGCAGCTCGCATTTTCCCTGTGAAAACGAATTAATCAATCACTATAGTAGTTTTCCTTTAATTTCCCTGGCATTTCCTGCCATGTAAATGTCTACGTATGGGGAAATCTGCTGGATTGATCTGCAAAAACAATGCACGATTCTTCTCCAGATCCAGTAATGGCTAAGGTATTTGTTATAATGTACATAATTATTTCCCAGGTATTTTGTATTCCTTGCTTTTTTTTCTGTTTGGTGTTTATGTTCACTTGTTGCTTGTTACTGTAATTTTTTTTTTTTGCAAGCTCTTGTCAACAGAGAATTCTTTAACATGTGTGTACTGAGCCTAGTACATTGTGGACCTTACCTCTAGGTACTCCTGGAGAACAAACAACAGCACCTGTATTTTTAAATCTCAGATGAAAATAGGCTTAACAAAACACACTAGGTTTGAGAACTAGAGAAGTTTCAAAGCTATATTATCCAAGTAATATCCTAATAAAAACTTCATATGGGATGATAAGAAAATAGCTATGTGCAAATATATTCCCTCACTGAAAACCCTCCATCCCCTCTTTCTAGATACTTAAGGGTGCAATTCCTCTTGCCCCAGTCAAACTGTGTAAAAGGTGTCTAGTCTAAGTCACTTAGACACCCCACAGAGTTGAAAAAGAGAAGAACCGTTATAGAGTAACTCATCCTATGTATCCTAGATGTTCAAGGTTGAAATGAATCACTTTTGAAAATACATCTTTCTTTCCAGTAACTATAATGGAAATGTCAATTGCTCCTTACTGAGTCTATATGCTCATTGTACTGCTGTTGGTCTTAGACTAGATGTCTAGCTTTCAGACAGTTGTATGTCTGGCGAATACTATTATGTTTAGTACAGAAATGCAGTATCCCATCAAGTATAATCATGGTTTTACAGGTAGAATCTGTCATGAAGCAGACTAGACATTCTGAATTTCACAAGGAAAGTTTCTCTTCCCCTTCTTACATAGCTCTTCATACAAATTCCAGCCATGAGTTCTAAAAGTTTTTGACAATGGTATGAAATTCACAACAATTTGTGTGAAAGCAGGGTTAGATCAGCACTGAACTTTGCTGAAAACGTCATTCATGATGATCATATTGCACATCCACTAGCTGTTCTCTAGACTGTGCGGAGATGGTATTTCAGCCAGACCTGCCTACTTGTGGTTCCCAGAATTGCCTGTAAACTCTGCACAACTGGATTTTTTAGGAATGGGGAAATAAAATATGTTTCATATCAAACATAAACTTCTTAGGCTTTCTCTAGTAATATTACCTGCTGGGAGAAAAAAAGAAAAATACCCTGCACTAAATTGCTAGGGGAAACAGTTTTGGAAGCATTACCAATAACAGTGACCTTTCCTTTGTCAACTGCTGTTGCCAAAGGTATTACATTTGCTAGTATTTCTAGGGTGTAATTACCGTGTTGCTGCTGCTTCTTCTTGTAACCTGGGCCTGTGTTCATTGTTCCATAGTCACCGCTTCCTGTTTGTAGCTAATTTCTGTGACTTCTTATTTTTAAGTCTCTTGTTGAGTTTGTTTTTTTTTTTTTATCTTAATGCTGAGAAACTCAATGATTCAGATATTTTAGCTAAGCTCTAAATTATTTTTCTACTTTTATGGCTATTCTCTAATGGCCAGTCACTAAAGAAAAAACACATGTCCCTTAGTATCTAGAGTGCCTAGTTTTCTATATTATGAATGGAAATACTATATAGCTTAATTCAGATGACAGTATGTAAGATCATATGTTGCACTGCAGTGAAATTATTGTATATAACTATATGCTGCTGTTAAATTATGTAAAATGCATACCTGAAATGTATTACATACTGATGAGTTGATTTACAAAAAGAATTTGTGTAAATTTAGAAATTTCTGTGTTTTATATTTTTAATGGTTAGAGTGCACAAAACTGATGTTACTGCAGTTTTCTATGTTTGACTTCTACAGATCTAGTGCAAATTAATTCCTGGTGTAGTGCCATTAATTTGATGGGAGTTACATCACAGATATGAAGTCATTCAGTTATGCTAGTACCATCTAGAAATTTATAATGCCACAGCAATTTTTCACTTGCTGAAGACATTCATTCTTTTTGTTTAGGATAGGAAGACAGAGATTAAAAATTAAAGATCACTTTACCTTGTTCTATATCATCTTAAATTCCCTTGTAGGCTTTGTTATGTTTGGGTGGCAAAATCTGAATTTAAATAATATTTAAATAAGTGTAATAGCACAACCAAGAAAAGATAAAATAGGCCTCCTGGGGCAAAACAATTTCATGAATATCAACATAATACTTTTACAGTAGGAGTGGATCTATAGAAGTGAGGTTTCCCTTGGTGTATGCAGATAGCGGTCTCTGCCTGCCCTTCATGACGCAACTTTGTGTCTCTAAGTTAATGTCAACATGTAGTAACCTCACTCCTAGAACAAGAAAAGACCTGTATCATGAAGTCCAACTCTTCTGTCATGGTTTGCCACATTGCATAACTTTGCCGGAAAGGTCAGAAACTTCACAGAATCACAGAATCACAGAATGTTAGGGATTGGAAGGGACCTTGAAAGATCATCTAGTCCAATCCCCCTGCCAGAGCAGGAACACCTAGATGAGGTTACACAGGAAGGCGTCCAGGCAGGTCTTGAACGTCTCCAGAGTAGGAGACTCCACAACCTCCCTGGGCAGTCTGTTCCAGTGTTCTGTCACCCTTACTGAGAAGAAGTTTCTTCTTAAATTTAAGTGGAACCTTTTGTGTTCCAGTTTGAACTCATTACCTCTTGTCCTATCATTGGTTGTCACCGAGAAGAGCCTGGCTCCATCCTCATGACACTCAGCCTTTATAGATCTGTAAACATTAATGAGGTCACCCTTCAGTCTCCTCTTCTCCAAGCTAAAGAGACCCAGCTCCCTCAGCCTTTCCTCATAAGGGAGATGCTCCACGCCCTTAATCATCTTTGTTGCCCTTCATTTTATCTTCCATTTGTTTAGGAGGTTATATTGTTTATTCTCATTATTTTTATTGGCATTCTGCCCAGAAATTTATCTTACAGTGATTTGAAACCTTTGTCTAGTTTGAAACTATGCTTTTTCTGTGTGGAAACATCAAATGATAGTTTAAGCCATTTCCTTTCTACTCTGCCTTCTCTAGAGCACAGACAGGAATTAAATGAGTTCACATTTCTTGGCTTCTGCTCAGAAGCGCACCCAGTATACCCAGGCAAAGCCATGTCAGAACCTCAGGTAGCTCAAGACCAAGGCTACAGAAACAGCGGAAATATGGACAAAGTTCTAACTACACAACATATATGCTATGTATGCATCTTTGTATCTGTGTAACCAATATTTTTCTGTTATGCAAGGTGACAACACTCGAGAGCTGGCAAAAAATGTTTTTCATAGAATCGTTTTGGTTGGAAAAGGCCTTTAAGATCATTGAGTCCAAGTGTTAACGTAACACTGCTGAGTCTACCTCTAAATCGTGTCCCTAAGAACCTCATCTATGCATCTTTTAAACACCTCCAGGAATGGTGACTCAAACACTTCCCTGGGCAGCCTATTCTAATGCCTGACAACCATTTCAGTGAAGAAATTTTTCCTAATATATGCATAATTGACTAATTACCACAGCCTAGCTTTAACATGGCATCTTTGAGTCAGCTTATTAAGACACTTTGTGTAAGTACAGAGGAGTACAAGTCTACATGTTGTCCCATCTGGCAAACTGATTTTTCAGCTCCTTAAGTATCTCCTTATTTCATTCTTCTATGCTGAAAACGTGCCTGGGCAAGTCAGCATGCCCAGCACAGCCCTCCTGCAGTGATCCCCCGCAGACAGCAGAACCCCCGAGGCTGTCCCACAGGAAGGGAACTGGCACATTTGCTGGCAGCCCAGGGAGTGATGGAGCACAAAGCTGACAGTCACCTTCCTCATCTTCATTCTCACTGAGTCCTATGGAACGGGGTGAGAATTTTTGTTAAGTGTAATGGTTCTGATTAAATATAAATATTGAGGTGTGTCAGCAGGTGTTCACTGTAAGTTCACTGATAACGTAGTTTCATAATTTTGCCTGAAAGTGCTTACCCTTACATGTTCATTTGTTCGTCTATTAGGCTTATGTTATTTGTGTCTGGTTTGTATTTACAAAGCCTACAGTATTCATCAAAACCCTTCACCTTTGAAATTAATGGAAATGTTGCTGTGTAGTTCACTGGAAAATACATCCTAGGAAAATATGTATTCAGAACGCTTTTGTGATTATAGTTTATCTTTATTCATTCAGTATACAGCTAAAAAATAAAAGAAATTTTTTTTTTCCAAAGAATTTTTAATTGAAATAAGTTGATTATGTAGTTATCTGATGCTAGCATGATAAGCATTATCCACTATTTATAATAAATTATTGTAATGAACTTAGTCCCATAGATGTCCATGTTTATATAAAGAAGAGAATTTGTACAGCATAAACTAGATAATTTATCTTTGCTGCAGTCAGCTTGGTAGACATGTTGCCTCTGGAATGCTAATAACAGCCAATTTTTATGTAACAAAAAGTGGAATACACAGTATTTAGAGATACTCAGAAGGAGAATTTTTTTCAAGGACAGTAAAAGCATAAAAATATCTGAAGGGTCATTAATAGCAAAAACTCCCAAACAAAACACCGTCCTTAAAACTGAGGACCTTACAAGAAATTGTAAAAAATATCAACCAATCCAGCAATCAGGAAAAGTGCATTTAGGTGTGAAGATGTAACAATAAATCTGAAGAACAAAGGGGAAGGAAAATTGAAGCGCAAATCTGCATTTTAAACCAGATTCTGATAAGTGCATCTTCCCAAATTGTCAGTGTTATATTTATTTTTTATTTGCATGTAAAGAGGCTGATGAGAAGACTTTTTGTTCACTGCATGGACTCTTGACACAACATGACTGACACGTTATCCCGTGATATAAACAAAGCAGGCAGAAAGGTAAGCGATGAGTCAAATCCCTTTCTATCACCACAAATTTACTGCTTCTATGACTTAATTTGTTTCCTCCATTTCTGAAGCCTGTGATCCAAAGAGTTTTACTGCTATGTTTGCTGGTGGAGGACGTACACAAGGGGGACTTAGCTCTAGGGACTCCTCATATTAAAGCAAGCAGTGCACTGTGGGGAGTCAGTTTCTGAGGTAATACTTTAGCACAAGCTCTGCTCCCCACAGCACACCTAAAAACCTCATATTTTGTTGTTGGCATAGAATAAATTACTCCTTCCTGTGAGCTGAGGCTGGGGAAGGAGCAAGTTCTGTCCCAGCTGCATACTGGAATTATTAGCCCTGGCTGTCCTACAACACCCTTCCTCTGAAAGACAGAAATCTACCTCATGGACTTTGATGTGTCAAAAGTCAGCAGTCTCTGCAGACTGTTCATTTGGTGTTACATGGTTATAGTTCATTTTTACCACTATCTAACCAATGTTTTCTGATGTAACACTTTTCCATATTGAATATCACGGCATATTTAACACTGATTAGTGATGAATTTCAATGCCCACCACTGCAGCAGAGAAGCAAGATTTTCAAAAGTTTATGTTGTCACATTCCCCAGCATCAAGAGCACCAGAAGGATTTATTTTTTTTCTCCGTTATCCAACAGTTTAACTTGCTGACAGTCAGATGTTTTACCACAGGAGGCAGAGCCAAGTTGCATGAAAGTTTAGCTATAACAGAATCCTGGCTGCATTTAGACAAAGCACAAAAATCTGCAAATGGAGCCTCCAAAGACATGAGGTACTGAAGTAGTTTACATTGCAAAGATTCATCACAGACTACAGGTGTCATGCCATCTCTGTTCCCCACAGAGATATAAAATACAGGCAGCTTTCTGAATTCCCTTTCAAGAAGATGTAAGGCTCAACATCAGTGAATTGGTGCTTTAGTCTTACCATGTGCACCAAAAAGTTTATCTAATGTCCAGCCTCAAGACGCTCTACATATCCCAAAAGAAAGGATCTTCTTTGCTCAAGGGGGCTTTTCTGTGCAGAAATAAGCCTGGGTGTGGAAAATGGTCTAGGTAGCACACAGTGGGTCACAGTAGCAATCATGTCTGCTTCCTCCTCTCACGTGGAGATTTCTAGTTTTAGTTGCTGCAAACATATCATCCATCCACGAGGAGCCATCTGCATCACTATGGCCTCTTGGTGGCTTGTCCAATTGCTGCTACAGGGAAATTTGTGTTGCCCTTT